>NC_140201.1:21718354-23128959 GCF_965226575.1 Pagrus pagrus | reverse complement strand
CAATCACTGTAATGTGGCTTGATGGAAATCATGATTGTACCTTTTGAATCACAAGGGAAAAGTGAGTTACATGAGTGTACTAATTAAAGATAAAGTTACTATGATAATGTATGTCTATGGGAAATAATAATGCCTTCTACTGACCAAGATGTTTTTGTTAAAGCACATTTCTTTCTCATAACCTTCTCATCATGTGTGCAACTTTGACTGATGATTTGATATCTCATCTCCTGGTCTGTTGCTGCAATGTGCCAAAATCTCTTGTTACTTCTTTCACTATGAGCAACTACAAACATATCAAACATGCTAAACAGTGAGGTTCCAGATGGAAGGGGAGATTTGATAGTATGTATCAGGAACATGCTGACCTTTGCATACTGTGCAAGGAGCAACAGACTTCAGACGTCATCTCCATTGTTATCTTTAAAACAGTTTATTGTGTATGTAGCCTCTAAGCCAAAAGCCTCTAGTGTAGGTTACCAAACTGTATTTCAAGGACAACAAAGACAAAACATAACCTCAATTATATTGTCTCATCTGTGATCCATTCCATTTGGGAATTGGTTCTTCCTTACACCGCGTCCTGACATACAGCGAGCGAGCGAAACGGCGACGAAAACTCGCGCGAAGGTGTCCTGATATGCAGCGTGACGAGCGTTGCGAGTATATTCTATTGGTCAGTCGGTTGTTCTCCTCTCTCTGCTAACTAGCTTGTCAGCAGGAAGCAGCGTGTACTTTTCAACCAATAAGAAGTGTTTAGGGGCGGGACACCGCCGCGAAATATCGTCCAGATAAAGACAGAGCGAGCGATTTTTTCAGGGTTGAGCGACATCGCTGGACGGAGCGATATCGCTCGCGGCTCATCAGGACAGGCTGATTGAAAAGTGCACATTCTAATCACTTTTCCTCGCTCGCGTCACTGTATGTCAGGACGCGGTGTTATTCTGCCTGTTGATGTTTTTTTATGAAAAGAAAGTTTGCTGTTTTTAATTGATTAAAGGTGCAATATGTAAGAACTGAAGTTTAAAACATTGAAAATGTAACTTAAATTTTTAACAGAAAGGTGAACAGGTTTGGCTATTTGTCAAAGAGGTCTATGAATTATGTTGTACAGATATCTACTGAAGTTGGCATGCTAACCAGTTAGCCCCTTGCCACTTGTAATGGTGTGTTACACTTGAAGTCAGAATTTCCAAGTTCCCATTCAGCACTTTCAACTGGAGTGCCCCCTGAAGTCGTATTTTCGACTCAGAAAGTCAAAAGCACCTCACCAACCCCAACCTCAAAATCCAAGATGGCTGCTTCACAAATCAACAGCTGTTAAAAACTGTATAATAAACTGTTTATCAGCACTTCTGTTTTATTTGTGTCTCATCAAATCAGTCTTACAAACAGTTCTGTCCAACTTCTATCTGTGGACATGTTGCTTTGATGTCTGTACGTGCAAAATACTATGTAATGCATTGTTTATCAGCTCATATAATAACTCAAAACCCATCTCTTTTCCTTGGCTTTTAACACTACGTAGGGTGTTGATTTTATGATTTTATGATTTTATTTGTTGATGTGCATATTTTTTATCTCCTACGGGCAGTGCTTTTTATTTTTTATTTTATTTTATTACTTTAATCTTTTTATTGTGTACTTCATCTATTTATTATGTTTTTATCTTGTTGTGCAGCACTTTGGAAAACCCTGTGTTTGTTAAAATCGTGCTATATAAATAAAGTGGATTGGATTGGATTGGATTGGATATTGTAAACAATAGGTAACAATCTCTAACCTGACTAGAACTGGTATTCCAACTTGCACTGGAATGCAGTCAGCTCGGGTATGAGAGCACTCCCAGCTCCGTCTACTAACTTCAGAGATAAATGGAACGCACCAATAGTCAGATAGTAAACAACACCAACACTCACAATAGGAGCACTAACTGCATGGCTAAATGCGGTAACTAGCTAATGGCAGCTACAGTAAGCAGGAGTTATTGCTTATTCTTGTAATATGCTGCTCCCTGTTTGAATTTGACAGGTAGACAATTCTTACATATTGCACCTTTAATACACTCGTTTTCTTTTTTATATTGTCCAATGAAATGAATGTCAACCAATGGTCCTGCTTGTGAGGTTCCAAATGAATTTGCTGTTTTATTATGTATGTATATATATATGATTATAATATATATATGTATATATACATATAATATATAAGATATATAATAAGATTAGATTGTTAAAATACCAAACAACAAAGATACATACTACTATACTATACATGTTAAAACATGCACAAATAGCTGTCTTTGTTTACTCCCATGTGTCTGTCATTCACCAAAAAGCTGCGCTGCTGGTTCTTCATCTCCAGTGTAAATGTACAAGCCATGCTTCGTTTGACATACTCTATTCTGCATTTTAGCTTAAGAAGCCTTTTGGTCAGTGTTTTCCTGTTCTCTGGTAAGAAGCTTTGTGTTAACATTTTGTTAGCAGATATCTTTTAACAATGTTTCATTGTGTGCTTTATTGTGCTTCTGTAAGAAAAAGTTTTCAGCTAACTTTGATTTTAATTTCATTTTATGTGTTTGTGTCTGTTGTCAGACTGCTGGGGTGATTGTAAGTTTCAGTGTGGTTTATAAATGCTACCTGTATACCAGCTAGACTAGACAGTAATTCCTGCTTGCTTTTGCACTTCTTGCAGGGAAAAGCAAAATGTGAAAGTTGGCTGTACTTCCAGACTCCAACCAATAAGTTGGTGGCTCACTCGAAGTTGGCTGTTCCACAACAACAATTCAGTAAACAGGTCAGTAAATTACATGTGGAAAAAATGTATTATGTATAACATTAATCTTGACCATAAGAGATTATTTGTGAAAGTGTCAAAGTGAAAATGAATATAATAATAACTTAAAAAACACTTTTTCAATATTTGTGGATGTTATCTCTTCAAATCTTCTCTGCAGGAACCACCCACTGTGCATCACTCAGCCACTGACAGTTATGGCTACGATTGTAATGGAGAGAATTGGGCGTGTGTTCATCAGCCTGCAGCAGATCAGGGAGGTTCCCCGGATGCTGACTGAGGCGGCGCCCTCCATGCCCGGCACTGTGAGAGACACCGAGGTTCCCCACTACTTCAGGGAGCGCTACGTCTGCACTGGCTACCGACCACTCAACCAAAACTGGCGTTACTACTTCCTGTCTTTATTCCAGCGCCACAATGAGACCATCAACGTCTGGACTCACCTGCTGGCATTTTTGGTTTTTCTGGTTAAATGGCGGCAACTCACTGAGACTGTGGACTTTGTTGGCGATCGTCATTCTTGGCCCTTGCTGGTCCTCATCGTGTCCTCCTTGACCTACTCAGCCTTTAGTGCACTAGCTCACCTCCTGGGTGGCAAGTCTGAGCAGTGTCACTATACCTTCTTCTTTCTGGACTATGTTGGTGTAGCACAGTATCAGTACGGCAGTGCTATAGTTAACTTTTACTATGCTGTGGATGAATAAAAAAATAAAAAAAAACACTTCTACTCAAATGGTATTTTCACTTCAAACCAAACGTTTTCCTGTCACGTGACCATTTGACGTCACGTCAGACCGCTCTTTTCGACGTTGAAGTCCGCCATTGTTGTTTCCTCGCATCAAGTGCGGACGGCAAGAGTGGACTGTCTGTCCTGTGTGGAAAACTCGTTAAAACAAGGTAAGAATTCAAAACTGTGCTGTTTTAGTGCAACACGCGCTTTCCGTGTACATTTATGGTCAGTGGCAGAGTGAACAACTGACATTATCTTAAAGACTGGCTTTGAATTTTGTGCACTACGCACATGCTAGCTAAACGAGGTCGGTTGCAGAAACATTAGCAACAACTACGTAGTTCTCGTTGCCTGTGTTTAACAAGTGCGAAGTTAATGTTGTTAATATTATTGTGAAGTCGCGTTATGAAAGAATAAGCGTAAATTATTGTGATAAGGCTTGAATGAGGACAACTAGAAATGGGAGCCACTTTTTTTTTTCTCAGGTGGGCTGCAGTCAGGTCCACACTTCGCAGACACACGTAGTGCTGTATCTGCAGCCGAGTGAGAGGCGAAGACCGTGAAACTCCAGTCCGCGGTGTAGGGTAAGTTGTGATAATACTTGAATATGGTAAACTAGAAAAGGGAGTGGGTCTACCCGGCCACGTTTAGCAAGTATGCTACAGGATGGAAGGAAAAAAAAAAAAAAAAAAAAAAATCACGAAAATCACCCTCAATGTCGAAATGTTTTGTCAAACGCCACAAGCGATAAATCTAGGGACTTTAACTGGTGTCCTTGGAGACTTTTGTGGTGTTTGGAGACACTGACTTTAAAGCAGGTATTGCTCTGCAGCAGCCACATCACCAGACAGATTTCAGTGCAGTGCCCCAGAATTGATCTGCAGTGCCCCAGTAAAGATTTGACCAGTAAAAAAATTAACTTCAGAGTTTTAAGTCTACATAGCATAGGCTACGGAATGAGCACATAGCTACTTAATATAATTGCTACTCTATTCACTCCACATACACAATGTGCACATGGCTACTTAATATGGTAATTTATTCACGTGTAGCGACTTCTGAGTCAGAGAGAGAGAGAGAGAGAGAGGCACGCTGTGAAGCAGCTGCATGAGGTACTAACGTTAGCCGACAACAACTTGCTAAATATATTATTTTGATTTCGATTTGACTAAAACAGTATTACTCCTGATGGATATCAGAAAGTTATTCGCTCAGCAGGGATAAAGCAGCAAGGAGGAATGAGAGAGGTAAGTCCTAGCTAGCTAGGCAACATATCTGTGTCGATGCTAAGTTAGCTGACTGATTCCTTGTATCAAAACAACCGTATTAATTTGCTGTACAGATAGTGACTTTTGTTAGATAAGGATGGGAAAACCAAAGTGGTGACAGCTGTCAGTCAGACCCTGGAGGGATTTCCAGTGAGTTTATGAAACAGTTGTAACTGTGGCATAATGTTGGTTCTGGTCAGCTGGTTCTGGTCAGGACCTCAGCATCAATGATAACTTTGAGTAAGCTTGTGTTAGTTGACAGATATGGCCTAGGGATACTATACAGTGGTTATCAAATGGTCTATCTTCAGGAAGACATTTTTTTTTTCTTAATCATCAAGTCGTGACCCAAATTTTTAAAACATTCAAATTTATTTCACAGAAAAATAGCGCAGTAATATGGACTTGTCTTGTTAGTCGGTTTGCCTTTGGCTAAAATACTCTTGTTTTGTCACTAGAAAAATGGCTAAAGCTAAAGCATCTGGTTTTGTTGCCACATTGCCATAAATGGAAATGGAAATAATATCAAAGAACCCAGAGATGTAGGGGTACTTTATTTTTTGTTTTACTTTTGTAAATGTTCAAGATGATTACTTCAATTTGCAGATGATTTGCAGATCGACATATTTGTGTGAGGCAGGATTCTCAAAAATGACTGCACTCAAAACAAAATACTGCAAACGTGCACAAATCGAGGATGATTTGAGGCTATGTTTGTCACACATTGAGCCAAGAATTGAGGATTGCAGGCTCAGGTCTCACATAACACCCCCCCCCTGATTGTTTATGAATGGGACATATTTGAAGCCATGTTTTTCCCCCCAAAAAATAAAATAGTGTGCAGAGTAAATAAATTGTGACCCAGTATCAAAGGATCCACAGAAGAGGAAGGGTTTATAATTACATTCTCTCATCTGTCAGTATAATCCAGTATAGTACAATACCAGAATGCCTAAGGTCTAATAAATTGGAGTCTGTAGTGACAATCATGGACAATTCTAACTGTCCCAACAAAAAACTAAATGTGAAATCTTCCATTTCTGTTACAGGTTTGCTCCTGAAAAGATTGCAGTTGGTAAGTCCGTAAATGAACAACTGTGGAAATTATTTTAATGGATGTTTAAGTGACATTAGTGTCATTGACATTTTTTTATTTGTTATATTTCCCTAATTGCAAACAGAAATAACTTCAGTTTCATCAGACAATAACAATAAAAAGGAAAACAATTTAATACAGCTTTAAATAATGTTAAAAAGGGAAGTAAAAATGTTTAAGTTAAAAGATTGATTGCAGCTATTGTGGCAAGAAATAAATCATAGTTTTTTGTGTCTCATACACTATGGCCATGCACTTATGCCAGCTGTTGAATTAGCTATAGTGGTGTCTGCAGATTTTCAGGATGGTGTGATTAATTCATAAGATTTACATTTCAATACTAGTTTTAAAATACTCTGAATTAATATAATGAAATGAATAACTACTAGCTTTTAGGGGTGCTGCTTTCCTTCTTAGGAAGTAACTTGATAAACAACTGCTTTGTTAGATTAAATGCAAATGAACCATCTACCATGTGGCATTTTACTAATTGCATTAAGTGTTAAATGGGTAAGGTGGGTCTTCTTTTTCTTTTCTAGTCTTCCAATGAATGTGGAAATGCAAAGACTGTGGCGCCTGTGTCTCACGAAGATCTGAGCTTCTTAAACATTACAAGCTTGAGCACAGACATTATGGACGCCACCACTCCTACCCATGCATCCATTTAAACTGCCCATGTACCTGCAAAACTTGGAAGGCACTTTTGACCCACTTGTCAAGATCTCATCAGCCATCATCACAAACTGAAACTGACTTGACCACATTTAAATGTCTCTTATGCCACATCAATGAACGTTCAACTTTAACAGACTATTTTCAACATATAGCTCAGCATCTGAAAAACAGTGAAACAGTTGATTGTGTGTTTAAGGGTTGTTCGTACAGAACAAATATTTATGGTTCATTTAGAACTCACAGAAGCAGAAATCATAAGAATTACACAGTAAATGACTTAAAGCCTGAAATACTTGTGAAACAGGGGTCAAGCGGAGGTCTTTCAGTCGAAATCCATGACAGTGTCCAGATTGATATTGAGCCCTCAGACGTAAATAGAGAGGACCTGGATGATTCAAGTTTTGATGTAAATGATTTGGCTACTTCAACCACGATTCCTGGCCTCCTTGGACAAGCACCACAGCAAGCTGATTGAGATCATCAGGAACAAGGGAGGAGCTGTCAGGGAGAAGACCCGGGATGTGCTTAAAGTTCTTGATCAGGTGTATACTTACTGTAATACTGCAAAACTCACCTTACATCACATAAATAGTAACATTGTAAATAGAAGCAATTGTGTTATTGTCTCATATTGTCATCACATTTGATTGTGGAGTTGGATTACATGTTGTAAGAAGCACAATGTGCATCTTGACGTTTGCGCAAATCCATTTGTTTGATTACTGGACAATTACTGTAAGTCTAAGTTCCCATTGATGCATTTTCATGTTTGCATCTTCAGTCAAGTTGCACAGTTCAACAGTATGAATTTTTATTGTTTATGTTTGCACTTACCTAGAGCCTTGATGTAAGCCTAAGGAGAGAGTGTCTGCTGAAGTGCCTCATCCCTTACCTTGGGGAAGATGTACAAAAACTCATCAAGGAGTTTCTGGTAAGAAGTTTTGCATTATTCTATTAAGCTTTAGACAATCCTAACTGAAGTATCAACAAATATTAGTCAAAAAGGTGAGTTATAAGGTCCAAAAGCGCCATCTGCTGGTCAGCAAACAAGTGCTCTCAAAGTGCACATCTGCTCCCAGTAACCCGTTACGCAAATACCGCCATTTTTGACATCGCGCAATGCATTGTGGGTATGCACCGATGCACTCTGGGATTGAAAGTGTCCAAACAACACTGCAGCACCGTGCTCCGCGGCTCTGACAGACGGGCCACGGCCGCAATGGACACAGAAGATAACTTTAGTAATATGACGGTTAGTCATAAATGTAAACGGAATAAAAATAAAACTAGTGAAACTAGTAAATCATCTTGGAGCTCGAGCGTTTATAAGAACCAGGCGCACATTTGCAACAGGCTACTTATTTTTGCACTGACCAGCACCCATTATGCACAGAACAAGGAGGTCACTGCAGGAACACTGGAACAAAACTACTTTTCCCCCCCGACATATCTACTAAGTATGGTACTTCTTTATTCACCTGACACTCAGAGTATCACAAGAACACCCTTCCAAAGGAAAATATCTATAATCACAGGCAGAAACTATGAGTAACTGTCCACTAAAACTTTGCTACAGATGAGAGAAAAAGTCTTTTGGTCTTCTGCTGTATGATTAAATCACTCCCTGCTACACAAAAGGGAGACAAACTTGTGTGCATACATACAGAGTAGCCTTTTATACAATAAATGTCTTGTCTTTTGTCAGGTTGGTGAGAAGGATGACGCCGAAAGAGAGCTCCAACAGTGCACAATGGCTGTGTTTGTCATCAGAGAGGAGGAGGATCCATTGCAGCCACCACGTGACGTAGGCATCATCATAGAAGGTGTGGAGGTGCTTAATGAACTGCCATCAGTTGCACATGGTTGTGCCCTCTTATTTGGCTTCATATATGCTCTAAACTTGAGCTATCCAGGTGAGCTCAAACACACTTTCGATGCACTGCAGAAAATATTCATGGAGATAGAGCCAAAGAAAATGACACGCAGAGTGTGCAGTCTCAGTGTCAAGCTCTAAATATGGGGTTGCTCAAAGAAAGACATTTGGATACAGGATGTTGATCTGTTTTAAGTGCTTGTGTTCAAATACATCCCAGGATAATGTTAGGGGTCCTTATAAATAAGAGAAAAAACAGCTTTGATTCAAAACAGGCTTTAATTTCTGGTATTCTCTGTTAACAGAATTCTTTCTGTTGTAGAAATATTGTGGCACTGATATTAACATTGAAATGTGAATGATGCTAAATTCAGAATGATCAGCAAGAGCACTAGTAATGGCTCCTTTTTTTTTTCTTGAACTGCCGTTGTTCATAATTGCATCCATAGCAACTGTGTGTATCCTTGGTTTATTTTTTTTGTGACTTCCTTGCATTTATAATGGTTCAAAAGAATGATATTCATACCTTTTTGTCAAAGGATAGCAAAGATTTTATTAGATAGACTGTTAAACTCTATCTCTGTTAAGTCTAAACTTAATGGCTGTTCCCTTTCATCTCAAGTTTTAAAGAAGAGTACAACCAGTTATACATGTTAAGATACGCATGTTAATTGATGTTTTACAAGTTTTGTTTTTTATGTGTAAAACGCATACTTTCCTGGCTGCTGATTGTGAGTTTGAGGTGATGCCTATTTCAAAGTCATCAAAAATAAATGGTCTTTTGAAGAGAATTTTCCTGTTTTTAAGTTTTCTCTTAAGTTAATCAGTGCAGTGAATTCTAGTCCTATATTATAGAGAATTACATTTTGTTTATGGTGATATATCAGTTTTTAAAAAGGCAAAAAACATCATTGTATATCTAAGTAAGTAATACTTTGGCTTGTGACTAAAGAAAATATATTGTTTATGGATAATTAAAAAAATACTTTGGACTGAATCAGACATTTAACTTGAGAAAAATTAAAAAAATTGCGTGTAACAGAATTACAGCAATTCAATTAGTTTTATCCAAAGTAAATTTAATAATTGGATGTAATGGTAAATATTAGGTTTTCCCAAATTAAAAAAATAAGTTGTAAAAGAGTAAAAAAAATAGTTTATGGTCTTGTAATGATTAATGTTTTTACTTTGATTGAAAGCAAATTTTTTGCTTTGTCTTAAAATACAAAATTAATTTACATTAAATCAAAATTTACGTGTTCAACCAAATCATAAATTTAATTTGTGAAAAACTAATAAATTTAGGTGTAACAAATTACAGTAATTTTTTTAAGTTGATCCAAAGTCTCACTTTTTTCAGTGTAAGGTGTGCCAGGTGGTGCCCTCAGCACTCGCCTATATGTGGGACAGCAGTCCTGTGGCTAAAAGACTCATGTCATGGTCTACAGCCAGCAACGACCCAGCCATTATCTATCACTTTGGCCAGGTGGCTTTCTTTCTGAGCTGTGCCTTCTTCTTCACCTACCCCACGTTAGAGCGCTGCTTTCCTGGGCAGTGCGATTTCATTGGACAGAGTCATCAGTTGTTTCATGTTTTACTATTTTGCTGCACCTTTTGTCAGATCCATACCTACGAGCTTGACTACGTGGGCCGTAGAGAACTGTACTCGCGTCTGCATAGGAGCAATGAGGCAGCTCTCTTTGTGGGATTGTATGTTGTCACTTTGGTTGTTTGCGCATTAATTGTTGCCTTTATGCTGACGAAAGTTAAACAAGTGCTTCACTTCAGGCACAAGTCCTAGTAATAGGTTAGGATACACTAACCCGACTCTGTCCAAAGGTAAAACGTGATGTCACACTAACAACTGTCACTTCTGGGTAGAAAACCTGCAGTTGATTTGCATTTTGGAGATATGTGAAATCGGCAAACTTGTCCTTTTCTGCCGTAACTAACATGTAAAGATATAGTTAAACATGTTTTTTTTTAACGTTTCCATGGTAAATGAATTAAATCAACCTAGTGTTAGTGAAAGTGTTGTTATTAATTGCTCACCTGGTAGAGTGGGTATAGGCCGAGTCCTTATCGCTGCCGCCAAGTTCGATTCTGGCCTGAACCCTCTCTCCCCCTGACTTTCCTACCTACAAGCAAAAATACTGAAGAAAAAATCTGGGCTAGCTTTTGTCAGCTCCCAGACCCTCTATCTGTTTTCTTTTTACCTCCTCATTGCATTTTGTTCACTACTGCACTTCATTTTGTTCAATTCAAAGTTATTCAAAGAATTCTCTCCAAACTAACAAACCTGCGACAACTTAGCTTTCTCCATTTTGGAATCTCCAGCCTGCCTCTTCGAGCAGGTCCCCTGATTGTGACGACCCTGTTGGTATTAATTTATTTTATCTGTGAAATGTTGCTGTTTTTGATACCGCTGTGTTCATGCCTTTAGACATCGACTTTGATGTAATGAGCTTTTGAGGTGCTGGCAGGCTCATTTTTTACCTTTGGTCACAGCCATCTTTTTATCAGTATTACTTTCTGGCCATCATGTTTACTTTTTAAAGTGTTTGTCTGCTTTTCTTGTTACAGCCAAATTAAGCTAATCAACCATTGTGTTCAGTTCACCTGCTTTTTGGGTAACAGTTTTAGCTCTTTCTTTTGTACTGTCATCCAAGCAACAGCAGTTCCTGTTTCTAGAAGGAAAGATACATACTAGAAGGATAAACTTCATACTGTGCACCTGTTTGTCATTTGAATGTTCAGAAAAGCACAAAGTGAATCTGTGACTGCACCGGGTCAGGTCATAGTTAAGAGTAAGCAAGGTACACTTATCCTCTCTATTGGAAGAGTAAATGAATTAAAAATCAGTGAATAAATGAGAAGTTAACCTTTGATTCTACATCTGACCAATAATAGGCGGGTAACTCCACCCTAAACATACACATAGTTTTACTTTTTATTGTGGAGTACTATGATGTCTTTTGTCTTCTGTGGCTCTTTAGAAAAGTCAGTGGTCTGAAAGAAAGAACTCCCTTGTGATTTTATCTTAACTTGCATTTGTTTACACCAACTAGTGCAGAACTGCACTCTTATCAGTGCCTCAGTGTTAATAAAAGACATGAAAACATTTGTGTTATCAGTCATGCTTTCTTTTGTATTTAGGGGAAACACTACTGGTGAGAACACAATTTTATGTATTTTTTTTTTCTTTCAAAAAAGCAGAAGTCAATAAAAAAGTTTGGGCTATTTTGCCTCCATATATGTCTTCTTTCAGACTAGTGGAAAAAATACATCAAAAATACACATTTAGGTGTTCTCTTCAGATTTCTGTTTTGGAAATATACGCAAATTGCAAATCTCTATACATAAAATATCATAAAACTTAAAAATAATTGTCTTCATGTGAGAAATGAGCTGAGTAAGTTTCATGGTGATATTTATTAGTCAATTAATGGTTATAAATTGGTGCATATATTTTTATACACTTATTTGTCCCTGTTTACATTTATTGTAGTCCTTTCCAACACATTTTTTTTTAGAACTTTATAAAAAATGTTTTGTTATATTTGAATAAATGAATGAATAAATCCTACTTTGTTATACTATGTGCTGTTGCAACAACCATTTTTTATAAGGGCATCGAGTTTCAGGGTTTGCTGGCTGTCGATCATATCATCTTGTCCTGACACCAAATACTTTTCTATTCCCTGCGCAGCTCCATAAACAATTTTAAAAAAGACATCTTTGAATATCTCCTTTATCAGAAATAGGATCCTGTTTGCTCTCAGTTGGATCTAGACACAGTGAAAAATACATTTCTGCTGCCCCCAAGTGTTGATGAAGGTCCATTTATTTGAGGCAAACATATCAGCAGGAAGATCTGATTTATTTTGTTATGTCGGGTGCAGAATTGGTTTTCTACTTACTCTTGAGCAAACCCCAGAGACGATATTATTCACCTGACTTGCAGATGTCAGATATTTTGACCCTGGTGGCTGGCTCCAGTCTTACTGTGTGTTGGTGTGTACTGGTCCATACTGCACGGCTCAGTTACTCACTTAAAACCCTGAATCAGCTGAATTATGGCACTGCTGGACTCTCTCCCACATTCCTCCTGTCTGACTCACAATAGAAGGGGCCAGCCTGCCTCCCTTGGGATACGTTCCAAATCAAATTTCATCACTGCTCATTAGACTTAATGGGGCTCGAAATACTCACAGCATTATAATGGGAACAATACACAACGTGTCAACGTGTGAGTATGATTTCATCCATAATATAAATCTCGTGGATGCTTACAATTTGGGGAATCCGGATAATCTCAAGTCACTCATATTGTTGCTTCGTGGTAGTGGGTAGTTAGACAGATTGTGATTATGAATTTGGACTATCCCAAATAATCCAAACTATCCCTATGAATCCTCCTGGTAGCCATGTGTAACGTATGTTTTCTTGAGAAACACTAAACCCTTATTGTAAGAAGGCTGCTTTGGAAGGAGAGGCAGCTAACAACAGTTGCTTTATTTCATGTATTTCAGAGGAGGTTCTTGTAAAGGGGAGAAATTCTGATATTGCGGCATTTGCAGCTGCCAAGAACTAAATGTTTTTAATTTATTTTTTAAGAAAAGCTAATTCTGCACAGACATTCATGGTCCCCAGAGGATAAGGCCGACTGACTTTGGTGATCTCCCGACCTTTCCTCTAGTGCCACCATGAGGATGACAGTTTGGGTTATTAGAAGCAAATCTTGACGAGTATGAATTGTGAGCAAGCTTAGGCGGTAACAGATCACTTGTAATCGTAATGTGTAATAGGATACAAAAAAAGGTGACTGTATTTTGGTAAAGTTACAGAAAAAAAGATGTAATTAGATTACAGATACATTCAGTAAAACAGGGGATTACTAACAGGATTACAATTCTAAAATATAGAATGATATACTAGTCTGTACCCATGCACACTCGAGTCTCACACGTCATCATTCTGGTCTTTAGTGAAATCAAATACACAAGATAAACACTTGTTTATTAAGATTAAATACAAGTCATTGTATTGATATGTCTTTTCTCTCGTCTTTATTTGCATATTTCTGTTACTGCAAATAAAATAGTAACTGAAAGTAATCAAGTTACATAGATTTATTATTATGATGCTTAGATTACTCTACTGACTTTAAAGTAACCCTCCCAAACCTGATTGAAAGAAATCCATGGTGCCTGAAGCATGAATCCCAATGACCTTTGTGATATCCAGTGAAACATCTCAAAATCTATAGAATGGACTGAAACATCTTCCACAGACATTCACTGTTCCCAGATGAAATATCTTATGGATTTACAGAGATTTTCTGTAGTGCCACCACAAGATTGAATGTATGATTTTGAATAAAACCTCTTAACAATGCTGATCTAGAGCAGTGTTCAGGTTCATCTTATCTGAAGTCGTTAGAGAGACAGAACTGGAGCATCAAAACTATTCTTAGAAACGTTCTGCTACTTCTCTAGACTTTCAGGTGTGTAGTGGTGAAGACTGCTCCTCCACTGTTATATGCCACACACACTGCAAGGCTCACTGTGTGTGGTGCTGCTTAGTGATGTGGCTGCTGGCCTGGAACACTAAATCTTGTGAGAGGAATGAAGGCTTCCTATGCCCCAGTGGATCCATTCTTTCGGGGTAGACTCCTGTGGTTAGAAAAGTCTTGTTGGTTGTAGTCATCACTTTTGGAAAAATAAGCACTACTGTACTGTAATACTGACTGTCTGATCTACACAGCTGCTTTGCAAAATATCCTCAGGTTTTGGATTTAACCAACCTGAATTGGGAAAAATGTTCAGTGTTCCAGAAAGGTCTACATCTTTAAAATAAGGTAGATCAATAAAAACAGTGTTCTACATTTCCTGACTTACACAGGTTTGTAACATCAATGATAAGCGAGCCAGCTGAAGAGGCAGTTTTCAGACAGGTATTTATAACAACTGGAGCTATAAAACACGTTTGGACAAAAGGCCAAAAAGGGAGAGGTTAATTCCAGTCTGAAAGTGTGAGTACACCTTCCAATGCTGTGTTCACTGTGACAGTAGACAGCTTTGTATAGGGAAAAGGACAGATAGACACTGGCTGGCTTAGAAATACTTGTGACAACAATTACTTTTCTTATAAGCAACAAGAAGACACTTGGTTTTACAAATAAATATGTCAATAATGTGTTTTTAACTAAATGGAGATGTTCCTCTTTATGCTCATCCTATAACTCAAATAAACCAAGAATCAACCATTTCAATGTTTGAGCACCATTCAGTCCAAATAACAAATAATATGACAATGTTTTTTGTTTGCATTTTTGTGCAAATTCTGCAGTAATTTGGTAGAATGAAAGAGCTTGCTTAAGATGTGATAGACTGCTGTTTGTCATATGATGTCCAATATACATTTGTCCCAGACAAATTCCCCATGGGACAAATAAATTCATCTTGAATCTTGATATGATGTGATGTGATGATGTCTATGTCAAAGACTCTAAGGCCCACACACACACACACACACACACACACACACACACAGTTTGCACATCTATTTTTGTTAGGACTTTACATTGACTTCCATTCATTTGTACAGCCTAACCCAAACCCTTGGCCTAACCCTAACTAATTTATGCCTAATAATGCCATAATCTTAACCTTACCTCAATTAATACCTTATCCCTAAACTTAACCAGGACCTCAGAAATCACATTTTGCCACATTAGGATGATCTTTGGTCCCGATGAGGACTATTGGTCCTGACATGGTCAGTGTTTATGCCAGAAAAGGTGTACACACACACAAAGCCATTTACAACTGTTCACAGCAAAGTGAGGTAAGCGAGATACAGTTACCTATAGGAAACCAAACACAGCTTCATGGAGGCAGGGAAATACTTTGTATGTTGAGATCTGTGTGTGTGTGTGTGATTGTCTGGCGTTCCCTGAAAGGAGGAGACAATGAAGTAATAGTCTGAGTTTGAGCAGGAAGGAAGGGATGAAGGCCAAGGGACAGGGGGAAATAAAGTAGCTGTTTTACCCCCCTGATCAGATATTTTTTTAAAAGCAGAAATCAAAAATATGAATAAAGTTCTGCTCTGTCTCTTTAAACTGCACAGGGAGAAGTGGTCCTGAGTATTGCAGAAGAGTAGAGTCAAGTTAAGCACAACACAACGAATCATTTCCTGTTGTCTCCAATATTAAACATGTATTGACTCATCAATTGAGGGTGTCCATAGGTAGCCACAACTGAAGAACTGCTGATAACTGACCTCTATGGACCTGTCACTCATTATTTTTGTTGATTAATTTAACTTGACAATTATTTACTCAGTTGGTTTTTTGGTTTATAAAAAACAAAAAACGGCCGTCGCTTAAAATCCAAAGTGATGTCTTCAGATTGTTGAAAAATCTTTTTCTTACATAGTTGATGTTAACAAGTTCATTAATGTTTTATTAAATGGCCACACAGTATATCAGGGGCCATGTAATATTTCACCATTAGAATACGGTACACAAAGGACATGTTCACATTGTTCACATCGTGCTTAAAATAACACTTACATGTCAATATGCCCATTAAAGAGTTATTAGTCACTGTAATTCTTCTTCCTGTCCATACTGGCTATGAAGAGATCCCTTCATAAGTCGACTCCAATGTAAGAAGACATGACGGAGAAAATCAAACATCGTCCTTCTGTGAAAATATGCATTTAATGTTAAACGTAGGTTTATATGAGGTACTGGTGCGCCAGGTTAATTTAACTCAGTGGATATGTTCATACAGCCCTTCGCTGTGGCTCAGAAAGAGACCATTGTCCGGGCAGGTGAAATGATGCTTAATGCAATTTTAAACAGAACGAGGTCTGTAGATTATATCCCCCTTGACCAAGGGCATCACTTTGTGAAGGTGGGGACATAAGGGCACAGATGAAAACATTTTTTTCCAAAATGTCTTCAACATTTTAGGAAAAAGAGAGAAGACATCAGAAACTACTTCAGCCAGCTACACTGTAAACTATGTACCGTAAAATCCAGCAAATAAGATACAGATGTATGCAAATCTGAGCTATTCTAGTTAGCTAGCTATCTAATCAGTCCATTCAATGTATTACATTGATTTACAGTATCTGCTATGGTAACATATATTATGATGAAAAACATAAACCACTACATTTTGTCATAATTTCAACGGCTGTGCTTATTCATGTACTATATTGCCTTGCCAGTGTCTTTAACAGTGACATCTTATGCTAATGGTTAATTTGGTTAAACAGAAGCTGTCTGTGGCCCAAGCTGTAAATGAAATTGGATCTCCAAACTAACATTAGTGAAAATGTTGCTATGAATGAGATATGAAATAGGAGCCCATCAGCTCATTTTTGCCCCTGAGCCCTCAAACAGCTTCGTCCGGCCATGAGCCACACAGCAACCTTTGAGCACACAATCAAACAGCTTTCACAGCGCCCATGTTTGCTGCTTACTGTTTTTTCCTGTGGGTTTGACTTTTCCCAAAAAACCCAGAACTGGGAAACATACTGTGCCATATTTATTCACACCTAACTTTCTACAGTACTGTTCCCCTTGTTGTGAAATTGTAAGTCTTTTATTTTGAAAGCGATGTCTCCAAACTTCCTTACCTTTTAATCGATAACGGTTCAGCTTGACGCCCGCGAGAGAGAAAGCCACTCGGCAGCAGATACACAAAGGGAGCGGAAGGACCTGCAGCAATGGGGATCAAACTGTACTACACCACCGTTACTGCCTCACGGACGGTGAGTCGAGTGGCCATAATGTGATAAACTTACCGATGCGTTTGGGTTTCGAGCTCCGGTGTCGGCAGCTAATAATGCTCAGTCCCGTCTGACACACCCAGCACCCTATCAGTACGAGCTCCCCCCTGACTAACAGTGCAGCGGGCCTATGCTGCTCGGCTATGCCCATTTACAACACTAAACGTCAGCATTAGCAGGTCGTAGGCGAAATGAAGATGAGAGTTATCAGTCGTAAATGTAACAAAACATGAAACACTTGCACAGACGACGACATATTGTGTGATTCCACCTAAATTCCGTTATCTTGGTTGTTTTTTCCGTTATCGTGCATGTTTGCCAAGCTATTTGCAGAAATGTATACTCAATACAATGACCCGTATTACTTCCCCTGACATGTGACACTGTCATAGTGTCATTTTGTATGTAAGGCTGGCCGGAATAGCTAAATGTGGCCACCATATGCATTCATTTCCTGTATCGAGAACTGTACGCCAAACTTCATGTAAAAATCAGGCAATTTAATGCTACCTTGCTCAGGGCAAATGTAAATTGTAATGTTCAGGCCTCGTACAAACACTTTATATTAACCGGTTCTGCATACATAAAATACACTAAGCAACACTGAAATGAATTTCAGCACAACAGTCAGTCAATTTTCTTGTACCAGTTACTGCAGCTTGGTGGCAAAGGAGCATGGAAACCAAGTGTAAAGCCTCAGAGGTTACTTAAGTAAGAGCTGCCTGGTAGTTCATATGTTAGCCGAATTTACCAGTACACCCTTTAATCCAGGAAAAGTCATGCGTTTTTTTTATTAGTTGATGTATGTGTTAGTTGGTAAGCAGGATACGTTTAAATAGTTTAACACGGTAATGGAGTTTTGCTATTTATTTCCACTGAATATATTAGGATTGAGTGGAAGAGGTTGACATCCAGACTGCCTGCAGACATCAACAATCTGATGTTGTAAAGCATGACATCCTTTTGTAGGAATACATTTGTGAAACCAGTGCATGGCAAAGCACTGGGCCAAACATCTGGTACCTATTAGCTGTGAGGAATTCATGTAGTGGAAAAAGTTTAGTGACGTGCATGAGCTTTTTAACCCTCTCATGTGCAATAGTGCTGCAAGGTAACCTCCTAATTTATGTGATAGAAGCCTTTAGAGGAAGATTTTGATTGGTTATGTGCCATTGACATCCCGTGTGTCTGCTTTAACACCTGCTGCATGGCCATGTTTTTCTCCTCTCATATTACTATTATTTAATTATTATAGAGCCAAAGGCAAAAAAACACACATCTGCTATTGATGGAATAAGACTTTTCAGAACAGGAGCCTGCATGAAGAGTTTTAACTGAAAATACTTTTAATTTAAGTGAGATATTGAAAATCAATTTTATTAAGTATTATTTTATTATTATATATTATTTTAATGTATGTGTTGGTTTTGACGTATTTCAGTTCATTTAAATGATAGCAAGACCATCTTTTTCTGTTACCTAAATGAAAAGGTATCCAAGTAATCCCACTAAAATGTAACTCCCTTTGTGTCATGCACTTTTTTTTTTTGCTCTTTTAATGCATCTTATGAATTGTTCTACAATGGTATTAAACATAAACAAGTTGAATGCGTGTGTCACATCTGAAATCACTTTCTCATTTTATAAATATTTTGTAGTATATTCAGTTGTATGGTTACTTGTAAACTGTTGTAATTTTGTGCTTCCCACAAGTCAGAAAAGCCTAACTACAGAGTCTGCTTTTTTCTTTTCCGGTCTTGTGATATAAGCGAAAAAAAGTTCCTCTTTTTCATTTGAAGGGCTTGACACTGACCTTCCAACAACTCTGTTTGACGGACTAAATGCCAGCTTGTGTGTTTCCAGTTGGTGGTGTGCTTAGGTGTGGTCCATTTTACAAACACCCCCTCCCAACTTCCTCAGTCAGCCAGAAAGATAGCAGAGCATTCAGGTCACTAGGTCTATTAATCATCATCCAGGAGCCTGATAAAGCCACTGCTTTTTAAAAGCACAGCCTCAAAAAGTACAGTACTTAAAGGATCTAGTTTTACTGTGTCTGGAAAAATGTCTTAACTGTTTATCTCTGCCCTTGAAGAGAAATAGAACTACAAGGTTTATTTGAACAGTCTATTAAAGTCGTTTGATGGCCTTTCGCCTGCTTATTGTTTATCACACTGACTAAACCTTGAACAATATGACAGCCATTACTCTTTTAGAAATGTAGTCAACAGAAGCAGGATTTGAGGTGTGATGGCAAATGTCAATATATCCAGATAATATGCTTAGGTTATAATGAATGCTGTTGCTTTCCAGGTGAAGTCCCAACAGGCAGAAATGATACGAATCCTTGACAGTAAAAGCATCCAGTACGAGCTTGTGGACATCTCTGTTGGCGGGGAGCTTCGGGATGAAATGAGAAGCAAAGCAGGTGACCCCACGGCAGTCCCTCCCCAGCTTTTCAATGAAGACCAATACTGTGGGGTGAGGAAAGCACATACACTTGAAACTTTTAATTTAGAATTTAAAATTCTCCAGAAGTGTATTCATGAAATTATTTAAAACATTTGTGTATATTTTAAACCGTTGACTGTATTAGCATAACAGGTGTATATCACTATCACCATAAATGACAGCTGATGATGAGCAGCATGAAATGCAGTATATAAATGCTGAAGTTTGGTTGTGATAGTTTACTTTATTGTCTACCAGCAAGCATATATTTTAGCTAATGTTATGCTTTTATGTTTAATTTGTAGCCATCAAATATCACGTCTATGCTCTTTAGCTGAAAGAAATATCATATTAAACACTCCTCCCTGTAGGCTTAACAGGGGGCTGTGAAAAGTTTGTAGTAAATAGTGAGATTTCTGCTAATATATTTTTAACTCCATTTGTTGCTGCCATAATTAGCTTTGCTAGCTTTAGTCGATTTTTTACATATATGTGTCTGACATCTATTATTTCATATTCTGTTTGTGTTATTGGTTATTAGTTATATAAGTGAACAGCTAAATGTGCTAGCAACAAACACAAGGTGTACATTTAGCCACAAGCAACAAACTCTTCAGATCCATCTTTAAAGTCTACAGACAGTGATATTGACAATATAAAAGGTTTAATGTGGTGCATTCCTTTAAGCTAAAAAGATGCTAACAGCTTGTTGCGTCACTTAGTTCAAGTGTAAAGTTGACATGTCTTGTACATTGTTAGTTTGATGCTATATATTCGACACTTTGTTCATTTCCAGATTTGTTAATTGTGCTACAGCTTAACTAAACTAGTTGTAATTAAAGCATTGCCACAGAAAAAGACTAGAGCTACTAGACTACAGCATCTGTTATTTAGGGTGAAACAGTTAACATGTGTGTGTTCTTAAACCACCACATTATGTAGTAATTTATCAGCACTCACTAAGGTTTAGATGGTTTAGTCGTAAATAATAACATCATTAACACAACACTGCATGTAAACAAAAAAGTTATTATATTCACATATATATTATATATTCACATTCAGTATTACTCACCAAAATGCATTATGTGTGTGTCCTTGAGGTCTAACAAATGTGATGAATGCCTTTTCTTCCTCATAAAACATTTGCAAAGCAGATTTTTTTCAAAAGTTAGAAACCTGCATTGTTTAAGTCCATGTTTACCAGTAAGCACACTTCTTGGCACATTACTAGTTAGTAGAAATATCTTAAAGGAAGAGTTTGCTCAAAAAAGAAAATTCAGTCATTATCAACTCACCCCATGTTGATGGAAGGTTTTGTAGTCCACAAAACATTTTTGGAGCTTCACAGCAAACATGCCTTGCATCATTCTCCTAAAAAACTGAAGTAGATGGGGACAGGCTTTAAAAATGTAAAGAAAAACAAACAAACAAAAAAAACACTTTTTAACTAACTTACATGGTGAACCCTTTTTTCCTAAATTATAGCACAAATGCAAAATTACGTTAATAAAATAGTTGGTGCAGCAGGCTGGAGGAGTCTATGTGGAAACACTAAACTGTCTTAAGCATTTGGCAACTACCTGGTGAACATAGTGGAGCATTTAGCAGCTAAAGAGTCAGGAGAGTCAACTCATGAGTTGGTGGAGACCAGAAACCGAGCTAAAAAGAGTGAATATTGGATTTGTGTTCAGCTGGTGAGCAAAAACAGGACTTCACATGACCGATAATGTTGCTCCATAACTGCTGGAAGTGTAAATATTAAACTATTTGCTCACCAGTTTGCAATATCCATGAAAAGGGGACATTGTCAGTGTTTGGTTACAGCTCGTTTCTGCTGCCCCCAAGTGACCAAATCAGGTTTAAACATCACATCAGGCATGAATCAGACCGACTAGCTAAGCACACCTGTCAACATCAGTCTGTGCCCAGGAATGTTTGGGCTTTCTGTTAACCTTTAATTAGACGCAACCTAAAGTCGCAGAATTTCTGTTTTCTTGTTTTCTGATCCACACTCTTTCTCTTCGCAGAACTATGAAATGTTTTCGGAGGCGGTGGAAGCAGATACAGTGGATCAATTTCTGAAACTGGCGTGAGGAGGATGGAGTGTTATGCTCCATCTTAACCCCATTCCCCAAACAAACTACCAAACACCCACCCACCCACCTACCCACCCTTTGCCCTAATGGAGGCCCTTTATTCAGTCTCTCTCTGCACCACTGGCAGTGTCCACTCACTTTCAATGCCATGATGAAGGATGCCAAATATATCGTATTCAACTAATCAGAAGACACACATTCCCCCTACTGCACCATTAGACTTTAAAATCAGTCTTAATCTGTTATACTTTTATGTGTTTGTTCTGTTCTTCCTTTGATTTCTTTCAGACCTTTTCCCCGTTTGACAGACTAGTGTTACTAAGAGCTCCTAGTCCACTAGGAGTCAATGAGGCATCTTAATGTGCTGTAATTAGGTCGACTAATCTTGGCCGTGGCCACATGATCGCTGGAGATTAAACTAATCCACTGGATGACAGCAATTCGACCCAGAATCTTCCTGATCCTCCGCAGACCAAACAGACCATCATCACTCAGTCTTAACTACTGTGTCGTCTTTTTCTGTAGCCTTCAAGTTCCCATGTCGTACATGACTGCGCACTATTTGTACTTCACATGGATGCAAATGCACACGGAAGTAGCAAGGACTTTAGTGTCCTTAAACCCAATTAATGAAGAAATATAGCAGCTCAAGGATGTCTCTCTGGGGCGAGAAAACTTTTTGTAATTTTGGTCCATTGGTCACCTTATGGGGACCCACTGTGCTCATCTGACCTACTTCGATAATGTACAGATTACAAACTTTTCTGAGGAGGTTAGGTCTTCATGGGGGGCACTTGGACATCAGTATTCCAAACATCCTGGCCACACCACTGGTGTTTAGCATCAAAACATGTTGAATTTGGGTACCAAACGCTCTCATTAGGTATGTTATAAAGGTCACCAATGGGCCACACTTACTAAAAAGGTTGGTATATTCCTTTAAAAAACAGTGATAGAACCTTCCAGTAGTTAGCTGCTTAATTTTAGCATCCAGCGGAGCAAGATGAAAACTTTTCTTAATGTCACATTTGGTGCCAATATATATCTGTAATGCATATTTGCAGGTGGATATTCACTATAGTATTAGTACTTTCCTGCTATCTTCTATGTTTTTCACAATCCATATAACTTGAAAGCTTTGTTCCTGTATTGTTGACTGACTGAACAAAAAGACACCAAACACCTAGAAGGAAGCATTTCTTATTGATTGTAAATGACTAGAGTGAAATGATGTGAATCTAACATCATCCCTGTTAAAAGGGCCTTTTTTTGGGGCAAGTTTTTCCTCACTCGAATCGAGGGTCGAAGGACAGAGGGTGTCGTCTCTGTACAGATTGTAAAGTCCTCTGAGGCAAACTGTGATTTGTGAATTTGGGCTATACAAATAAAATTTGATTTGATTTGATTTGATTTAACAGCTTTCAACCACGTAGCTTTTCCTTCCTCTGTTTATTTTGTGTTACAGTTTCACTGATTGTCCTGGGCATGAAGATGCATTAATGTGACTATGCACTGAAACCCTGTCTCATTCTGAACACAGACATAAAGGTCAAAGCTGGTTTGTTTCAATTGACCTGACTGAAGTCTTAAGGCTAGCCACATGGGAAAAATGAAGGCATCACTTACTTGTGCTTTTACGTATGTGCATTGATTCAGTTATGTAATCTCAATGTAAAAATCATGTTTGGGTCGCATCTCTCTCTTTTTTTTTTTTTTTAATTGAGAACAACATGGTTTCCCTCTCTTACTTGTAACATCTGTTAAACCCTCCCTGCTTTCACAATTGTGCTGTTACGGTTTGGGATCCCTAGTAATGACAGCCTTCACACACGATGTTTGTGCACTGTTTTGTAAGTCGATGGTTGTAAGTTGTTTGCCTGTTATTGATGTATATTCACTATCAACCATGATTTAGACATTCCATGTCTCTCTCTGAGCTCCTGCTTTGCTTTTGGACCAATTCCCCTTGGCCAAAAAATGAAGAAAATAGGGAATAAAATGCTGTTGTCTTCCAAGAAGATTGTGAAAAGTGATTTATGGGTGAATAAAATAAAATGGAGTTGAATCTACCTGTCTGGGTATTTCTTCAAATTCATCAGTCGGAGCGATACAAAACTTTGGACTAGAAAAGTGTTATTTTTTATTTTTAGACCTCATTTTAATGAGGAATTTTACAAGACTGTATTGGAGCATGTGCTCACCAGCAAGAGGGTCATATTTAATTTGCAAGTCAGTGGAATATTCTGATTGCCAATACAGTCACATGGATGATGTCTTCAACACTCTGGATCACCAGGGTCAGTACATTCATAGCATGATTTGCCTGTGAACTACAAATTTTCACTGAACCACTGAATACTTACTACTTAATTATACATATGTTGTGTATATAATGATGAATAAAGTGCACACACACGCACACGTAGTTAGTCTAAATTTAAATGCATAGATAGTTGATGACTTAAAGGATAACTACCGTTTTTTACAACCTGGACCTTATTTCTGGCAAAATATATGATCATTTACTCACCCAGATAACTTTGGTGTCATTCGGCGTCGTTCGGACGAAATTAGATCCAGTGTAGCGGCGATATATCCATATAATGGGAGAGACGGGGCAGCGACACACAGCCAAACTAGTTAATTTCATCAATATTTTGTTATGATATGCTAGCGCTATTCCCCTCTGAGTCCGGGCTCGTCCGTTATCAACATCCGGGGTCAAACTAGCAGTAGCAGCTACAGGTAAACAAGCCGCGCTGTCGCGGGTGCGCGCGCAGCTCAGAGACGACATCTTCCAGGTCAGAGGTAGTAGATCAGCCTACAGACCCCGGATGTTGACAATAGACGAGCCCGGACTCAGAGGCTAATAGCGCTAGCATTTCATAACAAAATATTGATGAAATGAACTAGTTTCGTGGCAGATAATGCGTTATATAGAGGCTGTGTGTCGCTGCCCCGTCTCTCCCATTATATGGATATATCGCCGCTACACTGGATCTAATTTCGTCTGAACGACGCCGAATGACACCAAAGTTATCTGGGTGAGTAAATGACCATATATTTTGCCAGAAATAAGGTCCAGGTTGTAAAAAACGGTAGTTATCCTTTAATTCATGTAACAAAATTTATTTTATTTTATGTTAATTAGTAATTAGAAAATCTTTGGAAAAAGTTAATTTGATTATGATGAAGAATATTATTATATGACTGCAAAAAATCTAAGCAAGTACATTAAATGTACATTTATATAGGTAAAGGGTATAGAGTAGGTCCCCATAAGCTGTAGAAACACATAGAGCTTGGGTAGGTAATTCTGTTCATAAGCATTTTCTATCATATTTGTATAACATTTCTTAACATCCTGACAGCATTCAAAATATTACATGATTTGAAAAAAAACCCAAAACAAAATAAATCCATGATCTCTGGCAGCGACAGGGCTGTAAAAACTTCATCCACTCAACTTTACCAGCCCAACAATTTTGTATGGACAGACTACCTGTCAATCAATCTGCCCTTACCTGACCACCCTGTGCTGACTCCGCCCATCAGTCATCGCGCGTGAACGGGCTGATGAAACACACTGCTGGAGCTGTGACTGACTTACGACAAGAATGGCAGAGAAACTACAGCCACACTTCTCATCACCAGCGGTACCTACAGCAGCTTACACTGCTGAACAGAGACAGAAAAGAAACACTGAACTCAAGAAGGCTACCAAAAAAAGAAGTTAGACAGTGCAAGAAGTAAAACGTTAGCTTCTTATGTTGCTGTCGTATGTATTCACCCAACACTAACGTTAGCAGTTTGTAGCTGACGTTAGCTAGCTAGCTAGCTTAAATAGCAGACTACTGCCATATGAAACGTATTTATATGTAACGTAACCGTTTACACACAGGCCAACGTTTACACGTACTGCGGATCTAATCCATATAGCAGTGTTCACATGCACTGCTACCCTGGGCTGTTTGGAAGAGCTGTATCTGAGGGGCGGACTAAGTCTTGTGTGCTACACGTGTGAAAGGCCAAGTCCACTGTTCAGAGGTCCTGGGAAGATTACATATATCTGTGAATATAGTTTGCATTGTATTTGTGAGCCGATGTTGTCAGATGGTATTTTATGTTCATTCATATAGACTTTGAACTAGATGTTTTACAAATGTGCTGATGTTGCCTATTTATGTGTCCTATAGTTACAAGAGGGACACATCAACTTCCAGCCTTGAAGCATCAGTTCACAGCAGAACCATGTCCTGATGCAACAATACACATGTATAGAAACCCCTCTGTTGATATTTAGAGTATCAAACAGATCGATACTCTCACTCTCTCTGAGTTCCATAGTAACAGCTTTGAGTAGAAAATACATTTCTACAAGCCTCAAAAAATTTTACATAAATTATGTATTTTTTTAGCCCTCTGTGTGTATTACTAAGTACGCACATACCTGGTACATCAAAAGAC
Source organism: Pagrus pagrus (assembly GCF_965226575.1). NCBI lineage: Eukaryota > Metazoa > Chordata > Actinopteri > Spariformes > Sparidae > Pagrus > Pagrus pagrus. The sequence goes on along the minus strand of NC_140201.1, from coordinate 23,102,702 downwards.
AGCTTCCAGTTGGGATCTGCTATTACCATTGGGGGATGGTGGCCACATTAGCAAAAGAAATCATACTGATAAGCAGTAAGTGCAGAGTAGTGAAAAAATGCCCCCCGGATGGTGTTGTGGTGGATTGTCAAATTCAGTTGATGCTCCATAGCACTGATGAATCTTCCAATAGCTGTGTGGGTCTGTTAAAAGATCAAGCAATTAGTTGTTCTATACTTACTGTACAAATTAGTGCTATTTTATGTTTCTAATTGAATGAAAAAAGGACCATATTACCCTCAGTAAATTTGTCATGAAAGAGCATAACTGAAGGGTCAGAAACACTTTGTTATTGTAATTGTGGAAGCCTGTCAAGTAATTCTGAAATCTGACAGGTGTTCTGCAGACAGGGCACGTTTTGATATAGATGTAGCACTATGAAGTTGTGTATGGTGGATTTCAGCTGTGTGGCTCTTCCCAGCCAATTGCTGTGAGAGAGCACCTTATAAAGGCAGGCAGAAGGCACCTGGTGGTCCCTTGCTTGACGGAGCCTGGGTCATGTCACTTCCTGACGCCCTCGACTTCCTCTTCCGCTTGGCGGCAGGTAGGCTGGCGGCGGCGACTGCAGTCTGGTCCTAATGCTGTCCATCCAGTTCATTCTGGTTATTTTATTTCAGAGGTTCGCTTGGGTGTTGCTGCTGGCTGCATGCTGCTCGCCGCTTGCTGTCCGCTGCTGGTCGGCCCTCGTGTAGCCGAGCTCTTCGCTCCACGCCGTGCCGACCGGGATTGCCTGACCGGTATGTAGCACAGTGACCTTAGCTTCTTCCTCCAGCCATTAGTAAGTTGCTCATATCTGTTCTTTTATTGATCCATCCAGGTCTTATTTCAGCGTTGCCGTGGCCGAATTGTTGCTTGGTGACGCCGTATTACTGTGCATTGTCGGACCTGTCACCTCTTAATCTGTGCGTGTGTGCATGTGTGAGAACAGTGGGAAAGTTTCTTATTTTCTTTTCTTCATGATCAGTTGCTCTTTATGGTATTTTCTTTATTTTTCTTTTGTAACAATGTCATTGATTATGTAGATTTCGTTAATTCTATTTGATTTGTTATCGTGTTAATTATTAGAGACTTTGTATAGTTAATTTCTTGATTTCTTATGTGTGTTTTGTGATTAGTTGCATCTAATTTCTTTTGTTTCTCACTTGCTGTCCCCCCATTCAGGTGCTGAGTCTAGGGTGGCGGATTGGTGTCCAGGTGGCAGTGTCCCTCTTTGTGTTAGCACTTTTTGGGTTGATTTTGTTTCACTTTCATTTACTTCCCATGTTGCTGTGTTATTTTGCAACTCCCCTGGTAGTTTGGAAGGCATTCTTTTGCAGTTACACAAGTATTCTACATTTTTTTTTAATCTGTTCTGAACTAATTTGATGGAGGTGGCGTCTTTCCTGGAAGGTCCAACATCGAGACATAAATGTGGACACACATTCTTCTCTTTGTGCCTGTGAGCCTCAGTGCTCACTGGGGAGGGCAGGAAGGAGGAGACAGAGGCCGACGGTGCAAGTGTACCGGCTTTTATTGCCCAGGAGGTCAAACAAAAACAATTAACAACAAACAAACAGCAGTCTCTCTCGGCCGAGGGCTTCCGCGTCTTGTCGGCGCTGTGCGGCTCTGCTTCGGTCCTCCCACAGGACCCAGCCTACTGCAAGAGACCAGAACCAGGTTACAAGCATGCTTATATAGCTGACTGATTACCTGATTCTGTCCAGCTGTCTGAGCACCGGCTGAGCCACTCCTCCCTCTCCTCCAGCAGCCGGCGCCTCAACCACACCCCACTGCCACATACCCCCACCGCCCGACTTAGGCCGGGATCCCGCCGGCCGCAAGCCCACTCCCCCCCCCCTCCGCCGAGCGGGAGAGGAAGTCAGCCACAACCATGCGGTTACCCGGCCTATGGATCACCTTGAACCTGAAAGGCTGCAAAGCCAGATACCAGCGAGTGATCCGCGCGTTGGCATCTTTCATGCGGTGGAGCCACTGGAGCGGGGCATGGTCCGACCAGAGGGTGAATGGGCGCCCCAGGAGGTAGTAGCGGAGGGCACCGACCGCCCACCGTATGGCGAGGCACTCCTTTTCCACCGTACTGTAGTTCACCTCCCGCTGAGCCAGCTTCCGGCTAATGTACAGTACGGGGCGGTCGACCCCCTCCACCTCCTGGGACAAAACGGCCCCCAGCCCACTGTTCGAGGCGTCGGTCTGCAGGATGAAAGGGAGAGAAAAGTTAGGAGTGTACAAGAGTGGCTCCCCACAGAGGGCTTGTTTTACCCTCTCAAACGCCAGCTGGCACGGCTCCGTCCACTGGACCGGATCCGAGGCACTCTTACGGGTCAGGTCGGTTAGGGGGCTGGTCAGCTCCGAGAAGGCCGGAATAAACCTCCTATAGTAACCAGCCAGCCCCAGAAACCTCCTGACCTCTTTTTTCGTCCTGGGTAGTGGGCAGGCCGCAATCGCTGCGGTCTTTTGTACCTGTGGCCGCACCTGCCCGCCGCCCAGGTGGTACCCCAAATACCGTACCTCCCTCCGTCCCACCGCACACTTCTTCGGATTGGCCGTGAGCCCCGCCTGCCTCAGAGAGTCGAGCACTGCCCCCACCTGCTGCACATGCTGCCCCCAGGTCTCACTATGAATGATCACATCATCCAAGTAGGCAGCAGCATATGCAGAGTGAGGCCGCAGCACCCGGTCCATGAGGCGCTGGAAAGTGGCTGGGGCCCCGAACAATCCGAACGGAAGTGTGACGAACTGGTACAAACCGTACGGAGTGGAGAAGGCCGTTTTTTCCTTGGACTCTAGCGACAGGGGAATCTGCCAGTAGCCCTTGGTCAAATCCAATGTCGTATAAAAGCGAGCCGTGCCCAGCCGATCCAGGAGTTCGTCGACCCGGGGCATTGGATAGGCATCGAATTTGGACACCTCGTTGACCCTGCGATAGTCCACACAGAACCGTACTGACCCATCGGACTTGCGAACCAGCACGATGGGGCAACACCAGTCACTGTTGGACTCTTCTATTACTCCCATCTCCAACATGGCCTGAAGCTCCGCCTGAACAATTTTCCTCTTGTGTTCGGGCAGCCGATAGGGTCGTGACCGGACTGTCACACCCAGGGGTGTTTCTATGTGGTGGTGTATGAGGCAGGTGCGTCCTGGCAGGGGAGAGAACACGTCAGCAAAACGCTGCTGCAACGAGGCCACATCTGCTCTCTGGCTCGGTGAGAGATGGTCACCAAAGGGGACCGGCACTGGCTGGTTTGAATTAGCCACCTCCGGTCCCAACTCATCTCTCTCGATCACCGTGGTTGCCAGAGAAACAGGCGTCACCTCCCTCCAGGCTTTAAGGAGGTTGAGGTGGTAAATTTGTGTGGCCCCACCCCTGTCAGAACGCACCACCTCATAGTCAACATCCCCCACTCGCCGTGTGACCACAAAGGGCCCTTGCCACTTGGCGAGTAATTTGGAGCTCGAGGAGGGGAGTAATACAAGCACTTTATCTCCCGGTGCAAACTGTCTGAGTTTAGCCCCTCTGTTGTACAGCCGTTGTTGACGCTCCTGGGCCTGGAGCAAATGCTCACGTGACAACTTACCCAGTGCATGGAGCTTTGCTCGCAGGTCCAGGACGTGCTGTACCTCGTTTTTGCTGGTGCTCGGACCCGTCTCCCAGCTTTCCTTAACCAGGTCCAAGACACCCCGGGGTCTTCTGCCGAACAGGAGTTCAAAGGGGGAAAATCCCGTGGAGGCCTGGGGAACCTCCCGCACTGCAAACAACAGAGGGTCCAACCATTTATCCCAATTACGGCTATCCTCGTGCACGAACTTACGAATCATGTTCTTTAGTGTCTTGTTGAACCGCTCCACCAGGCCGTCGGTCTGGGGGTGGTATACACTAGTCCGGATTGAATGGACGCCCAATAACTCGTACAGTTCGCGTAGTGTCCGTGACATAAATGACGTGCCCTGATCAGTCAGGATCTCTTTCGGGATCCCGACTCGGGAGATTACCTGAAACAGTGCCTGTGCCACGCTCCTTGCGGAGATGGTGCGCAGGGGCACTGCCTCGGGATAGCGCGTTGCATAGTCCACTAGGACTAACACAAAGCGATATCCCCGTGCGCTCCGGTCTAATGGCCCGACGAGGTCCATGGCGATTCTATCAAACGGGACCTCAATCAGTGGTAAGGGGCGCAGCGGCGCTTTTGGGGTGGCCGGCGGGTTGACCAGCTGACATTCGCGGCAGGACGCACACCACCGACTTACATCCGCCCGAATGCCCGGCCAGTAAAATCGGGCCACGATCCGGCTCAGTGTTTTATCATAGCCGAGGTGACCTGCCATGGGGTTGTGATGAGCCGCCTGGAAAATTGTTTCCCGACGGCTTTGGGGCACCAACAACTGGGTGAGCTCTTCTCCGGTCCGAGCGTCACGCGTCGCTCTGTATAACCTGTCCCTAATGACGACAAAATAGGGGTGAGTGGGTGCTGTGCCAGGGTGCACCTGGCAACCATCAATTCTCATCACTTGGTCAAAGGCGTGACGGAGGGTCTCATCCCGAGACTGCTCGAGTGGAAAATCTTCCATGGAGGCGATCTGGGGGGCCCCCGGAGCCAGCTGGGCTGGCCCCGGTGGCCCCGTGCCCCCCCCGGCAGCGTCAGGACGAGGCACCCCCGTCTCACCACTGAGCACAGCACACCACTCACATTTCCCTGACATACGTGACTGCACCCTCATAGTTTCCCCCGCTAAGCTAGCGAACCCCGGCCAATTCGTGCCCAAGATTAGAGGGTGCAGGAGGCGAGTGCTAACTCCAGCCCTGACCTTATGCTTTTTCCCTCTAAAACAAATTTCCAGAGTCACCACCGGATAATCGTGAATATCCCCATGCACACACCTCACCTTCACCCACGATGCCTCTAGCAACGCCCCTGGTCGAACCAAGCGCTGGTGGATCATGGTCTGTTCACAACCAGAGTCCAGCAGAGCTTGGTGTGTACCCCCCTGCATACATACCGGTATACGATACGTCCCTTCCGGACCGGGGGAGGGGGCCGGCGGTCCCGCAACCCGAACCACTTGCCCCACCTCCATGAGCGGGCACTCCGCCCGGAGATGGCCGGGCTGCCCGCACCGCCAGCACCCCTGCCCTGGCATCTGAGGAGCCCCCCGGGGCGCCGGTCGCTCAGACGCGTAGGCCGGGCCCTGCGGAACAGGAGACAGAGAGCGGTTAGAGTCCCAGAGCGGAGCATGCTCCGGGGAGGTGTGTGTGTATGTGTGCGCGTGTGGGGCGGCTGCCGCCGGGAATCTCCTCCTCGGGGCCGGGGTGGGACGGCCCGCCGGGATCGTCGCTGGCCTCGCCTCCTCCTTCATGCTCCGCCGGGGCAGGGAGAGGTGGTCCTCCGCGAGGACGATCGCGGCCGCGATGTCGGGGGGTCGGTGGCACTGGACCCAGTTGGAGGTGGAGGAGGGCAGCCCGGCGACGAACTGCTCCAGTGCCACCTGGCCGACGATGTCCTCCGCGGAGTTCGTCGCCGGCTGGAGCCAGCGTGTCGCGGTGTCGAGGAGCCGCTGCGCGTAGGCAAAGGGGCGGCCGGCCTCCTCAAAAGAGAGCCCCCTGAACCGCCGCCGGTGTCCCTCGGGTGTACTGCCTAGACGGTCCAGGATGGCCCTCTTCAGCAGCGCGAAGTTAACCCGGGAGGCCGCCGGCAGGCTGTGCGCGGCCAGCTGCGCTACCCCGGTGAGTAGAGGAAGAAGCCGGACCGCCCACTCCCCCTCCGGCCACCCACACGCCTCCGCCGTGCCCTCGAAGATGTCCAGGTACGCCTCCGGATCATCTTCAGCGGTCATCCGTTGGAGGGCAAACGGCGGAGGCCGGCCCCGGCCGGGCTCCGTAGCCGCGTCCGGAGGGCCCAGGGTGACCGGGCGCTGCAGCAGCTCCCGCAGGAGAGCACGATCGTCCCGCTGGGCCGCCGCAATATCCACGAGGGCCTGAGATTGCTGCTGCTGAAGCGCGGTGGTGCTCTCCTGCATCGTGGCGAGGTGCTGGAGAGCCAGCGACAACGGCGTCTGTGCCTCCATGTCAGGTCCCTGTTCAGGCACCAGATGTGAGCCTCAGTGCTCACTGGGGAGGGCAGGAAGGAGGAGACAGAGGCCGACGGTGCAAGTGTACCGGCTTTTATTGCCCAGGAGGTCAAACAAAAACAATTAACAACAAACAAACAGCCGTCTCTCTCGGCCGAGGGCTTCCGCGTCTTGTCGGCGCTGTGCGGCTCTGCTTCGGTCCTCCCACAGGACCCAGCCTACTGCAAGAGACCAGAACCAGGTTACAAGCATGCTTATATAGCTGACTGATTACCTGATTCTGTCCAGCTGTCTGAGCACCGGCTGAGCCACTCCTCCCTCTCCTCCAGCAGCCGGCGCCTCAACCACACCCCACTGCCACAGTGCCTTTGCAGCGACATGTCCACTTTCTACTTCCAGTGTCACTCTTGTTCTGCCAAAACGACACCAACTGTCCACTTTTGATGTGTACATGGAAAAGTTTACTTTACTGCCTGAATATCCGTGTTCATCAAAAAACACAGGATATACACATGGAGTCCCATCCTGTGTGGCTCTCTCATTTAGGTTTGTGCATTCCTGTTTAGTAGTGCTGGAAATCAGCCCCTTTTCGAACATCTCCTCAATTACGGTAGTCTGCAGCAGAGGTGGCTGGTTGTACTTGAAATGCTTTACTCTGTCCAAATGTATGCATTCTCTGCCCATGGCCATAAACTCCCTGCAGCTTGGCACTTCGCAGTCAAGGACCTGCCTAGTAAAGGACACATGAATTATCGGCCGTGGTCCAGACTTGTCCTGTGCTGTAACAAAAATCCCTCTCTTCATCCACAAGGAAGATGGGTTCCGTTTCCTTGTTGTGTTTGTCCAACTCGTGTCTTCTTAATGTAGGTGCACTAGAAAAACATGCATCACATGCAGGACACTGAAAGGATTTACAGTTCTGTTTGTCAGATTCTGCTGGCTTCTCTTTCACAGATAACAAATCTGGAGAAAGGAGAAGAAACATATTACAGGATGTATGTGGCATTATTTTTTCTCAAATATTAAGCATGTTATGTCATGGCATACTGTAGTACAGTAAAACAATATAAATAAAATTCACTGTGCAGACACTTGCTTGTAATACTTGGTTAAGTGCTATATGACTGGAAATATAAAAAAAATATATCTACTGCATTTTTGTCATTATAGCACTGATTAGCATAAAATAAGCTTCAGTGGGCAGTGTTCTCTAAGACTTATACAAAACAAAGTCGCTGGGCCTTTGAGGCAACTGTATCAATTCAAATATAGGTTTTTTCTTATGTTAATACATACCTGGGAGGAGTGTCTTACTCTGAAGAATCAACCCTGTCCAACCCTGAGGGAAAAAAAATCAAATTTCATTAACTGTGTAAGTTATTTAATAGTATTATTATTATAACTTGAGGTTCCTAACCATATGTTGGTATAGATATAAAAACTTGAGTCATTTTCAGTGAGTCAGCCATCACTATTAGACTGAGTAACATTGCTTCATCATGCCAAGGTACACTTATTTAAGGCCAGCTTTAAATTACTGGAACAAAAAAATGTATGGCCAATAGATGTGATGAATTACTTTTACATACACCAGTCTGTGTAAATAACTGTGTTCATGGAAAATGCTGATGACGGAGAGTACAATATCTGTTTTTTCTGTGTTTTTGAGTGATCTTACCATGTGTTTTCAGATGATTTTCAAAAGAATGTTTTCTTTCTATGATGGATTGGCACTTGGGACAGTGCCAATGGCTCCTTTGTGTCAGCTTCACCTCACAGTGACATGGTATACTAAAAGTGTCTGTGGAAAGATGAAAACAAATGTGAAAATGAACACATTAGGCCAAGAACATAGATTGATATGACACTGGAATTTGGTAAAAACCTTTAACAAAATTGAACAGCCATGGTAGACTTATTACGCGTACCAACTGCATCGTCGCTGAAGCACACTGCATATTTTTTTAGATGGTCTCTGGTTGCCACTGTGGCAACATTGCAGTAAGGGCAATTGTTGTCGTCATTATGGTAAAAGTCCTCTGTTGTTGTGAAGGCTGTATTGAGCACTAAATAACAGTACAAATTGGTATTATTGGTATACTGATATTGACTTCAAAAATATGATGAATAGCTCAAACTAAATAAAATATATACTACATGAAATCCAAGAGTTTACTTGAAGCCATATTTGTCAAGTAGCCTGTCAACTACAAGGCAAAAAATTATCATTATTTTTATAGTGTCATTCACATAAGACCGACAGCTATAGCACATAGGCGTTTTCCAACACGCTCCATGGATGCACTATGTCCCACGCCCTGCGCTCCATCCTGACCCCGGACCTATAGGCTCAGACCTGGCCAGAACAGGACCTCCTCATGGACAAATTAGGCACTGCGCATATTACAATCTCGATTTTGTGCCCTTAATATAAACATAAAATAATGGGTTGGAATTATATAGTGCTTTTCAGGCAATGAAAGTGCTTTAAAGGAACAATTATTCTCTCTCTCTCTCTTTATATGTATATATACATAAAGAAATGCTATTTTCTGATTGGCTAATAGGTCCTCTCGTGGTACTATTACTACTATATTATTTCTTATTCTTTTTATACATATTCAATGACATTTCAGTTAGGCTATAGTCAAAGACACACAAGATGGCTCAAATCTAAAAAGAGTCTGATCACGTAAGCATATCTCGACGAATAACAATAAAAACATAATACAAGTCAAAGATTACTTACACAGATCATTGGAATGGGCCTGGGAATCCAAGCGAATATATATCCTAGACGACATTTGCTCTTCGTGGATTTAGAATGAGCATAAGGCATTTAAGATCAATATGGCACACCTGGCATCAAAATTGGAACTCGCTCCTGATTGGCCAGGAACTGAATCACCAACCTTTTCCTTCATTTCATTGGTTTAAAGGCAGTGGTCAGTCAGCCATGGCATGATCTCTTCAAAAAGGAGTTAGGCTAAGTGGTCCTGATCGATTGATGATGGAAGACATGGACCTGCATAATAGAAAGTACTACTCATACAACTACGACTAATAATAATAATAATAATTTAATCATTGTTATTATGAATTCTATTAATAAAAGTGATCAATAACATTGGATAGACAAACGATTATGGCTTCTCACATTTAGGCTATTCTGCTAACACAGTGTGAAAAGGGAAAAGTTGTATTAAAAATAAATACAAACAAACAACCAAACACTCCACAGATCACTCAACTGGTCCAAACAACAGAACAGATCACAGAGCAGCTGGTGATGACCACTATGCCACTGGTCGCGACCAGTGTCTTTAGCGCCCCCTAGTGGTAGTGACCACTGGTCCGTGCCAGAAACACAATTACAATTATAAGCTGTCACTTTTGTCCGTGTTTCGTGTAATGGGCTGGTTGTTTATGCTGGAAGTGTAAAGAAAATGCATTTATCATTTTAAAGACTTTATTCAAACAAGTTCGAGATAATGCAATACAAGGAATAGTTCCAGCACTTGATGTGATTGCTCCAAATGTCAGAGGTGGGAATTGTGGAGTCATCAAGTCATCTCCATGCCATGTATTTGTTCTGCTGTTCTCACTGAACCAGGTGCATTCACTAATTAGCTCACCTTCCTGGCTGAAGATCTGTGCTGATTGGACTCAGCTGGTTTAGTGCATGAACAGAACAAATACATGGCATGGAGATGACTTGATGACTCTACAATTCCCACCTCTGCCAAATGTAGTCCTCAAATTCTGGCCTGTAAAGCAACAGATGAGCAACATGATCAGATATTTTTATGGAACAGAGCTCAACTGTCCTCAGCATACTGTGAACATAGACACTTTCAATGGTCAATACTTTAGACAATAGACATTCTTGGACAAAACTGTACAGATGCCTCAGTTTATATTTAAATTGTCTTTTTTTTGGCAATTACTATGCCTGACACACAGTCACAACCAATACTCCCTCACCCCACAGTTTTCACATTTGAAATTGCTTTACTTTTCAAATTATTGGCCTCCATTTGGCTGAGATGGCCTGGAAATGATTCTCATGAAGGATACGCATTTTTTAAATTCCAACTTGTATTTGGTTGCAGTTGTGAATCTTATTTATAGCAATTTATCACAAAAACATCACGTCATGATGCTGATGATTTATTATTGATATTATTGTGATGATCATTATATCTTTAAAATATTAATATTATCATTAGTCAGCTATGTTCTGATTGGTGAAGCGGACTATAGCCTAAAGCACCGTCATTCAAGCCAGAGCACGAGGTGTCTGTCCGTCTTATGTGCACACATACAAACATACTGAAGGCGGTGAGGAAAGGCCTTTAGATTTACACTTGTTAGACTTTAGTGCCCCCTGGTGGTAGCATCAAGGAGACACTGTAGATGCTCTGAACCTGATCACAACAAATGCATATCAATCAATCAATCAATCAATCAATCAATCAATCAATCAATCAATCAATAAATAGCATGAGTATTGTAAAGTCAATGTACGTATGACTCTTTATACTTATAGTTGTACCCTTTATACTTCACAACTACGAGGAAACCACGTTAGAATGTATTCTCACCTGCCGAAATGAACTTTGGTGGAATATGATGGTATCTATAAAGGTAACAGCAGTGGAAATAACTAGTTTTTAACACACTGGGCAGCAATCCCAGTCAGCAGACTGTGGTAGTTATGCTGCCTTCATGTGCTATGGTATTTATGGTAAATACCAAAAGACGACGTGAAAAGTGCACATGAACACCCTCTCATGTGGTATTTTCCACTGGGCAACTCGTAGAATTTTTTGATGCCCGAGTTGCCGAGATGAGATAACCTGTCACCTTTTCAACATGGCGGCGAACAACGAAAGATTTGTGAATGGTAAGCAATGTACACTACTAAACGTGTTTTGCTACTGTAAGTGGATCGTTTTTGGACCCTATAAAGAGTTGCTCCATTGACAATTGTAATATGATGCGTCAACACTCGGTGTCAGTTTTTAAAATACCGTTATGGTTTGGTTTTACCTCCCCAGAGCAGATGCTAGCAGATGTCAATAGGAGCTTATTTTCTCTGTACAACAACAGAAGCACATGAACACAACGCACTGGTAAATACCAGATCACAAGTGGAAAATACCATCTGTACCATAGCACATGAAGGCAGCATAAGTTTGCAGTAGTCATTTTTCCACACGGGGAGATTGCAAGAAAGTCGTTTGGTCGTACAAAAGCAGCCTACCACTGAATCAACCAAATCACATTAATAGCAAATCGGGAAGAATAGACATGCTTTTTTTTAAAGTTAACTAAGCATTATATCAAGATTTTAGACTTGCTCTAGGACTGATAGCGTGTCCTACATTGACACGTGCTATTTGTCCCACTTTTGGTTTGTGGGGATCTGGTCACTCTAATTCAACTGCAGTACTTTATTTGTTCTCTAGGCGGAGCTGTAGTAGCATTATTAGACTTACCTTTGCAGAAGAAGAAAATGCCAAAATAGAAAAAAAAAAAAAGCCAAGCTATCGTAAGAATGCAGGAAAATGATTCGGATTTCAAAATAAAAGCAAAAGTTAAAGTGGCATGTTCACATCAATTTGGCTTATTTGGGCAAAAAATTTACGGAGCTAGACTCCAAAATTTGATATTTTTTAGATAATATTTACATTTTTTATTTAGAAATGGTTGGTTGAGACTGGATTTCATACAACAAGATCCTTCTGATCCAATATAAAGTTATCCGTTCAACATGAGATTCACTGTTCGCTTCACCTTACCTCGATACATTAACTTGTCTTATGATGGTTTTATTTTGAAAATATGCACCGGAAGTTTTCATGTTGATTGAGTGTTGCTGCCTGGTGTTGCAAACACTGGTCCAAAGAAGGAAGCTGCAAAACTTGACAGGTTACTGCTAAGGTAACGTGAGATAACATTAAATATTAACAGCATTAGTATGAAAGCCAAAAAGAGCTTACTGAGCTGATATGTGCAGGAACTAACTCGTTGTTTCAGTCAGCGTTGTTACTGTGCGACTGTCACGAGAAGCCAATTCAGAGGTTAGCTAGCTAAGCGAAGCTAGCTACAACACTTGTTTTGAAACGACAGTGTAGCTTCACGGAAGGTTTTTCTCTTCAAATAAAATGAGCAGAATACAAGCTAATGACACGAGGGCTTCCCCTTCGTTGCAAACCTCGTGTTCGTCACATTTGAGCACTGTAATACGAGTATAAGCTGTCACTTTTAGCTGCCACTGCTTGTATGTGTTAGCAAAGACAGAAGCAGGTGCTTTTCTTTGATTTTCGGTAAAGTTAACATTGCATTTAATACGAAACCCCTGTTTGTGACCATGAAGGAGTCGCTGGTAAACATTTCTTTTCACCCTGCGTACATCAGGGAGTCCAAGCAGCACTTTTTCATTCAAACGTCAGCAGCTGTTTTGGTGTACACAACACGCTGAACACAAACACAGCTGATAGTTGTTAATGTAACAGACAATATGAATGGGCCCGCTCTTAAATAACCTAGCCACAAAAATATAGCACTGAGTGCGCAAGTTATACTTCCCCCCTTATTTTGACAGTGAGGACACAACCTGTGCTCTAAAGATTTCATTATTAAGTTTATGTCTTTGTATGCTTTACTGTTAAAGGAGCAGTGCACCAATATACAAAACACATTTTCTAACCTACTTTGATGTCTCCATGCAGATATTATCTGCTTTGTTTTGGGATTTTTACCCCTAAACATATGCCTTTGCACCAGTATAATGGAGGTGAATGAAATTTAATTAGAGGTGTGCACAGCGTTTAAAAAAAAGTTAAACTACAGTAAAACAAAGTGCAACTACTTTCCCTGAAAAAAATCTTAAAAGGGTAAAATGATAAATTCATTTGTAATTATAAGATGTATAAGGAAGTTATTGCATGTTAATTGATGAAACAAAAAGGGGAAATATGATCAGCTCTAGTAAATGTTTGTTTTTCTGTCTCCTCAAGCCACATGTAAAGATGAGCGTCCCAGATTACTTGCAGTGTGCCGAGGACCACCAGACAGTACTTGTGGTGGTCCAGCCGGTCGGCATCGTACCCGAGGACCAGTTCTTCAAGATCTACAAACGCATTGCCAGCGTGAGCCAGCTGAGCATCAGGGACTCGCAGCGTCTCCTTTACATCCGCTACCGCCACCACTACCTGCCTGAAAACAACGAGTGGGGAGACTTCCAGACGCACCGCAAGGTGGTTGGCCTCATCTCCATCACCACCTGCGGCCCAGCCAAGGAGTGGCCGCAGACCGCAGAGCGCTTCCACGGCCAGAAGGAGGTGTACAGTTCTACACTGTACGATTCACGCTTGCTGGTGTTTGGGCTGCAGGGAGATATCGCAGAGCAGCAGCGGACAGATGTGGCCTTCTACCCAAGCTTTGAAGACTGCTCTGATGTAGAGAAGAGAGTGGAGGACTTTGTGGAGTCCATCTTTATTGTTCTGGAGTCCAAGCGACTCGATCGGGCCACAGACAAGTCAGGAGACAAGATACCACTGCTCTGTGTTCCCTTTGAGAAGAAGGACTTTGTGGGTTTGGACACGGATAGCAGGTGAGTTGTTCTGGTTGCTGCACCATAACCCCTTTTTCAAAAGCACTTGGAGGCTGATTAAGGAATGCTTCTATGTCCATTGCTGTCAGTAAATGTGTATTACTGCATGATTTGCAAGTTGTTAATGTTTGTTTCTGTGTCGAGTCACTTGTTATATGTCTGCCTTTCCTGCTCGGAAATTCACCTCTCAAAAATCTGTCTTTTGATTTTTGCTGTGTTCATTTTGGTTTGTTTAAATTGGTTTATTTGTCTTTCTTCTTTTCTTCTTTCATACTGTCCTGTGAGTTTATTGTTGGGTGTGAAAAGGTGAGATGTTAGACACTTAAGTTTAGTAAACCCATATTGATCCCATCAGCTTTAGCTCTGCCCTGAAAGGAACACCCAGCCCTCTGTGCTGTTGTGCATTTGCTGATGATTTCAAGCCAAACTCATTGCTCCTCCAAGGGTTTGAGTCAATACACAAACTGATCTTAAAAAAGGTTGATATGAGTGAGATAAGAGCAGATTTTTATCCCAAAATGTCCCTATAGCTGATAAATTATAAACGCTGTTAGCGAACACTAGCAACTGCCTAAATTACACATGAATGAATGAATGTCGGCTCATCACAATGCACCATATCCTAATTGATATTCTTTCATCGGAGTAGATGAGGCCTGATTTGCAGTACTACATTACAGTTCATTGCGTTAGTTTAACTTAAAAGTTATATCAGCAATCTTGTTACAATTAAGAAATCGCTCCATTCAATTGACTGCATGGTGTTCACAGAGGCCTAGTGACCACTTTATTCAGTCTTGGCTCATAAGTTAAATTTTTAAACTATTTGTAGGGAGGATTCTGGGTTTAGTTAAAGGACCACACTTGTGTTTTTCTGTGCTTTTGCTTGTTAACAACAAATCATTAGTGTTGTTAATTACTAGCAACCTTCCTTCCCTCCTGGCAGCCACTATTCATCTACCTATTTACTTACCTACCTACAAACCTACCTACTTCTTCCCTCCCTCACTCCCTCAGTGTTTTTATCCATCCATTCATTTTGTTTTTTGAAGTGACTCCAGCTGGGTGATGGCCTTAAAGTAATATCGCCATATTTTAGGTTATGTCACATTTAAATGTATAAATGATTTACATGTATACAATACAATATAAATAGTTTTTCAATAACAGGAAATATGTACCACTTTTTTCGTGATATGAGGGAGGGAGTTGAACTTTATAAAGCTTTGTTTTATGGGTCCATAATTTCCCAGTAATTTCCCTATGAAGCTCCCTTCTAAGAAATATGTAATTTGGTTCTTATGAGAGTGAAAATGGGAATTTCCTTGAAGGAAAAGCTCCAGTTAAAACTTACTAAATGTTCTTGTTGACTTCGTGGAAATTATTAGATTTATATTGATGCATTTTGCATTTTGTTTTGTAAAAGTAAGTGGCATTTTTTTCAGTGAAGAATAACCCAAGTTTGGGCAATAATGTTCAAATTAATTGTTAAGTGATGGATTACAATTACATTGCAAAATTGACTGAAACCAGTGGCCACCTTTATTTTTCAAAAAACACTCACACACCTCTGAAAATGTTCCACCCTAATGTTAAACATTGTAATTGCATACAATATATATAATATTGTTGTGCTGAAACATGCAAAAACCCTGGTATGGTCCTTTTTAAAGGAGGTGCTGATAGTTTGGACCCACTGAACACAGTACATGCTGCTGAGGTTAGTCCCAGCGACTGGGAAGGTGCAGTTTGGGAGTGCGTCTGTTTGGCTGGCGGAGCTGGAGCGACACATGGATCTCATATCTTCATCATTGAGAGCATACATTATTGTCCAGCTTGGCAAAGTGCTGCAGCTACTCATAAAATACATGAATTTGATAATGGCATCTTTGTAGTTGTGTGGTTAATCTTTCATGACTCCCTCAAGAACATTTTAGTTTTACTCAGCCAGAACATTTTCATTGTTGTTCAGAAGTAGCCCACTGAGCATAAGCATGAATTTTTAATATATATAATATATCTTCTCAGAAAAGATGTTTATATAGATATTTTCAATTTTGCCTTTACACAACTAAGAACACTTTGTCCATGGCTCCATTTCACCTTGAGTCCTTGATCACTTGCTGATCCATGTAATTGTCCCACATGACCTTCCCAGTCTCTGAGAGTGCTTAAATGTTTTCCACAATGGGGTTCATGACTTTCCTCTAAAAAGTTACATTTCCCCTGTATCCTGGTGAAGTTGCTCCTTCCTGAGTCCCTGACGTTGTATTTGTACTACAGGGTTGTACTGTGTCAGCTCATACTCTGTCCTTGTTTAGTTGCTCTCCTTCGCTTGTGCTTTCCTCCTCATATATCCCCTCTGTAGCTGACTGATAAGATTCACTTCAGTCTCCCACCCGGCACCCTGCTGACATAAGAAATGACGATAACAGAAAGTCAGAGCTGTGTTTAAAGAGAGGAAAAGTCCCTTCTATGAATCCCAAACCAAAATCAATTTAAAAGGCAAAAACCATGAGAATTCGAGCCACTTCATTCACCCTGCTGTTGTCTAAAAAAAAATGTTCTCCCCTTTGCCGCTGCTCTCTCTCAGGCATTATAAGAAGCGTTGCCAGGGACGGATGAGGAAGCATGTTGGGGACTTGTGTCTCCAGGCAGGCATGCTGCAGGACGCCCTGGTCCACTACCACATGGCAGTGGAGCTCCTCAGGGGGGTTAATGACTTCCTCTGGCTGGGTGGTAAGTCTGGATAATGATGGCCTATAACTATTTACCAGGATTTACAAGGTTAGAATTTGTGTCTCTGTCAATTTTAACTTTATGTGTCTTTGAAATGTATTAGCTGGAGTTTTACACATAATGTATTATTGAGACCATTACCACAGTTGATATTTGAGAGTTTGTGTTTTAACCTAAACACATGCAACAACAAATTATTATTATTTGGTTGTTCGAGAATGGTGACAAGGTGTGTACCTAGCAGGAATTTATAAAATAAAAAACTTGCATAACTCTGTGGTAAACAAACTTTTTAATAGTGGCACTGTTTTCCAAATTTCCTCAAACATATCTTTGGTATTTTGGGGCAGCCATTTCTTGCTATTTATTGTTCGATATATTCAATGTGTGTATCTGTGATACCTTGTTGATGTCCTGGTCAGGCTTTCATATCAGCTACTGATCAGTTTCCTGTGTTTGAGTGTTTTATCTTTATTTATGGCTATTTTTCTTCTATGCAGCGTAGTGAGTGCAACAGTAGATAACAAAAAGTTGCTGCAGTGTAAACAACAGGGTTGTAGTACTTTAATAACCCTTTAAAAGCTCCTTCAAGAGTAAAATCTTTGAAAGAAAACTGAGAACAAACTCTCTAACTAGAGATAGACCATTTGTCTTTTATTATTTTTACTGTCCAGCTGCGTTGGAGGGTTTGTGCTCAGCCTCTGTCATATTCCACTACCCTGGAGGCACAGCAGGGAAGACTGCAGGACGTAAACCAAGCATCTCCCAGCCAGCAGACGCAGGGAAACGCCACAGGCCAGGTGAGCATGTGACGCCACCCTGTAACCAGACTGATAATAACAGTGGTCTGGACGAGAAAATATCTGAAGTAAGCCGAGATTGATTGACAATATTCACTGCTGACCATCAACTCAAACATGGCTAAGCTTCGCTCAGCTAAGCTGCTTCCTTTGTGTGCAGAGTTCAAGATGTTAGCTTCTAAAATGCTGAAGCTTCTCTTATTTACCCTAATGAGTGCTAATTAAATTTAAACTTAACATCAGTTAATCTGTCTACTCTGTTACTAACATGCTAGTAACATGGTGTGATATTAACACTGCTTTGTGCATGACAACACTTACTGTGAAAATAAATCTTGACTGGTCAATCAGCGCAGAATCATCCTGTGCGAGATAAATCGCTGCTTTTATGATGCATGGATGATATTTGAGGATTGAGTAATCAAGGGTTGCAACTAATAATTATTTTGATAATTTTACTCATTTTCAAGATAATTGTTTGTTTATCTAATATATTTATAATCAGATTTACAGTGAAATTAAATGAGATAAGATTAAAGATGAGATTAAACTTGTGTTGTCATTACACACAGAAAATACCAGTACAATGAAACACAATTTAGCATCTAGCCAGGAAACAATATCATAGTGCATATAGAGATATATCAATTATTGTACCAAGTGAACAAGAAACCAATTGAGTAGTTGACTGTAAGAGGAGAATTACAGTGCCTATAAAAAGTAATCTCCCCCTTGGATGTTTTCTCCTTTTATACCTTTTATAAATGGAATCTTTTATGAAAGAAAATGTATAAAGAAAACGTTGTTAATATCAAAGTGAAAACACATTTCTACAAAGTAATGTCAATTAATTAACAATATATAATTTTAAACAAGTGATTGCACAAGTATTTACCACCTTTAAAGTGACTGACCTAATTCAACGGACGTCCAGCCAGTTGGTGCTACTAGTCTCACAATTAGTGAAATGGAGATCACCTGTGTGGAGTGAATGTGTCTGAAGTCATTACAGTATAAAGACACCTGTCTGTCCTTTCCAGTCACTGGTTAATCAGTATCCCTAGCTACAATTACATTATGATTATGAATACAAAATAATAATAATTATAACAACAACAACAATAATAATAATTATCATTGCTATTATTATTATTGTTATTATTGCAAAGTAATTATTTCAGCACTGGAGGTAATTGATTTGGCCTTTACACACACACACACACACACACACACACACACACACACACACACACACACACATTATATATATATACACTCACACACATATATATTACATACATACATATTACATGTATTACATATGTTAAAGGTAACCTGTGGAGTTTCCCATTAAATAAACAGAGTGATGTTTCCAAAACACATTGTATCCTTGAGGTCTAACAAACATGCCAAGTGCATTTCCTGTCGCATAAAACATTTCCAAAGCTCATTTTTCTGAATAATCTCAACCTTACATTGTTTACGTCCATGTTTACTAGTTTGCACTCTTCTTCTTTGCCTTTGTTGGCTCATTGCTGTGGATCTTGGGAGAATTGTTGCCACTTGAAGATTAGTGGAATAGTCTGAAGCCACTGGCTTGTCCGTTTATCGTGTCACCTCTGCATGCGTGCGTGTGTGCGTGCTTGAGGCAAATAAAAGTGGGGCTCTGATACAACATAAAATGGATTTTGTATCGGTGAGTAAACAAGTGCATGTATCGATC
The DNA here is from genome assembly GCF_965226575.1 of Pagrus pagrus. NCBI lineage: Eukaryota > Metazoa > Chordata > Actinopteri > Spariformes > Sparidae > Pagrus > Pagrus pagrus. The sequence goes on along the minus strand of NC_140201.1, from coordinate 23,083,714 downwards.
TAATATTATGTAATCTATTTATTAGAAATGAGACCCTGCTGTTTACCAGCAGCGTCCTGTACGCCTGTATACAACTTAACAGATTTTTTACAGCACAAATAGCAAATATCCATAAACAGCAAGCGACAGCTCTGTACCACAACAACAGTTTAAAATCTTCCCAGGATACCTTTAACTTTGTTTTGGCAAAGTAAATTGCATACCAAATGTTTATCTTGGCTTTTGATGAGCCCACATTACAGGAAAACAGCTGCAGCCATTAAGCTCATTGTTGGGACTAACACTGCTAACATTGCGCCTTGCGTCATGGAGTGAATCTGCATTCTTTCTCTCTGTCTGTAGGGGCTCAGGAGGTTCTCATTGACCCAGGTATGGTATGTCTAACCAACATAGCTCCTGTAGTCACCTGTTTGCTTCCGCTCACATTCACCCTGTGTTTGATGTCATTTTTCATCTTACATTATCAGCACCCTGATTCCTAAGGTTTATTTTATTGTTTGTATATTGATTAATATTCTTTTCTCCCAATAGCAGGTAGTGTTCTCCTGTTTTGGTTTACCATCAACTTACGTTTTTTTTTCTAATGTACCTGCTTTTTCTCACAGCAACACTTTTGATGATCACACGACTACACAGTCGAAGACAACACTTAAAATGACCTCTTTTAGTTGCTTATTTATTGAAGCCCCATTATTCTAACAACTCACATCTTAATTTTGATAATCACATAAAAATCATTTAATATTTGTAATTTGTTAGCAGAATATTCATATCTCTGTTGAAGCACCAGCAGGTGGCAGCCCATCATTATTGGAGCACACTTTGATTTTCTGCTTATTGAATGCTCACCATTGCTTAACCTCTCACTTTCACAGCCTAAGAAACAAAGTCACATAGTGAACTTATATTGTGTAACTTGATCATCTCAGAAATTATTTTATTAAGCCCTCATCAGTTATTCCCTAATGTGTATTTTCTTTTTAATGTTGTGTGTGCAAAATTGACCTAAGAAATAGCAATTCAGCATCTCATTATTCACACATTTATCATAGTGATAGCACCTTACTGTTGCTATGGACACAGCCACATTGCTAGTTGATGCATCCTCAATTGGTATTGATACTGTAATCCGATTTGGTTAAGAGATGCACCGTGTGATGCACCGTTGAAACATTTCAGGTGTGAGTTTAACTCTGCCTGGGACGTTAGGCATAGATTACATTTTGATCACATCTTAGAGATTTCAGAGTCCTCAGATTATTCATGATATCACAAAGTACATGTGTAATGGAGAATGGGACGTGTTGGTGGAGATTTAGAATTTACAGTTTTAAACAGATGATAAAGGGGCGACAGAAATAGAAAGGAGCAAACATTTCATGTAGTTTCATAAAAACATCACCTGTTGTTATCTGTTCAGATACGTTCTACAATCCTGCTCTGTGAACAACATTTTAAACACTGTATATCTGTGTCTTATTTGTTAATTATCTATGAATATGCATGTGGCGGTGGTAGCCAGGGCAATGTCTTATAAGAGCAAGTGGTGGATTAAGCTTCCCCTCCTTCCTGTTTTCACTCCTGTCGTATCCCTTCATTTTGTGGTGGAACAGATTGATGGACGTTCATCCTGCTGTCTTTTCTCAACTAATGATATACCATCCTCTTTTGAGTGTAGGTGCCCTCACAGCCAATGGCATTAGTGCAGACACCAGCACTGAGATTGGACGAGCAAAGAACTGCCTGAGTCCGGAGGACATTATCGAGAAATACAAAGAGGCCATCTCCTACTATGGAAAGGTAGTGACCATAAACTATAGAACTCTTTGATCAATAATTTGACCAATGTCATTGTTGTTGGAGTAAATATATATTAATATAATATCTATATTCAGTGTCATTAAAACTCCACTAAAATTGACTAAAATCTTGGCCGAGACCCATCCTCTGTTCAAATTTAGTGGACTGCAGCTACAGCGAGCGTTTTAATAAACTTATTTATTACACACGGATGTACATTTTAGACTTTTTGAACATGGAAAAGAAAAGTGGTATTTTTTTTTAGCTCAGATAAAAAACCCTCAACCCTCAAATACAGAACCACCCCAAAACACAAAACCACAAACACTCGCACTTCCCAGGTCCAAGTCCCGTTAATTGATTGCATTATATCATTCAGCTTTATAGTTATATACTGCAGAAGAGTATTTAAATAAGACATAATGATGAATAATTTTAGATTAAAGATTAAAGATTAAAGATTCATATTCATACGGAACCCCTCTAGGGTCACATGGTAGAAAAAAAAACTGGATGAGGAAATCCATGGGAACGTATTTGTAAACAGTGCTCTCGGATTCACAATCCGTGCGCACAAAATAAATAATCGTTGATGAGGAACATATTAATAACATAACCTTCAATGGACATAACCTTCAAAACATTAAGTGCGTCTCCCCCTAAAGAGAGATGAAGCGCACGTTTAGGCATGAGACAGAGTTTAACTTGAGCCATGATGTTTGCTACAGTGACATTACTACGTGCATGGAAAGGAAACCTTTAAATGACTGAAAGCAGCCTCTCTAATCATTAAAGCACAGTGTGCATGCATTGTAAACCAGCCTTTGAAGGTGCATCTTACTATATGAATACTGAGCCCTCTATATAGCAGGTAAAACACTGCGACACTGACTTTAGATCAAGGGCCCATCTTATTACTGCAAACGCTTTCTGCTGCTCTGAGATGTGCCAGCAAAGCACCTGATCACACCTCATTTTAAGACCGTTGGTCTAAAACTAGCAACAACACTTGCGCTGCACTGTGCTGCTTCAGCCGGCAAAAAAATGGGCCCTGGTGCTGGAGGATCGCTGCACATTATGTTATTGATATGTTTCTCATCAAAGATGAATTATTTTAGCCACCCACCCCATCCCCTATTAATCAGAATAATAGTTCTTATGTCCTGTCCTGTCCGATCAGCGGTCTGAGATCTGACCACAGTACGCACATGGAGATGCACCACAGCGCTTCTCCTCCTCCTCCAGTTAAATAGAGCATTTTGCTCATATACACTCCAACGGAGTTGTTGTCATCATCTTTAATGGTTATTGATCACTATCAAAGGTAAAATCCATGAAGAAAGATAGGTCTGTCAGTAGCTGTGCTGGGTTGCTTGTATCCATGGTGCCTCCAGCTGACCAATGAGAAGACGGCAAAATCTGTGCGCACAGATTGTGAGTTTGTTCGCACGGTTTATGAATCTGTTCCCCCGGACTTCCACATCCAGGTTTTTATTTCTACCATGTGACCCTAGAGGGACTCCGCATATTCATGACCTGCTTTTAAAGATTTACATCTTCAGTAGGAACAAATGGGCGTAGGGGCTGAGTACCACAGACTAAGTAGAACAGTCTGGAACTCTCTAAAGTAGATGGGTGCCATAGCTATTTTTCTCTTTAGATTGGATAAATAGACAGGATAAAGACGCCACAGTGTCTGACCATCCAGAGCTGTCAACATCAACAGTCTTGACTGTTTCTGCGCCAATGTAAGGAGATAAAGATCGGTGCCACATGAGGCTACTTGTAGAGGATCTAGGTAGAAATTAACAGGTCCCCCCATCCTTTAGATTAACATTCATGCTGTACATGTGTTTACCATCAGGCTGCCTTGATACACTACTTGTGTAGTAATACTTCTCCATCTCACCAGGGGGCAGTATTTGATTTGGTTTGATGGAGTGTGACAGCAGTGACAAAATCATGTTTGACTAGTATCAGACCAGTATATGCTGACAGCAGCTGTATATTTCTGAATGCTACATGGGGACAAAAAGAAATGGAAGCAATTTTCTATTTAACACAGTATTAACCTTTTTAAAAGCAGTGTTGGACAGACAAAACAATATGTATTATGTATCTGTTCATGGCACAATATATTCCTGCTCTCCTTTGACCACTGTACTTGTACAAAGTCAGAAAGAATAGTATTAAAGTATCCCTAATGCTTAAGGAAAGCTGAATGGGCTCATTATGCTCCCAAACTATTCAGAAGCAACCCTGTGCTTTATCTTCATTATTATAATTGCCTTTTTGCGCTGACCTCCCTCAGCCCTTTTACCTGTAACTAGTTCATTCAGAATTAAATTACATCTCAACACATAGCCATTCAGATATTAATTGAATTTTAATAAGGAGACAATGAGGCTGGAAGTGGAGGGAAGTTGAGGGACGGCAAGATAAAAAATGCACACAGCGTGCAGCAGAAGCTCAGGTTCTTAGCAGAGGCACAAAACGGAGCAGTGTGTGGGAATCCCTTAGAAATGAGCAACAGGGGAGCCAGGTTATCACACTTGTCGGTCATCCCACGTCTGCAGTGACTGATGAGGGTGGTCGTATGTTAATAGAAAAACATTCCCTCTGATTATGAGGTGGGTTGCAGAAGTCGAGGCGACCCTTGTCGGGCTATTAATTTTTCATTAACACAGCGCCTCCCCCGCTCCTCCTCTTATCTCTCGTAGTATAAGAACGCAGGAGTGATCGAGCTGGAGGCCTGTGTGAAAGCGGTAAGGGTGCTGGCCATTCAGAAGAGGGCCAGGGAGGCCTCGGAGTTCCTGCAGAACGCTGTTTACATCAACCTGGGACAGGTACGCCTTCTGACTGTGAAATAAATGCTCTGCCAGTTGCACAGGATGATTAATATGGCCAGTAGCCGTATGGTGTACAGTTAAATCAGGGTGACTGCAGGACATCATACTATTAGTGAAAAAGCACACTATAACAGAATTTACCTTTTCTCCCCACAGAGTCTAACCTTTTTAGCTCTTTATCTTTCGAACGATAAATCACGTTTTTTTCCTTTTGTTAAGATTAGTTTTGTCTTGTTTCATTATGTGACCTATGCAGCCAATGAAATTTCCTCCAGGCTTGCCCTTTGCGTTCAGCAATTCGGCCTCTTTACCTCATTTTAAATCTTGATACACTTAAAATTATATTATGGTGTTAATATAACTGATTCCAGTTTATTTACCAGTAAATGTAAGTATAGAGCAGTCTAGTAAAAGTACAGTAATCCTCTTAATGATCCTTTTCTCTGATGATTTTGGTGAAAAGTAACAATAACAACAAAGACATTAGTGCTAACCTGTGTAGCTACTGTGTATTTGTGTATGTATGCCCTTGGGGGCATTAAATAGTTCTGTTTTTGATGGTGAAACATCCCCTCCAGACATGTATGAAGATACATGAAACTGCTCTGCTTTGAATATTAATTTGTGTCTGATATGTTTATTCCTCCAAAGGTAAATGAACATCTTCTCCCTTTATAGAAAAATCCTGTTTAGTCTATTAATATGCAAATGTTCATGTCAATACTTTTATGTAACTTCTAGACATTCAGTGTGTCCCACTGCACTGAAAAGCCCTTTCTCAGTGTAAAGGCACTTAGGGTTTCATGTTTCCACATCACACTGAGGAGATAATTACATATTGGACCATGATTGGCTTCCAATCATTTTCTTAGTTGTTTGCTAAGTCCTGCTTGTACGTCCAACTGAGAATCAATTACCCCTTCAGCAGGTGAATGTGAGAACAAACTCTGCACAACGTCATTCTGCACAGTTAAGCTCAATCACCAAAGTAACATTAATCAAAAGACAATTTTGAGTGGAGAGGACTTTAATGTAGTCTCCCTAACTGCAGCTGTCAGAGGAGGAGAAGATCCAACGCTACAGTATCTTGTCTGAGCTTTACGAGCTGATCGGCTTCCATCGCAAGTCTGCGTTCTTCAAGCGTGTCGCAGCCATGCAGTGTGTCGCTCCCACCATCCCAGAGCCCGGCTGGAGGGCCTGCTACAAGCTGCTGCTGGAGACGCTGCCCGGATACAGTCTGTCACTGGATCCCAAGGACTTCAGTAAAGGTAAATGTGGACACTTGTGCTCAACCTTTTTTCCACACTTTCACATGGCAGTGTTTTATCTGTTAAACTATTCATCGCACATATTGGATGTAGTATGTTTCAGGACTGCAACTTAGAGTTTCTTTCAATATCACTAACATTTTGGTTGATTGATGTTTTGTTAATAAACATCAGAAAACTGTCTTCACCAATCAACAGTCTTAAAGCCAAAGATATTCAGTTTACAAAAATACAACAAAGGGAAACAAAAGAGAAGCTTGAACCAGAGAATATTTGGCATTTTTGCTTGACGACTGACTGAAAAAAGGAATCAGTTTTCAAAACCGAAGGTAATCGATGTTGAACAAAAGCACCATTTTCTGATGATGATTGTGTTTCTATGAACATTTAAACATACGTTTCCCAAAGCAGTGCTGAAGAGCTCCTTGACGCTGGCTCTCTGTGGTGCTGAAGAGGATCCTGAGTACACTTGAAAGAAACTTTTAATAAACGCTGATTTAATTCCAAACACATACATCACAAAGCATAAGTGTTGTTAATAACACAAAGAAAAGATTTATTTGGAAGAATGAAAACAATGCTTAATGTTGAGTTGCTGTCCGTTATAATTCATATTCCTGGGTGGAATTCAGTTTAAGAAAGTGAACTTTGATTGATGTAGCTGCTGCTGGAGAAAAACCGTGCTCTGAAGCTCATTTTATGCACTAAATGGTTCCTATAAGATTCATGAATATGCAGTTCATCCATTGTGGATCACATAATTTTTCATCATTAGACCTGCTGTATATAAGCATGTGGCAAACAGCATATGCATCTTGAACAAAAAGAAAAAAGAAATTACAGGAGCTGAAAATGTGCCCTCAGCAAAGTTTCAACCAAAAGGTGAATATATCAGCCAGAAGAGGGAGAGGATGACAATGATGACAAAACTAGCAGTTACATTATCACCCATTTTACATCACGCATCACATTTCAGAGAACATCTGTGTTCATGATAAAGTATGGACTCACAAAAGCACCAAAACAACAAATACAATTTGGTTCCAGAGCATCTTCAGATGCTCCTACAGCTGCCTACACGTTAGTGGGGTGCGCTCTTTTATCTACTATCATTTCTAACAGTGAAATGATAGTAGATAAAAGAGTTATTATGCTTTTGGGAAACACCTCTAAATCTTAATCGTTGGTGAGATAGATTTTACGATCATCTTAACCTTGAGATGTTTTTGGGAAACAAGGCCCTGAACTGTTGAAAGAAGAGAAACGGCAGCACGTCTCCATGTGGCACCAAATTAAAGCCTTTACTGTCCAGCAATTCACCGACTTTGGCTGTGTCATCACAGTGGACATGAGCGTAAAACTCCACAGTATAATGTATGTTTTACATCAGCAGTGTGTCATTCTCACTGTGAAACAGTGGAGTGAACTCTACGCACCAAAGTGCCACATTTTACGATCTCTTAGAATTAGAGTTTGAAGTAAGGATGCATGGAAATAAGCATAAAATCAAGAGACGATGATATAGAAAGTATGTTTCCTAAATAGTCATCGTTTGAGGAAAGAAATCTAACAGTCAATCGAACTGAGGGACTGGTCTCCTCCTGTTATTGTTATTTTTATACCAGTGAAAAGGAGATCTCACTGAGTTAACCTTTTTCAAATACTGAAAACAGTGCCCTCTTGCAGGATTCAGAGTATGTGAGTGTCAGCTGTGTAAACACATATTTAATAGATAAAAGAAATGAAAGCATCGCTTCATTCAACCTCCTCTTTTCATGAGTGCTCCTTCAGGGTGTTCTACATTCAAGCCAGCACTTTGCTCAAAAAGAGCCACAGTTGAGACCTGACCCGGGCTTTTGTACACTCGTCGGTAAGGTCCTCATGATAAGCTTCTTGGTTCTACAGTCTATTGACCCTTGCTCACAGCAGCCACTCGATGGCAAGCGTTGGCAACACAAAAGACAGTTCACAGTGAAGAGAAATGCTCAGGGACGGCATATTTTCTCTTACGATCGTTATTCAAAGAAAACTGAGGATTTTTCTCAGATGTGCTGTTAATCTCTGTCTACCTGGCTGCTGCCTTTTATAAACTGTGTAAAGAAACAAGCTGCAGATGGTTTAAGGTAAAATGTTAAATGCTAGATCTGTACCACCGGGATTGATTTCCCCTTTAACTAAAAAGTGAAGAAATACCAATGTGAAATACAATAATTACATAATCTGTTTTATCTCTCCATTGGTGTCATAAAATTTGTTTTCTCTGTTTCAAAATCTAAAAACCTCAAAACCAACTATGAGGTTTTCACTTTTTATCCATTTTGTTCGACTGCATTTTAACACAAATCTCAACTTTAAGATGACACTAACCAAAGGTCTGAGACTGCATTGGAAATCTCTAATAGTGTCATGTAAACCTGGAAATTATCAGAAAACAGCATTGGGACAACATTGAAATATGTCAAAGTGCAGGACTGTCATGCACAAATGCAGCAATATCAATGCAATGTTAGCAAGCTAGCGAGTTAGCTACTGGGACATCAGCAAACTGGTCACAAGTCATGCTTGTTATAAGGAAAAGGACCATAATGCATTGGAACGGCAGAGAGTTCTCTTAACCCTCTGTTTGAATTGTAAAGGGCCATGTAGCCCCAACACTTCACCCTACGTCTCTGTCCCAACAAGAATCAAGACACCAAACGAAAGGGGCAAGGGGTGTATTAGGGTTCGGCCTAAAGTTTTCTCAGTGGGCAGTGCCTGTGACTTGATCAATTGTATCCAAAGCATGGCATCAGGCAGACAGTGGCCACACTGAAGATCAATAATTGAAACTTAATTCTCGGAGATATAGAAAATTAACTTCATCACAGATACAGAATTTGCTAAATAAACAACACAAAATCAGCAAAAGTCCTTACAAATGAAGGATATCTTGTAGCGGTACAGTAGCAGTTTCTGAACCACTTCTACGGAGGTGAAACAAGGCCAAATGTTTGAGGTGGACTAGGAAACACCAGAATTTCACCGTGAAAAGAAAGTCCTATTTACTGTTGAATCCAAGGACAGGAACAGGAGAGACAATGATGCCACAGTGTTTCAAACCCACAGTAGAACATGATGGTGGTGGGAATATTCAAGTCTGGGGCTGTTTTGCCTACTCCGGAGTTGTACACCTACACAGAATTCACTCCATCCTGACCAAGGAGAAGCACCACTCTAATCTTCAGAGACATGCTACACCCTCTGATTTGTAACTTTTGTGGAGAAGGAATCATACTGCAGCAGGATAATGAGCCCAAACACACCTCAAAGCTTTGCAAGAACTACTTGAAGACCAAAGATAACCAAGAAATCACCTGAGCTCAACCCAAAGATCTAACTCTTCACTCAAAATGTTAGGCTTAAGGAAAAAAAATTGTATGAAAATCATAAAAAATGCAAAACAGAAGTATTTTAATGAGCCCTAATGTACATTTGTAAACAATTGAGATTTTCTCAAACATGATTTGTTTATTTCAACAGGGTAACTCTTGTTTCTCCACATTTACGTCTTTGTTTCTACAACCAATAACCACTTCCCAAATTATAATGCTGTTTTACATCCTTTGTAAATGAAAATGGCCAAATAAAATCATGCCTCATGGCCGGTGCAAAAAAAAGCCCTATTTGGTGCCTCAATGTTGGATTCCTCTGTTGCTGAGTAATGACACTTGAAGGTTTGATTGATTCCTCCTTATTTTGTTCAGTCAAAGGACATTTTCAAGGCACTTATGAAAGTTATTTCTCTAGCAGCTGTGAGTGTGTGTGAATGTCACTGTCAATACAAATATCTCTGCTACACTCGTGCAGCAATAAACAAAGCCCTCCTCTGATATTGACGTGAAAAATCTAGTTAGATTACTATTGTCCATGTACAACACAGAAGTAATTAAATGCCATAGAATGTCATTTTTTTCGCAGCTGTCCGACCTGAAAGTAAAAATCATTTTTGGATTAAAGTGAGGCTAATTTATGAATCTTCATCAAAAGTAAAACATTAGCAAGAAAAGGAGTACAGGTCCGTTTATATTCAATGACACATCTGCGCAAAAAGACTTAATAAGTTGGTTCTAAAATGTTTAAAACTGAATATTGTTTCATGGGAGTTAAAATTAATGAATGACTTTATACTTGACCATTTGATGATTAGGATTTGTATTGAGACGGCAGTATTTTTTCCTGTACTCTTTTCCAAGTTGATAGATTTTTATCTGTCTCTTAAGCCAACGTTCCAGACTTTGGATACTTCTTGTAATTTCTTATCCAATAAAATAATTAATCCATGGAACTTGTAACCCTAATACATAATGTCTCCATATTGATACATCAGCTGTAACGGCCTAGTCTGAGTCTCCACTCTTGAGTCCCTACAACACTAATGGGAAAGCAGGGAAGGACAGTTCTACGTCTTTTGGCAGACAGGATCAGGTGGGAGTTTATCAAGCAATAAGCTGTAGAGGCAGGTTCAAGTGAGAAAGGAAATGGGGATCAATGGTGCATTCCAATAAGGCTGCTGTGCCCTGAGATACAGTGGAACAAATGGCTTTTTAAGTGGCTCGCGGGCCCGTCTTCACTACTCCCCTCTGTTACCAGAAATGGGGTCGTTTTCTGTCTTATGTCTTCCTCTTGCATACAGCCCTGTTTTCCACTGTTGTTGTGATGTCACAGAAATTTTGGGAGTTTCATTTAATCATTTTCATGTGTACTATTGAGGAGAATAATAGTGGTGTGTGTGTGTGTGTGTGGTATCTCATTGCCTTGCACAGTGGAAAATTCTTCTAGTTTCATCAAAGGCTGCCCGAAGGTACAGCGCCTTTTGAGTCAGGTTTTGCATGACGGTGCGACTGCTTGGCCGCAGCACCATGCTCATTATCTTGGTGGTGAGTTAAATGGATTGCCAGACACCTCCAGTTCAGGTCTGAAAATACCACAAATGAAGTCATTTTTCGTGTTCGAGCGAGAACGACATTCTCAGAAAATCCAAAGTGTCCTTTGGATTACTGTTCTCCAGATAAGCACTGGTTTTGGCAGACAGGTGGAAGTCAGCTATTTATAGCCTGCTTAGTGGGTGCAGTTTCACGACAGAAAAAATAGCTCATGAAGGAATTGCATTTACAGTTTGTTCAGATGAAGGAAGAAGTCAGGATGAATAATAACCATGGCAGAAAAATGCTGATAAATGAGAAGCATCACAGGCATGATTTGACGTTATTGGAAGTGGTATTTAAGCTGAGGAAACATCAGAGTGTTTACCAAATATCCTCCCTCTCTCCCTGTGGCCCCCGCGGCCTCCTCAGCACATCTTTCCTCCAGTTTTCGTTCCCACTTAGTGAGTCAACAGTCGACAGCTGGGAGTGGAGCAGGGGATCTCGTCGGGGGCTGAGGGTCTTATGTAACAGTTGGTGTCAGGCTAGAATGCTATTAAGATGTCTTGTGGAGCTCCGGAGAGCAAACAACTCTGGCTACGTTAGCACCACGCTGGAGCACATGTGATAGTCTGCAAAGGGGATACTTCAGTTTTAAGACACGGTTCCGATTAGAAGACTTGAGTTTGAAACTAATTATGTGACGCATGCCAAATACAGACTTATGAAGGTTTGTCAAACATGTTACATCGCCTCTAGCTGAAGACATTCGAGAGGAAATAGAAGTATTTATTGTGTATGTGTCCTTGGAGACATGGCTGAAAATTATTATCACAACATCACTGATCTGTCTTCGGTTATTGTTCATAACAGCAGAAAAATGTTCTCATGTGTAAAACATTAATTTCAATAACATGATAGTACTGACTCATCATCCTGCCTCAGTCGATGTTGACAGTTTATTCTGTCAAATTTAGATCAGTAAAACAAAGCAAAGCTGTTTTTGAAACGGGGGTGATTACAGAGTGATGAGATACACACTGTTGGCTTATAGAGAGCCCCCCACATTTTCTGAGTGCAACACCACTGTTGTAAATACTAATCCCAGGTCTGTAACAATTTATCAGACGTAATGTAGGCGCCATCGGGGAGTGTCGCTGCCATAGGGGTGTGTGTTTGGTCTGCAGCAGTGTTTAGGTGGGTGGTATATGTCAAAACAACATCCAGATAAATGTCAGGACTCAAGGTTTCCCAGCAGGATATTGTTTTGTAACAGATGTTATTGGTTTTAATGTTGTGGCTGATCAGTGTATTTCATAACTTCATCATCTGTTTGCTTGATTCAAACATGTTCGAAATGACCATCAAAAGTCCAAAGAATTGTCAACAAATTGTTTGTTTTGTCCGCCGACCTAAATATGCTTTGTTAAATTTCTTAAAAGACAAAGGAAAGCAGCGAATCCTCACAGTTGAGAAGCTGGAGTGAGGCGATGTATGGAAAATGACTGAAATGATTAAAGTAAGCATTTATCAAAAGAGTTATGTTAAGTCAAATAAAGTAGATTTTACTTATATAGCCCAGGATCTCACATCACACTTTGCTTAAAGGGGCTCTTAAATCTGCACAGCATATGACTCCCACTGTCCTTAGACCCTGTTTGTCTGACAAATCAATGAATTGACTCATCATTTCAGCTCTAGTACAGACTAACAATCCCTAGTTAATCAAGAAAGGTAAGCTGTATGATGACTTTAACATCATTAAACACAAATGATGTTCAATAATGAATTGATGCATCTGCACTAATCTGATATGACAGCTGTGTAACATTAGATGTCAGCAATGAGCCTTGTCAGCCCTGTAATGTGAATTTCTCTCTGTTGTTTCTCTCTCTCTCTCTGTCTCTCCCCTCTCTCCCCCTCTCTCTCCCTCTCTCTCTCCCTCTCTCTCCCCCCTCTCTGTCTCTCTCTCTCTCTCTCTCCCCCCCCCTCTCTCCCTCTCTCTCAGGTACCCACCGAGGCTGGGCTGCTGTTCAAATGCGCCTCCTCCATGAACTGGTGTACGCCTCCCGTCGCATGGGCAACCCTGGCCTGTCTGTTCGCCACCTGTCCTTCCTGCTGCAGACCATGCTGGACTTCCTGTCGGATCAAGGTCAGCTCACAATAAACTCTCAGAAAGTGTCTTGAAAAGTAGCAATATTACACTTTCTTCTATTGTAGGATTTAAAGCCCTGTGAGGTGCTTCCAGCTTCATGACCAGCCTTCAAACACATCTAGAAGCAGCCACCCTGTCCTTTGGTGATTGCGGCATTATACCTTGTGCTTAATAGTATGCGATGCACAACAAAAGCCAGCTTTTTCTTGGCGGGAGTGCAACATTGTGCTCTGACCAGAAATCCTGTGCAGCCAGGAGATAGGGTTTTTACAGAAGCAGTGTGAGCCAGACGGTCCACTGGCCACACAATAGAGGCCAGTGTAATCCTTGGTTGGCTACGGAGCATGAGAATAGAGGGAGGGAGGGAGGGAGAAGGAGACGAGGTATGAACAAGATGAAGCAAGCTTACAGTATGAAATATTAAACATCAGCAAAGGGATGTCTGCTATTGCTTTTACAAAGCGTTCTTAGAAACAGTCCTGCTGGAATAAAATTACCCTCTACAGCCCGACATACATCAAGGGCTGGAGAAACGCTACAAAAAGATGCAATTACTACTTTTCTTACTGAACACACTTACCTTGTAAGTTGAGTTCTTGAGCAGTGTTTTATTTAGTGTTTCTATGATAAAAACACATTGGTAGGGGAAAAGTATTCTTGGATGCACCGATATTCTCTTGAAAGATTATGTCTCGATGCAGGACATGTCAATAATCAGACATTTAAAACCCAATTCTCGACATTATGATCGCCTGTATTTTGGTGAGAATGCTGAGCCTGAGCAAAGATAATGAACCTCAAATAATCTGTAGCATGGATCATTATGAATACATTATGTCTTAAAAGTAACAAGTAGTCACACAGTAAAACAAAATGATCATGTGTGGTTGGGTGCATCAATAATTGTTTCATAATTGCTTTGTAGTCCTCTGAATTGAATAGCGAGGTGCCAAGAGATTTCTATCCTTACATTTTCTGTTTACTCAGTGTGACTTTTTGGGCTCAAAGTGCTGCCTGCTGCAGTTTTGGTGAACTCCTTTGATTGCCTCTACTCCTGTCTGCAGTGTGATATTAAAAATGTCAGAAAGGTTATTGTAGTTTGCTCTGGTAGAATAAGTCCCCATTGATGTGTCTTGGGGTTTGTGTGTATATGTCAAGCATAGAATAGATTTGGGACGGCTCTGTTCCACATGCACATGTGGGAATGCATAGAAATTACAACTAACTGGACAATATAAGATGGCTATTATGTAAAAGTATGCAGGCACTGTCAGCAGTCATCACACTCACTGCATTTGCTGTTGTCAAGAAATTAAACTTTTAAATGAAACTATATCAAACCCACATCAGAGACGTGGCGAAGAAGTGTGCTGTTGCATCACCTCAAGTTGCCTGTGTCTCTGCCAAAAGGCTGCCCTCGAACACTCAGCAAAAACTACAGCAGACCGCTAATCAGCTTGTACATTCTGCACCTGTGTGAGAGGTGATAACTCTCCATACCACAGGGTCGCTGTAGTCTTTATTCGTCATTCAAAAAGATAAAAACCACCATAAAGCTGCATTTTCCCATCACGCTTATATAGCCGTTTTTAATCAAGAACATGTCTGATAAATGTTGCAAATGTTGCCGATTCAACATGCTCAGTCGACTGAAAAGCCGCTGACAAGGGCCAACTTCTGCTAATGGTGCAGTTCGTACCACAAAAACCAAGGCCAGGGACGCTCACTGATGGCCCTGGTGTCAAAACGTTGTGATCACGTGTGGCCTTCATCAGGGTTATCATACAACAAAAATATTACCAACAACATTTAAATATATGACTAAAAAAATAACTTTATGAAATAAACACAGCCAAACATATGATTTTGGTATGTGGTCATGTGGTTTCAGGCCAGCGCATTCCTGAATTTGTTCAGAGGCTAGGGGTGTGAAATTGGTGACACCATATTTGGTCCACAAAGTTTGCGGTTTGAAAAATATTTAAGAAACAACGCTATAAAAAGTCAAATTTAAAAAGTCCTACTCTTTCCTCCTGGAAGTACACATTTAAGATTAGAAATCCAACCCTTGGCTGGGCTCAATCACTTCTGTTCCCATAGAATAAAAACATTATTGAGGTAATTAAAATAACATTTGCATACTGAAAGTTTATATTCAATGCTTGTAAATGTGCGGTTCAGTTGTGAGCCTAGTAGTGGTTGATGCCGGCTCGTTCTAACAACTCTATCTCTAATGTTTCTCAGCCTTTTGAAAGTGTTTGTTGACTTTTGCCACTCAATAAGCACCTGACCGATCACTTGTGGAGAAGTGATGAGAAAAGACTGGTTATGATGGCTCATAATAGTTGACACAGTCTTGGATTTCAAAGCTTTGAAAATCCCTCCAGAAGAAACGATGATGGGAAAATTTCAAACAGCATAGCAGTGACTGATGTCATCAAATGATACTTCATGGAGCGAGTAGCATTTCCTCTGATAATGAATTTGTGTCTTTGATGACACTGGTAATTCCAAAGGTGGCATTCAAAGTGTATGCATGTAATTGTGTGCAAGAGTTTTTTAATTTGTTGGAGCTACTATAAAAGAGATTTTAATTGAAAGGGAACTAAAAATAGAAGGAGATGATTAGAAGGGCTCTAGATATTGCCTCTCTAGTCACATACAAGTGTTGGCTGCTTAAGTCTTGTTCATTTTTGCAAATATTGATCACACTGCCTACGATTGTAATGAGAAAATACTTATCATTCATTTAGGCCGGAATGCCTCCTTCATTCTTTTCTGCCACTCTGATGGTTATAACTTGTGTCATCCTGTAACAAACATATCTCAGATGTTTTATAAAGCCTTTACCTTTGAACTGCAAGAATTGAAGGTAATGCTTCCTTTGTGTCATGACAAGGTGACCACGTAGGCCTTATTATAGCTGATTCCAGGACTGCTTGTGAGTATGGCATCAGTGAGGGTCACATGATAAGACAGAGAGATTAAAAAAACAGCAATAAGGTGTAAAAGAAAGGTGCAGCAGAGTGAACGAGTTGGGGCCTTGAGTTTGAACAGAGCTGCTGGATGTAGAATGTGTGAGTGAAGCCATAAAGACTTTAGTAAGTAAGCTCAACTAAACAATTACTGGACTGCTGCTGTCCTGCTCCTGACTTATGCTGTATGTGTAACGAAAACAGAACCACTGTGGACAGTGGAAGTCTCAGTTACATGCTAGTTACATCTTGCTAACCTGTCTTCAGTTATTTGGACTAGGAACTGTGGTAAGAGATCAAAACAAAATCATTTAAACTCACAACATATCCTCAGATAAACACTGCTAATGCAAATGTGTTTTTAATTATTTAAATGTTCAACTAATCTGATTCATAGACATGAGAAATAAAGGTTAAACACTTAAACAAATAAGTAAAAGAGGAATAACTTAAAACACACTTCTAAAAACTAAAAATCTCAAGTCAGAGTTAATCGGTAAAAAAGGCTCAAAAACATACATACAGTAATTCTAATATTTAGTTAAATGTCTCTTGGCCATTTTCACCTCAATAAAATGCTTTAATAGCGATCCACAAGCTTCTGGCTGAATACTTAACCATTCCTCTTGACGGAATCCGTGAAGTTCAACTAAATTTGTTGGCTCCCTAGCACAGACTTGTTTTGTCAGCACAGTCCAAATGTTCTCGCTGGGCTTCAAGTCAGGACTTTGGGAAGAACATTCCAAAACCTCAATCCTAGCCTGATTGATCCATTCCTTTATCACTTTTGATGTGTGTTTGGCATCATTGTCCTGTTGGATCACCCAACTGCACCCAAGACCCAATCTTCTGCTGATGATTTTAGGTTTTCCTGAAGAATTTGGAGATAATCCTCCTTCTTCAGTATTCCATTAACTTTCTTTAGAGCAGCAGATCCACTGGCAGCACAACAGCCCCACAGCATAATACCAGCACCATGCTTGACAGTAGGTATGGTGGGGTTAAAGGCCTCACCTTCTCTCCACCAAACATATTGCTGCTCACTGTCAGACAACTCAGTTTGTGTTTCACCTGACCACAGACTTTTCCTCCAGAAGGCTTTTTATTTGTCCATGTGATCAGCAGCAAACTTCAGCCGAGCTTTAGATGCTGTGTCTGATGCAAGGGCTTCTTTCTTGCACTGCAGCCTCTCAGCTCATGTTGATGTAAAACACACTTGACTGTGGACACTGACACCTGTCTGCCAGCAGCTTCTAATTCATTGCAGACTTGCTTTTTGGTGGTTTTTGGTTGACTCTTGACAATCCTGACCAGTTTTCTCTCAGCAGCAGGTGATAGTTTTGTTTTCTTCTTGACTGTGGCAGTGACACATCTGTGCCAAGGACATTATACTTACAATTGTTTGCACAGTTGATCTTGGGACATGTAACTGCTTTGAAATGGCTGCAAGTGACTTTCCTGACTTGTTCAAATCAATACTGTGCTCTTTCAGATCAATGCTGAGCTCTTCAGACTTTTCCATTGTAGTTGAAGCCTGCCATGATATACATTTTCTTTCCAAGTGTATGTAAACTTTTGTCTACAACTGTACAATCACATTTACAGTAAAACCACTTTGAGACCTGAATTTAAAATTTGAAAACAGTAGAAGTATGTTTAGAAACTATAAGGTGCAAGATAAAAAAGACTTTATCAAGAAATTGTCCTGTTGACTATAGAACGGTTCATACAACATTCATCAATTAACGCTGGAGTCTCGCAAGAGGTGTAGGTCATGAAGTCATTTTCCCCACTGATTTACAGCCTCCGTGTAATTTACAGTAAGGGTCCCCTGGCACTGAATCCTGGCTTCATCTGTCTCCATGATTTTAATCAGTGTTGCATTTAAAGCCGCAAGATCTACAAGACCACTCACAAGCTTGTCGAGCATGCATACTACCCCCATGTTGTTATTCCGTTTACATATTGTATCCCTGTCTTTGATCTCAACTTAAAATTTGGACATGCTCCTACCTTGATGTGCTTTAATGACCTGTTATTTTACCCAGCTGGCTGCCAGGTCAACAACGGCATGATAATTGCATTATGGCTGTTGGGTGTTTCAGGTGATTGGTGCTGTTGCTGTTTTTAGTGCTTCTCATCTCTGGAGCTCCCAGCATTTTGAAAAATATAAAGGGGTACACAGGAAAACTTGACAGCTGGTGTTATCAGCCCAGCTTCATTATTCTCATAGGCCACTGGACAGAATTTCTCCAGCCGGCACAGCAGACATGTTTCATTTACAGTGATTTGTTGGTGCGCTAACTATCCCTACACACCAATTACTGTAGTGATTATCTTGAGCTAGAAACGAACCACAACCAAATATCACTTCTATTCTCTGAAAAACAACACAAACAAGCACATGATGTTTTTATTGTGCAGTTGCAATGACCACCAACACTGTTGCATCATTTAGTAAAAATGCCTTACTTCTTCCTAAATTGCTACGGTTGTCAAGGGTTTGCAGGCCTGCAATAATAATGCCAACTGCAGCTGATGTTCCTTTAACAAATATTTGCTCACATTTGCTGACATATGAAAGCCTTTCTGACATATGCATTTTTAAGGTTCAAAGACCGGTTTACCTCCAATAACCAGTTAGTGTAGATTCAGTGACCTAAACGGTTCACCAGTTTTAGTCACCTAAAAATAGAACTGGATAAGATGTCCTGTTATTTTGCTGTTTGTGTTTAAGTTTTTTTTTAATTAGTTGCATTTAATTAAAGTTGTTCACATGCTTGATTAAAGCCCATCTTGCCAAAGTCGTGAGTGGAGCCACAGTCTGTTGATGCTGTTTACATAGTTGCATAAACTTTCACACAATAATCCTCTTTATACAATTATCTGTAGAGATTTTTAAAAATATTTCCTCCCTCCTACAACAAATGACTTGTTTTCTGACTCACCACCATCAAATTTGCCAAAATAATTACTCTTATGAGTCTACTGTTGTTTATTGCAGCCAGGAGTGTATTACTGTAATTCAAAGTGCACTATGTTCAAAGTTAGAATGCAGTTCTGATGAGCTGCACTGGACTATGTGTGTATTAAGCTTCGCCAAACAGTATGATGTGGAGGGACAGACAGAAGTGAGGCTCCAGACAGAACACATTGATTATCCTGTTACCTTGAGATGGCTGTAGGAATTTCTTTAAAGGGCATGCCGCCATATTGCCTGAAAGCAGTTGTAGATGACAGATAAGGTTGAAGGGGCAGTACACAGGCCTTACCCATCAATATCAGTTTACCAGTCATGAGGAGTACCACTCAGCCTTTGAAAACAGTTGTATAAAATCTCTGGAGGAGTTTTGTCAAGTCTGAGAAAGTAAAACCCCAGTGATGTTCTTAGGGTTATCGCTATTATTATATAATAGAGTTTCAAATACATGGCCGATCACAAGCAGTCTCATTATAACACAATTGGCATTATTTCCATAATCACATCCACTGTATGATACATTTTGTAGATTTACAGGAATCTATCAAGTCACCAAATCAGTGCTTGATTTGCAATGCGGTGAGAAGTCACATCGGCCTTGAATGTGTTTACTCTAACAATAATGGAAATTACTTAATTTTCTCTAAAATGCTGACTTGTGACTTTGCACTGCCTGGCCTCTCTCCCTTGTAGGCACATTTGTATGATGTGTTTCTGGGTCATGAAAAAGTCAACATGACATAGCAGTGCATGCAACAGTTTTTGTAAAGCCATAAAAAAAAGAGATGACTAATTCTGATATACTATGCTTACTTGTAAATAAGTGAATTTCTTTCCAGGAAGATTAATGTCCCCCTTTCAGTTGCTCAGTTTCCAGTCTAGCAGGATTATTTTTTCTAACTGTAGCGTTTATTGTTTTGATGATTTATGTTTCCCTCATAGTACTTTTTTCCTGCTGCCTTTTTGCTTGAAATACCAGCTAGAAAAATCTAAATTATTCATAAACTGTTGATGTGTCTGTTTTTCCGTCTGTCAGTAGTTTTCATTTCACAATATAATTTGATAAATCTCCCTTTGAAAATGTTACCACATTCTGCGCTGTCATTAAAGCTATTTGAAGCTGTAGTCTCACCTCTTCCCAGTACTGTCTGTGAAATAGTATCTATGAATCATAAGTCTTCAAGCAAAGTGCGTATAGAAATCTGTGGGAGGGCCTCAACTGCACTATTGAGCTTTTTTATTACATCAAAATGTGAAAATCTTAAAATTAATTCAGAGAATGATAGTGATGTCACTTCAGGACTTGATCAAAGTCGACGGCTATAAAATTTCAGTTGTTACTGCCTGATGTGCCATTTGGTTACCAGTCCATTATTCAGTCTGCCATCAGCTTCCTGTTACCTTTTTCTTCCAAACAGAAAATGGCTTATCATTGTGCCTGATTTTGCTGTCTGCTTGAATGCTCTCCCAACAAAGCTACAGTCCTGAGCGCCCACTGTTGGGTACACAGAGCCCTGGGATGTGGATTTTCTTTTGCTGTTTTTCAATCTGGGATATTTGTGCTGAGGTGTGCTGGAAGCAAGCGTGACCATTCATGCCATGCTAGGAATAAGCAAATGTTTTCCGCTGTTTGCCAAAGCCAGGATGACATGTGCTGGTCTGTACAAATCACAGTAGCGCCTGTCTTGTGCAGCTCTTCATTTAACACCTCACTCTGGCTGTTTTTGCTCACACTTTCTGCAGCATACACAACAGATCACCGGACTAAAGAAGTTCCACTAACTCTGTGATAAACACACGACATCACATAGCCTATCATTGGTCCAAAATGTACAGACACACCTGTTGAGCTAATCAGAGTAGTACAAGAGACCTACAAGTGTCATGATTGTGATTCGGAATCATGGAAGTGAGCTTTCAATTTAATCAACAAATTCATAGGTAGGTTTGGGGATTTCACCAGTATTTCTTTTCCTCTTCACCTCCACCTTCTCGGGGGAAAAAACAACACTTCAGAGACGACACAGCTAACTTACTGGTAGTCTGCAACTGCATGTCAGGCACTCAACTGACCGGTGCTGGAGATTTTTGGTTCATTGCCTTTTTCAGAGATCCTTTATTGATTTGTTTGTGAAGAGGGTTTACTCAGAACAGATTTGATAGATGCAGATGCAATAGTCTAACAATGGCATAGTCGTCAGTGCTGAAAAAAATGTTTAGATTGAAAATGTATTGAATCTTGACCTCAAAATCGAAAGCGACCTGAACACATGCAAATAAGCGATGACCAAATTGAGAGCACAAGAAGCACTCACACGTACACAGAACTGTAAAACTGTGGACCGAACTTCAACAAGAGTGGGAATCGTTGTAGAACAGAAAAACTCACTTGCCTCATTTTGGGGAAACAGCAGAGAGGAGACGGTGAGAAAAAAGTAAGACAGGGAAGGAGAACAAAGAACATTTTGTGCTTCACAGAATACTTGAAAGGTTTTGGTGCATCATCTAAAATGAATCAATGCATTGTTTGCCCTTCACAGATTGTCCCTCAAACCAACCCACCTCATATTATATTACTTTTCATGGAGCTTAAGCCTGCAAAACAGTTTCCAGACGAATACAATTGACACCTGCTGCTTTACAAATTAGGTTGGATCTATGCTGACAAATTGGGAGGCATTAATATGGCTAGGTACAAAAGATGCTGTCAGAGTACCTGAGCCTTCTCATTACTGTCACACTAATTTGTATGGTACGGGAATTATTTCACTGTTTATTCAGAAATGAATGTTCGGTCACATCAAACTGTCGAAAGTGTGTCATTAATGAAGTGTTTGTCAGGAAAGAAGAACTGCAAACAAACTTGTTCGATGAAGGCAGATTTAAAATTAGAAAATCTCTAGTGTGTCTTGCTCCTACTTTTCTGTCGTACAACAAGGTGATGCAGACTCAGTTTTTAGAGGTTGCAGAGCAAGTTTTTACCCATCCTACCTTTCAACCTGCCTTCAATTGTTAGTCCTCCTCTTGACGGTTGACACTTGGAGATGACATCCTTTCTTTGCAGAACTGTTCGAAGTGTTAAGAGCTGTACCTTTTGTCCCGTCTTTTTGTGAAATGTGAAAGATTTTTTTTTTGCTCATCTGGACAGTGTGTTCCAGCTGTCAGGCTAACAATGTGCTTTCTTGTGTTTGTTTGGGCAGGGAGCTTGGTGAAAGGAAGAGTAAAAAGGAGTCAAATAATAGTTTTTCTGCTAGTTTGACCCCATGGGTTTTATTATCTAAGAGCCTTGACACATCAAGCTGACCTCAAGGAACCAGTCCTGACAAAAGACAACAGAACAAATGTTTTTCTCTCGGTTAAATGTCAAATTGAACACACCACAAACACTGCAGCCAAGGCCCAGCTGACCACTGACATGCATATAATTTCTGCACAAGGGGAAATAACTGGCAACCAGTCCGAATGTATGATTGTAAGCAAGAAGATAACAAAAACAAGCCAGCGTACCATTTTTTCGAACTGCAGTTTTGAATGTAGATTATAGGTGCTCTGGCTTTGTCAGCTCCGGAAAATGTTGTGTTCTAGTGTAAGAAGAGATTCAGTTCAGACAGAAATCAGCCCTGCGTTAAACAATGCAGGAGGCTGCGTCGGTGGGGTCGAACTAATGTAATTAGTATGTATAGTATTAGTAATGTAATTTGATCAAGGAAGTCCAGTTGGAGTAACCTGGCAAACTTTTTCACTGCGTCACTGCCTTCTTTTGCTGGAGCCCTCTGCATTGCCTCCTTCTCCTGTGTCAGGACCTTAGTTGTTGTACATGGATAGGCATTTAGAAAGCAAGGCATTATCTCACTTGACCTGTAGGTTATAGTGATTAGATGTTACTAAAGGTTCATTTATGCTCAATGTTAGATACTTTTACGGATACGGACAGAGCCCTCTCTCTGTACACGTTTATATAGAGGTGTTTTCTAAAAGCTTGTGGATACGGATCAGTTCAGTCAATTCAACAATCACTTAAGGTGACTTTAAAGATACAAATCAAAGTGAAAGGAACCACTGGAAAAATATGATAAATATATACACAACACTTATTTTCTTTAACTTTAATAAATAAAAAAATCTTCTGATGGTGACTTTCACTGATTATCCTTGCTGATTTTATTAATCATAATCAAATTCATATTTAATGGTCCGATTATTTCATCAATTATTAAATTCTTGGCAAAACAAAAAACTTTTTCTTTGAGTACACAGCCACTGTTACCGCTCTCTGTCCTGGAGTGGCCCCTAAACAGATGGCTGCCTTCAACACTCAGACATGGCAAACAAGAATAAAAATGGACAAATATGTCATCAATCATGAGCTTTGAGCCAGGTGGACAACTGAGCTATCATCCATTCATCTCTCGCTATTTTATTCCTTCTACACTTCCTCCTCTGGTTCCCTCCCTCCCTCCTTCGTCCATCCATCTCAAGCTCACTCTATTCACTCCTTATTCCCCCTTTCTCTCTCTCCATTCCTTCACCCCAACTGTACTTGTTTTAGTTCTTCCTTTCCTGACTTCACTTTTATCTACTGCTGGTTGCTTTCTGGCTCCCAGTTTGTATTGACACGGTTGTAGTTTGTACACATTGAAATACTTTTTTGACCAGTTTTCTAAGAATGTTTTTATTGTTGCTTAAAGACAAGAAATCCTTAGACTCTGGTGTAAATCTTAGAGAGCTGAATGAACCACTCCTTTTTTGAATTATGCAATAAGGATCTAGTCTATATTCCAGCATTTTTATAGGAGAGTTGTGAGCATTTTATTGAATGCACAAAGAGATGTAGAAACACATAGCTCTTGACATTAATCCAAAACGCCTGCAATCGTAAGACTTCATGAGGTACTCCCACGAAGGGTTATAGATCTGTATGAAGTCTTTGCCAGTAAATGTCCTTCTCTCATTGATGAACACTCCTGAAACTTGCAGAGCCAAAGAAAATTGTACGGCTGGGTGAGCAGTAATGTTCCCTCAAAAGGTATTGATGGTACAATAAAACTTACAATTTCACTTGAGGGCTGAGGCTGTTATTTCTGAGAGAGAGACGCCTAACTGGTCATTAATGTCCGGCTAATTCATATCACTCACATAGATGAAATCTCAAAAGTGGAGAACAACTCAGATTAAATATTAAATTGTGTTGTGTCATAATTGTTGCTGCCTGATTTCTGGATAATTGTTTCTATAGATTTCTTTATGTCCTCATTGCTTCTACTGCTGTTATGCACTCCTACATTTGCAGAGAAGAAAGAGGTGACCCAGAGTCTGGAGAACTACACCTCCAAGTGTCCAGGTGGAATGGAGGTCATCACCCTTCCTGATGGCCTGAAGCTCCCTCCGGTGCCCTTTACAAAGCTCCCCATTGTCCGGTAAGACAGGAGTGTGAGGGATTGTTACTTTCATTGTGTCACATATTGGCCCGATTTCTACTCTGGCAAGATATCATCCAAATTAAAGATCTGGAGTAATTATAACATTGACACAAAAAGTTTGGCCATTATTGCAAAAGATTGTGTAGAAATGTTAATTCAAAAACCCTTTTTCTACTTCAAATTGAAATGTGTTCTCTTTTAAAATTGCGAAACATCAAACAGTTGATGGAGTAAGTTTGAATGGAATTTGATATTGTGAACAAATCCCATTAAAAGACCAAAACCAACAATGTTAATCTGTCCCTATATTGCTACCCCAATGCTCTTGCCTCTTCATTTATAGGGCAAACCAGTCAGAGTACTGGCTCATGAATAATGACTTTATGTCGAAGAGTAATCTGGGTATTTTTAAACCTGGGCTTCATATTTACATGTTTTGGTTTGAAAATGATTTATACTTACCAAAAGTTTTGGAATCTGCCCATTACATTGCCTCAGCTGGCAGCTGGGACATGGCTGCAATGGCTGCAGCGTAAACCTCTGGTGCATCTCCAACTGCAGAAAACTATTCCTTCAAAGGTAGATTAATTAGTTAATAGTTAAAGATCCTTTTTTGTAACCAGAACTCAGGTCTTCCTGCGAGAGGTGAGTTGTTGCAGGAAGATGCCAGTGAAAAGAGTTGGAGAGAGGAGTTTGGAGTTTACCTAGAGACCCCATCAGCAAAAAGTTATTTCCAAAGTCATTGCTGACTATTTAGCTGATTTTGCTGATCTAGATGAGACAACAATTGTAACCGCCCACCTTGAGAGATTTCAGAGCGAGAGTGATATTTATGTTTCAGGTTACTAAAGGGGTCTTTTTATTTCTCAAAAACATCAATCTTTGTAGGAATCATTTCCAAGACACTTTGAATAAGAACCTCAGTGGCAAAAACAATCACTTTCAGTAACTGAAGATGGTAACTTTGATGGTCAGCGTTGCCCCAAAGGATTACGTTGCAGCAATTCCAGCTGTGTCGTGGCTGCCAACTGAGGCGATCTACTGCTCCTGTCCCAAAATGATTGATAAGTATGAAGCATCTACCCCTCTGTCTATCCGTCCACCCTTCCATCTGTCCATGCATCTATATATCCAAACATCTGTTCATCTATCCAGAGAATTGGGATGGCTTTGAGAAATGGATGAATATTGCTGGTTTTGGTCTTTTAATTGGATTTTTTTGACAACATAAAATTCCATTGAAATTCATTCCAATATTTGTTTGATTTATCACAATGGAGACAAAACAAAGCAGATTTAGTGTTCTAGTTACTCATACAGAGTATTATTAGATAACATCACACCAATGGGTAGTTGTGAGGGGCTTCTTCAAATGATTTTTTTTAATAAAATGCTTTAAAAAGCTCTTTTAGTCCACCTCAAAGCAAGACAGATCTACCTTGACCCCCGATGCGTCAACTATCAGTTATTTATACATTGATTCACAGACTTTAGAATTGTTCTTTAGTGAAAACCATTGTGCAAAAACATTTTTGTAAATTCTGAATAACAATAATAAAAATAATCATACTAAACTAAATAAACTCCAAAGTACAAGTTTACAAAGAGCTTAAGAAGGCAGGAGGATTATTCTATCAGCTTTCTTTAGAAGACAGAGCTTTTTGAGTGTGAAAATAATGAGATAAATATAGCCTCTTTTGCACATCCTGCTGTTAGTAAGCAACTGTGGAAGCAGAGGGGCTGGAGAGCCTGAAACAAAGCAAGAGAAAGCAGGCATCTCATGACACCTTCGATTCTTTGATAGTACAAGACATTAGAGCCGAAGCATTAAGACTTTTATGATACTGCAAAGTGTTTGACATATTAATGAGCTTTCCTACAGAACTGCGGGTGATGATGTGCAGGAGTCTTTATCTACTAGATTACATTGACAAGTTATCTGTGAATTAATGAATCAGCCCCTAACCCCGGAAAGCGGCGTGCACACTTCCTTCATGTGTCTGTAGCGGTGATTTCATTGTTTTGCTAACCTTTAACACTGAGTAGCATTATTCATCTTTTGCAGTAAACTGTAATAATAAACAAATATTAATCGCGGACACTTGAATTGTGCTGCATAAGCTGTTGTAACTCTGAAGCTCCACAAACTCACTTGATTTCTCAGCTTTTGTCACGCCTCTCTCACGTCATGGTTTTGCCTTTTCCTGTGATGCCCAACTAGATCAGTGAAGCTCCTCAATCTGCCTGTCAGTCTGCGCCCTCACAAAGTGAAAGGCCTGCTGGGACAGAATATGTCCACCGCCAGCCCCTTCATCTACTCACCAATCATCATGCACAACAGAGGAGAGGAGCGCTGTAAGAAGATAGGTAAGCTCAACATCAGTCATACAATTTTAGTTGACAAAAGATAATTACACAGTCTAACTATTCTATTTTATTTTACTTTTTTCTTTGGTCATATTACAAAGGAATAATGCTTAAACCAAATGTAAAGTGTTTTTTAAATGTTTTTATTTCCTTAGTCTCTCTTCCCCCACTCTTCTTGGCCCGTTCATGACCTTGGTTGCGCATCGTTGATTCTTTGATATAAAAAATGTCCAATACACATTGTGTCAAATGTCTTAGTGGTAAATCATGGGGTTGTCAGCACTGAACTATAATCATCCTGGCTGCAGTCAAAGATGCATGCCAGTTTTTTTTTTACGTGTCCTTTTTAAAAAAAAGAAGCTTCAGAGTCATCTTGAACAAACGTGTGGTCCATTAAGAAGTGTGTCAGGTTTGTCAGGTGTGAAATATTTCTGACCGCTTTCATCCAGACTGCATGCATGCATACATCCTGGTCACGCTCGCAGAAGGCAAAAGGGAGCCTAATGTGTCATGGTGGACAGTTAACTTAAATATAGTCAACAGTTCATTGTGTAGCTTGAGAGGAATTGCGCTCAACTGCACAAGGGCCTGTGTCCACAGCCAGCGTCAATGAGGAGCGAGCAACTGCAGTAGCATAGCTCTTCTGAGTGCGCCACCTTTCTTGTGCGACTGTTCTGAGTGTTTTGAGTTGAAAATCTCTCAGCTTTTCAGGAAGGCGCTGGTGACCTCACCATCGCTCTTTTTCTATTTCCTGGCCTAGGCGATAATATTCACTGTGTTTTTGTCTACTATGGATCATGTCACGCACCCACATCCTCCTTGCTCTGATGTCCCTCTGTCAAATAAAAAACAAACAGATAGTAAACCGCAAAGGGGCAGTGTTGATCATAAAGTGGCTGTTTTTCATATCAGATATTGTTGTCATAGAGACAAGATGCACGTGCAGCATTCTATCCCTCAGCGCGCAAACGCTTCATCCCTGCGCTCCCTAAGCGCACAGCCAGTGCTTTTCTGCTGGAAAAAATGTGATGTGGACATGGGCCCCAAGACTCTAGTATTACAGATTAGAAAGAGGTGAACTTGCCAGACCTCTTTACTTCTCACCTCTGGTTGAGGCCAGAGGCTTCAGGCCACACTAGCTGCTACTAGCATAACACATCCAAATCTCTGACAACTGCAGTGGTAGAGTTGCATTTTGAGTAATCTAAGCACCCATCAGGTTTGACAAGGAATCAATTTTACAACCAGAAACCAACCATCTACATCCGTAGATCTTTTCTTTACTTTAATTATTATACATGCCGCCTATGAAACCCATTCAGAATTGGGGGTAATGCCTTCTATATCAGTTTCTGTAATTTTATCGTACCCGGATTTGTCCACAGACAAACAAGTCATCGGTATACAAAGTAAATATAAACACATTGGATTAATCACTTTTTGCTCCACTCTAATGTGATATTAATGATTTTTATTCAATTGTAACCTCTTGCCTGCATTCCTGTCATGGCCTGCTTGTAAACAAAATCATTTAATTTTAACTGGTCCCATTTTCTAATTGATGACTCCCTCTCATAAATGCCTGATCCACCTGATGGACCATTTTCATGGCAGACATATTGACTTGTCGAAGAAGGAAAAGCACGGGGAATTTATAATATTAATGATTGCATTTCATTTAGGTGAGCTAGGGCCAGAGCTCTAGTATTGTGCATGCTCGCTCACTGGCAAAGCTGTCAGGGACACTTACTAGAGGTGCCCTCGTTAACATTATTGGTCACACCTGTGCTTCTCCTGCTTTGTCAAAATGTGTGCTGTGAAAAGGGTCCACTAACACACAGTTCATTTATAACTCGGTATGTAAGCAGCAGTAACAGGCTGAAAGCTAAGCTGGAGGGAACTGCTGCTCTCCTGACTGGAAATCTGGTGTATTAAAAACCTGTTTGCGTTGTAGAGTGAATCCAGTCCAGCTTTCTATCACAACTTTACCTACTTCCAAGGTGAACAGAGAACGAAAAAAGTCTGAAAAGGACAAAACTCTAGCAATGTCCAGTACTGTAATGACCATCTTTATTGTCCCTGATGTAGGCAATAAGCCGAAACGCTGTCATTTGAGTACAGTAGCTGTGAGAAAGTAAGCGCAGCTGTCCATTAGCTGGTGTGTATCTGAGATTGCATTGGTCTTGAAGTTGAAGACATCAACAGCTACATGCTGCCAGTGCTCAGTCAGGGACATCATGCGGGCCCCCTTCATCTCTTTGCCCTTTGAAGTAGAAGTTTGCATCTTTTGTGTCAGAGTATATTTTTTTCATCCAAGTGAAGTTGTGAAATCCACACCCAGTCTGACTCATCGAGCTACTAATGTAGAAGTCATTGATTTTATTACAGAGTACAACTACATACGAAGATTTCAAAAGAAAAATAAATCAGAAGCTTATAGTTGAGCGTGTACTACTTTACATTAACAGCCCAAATCCAGTGTTAATCTTCTGCTACAGCAAAAAATACAAAACTCAGATTATTTTAATTCAGTGATACTGAGTCATGGTTGTCTATTTTGTTGTTATATTGACCAGTAGAAGAAGCAAATTTACCATTATATTCTGTATTATAAGAATAGTTATCTGAGGCAGGATTTACAGGAGAAGACATTTAATATTGGCATTAATTTGAGAGTTTGGACTTTCCCCCCCTAATTTACCCTGTTTCCTGGTTAAAACTCATCCATCTTTATCTGTTGTCCTTTAATCCACTAATTGTATTTCATCATTGTACCAACATAATCATGCTATACTCACTAATAATTCACTAATAATTTCCAGTCATTTCTAATTTGCTGGTGTTTGATTCTACTGCACCTTTACTTTTTCCTGGTAGGCCTTATTTCGAGAAAATCAACTGAATATCGGCATTAAAAGCTTGAATATTTCTATGTCTTTTCTGTTCTGCCTCACATGGACAAATGCCGTAGTATTAATTAATCACGTATTATACAGAGATGCAGACGGTGAGTAAACCACAAGTGATTTTTAATAAACAGGCCAAAATCTGTACCCTGGAGCTGTTCTGTTCTTTGATCAGGATTTAGATGTTAGAAGTCTGATATTCCTCTGGTGCAGTTTGGTGTTGCGAGACTTTGGAGATTAATTCAAACATGCCTTTCCTTCTTAGTCCGTCTACCTCGGGGGAGCTAGCTGCTGGCTAATGAAGTTAAGATTCCCTCTTAACTCCTTCAAGGCATCTCCCAGCACGCTAGAACTGTAGACATCAAGTCTTTGAAGGACGGGTTAACTGTAACTGTAAACGTGTTTTCATCACCCAATGGCCACATGTGGGCATGTCCTCCCATTCAGAACTCAGTATTATTTCTTGTTTCACAGACAGAAACAAGGGCTGCGACATGCTGTATGATATCAGCTGCAATCTCATTTGCACTTTTTTATGTCTCGTGGTTTTACAGTTCGGAACGTCCAACCTTATAAAGACATTTCTTGACTCTTGTCTAGCATGTACTTGTCATCAATGAAATGTGCACTAGAGATATTCTTAAGCAGTTCATTATGCTCGGATATGTTCCACAGCTGTAAACTTTTACAACTTCAGCGTAAACCATCACATCGCACTCATTCATTATACTGTCAGCGAACCAAATCTTTAGCGTTCTGTGCTCGGCTCTGGCAGTTGAAGTGTGTGGACACTGAGAAATATATGTGTGTCTGTGTGTGTTTTCTTGCTCTTTAAGTCCCATGCAGTAAATCAGGTTGATGTTCAGCCATAAAAGAAGGGGACCTATAATGGGAGATTGTTTTCTCTATAATTGCTCAGAGATTCAGTGTTAAGAACAGTGTGATCTACAGCTATCCATTCACCACTACAGTGGTATACAAGGGACATGAATGTTACCATATAGTCCTCATAAGGGATGCAGGGTCACAGTGAGACCTGTAAGTGTTTAGACGGTAAAACATTTCTTGTTGTTTTGCACACCAGGTCATTGGGTTAGGGCTATCCTCACTATTAAGGATACTTGAGGGTGTTGAGTTAGCAGCTAGGAAAACGTGCCCTTTGTGTACATTGCCCCCCAATTTTAGAATAATATAGTGGGACAGCAATCCTTAACATGCAGTTTTGGGGCCAAACAGTGGTATGATCTTGATTGGCCATGTTTTCAGTCCAACAGACCGTGTTATATTCGCTGAAAACCAGACTGAAGGCAAAAGGATGAATCACTGTTAATCAAATAAATCAATGTAGTGCCTTAAGTTAAACAACACAGTAGTACATTTGGTCTGAATGCTGGCTTTGACTGAATTTAGTGATGTAAGATAAATATGGGACTGGTTGCATGTGTGCATCCCTACTTTAAAAAAAAAAAAAAAATTATTAAGTTTTTCATTCACAACAAAGAACAAAACAGTTCTGTGGCAGTACACTCTTTTAATACTGTGCCTGGACTGGACCAAAAAGAGCAAAATATTCTTCCCTGCTGCAAAAGTCAATACAGTAGATTGATTACCTCTTGAGTTTGATATTTATAATATGACCAGCTGGACAAACTGGACTCCACACAACCAGACCAGCTTTTGTAACTTGACACATGGCAAGAAACTGTGAATGTAAATGCCTTTCTCAGAAAGTGAACAAGAAAGTGGGGACCATTAGCATCCATTTTGGTTTTTAAGAGCAGGTATTCTATGTGTGCGAAGTAGATTTGGTTCGATTACAGATAGATATTTCTAAAGCATTAATCCATACGTCGTGTCAGTCCAGGTCGTCAATAGAGATTCACATGTCTCTCCCCCTGGCTTGTTTAGTAGCTTGTGACATTTGAGATGATGAAATGAGTTGGAATTTAAGGCTCTGCAAAATACACAAATGTGTTTCCTTCTACATGTGAGGTGGCGTTATTGGTTTTTAACGTGGTATCTTTAGTGATGAAGCGTCTAATTTGTAAATATATATATATTTTTTTTAAAAGACACATTTCTGTAAGCCATATTCCTGCTGTAGTGAAGTCTGGCCAGCCAATAGATCTTCACTAAATGTCCTCCAGAAATGTGTCTCCATCTGAGGCGCTAATGACTGGTAATTTCAAATGCGCTCAAAAGCTTGGCTTTAGTTATGTTTGAATGCATTCCCTCCTGCTCTGGGGTTGCATCATTACACATGGATGAATTTTGCTCCAATGCCCAGGCGTAGTATGCATGTATTATTCAGTATGAAAGATTAATGTTGCTGATAGGTTTACAGAATTTTTCTCTGTAGGATGCAGAAACACCAGTAAACGTCTTTGGTTCTGTTTGAGGTCAGTAAAACATCAGTTTCACAGCACATGAGAGACAGATTGACAAAATAATTTGCTGTTTAAAAAACCAAACACAGGCAATGTTTAACTAACCACGCAGCCATGGATTGACTCAAACATGCCTTATTGCTTTATACGATGAGGTTGTAAAGAGCTGCAGCCTTTGGAGATCTGCGCAGAATCTCAATGGCCACCTAAGGAGTTAGCACTGAAGCAACACAAATAAGATGGCAGCAATCCACTTTGTTTTTCTACTTTCCATTTTCTGAGGTGTATTTCACACTTAATTGGCTGGCTATGAGAGCATGCCTTTGAGCCAGACCTGGGGTTATGTGGGGCTTTCCAGGCATTCATAACATAGATATCTTTCTTTTGACTGACTTAATTTCCCAAGGTGCATGGCTAGAGTTTGCCTTCTATAAATCCCTTTTCCTGCAAGGGTCTGAGCGCAGATTTTCAGCCCCTCTTTTGCAAGTCTATTTAGAGCAATGGACTCTCCAAATGGACTGGAATATGTTGTATTTAAAATGTAGATGGGTATGGCTACAGTGGGACTAAAGCTTTCAATCTAACAAACCCTTTCAACATCTTATTCAGGAATGATGGATACTGCAGTGCGGAGCTGTGATCTCTTCATATTTTTTTTTCTTAAAGTAAGACTAAGCTGTTTCAAAACATTTTTTATAAAAGTTATTCTCTCAGGAAATCAATTACTCCATCTTTTCTCTGAATACTTCTGAAATATCTGAACCTTAGAAAAGAATCTGAGCAGAGCACCCATGATGCAATGTAAACCTGCCTTTTACAGCCTGTTTAATTAAGTTGTGACATAGTTTGATCCCTTTATCCCTGCTGTTACACAAAAGCTCAATAGACTCTTTTCACTCTGTTAACTAACAATGGACCGCTGTAAAGGTCCTGATGTTGGGCTGCACGATATGGTCACATTGCGATTATTTTTTTGACATATATTTAAATATGATTCAGGATTTGTGTGAATGATTGTTTTTGCATCACAATTTTCATTTTCACTCACCAAATAGGCCAGGACATCTCTGCAGCACTATAGTACTTAATAATTACGCTGTTTTCTTGCACATTTTACCTTTAACAAAACATTACAGCTTCTGTGCTTCTTACATTTACCATAATAATTGATTTTATTGTGCAGCTCTATATCATGCCAGTAACAGCTTTAGCATCTGTTCAAATTAATATGATTTTTTTTCACGATGTATTAAATGTATACGCACTACATTGCCCAAAGTATGCACATATGTGTACACCTGCATATTATAACCTTATGAGATTACTGAACTTTTTTTATTTTCTAAACCTTGGCCACTGATATGCTGCTGTAATGGTCTCCACACTTCTGAGAAGACTTTCCAGAAACACAGCCTGATTCATTTGAACGAAGCTCATGCATCTTTTACTCTAACTGGACTTGTGGGTCACATTTCAAGTGAAGTCAAATCAAATTTTATTAATATAGCCCAAAAATTTGTCTCAGGGAGTCTTACAATCTGTACTGCATATGACACCCTCTGTCCTTAGACCCTTGGTTCGGGTAAGGAAAAACTCTAGTCCCAGATTGCAATTTTTTCACCAAAGGGCTACTATTTGATCTGAGTGCCCAAAAGTGGATTTTGGATGATAAAGCCTTGAGGTATTAAATGTACAGAATAAAAAAATATATAAAAACAAGAAATAGACCAGCACATAACCCTTCACAGTTGTTTTTCTTCCTTTTCCTTATGGAAAAAGGAATGGAAACATGTTCATTACTGGGCTTTAGTGGTTCAGGTAGGAAGATTTTGTTTCCAGTTCGACATTTGGGAAACATGCTTAATTACTTTCTTGATGAGAGTTAGATGAGAAGATAGACACCACTGTAGTCTCATGTTAGTATGCTAGATATAAAGCAAGAGTCAACAGGTGATGGTGTGGTTCTACAGAAGGCTCTACAGCTTTACCCCCCGCAACATCATCTGTACCCATATACCTGCTTCTTTCCTCAGGCTGTGAGACTCCTGAATTCATCCTCAACACTCCACCATAAAATAGGCGTTTGATAGTTGATAGTTTGTAGGACTAGAACTTCCAATTTATTGTAAACCCTATGTTGTATATTGTAAAAACATCGAACCTTGAAACTAGGTCCCTGTGAAACTAGACATTGTCAATTTTGTGTGTGTGGGCAGTGTTTTTATAAACTTTGGATAGAGCCAGGTTAGCTGTTCTCCCCTTCTAGTCTTTACGCTCAGCTAAGGTAACCTGCTGCTGGCTGTAGCTTCATACTGGATGCACACATATGAGGTTGGTAATATTGTTCTAACTCCCATCAAGAAAGCAAAATGTCAGCGTAGTCCTTTAAAGAAGCCTGATGCAGTTTAACTGAAGTGAAACACAAACTAGATGAGCTTTCAGGCAATCTGTGATTATTCATTTTGGTTTTACAGGAATTAAAAATTAATCAGGGGACTGTTGTATATTCTATTAGACTTTGTTTTTATTTACATAATCTATCACTGAGTGTTGCCTTTGATCTTTAATACCAATGGGGTCTAATGGTGTATTTTTCTCAGCTCATTAGTTACAAATGGGTTGTAATACCACTGATATCTTATTCTAATGTATTCATGTCCTCTTTTTCTTTTCCCAGACTTCCAGTGGGTTCAGGGAGATGTTTGTGAAGTGCAGCTCATGGTCTACAACCCGATGCCTTACGAACTTCGTGTGGAAAACATGGTCAGTGAAATGTATTACACCAAAACTTCAACATGCTTTGAAGGCGCATTGAGTGATTTAAATACTTGATAAATCCTATTTAATATCTAACAACAGCTTTGTGAAAGCAGGAGGTTGCTGATGTGCTTTTCTCACACTAGAAAATCCAAACAGTCCTCCCGCATCCACCTATCAATTGCAACGGGGCAAGTGGAATTGCTTTGTCATCATCCTTGATAGCCTAATTTATGGCCACTAAAAGCTTTTTTGACAGTTTAATACCGTAATGATTGTATGAGATGATGAGAACAAACTCCTCTCACTCCTGACAGTAAGAAAACATCACTAGGGAGAGACACACCCCCTGTAGTGCCATTACTTTTATTGTTTCACATACCATCCTGTCAGACCAGATAGGTTCCATATTGAGGTAAGCAGAAGACCATTTGAGCTCCTATTCTGCGCAAAATAAAGTTTGAAAAGGGCCGTCAGACATCAGGGAGTCCAGTCTAATTGTATTGTCTAATAGCTGCCAGTTGACTGCAGCTTTTTCAGTTCCAAACAATTCCTAATTGAAGGACCTCTGACGGTAGTGCAAACCTACACCTCTGCAACATCCATTTCTAACTTCTCTACTCTGCTCACCATTATCATTCCTTTTCAAACACACACAAATGCACACTAGTTGAGCCACTTTTTCAGGTTCAAGGGTGCAAAAAATACCAAATAAATTGCTGTTGTTCCTGCTCACTGCTGTGTCTGTTTATGAATGCAATGATTTGAGACAACCTTGAAATGCAAAGCAATCATCAGGCTCAATAACAGACCAGCAGGGATAGGCCTACCTTCAGCTGCTACATAGCAGCGGCACACACAGCATTGCATGCAATGTACTACCTGTCAAAAGCGATGTTGCCTGTAATTATTTGGAAAGTCGAGAACAAATTGCCATGAAAGTTTCACGGCAGAGTGTGAACGGAGACAGTGGCCTCTTAATTGTGGTGGCTGTCTCAGAGCTGATGCCAAATCCACTTGGACAGGTCTTGCTGGTTTATTTAGCCACCCTGCATCGTCTGATAACAGCACATGCTGTTATAGACACAGGAAATGCAGGCGACCTCCAGTTTGGAGCATCTGGAAAGGGTTTAAACTGGAGGTGGAATCTCCAGCCAGTTGTCTCCGAGTGTGTGTTTGTGTGTGATCTAGTAAGATTTCTCTCCACTGAGAGAAATCTTACTAGATCACAGCGTGGCTGTGGTAGAGAAAAGTGTTTCATCCCTCTAGACATGCAGAGACTAGTTGACTTTCATCGTTGAAAATAATTATTCAGAACTTCAGGAAAATTCAAAAAGTAGTTGATACTCACTTAATCGTTTAAACCATTTGTCTCACCATCCAAGCATTTGCCTTTTCCAGCTTCTCAAATCTGAGGATTTGTTGTTTAATGCTTTTGTAACTTTAATAACTTTTGGTTTGGGACACTGGACCAATGCAAAGATGTTACCTTGGACATTTTCCACAACCGAGTCTCCCATCCCGCCATCATTCCTTAAGTTTCACACGTATGTTTAAAGTATTCTAAAAATATAGATTTATCAAACATAAATGGCAAGTTGAACAGTACAAACGTAGATAACCATAAACACATACATCATTGAATCGTATTGTCATCCTGAGAGCAAAGAAGGGTAACCCAAATGCAAGAGGCAGCAGGCAGGTAGAGCAGATGCAGAACTGTTTTTCCAAAATAAACCAGGGGAACAGGTTAACTGAACAGCAGGAAGAGGCAAACACGACAGACGACTCGACAAAGATTGAACTAATGACTGGACTTGAATATAAACTAGACTAACGAGAGGATGAGGTGCAGGTGGAGAGAGGCTGAGAAACACAGGTGAGGAGAATGAGTAGAGGAATGGAGAGTAGGGAAGGAGCTGATAAGCTGGTAAAACCACTGGGCAGGTCTAATGAGGCTGATGCAAGACAGGTGTAGTGGGAAAATGAGGCTGGGGAGGGGCACAGGAACACAAGAACACAGGAGAGAAGCAACACTGGGGCTGCAGTTGAAAAGTGCTTTCCTAACCACTTTACCCCAATGCAATACGTCATGAGGTCAAGGAAAGGAGACAGGAGAATTCAAAAGGACTTAGGAAAAGACAGCTGCTGTGCTGAGAGAATCCAACTGCACTTACACTAGGCTACGTAATTAAGCAATGTGCGGGCGGATGTTGTTGCGAAACTACAATTTGAAGAGGGACTTCTAAACATGCATCTTTGAAAATTCATACGTTCTTATTGTGCTGTTAATCAGGCGAAATATACTGCTTCATTTAGGCTGCTGAGGAGACTGCAGCAACACCTAAAACAACGAATTATAAAACCATCTACTGATTTAAAAACAGTGTGATGCAGACTCACAGAAAAAAAAGAGACAGCTGTGGACGAGTGGATGGAGTGTAATGGCAATAAAGTTGACATGATATAAAAACTTTGATCATGAAGACTAATTTCAAAAGTGAAACTACAGTTCAGTGAACTGTGTGGAAATACAGCAGACCATTAACTGGCAACAAACAGATTGAGCTGCGTTATATACACTCGTCTCCACGATTCAACATCTGTGTCCTTACTGCGCTGCAGAATTATAAACTCTGCGATGAACTGTCGAGGGTCACATCTTTAGTCCCACAGCGTCCAGGCGCCGTCTCTCCCTCTTCATCTCATTGGAAATTGCTGTGGCATACAGTTTAGCTGTCTGCTGTCGTGTATGTCCTCAAATTACAGTAGAATGATTGTGTAAAAATATTTGTCAAAATCATACAAGATGGGCACAACATGTCATGCAGGCAACTATTACTATATAATTTTCTTACATTTCAACTGTGCTTCATTAATAACATCTGGATAAAAACATCTCATGTTGCTGATTATGATGTGATTATAAGCCTGTGCATGTAATAGCCACACGATTAATTTATTTAAATTTTTGATTGTGCTTTGAAGTTGTTGGGGCTGATAGAGGCCGGATGAGTCATGTGAAAAGTTAATCGTTTGTTTTTGTGAATGTCCGAGCCCTCGGGAAATGGAGATCATAGGTTTGCCAGCAGGAATAAATCTGCATTATTTTCTCACATTTATAGGCACAAAAAGCTTTCATTCATTATGATAATACTGGTTAGTTGCAGCCAAGTCCCCTAATGATTTTGTCAAAATTGAATTCATGTAAGACACTTGGGTCCAAAAAGAGTCCCCTGCACAAAAATTACAAGACATTTAAAAACAATGAAGGTTTTTTTTTTTTGATTTTCACAAACATTCCTAAATTACTTTTTATATAATTAAAAAAATAACACAAATATTAAAACATTTTTAAGAACTGTATGACCAGGAAAAAGTCAATCATGCACTCTACGACTACTGTAACTCCCTCCTGTATGGCATAAACAAAAGTCTCTCTTTCACCTCCAACTTGTCCAGAATGCAGCAGCCAGCCTTCTCACTGGTTTTAACAGACAACATCAAATCGCCCTAGTTCTGGCTTCTCTCCACTGGCTACCTGTGCAATTATGAACGGATTTTAAGAATTTACAGATCACTTTTAAAGATCGGCAGAGTCTGGCCCCAAGATATACGTAGCGGAAATGCTGACCCCATAGAAGCCTGTTCTCAGGCCCTCAGGTGATCTTGCTTTGCCATCAGGGCTCCTTGTTTTTGAAATGACATACATGAGGAGATAAGGCTCGCAAAATCAGTAACTTCCTTTAAGTCACCTCTTAAAAAAATATAGTTTTGCTGTTATCTAAAGTTGTCTTCTTTTTTTAAAATTCCTTTTAGGCTTTTTATCCTTTTAGTTATTTCACTCTTCTTAATCCTTTTATCTGTTTCTAATTTGTCTTATGATATATTGTCTTTTTTATTATCATCTTGTATTTATTCATATTGACATTTTTGTGTTTTGACTTTATGTTTTAACTTCTTTGTTTATTCTATTATGTTATCGTTTATTTTATTGAATTTTCTTCCTGAGTTTCCTGCTTTTGCTTTGTCTGTCAAAGCACTTTGTAAACTCTGTTTTTAAAGGTGTTTTATGAATAAAGTTAACAGTATTATTATTATTATTGTTGTTGTTATTAGTAGCAGTAGTAGTAAATTATTTTTTGTGGCATTCTCATCTGTGAGGGGGCAGCAGGAAGTCAGAAGGACTCTAATGAGAATGCTCTGCAGACCCAAACTTAAAAAAGCCTGAAGGACCTTGTTGGCGTACGCACTTGATGAGTGATTTGAGTGTCATCTGAAGTTCAGGGAGTTACAGTACTACTGCTGTGAGCTGAAACAGTCAAACAGGCAAGGTCAGATAGTAATGAGGATGTCATTAGATGTCTTCCCCACCTAAAGGTGAATTGATCAGTTCACAGATGGAGGCTGAAGCCCTTCACAGCTCCATGGCAGCTGGGAACCTCAGGTGGTGTTGTATAGTCACGCAGGTAGTGACAGACAGGGTGACGCAAGCTGCCAAAAGCTCCTCTGTACCCCAGACAAAGTGACTGCCGTTAGACCCGAACAACCATCCATCCGCTGTACATAAACCAGCTCTCTGAAACACACTGGGAAACAAACACACAAGGTCACTTTTCCGTCTTCCGTCATCAAGGTGACCCTGTAGTTTGGCAAGACGAGCCCTCTTTCTCAGTCACCACACGACTTCAGCACTAATACCCAGCTTTGCTTTGTGCTTTATTGATTTTCTATTAAAGTAGTGCTTTTTACCACAACCCCCACCCCCACCGCCTCATTTTCAGAGGGGTCACCGTCACATGCTTCAGCCATTTTCCCCACAAATAAGTTTTGGATATTTATTTACTTGTTCACAAAACAAGAACAAAAAAAATAACACCTTGAGTTTTGTCCTTCAGTTCAGTTTAGTTATTTGCAGTAAAGATGTTTTCATCCTTTACTTCAATAATGAAAAAAGAAAATAATATATATAAAATCATATGGTACGATTGAGAAAAGTGCTAAAAGGTATTTTTATTTAACGTGGGGTGGTGAAATTATGAGCTAAATCAGTACAAAGAGAAATGTCTGTCTTGGGGGTGTGTATTTTTTTTATTGTGTCTGGCTTTCTCTGCGTGAAGTTTTTGTTGCTATCAGATGTGCAGTTATGTGCCAGAACAAAGAAATACTCAAATAGTAATCATACCATTTTCATGGCAATAGTTAAATCAAAACAAAAGGTTAACCGCATACTGCCAGTGTTGTACAATGAAGTGTCTGCACACCAGCTCAAACAATACTATCCACTTTGCAGATGCTCTAATCGTTATTGTTAGTGAAGGGCTAATTAACCTTTTCAAGGCTGAATGAAAATGAACTATTTCCAATAGGTTAACACTGATACTTTTGCTGTCCAATAAAGGTGTGTAATGTCCTGAAGTGAAAGCAAGGAGAGTTTAAATCACAGCTGTGGTACCTCACTGGCTCAGCTCTCCGGCAGCCTTCCCTCTAGTGAGGTAGTGTCTGCTGTTAGGGAATGATGCAGTCATTACGTCACCTCAGTCTGCCTCGT
Source organism: Pagrus pagrus (assembly GCF_965226575.1). Classification (NCBI taxonomy): domain Eukaryota; kingdom Metazoa; phylum Chordata; class Actinopteri; order Spariformes; family Sparidae; genus Pagrus; species Pagrus pagrus. The sequence continues at coordinate 23,043,398 of NC_140201.1, read as the reverse complement.
GCAACCAACCAGTGCGTACTGAGAATGTAAATACAGTTATTCTGGGGGGCATGAGTTCAAAACACACATTCAAAAAGACTTTAAAGCCACGTGCAGGTATCGTCTGACTGCTAATGAGGAAACTAGACAGTGTATTTCTATCGTATTGTTGATTTCTTTTATCACAGCCTATTGAAATTCTGCAGTTGACATCACAGCCAGCTGCTAAGCCGAGAGACAGAAACAACAGAATGTTCAGACTGCTGAGGTAGTTTTACAAATGCTAATCTATCAAATGAAATTCCCAGGCATACTTGTAAAAGCATTTACTGTAAGTACAGTACCAAACCCAGAGTTACATTTCACATACCTTTCATCAGATATCACAGAAATGTATGGATATCAGCAAGTGAAACTGGCATGTTGACTTTAGAGGAAGAGACCATGGTTGAGATTAAGCCCGGAGCCCAGAGTTCATATTGCTTTGAAGTTATAATGTTATTCATGATGACTTTCAGTATTGATAGCAGCTTGGCTCCACTTTGGTCCAGACTAAAATACCTTAACAACCGGATGAATTGCAGTGAATCTTCCTTCAAAAATGAGTTTTCCTGTTCTTTATGGCCAAATCTCTGCTAAACTAAGAACATTCCTATCAACCTCAGCTGTATTTTAAGGTGAGCGCTAATAATTGGCTAGCGAGCTAAAATGCTTAAGAGTGAAAATGTTCAACATTATATCTGCAACATATCTGCTTGTTTACATTGGCACTTATTTTACAGTGCTGATTTAGCCTCACAGAACATGGCTCATGATGGGGGTGGGGTGTTATTTCAGGTACCTGGAAGACATCTGATCCAGAAACTAACTTTGAAGACTTATCAGATGCCAACACTGCACAGTGGTTCATAATACTTTGAGACAGGATCATACAACTCCGGAAAGTTATTGTGGCAGCATTATTTATTTATTTTTATCACAAAGCAGTAGAAATCCATGATGCATATAATCCACTTGGAATTTATGCTTGTAGTTATTTGATTGGCCACCGCCGCACGTTATGTTGCGTTCCAGCAAAAGTTGAGCACTGTGTCGCTGGACTAAGAGATAAAGTTGGCTTGAACTTGGCCTTAGTGTTGTTGAAAATTGGTGACTTTTGCGAAACAGCATTTAGATTTGTTAAAAGTGACAAATGTTACAATACATACAGAAACACACTGCTCAGGAACTACAGTTATGGTAGTGGCTTCATGGTGAAGATAATATATTTACAGGGACAGTATCGTATACATGTATTATATTCCTCTATCTCTCTACAGACAGCTTTATGCAAGACAAGTAGCAGGAGGGTGAAAACTACCTTTAATTACTGTTTCATAAGATAACAGTGAATTTGACGGTGCTGTTCATTGACCCGGAGCATTTGCTTCCCTTTTAATATGGCACTCAGCAACAGATGGTGGTATCACTACAGGATGTTCAATAAGACATTTTTGAGGTTAGATATGAGGTCTTTCACAGGCATAAGTCCAGTTTATTAGAGCTTTGATTTTATTTTCAGTAGTTTTTGCTTTCCTTCCTATTGGTAATATTGCTGTATGAACTATATTGGCTGATATGGGAATGTGGTGGGTCAGCAAATAACCCGTCTGATTGTTTGGCCTTGTGATCTCAGTAATTACTTTCATGAGTACAATGTTAGTATAATCAATACAATAATGGACAAAACTGCAATAACAAGAGCCAAGTTGTAGGAAATCTGAATTGTCCTTTGAGCATTTCTTTTATGTAACTGGTATTTCTGAGTTTCACACCCAAAATATTTGTTCAAGGGCTCAAATCCCTGTGGAAACCCAGCTCAACGTTTCCCAATGTATAAAAACAAAACTCCTCGGCATGAGATGTCACAGTCACACCTAGTGAGAATGTTTGGCTTGAATTTGAAACCTGTCTGATCTGTCCTCCTCCTGTGTTGTGAGCTGTTATTTTCACCTCTCAGTTCTCACGCACACATGGCTCAAGCAGCCGTTTCCCATGGAGAGCAATTTTCTCCAATGTAAATGGCCATCTCGTGGTGACAGAGATTTAATCTTCAGGACATCATGGGTAGATTAAGATGATGAATCACATGAAACAGTTTGAGAGATGCTTCCCACTGAACTGTTGTGGGAGAATCAGACAGCTGCACATCACTCTGGGGGACATGTTAGCATGGAGTGCACAAAGAATCAAATGAGAGCTGAGAGGTTTTATTATTTGTCGAGGTTGTTTTTTTTTGTTGCCAGTTTTTTCCGACTTTAAAGACTGATAATCTCAAAACATTCTCACTGAAGTGCTCTTTGTGATGAAAGTGCTTTCCATACAGAGGAGTCAAGGATTTTACACTTTAATTCTTAACCCAGCCTTGCAGGTGAAAAAGACACTTTTCTCATCATAACTTTAAAGAGACATTTTTACAGCTATGGCCCTTTGGTTAAGCTTGTGCTCACAAAAAGCACACAGATTCAAAGTTGGTGTGGTCTCACTACATATTTTATTCTCACCTTTTCATCTCGGCTGACTCATGCTATCATTTGCCAAGAACTTGTCATTTTGATTTGAATTGGATTCTACTTCTGTGTCCTTTATGCTTTCATGAAAGTTTAGCATAACATTTTGATCACGCTCCATGCTCTCCCAACTTGTTTTCAGGGTTTGCTGACCTCTGGAGTGGAGTTTGAATCCCTGCCTGCTGCGTTGTCTCTACCTGCAGAGTCTGGCCTGTACCCTGTCACTCTGGTTGGCGTTCCACGTACAGCTGGCAACATCACTGTCAATGGTGAGTCCAACTGAAAACCTGCTCCATTACTCTAGCATTGCACATAATAATGATGTGGACAAATTAGCTGTGAATTCTGTTGCATGCGCTTTGGTATCAGAATCAAATTTTAGCCTCGATTTTAACTATTAACTTCCTGTTCTTAAAAACATCATCCACTGCAGCTAAATGTTTCCTCTGATCTGCATTTGAACCCAGGTTACCACACGTCAGTGTTTGGTGTCACCAGTGATTGTCTGTTGGAGGGCCTGGCTGGTGTGAAGACTAGTGGCTGCTTGGTTGAAGTCATTCCCTCCCTTCCTCGTCTCCAGCTCAGCACATCACTACCACGGTCAGTACACCATCTGAGTCATTTTCATGGTTATAATTAGTCCAGAAAGCTGTGGGTATGAGATTCATATTAAAACTACACACAGTCAGACAGGCAGGGCTACAGAGGCGTGTTTATGCAGAGTTTGGTAATGCCCACAGTGGATCATTTGACTGGTTTACAGGGCAGAAAATTGGACAGTGACGTATTTTTTCATTTTGTGAGCTCTATACACTTTGGATCAGAAATGAGACATAAGTATGTTCACATCCACCTGGGACAAAATTATGATCATTAAATCAAGATAAATACAAAGCTGCTTTCAGAGGTTTGAACATACACAGTGCAAAACCTTCCACCCCTCTCTCTGCTGCCTAATATTACTCCGCAAAGCCCCTCCCACCAAACCCACATGTTCAGAATCCAACAGGAGGGGTTGGTTGCCCGTGTTGGGACCCTCACCAAGACCCCAGCCCCTCTTGCCTAGACTTGTCTTCTCATTGACATGCCTCCAGCACTTTGTGGCCCCAGCGCAAAGTGCCCTAGGCATCTGCAATGCCATCTAACAGCGGGATGAGAGGATGGTCCAGACATCCTTTTTGACAGCCTCAGTCACAGTCGGTGAAGGCCAGAAACAGAGGAGGACCTGATTTCTCTGTGAGAGGGTCGATGCATCATTTGGCTGTTACATTGGACATCCTCAGCTTTGTGCCAGTGAAAGCTGCATGGCTAGTACACACATACACACACTACTGTTCCACCTCAAATGTTATCCTCCACTGTCATCATGTGTCTTTGTCACTTAGTGATACAAGCTCCATGGCATTGAAGCTCCATGTGGAGCTGGGACGTGTTGACACCATATTTTGTACTATATGCTGTTGTAGGCAAAGAAGGAACTGGATATTTATGACAAGTTTTCTGCAGGACTGAGGCTTTCACCATCTGAAGTGACGTTCGCATCCAATGGCATTTGTAGAACAGCCAATAGGAACGCCCTCCCTCTCAAATGTCCCTATGTCTCCTGTTGCAGGCTAGAATTTCTAAAGCCTGAAAACAAAGTCTAAAGGAGGCGCTGAAGTCTAGTTTTCTATCAGACCACCTGAATTCCAATAACACTGAAAGGTTGTTATGGAATTCTTGCCCAACAATGCTAATATAATGCTGTCTGCCTGCCTGACCTATAAGATTTTTTGTAGCAAAACCTTTGCAGTCACTTACTCGTGTCTGGACCTTTTGGTTTCATTCTGGTCTTCAGTAAGTGAAACACATGCTGTGTTGATTTGAGGTCATGTGACTGACTGTAGACAAGACAAGAACATTGCACTGTCTGGCCATAAAAATAAGAAAGGGCAACGAGTCTGGCACTGTTCACCCGACGATTGATGTGAACACCCTTAAAGCTGAAAGTCAGCACTTTAAACTCATAGTCATTATTTTATTTCAGATCCATTGTGCTGCAGTCCAGAGCCAAAACAATGAAAAATGTGTCACTGTCTTGCTACTCACAGACTGCACTCCGCTCGGATAGTGTTGATACTCAGTTTCCAAAAAGAAACAATAGGTAATTGTTCAGCAGAGTGGCACTCGCCTGTTTGATCTATGACAAATCCTATCACGACAATGATGCAGAAGAATCAACTCACTTTCAACCCACATATGCCGAATGAAAGAGAGATATTTACCAAGACCAGTTTGAATGTTTTCAACATGCTAAGTGCAGTGTTTGCCCTGAAGATTTAACATGTTGGAGAGTGTCTGTGAAGAGGTTTGAATCTTAGGTTATTTCTTATTTCTTTGGTCACATTATCAAATATTCATTGACTTGTGTTCAAGTATCTTTCTGATTCGAAAGAAAAAGGCTTTATGGATAAAAACATGGCTAAAAGTCACAACTAATACACACTTCAGTTATTCTATAATAATCATATTGTAATATTATAGTCAGTAATGGAAACTCTAGTTCATCCTTTGATGCTGGGCAGCATTTCATTCAAACTAGCAGTGTCATTTGCTTAAAGGTCAGATCAGGTCCAGGATTTGTGCACCCGACCATTTAATTGAGAAACCAGATGTTTAACATTGAACTCGTTCGAACATTTACCCCAACACTAAGATTAACAGTGGCCATAAAAATAGACAAATTGATCATGAGCAGCATTTTAAAATAAAATCTAACCACAGGTGTTTATAATGCCATTGGCAAAAGTATTTATTTCAAATTTGGATTTGATAAAATACTTTAAACTTGAAATTGACTGTGACTTAAACTGTCAATTAAAGCTGATAATAGTTAGCATTACTGTTTTTAAAATGTTCAAATTAGAGTATAAGTGAGGATTAACAAGTAAGTAGCACAGCACATTTAACTCATACACTGTTCATGCTCTTGTATATTGAAGCACCTGAAATACGGGACAAACCAAAACAACACAGTGGAAGGCTATGCCGTGTATCTTCTAACAAAACTGTTGATATCTATAACAGAGCATTTTTTCCTCCATCAGAAATAGCTGCACTCTCTGAGAGGAGCCAGTGCATTTGTTTTCATGTACCACCTGTAAGGTGGAATGACATTTTGGATGCAGTAGAAGTAGGAAACATAAGAGGAGAAATCATGGGTTAAATTACTACTAGAAAAATACAGCAGGTAAAGCACGCAGTTGGAGTGCTGTAAATCATTCTGACAGTGGAGCTGCTGCAAAATCCACTATTTAGGTCATGCCTGTAAGTACAGCACTTCAGAAGCTTTTGATGTGGAAAATCTTTTTATTCGCCAGCGTTGAGGAGTACTGTAGCAGATACATGAAGCAAATAGATTTCAAATCTAATATGTGGTCCCTTGGCTGAGTCCACAGGTAGATCTTCAGCTCTGACTGTTGTCAGAAAGGTGCCTTGTTGACTTCACAGAAATCTTCTTATCCCCAGCAAAAAGCTTCAGTTCTTACAGTTTCTCTTTTTCACATTACTAACATCGGTGTTTAACATTCGCTTTGGTTATTTACAACATTTTGAATGATTCAGAGCATCGATCTGCCCTGTGCCTTCAACAATGTTTTACAAAACATTTTACTGAATTTAAAGGAGGGAAATATCTGATAAAATGCAAACAATGCATGTTGCTGGTATAGTCAAAAAAACATTTAGAGTTTTCATTATTTTCCTCCAGTGCTCTAATACATCTCTAAAAATGCATTTGAAATATCAGTAAGAGTTATATTTGTGTTGACCCGCTGTCAAGTTCAGAAAAAAAGTAAAGGCAGCTGGTGATGACTGGCATTCTAATTCTAGCCTCAGGCAGAGGGTTTGTGGTATATTACAGTTACGATACTGAACATGTGCATATATGATGAGACATGGTAAAGTTGTAGAGAACACCCACGTTCATCTATATATATTTGCTTCTGTATTTATATCATAACTTACCAAAACAGATGCCAGCAGCTCTTTAAAACTTAAAGCAACAGCTGCAGATGTTTTGCTTTCCACAGTTGATGAGAATCCTTTGCTATGATTTCATTGACTGAGATGTGGCCAGAAATACAAACATCTACGTTTGGATTTACTCTTTAAAGGACTATTACATTCTTCGTGGCATGTACAGTATGCTGTATACTGTAGGCCATACTTGCCAATCTCGAGACCTCAAAAATATGGAGGATTACGAAACCAAAGCGTTTCACTGTACTTGGAAAACTTCCCTGGAAAATTGCAGAATAATTTGCCCCTCTGGTGTGAGGGTGTGTGCGGTGCTACATCAGTGATTGATCAAAAAGTGGATCGACAGGAAGCCTGAAGTTTTCTTGAGTATTTCTTCTCCATTTCTCTGCCCGTCTATCATTACCTGAGGAGGATGAGGCGCAACAGTATAGTAGACTACACACTGTCCAGTGCCATATCAGGTTATGATTACTAAAAGGGGCAAAAGAATCGAAAATTTGTCAGAAATCAGGAGAAATACAGGAGAAATGTAGCCCCGGGAGGAAACCAGGAAAGGGCAACGACAACAGGAAGCTCCCATGAAAATTGGGAGAGTTGGCAACTATTCTGTAGGCCTATAATCTGTAGTGTCTTGAGAATCAAGTGTCATAGTGAGTATGCAGAATGAGTCTTATGCTAAATTGCGCTGAACCAGTTTCCATTCTTAACAATATGACTTAATGTTTGAAACAAGGCCTTTTTTTTCAGTTATTATTTGGTTAAGCTTTCACATTTTAAACACTTGAACTCCAACCCACATGATGTTTGATCGTAAAACACACAAAGCAGCCCTGAAGTCTCAGCAGGATTCCGCAGTGAAGGAATAAGATTCATCAACAAATGATGTTCCAGCTAATGAGATTCCAAAATGCCTGTATCATCTTTATCAAAACACGAGGGAGAGCATTTGAAACTTTATCTTTTTTCACACATCTCTGGCTGATTAATGCCTGAAGAATTGTTATTCAAATTATGTTAAGTATTACTATGAAGTATAAAGGGTCTGTTTGCATCACATCAAACTGCATTAAAGATTTCTTCACAATTATACACCTGATATCTTTTGTCTTTCTTTGAAAAATGTTTTTAGAAATTTTAATTCATACTCTCCTAAGGCGGTTGCTCTCAAACGTTTTTCACGTTAAGGAACCCAAAACTAAACCAAAATTAGAACACTGAACAACATTTGATGAGGTTTTTTTTCCCAGGGTTCCCCATCTGATAAGATCTTTTCTTGTAGATGATTTATCACAGAGAGTCTAGGCTATGAAATCCATATACAAAATGTTGTACAGTCTGACACTGTGTTACTTATGGTTGGAATTATAGTGAAAATGAATTATTCCCCAATATGCTGGGAACCCCTTGCAACCACCTCAAGAACCCCTGGACATCCTCAGACCTCACATTAAGAACCACTGCCTTAGAGGGAAAAAAAGCGAGAAAATAAATAAGTTCTGCTCTCTGCCATCACTGACGGTCTCCCTCCTCCACAAACCTAACAGGTCAGCCCACACACCTCAGCCGATGTCGAAAGAGGAGCTGTCCAGCACTGTGTCAGTCCAGCTTTTCAACGGAGAGACCCAGCAGCTGACCATCACCTTAGAGAACATTGGATCTGAGCAGATCGAGACTCTGGAGCTCACCTCTAAGATTGTCAGCACCAAAGGTCAGTACCTATCAAGGTATCTAAAGCTGTATCTGCTGATTTTTTCTTACCTCAGATGGTAAATGTCTAAAACGAGAAAATGAATAACAATATGTGGATTAATAGCATGTAGGTGTGAAATTAGTTAAGTTAAAAATGCTAAAACAATGATGTATGGATGTCATTGATGCGTCGCTTGTGGCATTTGTTATCATGCTGTTTTAGTCAGGATAGCTTTTGATGTACTTTGTCACCCACTGAGATTGTGCTGCAGTCTCTTGCAGTCCCTGTGTCCGCAGTACACAGAGGTCACTACCCGTTGTCTTTGGTTCTACATCTTTCGTGCCCCTGTGGCTTTTCACTCTGTGTTCCGTCTCTTTGTTCAACACCTGCTCAGGTCGTCACATCTCAGTCCCCCCTCACTCCGACTGCCTGTGTCTGTGCTGCCTTTTGCTTTTCTGTCTTTATCTTGTTGTCTGTGAGTAAAAACAGCTACATTATTAAGAAAGGCAGCAACATTTCCAAACTTTGCACTCAGTTGTACTACCTTTTACTTTGCCCATAGTGGTTTATTTTGTGAGTTAAGTTCTTTGGTCCACAAACAACTCTAAATACATGCAGTTATTCACATACAGTACACAACATTAAAACCACTGACAGTGATGTGAGTTACATTGATCATCTCATTACAATGCGATGTTCTGCTGTGACACCTTGGGTCCTGGCATTCATGTGGATGCCAGTTGACACACACCACCAATTGAAACACCTATGTACCAAGTACACCCCCTCATGGCAACGGCACCCAATGATGGCAGTAATGTGCCCTGACACACCACAAAAACTGCTCAGGAACAGCTTGAGGAAACACAACAAAGAGCCCAAGGTGTTGACCAGGCATCTGTGGTCCAATCCATGGAGACCCCACCCCCCAACATCCCCCCAACATCACAAGACCCAAAGGATCAACTGCAAACATGAGACACAAAAAGACACTACAGGAAACCCTCAGAGGTCTTGCTCCCTCCCTCAGGTCAGAGCTGTTTTGGCTGCATAAGGGGAACCTTCACAATATTAAGTTGGTGGTTTTAATGTTGTGGCTGATTGGTGCACATTTTTGTCAGTTTAGAGAAGAACCCTGCTGACCTCCAGTAACAGCTCTTATCACTGTGGAGAGTCAGATTCTCTCTCTTGTCTCCCCCCTCTCCTGTCTGTAACATTAACTTCACAGAGTAAAGTACATTTCCCCTCCAGCTCTAGTCGGCAGTCAACATTACAGTACATAAACACCCGACAATGGAGGTCACCTCAGCAAATCACTGCTACTGTCAGGTTTATAAACAGGAGTGAAGATAAATCCACTTTTTAATCCCAAAAGTTAAAAAGTAATCTCTAAACTATCCTCCTGTTGGTAAATAGCTCCGGATCAGAGCAGAATCTGATGGGATTGGCAACCACAAATAGCTGATGACAGTGATATTGCTCATGCTGATGTATTACTCAGGCCACAATTCATATTAACGTCCTTGTGAGTCCAGTCCAGTATTCTTATTGCATGTTCTTACTCTAGGGTATTACAAAAGATGTTTGGCCATAAGTTTATGCTTATACTTAGAGTTTGTCCTTTGTACAGTTATCTGTCCTCACAATTATCTTTACACCCATACAATGTCACAGTATCACATTTTCTTTTATTTACCTGCTTTATCCTTTTGTTTCCCTGACTTGTGTAAGTTAAACCTGTGGATGAAACATATCTGATTGGACCATATTAACAAAATAACACTATATATCGTCTGATTCAACCTTGGAAAGCAGTAGATTAAGAGTAAAAGTCCTCCTCCTGTTCCCTCAGCAGTGTGCAGTCACACAGTAATGAGCAAAGAGGAGATGCTGGGAGCCAGTATATGTGGAATTGATCTGACATTTCCAGAATGGCACCACACTTCTGTGTTTAATTGAAGACTGGCTACACGAGCACATCCTCTGTCCAAGGGTTAACGCTCATAGGTCTTGTCTTACCAGACAGCTTCTGTCAGTCTGACACCGCTCAGTTGGATATTTTTCTCACTGTTCATGCATTTCAAGTGCTGATTTAGATTTATGGCCCTTTGACAGTGTAGTGAGAGAATTAGAAAATCAGAAGCCCGATCGAGCCCTTGCTCTAAGGTTTATAAGAATTTACCTGTAAATGGTAACTAGCACAGAACTGTAATTAAAATAGTCTGTGATTTGCTAACACCCATCCAGTGACTAACTGCCGAGCTCTCCGCGCCTCATGCTTCTCCCATACCTGCTCGCTGCTGGCCAGAGTCCAAAGAACGATGTAGTCTCTCTGGTTAACAAGAGTTCTCTTTGAAATGGAACTGTTGTTTTGTTTGTTGGAAATGATTTAGGCTGCAAAAATAGTTTTGCCTCCAAGGGGATGTTATTTTCAGAGTTGGATGAACAAGCAAAAAGAACTGACTTCTGTAGTCCTGAATTAGAAAAACACCATCTGTAGTTTTACTCAGATATTTTCAACAGACACTTTAAAGTTAAATGAATAAATCAAACAATTTTCTTTGAAAAATTTTGTTTGTCTCTAACTTCTACTATAAAAACCTATACCATATACTTTATTTAATCAGCACAAACACAAGCAAGCATGAAGCCATTCTGATTGTGTTGTCGGAGGTAAAAATAACTGCTTTTTAGATGCTCCAACTCAGTGGCTCAGTGATGTCACAAATATGGATACGATTTCAGAGTCGAGTTGTTGAAACCCGATAATAAATGAACAAAACTATATTTCTTCCCTTTCCGTTTCCCCTACGCCTTTTTTCACATGCATTTCCTTATAGCTGCAGGGCTGGTTAAAGGCCAAAGATCATAAGGTCAGATTCATAAAGAGTTGAAATATGGCTTTCAGTGTCAGTTGTAGCAGATAAAACTGTCCAAAAGAGAAACCGCCAACAAAGCTCTAGTACTATCATTTTCTTCAGTCGTCCTCTGAATGGATCATCATCGTCTTCATCTTTGTTTTCAAGTTTCTTCTCTTTGGTTTCCTCTTGATCTTTTTTTAGTCCTTCCAAGCTGCCCTCTCCTCTCAAATCCTTATCTTCTCCAGTTTCAGGGAACAACTTGGTCTCTTATAATTCTCTGATTATCCTTTTTTTTTAAATTTTGCTCCGTGCGTCATCTCTGTTTAGAGCAGGCTTTCCTATCCAGGGCACCAGAGTGACCATTTGCATTTGTTTTTTGAAGGCTCAACGCTCAGAATTCAATATATACTGTTTCTCGACCCTTCAGCCCATAGCATGACTGTTTAGTCCCTACTGTGAGAGACAGAAAAGTAGTTAGAAGAAAGATGATTTGATGAACTTTCTCTCTTTTACCTGTTGTTTCCCTTTTTTTGTTTCTTCAAAGCTCAACCCATACTACTCATCTACAGAATAGTCAAGCTTTCATCCAAATGATGGGCAAATTTAAAAAACAAAACGCCTAAAGCAAAATGAGAATGAATCATTTTGTGTTTTCATCCATTACTGCTATTCTAATATTAGGATCTGGGCAAATAGCAATAAACAGTTGGTGATGCTCATTATCCAGACGAATGCCATCAAACCAGTGCCGAATAGGACAGCGCGATGAGATAACGTAATCAAAAAAGCTCAAGGCAAGCTCCAAACAGTGTACATCATGATGCCAATATTCTGTATTTCTTTTCATTAGTATAACATGCAAATACTATCATTGATATTTTAAAAATACCTCCCTTATCCTATCCTATAAAATATAACTTAACCGACTGCTTGTTATGTATCAATCAGCAGGTGATGAGATGACTGAAGTCTGATGCAGTACACATACAATGCAACACAGTTTAGTGGTTCTGCAGTATGTATTAATACCTTAACACCTCTTTATCGCTCTCTGCTGTTCTTGTCCTTAAGGGACCTTAGCAGCAGCATCTGGAAGCTACGATAATGTTGTTATCAGTATTCTAGCTATCTCTACCTTTGCAGTCAGTATTGTTTTATTAGTTTTACTTTGGATGACAAACTCTCCCAACTACAACTACATGTACCAATGCTACTTAATACGGTTCAGTACAATATTAATTTGCATTTAGCTCTGATCATGAACATGTAACACATGGAAATACAAACAGGATGCAAATATGAATGTCGTTTAGCTTAAGCAGTAACACATTTCATACCACCGTTTTTGTAGTTGTTTTGGTTGAACTTTTCCTCTAACTCGACCCCTGCCTGTTTATCTACTGTCATATCGATGCTGGAAAACACACCTGGTCATAAACATTATCAGTCTCCCAAGTTGCCTCTGCTCATCTCCACCGTCACCCCACACAATTTGCATTATTTCATCTAATTGTATCACAGTGACCACAGCCAAGTGCCCCATCTCTTCGACACAGCCACCTCCACAGGTGTGCTCTTGCAGCAGGCCTCATTATTGTACAAAGATAGAACCCCTGTAAGTAATTAAGTATACCACGTCTGAGCTGGGAGACCTTTGAAGGCCATTTTAATGTCAGATCAGCTTCTGTCTGGAGTGTGTCACAGGAGTCATTTTCTGTTTTTCACTTTGTTCCTGAAGGCTAACTGTGGTGGTGTTTGATGTTGAAACTCTTTAAGTGGTTGTGTTGAGTGAGGACATATCCAGGAAGCACTTTTACCACAAATATTATTAAAGAAATTTCACAGAGGACATTAGCAGCAATTCAAAAATGTTATTTCTTTGTACAGATTGAACCTGTGTGAACCGAGTTGAGATGTTCCAACGCAGACAAAGATGCAGACTTTGTATAATTTTTAAAAGGAAAGAAAAACATGCCCATGTTTTACTGACATATATTATTTTCAACTTCAAGAGATTGCGGCCAGTTGCAAAGTCTAACTTCTTATTTTTACTTTTTCCAGGTTTTCCATTTTTTTTTTGTATTTTATACATTCTTTATTTATACCAGACTGCCAGAGTCTAACATTAACTGACCCGAACTTTGTTGTGTTTAGAAACTCTCTTTAAGTCTTTTCTTTCTCTGCGTCTATATATTGCATATTTATGGTTGTAAGGCTAGCTGAGTAGCTGAGGTGTAAGCAATGGTGTAAAAATAACCTCTAATTTGTTTTGTCAGATTTGATCAGATTTTAGATTAAGGTCTCGGTTGTGTGGTGCCACTTTCATTTAGTGTTTAAATAGTCCCCACTCACTGAAGTCCAAAGTAAATTAAAATGCATGTTTGTGTCTGCTCAGCATATATATCTGCAAAAGGTTTATATTTTTTATTTTTTTGTTTAATGACGGTTTCCCTTGGGATACTGTTGTTCTCTATCCACATAACTTGTGTCAATAATGCCAGTCAGATAACTTAATTTTAAACAAATAGATGATGATGATTGAATAGAGCAGTAATAGCAGCATTCTATAGGCAGATGGTCAAACAAACAGCTGGACAGCAGCCTGCTTTACATCACAAGAGCCACGGACCCAACAACAACCCACCTTAGCTTTCCTGCCAGAGTCTGCTTCTTAACTAACTTACAAACACAATCACATGTCTTGTCCTACGAGCCACCAAACAAACATTCACCGGGGAAAAGTGCACTGTCAACATAAGTTTGCAGGCTAGTTACCTAATTAGTTGTTCAGCTGCAGCACATCAAACAGCATCTAAACTGAACTGCAAATGTCACTTCGGTTCGGTTAGGTGCTGCCGTGTTCCTTCCACTGCTACACCACTAATAACACACTTTCTGTCCATGACATGTAGGCTGCAGCCTGCCAGCTGCTGTCAGTCAAACACATACAGGGACACACCTATTCAGCCACCAAGATGATTTCTTAGAATTTAGCAAAGACCTTTTTCCTCTTCTTTTAGTAATAAAACAATTTTCAAGATGTCTGTAATTTAGTAGCTTACATTAAAGGCTGGTAAACAATCTGTTATGTTCCTCAAGGGCAGTGCAGTGCCAAGGTTGTGTTTGTTTGGAAAGATTTTGACTTGTCGTTGGGCAAGAGGAGAAACAAACTTTCTCATTGTTTCATGTAAAGTTGTATTTAAGCCTTTATGCAATAGTCATCTTAGTGCATAAAGTCTGTCTGTTAGAGACATTTTATCTAATCTTTTTTTGGAAATCAGGTGGGCTACAGAGCTCACAAAGAGTTTGGAATCTTGTTTTATAGTCAGCATAAGAGCAGTGTTTATAGCTGAGTGTCTTCTGTTTAATGCTAACCGTTGTGACCCCTTTAAAGCTACTAGTAGATATGCTGCCTTTGAAATTGCCCATATTTGCTGAGTAGTGTTCTCAGTTTGTTCTACAGACTGATAATTAGCACATACTGTATTGGAATGTACTTGTTTCCTCGTTGCAGCCGTACTGCAGCTCATGTTTCATGTCTCTGTTAGTAGAAAATACTTGAAGTTTTATAAAAATGTAAAACGTGTCAGAAAATTATATTTCAGCCAAAGCTCACACATTGCCTTAGAGGAAGAAAAGCCTGGCGTTCTGCATCACACAACCCAACCTGCTAATTGCATTGCAGTGCAATTGATCATCCAGTTCTTTTCTTTCTGTAACTTCATCTTTTTTGCTGCCACAACTTCTGAAACCACTGCAGTTTCATGTTTAGTGCTTAAAATAAGCCAAGTCCTTGACGAAATTACCACACTTGAATGAATGTAATTTTTAATCAATTTTTTGCTGGTGTTGTAACATCTCATTTCATTAATGATTGCCCACTTGATATAATTAACAGGTGGTTTCTAGATGGAAACAGCTCTCTGGATGTAAGCAGCTAGTACCTAGTTAACTCCAATGATCCTTTTTACTTTTATGTGCATTGCATTGCAATACTGGGTACATCCTCCCACATATAGCCATTACCAGACGTAGACAGGCCCTTCATCAGCCGTTTGCATATCAATACTTGTGCTTGCTCTAAACCTGACAGTGAAAAAACGCCAAAGAAGTACTTCAGTTTCACCAATTTCTAACAGTCCTACAAAAATGCCTGGAGCAGTTGTCATTACACTCGGCTGTGGCTATTTCTGTTGCCCATATCATTAATTCTTCACATGTCTGTGAACCATCTTCATCTATGGTTTCTCACTTATAATCATTAAATGTCAGAAATAAAATCAATGTCAAATCAGTTGTAGCAGTCATAACAAAAAAAGACTTAACAAAGTGCTTCAATATTAAAACAATAAGTCACAAAGGATACAAAGAGGCAATAAGCAGAGGGAAATAAACATTTCTCCTATGAATAAAATGAAAGAAAATTGATAAAACAAAAGTTATTAATTTGTCTTAGATAAGACAATATAATGACTTCATTTTAATTACGGAGCAAAGCAACTCGCAAACAAAATCCAACCAATACTGAGGTCACTAAATGTTTAAAATGTAATATCAGTTTATGTAAAATGTCTTTTTGTATTTGTTAAATGACAAATTACTTTTATTTATTTTAATGAAGTACATTTTCTCATACCAGTATTTTGTGCTTTATATTGTGATATATTTGAAAAGCAAGTATCTGTAATCTGTTATTGTAAAAAAAATGTTATTATTTTACTTGTGCCCATCTCTGATTGTCGATTAAGACACTTTTAATTGGTTAAATTCTAAAAACGGCGATTAATCGATTGATAATTACTCATTAACATCCCTAATGGCATGGTAGTAAGTAAGAACTAGGTCTATTTTGGTCTTTGGTGTAAAAATAGCCAAATACCTTGCAAAAAAATATCATACCCACCAGACTCAGCTGAGCTTTGTGTTTGGTGCTAATAAGCAAATTTAGCATGCTAACATGCAAAACTAATATTATGAACATTGTAAAAATTATACCTGCTTAACACTGGCATGTTGGCATTTTCACTGAAAGCATGTTGGCATGCTCACGTTAGCCTTTATCTCAAAGCACCACCATTAAGTAGGGCCTCACAGAGCTGCTACCCATGGAGATAGACTCTGCAGATCCTGTTCAGATGGATTTTCTTACAACCCGTGAGCATAAAGCATTTGTTTTTTTGTTGTTATTTTGATTGTTTCCAAGTGTTAACATTCATACTGTAAATACCTGTAACTGTGTACCTGTAAATCGTGAGGCTATGCTTTGTCTGCTGGCCTGATCACTAAGCAGGAGATCATTGATGATAGTGACAGAAGCTGTTGTGTTGCACTGCAGCACCATGGTGATGGGACTTGCCGTCCCTGGTCATCATATTACCTCGTTGCCACCCACCTGTGCCTCCTTAGTTATAACCTGGTAATGGCTTTAGACAGGCCACAGTTGAGAGGGCCTCTCTGAAGCCCGCTGCCTTTTCTGCGGGAGCTGAATGAATAAAAGATATAGAGTCACAGTAAGAAGACAATCTGAGGCAAAAAGAAAAACAAAGCATTACTCTTCCCGCCACAGCTTCAGCCACCCTGACACCTGAGATAGGAGCTCAGTTTCTTAAAAATAAGTATGTATTCATAAAAACTTTATTGATAACAAAAACAAACCCTTAATACAATAATCTGTTGAATCATATCTGAATAAGAGTAAACTGAGTTGTCTCTGAATAGCAGAAATAAGCTGCAATCATACCTGTTCTTTATCACTACTACCTTACTCATCTGTGGATATTCACATCAACTCAGCTAATTGTCCTCTAAAACACTTTGTATCAAATTTTTCATAATGACAAAACATTTTCCACTGTAGAGCCCATAAAAAAAGCAAAAGAGGGGATTAATATTACTTCAGTGATTTGGTTACCATGGTCAGAGCTGGCTGTTAGCTGCCTGTGCTGTCCTCCTTTGTCTGCATCACATTCCTTGTAACGGCTGTGTATTTGTGGTTCCATAGTTCTAGTTTTGCTTGACATGGAGAATGACATTCTTTGTGCTAGAAGCACAAAAAAAAATAAGAAAAAAAAATGATGTAGCTGTCTTTTCCAAAAGTAACAAGTAAACTAAGATGCGTAATAGGGATTTCCCGATAAAGTTTTTTTACCCCGATCCCAATCCAAGTCATTTAATATTTAGAATCTGCCGATACTGAGCCCTAACTAATATTTTCCTAGATAATACAACTGCAATAAAAATAAATTACCGGCATCCAAGCTGTTCCTTAATAGATTTTTTTATTTTGTTGAAACAAAGTAAATACTTTCATATGGCTCTTTCTTATTCTGCACATGCTATTGTAACATTGGTTTTCATTTGTTTTTTGTTTTTTAACAAAAACAACCAAGTAAACAAAGTCAGTAACTAAACCCTGATCCTCTACCACGGAGATGGGCTGGTTATCCAGAGTGATGAATTCAATTACCTTCTCTCTAATATTTTTGGCCATGGCGCTGTCCCAAGGGTTTTTCTCTTTCCCTTTGAAAGTATCCGTGAGTGTTGCTTTTGGGGCCTTTGCCTGTATTGCTTTAGTGAACTTGTATTCCTTTTGAGTGTTTGTTTTTTTATGCGCCATATCAAATTTGTATTATTAAATGCAGCTCTTTTGTTACCCCCTCGCAAAACTGTCGTATTGCAGATGTTACATGTCACCGTTGAACTGCGTTCACTTTCTAATTCAAGACATTTCCACACAGCAGACATTTTATCCACAGGGTTGCCAGAGTAACGTTACGCATGCGCCTGCCACAAATTGTGCTCCATTTATGTAAGCTTACATAAAAATAATCAGGCTTGGGTCCACGTTCAAAATTGCCGATCACTGAAACAATGCCCGTATCGGCCCCGATCCCGATCCCGCAGATCGGCTCGGGACGTCCCTAATGCTTAAATACGACTTGATTTAAGCAGGGGGATCTTTGACATGAGTTCACACTCTAGTCAGTTTTTGTTTTTTCTCAAAAATTATGATAATTCCACTTTTCCTGATGTATTAAGATGTATTTCCTGATGTAGTTTCCACAAGGATGATGACATTGCCTCAAGTGATGTCACTTAAGTCAGCGTTGGTTGGATCTGAAGATTACAGGTCAGAAAAGGAAAAGAAGTTGGAATTAGAAAGAAGTGAGCTCACAGACGTGTAGCCTGCATCTCTGCTTGATTCTAGAGGGTAAAGTATCCAAAGCTGTTTGACACACCCAAACCTAAGACTGAACTGCAGGCTTTCGACTTGCATTCTGGGTAATTTAGGCACCAGGTTTCACAAAGAAGAAGAATGAGTGGAATAAAGCAGGTATCCCTGGATGCCTGTGCCTTGCTAAATGAGTGGAGTAGTCTTAATCCTGTTGCACATGTCTAGGATAGTTCTACTTTTGTGAGGGAAAGATAAAGAATTTCAGTCAGCCAAATTAAACTCGATGGAGATTTTTCAGCCCACTATCCTGCAGAATAACATCCATATTTTATGGTTCCTCTCCTAATGATTCACTCCCAGCGGCTGTTCAATAACAACACAGGTGTGGAGTGCTGAATTAGAGTTTAGTCTGACGTTCATGCAAGAAACAAGAGTTTGTGTCCAGTCATGTAGCTTCAATTAACTATCAGCAGCACTTTATTAACCGTAACCACAGTCACTCCTTAACATTAACTATACAGCAGTTGCATTTACAGTAAATTAGGAGAACGTGTATTCAAACAGTGGTCTCTACAGAAAAACAACCACGTTATTGTGTTGTGTTATGTAGCGGTTCTGTTCTTTTTTTCTCTTAAGGTTAATGTCGTACTTCATGAAAGTAATAACTTCAGTCCTTCTACCTGCAGTTGAGGTAGACAAAACCCTTTTTAACTCCAGAAAAAAAACAAATTAACAATGAATACAATCATAGGCTTTATCTATGAAAAATATGAACTGCGTCAGTCATTGGGTTGTGTTAATTATTTTCCATGGCCATCTTTGTATTGTTTTACTGAACATTATTTGTGCACCTGCGGGTAGGACAGGGAAGATGTCAGATGTTTCTCTTTGTACGAGTCCACCTTTATGCTAATCAGTGCTTTCTCTTGACACTGCATTGATTGCTTCGATTGTATACACCCAAGTCCTTCGTCTCCTAATTACATTTTGACTTGATGAGAAATTGAATGCTCGGTGGTTCCTTAATTTTTAATGGGTATTTGTTTTTTCAATTGTGTTGATTGTTCCTGATTAGTCTTTTGTACATACCTTGCAGCTCTCCTGCATTTCCCCAGGACTTTTTCTAACAGGTGGATTATTGAAGTTGAAAGAGAAGCAGGTTAGTCACAGCCAGAGAGGATGAAATCTGAAACCCTAGCCCAAGTGTTCTGGACAGTGTTAGAAATAGAGGTAATTTCATATCTGCTATGGAGTGGCACTGACGTGATCTCCATATTGTATTTTCAAGATTACGGATGTCTCTGTTTGATACTTTATATAAGGCATGAAAGATTTGACAGTCTTATGCCTACCATTTCTTGTGACTCATAGTGTAGTAGTGCAGTAACACCATCCATAACCCTGGCTGTCTACCTATTCAATTACAAGGCCTGGTGTTGCATATTTAACTTGTTTTTTCTTCCCAATCCTTTTCTTCTAAATCATTTCCCCACTGCCTCACACCCTGTCCCCTTTCTCCTTTTTTCTCTTTTAATTCACTTCAAGGAGCTCTGAGTTTATGAATATTTAAAGTGGAACGTTATTCACAAAATCTTTATTTAATGCTGCCTACATTCACACCCTCTTAGTGGATTTTAAAGGCTTCAGTTATGAATCAAGCAGGGATGTGTAAACTGTTGTTTTTACAGTGAACTTGCATCGCCTCTTCTGCTGTGTTCCTGTTCAAATCAGCCTGCTTGCTGTTCCTGCAATCCCCAAGAGCAGGAACGGCTCACCTGCATAGACAGAACACATGCTTTATTCAGGTGATGTATCATTCATTTGACGCTCCTGGCTGAAGTGGATGCAGCTGAGTCATTCGTCTCAGGTAGAAGGGGTTGGGGGGCATACATTAGAGAGTTACGTCTAGTGACGAGCAGCCAAAGGACTCGCAGGTAGGAGGCCAATCAGCAGCTTTGTTGCTCTTGAAAGCTTATTGCAAAAGAAACATCATAGTAGCACCGGTTTCTTTAGTGATGATCAACCTGCTGCAGGTACAATGGGATCAGTCTCCTTTTCTTCCCATCTCCTTTTGCACGAATGGCAACCAGCAACTCAGAGTAAATGCTTATGTGTGCAAAACCTTTAGGTGGCTACAAGCACAACACTGTCATTTTGTTTTTTTTTTGTCGAAAAATATTTGCTTCCAAAAATGTTACAGCAAATTTGGCAAGTCTTACCATCTTTTATCCCAGCAGGTATCATTATGCTCATTTTGTTGGTGTTGACTGTGCCTTTATCTCCCTTTTGTGTGTGCAGAGAAAGTGTTTGGGGAGTTTCTGAGCTGGGAGCTGGAGGAGGCTTTGTCTCACCTGCCTCTAAAGCCTGGCCAGGCCGTGACACTGGCTGTCAGCATCAAAGTCAAGCTGGACTTCTCTGGTCAGGAGAACCTGCTGCAGGACCTCAATGATGGTGAGTGGACAGACAGGCATCTCTGCAAGAGATATTTGTTAAAGATACAAAACATCATGATTTTAACTTGCTCAGGTGACAAACAGTTGGTTCACCACTTGACGCTGTTAAACTTCTGAAGAAATTGCCATGATATTTGGTTACTAAAGACAAATCATGTCGCCTTTGGTGATGCCTCAAGCGCCACCAGCAGTTTGACCCTGGTTTTGACAAGTATTTGAAGCATTGCCATACACTTTATTACAGACAGACATGTCTCAGGATGAATTGTAATCACACTGATCAGGCTCCATTATAAAGTCAAGATTTGTTCCAGTTCCGCAAATGATTTGCTCCAGTCTGACCAAACCTCTACAAAACTGATGACATTTCCATCAGCCTCAGTTGTACTTTGTAATTGTGTTAATTAGCAAATATGTTCATGATAACACTCAAAAATAAAATGCTGAAAACTGCTGAACATCAGCATGATAGCATTGTCACTGTGATCATGCTGATGTTAGCATTTAGCTTAGCACTGCTATGCCGAAGTACAGCCTGACAGAGCTGCTAGCATGACTGTAGACTCTTGTTATCTGATGATGTAAATACATTAGGTTTACATAATTAGTCAGTATTGATATATATTTCTTTTATATCAATTTCTTTTTAATTTTTTTACCCTTCATCAAATCATACATGTAGTTTAATTAAATCATGCTGAATCATATCCCTTCTTCAGGTTTGCACATCCTGCTCATCTTGAAACAATCAGTTGTTATGTAGCCATACAGATTATTTTTGAATGTAGTCCTAATAAGTAATTTAGTACTTGTTGACTAGACAAAGTTAAAAGGTAGTGGCTTGGTTGCAAATGTGAAATTCATTGGACATAAATACAAATAGATAATATAAACATTAGAAATACGTCTGAGGGTTAATACAATAGAACTTAACATCACCACAAACTATAGCCTTCAAAATGACCATTAAGTCTGTTTTAAACAAAAACTGAACATTCCTGCCTTCATAAAGGTTTTATTGTAGGGCTGTTGTAGCAGACTGGATTGACTAAGATGTTTATCATACTGGCATTTTAGCGACTCTTCCTTGTATCTGCAAATGTTTTCCTTCATTTGTCTTGAAGTGGATTGAATAGAATTGTAATACCATTTTTTAACTGTCGAGCTGAGTCTATGCACATGTTGGATGCAGGAATGTTAGTTCACACTTTAAATGCAAATGTGCTGTTGTACATGAAGCCTCTTTGTTGCTGGTATTCAGACTGCCTTATTCGACATTCAGTATTAATAGGAGAGAGGTCCCAAGGTCTCTACACCTCCATTTTTCTTCTAGCCTCTGGCTTCCTCAATTCAACTGTCGGATTTCCTATCTTCTAATTCTTATTCCTGGTTTAAAAAAAATACTCTGACCTTCTCCCCTACCTCGGAGCTCATTCATTGTGTTTCCTCTCCAGTCATTTTCATAGTTCATGCTCAGCCTCCTTTTCTTCCTTGTCTTGCTCCCGACCTCTCTACCTCCTTCTTGAGACTGTTGAACCTCTTCAACGCCGACTCTTTGGGCTGGTAAATAATAATTAGCAATCAATATGGAACTGCTCTTGCACAACAGAGACTTTAATTTGTGTGTTTTTGTGTGTATATGCATGTGGATTCAGATGACTGAGAAAGTAAATACATACAACTCTGTATGTTAGTCTCAGACCCAGTGCTCCTCATGAGGTCATTTAAGCAAAACCGTTTCAATGTGTTAATTAGCTGAGCAATAATTGGAGACCTGAATTAAGGAGATAAGCCATTGTTCGTCTAAACAGCTGCTTTAAATTGAGTTATTATGGTTGCATTATGGGATGCTGGTTTTGCTAAACACATTTGATGCTATCTACAACTCTGATACATTAATGAAATCACAATATTAATGTTGTGTTAATATATTGTTGAACTTATTTGCATAAAGCCAGTTGTTTTGCTTTGTTTTCAGTCTGTGCTCCTGCGTGCTGGAAGATTAGTTCTGCCATCTTTGCTAATTAAACTGTGAAATCTTGATAATATTTAGGCACAACTGATGCTTCCAGCAACTCTTCAATTGTATTGCATACCCACCACATATGCCACATTGTACAATTAATGAATCATTGCCTTGTTCGAGGCAACTGCATAATAGGCTTTTACCTGAGTATACAACCTTGACAGAAATGTTCAAAGTAGGTAAGACTAGATATTTCCCATTTTAAAGGAATAATTTGACATTTTGGGAAATTCACATAGTAGTCGTCTTGCTGAGAGTTGGATAAGAACATTGATACAGCTCTCATATCTGTGGAGCAAGGAGGTGAGTGGCTTAGCTTAGCAAAAAGACTGTAGGCCGGGAGAAACCACTAGCCAGGCTCTCAAAGTTAAAATATATATAACCCACCACCTTAAAAGTTTGCTAATTAGCACATTGAACCTTGTTTTTTTAATCTGTCAATAATCAGAAATGTAAAAAAAACAACCAGTGGTGGTTTTTTGGGATGTTCCATGCAGGGACTACTGCCAAGTACATTAAGCACTAGCCGTCTCCCCTTTTTCTGTCTTTGTACTTCTACTGTAAGCCAGGCTAATAGAAAACAACAATTGTGGCTCCTTGCCCCTTAAAAGGTTTTTGTAGATTCTGCAGTCATATCAGAACTGGAGAGTATATTTCATTGAAAGAAGAGCAAAGAACAGCATTGAAGGCTATTGTCGGTGGAAAAGATGCTTTCACTCTTCTCCCGACTGGCTGCAGTAAGAGTCTGATTTTACCAATGGGCCCTGCTGGTGGTAGTGCTTTCATACTGTTAATCTGATTGGTTGAGGTTAGCCCGCGTTAGCTGGAGACAGATGGGTCATCAAAGTATTTTTTGAAAGTGCCTGTTCTTTTCTAAACAGTTTCCAAGGATGACTTCCCAGATGGTTCTGTATAACAAACCATCTTGCTGGTTAGGTGTGTTTATCTCTCCCCAAACAATGTTTTAAATGCCTTTGATGATGTTTTTACGTAGCTAAGTGGAATGATGTACCTGCTTGTTCTGTTTTAGTATTTTCAAAATGACACTAATTAGTTGTCTTCATACAAGGCAAAGCATAATGTAATGCACTGATTTTAAATGAGCAAAAACAATCTGAGAAGCATGAAACATGCCATTGTTCAATTTTGTCATTTTCTACTCTGCACTCAAGAGACTACTCCGCGCCTAAGAGACACAGCATTTTTACATAGCACACATTACTTCTTTATGGCAGTTTTTGCATTTTGACACAACTTTGTGGATTAAAGAATTCTTTTATATTGGTGTTCCCGACTTCTAGATACAGTTTAACTAAACCATTGTCGACAAATTGTTGTTCTAAGCTTTACATTTTGTGCCACTGGGTTCCGAATAGTGGATTTTTTTTTTTTTTTTTACAGCATCAAGGAATGATTGGTAAATGGACTGCATTTACTTAGCACTTTTATTCAAAGTACTTTACAATCATCAGCCTCTAATTACACCATGTAGGATTCGCCAAGCCTCACATAGCACAAGCTATCATGCTTTCATCAAACTTGCGGTCATTATTTACCTGTATTCTTGGCTAGTAAATTAAGTCTAATGAGAGACAATGACAGAAAGGGAGACATCAGCCACTGTCTACCCCTCTCTCCTGTGAGCATAGGGATGGTCAAAGTTACACTCGTCAAAGCGAGCGATGTGACTGCATTTGTGCACATAAACGCTCTCTTGAGGAGATGGTTTTCTGATGGGAGATACTGTTATGTGTGCTTGTATCACACTCACTCATCTGTTTTTTAAGTGCACAAATTTTGAGACTAATGTAACACAACGCAGGACCTCTATGCTTTATCAGTCTTTTTCAGTGAAGCTGCCACAGCGCCCCCTTCTCTTCAAACAAAATTGTTTCTTGATTACGATAACCATGGCAACAGTAGAAGCTTTGAAGCGTTGAAGTCAGCTCTAGAGATTTGTATCTTCACCTACTTGCAAAGGGTTTAGATTAGCAATTCCAGTCATGTCTATTCACGACCAATAAAGGTAGAGCAACCAGAGGATTAGCCTAGGTTAGCACATAAATTCAATGTTTTATATTTCTGTTTGCATACAAATTAAACAAATGAGATATAACATGTTAGATAGCAACATTTGGAGGTGGTGGTAGGTGAATTTTCAAAACTTTGGACAGAGCCAGGTTAGCTGTTTCACCTACACGGAAGAGCACATTATTGATTCAGGAAAGTCAAGAAAGTCACTTGGAGCCATTTCAAAGCAGTTACAGGTCCCAGGATCAACTGTGCAAACCAATTGAAAGTATAAAGTGCATGGCACAGTTGTGTCACTGCCACGATCAGGAAGGAAACACAAACTATCACCTGCTGCTGAGAGAAAATTGGTCAGGATGGTCAAGAGTCAACCAAAAACCACCAAAAAGCAAGTCTGCAATGAATTAGAAGCTGCTGGCAGACAGGTGTCAGTGTCCACAGTCAAGTGTGTTTTACATCAACATGAGCTGAGAGGCTGCAGTGCACAGAAAGAAGCCCTTGTGTCAGACGCAGCACCTAAAGCTCGACTGAAGTTTGCTGCTGATCACATGGACAAATAAAAAGCCTTCTGGAGGAAAAGTCTGTGGTCAGGTGAAACAAAAACTGAGTTGTCTGACCACAGTGAGCAGCAATATGTTTGGAGGAGAGAAGGTGAGGCCTTTAACCCCAAGAACACCATGCCTACTGTCAAGCATGGTACTGGTAGTATTATGCTGTGGGGCTGTTGTGCTGCCAGTGGATCTGGTGCTCTTAAGAAAGTAAATGTAATTATGAAGAAGGAGGATTATCTCCAAATTATTCAGGAAAACCTAAAATCATCAGCCAGAAGATTGGGTCTTGGGTGCAGTTGGGTGATCCAACGAGAATGATCCCAAACACACATCAAATGTGGTAAAGGAATGGATCAATCGGGCTAGAATTGAGGTTCTGGAATGGCACTCCCAAAGCCTTGACTTGAAGCCCATCGAGGACATGTGGACTGTGCTGACGAAACAAATCTGTGCCAGGAAGCCAGCAAATTTATCTGAACTTCACTGATTCTATGGTGGTTAAAGCTTCAGCCAGAGGCCTGCCAGAAGCTCGTGGATGGCCATCAAAAGCACTTAATTGAGGTGAAAATTCAGATTTGAAGCAAACTTAAAGCAAAATGAGAGCTGTAGAAATCATTGGAACTGAAGATGGCCATGATATACATGTTCTTTACAAGTGTATGTAAACTCTTGACCGCGACTGTAGATGACTATGAATGTGGATATGAATATATTTCTCCACTTTGCCCAGGTGAAAAGCTCTACCTAAACACTCTTTCTGTCTCTGTTTTCCTCTTTCACCCTTCTCCGCAGCCTGAGGATAAATGATAGCTCACAGCTTAGGTAGTGTGTGTTGGAGTCTGTCTGATGTGCATGCTGCTGGTATTGTGTTAAC
Organism: Pagrus pagrus; assembly: GCF_965226575.1. NCBI lineage: Eukaryota > Metazoa > Chordata > Actinopteri > Spariformes > Sparidae > Pagrus > Pagrus pagrus. Next base: position 23,017,190 of record NC_140201.1, on the reverse strand, counting down.
ATCAGCACTTCTCTATACTAAATATAACCCTACACTCAGATGTCTAGCAGCCCTCATATGACCAAAGTTTAGTTTTCACTGTTTGTCATGCTGTGCTGAAGGTGGGAATTAGTTTTTGCCTGATTAACAACTGTCAGAATCTTCAAAGTAATTTATCTTCATTGGAATCTTTCACTAATTATGTGCGTTTTATTGATCGCCTTTTTTTACATGCACGTTGTGAAGAAAGTCAATCCATCAACTTTAACTGTGATCTTGCCTGGCAGTGCTGCACTCGATGTCCTTTGTGTTTCAGCTGAGGCAGAAGGGGCAAAGCAGACAAGGCCAAAGAAAACAGTACAGGGGGAACATTCAAAACAGGCCGAGCCTCATTGATTTACCCTCAGACGAGTTTATCCCTCACGTTGAGTCCGGCTCGAGACCACAACACTATAACTCAGGATCAGATGGGAGTGATGTCATCGCTCAGGACTAATGGGCCTTGACTTACAGCAAGCTTAAATGTCTGCATCAAGAACAAAGTAAGAAACACAAGAAAGACATCCAATTAACAACATGAATTAAAGGACTTAAATGGAGACAAAGACGTATTCAGAAGCTCTGTTGAAATTAGTAAGGGACAGGGAGGTGCTGTCTCAGTGTTTTCTCTTTGTCCTCAGTTGACATCAGTTAGAAAACTGCTGTCCTACTTGTATAGTTACTTTTTAATTACTTAGCTTTCAGCTTACAACTGCAGACTTAGCCCCCAAGAACCATTTTTAAAGTAATAACCTGTGACATGTTCATTTTAGGTTTCTATTTCATTTCTCTCTGTTGTCAAGTGTTGCAGCAGTAATTAAACTGATACCCAATTCTAGAAAGCTTTTATATTTGCTGGTCTAAATACCAGGAAGTCTGGTTAGTATTTTGGCGAAGAAAAAATCCAAGAAGAAAGTATGGCTTGGTATCAAACCTCAGGACTTGTTCGGTACTGACCAAAATAAACCTGTAGTACTAAGTGTTAAAAACAGTCTTGTCAGTCAAGTATTGAAAGCTGGCATTGATTGTCTGGTCAGATTTGTAATCGTGTTTACAGATTCATGGTGTAAACCAAAGACCATCTTTGCACTCATTCCCTTTGTGTGTCTTGGCCAGATTGGATGGCAATTGGATATCAAAAAAGCAAGGTTTCAATCAGTCCAAGAAGCATCCGATACAGATTGAATTTTAATTGCTCAAAACATCTCACAAGGTGGTCACCTTCAGAGTAGCAAGTACAACTGGGAAGCTCCGTTTCTGGAAGCTCCAATATATTTAGCTTGGTCACTAACAAATATTGAAGTGGCTGAAAACCAAACAAATATTGATGCCTCAGATAAGGACATGGTTTGGACAACACATCATGCGATCCAGTTCTTTTCTAGCATAACCCACCAAAACTGTCATGACACGCCAGATGGTTTGTTACACAAAACCATCTGGGAAGTCATCTTTGGACACTGTTTGGGAAAGGACAGGCACCTTCAAAAAATGCTTGGCAGGTGATTGAACAAACCATCTGTGTACCACCATCTATTATGAGCTAACTTCAACCAATCAGATCAACAGTAAAAGCGCACTATCAGCAGTGCCTGTTTGTAAATCAAACTCTCACCAAAGCCAGTGGGGAGAAGAGCAGAAAACATTTTTCCATTGAGAAAGGCCTTCAGTACTGTTGTTTTCTCAACTTTAAATTAGATATAGTTCTAATATAACTGATTCTATATAGTAGCTAACCTCTTGAATAGCTGACATAGTTGTTTTCAGACAAAAGGTCACTTTTCTTTCTAGTCATCACACGTCAACCACGCCCATAGCTGCCAGTAGTGATGCTGATGAAGACAAGACATTGGAATCATCTTGTGTTTGCGTTATGGACCATATTTAGCTGGCTAGCAAAACTGTGATTGTTGTAACCAAACTACACACGTGCAGAAGTTATTCTTCTTCTGGGTTCTTGGCAGTTGCCTTGCTGACCCAGATTTTCATGCAGCTACTGAGATGCATTTATGTGGCTAAATGCTAACTAAAGTGCACAAAATCACAAATGGATTTCATTTGTCTATCTATTAATGTTTGAATTTCCCCAAGATAACAAAGAATGTATTGTTTTGATACAAATTCAGGTTTCATATCATTGATTTAAATTTTACACCGTTTCTAGTAACAAAGGGATGATCTTCTTCTGGTTCCAGTTTTTCAGTTTGCTGGACAGGAAAAGAAGGAGCACTGAGCAGTGATAGCCACTATGGCTGAACAGACAAAGATAAGAGAGCAACCTACAGAAACCTAAGTAAACCTAATTAACAGAAAATCAAAGGAAGAAGACCACAGAATGGGTAACGCTGTTTGACAGGTGATCTCTCAGCAGGACAGTTCACAAACAGCAACACAGTGACTGCTTATCACAAGTGATTTTAGTGCTGGAAATGGTCTGTCTGTGGAAATACTAAGGCCTTTATGTTATTGATGTCAAGGGGAACAATACATTGGCAGCCCTAAAATGAAAAGGCCTGCAGGAGAAAAGTGATAGCTGTTGACTCAAATTAAACACCATGTGGCTCTCTGCGTGCCAGACATTTGATACTGCTGTCAAAACAAAGTAGATGTTTATATATGATTTACATTCGACTTTAATGTAGCGTCCAAACCCACTGTATGGCCTTTCTGTAGAGACAATGATCATTTGCTCAGATCTCTTTACATCAGCTCATAATATATCTGTTTTCCTCTCCCTCACTGTAAGACTGATAGAAGCATAATGGTGTTCTTAGAGTTTCAGTGCTGCGTGTAAACTCAGAATAACATTGTGGTTTTGAATGAGGCACTGTAATTTTGAACTGTAATATATTTTTTTGCCATTGTTTGAATTGGATTAATGCAGAATTTTATGTCTAGAAATAACACAAAGCTTCAGTATCTTTCAAAATGTTTTTACAGTACTCACAGTTGTAAAACATTAGATTGTCCATCTTTAGTTCATGTAGTACATGGTCAATGAAGCTCATGTCAAATAATGTTTGAATTGTATTTTCCATCTCATGATTCTCTCTAGTGAACAGGATATTAAACAGGGTTCTTAATGTTCACACTGTAACAAATCACTTTTTCCATGTTTATTAGATGTACTCATCTTCCAGGAAAAAGGCTTTTAAATGTGAGCGTGATCAACACTTCAGAGATTCACAGTATCTCGTGAACCTTCCGATCTGTGCTAACAATGTTATAATTATTCTAGAAGTGACACTCCCAGTCTTTGCTGTTCTACCTAAATCCAGGCAGCCAGGTGGCCACTGAAACAAATGCTGAGTTCAGCCGATTCTCCCCGAGGCTCTTAGACAGCGAACTAGACGGATACTGATTGGGAGGAGGGTGTAAAGGAGGGGATGATTGTGAGCAGTGCCATCCACAATCACACCACCCATTACTCACACAGTCTCTGTGCCACAGGACACGGCAAGTCATGTGTACCTCCTCAAACAGACAGTAAAGGATACACTTTATAAAGTCTAAGAATGTTATCTGTGTTTTTGGCTGTTTCCTCCTCTGCCCCTCTTAGTCTATGTCCAGATGCATATCTTTAACAGTTTAACAGCAGGGTGTAGAGAATGAGAGAATGAGATTGCTCACACCAAAGCAGTGACAGCAATCACTAGGAACAAGTTTCCAAAAAGCGTTTTGTTTTGTGTCTGTATTAATGGATGTATGCCCCCAGTGCTCAACGCTAGGAATGCATTTCGTAGGCGGTACGGTGGCACAATAATTAGCACTGTTGCCTCACGACAAGAATCTTGGTTCGAATCCTGGCTGGGGCAGGGCCTTTCTGTGTGGAGTTTGCATGTTCTCCCTGTACTTGAGGGGTTTACTTTGGGTCCTTCACTTTCAGTTTCACTTAGAAAATAACGTATCAGTAGAGCTGTATTGTATCATCAATCAGCACCCTATTTTTAAGTGTCTGAAATTTAGAACAAAACTCTAACCCCTAACCCTTCTTTTGTATTCATATCATAAAGCTACAGTTATATTTACAGCCTTACACAGTCTCCTTCCTGTAGTTTATTAGAACCATCTTGGACATTAAGATGTTGTTGATTGTTGCTGAGATCATGATGTAAAGTCTTCCTGATGTGCAACAAGCAGGTTGTAGACAATTGAAGAGAAACAGGTCTAGTAGTTTTTTAATAGGCTGTTATTTTTTCTTGTTTTCTTGTTACGAAGTGTTTGTTGTCATGCATTACTTGTAGATCATTGGAGTATCTCATAAAAGCAATGATAACTTTCCAAACTAGAGTTCTGTGGAATTTTTATGTTGCAATTTCCAATTTTAGGTTTGTTTTTGTTATTGATCAATAAACATGCAGAGGGAGGAAGAGCCTGAAGCGTCCATGTTAGTGGACTGCTGTTATTTATTTATTAAAAGAAAATAAGAAAATATTTGAGTGTTGGCTTTTTTACATATGAACTTTGTTGTTTTTTTTTTTTTTGCCTATTCTTGAGGCATACTTTTGTTTTTGTATTTCCCTTATTTTATGTTTTATAATTTTGAGAAGCAGTCTCCCTGTATTCATTTGTTGTTCCTCCTGTTTGCTGTTAATGCAAAATCGACACTTCCTCCGTGTTTACCTGCTGTCATGGTAAATTTAGCATAATCCACGTTTTCACAGAATTAATTCTGTCAGTACATCCATATATTCATTCCACACACACCAGTCTGTTGCTCAAGCTTCTTCTGTTTAACAGAATCACTCTTCTCACTGGCTCTATTTTGCCAACCTTGTATATGGTTGTTACAGAGTTTGTTAGTAAGTGAATATGTCCATCTGTCTGCCATGAACCCCAATTGCCTGAGCTGCTGCAAAGGCCCGTAATTTCCTCTCTCTTAGGGGAAATTGCAGGGCTTTGCTTTACACTGACGTCAGAGAGTGATATGATTCGTTTGACGTCAGAGCGTGGGCTCTGGGCGTCATTTTTGAGTATTGTCTGAGTGGGTTTAAAGCAGCAGCCCCTGTGGTGGTTCCTAATGCAGCTGCTGATAGTGCAGCTGTTCCTGTTTCCACACTGACTATCTCAAGGTCATGAATATAAAGCCATTAATTTATTCTTCACAGGCTTGTTGTAGCACCATGAACATTATCATCTCAAATTTGTATCATTTTAAAATATTGAAAACTCAATTGGTTTCAGGGCAAACACAGTACCATAAGTGGGAAATAAGAATAATATTTTTCCATCTAACAATGCAAAGTGGCCACTGTATATTGAGATAATGTGCATTGTGTGTGTGCGCTGTAGGCCTTCATTGCTATAAATACAATCCCAATACACCCCTAGCCCCTTCCACTTATCCCTACCCCTCCATTTTGCATGTTAATGCCTAGGGGTAGGTTGTCCTGATTCTTCTTGGGATTGAGGGGTAGGGTGAAGTGTTAGGGCTACATGGCCCTCGAAATGGAGGTTTTTCAAAGACACATTTCAAACCTGGAATTTGAAAACTCTCTGTCATTTCAATATGGTCCTTTTCTTTATTACAAGTATAAACAATTGCTACTAATTCGCAGATGTCTTTGTAGCTAATCAGCTTGGTAGCTAGCGTTACATTGTTATTGCTGATATGTGCATTACAGTTCCGCAAGTATAATGAAATACTATTTGACAACACTGCAAACTACTGCCTCCAAAGTGACCATAGAGGTGAATTAGTACCTTCCCCAAACCACATAAAGCAGGACAGAGCTGCTAATATGTATTGTGGCCATAGATTACTGAAACTACTTGTACACTTTGTAAAACACTATTTAATTCCTGTGCAATATTGCTCAAAGAGGTGGTGTGACAACATAGTTTTGCACTGACTTTCAACAATTTTACATGAGTTATAAGTTAGAAGCCTTAGAAGCCAGTATCTCATCAAATAATAGCCCTAATATTCAATCAGCCACAGGACATGTTGTGTTTTGATGTAAGTGGTGTGATCACACATTAAAAAATTGGCTTGCTAGCTAAATGAACCTGCATATAGCCTTACCTCTGATCAAAAGCAACAGGTCTGGGCCTGTTTCCTGTGGATAGTCAAGTAATTGTGAGGAACATGGCCCCTCTGGGAAATCTTTCTCAACACGAGATAGATGAGGGAAAGTGAGTACATTAAAAAAAAGTGAAAAAGTCGTTAAAACACTTCATCACAAAATAGCTCCTGTAAAACCTCGTAATACATCATGGAGTGTCTAGTGGTGTTAATCATGTGAGACCGTTTGCCCTGATGCTCTGCTTGCCACTGTGTAATGATAGCATCGTCTCTATACCCTGTGTTTTTTGTGTGCTGACTGTGTGATGCCATTGTGTCTTTTCAGATGGGATCAGTGTGACAGGCCTGCCAATCTCCAGCCCACTGCGCCAAGTCCTTAAACCCAGGTCTGAGACCAAGCCTGTCAACAGTGAGTCCGGCAAGGCAGAGTACAGCCATGTTAAGGTGAATAAACAGTAACAACTATTGTTTTGCTCAGTCCTGCGCTGAGGTGGAAGCAGTTGTTTTCTCAATCTATTGTTTCCTGTGTTGTAGCACAAGTTTATTTGAATATTATGTTAGGCTATGTATCCCACTCTCTGTTGCTCTCTGTCTCTCTCTCTTTGTGCCAAGCGCACTGTGTACAGTGTGTGTATGTCATTGCAAAAGTTGAGGTAAAACTAAAGCATTATTTACTACCAATCTACAGCTTTTGGTATATGCCTATAGAAAGGACATTGAGTTTATTTGGCTGGTGTCTCACCTTGGCTGCAGATGCACTCTGCTCTTTGAATCATGACTCAGAGCTCCAGCATAGACATAGAACTGAGATGAAACTGTTGACATGGTTTTTGAGTGAAACTGCTAAGAGAGCGAAGGAGAAAAATAGATAAATAAATAGTGTGACAAAGAAGGAACAGAGGCGAGATGAAGAACATGTAGAATGAGAACACACTAGACTGGGCTGATCAGCAGGGGAGAGGGTTGAGGACCTGTGGATGTCAGAGAGGTAGAAATGGGCGGACTGACCGAGTCTACCTGCTGAGGGTCATCTGCACAACAGTCATACCACCTGCAAGTTTGGTGGCTACATTGCTCTGCCGCTAAAAACCAAAAAAACCTTCTCTCCTACGTGAATCATCAGGAGAAACAACAGCGTTGATGTTTGATGTTCAGATGTGCTTCCAACAAAGTAAACTTTTCTGACTTCCTCGAGAAAAGTTTGGCAGGATAATGACTAGGTAGAGAAAATACAGGAGAATGTTTCTTGTTCAGTATCAAATAAGGGCTTAGAGAGTGACTAATTTTACATAGAACAGCAAAAAACTGTGAGACCAATCTTAACATGGCAATATAATGACATTGTGTTCCAGAAAATAAACCAATCTACATTGGTTATATCGTACACACAGTTGTCCACCGTGTTCATCAGAAGTGACTGCATTAATTAGGCATCGATGAACAAACACCAAGATCACAGATTTTGCAAGATATAAGCACACAAATTTACGACTTTTCTTTTATCCTAAACTCAAAGATACTGCTATACTGTAAGGGGGCAATGTTAAACTACGACCTAAATCTTTTTAAGTTCCAAAAATGTCTGCACTCGCATTTAAACTAGAAGTGGAAGCAGCCTAAACAGGAATTTGTTGGAAAATCATCCCAATTAATTTATGGTGTTAATTTTTTTTCTACTACGATTTATACTTTTCATATGTATTTGTGAGTTTAGCTGCCAGCAAAATATTTTTAAATCGTCTTTTTAACAATCAAAGTTGCATCTGGAAGCATTGCGCGAGTTTTCTTTCAAACCTTGTGGTTGTGTATATAATGGGACAAAGGTATTGATGGAAAGGTCTCTGGGTCATTTTGAATTGCACTTTTAAGATGTCCCTTTTAGTGTTGTCACAATACTAGAAATTCTAACTGATCAGAACTGAATACAGTAGTTCAGCAGCCTTTACTTCAAAAACAGGGTTCGCTACACAGAATGGCACTCAATCAGGCAACAATCCAAAAATTGCAAGGAAAAAGAGCAAGGATCTAAGAACCAGAAACTCTGAACTCTAGGAACAAAGACTGGAACGCTTGACTCAAGGGACAAAGAGGGACTGGCACAGAGGACTGCGAGCAGACAGACTAGATACACATCAGCAAAAAATGAAACAAAGAAAACAACCTAGGATGTGACATAACTTTGATACAATACCTTGGAAAATATGGATATTCGAAACCATGTTCCATACCACTGCACAACAGCATCCAGGTTAATGTACTTCTGATGGAGGCGGGGCTATGTGGGCACAGCAGCAGTGTGTGTGTGTGTGTGTGTGTGTGTGTGTGTGTGTTTTTCAACTGATAGCGAAGAGGAAAGAGAAAGCACAGCTAGTACTGGTGTATCAACACTGCAGAAAATGAGTATTGAAACCATTTCAAATATTCAGAATCATGTATCGATATCTAGATATTTTTGACAACAATAGTTCCTTTTGAAACTGTGAAGTGGTGCAATGTGTCAGGCTGTAGTTCAAGGTTCAAGGTAAAGTATGTTGTCAGTTTGTGTGTGCACTGTATAGACAAAAATATCCTGGATTACTGTTGAGGCATTTTAGTGTTTAATTCGTGATGATCAGAGATTCAAAATTCTAAAGATTGTGTGTGTGTGATTATGTATTGTAAAAAGTACGAGTTTACCACCCTTATGTGTTGAATACAAATCCTCATCCTACTGCACAGAAACACTGCAGGGAAAAATCTGAAATCATCCTTCTTGGCTATATTGCATAACTTGTTTGATATCCAGTACCTATGCAGTAAAAGGAAAACCAGCCCTTATTAAAGGTATGCTGGGCATTGTAATCAGTGGTTCAGCTTATTAGAAGGACCTTTGAGTGTCATTGCAGAATATTTTGTTGGAACCACAGTTAGGGTAAAGCCAATTACATAAGGACTCTTGTCCTGCAAGATGTCTGTTTAAAAGCAGGTTGTGAGCTCCTTCTCTTTTCATTCTCTAAGTGTTGTTGCACATACAATACAGTAGACAACAGGGTGATTCATTTCACTGTGCTCAACCCAAGCCTGTGCACTGATTTGCCAGTATACTGTAGTAGTTTCCAGCTGCATGACTCATCGTTGTTATGGGCTGTATTGTTTTCAGTTCAGCACCCAGCAAGTGTTTGACGCATGCTGACGTACAAAGGCTGGACAGATACGGCACTGTTCGACTCAAATCCAAGCAAAGTTATGCATTACAAAAAGTTCGATGTTGTTGTGAAAAGTTTGAACAGATATGGTGAAAATTCTTCCATCCATTGCCATACATAATACACGTTACATCTTGGGACAATATCTCACCTTTAATTTTCTACCTTATTTACACAAATTTTCATTATTGGTGCAGTTGTTGATGTGGACTTGACCTTCTATTGTAGACAAATCTGCTCCTCGGGATATACACTGAATGTTGAGTGCCAATACAGGAGGCAGTGTGTTCTTAATGTAGCAATCTGAGAAGTAACGGTGCTCTCACACCTAAACTGTTTTATTCAGTTCAAGCAAGTTCTGGTGCATTTGCCTGTTTAGTTCAGTTTTGTTCAGGCTGGTACGGAAGCTGTCAATCAAACTCTGCTGTGGACAATCTGACTGAGACCACCTGATACGGAGGGTTCATGTAGCACTGATGATGCAGGATTATTCCAGTGTGACATGGACCAGACCAGAACTAAAAGGACAAAGAATATCAGGAGACTGGAACTGCATCCAGTCAAACACTTGCAATTAATACTTGCCTTTTTATTAACCTCAACCTTTACCTACTTTAACCATACCAGTTGTCATGTACAGATATAATTTAGAGCTGCATTTCTAAAGCCATTGGCATTTGACATAAAAAAAAAAAATGAAGGGATGAAGGGAGTCTGTTTGGTAACAGGCCCGATCTGATATCTGCATGTTAGGGTTGTTCCTGCAATATCATAATGTTGCTCTGGGACCATCATTGCAACTGATCAATTGCGTTTTTGTGATGTCATAGCTTTGGGACGTGGGAAAAAGACTGAAAATAATGCACACTGGAGAAGCAATCCTTTGGAAGATGTTGTAAATATTGTGAAAGGGTTTATTTTAACTCAAACCATCTTTTTCTAAACCTAACCAAGTATTTTTGGAGCCTTTACCTAACCAAAGAGCAACAGACAACTTACAAAAAAGGAAATAATAAGTAAATAAAACTAAACTAAAACTACTAATTAAGTTACTATGAAAATAATAAGTGAAAGTAATTAATGAAAAGGATAACAATATGTTCAAATGGGATACGCACCCCAGTCTCTTGGATGAGAGTCCTTACGCAACCCATTCAGTCATAATGGCTTCCGACAGGTGTGGACTGGCTATTTTGTTAAATTGAAATGATGGTTCTAGCACAGCATCAATTATGATGTTCCAGGAACACCAACACGAGATGCAAAGCTGTGACATCACAATAATGTGATGGGCAGTTGCAATGATGTTCTTGGAACCACTTTAATTGTGATGTTTTAGGAACAACACCAACACGGTGATATCAGATACACCGTTTTAACAGAGCAGTCCAATATTGATGTTCTTGTCTACTGGTATGGTTGTTCCTGTTCCATATTTCTTCATTATCTTACTTGTCTGTGTGTTCTCATTCTGTGTTGGTTGACAAAGCAGCGACCTACATTTATGCCAGAGGCAATGAGGAAAAAGTTTTTACACAATATGGAACTTTTAAAAAGTCCTTTATCTTCAGATAGTTTTCTTAAAAAAAAAAAAAAAGTATTCTTCCTGATCAACTTGTAACAGGAAGCCCTGATGTGTTGCATAAAGACATCAGTGTGAACTTTTCGAGCCCTCCTATTGCTGCTTTTCTGAGATATGTCTCTGCATATGTTAGAGTGCTTTTTGAGTAGGCATAATGCTAGTATTATGTGCGACTTGATTCGTAAGTGTGTGTGCATGATGGAATGAGAGAGAATCTATATTAGCTGCTAATAACTGTTTTGGCCGGGAGGATGGATGGACAGATGCACAGGAAATTGAAAAACCTTCTAGCCAAACTGGTTGGAAGTGAAGCAGGGTGTTCCCTGCATATCTAAATCTTTTATGGGCCAATAAAGTTTGGATTCGGCCATTTTGGACCACCTAACCCAAATTTGGCCATCATTGTCACTCTGGCTTATGGTGCTATACTTTATCCACATTGTTTTTTCAATGTGTTGACATGTTTGTATATGTGATCTCTGAATATCTATGAGCTATTTTGGCGTTGCATTCCTTGTACTTGAGCTTGCAGACTATGAGTAACTGCAATCAATCATGACTGATCTGTAATCAGCACAGGAGGAGTCGACATGTTTATCTCACTGACCTTTCATCGCTCAATCTTAGCACCCGTTTTTCAATCCTCCCACTGAACTGCAAATGCCTGTGGGCTTGAAAATGTGTGTGCTGTCAGGGTGGGATGGATCCACCGTGGGTGAAGGAGGTCCAACTGCTCAGACGTGTTGGTTTTGCCGATTATTTACACATTTTCAATGACTCATCCCCTTGGAGACTAAGGGCACTTCCACAACTTGGTTTCTTTGACACTATCAATTACTCCTCTCACCTCATCTCTCCACCTGCATGTCCCCAATGGGAGCACATTGCCTCTTCAAGCTCTGTTGTGGTTTGATTGCATCTAAAAAGTGCTATGCCTTTGTTACATCTGCCAAAGTTCCATTGTGATCATCCTCATAGTGGTGTCTGCACGTGACTGAAACAGCAGTAGATGCAGAGTTCTATCAGGATTTGGACCCCCATCTCCGTCTGCTGGGGATTTGTGTGGGAAGTGACTTGAGTGACAGCCTGGGAGTAAGAGAAAAGAAGGGGATGCAGTAATCCCACCATTGTGATTACCCATGAGTCACTGTAATGCTGGCCAGTGTGCAGTGTGCAGTCATACTCATTCACTTAGCCTTCCTGTGGAGCTATCTCTACTGGACAGATGTCATCGAGGGCATTTCAAGTGAAGCTATGATGCTGAAATAGGTATGCCCCTCAGACACACCAAGTGATTATCTTCAAAACACCAAATGTCGAGGATACTGTGGAGCTGCATCCGGTGCGATTTTACTTTCCTGTTTATAATGCCATATTATTGCAATATAGAGATTACTGTTAGAATGTAGACGTATGTGTTCCTCTGAGGCAGGAGAGCAATAGTCTCCTTCTGCCAGCGTCAGGGCTTTTAGAGTGGACAATTTTCTATATGACGTGCACCTCTTAACCCAGCCAAATATGAAATGAAATGGTCCCATTTCAGGTGGTCATTTGGAGTGGACACTGCAGTATTATCTCTGACAGTGGCTCTCAAAGTGGGTTTCAGAGACATTCAGAGGTCTTTCAGTTGGGTTATAGTGGATCTCTGGAAAATTGAGGAATAGCTTTTCCTAGAATTTAGGGCTATGAGATAATTCAGCATTATCAATGTCTGATGATTGTTGTTCACCTGTGAAGAGTTTTGTCAGTTTGATTGTTTAAGTTTATATTTCATTTTATTTTTATTCTATTCATTTTTTAGGATAATGCACATTGATCAACATCACTGTAAATTTGACATTATCAGCTAAAATGTTCAGCTGTTGTCCCTGTTGTTTGGCATACATTTAGAGTTGAAACATTTAATGAATTAATTTATTAATTGATTCATTAATTTATTGATCAAAAAAGAAAATAAATGTCAGATTTACTGTATATGGTACATGGTAAAATAACTAGGCCTGCCGCTGTAGTCGATGTTACCAGATTACATTACTTTGCTTATTTTATCAATACTTAGTCGGATGAGGGACAATTACAAACAGAAGGTCTAACGTTAATGAGGAAAAAGGAGTTGGTTACCTCACTGAGAAGTTGGAGGTGTGCAGCCTGTTGCCTGCAGCTCTTCATCTAACAGCTGCTCCTTGTTCCATTACTCCCACACACTGTATAAAACTGCTCCCTGACATATTTCAAACTGATCCACTGTCAACAAATGCTGAAAAAATGGCCGTTGTTTGTTTGGTGTAGGCATTTCTGATGAACGACAGATAGCAGTAAGTGTTAAGCTCACTGACAAACACATTGTTTTTCCTGTGACTACTTCACAAAAAAGGTTGACTTGTTTCACCAATTTAATGCCTGGACTCAAAGGGCTTCAAAACACATGCAACACATTCACGCACACATTCATACACTGACAGAGGACGCCATGCAAGGTGCCAACATGCTCATCATGAGCAACGCAACCCATAGTTCACACTGTTCACACACACACACACACACACACACACACACACACACACACACACACACACACACACACACACACACACACACACTCAGTTTCTTGCCCAAGGACACAACAGCATGCAGCCAGAGCAGGGGATCGAATCATCGATTTGTAATGGTCATTTTTCACAGTTTTATGTCATTAAATAGAATACATGAGGAAATACCTGCAGACAAAACCCCAGGTTCAGATTCCCTGTGGCTCCACAAGTACACGAAAGCTGCTGTGAATTTGATTTTTTTCTCCTTTTTTTTTTAAACACAGTGGAAACAACTGAATATTACACGTTATTACCTTGTAAAATTGTTATGGTGACTGTGTTGACAAAAACTTGCCTATTTACATATGAAGCAGATATGGAGCAAGCTGAATGTAAGCTGTCATGTACAGATATAATTTAGAGCAGCATTTCTAAAGCCATTGGCATTTGACATAAAAAAAAATGTGTCTGAAAGCAATCTGTTTGGTAACAGGCCCGATCTGATATTGGCATGTTGAATCCAATATCACTCTCCATATAGCTTGATTTTGGCTGAGGAACATATCTCAATCTTTAGTTGACAAATGCTCCACTTTCTTCTCCAGCTTATCTCTAGCTTTATCTGTGTGCTTTTGGGGCTGTACAGGTAGCATGCAGTGGATTTACTGAATTAGAGCTTTTTTTTCAAACATCTGCTTGCTAAAACAGGAAACAGTGTTGTTAAATTTGTGTTTGTGCTTGGAAAGAAAAACAGCAAACAAGAATGAGCTAAATCATGCTAAAATAATGAAAACCTGAGAGAAATTAAGTTTGGTGATGAAGTGACACCTTTAAAATTAAACATAAATTTGATCCATTGTTTATTTTTTGGTGCAGCTTTAAATAATCCTAAATGATTAACATTCATATTATACGATGGCAAGCAGCTTCATTTCTGCTGTCGAAGTGATGATTTTAGCTGCTCCCCTTCGACTATCTATTTAGGGATTCTGCTTTTGTGTTCTGTTCAAGTCAACATGGGATAACGAGCCAAATTTGATACTTTCTCGTTACCTTTTTTTTCATAATTTTAACAAGGTTTTATTTGTTTTTAGATTGCTGGTAAATATAAGTCAGTGTATATAGGCCAAGTTATTAACCTTAAACATGACTGTGAGGAAGAAAATTGGATCACACTTCAGAAAAGACTATGTAAGCATTTTCTCCACAATGAAGAGTTGTTGCGTCTGTGATTGTGTGCAGTGAGAAAGAACTCGGCCCCCATACAAGACATGCTGACACACACACACAAGCACACACACCACACATGCAGTGTCAGAGTGGGGTGTAGTTGGGGGTTGTTTGGGGGGGGGGGCAGAGCTTCTTCAGGGCTAATCAAATCCAGTGGAGACAGAGGCAGAGTCGGCTGCCTGCCTGCCTGCCAGCCAGTCAGCCAGCCAGCCAGCCAGCCTGCCTGCTGCTATTTTTAGAAGCCCAGCCCTGCCGATGGCAGTTCAGCTCTCTTCACGGATACAGATCCCAGCTCGTGATACAGATATTTATAACTGCCACAGCTGTCTACCCAAGTGTGAAACTCCAGCTGAACAACCAAATGATTTTCTTTTTCTTGGCTCAGGATTCAAACTGCTCCCTCTTTTCGCCCTCGTTTGGCTTGTTCAGCACCAGCTTTATGTTCAGTCTTATGTCATTTTCAGTGAGTATTGTTTTTTTGAAAGCTGATCTTTATTGATCATGTGCTGATACATTGCCTGTGGAAGATCAAAGTTGTCAGGGTTATTTTAGCAACAACGATTATGGAAGATTCACGTTGCTCTTAATTATTCTTATAGTTTAGATTTGTAGTTGTGACAAGTAAAGTCTTCCATTTATTTTCCCACCTAAATAGACGGAATTACAGGGTAGACTATGTTCAGATACAAATTAGTGCAGAGCATAATGTGATGTTTTTGTATGGAGTATAGAGTAACTTGATGATTCATTATCCTCTGTACACAATCAAAACATCGTCCAGTTTTTGATTGCAGGCATCGTATCTTCAGTCATTTCTCTATGGACACATTTATATCAGTGCTCGATAAAATCAAGACTTTGTTGGATGTAGCTTCTTTATCTTATCTCCATCAATATCTTCATCAGCAGTGGACAGCCACAGCAACAAGTGATTCAACCGATATCATGTGTCAGACTTTCAGCACTTGGATCACAGCTACATTGTTTTCCATTACACAGTGTCTCTCCATGATTGTTTATCTTGTTCTCACAACCTGTGTTTGCCTCGGAGCTACATTCCATCATGGATCCTTCAGATTTTTAATTGACCTGCTTGTAACCTCTGCCAGGAGGTTATATATTTTCACCTGTGTCCATTTGTTGGTTGGTTTGTCAGCAGGATTACATGTATACAACCATTTCCATTGGAAATTTCCAGTGAACTTGGATGGAGGAAGGGTCTCAGCCCAGGACAGACTCCATTAACTTCTGGTGCAGATCCAGATAAAGGGACGGATCTAGGAATTATTTCTCTCTTTCTTTAACATTGCAAGTTAAGGACTCTTTGGACATTTTTATAATTTATCTGAATAATGAATGGATCTTGATCAAAAAAATGAGTCTTAATTAACGGGACTGGTACAGTATCTATGAGTGATTAAGATTTGAGGTGGATCCCAAAAGAGGTCTATCATCCTTCCACAACACAATGGTGATTATGATTCCATCTTTGTTGTGTTGTTACCCCAGTGATTGGCTGTTACAGATCTGGTGATCTTGAATTATGGTGAAACAGTTATGGGGTGGTTTAAATTTAGAGTGATACAGGGCTATCGAATTTGATTTTAGATCAGGCTTGAGTGAATTAAAGTGTACTCTTGGGTCTTGGCAGAGGTATGAGCTCTTCTGAGTGCCATACTGGTTGTGGTTATTCAAATAACAGGAGAGAAATTAAAGAGGAGCTTTGTGTGTGTTTGTGTATTCTTCCTGACTGAGATTAAAAACTTTTACTACCCCAAAAGGTATCTTTAGGACTTAGGATTCTTCATGGATAATAAATATATTAGGGGTCAGGGAATAAAATAACCAAATCATTTTTACAGCTACAGTAAATTGATCCACAAATTAAAAAAAAAAAGATTCTTGTACATTAGTTATGTTATTTTTCCTTGCCAGGCGCACAGTGCAGTCGAGTGTAGCAGCACAGATAAAACTGGGGGCACCTTAATCAAATGGATCATTGATTTTGAATCAATGGATGTCCCGCGTCTGAAATTAATGTTGAATCTTCCCAAAGACCTCCCCTAAAACACACGTTGATATCTCAGTATCCAAGATGCAGCTGCTACTGAGCTTGTACGTGGCTTTAGCTGATTTTTATTAGTTTTGAAATGACATAAACATTGTGTCCATACTATGCATTTAGTCTTTTATTTCCCTTACAAAAATATGAATTTCACATATGAATTGTACTTTTTTACACATACACATTGGCTATTTTCACCAGTGAACTAGAGTTGCAACGTGAAAAGAAAATCTCACGTGAACTGTGCATTTTCACAGGTGATTTGTTTAATTCACATATGAATGAAAATGTTCAAATTTGAAATGTACTTTTTCACATGTAAATTACATATAGTCATATGTGATATGGGCTTTTTTTCACTTGTGGATAAGAATTTACACATCTTCAAACAGAACATGGCGTGTGTTACATGTAAACTGCACATTTTCATAAGTGATTGGCTTTTTCACGAATGAAAAAGTTCCCGCTTAAGAAATGTACATTATCACATGTTCATACATGATTTGCTTTTTTCCACGTGGAAACCATTTCTCCGAAGATCAGACATTAGGCTAAAATTATGTTGAACCTTGCTTGTTGGGTTGGCTATTGATGTCGAAATTCCCTTTGGCTGTACGCAGAGAGCATAATTCAGTCCACCTATGATTAGTCTTCAAGTGGGTTGGAGGCAACAAATGGACTATATATCCCATTCATTCCCTCAGGATGGTAAGCTTGGTGTAGCGTGCCACTATCTGTCAGTCCGTGTGTCTACTTTTAGACTTTGGCTTCAGGTCTTGGAAAGTTTTATAGCTCTGAGTGTCTTTGCTCGGCCTGGAGTTGGTTGCAGAGAGGAGGGATAGGGAATGTGAGATGATTAAGACCAATCAAAAGGCATAATCATCATCAGGAACACACAAACAGAAATGCAACACATGCCACACTGCCACAGTCGCCGGCTGTTTGCCAACATTTTTATTCCTACAAGCCGCTTAATCTCCGAGAGCTTAATTTACCTGTCCCCAACACATGGTCCTCACTGATTGGAGTTTGAAGCTACAGCTGCAAACCACAGCTGTGCCCCTCCCGCCTTCTATTTTCCAGTTTATCTGTACGTGGCTGCCTGTTGTCTTCAGGCTACAACAACATCAAGCACATCCCTCGTGCCTTGGTGATAGATGACAGGAGGAAACATGAGTGAGGAGGAATAAGAAGATGGATGGGGTGGGGATTGTGTCACTGTGGAGCTGATTCTGGTATGGAAACCCACAGGGATTTGCGGATATCTTCTTTTTTTATGCTGCTAGCGTGCGATTCACATATAGATACTTGTGCATCCGCCGTCTCTGTGGACACTGCATCTGCTTCCATCCCTCGTCCTATCCCTCTGCGACAGAGATGCAGCAAGGCCTGCTGCTGTCACTTTCATGCGACAGGTAGTAGTTTAATCAACGTGAATGTTATTAGGTGTTTCATTCTTTATCAAGCAGGGTTGACATTACACACATGATAATACAGTGTATGATTCACTCGCTTCTTACCGCGAAATTCCTGCAAATGTTAAATTATATGATTTACATATGAGGCTTTCATTTTGTATTTTTACTTGCAATTGGCATTTCCTGCAGGAGCTGTCTGCTGGATATCAGTAAATCACCAAATTAAACCTTTGATTTGCTCATATGAGGATTGTTAATATTTGAGCAAACTGTGAAACGGCATGCTTTCTTTCTGTGAGAGTCAGCAAACCTGCAGGCTCGCCTTGCAGTTGGCATAAGTGTTGACCTTAGTGTTGGCAGCAGGTCAGTACACCACTTGATCGCAATTTCTTGGACTGTAGTTGCAACAGGCAGGAGGCACGTCCTCCTGGCAGTGACACCATGAGTCTCCTTATTTAGCTTTTAGTGCCTGGATCGTGTTCTACTCATGTTCAGGAGACAAAGAAGATGAGTTAGCGGCGTACATTTTGTCCCTGATGACCTGTCGCTGCCCCTTCAATGCTAACACTGTGATGTGTCACCGGGGGCCTTCTGTCTGTAACTGATGGCCAAATGATTTGGTCTATTAGGACCGGAACCCCAGGGATAAGCAAGTTTTGAATTCTTCTCCCTAATTACTGTTCATGTAAAATACACAACTCTGTCTGGGCTCCCAGGCAGCTTCTTATGAGCTGCAGTGAGACATGCTGTGACTGGTTCACCTCGTGGCTCTATAGAATTCAGTGAGATCTCTTTAGAGGGCTGTCCTCGCACAAAGAAAGTAGTTAAATATAAACTTTGGCTTTTGAATTATTGTGTATGTAATATATAATGTAATTATTGTGTTTTTTTATCATCTCATACACTGTACTAACTGACATCACACATTGTAGTTTACTATAGTTTTGAAAATTGGTGTATTTTCTAAGGCAATATGGTGTGTTTATAACCCCAAAATGACCCCCATTGAGCTTCAATAGCTGTATTGATCACATTCTCCCCTCTACTGTTAATACAGACTTTAGAGAAAGCTAAAGTGCTTGTTTTCACGATAACATGATTGTAGTTAGACCTGAAATAATTGTTAATTAATTGATTAGTCAGTTGACAGTAATTTAATGTACCCTCAAATATTTTGATAATTGATTAAATCAACTGTCAAGGAAAATGGTTCTTGCTTCTCAAATGTGATGATTTGCAGTTTTACTCCTAATTCCAATGATATTATATTCTACTGATATTTACATTTTAATTTGATTCAGACATTTTTATTATAAATTATCTTTGTAGACTGTAGGAAATAACAAGCATTTTGAAGATGTCACCTTGGGCTTTGGGTAATATTGACTGGTAATTCAAAGATTAATCAAAGGGATAATACTTTCCCTTCCAATTAAATGGTTGAGTTACAGTGTTAAATTTACCATTACAGCATTTTGTCTGGTATTATCATTGTTTTCCCATTGTCGTTGTTATCATTGAACAAGGACAATGTCACAGGGCTGTCACTTTTTATTCAAAAGTTTTTTAAAGATCTTCAAACGTAGCAAAAAGAGTAATCTGTCTCAGTTTATAATTTAATGTATGAAGTGCAGAAGGCCTAATGTTGTACTTGTAGTGTCTGGTGTTATGCTCTGACCCATTGCATGCACTGTGTCTCTCAGTTAATTGGGGAAATGTTGTTTCCAATTGGAGGAAACCAGCAGATAATCACCACAGCAAAACATCTGTGGAATGCATGGATGCATCCTAGACTTTACACAGTATATTGATAAACTGTGGATAAAATAATGATGTATGCCAGTTGACATACCCACCATAACAAATCTGATACACCTGTTAACTCATACCCAAGGGAGCAACCAATCAAGTAACGTAAATCTTAAGAGTGTGGGATCAGGTTCATTGTTAGTTTTAGAGTATAATTGAATACATTTTGTTTATTCTTAATAATTGAACTGTTTTTGTGTTAATTTCAGTGACAGCCCCTTTCCATTAAGGCTAGGTCACAAGTTAAAATCAGATTGATTGTTAGTTTGCCTTCTTTCTGCTCAAAGATTAAATATCCTCTGTACAAGTCCAAAACTGAAGGAACAAGACCTGCAGTGATAGAGCAAATGAGCCTTAGTGTAAAATTCAGTCCCACCCCCAGAAGGTCATGATTATTCCCTGTTTGTTGGCTTTGTGTGTGTGTGTGTCTGTCTGGAATCGCTGGTGTATGCAAGCCCAGCGGGTGAAATTAGAAGAGAATCAAGCGTTTCATCATGCTTACTGGACT
Source organism: Pagrus pagrus (assembly GCF_965226575.1). Lineage (NCBI taxonomy): Eukaryota > Metazoa > Chordata > Actinopteri > Spariformes > Sparidae > Pagrus > Pagrus pagrus. The sequence goes on along the minus strand of NC_140201.1, from coordinate 22,996,819 downwards.
TGAATCCATGTGTGAAATCCAGCGAGCCAGGCCAAGTGTGGCTCCATATGCTGCGGCGCTTGATGACTGAAGCGATGTCGATCAGATCAGACCTTCAGCAGCACCACAGTCACCCTTGAACATGATGTTTATACACCAGCATGCCTCACCATCCAACACACCTGCTTTTTCATTTGACAGGTCATTGTTGGCGATTTGTATGTGTGTGCGTGTTGGCATAAATGTCTGCTCATGCGTCACCAGGCAATTTATCATTTTTTTCAAGCTTTGGAGCTTCTTGCTTTCAGCTCTGCTTGTCCTATCTTTGAAGCTGACTTCACATCTCCATGGTTCACTGGCTGTTGATATACTGTAAGAACAGGAGTGAGGGCAAAGGGTGATGCGAGGCCTCTCCCTGTAGTCCCTCCAGCTGGTAAATGGTGTGACACCTGCAGAGGACCACAGAGTTACATAAAAGAGCAGCCGTTTCGTGTCTGAGGCACCCGTGGGTCCTGTTTACCTCTGATCACACAGCAACAGAGAAAACTGTGTGTGTGTGTGTGTGTGTGTGTGTGTGTGTGTGTGTGTGTGTGTGTGTGTGTGTGCGTGTGGGCAGTAGCCAGTCTTCATCTCGGACAGATGCCACTCTCTCTTGACAAAATGTAGTGCTGCTGTTCATCCACTTTCCTTCCCCGTCATGACTCACAACGTATAATCAGATTGAACAATATGTACGTGAATTATTCAACACTCAGAGAAGAAATCAAATTACTCTGGATGAAATGGTTCTTTTATTGTGAGAATTCACAGGAAGTACTTCAACACATGAAGCAGACACACCTGGGTTTCCATTTCATGTGTCACCCCCCGCCTCAACAACCTGACACTACTAACATTAGGCATGTGTATCTGCTAGGTTCAAGGCCTGAATTTGAAAATTTGAAAATTAGATCAATTTGGAATACTTTATTCCCATACTGGTACAAAACAACACTCACCAGCAGTGACAGCAGAAAGATCACGTGTTCAGTATCCATGTCCTGATCATGTTTTCTTTGCCGTAGTCCATATATATTGAGTATTTCTATATTATGACTTTTTTCCTACACATTATAGCTACACGCCTATTTTAAATTGATAAGCTAAATTTCAATTGAAAACAATTATCAACCATTAAATATGTTGTCTTTTTTGCTTCACTGGCATTAATCTTTGCCCTCTTGATCTAATATTTCAGAAATTATTAATATCTGGTGAAAATATTCTGCTGGGTGACAGATATTAAACTGACAATGGACAATTTTTGCTTTAATGTATCATTATAAAGAAAATGTTGATTGTACAATGTAATGGCTATAGAATAATGACACCATCAACATTTAGATTGCTTCCCTATAAACCAGGGATCATGAACTATGCAAGACTTTGAACTAAAAAAATATGTTTGGGTCTAATCAGCCTGTTATTGTTTAATATTTTCACATTGTCTTTTCAGGTTTTCTTATTTGCCTATTATCAGTATGAACAGTCTCTAAAGCTTCTTAACTCATTGCCCTCGGTACAATTCAAAAACACAAAACAAGCAAGACTACCAAAAAGTAGCCTAATGACACCATTGGCTGTATCCAGCAAAATGTAGGATGTCCTACTGTTGAGTTTTGCATAATACCATCACACAGGGGAGTATAGATATTTTAGTGTGGACGCGATTTTGACAGAATATCCGTGAAATACATTTTTTTTTACCCCCACTCAGCTTCACTTTTAATAAAGGGCATTTTTCAAGATTCATTTAAAGGCCTCTGTGATGGTTAGACATTTTTTAAGTATAAGCTTGTGTTAAGAACTGTTGTAACAGTGTGGAGTCTGAATGATGTGTAGACAACAAAAGTCGCTTTTTAGTTGCATCATAGGAAATGTAGGCTTTGGTGTTTTTGGGGTTGTCCATCAGGATATCTCAGCCTCTGTTGCTTTGGTTTAACCATTCTTTATTATTCTATTTTTTTTTTTAATCCAGCTATTGTAATTCCCCTAACTATATGGAAGTACTATAGTAGACCACTGGAGAATCCCTTTAAGAATGGTTTGCAGTGTTTTATCAGAGAACAAGTATGATGGATCGTTTTTGGCAGCTGGCGTTCCCTGATCACAATCAATTAAAATGAACAAAGTAATGGAATGGATCAGGCTTTATATAACATATCATCTGTCTTTATATAACTAATATTATCTATTGAAAAATGCCTTGACGGACCTCATGCACATTTATAAGATCTGCTCACGAAGTTCCTTTCGACAAAAAAAGTGATTGAAGTGCTATTGTGCAAATGGCATAATAGATTCTCTAGACAGCTTCTTTGTGGGCTTGAGAATGAGGCTTTATAGCATTTGCACCAAAGCTGTCTTGTGATCATTAGGTTGAAGCTCAATCTTTCATTGTCTAGCAGTTGAAAATACAAAGTGCGGGGATGAGATTCATTAGGGCTTTCTGATCTCATGACAACAGTCTCAATCAAGTCCCACTGGTTTTATTGAAGAACACGAGTATGTCTGTGTCGTGAGTTGTAACTTTTTGTCCATAAAAATTTAGAACATGAGTTTGGCGAAGGGCAATATTGAGGTAGAAATGATAAAAGAAGCATACAGCAGCCTTTTCCCATCGTTGCTACCTATATGGATGGAACAAGTCTGGAGATACTCAAATAATGTCAACTTTGATTCCAATATTTAATGCTTACTATATTCTTCATCAATTAAATTCATGATTGCAGTTAATTGATGGAGGGTCTATCATTACCATTCTTTAATGAGTATGCAGATGTTGCACATCAGTATTCTGAACTGATAGGAGTACATAGTGGGTTATGCCAAGGCCAGGATATTGGAGGGTTGTGATGACCCTGGAGTGGTAACCAACCAGAGAGCCTTGGTTTTAAATATTTGCATAAGCCACACACAGCTGTTTCCCTGGTAACCTGGCATTGTTGGATTAGGATAGAGAAAGGGTTTCTGGGAACGGGCAGTCCTGAAGGGTTTGAGTAAAGTCGGGGGAGGAGTTTAAATAGCTTTATGATGAACTGTGTATCCCATACGTCCTGTGCAGGTCACCATTTCCAACACTTTCTTTGATTTTTACTAAATAAACTAAGAAAATGTGTAGAATAATGAATCATCTCCAGCCAGTCTGACATGCACATGGTTATTTTCCAACAGCCGGTGCTGATTGGACCAGCTTCTTGTGTGTGTGTAACCACAGAGCGGCGATGTGCATCATTCAAATTAAAGTCTGTAGATGGAACACAAACCTGCCACCCTCAGGTGCCCGTAAAGGGACATAATCAGTTGAAATGAAAAGCCTTCACATAGTGTGTAAGTTGTAAGCGAATTGTAAGAATAAAAAATGGCATCAATATTTACTCTGCCTCGCAGACTTCTATTTAGATGTGACTACTGGCTGAGGAATTTATAATGAAATTGAAACAGACCAGCACAACATGAATAAAAGATGTTTGTGTGATTTACATGGGTGTCTACAGTCCTACTAATTAAAGCGCAAAAAGTCTCACAATGCAGGTGCACAGTGTTTAGTGCTATATTGACCTGGTCCACACTGATGACCAGCAGAAAGAATTATAGTAGAGGTGAGGGAAATACTCATTGTTCTGTGCTGGCTTTTGAATTGCGTTCACAAAGTGACGGCCAAGTCACTGAAGCTTCTGTAAAAAAAGAGAATAAACATGTCTCAGCTCAAAAATTCCAGCTGAAATGAGTTTGTCTTTTAATTATAGCCGTGGGCGATTGTGGCCAGCAGTGCAACATATTTTAAGGTTTCCATTGCAGATGTATCATCAGGAATTACTGCCTACTGAGAGTTTCTCCCATAGTCAAATTAGATTTTAATCTCTTTTCACACATGAACCTGGAACAACAGATAAAATGTTTAATGTCTGACGACTGTAAAATATCACAGATTGCATGATGCTATTCAAACACTCACCGCACATTTAATCTTCTGCTATGAGATGTTCCAGTTTAAAAACTTGTGTGCCAACGAGTAGCAAAACCTCTGACTAACAAAAATGTTCAGTTCTTTAGATTTTTAGGGTTAGCTGATAGGAAGATGGAGTAGGGACCCTCTACCTTATATAATGTATAAAATTCAGTTGCATTTCAAACTGGCCGTTCGATAACACGTGGGTTGGCCTGTAGTACCATTTATAAGCAAGTCAGCAGTAGTTAGTTGGGGTCTAATGTTAGGGAGGTTATGAATCCATGTAATTGAAAATTAAATACATACTACATAACAGAGAGATTTGTGAAAATATGCCTCTTAAAACAGTGCTTTATTTTAGAAAAAAATAAATAAAAAGTGTCCTTTGGTTTCCCTTTTCCTTTTTTTTTAATCTTAACAGTCTTAACCAACTTTATAATAAACAGTCTCAACACATCTTAAAAACTTAACAGCTTTAACACCTCCTTTTCTTTTTTTCACTCTTATTTCCGACTCCCCCACTTTCTCTTGTTCAGTGACAGAAGTGAGCTCCAATCTTTGTTTCCTGTGCCCTTAATTCGAATTTGAGTGGGCAAGTTTGCTCAAAAGGCTTGTGCTTTGTCTTATAGTAGCGCTTCACATTGCAGATTTTAATAATCACCAAGGCCTCAGAACATTAAGACATACTGGTTTTGAGCTGCCCGGGGGTAAGAGTGAACATGTAAGAGTCTGTCCATTCTTGTTTAAAAAGCTCTGTTTCCCTCATGTTTTCTCTCTTTAGAGCAAGCCATGTGAAATACTCTTCTGTGGCTTACTAACTTATCCGATCTGCGTGCGACTGTCCGAATGCACAGATTTGATTGGATGATTTACAACGCATGCAATTGGTCTAAACTAAGCCAATGCCATAAGGCTGGAAAAGCAGCACCAGTTAAAGTAGCAACGCTATGTTAAATTTCAATCATTCTCTTTTAATTTATTGGTTATACATGTAGGATCAAGTCTGGATAGGATGGCTTCTGGGTCTGGACCCAAACCGTGGTCCGCCTATCCGTGACTCCTGCACTAGGGGTTGTAAACCCCCCGCTGAAGACCCAGGCTTTGTACCATTTTGTCATCTTTAAAGGAGAAGTTCTCCCAACAATAAAGATTTAGTCATTATCTACTCACCCTCATACCAATGGAAAGTCGAGTAAAGTTTTATAGTCCACAAAACATTTCTGGAGCTTCGCAGCAGATCAGTCCCCATCTTCTTTAGTTGTTTAGGAGATTGCGGCATTTTCATTTTTGAGTGCACTTATCCTTTAACCGTTGTTTTGTTGTTAGGAAATTTCAAAACCTACAAGTTCAAATTGCATTATTGCTATGCCTCTGAAATAAGACACTCCTGGGAAACTCTTGATAACATAGTCAGATATTTCACATTTGCATGTGTGGAACTGAAATGAGATATTCTGGTTAAAGCTTACCATTTACAATTACACAATTATTATATAAACCTGGGATAGGTGATGCTGTCTTTAAGCTCTTGAATTAAAATCTTGACATCAGCTTAATAGCAGGTTTTGTCTTTTGAAACACAGTTGGTAACATCAGTGCTGCCTCACACTGCTGTCCCCTTCCCAGCACACCCCACAGTGACGATCACATTACCTGTCTGATGCAGCTGCTGGGGGGGAAGCTATGTTGTACCACACATTTTGTGGCAATATTTTTACCTGCTGTAATAATTTGAGCTTGACATCCCGTAACCCTCTTCGTCATGGATACCTCATAGTTAGGCAGGTTGCTCACCCACTCTTTAAAATGTCTCCCATTCTAATTGCCACATCAGAGGCAAACCCTAACTGTGAGGGGGTGCAGAGCGTGACATTATAAACGCTGTGGGCAGAAATGTCAGGACCATCATTAAGTGGACCGGCTCGGGGCTGTTCCAGATCTGCTTTTGGTTTGGGGGTGGTTTTAGAGCAGCCAAAGTTATTATACCATGCTATGCAAACTTGTGTGCTTCACTGGGTCCTCTCCCTTAAAATAAAATTTTAAAAAAAAGTTCCTTTTCCCTGTCAGCTGTGTCAGCTATTTTGGTCTGCATGCAGCCTGGTTGTTACTGCGCAGCTTTAGATGCTCTAACCCCCATCAGCTGTCAAATCAACACAGACTTGTTCACAGTGCCCTCGCTCCTCATCACCCAGCGATTATTGCTAAGTCATTACACCGTGGGACCGATAGAGAACATATTCGCTCTTATCAGCCCTCCTGCCCTCTTCTCTCATGAATCATCTGTTGCCAACAAGCACAGCAGAAACATGATAATGTCAAGCTGTCTCAAGGCCTCAAATACGATGAAAGTGCCTTCGACGCAGACAGACAGACCTAAAAGAAGCTGCATCTGATGCATCGATAAGCTTTGCATTGAAGGCAGTACAGTGATTTCCATATTGTTGCAAACATATTGCATCAAGTTTAAACCTCTAAGAGGCCTTTGCAGCAAGACTCCAGTAATGGACAGCAGTACAGGAAAAGATACTGTAGTGCTGCTTCTCCTACTTATCTGAGGACACAGCAAACATGAGTATTTGATTTGTATTTCACTTCCTCAGCTAGATATACATGTAAAGCTATCTTCAGTTTGCTGTTTAACTTCTCACCATTTCTCCTCAAGCTGGAACCCAGAGGCCCAACTGATTGGTTCCGTGATTGACAGCCAGGTGTACATACGAGAAGAAGTCCCAGCAGCACTCCAATTGGACATATTGCATCTAAATGCCCCCAAGTCATTTCTCAGTTTTCTGCAGAAGCCGGGGCCACCAGGTGACTAAATAGCTCTCCTGGCTGACGGCTCACTTCCCTGCCACAAGGCAGATGCAACCTAAGCAGGGGTCAAGCCTCATTTTAAGGACAATTAGGCAGGCAGACTTCCATTTCTTCACATCCTCAAAGTACACTGTGACCTCGGTGTACCCACCATTCAACCACCTGTCCCAGTTATGTGGGGAAATCTCCTGAAAATAACATCACCCAGGTTCCATGGGTAGATAATAAAAAAGAGAAGGAGAATGTGTGTATCCAGTGGAACATGTTATTCACCGCATTTTTTTCCTCCAAATTAAGGTTGGAAAAATAAACGTTTTTGAAACAGAGAGAAATTGATGTTGTAAGTGCGTCTCCCATAAACTGGAGCTTTACGCCATTTCCAATTTGGCCGCCTGCAGGAAGATAATGATGTTTCACACCAGTGCCTTTTACTGTGGCTTTTGCTGAGACTGCGGAAATACTGTGGTGAAATTCTATTTTTTGTTTTTATTACCATTAGCTTTGTGTTACCTTCCTCACTCCATAATTGTCAGAAAGGAAAGAGAGTGTAAGAGAAAGAGTGCGCAGTTACAGAAGCAATTTTCCTTTGAAGCATTTGTTGTTCTTTTCTCACCTCAGCACGCTGGTCTCTATTTAAAGCTACATTAACCACTAAACATGCGATTAGACATATATAGAAATACTATCTAAGTACAGACTGGGCCAGAAAGCAGGACTTTGACCACAGAAAATACACATGATTGAGAATTAGCTTACCTCATCTCACTACACAGAGATCAATACACCTGATTTAAGTAAAAATCCTGAGCAAGTGGCTCCTGGTGTGCTGGGTGAGTGGTGCAGCAACTAGGGTTTCACATATGCCACATTGCACAAGCCCTGTCCAGAGCCAGTTGGAGTGGTCAGCAATGCTTACAAGTGGTAAATGTGTAGTTGATTAGGTTAGTTAGTGGTTATTTAACTGTTTACAAACAATGAAATGCTTTATAAACCATTCATGAAGCAACTGTAAAGCTTTATAAAGATCTACTGCAGATGTATAATGACCATCCAGATGTTCATATTTGAGCTACACAGTATTTATTAACCATTTATAAATTAAACATCATTATAAAGAAGTGTAATTAACTATAAATTTACCACATATTAATGATGGTTTCCTATACTCATAAGTGTGTTGTCATTCAAGAAAATCAGTGGAAACTGTTTGCATTGCTTGACTTTTGCCTATATCATCCACAGTTGATGCACATAATGCATTTTTGGTGCTGAGCCCCGACTGTATTTAAACTGGACAAGTTACTTTTCATATTTGAAGAACAAAAATTAGAATGATTTACTTACAATGAGAATTGTAAGTAATTTTTTATCAAGTTCGACTTGCTTTCTAGTCCTTTCCAACCTTTCTAAAAATGAATATAAAAATAAAAATAAAGAACACATCTATGACTTTAGTTCTTTCACTGTATACCTGCCCCTTGAGTGGACATTGCTTTCATACTACCCGTCTTTGTGCCAAGCTAAGCTGTAAAGAAGCTGCCTCTCTATTAAAAGTACACTGATTAAATTGATATTGATCTTCTTATGTAGTTCTCAGCAAGACAGCCTATAAGTCAATTTCCCAAAATGTTGGAGTATTCCTTGAAGAAACACCTCAGCAAGTCTTTGCCCCAGTGCAAACAAAAGGTGGTTACTAAAACACGCACACTTGTGCAATTTTGACATCCCCCTGTCCCTACCTGTCTGTCAGTGGGATGATTTATCTTAGTATTCCTGTCAGGAGACATGTGGCCATGCCATAATCTCCTCAGCAAGATGTGTGAGGATCTTTATCTCAGTGCCAAAGCATTAAAAACAGCCTTCAGCTCCTCTCTTCTTTCTGTTTTCGTTCACCCGAGAGAGAATACTGTGTGTGGCGTTCATTATTCACTTGTAGTGTCAAACAAATGCTGCATTTGTATGGATGTATAAGATGGATGGTCTTCAGAGGCTTTGTTTTGACACAGCAAAAAAATATGGAGTGATGGCATTCAAGGTGAAAGCCAGTCTAACGCTGAGGCTGCTATCCATGCTTAGCAGCTAAACTCAGATTACATCAGTGTTTTGAAAGATCAAACAAAGGCCAGTGCAGACACCAGCTGATGACACGCTTACAAGCTTTACATTTTTTATTCAGGGCCGACACTGGTTATGAGATTAGTTAAAATGTGAAAGAAACAACATAGCAAGCTCAACCACAGTCAGAGAGTTTTCAAAAGATTGACGAATATTCAAAGAGGATTATTGCATGCTGAAAGTGTGCACCTTACCTGCAAAGACGAGCCATGTCTAATGTCTTAGGTCTGAGCAAGTGAATGCTTATTTTTCCATGTGAACAATGTATGAGCAATAGATTCACCTTTTTATAATCCTTTCAAATTCTCACCCCTTTAACTTCTTGACCCTTAATGGGTGGAGGTTGGGTAGTGTTTAATATTGTTCCATGTCTAGTACCCTGTGTAGATGATACACCACCAAGTGATAGGTCACTCGGTGAAAAGCACTACCAACCCATATCCTGACCTACAGTACCTTCATATAAACTGTTTCGCCCTACAAAAGTTTGGTGCCAATAGTCAGTAAATGACATTTTTTTGCTTATGATGTAAGGCAGGTAATCATTTTATTCCTGAAGTTTTACTATCTCAAGGCTCAAAGCCTGAAAGAGGCAGGAGATTGGCTATTATTGCTCTGATAGTAATATGAGAGGCCTTTCTTATTCTCCGAGTGTGTCAGGGTGAGCTTGTCTTTGTGAATACTGTCCTTTGAGAGTCTTGGGATAGAGGGTGTTTTATTTTGTAGAGATTATCAGTTACCATTATTATGCACGATAGTAACAAAAGAGAGTTGAAGAGAGAATGTCACACCCTGCCTATAATTGCTGTGATTCTCTGTATTGGAAAGTTACCAAAAGTTTCTGGCACAGTTCCCCCTCCTTATCCCAAAAGCAAGGAGGGTTTGCCCTTTTCAGTACATTTGGGGTTTTGCTGTTATGGTCTAATTTGGTCCGGTAAAAAACATTGTTGTTCTAACCCATTTTAGTCGAAACCACGGCCACTTCCTTATAATGATGGCCTTGACTGCTGCTGTCCCATGGAAACCACGCACATGTGGGTCCTGCTACAGCTGTAGTTGCTCGGAAAATAGCGATAACTGTCACTGAATTCGATGAATTTACTGGTAATCAGACCACGATGGAGACAAGAATTAGCTAGCTAGCAAAGCTATTTCTTAACTTTGACTGTAGTCAGTTGGAATTTTTGTTATGTTAATTTATATTCATGACAGCAAGTGAAGGGATGTAATGTGAATGAGTTGTGGAGGCTTTCATCCTATGGAAGTGGGCATAGTTTCATCATGGGGGGGTGGATAGATGATGAATGTGGACAGGTATGACCAGAAGCATATGGTGGCTAAGGTTAACTAATGTTGGCAAAATTTTGTTACCGAGTCAGCTTACTTAATGTGTGCTCCACACTTGCTACTGTTACAGTACTCTTAGCATTTAGCGTAATCCCGTAACTGTAACTTTTAGCCATAGAGTGACATAGTCTAGCTTTAAGGATCATCATGTGTCAACAAGTGTTCCAAGTGATACTTCATTTATTAAAATGACAGAATAATCTCCAATGCCATGTCCCTCCATTTTTTATTACCTTTTTGTTTCCTGTTCACTTGTTGGCTAAATACTGCAAGACATTCAACTTGAACATAAAACGGCTCATGCAGTCTGGTTATCGGCCATTGTGACCACCTTAATCGAACTGCTACCTTAATCTAGGCATTCTCACTAATCACGTTGTTTGTATGCATGTGGCGGTAATGCATGTGTGCAGTCAGGCCGTTTGCTGAGGCTGTGTGTTGCTACTGGTCTACTCCTAACATTGTCAGCTCATTACAGCAGAGCCTATTTTTAGCCCGGTGCGATTGAAATAGGGTCCTGAGGGGGCCGAGAGCAGAGAGCGGGATGGAGAGGATTGAATGAAGGAGCAGCTCAGGGTCGGCCCCCGGTCTGAACAGGGAATCGGGGTGCACAGCCACTCTTTGCTAGTGTCGCTGAGACAACCGGTGTTCCTCAAGAGGATCATGTTGAGGCTATTAGTACCACAAAGACATCCAACAGATCACCCATCTGCATGTAACACAGCACTCGACTGCTCAAAAGAAAAATGAGTTAGCATATTTTATGCTCTGATAAATCATCAATATAAAATATGTCAGAATATATAAATATACCACTAGTGTTATTGTTATGAAGCAATATGTCACCCACTGAATGAAGGTCTGTGGCAATATCAGGCTTTCGCAACACAGACAATATTGTTAGAACAATAAACCGTTTTTTTTTTTTTTGTTGTTTTTTCATGGGATTTGTTGATAATAATTAAATACCAAAACAACACCAGCCGTATCCTTTCACCAACAGGAGGGAACGTTGTTACAGAGAAAACAAAACAGACTTTAATGGAAATAGCCTTCAACCAGTGTCTTTCCTGAAGGAATCTGAGCGTTTTCAGTCAATCAATTCAAATGAGATTCATATCAATGTGCTGTTCCTTTTATTCTGTTGCCAGCGCAGCATGAGCCAGTCCCTTGCTCGCATTGTAGGGGCTGCTGCTCTTCCTCCACATCCAAAGCAGACTGGCTCCTCTGTTTACCTTCTAGGGAAGACAAATAGTCTGGAAAATGGTATTCAGAGAGGAAATGAGGATTTTAATTTAAGCTTTATGAAATATTCCATCCTTAAAATAAGCATGGTAATGATATTAAGGTCAGTGTCTTCACAATATCAGATGACTTACTGTAAGCCTCGTCTGTCGTATAATACATTTTGTTTGTAACCCGTAGTACCTCTACACCAAATAATAAGCTACAATACAATAAGATGAGATTAATGTTCATGAAGGGAATTTATTGTGAACAACAATAAGTAGACTGCAAGTCTACAGCCATGCTAGTGGCTCTGTGCGGTTGTCAGTCTGGACCGTGGTTGAGGACTGACCCATATTGCCATCAATACAACCATGCTGCTAATGTGGCTAAAAATAATATCATCCGAAAATGCAAGGGCAAGGAAAATATAATAAAATTATTCATGTGAATGACATGAAAATATAACAAGGGTATAAAATAAAGCCTGTTCGTTTTGAGATAAGTGAAACTTTGGAATTAAGGTGCTTGGTCTACAATGATAATAATCCTCTCTAATGTTTTCATCTCTCTGTGCTCAGTGGCTTCTGTCATTAGGTTGTAATAGGCCAGCCGTCTAGCCAGCAGGTTCTGAATCATTCCACTTGGCGCTTTGCCCCCCCATAGGAGGATATAAAGAGAGAAAATAATCAAGGAATCAGTGAAATTTGTTCTGGAAAGGAGCAGCCAGTGCCTCCATCAGCAATATGTGGAAAGATGATATGATATAGGCTGCATAGGAAGAAAAGCGGGACCTTGGATGCTCCTTTTACCCCGCCTTAGCCCAATGCCTGAGTCAGCTAATACTCCCTCACCATAAACTGCCACTTTTAATTTCCCCGTCCTTCGCCCACTTGGCTGCTCGTCCCGTGCCCCCCCCACAGAATACCTCTGAGTACCTCTGAGTAATTCTGTGTGTCCACTTTCCTCCCGTCACTGTGGAGCACAGCCAGCAAATCCCACCCACTGCCCCCACCCAGCACCCTCCCTTCTCATACTGTTTTAGGATAAGATACGTTGATTCTGAATCATCTGCTTGGAGCCAACAATCACGCCCTCCCCGCTCCTCAGGATTTCTCACTAGTATGTCTCCATTTCATTAAATAGCACAATAGCTGTGTTGTTGTGCATTTATTATTTCACAGCATTGATTTTGATGTATTGATCTTAAAACACACTGGTTGGCTGATGGAATGGCAGGACACAACATTCTGGCTGTGACCTCTGGCCCCAATCATACTCATTCTTCCATGCATAAGTTCCTTTGAATAACAGTTTTTGTTTGGCTTAATCAGCTCTTCAGTTTAGTACACTGTCAAAGCAGCTTGACCTAAATTCATATCCTTTCCTTGTGCTTTTGCAGACTTTGGAAGCAGTGTTGAACTTCAAGTACTCAGGAGGAGCAGGCAAAGTGGAGGGCTACTACAGGGAGCTATCTTTGGGAGTCCATGTCGACGTGGAGCCGTCTGTTTTCTTCACCAGAGTCAGCACCCTCCCTGCAACCAGGTAACACACAGAATTACCCTGTATTCTCTATGGGTTTTTATGGTCCAAGTATTGTACTGTATGTCTGCTTTGGGCTCTGTTTGCTAAATAAAGAATAATTTCAAATCCATTTAAATACAATACTCACATTTCATATGTACAGGGAAAGTGATTGGTCGCTTTCTATAATGGCCACTGTCGTAGAGTGACTGCCCTGATACAAATGATTATCTTGTCCTGGGCATGAGCAAGACTATTGGCAGCCCTGGTTCCACCACACATTAAAAGTGAATGTAAGTGAATACAGCTTTTGTTTTTAGCATTTCGGCCATGAAATGAATAGCAGGCCTGAAATTTTTCGAAAATTTCCAGCAAGAACCATCAAAGTTTTCTCAAAAGTTTTTTCTTCATATCACTTTTCTTTGACCTAATTTAGTTGATTTTTGGCCACCAGGGGACAGTAAAACACGATGTAAACACAAGACTGACTTATTATCACCAAACAAAGTTTCTAGCAAACAGTTGGCAACTTAGTGGATCAACATTAGCCTTTGTTTAGGTTGTACCTGACCATCGGATGCATGGAAGTCTTTCTAGAAATATCTGACTCTTTAGCAGCTAGATGCTACACTATGGCTTTTTTCCATTACATCTGCCAGCCTGGCTCTACTCGGTTTGACTTGGCACGGCAGCCCTGGTCACGCCCGGGGTTTTGCATTTCCTTCACATCTGGTTATCTGCTTGAAGGTGCATCTAAGCAATGATGCGCTTGTCTATATACCTGCAGTACTATCCAAGAATCACTTCTAAACAAAGTGGCTCCGCTAATTCAGTTACAAAGTCACTCAATCTAAAGAGATTCAGTTAGAAGCTACAAACGTGCTGAGAGCTGAATACAGACTTTTAAAAAAAGTCTCTCTCTCAGGTTTCCTGCACAGACATGAGTTGAGTATCGATTTGAGGGGGAGATGAGTGCTTGTTATAGGTTGGCTGCAGTCGCGAGACGGCTCAACTCGGTGCAGTAAAACTGGTAATGGAAAAGCAAATCAGGATGGCTTGGTTTGACTCAGCGCAGCCAAAAGTGCCAGTGGAAAAACAGCATATGTTCACCAGCTAGTCACCAACATTTTCTGTATTTTGTTTCACATACAGTGAAGTTTTTCAAGACTTTTAAAAAAGCCTCCTTCTGCTGCTGGGCATGATGTTTATTAGAGTGGAGTTGCCTCCTGAAAAAAACAAAAACACAATGATCAAAAAGAGGCTTAAAACCTTCTGGAGAGCTAAGCTCAATTATTATGTCTATGGACTCTCTTTGTCTCACTTACTGTACACTACTACTCCCATCATCCTCCATCATTCACTGAACTGAAATTAAGCGAAATAACCTTGTGAATGAAGACTTTTATTTCCGAGGTCACGAGGTTTGTTCCTCAGGAGCCAAATTCAGTCAGTCTGATTCATATTTAACGATACCTGCTCACCAGTGATAGATGAACTGTTGCTCTGAAAACAAAGTGTTTTAGTTGACCTTACTCCAGACTGGGTTGGCAAAGCTATATCTGTCCAATGGTAACAGCACTGTGCCTCTGTTTTGTTCAGTGGCTCTCCATCAGTGTCTATAATCTGATGAAACTATGACCCTGCATTCCATTTTTGTGCTTTTTTATTTGTTAATTAAAGACAGCCATTGTAAGGTAGCAATACTACTCAGCCTTCATTGGCGCACCAGCAAGGCTACAGGAAAGCTACCTCGCAGTTGCTCCTTTCCCAATAAATGGTGATAAATCTCAATTCTAAAGCTTCTTTTTATCACACATACGATGATACAAATGCAGCATATTTTTTTTTCTCTTTCTCGAGTGAGTGAATAGATATCGACCTTCTCTTTAACCACTGCAGCAACACTCTCACTGTGACATTATTGCTATCAAAACCAGAAGGCTTAGGAATGGTATTTTCACTGCCAGGTCAGATAGTGGCAGACGTGAATGGATATTAAATGGATACTCATTCTTTTCTAATGCGCTCACGTTCTGTCTCTCACGCACATACTGTACAAATTCAGTCCTGCAGACACCCTCGCACATCCTCTCTCTCTCACACACACACACACACACACACACACACACACACACACACACACACACACACACACACTTCTCTTGTCTCACTTCACTCCACTTCTCAGCTCCCCAAACCCCAAGCGAGGGAGACAGATCGTAGCCGAGTAATGGCCACTTGAGGTGAATCATTAGCTGTAATAATATCTGCAGTTAAAGCCATCCATCTTGGCTCAGTGCTGATACAAATGCATACATAGAGATGCTGCACTAGTGGCTATACCACCACCCTGTCATTGCAACCCCCCTTTTACCTACCGCTATGGCACCCTTAGCACTCTCTGCCTCATCACACTGGCATATCGTATCAGTATGGCGGCTCTCAAGCAAATCTCAAAATATTTGAAAGTTTTGAAAAGTTGAAATTGAGACCTTGGAAAGGTTTCAGGAAGATAGATAAAGTTCAAATGTATAGCTCAATATCACAGTTCGTGGGTTTTTAAAGGGACATCAGTGACCAGATATCTCGACCCAGGACAACCTGTCTAAAAATACATGGAAGAAGTTCCCCAAAACCTGAGCACATAAGCAAAAAGGAAGGAACCTCAAGTGCCAAGTCTTCAAAAGATCTCCCCTCTCAGTGGGGAGTTTCTCTCGCTGGTTTGAGGATGTAAAGACGGAGGCTGTCATTTCTTTTGGATTAATGGATGGATTAAAGGAATGCGTGGAAAGCAAGAATTATTTTTGCACCGTAAACATGAAACTTTGGACTTTGGTTCAGCAAGGACGACACAGTTGCAAATACTGAACAGCTCCTGATAGAAACTATAAGCTTTTATTGTGCCCGCTCCATACAAATAGATGCATGATAAGAATGGGCGCTGAGAGCCACCACGTATAACAGCAGAGGAGAGGGAGAAAGCAGAGGAGTGTTTGCTCTCATTGGCTGTAGCTGGTTCATGGCTCCCTGACCCCTCTGCGACTTACCCAGATATTTAGCCTGCTAGATATCCAGCAGATGTCTGCGACACGTCGGCGAGCAGTCCCTGAGCTCCCAGATCATGTCTTTGAACAGTTCACACATACCGATCACCATCCATGGTAGCCCGCTGATCTGACTCTGATCTGGGACTTGACTGTCGGCAAGCTCCAAAAGCCATTGAAAGTAAAGTGCTCCAGCTCAGGTGTTGCATCAACTACTATTAAATAATTTCCAATGTTGCTCAACCCCTGTCCTGCCAGCAGTTACATCTGTGAAAGTGTTGGTTGGAAAAAAAAAAAAAGAAGAAAAAATATCCCTTAAACCCAGACAATACTGAAATATAGATGAAGCATGTTTTCAGTAAAACCTGCAATAAATGGTCAAAACACCTGAATGTTTAATAATGCGCTCACTTTTCAGTTTAAAACATGTTTCAAACGATGACAGTGATGGTGTGCGTGTGTGTGTGTGTGTGTGTGTGTGTATCACCTTATCACTACCAGGCTTGAATATGAGATGTTGAGATGACCTTAGTACTCGAATTAACATGAACTTTTTCCAATTTAATCACAATCCTCAATTACACATCCAGTTTTTAGAATCTCATGCTTCATACATAATTTATGAGAATTTCCTTTGAATTTCCCCCCCGGAGAGATAGACATTAAAGTCCTTTAACACACTTTACTTGTTGAGATAAGTACTATTGAATTTCTTCTTGGCTGCGAGTTAAAAGGGAATTTGGAAGTGGTTGTATGAAATTGCTCAATAATACAGCAACTTATCCTTTCGATCTGTTTTTGTTTCTCTTTCTCTCCCTCCGTCCCTCCCTCTCTACCTATCTATCCACCCAGAGGTAGGTAGATCTATCCACCCATTCTGTCTCTGTCTCTCACTCTCTCTTTCTCTGTTAATTTAGTATTTGAAAGTCCTTCTTCTTGTACCAGTGTGTGATGTATCTGTGGTATCCTCAGTTCTTTAAACATGCAGTAGTACAGTACAGTTACTGTAACAGAGGAAGAAAACACTCTCTCTGAAATGTTAACATTCCCTCTCTACGTCTGTCTCCCTTGTTCTCTTCCTTAACCACTCTTTTCCGTTTCCTTGTCTCATTATCTTGCGCCACACACTGTATCTTCCTCTCCCATTTACTTACTCTCTCTTTCATCCTGAATCTCTTTCTCTAAATCCTTCTTTTCATTTGTTATAAATCTCTTTTCTCTCTATCCTTTTTTTTCTTGACATGCCTCTCTGCAGCACCATTCTCCCCATATTTCTGCCTTTCTCTCTCTATAACTTTTCCCTTATACTCTTATTTTCTTGTTATGCCTTTGCGGTATTCCTATTAAATTCATGCAGACATTACTCTGAAGAAAGTATTGCTATGTATAAACCATTATCCAGTTTCCTAACAAAATAAATCAAATTATTGAAAGACACATTTCACTTTAATACTAATCTTTATCAAACTATATCTGAGTTAAATAAACATTTAGAAACAGTCTGGTGCTGGTTATGTAAGATTTAAATCCAGGTAACAAGTGGATTTGATGTATGATGCATCTTTGAAAATGTTCATCAGTGCAGTTGGTGGCTACTGAAGGAACACATACCTGCCACCTTCAGATGGTTAATCACCTGAAGGGGATTCCTTCATACATGCCAGCTGTTGTGGTTGTGGAGGAAAACTTGTTGTCAGCTCAGTTAGTTGTTTCTACTAGTTAAAGACATATGGTGAAATTGAAACAATCAAGCAAAGCATGAACAAAAGTGTTTGGCAGCTGACATAAAACGTGGTAAATCTTTGCACCAAAATTACACAACCGGACTACCAGATTGCCACTGACACTTTCCTTTACTGTGTTTTACCTCCAGCTGTGTTGCATTGCAAGTCACTAAAGTACTAAAATACAGCTTCACAAAGCTGAAGCTACCTGTCCCACTTTACCATCTGAAAATGGCACAGAGAGAGTCACTGGTGTGCCCTCATAAAAATAGGTGAAGCTGGAAACTTGGTGATATACAGAAGTGTGTGCTCCATGCAACATATTTTGACCAAACATGCTAGCACCTGCCAGTCACAATAGCCCAACAAGATAATTTGCTGCCATCTGCCACCTATCTAGCAGACTTGCTCACTTGCTAGCTCCCAGCTACAGTTTGCTTGCTGTCCCTGGCTATCATATGATCCCTTTCACACTGGACATAAAACCCACACACACCCACTAACATTTCGCTATTGTGTTCAGCTGAAAAGGGTACAGGCTGTGATGAAACATGACACCCGGGTGGACACGCTATTTTTTGCCATATTTCCGGTGCAATGCTGTGACTTTTTACTTTCAAATTGAGGACGTTGGCACATATATACCTGTCTATCCTTCTCTGTTCAAACACCGCTTCTGAACAATTTTCAGTCAATGCATTAATGGATAATACAACAGTATAATCCACGACAACACCACAAATGAAGGCCTTAAAATGACCATAGTTATCACCACCTCTCTGAAATAGCCTTTACAAATAAACATTTGATGTTTCTGATTGGAAGTATTTCTTAAAGGGCGACTGTGAATGCGTTACACTTTAACCCCCCGCACTTTGTTTTGCTCTCTCTGACTTTCTACACCGACTGACTTTCTACTATTTCTTCAAATGCTCTCTCCTCTCTTTGTCTCACTGTTTCTCAGCTCCTCTGTCCGTTCTTTTTCATCTCAGATCTGTTTTTTCCTTTCAGCCTCCCTTCTGTTGTGTCTCTTATGACTTCTTTCATTACTTCACTTCACATCTCTCCTAGCCTCTCCCCCACCCTTCTCTGTTGCTGTCTTCGCCTCAGTAGCTATGCATTTCTATACCTTTGCCAATGGTATCTCTCTCTTGCCATATATAGTACAGACAATACATTCTTGCCTTCTCACATAGGGCCATATGTAAGGTGACAGCTCTGTTAAAGAAAGTGACTGAGAGCCAGGATGTGTGAATTACTCAGTGATCCATACTATACAGGGAGCTGTTAAAATCCCATTTGCTCAACAGTGTGTTGCCCTGGAAAATGCATTGCTCTACTGGGAGACATGAACTGATCCTGTGCATCCTGTTTTTTTATCTATGGCACTGTGAGTAATTGTAACATTTTGCAGCTCCTATATGATCCTATATTTCCTATGGAAATGTTTGACATCACTTCCTATTGACAAACGACAGAGTTTCTGGATTAAATGTAGCTTTTCAATCTTTTTTAATTTTTAATGTTTTACTCCAAGTATAATTCCCTTTACTGTAACTCCATTATTTCGGGGTAGAAACAGAAATCTCAGAGACAGATATACTCCAACTGGGACAGATAAAACCAAGTCTTTGTAAATGGCTAAATACTGTGAAAAGAGAAAATGTGCTTTTGGGTGAACTGGCCCTTTAGTGAGTGATCATTCATGATTTGATTTTAATTCATAATTTGACATAGTGCACATGCTGACAAGCTGGCAATTAGTTTTGAGCAAATTTTCACTTGTTATTAAATCTTTAAATGTGGGCATAAAAGTAAAGTCAACTGCCCCTCACTGGCTCCCGTAGCTAAAAATAGCCTATCATTGGCACTACTCTAAACCCAGCCAGGCTAATTAAGTCCATTACATCTTGTGTGCGGGGAATATGTCACGTTTTTGTGCCAGAGTACGGCTGCAAAATCAGCACTTATTGATTGCAGATTTGCAGAATTGACTGAGGCGTGGGGCCAGCTCCATTGATCTCTTCCCACAGTGTGTTCCATTTTCACCATCCAGTACCTCACAAAAGCAGTGTCCCCAGTCTCAACTAAAGCCCAGTCAGTGTCATTGGCTCGATTCGCTCTCTATTGTTGATCTAGAGACACAGATGATCAGACTGTGGCCGTGGCATTTGTTTGGTTTGTATTGATGTCTTTTTGTGGTCTTGCCATTGAAATGTGTGGCGCCAGGTTTCATGGTTCATTTGTCAGTGTGGTTGAGTTCTCAGAAATAGACAGTGGCATTCATTAGCTTGCTTTCTCCCCCTTTGGTACACCACCAGCTGTACCTGGAATGATCTGTTGTAAAGGTCTCCTTCTCTGTTCATGACCGGCTCTTTGAAATTCATAATTTGCACTCAGCAACATGTGGTAGTTATGAAGTGACAACAATCTGTACCTCACACAGCTCCAGAGATATATATGTTCAAACACACGCAGCGTGTACAGCAGTTTGTGCTTCATTAAATGCACAGAAGGCAGAAGTATTGTTCATTTATTGACGGATGATTTACTTTGTACACTATGAGCAAGGACGCAGGTTCGATATGTTTTCACTTTGAAACACCAGGGATGACTTTGCTCCTTCTCCGCCTTGCTCTGTTCTTAAATAGGAATTTAAAAATTCACAGACTGAAATGGAGACAAGTAGTTTGAAACCCTATTGGCAGTTTTGAATTATTTATTTAGCTTGTATCTTGGTGCCCTGTGTAGTAGCTCCGCAGAATACTTATCAAAATGATTCACTGTTGTGAGTCAGTTCCCTGTAGTTGAAAAACATTATTTTCAGCTTTTGTCTACAGTAGTCTTGCACCAATCTCAGCAGTAACTGTTCTTGAATAAAGTTGTCCACCACTGTTCAGCATCATTTCAGACCTTTACTGTGGAAAGTCTTATCAAAATGGGCAAATCCACATTGTCTGTGCCTATATCCCTGGCTCTGCTCTGTCAGTTTATCTCAGGTACTTAGTGCATGAGCAATGAGCCTGTGTTTCCTAACCGGGAGGTCTGATTGATCACCTCAACTAAACGCCCTGGCCTATAAATCAGTACCCCACCCCACTCAGCCCGTTAATCATGTCTGCCAACAAAGACAACGAGACAATTAAAGAAACATGGGTAGGCCTTAAAAAAATATGCTCCTTTAATTGCCACAGCAGTTTATTAGGGACTTGGGCAGGCTCAACTTAAGCCTCCATTAACCCAGAGATTTAAGAGGCAAGAAGCTGGCTGGGGGAGGTGGGGGGACTTAGTGTGACCTGGGAAGATGGGGTGACGGACAGCATTTCATTTGTGCAAAAGACACATTTTTACATCTTTTCTTTCTCTTTTTTAATTCTAAGAGTTGTCTCAAAGAACTAAAGATTGTCCTTAAAATAAGTTTTAATAAATCACCTTAGTTACTCAGAACAATGTTTGTAAACTTAATGACTGAGCAGCTATTCAAAGTGTGCATATGGAATACCTTCGCCCAGTGAGGCTCTATCACTTTGCTTATGCTTTTGTCATGTTATGATTAGTTACTCTGTTTCACTACGTGTCATTTTCTCTTTTTTTTGATTTGTAGCTCATACGTTCTGTATTCTTTTAAATATTTCTTTTTTTTTGTTTTCACCTCCCTGCACCATGTTCACTTAATGTAGTGTTCCCATATTGTGCTCATTTTCAGATTTATACTTTATCTTGATTTTGGGTTTCTACTAGAAAAGGTTTAAATGCTTCAGTATTTAAAAAAAAAACAAAAAAAAACATTTCTTTCTCTAAATGCCCCATTTTCGCATCTTTCTCTTTAAGGCCCCCTTCACAAAAAGACCAGTCTGCTCTGATTGGTCACTGTGGATTGAGTGTTTTGATGCTTTCACAGTATTCATATAGCACCTAGACCCATGTTATAATAGTATGTATGGATTGTTATGATGGATGGATTAACATCAATGTAATGGTGTGTTGTTTGGTATGAAGTGTTTACTACATACCCAGTGGCGGCAAGACGGCATTGTGAAAATACAATAGGCTAGAATATAAGACTGCATTTCCTCCTTGAAATTATGCTTTTCAAAGCAGTGGTTGTATTATACTCAGGGGTTACAGACTTATGTGTTATTAACAACAACATATATTATGAATGGAAACAGTGTCTTGTCTAGATAGTGTTGCATTTTTGTAGCCTTATTGTTGCTGGAGTGTATTCAAAGCCGTTTACTCTAAGAGACTCACATGACAGAGTCAGTCAGCAGTGATATCAACCACAGAAGTGGACCAGCCAAGAACTGCTGGTGTCAAAGTTGATGAGGAGCTAAAAAAGAACACAGAAAGGTTCAAGGCTTTATAGGCTGTCCAAAACCTGTAAGCTTAACTCTTCCAAGAAATGGTGGAAATTATGTATAAAATGTAAAAATACCTCCTGTACATCCACAGAAACTGTTAATGTAACAGAACACTATCTGGATGGACAGTCTGTTCTGTTTCTGAGACTTTCATTCCTTTCATCCGTCATTACCGGACGAAAAACAACACCCACTTGAGGGTTAAAATTAACTCTTTGAAAATCCAGCATCATGTCTCCTGTCTTGATCTAAATCACAAATTGGACCTCTTATGATCTGCATGAGAAAAGCAGGTGCGGGATGATGTGGAGATGGCCTGCTCCAGCCAGGCCTGCGGGCCTGATGAAAGCACCGCCACCTTTGATGTTATGACAAGGACTGATGAGTACTTCACACCGTGTCTTCTCTTGATCTCATGCATTTGCTGTGTGCGTGTATGTGGCCGTGTATTTTTAGAAAGTAATTGTAACCTCATGCATAAAGTATAAACTCGCATACACATTAACAAGAAATTATGCATAGGTTATATGGGCAGCTGAGTCTCCATATAGAACATGAGTTATTGTAAGCTTTTTGTTATGCCTGTGTGTATTAGAGAGAGAGTGGATTTTTAATGACCATAAAATAATGGATCGTTTGGATCCGGAAAAAGCAGTGTTGGAAAAAAGCGACCTTTGTCTTCATCAGAAACTGGACAAGTGTTGAACTGAACATCAAAGTCAAATTAATAAATACCAAAATAAATAAATCTGCATCATTATACACCAAACTCAGAGTAATAAAGACATTGGTAGATATATTTCTTTGGGCGCTATCGGAGTGTTCTGATCACACGGTTAGCTCTGAAATGAAGAAGAGTCATCCAAACTGATTCATCAGTCAACCTCTAATGTGTATATTGTCCTAATAAATCTTTGTCTTGGTGCACATGGCTGTGTACCAGAATAAGCCTGTGCAAACAGAAATGCCATCTTATAGAACCTGATTTGAGTTTTTGAGTGGACAGAGGTTTTACACTTGTGTCCTTGTGTCTGTCTACAGCACCCGTCAGTGTCATCTGCTGCTCGACATCTTCAATCCAACAGAGCACGAGCTCACTGTCAGTGCCAAGAACAACCAGGACCTGGTTCTCCATGCCAGCGAGTGCCAGAGGTGAGCGGAAGCCGTCTCTTTCTATATATAGATATAAATAGTCCTGCCATGTCCCATATGGTGATAACTCAAAGCAAAAAGTCTTCCAGGTGTCAGGTTTGTTTACGTTCACTCTTTATTTTATTTTCTAAGCAAATACATCCGACAGCAACTGCCAGTTGTTGCTCAAAGCCAACCTTAAGTTTATGCATAGACATCCTACCTTACTCTGGATTGGAGCAGGGCAAATGGCTCACAGATTACCCCTCAAGTTTATGTCGTTATGGGTTTGTCTAACTTGCTTGTTTGTGGGCATCATCTATTGACTTGATACAGATAGGATCAGGATAGAATCTCATTTACAAAAGAAAAAAATAAGGGATCGGATTTGGGATTGGCCCAATCAATTTTATGCTAACCTTATTAGAATCTGGTACAAGACCTGTCAAAATGCTGTATTTTACACCATAAAACTCTGAACCTGTTCTACTGCAGACATTGTCAGTGAGTCAACCAAATAATTCATTGATAGTCAGCTGTTTCTACTACTAATATAAAACAGGCAGTTTTCAAATAATGAATAGTGAATGTGTAAGCCTTTGCTTTATTAAAAAGACATGCTTTGTGTTTATGTGACACTTTTCAGGTGCACTACACTGCTTATGTTGATTAAAACTGCAGGTTCAGTATCTTCTTTATAAAGGGAACGGAGGCAGGCTGTTTTAAAACCACATCAAACCCACTTTAGGATAAATCTTTTCACAGATACTATTCTAAATACTAATGCTAAAATATAAGAAAATTAGGCCTTCTTTGGGCCAAGTATATATTATGCAGCTGTATGATGTATGAAAATCTAAATATCACTTTGACACAAGGTCACATTGTATGGTGTTATCAGATTGTAAATATTCACTGACTCATATCAGGAGGTGGGGCACAAATAAAATGATCTAGAGACAGCATCTCCAGTGTTAAACCCTTCTAGTAGTATTTTGTTATGATAAAGTCATCCATGCTTTGAAATTGTTAAGTGGCAGTGGTGGCCTGAGCGTTTGAGAAGTGAGCTTGTGACAGGAGTGTTGCAGATTTAATCCCTGGATTGGCAGGATAAATCTGGCTGGGAAAAGTGAAAGGCAGTGCTTGTGGCTTCCTCATTACCAGCACTGAGATGCATTTAACCCCATCTGCTCCATTGGAGTCATCAGGTAGGGTTGGGTGATATGTGTAAATTTTCTAACCGGTCACCGCCAGCCCTGATATTTTTGCACAGGTGTGCACCAGCACGTGCGGTGGGTGGGGAATACACCATCCTGCTGATGCGCTACACTTACACCAAGAGACACTTGGTGTAAGTGCTCAGTTTTTAAACATGCGTATAGGTTTATTCACAACTCTTCAGGGTGAGTGATGGAGCTGCATTGCTCATCAACTTGCTCCGGTAACTTGCACACAGAGGCCCGCTCCCCAGGCGGTCTTCTGGCATTTCTTTGTGCTGGTCAGTTCTGCTCATTTTCGACTCCTTTCTTAACACAGTAAGAAAACCACAGATTTTGTTCCTATTTTTGGTGCATACAGGTTAATTATTTATTGAGTGAAACTTTCAAGGAGGCTCACCATTCATTTAGCAAAATAAAATGTCAAAAATAGACCAAAATATCGGCTCCAACAAACCAACCGGCAATTGGTTGAGCCTATCGCCGATACACGATAAAATCGTCCAACCCTATCTCCAGTTGTGAATGTGTTGAGGAAGTTCCTGTAAAAGGGAGCACTGCTCTCCATCAATAAGGAAAGGTTAAAAAAAAAAAACAATAACCCAAAAGCATCATTATAATTATAAACTGGAGGCAAACTTTGTTTACACCTGATCATGCAGGTGTGACAGCATATATGCACTGAGAGAGACTGACATGTGGTTTTGTTATATCTGACAAGTTGCTAATTGGACACTTATTGAACCCCAATTCTTTCATGACGGAGTTTCTTTTCTTTTTTCGGCTTCAGAGCTTCCTCACTATTCCATAAGAAGCTGCTAATTCACTTAAAAGACATTGTCGTATGAGAGTCTAAATGCTTTTACACTGTGTTTTCTTCTTTGCTTAGTATACGAAATCTGTGGGAAATCCAAATTTGTAAAGGATATACAAGATCTGTTCATTTTTTAATCCGAAATAAGTAATTCCCCAATATGTCTGTACTGTTTTTATGTTATCCCTGACACACAGATATACAGTACATGTAGACACATCATCTCACTCTTGCTGTTTCTATAGATTACCTCAGCCTCTCTCTCTCTGTCCCTGCTTGTCGTTTCACTGGAAAGTGTCAAATTATGATTCCTGTCAGCGTTTTCTCTCCACTGCATCCTGTGCCACAAGCCAAGGTACACTGTTGGTGACTCACAGGCCTTTCTCCACAGGGGTGGAATGTTATTATTTGAGGGGAATTAGGGGGTGGAAAGGGACCTTTTCAGACAGAGCCAAGCAGCTCATCACTCAGCTCACTCCAAATAATCTTCCCTGTGCAGAAATGAACTGCTAAGATAAGCTTACTGGCATTTTGTAACTGTCATTTTCCCTGAAAGGATAACTTCAGAAGTCTCTTCAGAAGTGTATAGCTTCTAGAGACTTACAGTATGCTGTTTTCTTTAACCCTATATTTTAATACATTTGCTGGGTACAAGGTGATTTTTTTCAAGCATGAAGAACAACAAAACAAAAGAATCGAACAACATGATTGGTAACAATTTTAATGCAGTACAATGTAAGTATTTGTTTCTAGTGTTGGGGAGCAGTGATGCTACCTGTATTGCAGTGTACTGTACAAAGTACTTGTATGAAGCAAGACTATGTAACTTCTGAAAGCTAATCAGGCGTTCTTCTGACAAAAAGTTGTATTTAATGTTTTGCTGAGATCATTCATCTTATATAATCAGGTTTTAAAACATTATACAGCATATTAGCAGATTTCCCAGCATGCACTGTAAAGTTATTCTCGCACAATGTAGCACAGATTTTTCAAACTGAAACTGAATGTAATTGGAAGTACATTTTTAAGTGTTACCTTAATCCTTTTGCAAAACAAAAACAATATTAAATACACTTTACACAAGACATAGAATTAAGTTTATTGATATGAGGATCATAATCAACAGGATGTCAACAAAAAGTCACGAGTCATGTGGAAGTTAAGTATTCAATATGTATGTTAAGTATAACTTAGGTGTGCAAATCTGTTTAAGGATGTGAGTGTGCATGATGATGTTGTTTTTTTAGAATTACTTAATTAATCCCCCTTGGGGGTAATTACATTTATTCACCTTATCCTTAATTTATAAACGTGTTTTCTCAAGCTCAGTGAAGCTTTGACATTTTCAAATAATTATTCAACCTAAATTCAGTTAACTCCATTTTTAGGCAGTGGAGGAACTTTCAGTGCACCCTGCTTAGTTCAGTAAACTCAGGGTTTTTGTTGCCTTACTTTGTCTGGTACGCCCAGTAGCTTATGGTGTCTAAAATTAGCATATTATAGGTTGAAATTGTAGTGTAAGGTACATTACTGAGTCAGTTCATTGAATTAAATATATACTCCTTCACTTGTGCTATGGTTGCACAGTGTTTAAGCACCATTTACCATGATCCCATTATTGTCACGTGTGGCCACAGTGGGCACAGTTCAGTTACAAAGTCTCACTTTAAATCCATTTCACAGACGTGTGGGGGTACTTTAGCTATTAAGTCAAATTTCCAGCAGAAAGCTCTTTTCCATGAAGTGGCCGGGAAGCCTGACAAAATGCTGCATTGCTCATCACATATTCTTTTCAAAAGAAAAAAAAAATCAATAGACTGACGAGTCAGTGGTGTCATTAGTGAGAAAATCAAGGTAGAAGGTTATTACAGTTTAATTTCACTTTGATTATTGTGTAATGTCAGTGCCATTTATTTATATGATCAAACAACACTGTAGACTGGAGAGTCTGACCTTAAGATTTTTTTCCTCGTGGAGTGACAACTTGATAAATGAATTAGTTTGTTATTTGGCAGTAGATGTGTCTTGAGGGGGAAAAGCTTCAGTGAATCAGGCTCCTTCTCCTGAGTCACATATAGTGTAGCTTGCTACTTTCTTCAAAGCTGTGGTGTGGTGGATACATTATTTCCAGTGAAGAGTGGCTTGTAGTTGCACGGGCCACAGTTTCAAATTAGCTTCCACAATAACACTGCCTGTGTCAGTGTAAGATAATGTATTGTGGTCTTTTAAATTTAGAGAGGATGTTTTCCCAGCTGTACACGCTACAGACAGGTCAGGCTTTGAGTTAGTATAAGTGGTATCATACCCACAGTGGAATCACTGCTTAATGACTGCTGGTTAGGTGTACCACACTCCTTTCTTTGCTCTGCTCTGCTGTCAAGGGTTTTGTTGTTGTTGTTTTCTTTTGCTTCTAGTATTTCATTGAGTAAACAAGACACACCAGAGAATCAATGAATGACTGCCAAAAAAAGCACAATCATGCTGCTGCTTTGCCATTTTCAGGAGTCACTTGAAAGAGATTTTGATCTCAAGGTTCCATGCTGGTTATCCATTTACCACCCACTGTTCTGCCTGAGGAACACTCGCACTATGTAAAGCTTTGCCAGACTGTAAGTACTATTAAAGGTTGTAAGAATATGAACATGCAATCTATCTGGTGAGACTGGTCTTTTCAGTCATCATTAGATATTTTCAAAAATGGAAACAAAATAAACCTTAAATGTACAGATAACCCGGGGTACTCGAGTATTGATCTCAGTGCACACTATTTCTGCTCCACTACTTTTCAGGGAGTAATATTGGACTTTTTACTTTCAGGACATCAATCAGACAGACTAGTAACAAGTTACTTTTCAGACTAATGTTTTCCAGTAAAAACATGTGATAAGCCTTTAAAATCTTTGTCTGCACATAAAGTAACTTTGATAGCTAAACATGTAATGGAGTATTTAACATTGGTGTATTGGTACTTTTACTTGAGTAAATCATCTAAAGTACTTTTTTTCACTGTATCCAGAAACACTTCACAGCAGAGTGCCTCCAGACCTCCACCAGAGTACTGGTTGAAGGTTTCAATAAAATCAAATAAAACAGAAAATACCAAAACTGTTCTTAGACTCACGGTTGTCTTTGCAAGTTTCTGACTTCAGTCTTCTTCTTATTGTACAGTATGTTTGTTAGGTCTACAATCTGTCACTGTTAATAATTCCCCCAACCGCCAAGATTCGCTTCACCGATCTCTTATTGATACCATGATGCAGTCAATGTTATACATAAGAACTTTAAATGAAAACAGACAACTTTATTCTTTATTCTGTCATTTAGTCTATAACGGAGACGTGAAAGCATATAGAAATGGTGCCAGGCTGCCAGGCTAACTAGATTGCCAGTCAGGCTTCATTTTCCCGAGAGCTTTCGT
This sequence comes from Pagrus pagrus, assembly GCF_965226575.1. Taxonomy (NCBI): domain Eukaryota; kingdom Metazoa; phylum Chordata; class Actinopteri; order Spariformes; family Sparidae; genus Pagrus; species Pagrus pagrus. The sequence continues at coordinate 22,968,110 of NC_140201.1, read as the reverse complement.
TGGCAGACAAAATTGCATTGTGAAAGGGAAGTTTATAGGGAACCAGTCGAAATTCCGATGATGTCATTATTCTATTAGCATTACATTATGCAATCAACATTTACTTCATAGCGATACTTTAAAGCAGTAAACGTGTCTATTGCAAGTTTAAGTAGAGGTCAGAATACATAATGCACCAGTTGCAGAATTAATTAAAGAATCCTGTTTCCCTAGAAACTGATATTCTATGACACAATTTTCCTCTGAGGCAAAAGCTGTCAACTCTGGTAACAACTGCAGATGTATATATGGACTTACATGTCTTTTCTCCCCTTTGACTGACATTCCCTGTAGACACAGCCGCTGCCTTTGACTCCACCAATCTGTGCTTCCATCCTGTGGAGATCTCTCTTGAAGTCTGACAGACATAAATTCATTATCAGAAGATTAGCTCAGATCCAGCATATTGATTCTTTTCACAGCACATGATATTTCTGTAGGTACCCCTCTGAGGCAGAGAAAGTGATGCAGCCTCACTCAACAAACCCCTGCTCGGTTTTAGGCGACACGCTGATCATCTCCTTTGGCACACATCCAGCACATGCACAGAATATTCAGAGCGGAGTAGGTCTTTGCATACAGAGAGAGTCAGGGCCACGCACTCGTAGAACTCCGTCTGCTGAACCATATTGTGCTTGTCTCTTCAACTCATCTTCTCTTCATCAGATGGCCCTGTCATTTCGTATTTCTTTCCTGTTCTATGATGAATGAGGTGTCAGGCGCAAGATGTTTTCTGGAGTCTTCATCCAGGACTAGTGAAGCTAAGGCTTCAATCCGACAGTCGCAAAAATGACTCTGTCAATCATCCACCATTTCCTCCTACAACAAACGATTTTTAATCGTTTCCAAGGCTACACAAATAAAAAAGGCAGAGAAAGCCTTCTTGCATGGAGAGACATATAGCAGTTTGAACTGTAGATTTAGACTTGTGTCCAGATACCGGGAACATGAGGACAGTAGCAAGAAGCAGTTTCCATCATCTGTTACAGCCACATTTAAGTAGTTTTAGATAGCGGCAGCTTATAACTTATATTTATTGAATGTTGCTACTGAAAAAAGATCTTATTGGTTATTTTTGAGCAGTGACTTCAGTTTGTGGAACGTGTTTTCTCTCCATGTGAAGGCGACATGTGGAGAGTGGGGTGGGCAGGGTGAGTAACAGAGTGCTGCTTTCATCTTCTCATATCATTCACAGACATGTCTTTTACAAGGTCTTTATCCCCTTGATGGTGTTCTTTAATGGCCAATGAAAGAAAAAGTGAAGCACCTCAGAATACAAACAGTCACTTTGATGTTCAGGAGCCCAAAGGGAGCCCATAGATCGCCGCAACACCACACACTGATGACCAAACCTTTTTTCTTTTTTTTTGTCCATGTTTGCAGAACAGAGAGAAAAGGTCATGTACAGGATGCCTATCTGTCTTTTCTTGTGTGGTTAGATCTTCAAGATTTCCCTGGTATGACATATTTCTTTGAGAAACTATTAACAGTGTGAGATCCACAGGCTCGCATAAAGAGACGTCTGCTTTTGGACGCAAATTTGAAGCAATTTCCTTAATCAATTAGTAGACATGTAAACAATCATTGTTCGGCTATTCCTTAAAAGATGACGCAGCACAAAGTGCACATTTTCAGTGGCCCATAATTTCCACAAAATCCCAGTAAATTTGATACTTGGGCAAGACATTAAATAGCAGTTCCAAAAATGACACTTGGAACTCAAACTTCCCGAGCTCTGATCCAGATTTTTAAAGATTAAATATAGTAAATAATATTGCACGGACATCATTCAGCTTTTAACAAGACACTGAACCATCAAGATCACTTAAGCAAGACATAAAGCAATTACATAATGTTGCTTAATGTCTAAGCTAATTATTTCCTGTGTATACAAAAAGAGCTGCAGCTTAAACTGCTAAAAGCTGTTGCCAAGTAAACAACAAAAGCCTCCAGTCCAAGTGTTTTTTTTATGTACAATAATAAGCATACCTTTGGTTACATGATCAGGGTGAGAAAAGCACTGTAAACACCGGCTCTGATGGAACAGATGTCCCCAGAGATGCACAAATACTGTCGGCCAACTTTACCAACCCAGGGAATGTTCTTTCAATTACTCTTCTGGTGTTATCAGTGTATATTTTACCTCCTTTTTGCTTCATGATGGTGCTCCTGCTTTTGCATTAATTTGCTAGATTTCTGTAACTTCTACATAGATAGAGAACTTGGTTCCATAAAGCCAATCAGATCGTTGTATGAAGCACAAATGCCACGTCTGCAGTCGGGTACTCTGTCTAACAGCCAGAAAGCCGCCTGCTATGCTATTCAGTGTCTCAGACTCTGAATAACAACCAATAGTGGCTTTCCTGCTGATGTCACCTTCATGGTTCAAGGTTCAATAGTTGTCAGTCCACAACACAGGGTTGTACAGTTAAATGTCAGTTGTAGTCCCTTTATGCTACACAACAAAAGTATTTTTTAATGTCGGAGGATGACTTCAGGAGTCTCGCAACCTGAGAAAAAAAGCTGCATTCTGGTGGTACAGCAGTGAATACTTCTATATCTTTGGCCAGACAGCAGCAGGGTGAGCAGACAGTGGCTGGGGAGCGTGTTGTCTTTTGGTATCCTTTGGGCTCTGAGCAGACATCTCTCTTCACTGATATCACTGATGCTCAGTAGGTGGGCACAAACGATGTTCCGGGTGGTTTGCACATTAAGTCTGGTTTTGGAAAAATGACTAATTCACACTACGATTATTCCTCAGTGGCTGTTTTTTTTTTAACTTGAAAAATGATCAGCCTCTAATGGTCACTACTCTGCATAAACAGCATGTAAATTAGCACCGCTCTCATCACACTTTATGTCCTTTCATTTGAGGAAAGAGGAGTGATCCTGTGTACCGTCAGACAGCGCTGACCTTTCTGCGACTGGATCTTTGTTCTAATGAGCAAATTATGATGAGCCGGAGCAAATTAAAGTGTCTGTTATTAATGTGAAGTGAAAATAAGAAATGTTGTCCAAGATGTCAGGCTGGAAAATCATTTCCATAAAGCAACTTCCTAAGTATTGTAATTACGTGGGTTTGACTGCAAGTCAGTCAAATCTGTTAGTGTGTCCTTCTTTTGTATAGGATGGGTTTGATGCAAGTGTTTCAAAAGCATCTAATTATCAGAAGTGAAGAGCAGAGGCTCTGAGGCTCTTGTCTCAGGCTGTCAGCTGTATAAATATAACCAGCGAGAGAAGATGCTCGGTCACCTCCTTGTGATATGATCCCTCTCAGCCCATCATCAGCATATTCCAGCAGATTTCTCTGCACATTTCATCGCACAATCTCAATGGGAGTCATGGGTCTGCTCCATTGTTTTCTGTCCCCTGTAGTCCTTTCACCTCTTTATTTCCAAGTGAAGTTTGCATAGGTCATTACATGTTATGCGTCCACGCTGGCGATAGCTGTAGCCACAGGCGTTACTTTTTCTGGTTCTCTCTCCGTCCAATGGATGAACTGATTAGATTTTGGTGGTCAAAGATCAAGGACACTGGGACCTCCCGGTGTCTTATTCTTGTGCATGCAACATCTCAGAGACACATCCAGGGAACGCCCACTTGGACTCAAGTTGTTGTTCTAACAAAACTTGAGGAAGGTGCTCTTTGGTTGTGAATACAGAAGTTCAAAAAAAAAAAAAAACAAGGCACTTCTAGCGAAAATATATTTAAAAAGCAAACAACTATTTAAATGGTGATTTTATGCTGAATTCCAAAAAACATTGAAAATGCATGTTAAAATGGATTAACCACAGATTACAGTATAATAGTAGTTTTTCCTCCGTAGAAAGTGCTGATGTTTCCTGTTTCCACAGTAAGGTCTGAATATTAACCACAGTAATTGGGATATTGTTTCTGGTAAAAGACGTTTTACCTCAGTTTTTATCAGAATCAAGGCAAAAAATGGCTGTCGACAATTCTACAATGCTGGATACCTGTTTTCTTCTTGTAATGTTAGTGAACCGTCCCTTTAATCTTAAACCAACACCTTATGCAACACTTTAAAATTACTGTTGGCAAATATGTGAGTGGTTATTTTGTATCTCAGCATCATCTTTGAAAGCATAATATTTTTCATTGTAAAAACCGGCTGTGGATGCTCTCAGTCTTGAAAGTCATCTGGTGTTTGTTGTGTTGCCAGCAGCAGGTTGCTCTCAGACCCTCTTGATCCCAATCCTCTCTCTGTATCAACACTGCAGCTGTGTCTCCCAGGGGATTTAAACAGGCCTTTGGGGGTTTACATCCCATCACAAAATCAACCCCTCGATGCTAACTAGTCCCGTCTACTGTTCACCATTATCATTGCAGAGCCAGCTCAGTTAATACCCCCTGTGGTAGAGCGGGGAGTTAGAGCTCACTGCAGCAGTGTTTAGCCATGTCTCCTCTCCATTCGCCATGCCTTTTGGCTCTGCCGGATCGGTGCGCACAAGGGCAGACACGCCTCATTGCATGAGCTTTTCAAACAAAGCTTGTTTCCATGGTGACCACCTTTCCCCTTCTTGTGCTACTTTTTATGGCAGCAGAGCACATAATGCATCTGCAGTCAGTTATCCCATCTTCAACAGTCCCCGCCTCCTGTGAATATCAACATTTGATTATTTTTTCACAACTTGCAAATTAGAGCGACCTTTTCTCACTCCGTCCAAATAGTGTACATGCTCATTACACGGACAATATTGTGTCCGATATTAAAAAAAAACATACTTGTATCGGCTGAGGATTGGGGATACAGTAGAAGGAATATTTTTTGACAGAGATGAGCGCTGACTGCTGAGATGTGCATCTGCTGCTGCTCGACCTCTCCCTGGGATTCAGCCACACACCACTGTCATATTTTCTCAGCACCGGCAGGAGATTTTTTCTTTCTCTCCGTCTCACATTTTCTTGAAATAATGTGTTCCCTAGGGGGCGTTTTAGCCCCGTTGGCTGTCTGGAGATGGGTTAGTTAAGGTGCGAGAACATCAAGATCTTTTTCCACTCACATGTACTATACAAAACTGCACTGCTAGAATCCAGCTGTCTCGACCTTTCATTGACACAGTTATATTGTTGGTATTCTAGCAATCGTCACCATTCATATAGATGGATAAAGCAGATTTATATGACTCACAATCATTTCCCTCTATACTATATCGACCTTAAAGTTATGTTAAACCCAGTTCTGTCATTGGATTATCCAATTTACTTACACTAACACTTATATCAAAGTGTTATTATTTACAACCTGCAACGTCCCTGCTTCAAATCCAGCTGGGTCTTTTGTTGCATGTCATTCCCTTCTATCTCCCCGTGCCCTGCCGCTCTCCACTGCGCTGTCTAATAATGGCAAAATGCCCCAAAACGAGCTCCTGGGTTTCAGCAGCAGAGACAAAAATAGCTCATTCTGTCAACCCTCGTAATAGTCTACAAAGCCTCATTTTAAATGACAGCCAGCACATTATATGATTGTCTTCACAGAAGCATTCTTCGATACCTATCCGCATACAGTAATTGGCAGTAAGAATTCACTGCAGCTCATAATATTGAGCGAGACGGGGATGGATGTAGCGTCGCTGCCTCTGCAGCCGCTGCATACAAAGGGTTACACGGAGTCAGCCGCAGTCTAAAAATAGACTGTTGCTCTCGCCTGCCTCTGCACAGGCCTCTATGGATCTCCGCCCTTAAGCTCTTGCACGTGAGGTAAAAATAACCCTCTTCGTGAAAACATACACACACACACACACGGTACGCTCTTCACTCTCAGCTTCTCCCCTGTGACATAACACAATCGCTGGCTGTTAAAAAAAGATGCAAAAAGGCTCTGATAAAATGTTGGGCTGCAAATGATTTGCTTTTCTGTTCTGCAGCGTAGGACATTATTCAAACAGTACACATTGCTCACAGCGTGCTCGTGGTCGTACAATAGAGAGAACCTGCACACATTGTAGTAAAAACCACAAGACAACTAAAAAACCTCCCACACAAATATGTTGAATACCTTTACAGTCATTGCAGCATAGTAGTAGCTACAATACCACAGCAAAGGAGTTGACCAGGACCAAGCACGTGCACAGCTCAGAGGTGTTTGAGCTCACTGTTATTGTGTGTCCGTGGCATCGTTTTTAGACCTCACAGTCGGACTGATTCATGGCTTTGCGGTGGTCAGATAAAAGCGACACCATATGCTTTAATGTGATTATCATGTACTTTTGGTCTGAGGCAACACAGCATTTAATTAGGAAGGGGTCATTTCGCCGTGACCGGCTCATCCTGAGCTGGTGTTATTACTGCCATTAAAAAAGGCTTCACTGCCACAGCTTATTGCAGGACGGTGGTAATTAGCAATATGGTGTCAGAAGTCACACCCGCTGGACAAGATGATATTTAGTGATACGGTCCTGGTTTGCTTTTAGATGCTATTTAGCAGAGAAATTAGGTGAAAGTGCGAGCTCGAGCTTTCTGCACAAAAAATACCTGTCTGTTTATTTTGTTGGTGCTCTTGGACTTACATTGTGCAAAATGGATAAGGTACTCACTGCTGTAATTTTTTTTTTTCATTTTCCTTTGTTGGCTCAGTTGTAAGCAGTGCTATTTTAGAACATGAAGGTCATTTGTTCAAATCCATCATATGACAGTTGGTATGTTCCCCCCATGTACACTGGTTTTCTCCTACAGTCCAGGACATGCATGTCAGGTGAGCTGGACTCTCGAAATTGCCTGTAGTCACGTGTGTTGAATGTGTTTCAGTGATGAATGAAGCTGTTTGTGTGTTCATCAGTAAATTGCACATAATGCATTAAAACATGACGTAACACTAAGTGATTAAACACATAGCCATGCAAGTGTTGGTTGTGCTGGCCCTCCTCCTGGTTTTCTTTTATACTCAACTGCCCATAGCCCAACTTCTGCTAAATTGCGTGTGTTATGGGTCCCACAATAGGAAGTGAATGCAGAGGCAGAAGAAACCAGGGTCAGGAGCTTAATTAAAAAGTGTATCCCCTGTTTAAATGTCTTTATTTTTCTATTAATTGCAAAATAGGTTTGTTTGTGATTAATTTGCACAAGGACACGAGGTGTCTCTGATATTAGTGGCTAAGTCAAATTGGTGGTTGGTCCATGAGCCACTAAAGAAGTAATAATCCCCTCTTCTCATCATTGCAAATCCCGTGAGGCCTTTTCCCCTTCAAAATTATGTGTATATTTAATCTAACATTACAACACAATGAGCAAATGTTTCTATTAAATTTATCAGTGGACTGCTTAATGACAACACATAATGTTTGCACTGGCCGTTTCTGCAAAATGATCAAGTTGATCTTTTTTTCTTTTTTCTTTCCCCCATACAGTGTCTGCTCCTGGGAACTGGGAAGCGAACAGTAACTTTTTTTAGTGTTCTGTGTTGGCAACAAGAAGCACTTAGTGGAGGTAGAGTTTATAGTCCGATCTGAGGCATCAGACAGAAAGTGTTGAATTTTTAAAAGTTACGCAAAACTGCAAGCTTTCTTTAACTTCAACCAGGAGGTTTAGCTTCCACTGTCAAAGTTCTGCGCTTTGCATGGCCGACCATTTATCTCTACGGCATTAAGGGGTGAAACACTTTCTAGACTGAACTAAAACTTGCCTGCAGTGTTTTGTCTTCAACGTATTTGACAAAGCAAATTACTTTTACTAATGAACATGTACTTTATAGGAGACGAGGTTGATTGTGACAGTACATACTAGTGTTCCAACCAGAATATTATTCACTCAACACAAATATTTTGGTAGGAACCTTTCAAACATGCACAGCAGAGGCATGAAAATAGCACAGATCATGACTGTGCCTTATGCTCTGTGCTTTCAACTTGCTCTGAGCATCACAGATCTCTGTTCCTCACCTCTGCTTTGCCGGTACTCCCCCTGAGAGTCAAGCTTATTGTGAGTCATCAAAATACCAAATGGATGCGGGCTAGAAAACAAAAAAAACACTGTCTACACCTGACAAAAATATCACCTGGCCAGTGAAAAGCCCTGTCGACTCACATACTGACAAGAAAACAGACCTCTCTATCAGTATGCATAGACACGAATTACATGACTTATTCCTGCAGATCTCGCTTTCATCTGTGCATGTCTTGGTTGGATTTATTTAAACGCTAACTGATTCACAGCTATCCCATCTGAACAGATAGAAATTTGGATGAAATCGTCCTACCTACCAATCCATCAATCCAATCTCCCATCTACCCTTGCCACCTTTCTCGGCCAGGGAAATGAAGGCCAAGCAGGCTGTTATCAGCGAGGGGCTGGAGGGAGGCAGGGAGATGCCATGGATTGGGAATTAGGTCTAGAGATGTTGCAGGGTGGCCTCAGCTCAGCAAACAGGTTGTTATTAAAAGCCTTGTAATAGGCTAGATTACCCTCCAGATATGGCCTAATCCTTGAAAGACCTCACAATCAAATCAATTGAAAAAGAAGATGGTGGGAGTGGTGGTGGAGAGCTCGGACTGTTAACGCTCTCCTGCCTCAGTAAGGATCTCTTTTAGGGGTGCTCAGGGGTTAGATGTGGTCTTTGTTGCACTTGCAATGACTGCATCTCTATGGACTGGCTTATACTTTATATCTATTTTTTTATTTTATTTACACTGCTTTACTGGTGCACCAGTTAGTTGTATGACCTTTTATGAAATGGTTTTGCTGTTTTTGAATTAGGTTTCCATCACGTCATTGTAGTAGAAAGTGGTAACCGTTCTTTCGAGTCATGTATACTGGCATGGTGCTGTTATCTTGAAACTTGGTGCACATACTGCTTTTTCATTTGTTGCCGTCAATGCCTTGTCAACCCAGTATTTAAAATAGTCAAATCTATTGTAGGAATCGTAGAGGAATATAAAGATGGGCAACACGTCACTGCTTCCTCCCACTGTTAAAAAACGAAGCCAAAATAACCTGGATACTAGCGCTGCCATCTTGCGCTTGTGACATCTTTTGGAGCCTGAGTCTATGCAGTAGTAATCCGGTGGTGGGTCTGCAGTATTGAAGTCCTGCCGAAACACCCACTTGACTCAGTCACAAGCAGGACTTTGCTGTCAGTGACATCTCATCTCCTTTTTATAGCACAAACAACTTACAATTATTGAAAAATTGAGTCAATGAAAAATCATCACTTGAACATGAAGCTCTCAAATATCCAGTTTATATGAATCTTTGTAGACCTAGTTGTAAAGTTTCAAATTACTGTTATGTAACTGTTATTCCTAAAGTTTTAAAGCTGTGAAATTGCCTTTTGACCAGTAATAATATTCATATCACTGCTACCAACACTCGTCCATTTCTCAGTGTAGTAAATTGGCATGGGACATGTAGTGAGCGCAGTTTAAAGCCATGTGGAACATAGAAAACAACACAGTTAGCCTTTTATTAGCACTGTACAGATACCGCTGGTATCCTAGCTTTTATTAGCCTCCTTTTTAAAAAAATTTCATTTAAAAGACAGATAATGCAGACAGATCACTCAAATTGAAAAATCACACCCCACCACTGAAGGATGCTATTTAAATGAGAAAAGTCAGATATATAGGGAATCTGAAATACTGTTGTCACTGCTGTAATGCTAAATGTTTGGTTTTATTCCCTGTAAAACATTTGTTTCCTCATTTTTTCCCCCATTTGAAGTGTGAAATTGAATGTGGACGTCTGGCCATAAAGTAATTACAAGTCCAAAGAAAACCAGTCGCAGGCACTGCCAGACGACTTCTTCCCATTTAGGGTCCATTTGCATTGTTGCAACGTGGTATTTTTAGACTTAGTGTGTAATGTGTGCTTTTGAAGATGACTAAATGAAAAGCAGCACCCATCTGAAGATGGGACTTCAGTCAGTGACATAAGCCTATTGCTACTAATCTTCAAAGACGGGTGTATTTAAGTGTGTGGCAGCGAGAACAGGAGCTTTTCTTTAGTCTTTGTTTTGAAGTCTTAATTGTTATTTAATTTGTGTTCTGCTTTGTTGTAAAGGCTGTGAAATGATAATTGCATTGCTGTTTCTCCCCTACCTCACTTTGATGTATGTGTGTCTCTGGACTCATCAACAGATTCTTTTTTTCTTGTCCAGTAATATTATTGATTATTTTACTGCCAAGGTGAGGCAGCACATCACCTGTAATGATTCTCATGTGCTCACTTATTCAAAGTTACATAATGACCAACAAGCGTATAAGACAGAGAAGTGTCCCAATCAAACTTTCTCCCACAGATCACCCATTATCATAGGATGATTTCTTATTTGCTAGTGCGATACAGATCCACATAATTCTTTTTGCTCAATGATGATGGTCATTTAGAGGAGACACAGCAAAGGTCTGGCCGGTCAGTCTGACTGTGCTCTGTCCATTTTCTTGTCAGTGCATCAGAAAATGAGTCCTTAGGGAGCCGTCGTAACCTCTGAATTGGAATTCAGAGGTTAACCTGCTGAAGAATACATGGACCTGTTGGTGTTTTGCCTATGAAACAGAGGAAATTGCTAAGCACATGTGTTCACTGAGAAATCAATGTGTTGGTCAGCATGTTGCCTGTAAAAGATGATTATTGATTCATCAAGGCTTAAAAACAGGGAGTGCTCTCAATGTGAGGTACTACCTTTATAGGACCCTCTTAGTGCAAGTTGGCTTCCTGTGGAGATGGATGTCCAGGTAATTTTCAGTTAGCTGCCCACCTCAAAGTCACTTTGTGTCATTTCACTAAGCAGGGGATAACAGGAGCACTGAGGGCACGGAAGAATTGACTGCAGGTTAGACCTTCTTCTGTACTGTTCTCTCTGTGTGAAGAAGACTCTGATGGTGTCTGTCTCCCAGTTAAACACTTGAAGCAAAGCCTATCAGTCATCATGACACCAGTAAGACGCTTGAGACTTTTTTCTTTCCTGTGAAGTGTGGCTGTAATGTGCCAGTGTTCCACTGTGCGATAGAAGTCCACTATTCATCTCCAAGTGTGATGATTTTTAGTTTTCAGATAAACTGAAGGATTACATGCTGCTTGCAAAGAAAACTTTTCTGCCATCTATGCTCAGAAAAGCCTTTCAAAACCATATTGTTTTATCTCAAAAAAGAATTGTTGCCAAGCTAAAAGCCTTAATTGGCAGAATAATTTGGCAAAACTCAGCAAATATCAGAAAATCACAACACTAACATACATTAGCATAACACTTCAGCATATATTAAGGTAGCCTGCAGACATTAAGCAAGAAGTGGCTTGCCACCTAATGGATGCAGGTCCAATATTCCCTTTTCCTTTGGCTCTAGTCTCCACCAGCTCTTTAGGAACAATATGTGGGTTTTTACTGTATGCTAAATATTTGACTTTCTTTAAACATTTGTCTATCTGATGTCTGACACAGAATTTCTGAATCATGATTGAAAATATATTAAATGTTAATGCTGCTGCATTGCTTGCTGGTATTTTATGGTGTAGTGCCGAGGCAGAGTAGTTATGAAGTTGTGGGTTGCATCACACACTGCTTCACACTGGGGGGCTGTCGGACTCTCCCATATTCTTCTCTTTTCTTCCCTTTCCCCTTTGGATATCTCTGTACATTGTCTTTGTCTGGACTCTACATGTTCAGCTCTGACCTCTACAGATTTTCGCAGTCAGAGAAATAATATTTTCAGCTGGTATTTCACTGGAGGGCCGGAGTACTCTATGGGTAATTACAGGTGGGCTTTAGGGTCAATTTATGAGCACAGGTGAGGTCTCAGCTTAGTTTGGTACCCCAAGACTTTAAATTCTGGATGTGACACATGACATAACCTCAGGCAACAAACACCACGGCCCCTGTAAATAAATAAAGGACCTGCAGTATAGAGGGGAAAGCTTGGACCTGAAGGTGTTTGTTCAGACTAGATAAATAATTTATCACTTGCCAAACCACACAAGCAGTCGGTGTTGGTTGCCAGAAATGTAAGCAAGGTTTTCTTTTTTCTATAGGGGGAGGGCGAACAAAGACTACTGTCATCTACTGAGTTTTAAAGGAGCAATATGTGAAAATTTTAATTCCAAAAATTAACTAAAATCTTCAACAGAATGTTAAGAAATAACAGTTTTGATGTCATGTCTGAAATGTCTATGTATTGTATTGCAGAGATACTGAAGTGACCATGCTAACCGGCTAGCCTTGGCCTGTCCTGTCTTTTCCTCTTTTCTTTCATGATTAGTTTGTGAAATGAATATATTTGGGTTTTGGACTATAAATCAGACAAACTAAAATAAGCTTTGGCTCTGGGGAATTGTGATGGGCATATCACTAGTTCATTATTGAAAACAATCATTAGCTGAAGACCTACAATCAGACCTAAAATATCAAGTGAAACACCATAAATGAAGTCAAGGCATTTTAACTTTTATTAATGTTAAAGTTTCGTTAAAGTTTAAAGTTTCAAATGACAGTTACGTAACTGTCATTCCCAAAGTCTTACAAATGATGTAAGCAGAAACTTGTGTTTCCCATTTCCTGTTGCAGGATGGCCATCCAAGTCGACAAGTTTGACTTTGAGAGTCTGCCTCAGCCGGACCAGGAGACAGCTCGCTTCACTAACCCCAAACAGCTGGAGGAGGAGCGACAGCATGCCCAGGGCTGCCAGATCAACAGCAAGCTGGGCATCTGTTGGAGCATCATATCCTTCCAGTGGCTACATGTACAGTAGAGTTATATTAGAGAAGGGCTGAGCACTGCCAGAAAGACAGCAGATAAACATGATCAAGGTTTACTTTTATAACTGAGGGTCTATGCTGAACTGATAAACAGATTATAATGTCAATGAGTGGTCAAACAGAATCTTTTAGCACTGTGTGTTAGTTGAATGTGTTGTTTGTTGACATCAGTAGGATCAGTGTTACAGGACATCTGGATCCCGCATCTGGAGGCCCTCTGGCCAGCAGGGAACTTGTTCGCTTGCACTGACAGATGGTAAAGCGTATGGCATAGTGCTTGCTGCTCTGCCACTATGAAGTGATGTCTTACTTTGTGTATGTGTGGGTGTGTATTTGTCTCATTTACCAGCAGCAATATGATGTAACATTTTCCCATTGGTCCTAGTTTGTGGGTAAGCTTTGTGGTCCATCCAAGGTAATCTTTGACACCATCACTGTCTGCATGTTGCCCCCAGGGAGACGACTCTTTGTATCTGTTCCCATGTTTACTGTTGTCCTCTGGCCTGCCATGTAAATGTGCACCACCAACACACTTGCTGTCAGAAATCAAAAACGTGTAGGTTGTAATACAGATGCAAGCTGGGTTAGTGTTTGTGTTCAATGGGGATGTTAACAGAGACTGTAATGTGTCTTAATTAATGGGGGTTAAAACTTTGACTAACAATGCACTTGATGTAGAATTCAGAATAAGAAATCTATTACAGGTGCTTTTCAACCAAATAGTACAGGAACGAGGGAGTTAGAGGAACTAAACTGAGGGATTAAATAAAACTGAAACTTCCTCTTCCTGATGCACAGCCATGCTCACAATCCCACTACAATTACAAGAACTGTGAATATTAGGCTTATTAAAATACTGGCAGATTAAAAGCAGCAGCTTAGTTTGAGACGTGAGTGTTTTTTATGCAACAAAACAACAAACTGTTGTGAGACTGAAAGGAAGACGCATAGAGGAGATTAAAAATGCCAGAAGGATGGCAGCATACATTTTTGAATATCAGTAACCACTTCAGAACATTAGTACTTAGTACAAATTACTGAAAGCCTGAATTAACCTGTAGCAACATATTGTTAATTAAACATCCTACAAGGAACTTCTAACTGTTTATGAAACAGTCAATTTAATGCTGATGCCTCTGCATAAGATAACAAGACCAGCGTGAAAAGATTTGCTGTTTCTGTGTAGTTATTATAGTCATTCTTAATGCCTGTCACTGGGTCAGATTCCGACTTATCCAAGTTGGATAAGTCATAAAATGAAAACTATATTTTACGGTGGAGTGCTGAGGATGAATTGAGGCATCTCACAGCCTAGATTTCTTCAAACCCTCCTACTATTGGGCATTATACAAAACATAATAGGAAACAACTTGGAAGCAAATGCTGCTACATACAATTCACAACAATACAAATTTACTTCACTTTGACCTCAAGTGACACATGAAAGACATTAAATTGGCAAAAAAAATCCAGGCACACTGCTTTGTTTTTGTGCAAAAGTTAAAAAAACCTTTATTAAGGATTCATGACCAACGTGCATTGACTATTTTTAATAAATGTTGTACACTAAGTGAAGCATGCTGGAGGGCTCACTTTGATGACTTTCAATAGTGCAGACTTTGCCCTGGGCCTCTAAAATATTTGGGCAATTAGAAGGTCAAAACTTTAGGCAGGTTCCTGCAGTCAAACGTCTGGTAAAGCTCATGAATTTCATAACATGGTGATAAGAGCTGCTAGTCATCATGCATATAGTGCCTTGTATCAGCCCATAACTCATCAGCTGGCAGTTAGCGGTGCACATATTTAGAGATTTAAGAACAGCCTGTCAGATTGTTGGTGAACATGGTGCACAGTTAATGATAAATCCAATCTCTGAGCTTCTGAAGTTTCCATTATATTTCTCCTTTTTATGAAGGCGTAAACACTCCCATCATTATGTGTATTGTTTTATCTACAAGCAATTTGGCAGCGTGTAGGCAGGAATGAAGAAAGAAAATGACATACAAATGTATTCCCAGCAGCACGTCTGATAACGCTCCTTTTACTGCAGCAAAAAGCAGCCTGGAACTGCCTGTTTTATCATTTTATCCTACTAAGAAGGTATATTATGATTAGAATTTGTGAATTTAAACAAGTACCTTCTGAAGCTGAAAAGCATAGTGAAAACGTCATCAACAGACAAATCCTGTAGCTGCTCAGTATCACAGGCAAACAGTGTCTGTGACTCTTCAGTGCAATAGGGACAACAAAAAAGAAAAACAAATGAAATGTACAGCACCAAAAATAATATACTGTATATCTAATGTTATTATTAAAAAGGGTACCACGCTCTCTTAAGGTCATTAAGTCAATTTGAAGGAATAGCTCACGTCACTTATTCATTCAGCATCAATGGTCCAACACCAACATTGTCACATGATGTTATCGAGTTAAGTCCTGATGCAATGGTTTCCTCCACAGTGAGACGTTTCTCGGCATGTAGTGTGACCCAACTGTCTTAAATTATTCGAATAGCACAATGTCATTCTTGCTTCGGGCTGGATTTTCCCTTTAACAACATGAAAAACTCGAGAAAGAAAAAGATTTGATTACTGTGCATGTCACACTCTGAAGCACTCACTTGGCCTTGAGCAAAGTAAGTCACTTTAATTTGTAATTTATGAGTTCCTGACAATATTATTCCTGTTGTGTTGATGGTGTTCCGTTATAGTGATTCACTCACTCACAGAGAAAGACCTTGTCATATACAGTACAGACAGTGGGCAAAATAGAAGAAATGAAGGAGGCTGTGTGTGTGCACGTGTGTGTACAGTATATGTGTCGTCCCCTTGAGGTCATTGCCAAGTTCATGAATCATCCCTTTGTGTTGAATTTCATAGCCAGCATTAATATCCACTACAGTTGTTATTGCGACTCCCTCTAAAGCTGTCTCAGCCAGCCTTGTAAATCCAGATTACAGTATGTCTAAGATATTGTGGCCAACCAGAAGTGACAGCATGTTACTTCAACTATAGATTGACTTCAGTGGACACCAGTGCAGCTCAGAGGCTGCTATAATTGTACAGGCTAACTTCAAGATCTCGCTCAGCTGTACACCTTGGGCATCCCTGTTTGTACCATTACTCGATCTAAAGTCAGGTCTAATGCTCTTCCTGACTGTTGAGACTCCCGGGGTTTGGAACTTGACCGACAAGTTGCTAATACAGCTCACAAGCAAGCACCAAATAGGTACCATCAATCACCAAGAAATAGCAAAAAAAAAAAACATAAAACAAACTTGAAACCATTCTGTCAGCCCAAAGCTGTGATGAGCCAGTTCTCCAAGAAACACTTTGGAGGAATTAATGTCTCTGTGAAGTTTTTAATTAAAGTAAGCAATGACTCGTCGATTCTCTTGTGCCAGGAAGCACTGTGGTGCATGAGATAAAATTTTTCCGGGCAACGAACAAACGAAAAGTGCCAAACTCTGCATGATTGTTGACAATAATTTTAGCAAGTGGACAAGCATGTTGATCATCCACACATTGGCAGAGTTTCTGTGGTTGCTTGGCTCTGTAGCAATTTAAGGGAATGACCACAACTATATATGATACAGTGCAGCTGAAAGTGGATTGCGCACCTTATTAGAGTGCTTAATCTTAGAATAAAAACCTGTTTCATGCAATTAATCCAGCAGTTCTTACCAAATGTATTTCGCAGTCAATCCCATTAAATGTACAGTATGCTGTTCACATGACCCATTACCCGACCCGTGTTCTAATGTATCCATTTATGCACAGTAAGGGCTCAAAGACATGGCTGTTGTGAAAGACATGAGGGCTCCCTCACTTAGCTTGCTGCCACTGACCCATACCTGGATAAGTGCCAGAACATGGATGGATGGATCGATGGAAGAAGCCTTTTAATCATGCGCCATTTTGACCTCTTGTTTCCAATATAGCTGCACATGCAGTATATGTATTCTTGAGCAAGATGTTCATAGTTCCCAAATTGGTATAGTGCGACCTTTAGACCTTTTATCTGCATTTGTGTTTCACCTAGAGGTATTTGAGGTTGTCTCCTTCATCTGTGTGTAACGCAGTTTATGGCTCCATAAACTTTCAGTTACAGTACAGTTCGAAAATAAATAAGTAAGACCCAGAACCTCTATACCCACGTTAGACGCTCATTTTTTAAGTTGTATACAGGTGTACAGTGCTTTTCTAGCAAGTAGCAGGTCCCATTGCCAATAAATAAATAATTTGGTATCAGATCAGTGCATAGACTCATGCACTTGCCGATACCGACTCCAACATTTTAAGCAAGTCTGATACTGGTATTGGTATAGAAACAACCCTGCCTATTGAACCAATTCCAGTGTGCAGTTTGGAATCACTGTTATAACAGTGCAGTGAGGTGAAATGTAGCCTACTGTGTGTGTCCTTTACTTTTGGGATCATTCAGTGTTTTCAGGGCTACTCTACAATGAAACTGGCTCACCTTTGTGCAGTGGGGTCAGTAGATATAATGAACATCCCCAGATTATGTAACATGTCCTTTTCAAAGCGGACTTCTCTGTGCGTCCACTGAGAATTGCAGCAAAAAGGCTGCTGGTCATTATGCCACAGTAACATCCAGCTGTACCGAGTGAGACACACTGTACCTGGTGTGTGCTGTTCCCCAACGGTTCCAATGAATCCTTGAAGTAGAAATTCTACGTGTTCATCAGACAAGCGGTCAAAGCCACAACACTGCCATTGTTCGTTCAAATAAGAAGCAGGTGCATGTTGTGACATGTGATTCATTATGAGTCAGACTTTGGCAATGACCCAGCAGGCACAGTAGAAGCACTTTTCAGCACAGTATGTTTTGTCTGTGGATGCCTTCTCTCTCTCTCCCTCGCCCTCTGCATGCATACTGTACTCTCCATCAAATGTTAATAGACACAGGTTTGGTGCTCTAGGCCCTGCTCATCTCACCCATTATTCCAAATGTCAGCTGTGTAAATGATCAGCGGTGAGCTTATCATCACATATTATCTGGGTAATTGCTCTCTGACAGCCTTATTTGCTTTGATGCAGCATTGAAAACATTGATAGTCTACCCTGTGATCAGTTTAATGTTACCATTAGAGTCAGGTTGCAGAAACATGCTCTCTGTGAACCTTTGACATCTGAATGAATGCATTAGATAAATAACATTTAATTCGTAGATAGTTTCATTGCCACCATTTGCACAGCTGTAAAATGTGAAAATCAATGCCCTATTTTGTGCCAGTTTGAATGTCTAGCAACAAACTCCTTTTACACACTTTGTGACATTTTTCTTTATATTCCCTAGTGAGACCTCCTTTTTGTGGCTAGCCATACTGCTCATCTACTACTAAAGCCCTAAAGACTGATTTAGTGGTATCCCTTCTTTACCTTTGCTGTTTCTGATGTCTGTGTAATATGAGAAGCATGAATCCACACATCTAGTATACACTACGATAAGCAGCTTTCACATATTAACAATTTCTCTCTCACAATCAAAGTCAATGAGGCCCTTTAATCTTCTTTTTCATGAATGAAACTAATAGGGTAAGCATCTTGTACTGTGATGTAACTAGATTGACTTACTTGCCTGTAGGAAAACTGGATGTTGACAATAATGACAAAAGCTCATCATTCAGATAAAATTCAAGGTATTTTTTAATCTTTCTGGATTCATCATCTTTTCTTTAAACCGAAGTCACTGTTGGGAACAAAAAGTACACAAGATGATATGATTGTCACATTAATATTGTCTCTGTTGCAAAACGTATCCGTTGAGGCTCTGCTGAAAAAAGACTTGTCAGTGCTTAAAGTCTCAAAGGATGAGGGTTTGCACTTAAAGGTGTTTGACTGTCAGCACACGTTAAGCACTTAAAGGACTTAAAGTCATGTCGAAAGGATTCGAAGAGGCAGGAGAATAGGCACAGAAAGGAAAGCAGTATCAATTGTCACAAAGTACTGTATTATTAATTGTAGCTGTAAAACTGACTTTACAGGCTCTGATCCTGAATTTTTCAAAACAGATATTCTGCAACCACAATTAATTTATACGCTGACCCTACTTTGGTGTCATCTTTGACTACAACTTCAACTGAGATAGAGACATGAAATATATAGTTTTCTGTGTCTCAGAAACAGTTCAACAATCAGAAGTTATTCGTTATAAATAAGCCTGGAAAATGTTATTCAAAGTTTGAGGTCAATGTATTTGTCTTTTTAAGACACAGAGGTACACAATGAAAGGAAAATTTAATCTGTGTGAATGTGAACAGCAGCAACAAAATGGTGATGATAACACAGGTAACGTCAATTGGCAAGTTCAACATCAAGTAAACACTGTCCATCAACTTTGACTGTGTTAAACCACCAAGCATCAATAATGTAAACACAGAGTCCACGTCTCCTCGTCCTGCGTTCTGTTGGCTCAGAACACAGTCCCCCTGTCAAGTGCAACAGGTCTCTGTAAAGATGTGGACACATCATCTCTGATTCCCCATTGTTTAGACAGCCTGAGTCGCATTTGTACATTTAATTTTCCTGGGACCAGACATTAGCCAGGAGCACCCTTTAATCCAATCTGGATTAGCATGACTCTTATCCCAATTTACTTCCTCTCCTTCCTGGGGCAGTCCGGCTGGTCTGGCTGAACAGTTGAAACATGCTGTTGGCAGTTATCTTCTCAAAGTCCGCTGCTCTTAATCCAAAACCCACACTTTCTTCTCCAATGCTGATGAATTTACTTTTCTCATAGGCAACAAAGTAAAAAAAAATAGCTTACAGCATCCGAATGCATTGCTGCTGCCATGACAGTTCATAAGTTCATCATCTGTCAACTGGGTTATTGTAACTTTTTGCTGTCTGGAATCTGTGAAGAAGACTCAAACAGCAGTCTAAATCCAGTCTAGCAACACCATGAAGATACACTTTGAGCTAAATGCTAAATACTGAATGCAAATGTGAACCTCACTGTGGTGCTGCAAAGTCAAAGGATCACCAAAGTAATCAGGATTTGTCATGTGGGTGCCATGAATGCTTGTACAACATGTTGAAATGTCAAACCATTTTCAGTAGATGTTGAGATATTTTACATAACAAGTGAAAATCTTGACCTGCTGGTGATGTTAGAGGAGAAGTCAGGGGATAACTGAGGTCATTAAGATGCATCCTCAGCAACCATAATATGCAACATTTTCATCAATGCATCAAGTAGTGGTCGGCCAATGTTAATTTATACTTGAAATGCACCAAATCTCTCCATGCTGTTGTCTTTAACATACCCACCCTTCCCTGCAACGTCTCGGAGAGGCCAGTGTGGAGGGAGTCCTCAACCAGCTGGTCCTGGAGCACCTACAGCTTGCTCCCTTGCAGTGGGGTGAGTCTCTTACAGTATGTGTGTGCCTGCGTGTGTGTGCGTGCGTGTGAGATTATGAGTTGTGATCACACACTTCCTCTACAGTCATCACTGAAAGTTTGTGAACTTTTCCTGTTCAATATAAAGAAAATGAAACAGGAAAGAAGGTTAAACTTATTTTGTGTCTTTATACAGTTCATATAATTGTCCTTAGACCTCTCATTTTCTATGATTATATTTGTCTGTCAGTCACAGTTATCTGTGTGGTTCCTTAGCTATCTCTTTACCTGTCAGTTAGTGCATAAACCTCAAGAACTGGTCTCAAGCCATGTTTTTTATTTGCATTCTTAATGGGCTACAGGCTATTTTGGAGAAGTGTAGACAGCAGCTTGGGAAACATGTGAATCACCGGGGACGCACAGAATTTGTAGGAGCACTCTTCGGTCGCACCATCTGTGATCATCCTCTGAAATCACTTTTGATTTACTGCGGATGTTTGTTTTCTGAGGATCCCGGTCTCTCTTTGGGCACTGCCAGCATTTTGATTAGTCAGCTGGGGCTGTCCTGCTTTTGCAAAGAGAAAGCAATCTGCAAAATGAAGCGACAGCAGATCAAGCATGGAAATGTAAGAACCTATTGAGACAGAAATAGGGGGGGGATCAAGGCAGATACTTCACTGGATTCGCTCTTCTTCAGATATTTTTGCCATTTGACATGCACTCCCTTCTGTGAGGAAACATTCCCAAGAGTAAAAAGCTGTTACGGAGACGTTCGAGATGCACCTTTCTTTCATCTGATATTCTACATTTTGTGTGTAATCTCGGTGCACGCAATTGCAGTTGGTGTTATTTTCTCATTTCTCCATTTCTGTGGGTAGTCTTGTTGTTCCAGTCCAGTTCATTGCAAGCCTTGCTGATTATGAGTCAGATAATTTGCCTTAGCCCATTAGGATGCCTTTATCAGGGTTGCAAAGACTATCACAGGCTCAATTACGGGTATAGTTCAAGCATTTCCCCAGTGTCTAAAATCGTTAGTCCAAATGGATGCTTTTAATACTGTTGAGTCTCTGTGAGCCTCACACTTACACAGATACTGTAGATGAATCTAACTTGCCTGTTAAAAAATCTGACGTATTTAATTGCTGCGGTGTTTGGGGCCAAAGTTTCCTGTTCTGTTGTAGTTTGTTCAAGTTGCTGTGTTAAGGATTGAGACTGTGTATGCTTGTTGTTGTTTATTTCCCTTTAATCACATAGTTTAAGATGACAGAAGATTTTAACTTTTTTAAACTCACTACTGCTCATAATCCTGGTTCTTTTTCTTTGAAATTGGTAATCATTCAGTCAACCCCCATTTGCTGTTTTTTCAACCTCTTGCCATTGTGACAGAGGATTTTAGCTATTTTAATAGAAAGGAGAAGCTGGTTCAGTCTTTTGCAGATCTCATTATGATGATTTTTAAACTTGATAATTTCTTTTTTTATTAGTTTATAGAAACTTTAAACTCCTCCATGAAGCGATATATTCTATCTCAAATGTTCTTCAATCATTAATTGTTGCCACGATTGTTCCAGTTTGGTCTCATCAGTAAAGGATCATTGAGAAATCTCCATCTCTCTTTAATTTTAATAAGAAAGACACTGTCACACCTACTTTATTTGCCTACTATAGACAAATCCAGTAATGGATTTGTGTGCTCTGCCATCTGGCATTGCCGCCAATACTGCAGTGGCAGCTCGGCATGTACTGCTGCCTTTTGACAGTGACAGCAGCGCAGGATGTTGGATTAAGGTACCGTATATGGATGGTGACCTTAACAGTATTCAGATTTTACATATCAACCATTGGTTACAACAATAGCCTGAATAGATGATTGAGAAATAGAGAAACAACTTAACTAATTAACACATTTCAAACAATGTAGTACTGTGTAATATACCAGAATGGCTGTAGTAGCTACAGTAGGTAGCATAGTCAGTTAAGAGCTGCATTTAATCATTACAGACCAGTAACAAAAGAAAAAAAAAGTTTTTTTTGTGTTTCTTTTAATACCTATTAAAGATTATTTCATGAAATGCCTGGCAACAAAATGGCAATTCAACCTAACAGGTCACTCAAAATTACAGTTAAAAAATATGAATGCATCAATTATAATCATAATTATAATATTCTTGATCCTCTCCTGGCAAACATGTCAGGAAGACACCACCACTGTGATGATGACTTTTTTTTTAATGCCACCTTTTACCTTTCTCTTTACAACGGCTGCAAAAAGGGATCCCTCACACAAATATTGTTTACTTGTCCAACAAATTAAACTGGAATTCTTTTTAGATTATTGCACTGCAGATGTGAAAATGCCGCTTGAGATTTGTGCTCTTGTGAAAAAGTGTTTTAGACTTCATAATATCCTTGATATCCTCTAGGCACATTAACTGCTTTTCTGGAGCCGAAATCAGTCAGGGGGTCATTACGCCCCAGTGCCACCCATGGTAGCATCATGACATTTTTCCAAGGGTGGAAAGAGTATTGTATTTCTGTCACAATATTTTGAGCAGTAGAGCAGTGTCTGTACGTTAACCTCGACTGCTCGCCTATAAACTAGGCAGCGTGACATGAACATGCACACAGAACAATGCCAAGATAAATTATTGATGGAGCTCCACATTGCCTGACTGTGTGTGTGTTTTCAAGATCACACATGGTGTGAAAATCTCATCCACGAGCAGTACACAAGTACATGTTGTGAATATGCATTTGTATGAGTGTGTTACTCCGTTTGTATATGGCACAAGCCCACATGTGTGATTGGCTGTGTTGATGGTTCCTTAGTTAATCCAAGAAGTGCTTCAGTGCCACTCCATAGTTAACATCCAGCTGCCAAGTATACAGTAAATGTCTCGAGGACCATCATTCTCTAGCTTTCTCTCTGCTCTCCTGCTTTTCTTCACGTACTCATTTAAAGAAAATTGGAATCGCTTCCACTTCTGCTCTCACTCAGAGTACTTGAGCACGGGGCACCCTCCTTCATTGTGGCCTAAGAAGCATACATGTAACTGAGGTAATCCAAGCGTAGTTCATGTCGGGACGGGAACAGCTGTCACATGCCTTCACCCCTCATCTGGATGGCCACTTGTTGAAATTTAAGTTGTTGTTTTTATTGTGTGTGTGTGTGTGTGTGTGTGTGTGTGTGTGTGTGTGTGTGTGTGTGTGTGTTTAAACTGGATTACTTTTTATTGGTGGAAAACAGTGATACCAAATAATCACCCATGGACACATACACAAAAGACTCATTCTAAAGTAAAAGAAACACAACAGCTTTTAGTTTCAGGTAAAAATACATGAATGAAGATGTAATTATGAATAATATATTCAATTTCTGCGAGTAGACCTCCCTAAATCCCACAGGCTACCTTGTTCAAATGCACTAACAAAATAGAAATATAAAATCTGACAAATGGAGAAATCAAAATTTTTACTTCAGTCTCTTACATACACTTTGATTGAAAATATTGAATGAGCAATATATTGAAATAAAGTAACAACATAAGCTCTTTGCCATCATCTGAGTTCAGCCAGTTGTCGTCATTGGAAACTTGATGCCTCTTTATTATTGGCTACCACAGAAATCCATAAATATTTGATCACACAGGTTCCAGTAAATGGAGAACATGGAAAATGCCAGAATCTGTTTCATGGCGTCGTGTTTGTTTACAAGCTCATTATTATTATTGAATGGGGAGCAAACAGAGGCCATTAGTAAATGATTCTACCTCTGGGCAGAGTCAGACCCCGCTGCAATAATGCAAGATCATATATGATGAAATTCACTACATAATTACAAATGAATAATGCAAGTATGTTTTTGTTTAATTAGTGACACATCCTTTTGTTTCTGCTGAATTTCATTCTTGGGTTCAGAGGACGGCTGTAATTCAGAGTGGGCTAGAATTTAAAGCGGATTACTTTTATGTTAATGTGGTAAGCTTGTTTGAATCAAAAAAAAAATGCGCACTCATTTTCCCATAAACACAAACATAGATGAGTGGTCTGCTTTTTTCTTCTTCTCTCTTGTCTTTATGTTGTCTAGAGAGCATATCTCTTATAGTGTTCCTTCCATAAACATGGAGACTGCTTGAACATTATTTTCTGCCTGCGTTTGCTTGATTTCACAGAGGCTACAATTCTTCAAAAAGACTTTTTTTGGAATTAAATTAATATTAAGATCATCAACTGTGACTGCAATATATATTAATACACATTTGCAGTGTAGCTAATTTATTGGAAGGTTTTATAGACCAGGAACAACATTGTAAATAAGAGCGTTCAGATTGATATGTCTGAGTGTTAGTACAAATTCCGAAAGATTGCTACTGAGTTTCTGTGCTTTTTATAGTCATTTAATTTTCTGCTCCAGCAGTAAAAGTTTGTCTGGAAGCCGCTCTGTCATTCTGTCACACATCGTGAAAAAGAAGTCCACTAAACTGTATATGTTGACTGTGGATTTCGTAGTGCTGTTGAAAAGGGTAGACAGCTTTACAAACAGTCTAAATGTCAGCACAGCAGCCTTGGAGAGTCTCAAATATTGTTTTTCAGAAGGTTACTGGCTGACTGGGTTAATTATCTGTGACAAAATTGTATTGCACTCCCAAAAACTATAAGGGGTACTCGTCATCCTCAAAATTGAAGAACTCGGATGAAAGAAGTCTGACGAGGTGCTATGGGATGGAACACACTAAACTAGGATGATATCAGCTCTTGTTTTTCCACAGGAAATGTTTTACCCAGCTCCAATCCAACCATATTGTTGCTAATGTCAATAATGGAGTATCGACTTGACATTACATTAGGGACTTTAAGCAGTGATGGTAGAGGGACAGCTATGGCATCGGTCAAACATTTGAACGGTTTGCCGTAGTAGTGGAAAACAAATATCACTAAGCAACATGTAACTCTTACAACGGCTACTTCCGTAACTACTCTCTTACAATTTTTGACGTACTCCTGAATACGGCAAACAAGGCGTTCTCCCGTGGTAGATTTTTCTGCTATAACCTCAGGAAGCGCTGCGATACAATCCTGCATGTGCAACTTCTTTTTCCTCTTGAGCACTGCAGCCGTCCTTTCAACCATCACTGCTTAAAGTCCCTATTGTTTAGAGGTGCAATAATGTGGCCTGAATTTTATTTTAAAACATTAAAAAAAAAAAAAAAAAACACATCGACAGACTGTGAAGAAATAACAGCTTTGACGTTATGTCAAAGACATCTGTGTGTGTTGCAGAGATATTTACTGAAGTCAACATGCTAACCACCTAGACCAAGCGTGTCCAGTCTCATAATACTACTTTGTACCTCTAGTGAGCTAACTAGCTAATGGCAGCTAGTAGCTACAGTGAAAGATAGCTACAGCAAAGAGTAAAGTGAGCAGCTGTTAGCGGTTACTCTGGTGATATGCTGCCCCCTCAATGTTTGGAGTGACCAAACACAGGTGGCCAATGTTTTACATGTTGCACCTTTTACATAAACATTGACAATGTTGGAATTATCAAAGTGAACAATGAGGTCTATGAAGGTGCCGACAGATTATTTTTTTACTAACCAACTGATATTGTTTAATATATATTATACATTTGACAAGTACTATAATTAAAGGTATTTGGATTTTTTTTTTTTCACAAATATAATATATAATAAAGTTATATCTATGTTTTGTCTTTCTCACCAAAAGGCCTTTTGGGATTCATTAAGGCACGACAAACATTTTAAATGCATTACCTTCTCCATAAAACAGCTTTTTTTCCCATATATTGGAACCTGTTGTGCCTTTTATTTGTGTTTCCTAGCCTGCAGTATTTGACTTCCTTGTTTTCTGAAGGAATTGCTAATTTTATTGCTAAGTTTCTTGGCAAATTACTGCCACCAGCTATCAAGTGATGGAATAGTGCCACCAGAATGTAACTCAGTACAGATGATAGAATGATGGTACCTCTGGAGAGGTTAAAAGCCCGTAGAGTATCCTTCAATACAATAAATAGGAATTTGTTTTACACATTTACACATTTTTGTTTTATTTATTTATTGAAAAAAAATAATCTAACTATTTGGTAAGTTCATGAGTAGATTTAAACACAATTTGCCATTTTTTAGCAGTGTTTGACAATCCACAATACTCCAGCGCTTCATGTTAGTATAAAATATATTTTAGTATTGATAATTGTTGATATGTCATCTAAAGGTTTCATTGGATTCCTTGATATAAACTGGCTACATTTAGATTCCTCTTCATAAATGTATCATATATCACAGTATTTAGTCAGGAAGTCTCTTAAGATCTCAAACGTCCCTATCGGTGAAACCCCGTTGGTGGAAATTGCCTCTTCCCTCCACAGTGGTTATAATGCCAGAACAGGTGGTATCATTTGTTTTTTTTTTGCAGCCTGGCATTATGTAAATAGCCCCATTGATTACAGCTCCTCAGCTGTCAATTTGATTAAAGCCAAAGTGGTGCACCTCGTGATAGGAGTCGCTATGTCAACTTAATGGAGTGTTGCTAAATAAACAGTCACCTGGCCAATCAGACGGAGCTCTCTGAGGGGTTGACACCGTCATACCAGGTTATGATAGTGTGCTAAAGGAGAGCACGAGGTCTGTATCAAACAGGAAGCGCCCTGACACTTTCAAGATAAGATTAAACTGGGTGAAATTTTTAATGATCCCCGTGGGGGAAATTGAGTTCTTGTGACAGCAAACAGTTATAGTTTGCTGTAAGTAAACTTGACTGTGTGTCAGATAAAGGTAATAGCTGCACACTTAAAACCAGACTATAATATCTTGGAAGACATAAAGCATTAAGGAACATGTAACAGTAACAAGTAACACAGCAGTAGAATATATTGCGACAGATTTAAAAGGACATTTTTTTATGTTTTTAATGTAACAGCATTAAAAACTATATGTACTGTGAAATTAAACTTAAACATTCAGCTTCACAGACAAACGTTATGCGAATGATGAACATTTTTAGGTAATATTGGACAATCGGTATCGAAGCACCAACAAGTACTTGTAATGAACTGTATTGACTACTGTAGAAGCAATGTTTGAGCAACTGTGGACAGGCTTTGATTTTCAGTATCGTCTGTTGAGTGCTGTAACCAAGCAGTGAGATGGAAAACGGCTAACCTGATTGCGGACTTTGCACCCATTCCCCACCCTCTCCCGCCATCAGTCTGCCACCAGGAACCCATCTCAATGGAATACAAATTCACCCATGAATGGAAAGACAAATGTTTAGCCTAGGAGGGAGATGGAAAGAGATGGGTGGGGGGCCTCGCTGTAAAAGGCGGAGAGATAATTTAATAAGACAGCGCTTCTGAACCGGCTCACACCGTCACATTTGTGAGCCTACCCTGCACACACACACAGATGGACATTTGGAGCAGTCACAGGCTGTGGCTTTTCAACACACACACGGGACGCCTCATGGAATAATATGCCTTTAAGCTTTTGTCAGGTGCCCAGTTGCTATGAGTGCTGCAAGTTTGATAAATGGTGCTGCCAAACAGCCCTGACCCACCTAACACTGAAGTCCTGTTGTGGTGATGATGATTAGAACCACTGACCTGAGGGAGAGGATGGGAATGAATACATGCATGGCTGGAAGAAAAAGAGAAGCGTTTTAACTGCACCTGTAACTGGTGATATGTCACATCTGAGAGCGTACATCAGCTCCACACTCCTCTGCAGTTATCTGCACAGCAGTGATAGGGCCTGTGGGAGATGGTGGTAAGCCTTCTTAAAGCTCAACTTAGTGTGGGATGACATCAGTCCAGGCTGCCACCGAGCTCCGGGGACGGCAAGCTCGTCCATCAGCCGCAAACCTACCGTATGTTTTATTATAGATATCCTCAGATTATAATATATTTTTAGCCTTGTGATACAGACTTCTTATATTAATATGTTTAGGGTAGTGACTTGATTATTCACAACTCCACCATTTATACTCATTCAAGTCTATTTACACTTGTATTAAGCCTTTTGTGACTCCAAAGAGGAGCTGTGCCAAATCTGATAATCTGACAAACTTCCTCAAATGATGTCACTTGACAAAATGTATATGTTACACAGAAGCTAAGGCTTGTATTTCGGGACGGCGCTGGGTATGTAGCGAGTTTGACACTCATACAGGTAGATCCACAAACGTGACTGAAGGCAATGTAAATAAACCTTTAATCCACAACCTCAGTTGTGAACATTTCCATCACAAGTCACATCAGGTGGACTTTGAATGTCAACGGTGGTTGTTTAACAGTGAAGATAAGAATGTCTGTAGAGCAAGACTGATGTATAGTCAAGTGCTGAATGTTTACTGAATGTTTATGCTATATTGTCACCAAAGAGCTACAGTAAGTGGTGAGACCCAATGCAGGAACGTATATAAATAGCATGCCCCTATTTTACCCTCCTTTGACAGTCACATCTGTTTGCCATGTTAGCGAGGTAGCGCAGCAGCTAGAGTTTGTCAGTACAGTAGTAACCTAGCAGATTGAAAGTTGAGCAACAAGCATCACAGCATCTTCTGGTAACTCTGCAGAGGACAGTGCGGTGGTGTTTTGAGTCCATTCAGTGTTAATTTCACGCTACGTTGGTTACCTAATTTGTGAGAGGTGATGCTGGAAAGTAAATAAACAATGCCCTCCTCTTCTACTCTCTATGTCATACTCATTAACGCCAAACGTTAACAGTGAAATATTGCTAAAGATGACATGTATTGATAAGCAAGAAAAAAGCTGTTCTGATTGAAGTTGACTTCATTGAAATAACAGTTCTGAATTGGAACAAAGCTGCTGCATGAATGTCACAGCAACTCAAGTACTGTACCTAAGAACAATTTATAGGCATTTCCTGCTACTTTTCCATCCCACTTCACTTGAGAGGGACGGCTTTACAGCTATAGTTGCTTGTTACCTTCCAGGTCAACATTTTATGCCTACAATATAAGATCAGTTCAAATTAACTCCACATTTTTCAGAATCGGTGCACAATTCACATAGAGAAGGGTCTATTTTCACTTCAGCTCAGACATTCATTATAACGTCTGCCATATCGGCAATCGGTGGATTTTGTCTTAAAAATCACATATCAGTCCGGCTCTAACTGTGTTAACCATACAGTAAAATGCTGATATTCCCATATCAGCATTTTACTGTTACCGTTGTCCAGTGTTTTGCAGAATCGTCCGATATCAATGCTTTATCTGTGCTTGTATTTTTCCATCTCCCCCAGTTCACAAACACACACAATACTCTCCCCCTCACCCTACCTTTTCTTAAATTTGTGGCGGGTGCTGCCCATTTAGCTGACTGATGGGCACTCGGAGGAGCACTGGGTAGGCAGAGGCTGATTTATCTGCTTGTTTTTCAGCTCTGTCGCCCAGACTCTGTCAGTCAGCCATCCAAAAGGTCTCCTATTGAAGGCAGTAGAAAGCCAGAGCGAGATTGGAGAACGACACAAACCTTTTCGGGATGCTCACTGTGTCCCCAGGGCCAGTGCGTGTGATTTACACAGGCAGTGCTGACTCAGATGGGCTAAGATGGGTGTGTGTGGACGGAGACAAAGATACTCAAACAGGTGATAAGTGCGTAGTGATGAGGCAGCAGAGTCTTCAGATTCTTCTTCTTCACAGGAGGTCTGAGGAGATGAACTGCAGGGAGCTGTCTATTGTTTTTCAACCAGCTAATTAACGCATTATGAATGTGAGTAATGAGTAATTCTACACATTGTGCCATGCAGGATTATCATAACACAGGACTGTTTAACAAAACTGCGAATACACACATTAGGGGAGCAAGCATGAAAGGATCATTTGTTCTACTTTGGCTAGAATCACCAGTCTTATCCTATCACCCTGCTAGCTTTAATGTGGAAATGAGAGCAAAGAGTACAGCGGCCCACTCTATGATTGCCTATCTAGCATTTTTCTCCCCCCTCTTCTGGCCCTGTGTGGATCCAGAGTTAGCACATTTAACAGGCTTGGAGCGTCTGTTTATGGGGCATTTATCATGGCTACAGAACAATCTGGGCTGTCAGGGCGTCAGTTTGGGTGAGCTGTGGAAATAAATCAAAACTCCTCCGGCCCGCCACAGATAGCTCACCACACACTCGCCCATCCATCGAGACTGGTGGGAAGGGACAAAGATGAAAATAAAAGAAACTTGAGTAAAGAGAGAAATTGCAGTTACAGGAAATTCACCAGTTAAAGTTGTGGGGATTTGATTGTGGAGGGATCTTTGTTGTACCAGTGATAAATGTGCAAATAAAACAGTAACTCTGGTTGTGAATGCCAAAAAGGAGGATGTGCTGATGTACTATATGCTTCAACACACTGCCTAACACTGCACTACATATACATCTTTACAGTACCTTCTCATTCCTTAGTTTGTCTACTTTTATTTTTGCTTTGCGGTGTGATTCACACAAAAAATACTCACCATCTTTCACAAACTTACTTCAGCCAATCAGATCAACAGTAGGAGAGCATTGCCAATAGTGGACCAAGTGAATAAATCATACTCATACCCCAAAGCCAGTTCAGAGAAGAGCAAAAATAATATTTCTGTCAATGAAAACATTTCTAAAACGTTCTGATATAACTGAAGCTATGGCAACGGCTCTGCTAACCTCTTGAAGAACGGCCATTATTGTTTACAAACAGTCACTTCTGTTGCTGATCGTCACATCTAATCACACACGTCGCTGCTAGTAATTCCTTATGTGACGCTGTTTTGTTCAACTCCTGTTTTCAGCCACAGCCACGCACGTAGCTTGAAGCCTGGCAAGATAGATTTGCGAAATCACACGATCAAGTGAGATTGCAAATCCAGCTGCCTCTGAAGCTAATTTTGCTGTGTAGCTTCAGCATCCATTTAGTTACCTTGTTCATTCTGAGAACCAGTGCTTTTTTTCTTCATGTCCTAAATGTATTTTCAGCTTAAACCTGTTCCTCCCTCTGCTTTCTATCAAATAAAACCACCTCCTTCATTGATTTCTTTAGAGGAAACAAGAGTATCCCCAACGGCTGCCTTTTCATCCCTGAAAGACAGATTACCTGACATTTCTAAATGCAAGTCCAGCCATTGGTTTCATTGTGAGAATGTCCTAAGCCCCTCGCCACACTATTTCAAATGCTACTAAAGGAGAGAATATTGTGACACAGCTGTTTCACCTGCTACAGTACAGAGAAATGAGCATTTCCTTGTTATTACATGTGGCTCTGCACCATCAATCCTCAACTGTGGGGAGCACAAACAGATCAGTAGAGGATGCATTCTTAAGATTTTCTTTTTTTTTTTAAACTAGGACTGTGTCTCTATTTTCCGCAGCAGTGGAAGCCTATTATGATTTGAATCCCAGCTACATTGAGATGGTAGTGAAATTGAATTTTTAATCAAGAGTTTATGAAAAGTGTTGAAGGAAAAAATGTGCAATTAAATGTATATTATAGTGAGTGTCTTCATTTTGACCTTTTTATTGGTTTTCTGAAATCTCATCATGATCTGAAAGCTTGACGACAGTAATACGACCATAGACACTCCGGATTTTAATTTGACAGTGATAGCCCTCAACATTGTTTATAGTGCAGGTAGTTGTCAGTAACAGTGGTACTAGTGAAGCTGGTGGTACCGAACAAAAGAAGTGGGGCTTAATAAATATAATGAGAAGCGTTGGTTGTCAGTGTACTAGCCATGTAAGCTAAATGTCAGGAACCTCTTCATTCAACCTCTTCATCTGTGCATGGCTTGATCTTTTTGTTTTTGTTTTTGCTCACAGACCCAGCTCATGTGTGGTTTTTTTTTTTTTTTGCACTTGGGCATAGCACTGCTTTGAGCATGCTGACATGGTCACAGTGAAAATATTAACTTGTGATGTTTAGCAGGTTGCATCACCATGGTAGTTTAGTGTATAAGCATGCTAATGTATGCTATTTAGCACAAAACACAAAGTGCTTATCAAGCTGATGAGAATGTATTACAGGTAATTATTGATATAAACAAAACATGAATATAAACTGAAGTAATGTACAAGTTTGAATTTTAAACTGAGGATGGTACTAGATAAAAGTCACAAGATCACCGAATAAATGCAAATAGCCCTGTGGTGAACATGAAGGTATTAACCAAACTTCACCACAATCCATTATTCGTCAAGACAAAGCTCTAATAATCTAAAAATATGAATTAGGTGGTCGCACTAGAAGGTGAAGTCAGAGGATCAACAAAGTTAGCAGCCTTTATCCTCTGAGGACCATGAATGTCTGAACTAAAGTCAGTGGCAGTCAATCCAATCCTTGATGACATATTTCAGTCTGGACCAAAATGGTGGAATCACCAACGATGCAATTCTTAGAACTAGCGTACCTGATAATTACTAAGTTGGGAACAGTGACTTTACATTGACCATATACATTTCATAGTCATATACCAATGAAGTCACTAGCTATAGTTGGGAGAAGGTAAAAGCATGCTGCACATGTGAAATAGACTACCGTGATTGCCATACATGGACCTAATTTAGCCTAATTTACATTGGTTGTTTTTTATTATAGCATACTGGTCGGGTTTAGGGTTCTCATGAGGCAATCAAACAACCCAACTCTTTCGGTGTGCAAGGCTTTTGTGGTATGTCATGGACATGCAGCCATGCATCATTGACAAGCTGCAGTCAAGGATTTAGGTGTGAGGTTGAACATTGCAGTACTACATTTATTCTGTTTTTGTGGCCTTGCCTTTCTATGTACAGTACAGCTAGTAAGGACTGCCATTATGGCAACCAAGACCATTTATCTTAAACTTTAATAAACCTAGACTGCTCGTGATTATTTATTCTTAGAGAAGGCAGTGAACTTGAGTAGCTTTGATGTACTCATCTCTAAGCAGTTCTTATTATACATTGATAAGCCTTTTAGCAGTAATAAGGGTAGCAACGCAGTTAACCTTTGGTCTGGTCCTTGGTGACCTCCTATCACGTTGAATTCAGGATTTGCTGCTTTGGGTCGGAGCCAGTCCGCAAGCATTTGTTTGCATGGACATCTGCAGAGCCTGCCAGTCTTTTTGACGATGGTGGAATATGACAAAGCCCCACAGAGGGAGTCGCAGGGAGAGAAGTCACTCCACTGCACTCATCTGTCGCTATTGATCCTCCTCAATGATGCTCTGGTGCCACAGGCTCATAATCAGATCTTTTCCCACATGAGTGGAGCAGCTCTTGCGTCGTTCGTAGACTGCTTCTTATGCCATCATATCTGTTTACGTCTCCCACAATGAAATCGAGGAAGGAAATAATAGAAAGTTCTCAATCTGTTTCTTCATTTTGAGACTTCATCAGGTGGAATACATTAGACATAGCTGATTGGGTTATGAATAAACTTGTCAACATTACAAGAATCTCAGCGTTGCTTTGTCTTGCCCAAGAAGGGTGCTGCACTTGCAGGTCAGAACAATTTAAATTGTTTATGATTGGCTCAGAGCGAAGTCAAGATGATCAGATGTTCTTGCATGAAATTGTTGCATTATTAGTTAGATGTGTTTTGCCTGTCATGGTTGAGTCCCATCGCTGTCCATCTCTACCCCCTATTCTGACATGCAATCCGTCTTTTTCTGTGTGGCTGCTAAGACGATGTAGCAGGTGATCCGTCATGTTTGACCGTGGTGCATCATATGTTGGCCAGTTAGAGATCCACAGTAACAGCAGCCTGCTGACAGGCGTGTGTCAACCCTGTGGGTAACTGACACTTTTTAGTATTCAATGGACTGATCCTGCTCCCACTGCTGACAGGTTTCTGGCCCTGACACATGGAGGCCATCAGGACACCTACTGAGAACCACTGAGCGGACACTGTTACCCTGTCATTCCCCTCTGCCCTCGAGTACGAACAAGAGGAGTGTGCGCACAGGGCTTACTGTAAGAATAATATGTGACTGGGCGACAGCATATAATGGGGAGACTTTGAGGGCCATGGGGCATTATTGCAGGATCCTAGTGTGCATGAAAAGCACAGGAGATGTATTTTGGGAAACACTTGACGAGAATACACTGTCACATTGTCACATTATCCTCTTCTCTCTTTTCCCTTTCTCTTTGTTTTCACTCTCTTGCTCTCGATGTCTCTCTCACGTACGCCCACACACATAGAAAAAGTAATTTGACATAGAGTTTAAAAACTGCCATCATTTCCACTCATGGTTTTCACGACTGGGGTCAGATAGAGTATGTTTGCTGTGACTGGTTTTGTCTAAAGAGAAAAGCTTTGCGCCACAAGAGATCAATTGTGCAAAAGTGCTGCCAGTAGACAACATCAAAATTCAATCTGAACGATTATCATGAATGTTGCCTTTCCACACAACACCGACTGCTATCATTAGCTATTGACCTTACTGTCACTCATTAGCAGCTTTCATAGCTGTCAGCAAGGGCGCATCACCGGATTCACAATAGAATATTAATAAAGTCTAAATGTCCCAGTAGGAAGCGGTTAAATTGATACAATCAAACAGTTCCACAACATAATGTTTGATTCAAATTAAACTGACCCCATTAAAAACACGTAACCAAAGCAGAATATTCTGATTTCCATTTTCCAATCTGATTGAATCAAAAGCCTTTAATAACAAATTCTTTCAGGACAACAGTTTGTGAAAAGCCTTGGTTTTGCAACAGATTGGGTTTTAATGAGCATTCATCAACATGCTTTGTTGAATAAATCTGCAGTGGCTGACAGTGGAGCCCAAAAATCTATTTTTAGAGAAACAAAAGTGAAACGGGAAGGACTTTTTCTAGTAGGTGCTCCATGTTTTAGATGTTTCAGTATTCCATTTCTTCGGGTGTGTACTGCATCTATCCCTTTGAGACTATTCATTGTGTATGTTGATTCATGGTCTACCATCCATCGTAAAAAATTATACAGATAAACTAGTAATGACAACAAACACTGCATTTCAAAGTTATTTGAATACAATTTGAAACCTTAATTAATTGATATAATTGATATTTTGGACACGTGGGGGCAGCACAACATATGATGTAAATGAAACAATGACATATTGTCACATTTATTTAGTTCCTTTAGTGAACATGATTGCAAACAGTTGCCTACAAATCCATTAGGCAAAATAAATCCAAATATTATTGTTTGGTCACTTGTTTCTGGCCAACTAGGTCCAAAATTAAATCTTTCTTCATCTCTGTTTCGGTCCTAGGAAAATATCTGGCTCCTGTTAATGCCCCACTATGTTTTTTGGCTAACTTTGTCTGTCTAACAATAGGCATTGGGCTGATAGTGAACAGTAAATGTATATCTTTTTGTTGAAAATGACAGCCTGGTGCTGCTGCATACAAGGTCGATGAGAGCAGTGATAGTGAGAAGTCATGAGCCGCATCTATAAGTGGTATTTTCAACAACACTATATGTGTGCCTGCCCTAGTTAATAAAACATCTCATGCTTTCAGTATTTACCTTCATCTGGGAGGACTTTGGTACTGCTGTGCTTTGAAGTAGTTTAATGTCAGTTTAGTAGCTGTGTTACTTGCCTCAGGTTGACTGTTCCTGCTGGTCACTTTAATGGTGGTGTACAAACTTTTTTAAACGTACTAGAAGGAACTTTTGACTGGTTTTGAAACAGTCTCCATCTCCAATTAGACCGTCAGCGGGAAGTTTGTCTATTTCTCCAGTTTTTATAGTTATTGTCTGTCACCAAGTCGGATTCAAACTACTTCACGTCAGATGAGTCATAAAATTGTAACTCATTTTTTATGGTGGAGTGCTGAGGGATGAATTAAAGAGTCACTGCCTGAGGAAAGAAGCTGCTCTGTAGACTTTGTTTCACCATCATCATATCACTAGTATTGATCTTACATATCCACAAACGGACACGATCACCTCATCGCCATACAGGATCTTTACCATAGAAGGTGGTGGTTCTCATACCGCTTTTCTCCACAGGGGCCGTCAGAATCAAAAAATGAAAGCTCCTTTTAGCTGCTTTAAATAAGTCAAGTTTTTCAAGCCAAGGAGCTATTTTTTAAAACTTTTTGCATCCTGGTAATACAATAACAGTTTTCAGTAGTATTATGCACAGTACAATCTGACATTTTCGCTGTGTGGGGATTTTTCTCAGGAGCTGAATGGCTCGAAGGAGATATGTGATTGGGAAACGTAGCAGGAGAGAGTTCCTTAAACAGATTAAACAGTTTTTTGTAATCCATGTTGATATTTGACAACAAATTTCAAAGAATTTGATTTGGTTTTAGTTGTATTTCTGACTCTAATATGTCTTTTTCTGTTCATTCTTTTCACAACAAAGCCTTTTATAATAGATACTCACCAAAGGATTAGTTGATATTGTTCATATTTCCAGACTCCTAATCAAAGTTAAAGACAGTATGGAAAAAAACAAAAAAACAGCTAGTTGCCCTGGCCATCTGTTCCTATTTACTAATATTTTACCTGAATCTAAATTATCTGCCAGCTTAAAGCCAACCCACGATGTGTCCAAATAAACATCTCTCGTCTTCTGAATGGTATATGACACGTGATTCAAAACGGTGGCCACTGATCCATTAGGTGGCCTTACCCCGAATATATGAGGGAATGCTCACTGGAAGGGGTAATTAAAATGAAGTCTCTGGACAATCACAGAGCTTGGTGAAATAATTGGCTTGTAGGCCTGGTTGAATCAATTGACAGGACTCTTATATAGCGCTTGCTATAGGCCGACATGAAAGCATCTATCCCCTTCCTGCCCCATTATTATTGCAGTCGCAGCTGAGCAGAAAGGCGCTTTGTATTGACAGCTTTGTGCAGATTTTCTTCGAGTGCCATGACCACTGGGGGGTCACAACGACGGAGATGGGAAAATGTTGGTGAAATGAGGCTACAAACACAGTTACTCTGACAAGCACCGACACCATTCCACCCCCGAATGAATGTTGATCACAACACGGGATGTCATAACTCTCTCAGTGATCTCTTAGGATAGCCGGACCACACAAACCAATACACATCACACACTCATAACATATTCTTGGTGGCGGATTTACTTTATGTCCCCCTGTTATCAAAAGGGATGGCCTTTTGTTCTCCTCTTTTGTCTGGACATGCCATTGTTCTGCCCACCTGGTATTTAAAGACAATCATGGCGCGGCTAGTAATTAGCTCCAGGGATCCCACTTGCTGCTCTATTTTCAATGCTGGCTTTGTCTGCAAACATAATACCACAGTCTTTTTCTCAGATGCAGCGATCACAAGAGGAAGCAACAACTCCTTGTAACAGGTGGCTGGTCTTTTAATGTTATGAAGATTAGACAGCAGGGGAGGGCTTGTGTTTGTTCTGCTGAATCACACTGTACCATTTTAACTGTTTGAGAATTTTCTAGGCAAAGTTATCCAGCAACACTGGTGGTATGACTGCCAAGTCCTTCAGGGCATTTTGGCTGCTTTCCCATTTCAAAAAATATCTAACAGTAACTCACACCTCAAAGAGTTTGAGGTCCAACACTTGCACCTCAGTGCCTGCCAGCCGAAATACCTGCATCAGCTGCAGTGTATTCTTCTGAGCTACCACCTCTGGCATGGAGAAAAGTGAATCATGGTTTGTTTTTAAGTTACCCTCGAGTCTGACTAACACTCTTCAAATGGTTTCTATTCTTTTCCACATAAAATACACCGTTTGTCTTCTGCAACAGCAGTTTGAAATAGCAATGTCAGTTTCCTCCAGTAGAAAGCAAATTAGAGGCCAACATTATGTACTGAACATGTATCGGTTACTTGAGACACGATCAGTAATGCGAGAACAGAGATGTAGTAGAATAATTGATGTGATCTCATTATCTTCAGTGTTTTACAGCATGTGATCATTACATGCAAAGGAATATCTCAGTTTTTAAATATTGGATTGTGAAACATCGATCTTTTCCTTTGTAACTGGTATCCTGAATATAGTAGAAGTCATCGTGACAGATGTGGTATTATGCAGTGTTGTAAAGATGTCATTATGGAAAAATATCAAATGTAAAGGACAGATTTCTAAATTCTGAGCATATCTGTCTTTTGGATATTATGTGGTGCAGTTTCCCGTAACCAAGCGACACTTGCCCTAAAGATATAATATGTGACATTTCCACATTGAATTGTCTAGAAAAGACTAGATATTTGTCATATATTTTAATGAGTTGTGTGACAAGGAAACACAAAACTGTTTCATTTGGTTGCTTGTCACTATAACTTCCAGGAAGAAAATCTGATAATATGTCAAAGTGAGGAAGATAGTTGGCGAACTTGACTTGGCATGCAATTAATAAAGCTTTAATTACCTCGTTGTCTGGGATTGTAGGACGGGTCGGCCGCCGTCCCAAAGCGTCATTGTTTGACAAGTTAGGAATGAGACTCAAAAATCAACTTTTCTTACAAACAGCACCTTTAACAAGACAAATGGTCTTGTTAAAGGGTTGAGGGTTGTTCTTAAACCACTGTAGCTGCTTTGTGAGGCTGTATTTAGACGCAGTGGTACAGCATCAACATGCTGACATGCTCACGATGGCTATACTCCTCCACTTGTGACCGTGAATGTCTTCACATTTATATTGCCATCCCCAAAGCCATTCAGCTAGCGTGAACGAAAATACAAATATTTGTGAGGAAGAATTATTCATACACCTGAAATTATTTACCTCCTCCCAAATATGGAATTAGAGTCTAGTCTTGGGATTGACATAGACATCCCAAGATCACAACATTTGATATCTTTTGATAAATCTAGCCTAATATTTTTACTAACACCTACTAAACCTTCAACTGTTTTGGATTAATAGCCTTACCTGTGTAGATTTACTCCCAACTCACTCTGAACTGTTTTGAGACTTTGAATGACTCTGTCTCTCTCCTCTCTGTCTAAACTGAGCAGCTCAGTGGAGAATGTTGTATGTATAGTGTGTGTGTGTGTGTGTGTGTGTGAGGGGGTGGGGGGTGGCCAGCCCTGCTGCAGCCCCATCCATTTATCCATTTCTCTCTCCCTACGGGGCCAGTGTTGTACTAAATAACAGCGTATGCTCACAAAGGTTAAGCGGTGAGTCAGAATCAGTGATGACAGGTTGACCAATGGGTCCCAGCCAGGCTGCCACGACGCTCTGTGCAGCAGATGAGACAACTTTGCACACACAAACACACACACACACACACACACACACACACACACACACACACACACACACACACTGTCATTCTGCAGCTCGATGGACATTATTGGATTTCTGTGCACTGTTTCTGTAAACTATAAATCTTTCCTGTGTATATACAGACATTGACTTTGAGGTTTTAATGATGGGTTTATAACCCTGTTATTTTGCTGCATGTTCATTTTATTTCAAAATTCTCTGTTGTTGTGTTACTGAGCCTTATAGTCAGATCAACAGAGCACTTCACAGATAATAATACTCAACAATAGACTTTTAGTTTTGTAGTATCTCTCCGTGTCTGGAGGTATTCAAGTCATGGTTAAAAAAAAAAAAATCCTTTTTAATTTTTTTTTTTTTATAGAGACTGAGAAAACGTAAACCTATTCACTCCATTAGCTTCTCAATATTAGTAAGTCCCATACACAAACACACACACACACACACACACACACACACACACACACACACACACACACACACTCAAATCTGATCAAACCACACCCACACAGTCTGGATTAAGAAGATGATCTAAGTCTTAAAATCTCAAGACATTTGTAATTTTTAAACCAATATACCTCACCAAATAAAGTTTTTTTTTAATGCATCCTCTCTTGAAGAAAACGTGTTTGTCCTACATTTTTTGTGAAAGTGTTGGGACTTTCTGTTGAAGAAATACAGACGCATCCAGTTCTACAAGAAGCTTCTTTTCAAATGAAACTGGGTCTCTTGTAGCAATGTTTGAGTCCCAGAACTGAGTCTCAGAATTAACATTAACGGTCACAATGGAGAAACTTGTAAGGGGCCTGATTGGAAAGAAAAGCTTCCTCAGACTGAACCCAAGCAGTGCTGTATTATTGGACCTTTATCCTAATTATGGATTAGCCAAGCCCATTTTACAATCCCTGAAAAGTTT
Organism: Pagrus pagrus; assembly: GCF_965226575.1. Lineage (NCBI taxonomy): Eukaryota > Metazoa > Chordata > Actinopteri > Spariformes > Sparidae > Pagrus > Pagrus pagrus. The sequence goes on along the minus strand of NC_140201.1, from coordinate 22,927,872 downwards.
CCGTCAGACTTCAGGAGGCAGAGCCATAACAGAGGAGACTCAGGTACACCGACTTGAAATTTAAAGCATTTATTGAGGAATAACAAAATACACAAAAAATAATTGCAAGGTCAAGAATGACTTCTCAACTCAAGAAAATATATATTTTGGTTCTAAAATGTTCATCAGTTAAATTGCAACTATTTCTAGTAGTATTTGTTGATAAAGCTGATAGATTTGTATTAGTTCTTGTAAAATCACATGCACAGACATTTCAGATACTGTAGTTGTTTACTCCTTTTGTGGATAATCCATCACCCAGACCTTGCACATCGCTGTAAAGCCATTTATGTTTTTACTGTATTAAGCTCAGTACATTCACAACAATATGTACTTGTATATAAAGAGATTAAATATTCGCAATTGAGGCATGCGTTCGATTGAACAGAGAAAGAGAAGATGAGATGCAGCAAACATGGAGCATATGTATTGATTTTCTCACTGATGGATACATACATCCCTCAGAAGCCTTTTGTCAGGAAATATCTCTCACTGCTTTCATACTGTATCTTTTTTGCTGATAAATTTCCTAACATGATACTGCTTTATTCCCTAAAGAGCTCTTACAAAAGAACACCTGAAACCTTGAATAAGTGTGTGCCCTCGTTTTTTCTATTTCAAAAAGCAATTCCCCAGAAACAGGAGATATGAAATTGTAATTCTGCAGGAGACAAATGGTATGTGGTGCTGCTCTGAATTATAAATGAAAGCAGACGGGCCTTAGTTCTGCCTTCTTGCCCGAGCGTGATTCAGACAGTCTGGCGTGAGCGGGACGCGGTCGCATAACAGGTGGGGACAAACACATACACATAAACTCAATCTGTGAGTGCCACAGATTCCAGTATATCAGAGTCAGTGGCTTCTTTGCAGCAAGACTGATATATACGTTGTTTATCCAAAATATCGGGCCAGTATCAGCCTCTAAACTCAAATGCTTATGTTCCCTCCTCTGATAAAATGGACTTAATACAGTTTTATAATGAAGATCAAACTAGACTGCTTGCGTAGGACTTAACCTGAATTAATTCAAAGTGGGTTTACTGGTGTTAGGGAGTTTTTCTGCATACTGTCGCAATAGTTGTATAAAGCCTTTTATGTCTCCAGATGGAGCTGTGTGAAGTCCAACCCAGCCACCAGAATAAAAGTTGGCAGTGTGCATTTCAGCAGAACACAGATATGCTGAAACTTAGCGTTTCAGCTACATTAGCCACCTCCATTATGGACTCTCTTACTCTCTTACTTCTCTTGAGAAACTGACAGCTCATGGATTGGATTGTGTTAGAGTCTACTCATGTTTTACAGAAAAATACTAAGAATGCCCTATATGGCTAATGTTTTCACATATTAGAACATTAAAATAACAAAAAAGGCCATTAGTATTTTCTAACATTGTCAGCCTCGGAAGAGAACAGTTTTGGATATACAGTACAGCAGATCTTTCAGACTCAGGCAGAAAAGAGCTCCCCCCCTCCCTGCTGTGCGTGTGCTGTGTATGTTGGGTCCCAAAAGGAAGGGCGGGAGGTCGGGTCACTCTCTGACAAAACCATGTTCCTGCGTCACGGCCAGTTGGTTGATCTGTGCTCAGCAGACTGCAGGATGTCCTGGTCTGCTGTGTTTCGCTGGTCTGAGGTCAGTGTGAATGTGACGTTGACAGCATGCTGTGCATCTTCAGTGCTGCCAACTGAAACCCACCAGAGCACTGACAAAGTTGGACTCTGCTTACAACTGACCAATGGGCCTGACAACAGGAAATAAAGAAAAATGTACAGTATTTGAAACACCCATATTTTAGAAGTAATGTTAAAATTATTATGAAGTAATAAAAAAATATATGTCAAAAATTATAATAAACACATTTTTGAAGCTACACTACTACATTATAAATATGTATTTGCTGCCTGCGCATATGTGAGAGCTCCCCTCTTTAATGAGCTGGCCATTGAGAGACATTTTAATGTCACCCTGACCTGTGTGGCTGTTTACTGGATGCCCTCTACCCATCTGCCAGTCTGAGTTAGTCTCCACTCTCACTGCACATGCACATGGAGATGAGAGGCACTCATCCTTATGGTACTTTGAGCAAGAAGCTGTGGAAACATGCCACACCATGCCACACCATGCCACATGCATGCAAGAATTTACAGTAAAGTTTGTAGGTAACGCCATTCTCCATGCAAATTAGAACAGTAAACTAGAGCCCAACTCACATTTCATCCGTCCCGACTGTCTTTCACTCAGATACAGTGCACTCACTGGTGTATACTTGTGTATATGCAGAATCCTGCAATGCTTGGTACTTTATTTGGCTGAGTTAATACAAGCAACAGCTCTGCCAAAAGCCATAACACTTAGACATGGCCATCCAACACCCCGCTGTAACATCAGTGTTAGATTGATGTACACATATTTATTCATACGTCCCTCTCTTTCTCCCGATCCTCAGCTATCACACTCACAGGTTGCTTAAATCATCCTGAGGTTGTGGCTCAGTGGGGTCATTATTGCGTTATACTCCCACTTAATGCAACACTAAAATTTTAATGGCGGGGTTATATTTAGTTGGAACCATATTTTACCAATTTGCATATTTAACAGCAACAGCTGTGGAATCTCCTGCCCTCTTTGGGGCTTGCCTACAGCATATGTCTCGTGAAGGTAAAACTGAATGGAATGATACTGCATCCTCACTTACTCACACAAGATTCCCCAGCATGCAAAAAAATGTAGCAGTGGAATGAGAGGTGTTATTGCTCCGTGTCTTCAGTTGTGTCGTAAACATAGACCCTGGTGAAGACGAAGAATTGCTGCATCACTGTAAATTTGTGTTGGAAGATGTTTGAACGTATGTCCACACTAATTGAGTCAGCGTTGTATCGGAGGTGCTGTTACATCTGCTGTCTGAAAGATGGTAATCTCTGAGATCAATGTAGGATTTAATTCTACACCTAGCACCCAAGCTATTGTCAGGTTTGAGCAATCCAACTGTTCTTCACAGTGAGAATTTGCGGTTATTTACTGCATTACACCTGCTGTCATTTTCTGAACTGAATTAATTCTGCAATCCCCTGCCAAAGCTGGTTTGTAAACATTATGCGATTTAGACAAAAAGATAACAACAACAGCTGTAATATCAACTCTGGACAGATGTGGATGACTCAATTAAAGAAAGTGTCTCTTGCATGAGGTGCATCTAAAACAGTCTTTGTTCAGCTTGGATGTTAAGCAGGCCTTATCTGACTGAATTACTATTTTGTAACATTATTTAGGCTCATTGTGTCAAGTTAACCTTAACCAATCAGTGGAAAGTGATGTATCCGTCTTGATGTCATTATTTTCAGTTGTCAAGCAAGCTAAGGGAGGAGCAGCTAAAAGTAGTTAACATTTTTAACAAAGATTGAAGATCAAAGTTATTTTTCATGTTTGTAACTTTAGAATGAATCAAAGCACTGTGTGACCACACTAGCAAGCAAACATGCTGCCCATAGAGGAATATGTTCTACTGTACGTACAGCACAGAAGGAAAAGACAAAGAAATAGACATTAGACAATAGACAATAGAGTGAAGGGGTGACGAAGTGTCATATATGCCAATGAATCTGGAACTAAACCGAGAGGTCAGCTTTCTCTTGTTGTTTCATGCTACAACACCCACAGGCTCCAATGCAAAGATCAGACTGCAGCTCACATCGGGTTATGATTTTCACAGGACACATTCCAGAATACAACAAAGGGTGAAATAGAGCTTGTGTAGCTTGAAGCGTCTGTAACTGCATACTTGCATGAACCATATTTCTGCCTCTCATGCTTTCAATCAACACAACTAAACCTATATGAATTACAGTGGCTTTGCTTTTTTTATTTTATCAGTACCCTACAATTATAAACTGAAGGTGTCTGCTCAGTGCAGCAGCACCAGCAGCAGCGGAGTCACAGCACAGAGTATCAGGAGTCACATCTCACTTGAATGAGACTAAGGAGAGTTGACTGACAAAATGATAGTGGAGGATTTGTCATCAAAGTGAAAAGCAAAAGGGCCTATTTGACAATTTTTCAAATTGAAACCCAATGCAAATAGAGACCAGATGGAGTTAATGAGGGGAGCAGAGTTAGTTACCTCACTGAGAAGTTGGAGGTATGCAGCCTGTCGTCTGCAGCTCTTAATCTGTCAGCTCCTTCTTGTTCCATAAAACTGGAGTTATTGCAAGTTAATTAGCCAGTGGGAAGATTTTGTCACCGTGGAAACCCCAACCCTAATTAGCCCTGATATACCATTGCAATGTCAAATTGTTTTGGCTAACGTGGTAACATTGCACATTGGCTAACAGTTGACTATTTTACACATCTTGCAGACACAGGACAACATGATCATCCCATTTTAGCCACATTGTTGGCTGCCTTGATATGGCGCTCTTTTACATGAACTTCCTGCCTCTTTGTGTTTCACAAGTAGGGCTTCAATTTCCTCCTACAGTTTTATATGGAGGACTTTTTGAGAGCCGTGGAACTTAACTGTAAAAGATATGTGCTGGTCAGACAATCATAACAATCCGCTCAAAAGTTGTGTGATATTTAATAAATCCCTTGTCTTCCTAAATAAATAAAGTAGAGAAAAAACAACTACTTCACCAACTCACTGTACTGTAGTTGTAACTAAAATATTCCTCAGTATTTTTATGCCAGCCCCTGCAATTACATAAACACATTGTGACACCACGCAGACGGGAAATCCAAACCCAAACACTCTTATCTCTGTGCATGTGTACAAGGACAAATTCTTAATAAAGTTTGGCAGGTTCACTTGAAGAATTATGTAGATCTTCTTAGCTGTCCTGATGGATACAGTGAATGGCTCTGCAGGGAGCATTAGGAACACATACAGTGTTAGGTGGATTAGCCTGCCATGCATAAATAAAATGCTCATGTTTGCAAGCTAATGAGTCCCAGTAAAATGTCTGAGTCACACATGGTCTGAGACTGATGGTCTTTAAGTGACTTGAATTTAATTCAGTATGTCTAATGCTGCAAGAAGCACATTTGATTATTTATATAAATTATATATTTGTGGACTGTTTGCTGCCTGAGTTACTTGTGGGTCACTTCTCCTGGATAAGTTTCCATGAGTTCCTCAGAGCCCAGCCACAGTATTGTTAGTTTAAAGGTATGCTCAGATGTAACCTAGCTGATTTTCTCGCTGTGCATTTTAAACATCAGATGGAATTATTCACCCATTTTTTGCAAGTGCTCGGGAAAAACACATGCATAATGCAACAGCACTCTGTGGCTGTGGTGGGCCTTAATGAGATTTTTGGGAAGATTGTGCTTACTGAGTCATCTTGGGCGAGAGGAGAGTCAGGAAGGGGAGGAGTGAAGGTGAGCCAGAGAAGGGTTTCAGGTATGTGCTCGAAGTCTTACTTCTAATTCCAGTCGAGGCAGGGGCTAAATGTAATTATGGTGCCACAGAAGCAGGGAACTGGGGATGAAGCACTGGCCCTTTGGTATTATCCTCACTTATCCAGAGTGTCCTCTCAAAACTGAAGGCTAAACTAGAGTCATACTAATGCTACTGTAGAGATGCACAAAAAAAAGCTATCAGGCTGATTTACATGCCCACAGAGGGAAATCTGAATAAGGAGGTAGAGCCACATAACTACAGAGCTGGAAAAAGGGATGGAAGTATTTTTATTCCTGTTTCAAAGTTTTCTTTTACTGATGTTGTTTTTGTTCCTCAACACAGAATTTAGTCTAATAGATCACATAGCAATATGACGTTTTTATTATGGCCACCTGCCTCTGTTTCAGATGAATCAAGTTCGTAAGTGGAAGTATAGGAAATTCAAACCACTTTGTTCATGCATTTTTGCCTCAAAACACAGGCCACAGTTGTAGAATGTAGAATCCAAAGATGTGTTACAATTCTACACTACCTGTTAAATCTAAGCAGCCTTTGTGGCGTGTTCATCATAGGAAAGTGACAAAAGGCAGAAAAGCCATCAACCCATCACCCCTAGCTATTCCATAGGTTTCAAGGTGGAGACCTTGTCATCTGCAAACCCTGCAGTGATGTAACAAGCAGTAATGAGTGCTGCAGGACTGTTCTGCGCTAACAAAGGGACTTGCAGCCGCCTGCCAGAAATGCTTCTTCTTCCTCTCCACATCATATCGTGAGGCAGCTTGCCAACACCTGTTGGAGGCCCATATTGTTGCTAATTAAGCCCTGTTGCATTTATGCAACATTTCCAGCAAGAAGGTAAACTGGCTGTAGCAGGGGAAGGACGAGTTACAATCAGGGAATTGAATTGGCTCCATGTTGGGACTGCACACCAAAGTACACTGTTACAGGGCTGCAGAGAATTATTTTGTCAACAAAGTTGTTGCCGGGTAGCAAACTAAAAATATTTGAAATGGCCTACATCAAAAAGATCAATTTAAGACTACATTAATTTAAAAACTAGAATATGATGCATTGTTACAGATTAACCTGCCAAACAGAATATTGGCAGGTCATATTGCTGACTCGTGATCGCAACTATTTCTTTTCATTGGCAATGGCAGTCTTTGAAAGTACTGCAAAGTAATGCGTTTGAGTACAATTTTGATTGCAGAACTTGTAATAAAGTACTTTCACTGTGAGGTATTGTTCGTAAACACCACAGAGTATTTAACTGTACCATTACTACTTAACATTTCAGTAGTTAATTGTGTAAATAGAGTGAAATGTTATTGACAACAGCATTCTAAGTCTGCACTTACCAGAAATTCACAGTGACGAGCAAGTCTGAGAGAAGATGTGGACAGTTTGCAGTGCAAGGTGGTCTGACGGCAGTTCTCTCTCAAAAAGCATAGTTTTGAGTTTTGTGAGATATTCAATGATTTTCTATGTTACCACTTCTGTAGTCTTGAGTCAGCTCAAATGGTGCAGTTCACAGACACCTAAAAGTTTCACGTTCTTGAAATGGATAAAATTAGAGTGTTGGTGTTAATTACAGAAATCAAAATGCAGGGTGCACAGTGCAGTTAAGTGCACAGTGTGCAGAGACAGGCAGTACACTTCAGATATAGTTTGTTGCTGGAGGCATGTAGGATACCTGGTGCTCACATGGAAAAGGTGGGTTTAGATGAAAACTATTATCTTGTATTATTAGTTGGTGTGTTGGGGGCAGTCATTCATCCCATTAGCTCCTCCTGTGTTGTCCTCATTCCAAAATACTGCTAGTTTGGAAAGAAAGTCGGAAGTCCAGATTAGCTTTTCCCAAAATGATGCCAATATTCCCATTCATGTCCACACAACTGTGAAAATTAACCAACAACAGTCATGTGACCAATCATGGTCCCATTTAGCTAAATCTTACTCTTCATCATAGCTGCAGGTTTGTGTGGTTACTTTACAACAGCATTGGGCTGGTTGAACAGGATTCAATCAAGATAACTAGATTAATCTGGTGTACATATTCCCGCGTCTACAATGCGCGTCACTCAATTTAGAGACTGCAGATGGAAACACACCTGCCAGCTGTAAAGAAAGTTAATCACTTGAACGCAGAGGGCTTCATGCATGCAAGCTGTTGGGCAGAGAGGTTCTCGAAGCAATCAAACATAAATCTATACTTTTAGTTGCAATATTGCCATAATTGGAATAAAATGCATTTTTTTGTTATTGTGTTGTGTTTTTACAATTTAATGTATTTTGATTGAAAAAACACCAGGATCATTACTATCAGAAGTAGTTCTGGCCAATATAGTACCTCTAGTGCCCCCCAGTGTGTGTTTGACTTGTTCAGAGCGGGCAAGTAGCAGAAGTCGCAGAACATTGTCCATTTGGCACCAAAATGGCAGTTTGGGCATGGACACCAACTCATTAAACAGACTGTGTGCACTTCTGTAACATGAGAGCTATATATGTTACTTCTCCAAAACTGGCAAAGGCCAAATTTATGGTAGCTTGTTTGGCTAGCCTATTTTTATTTGGGATTGTATAATGTTATTCTGATGTTGACGCTGCATCTGTCAACCAAATTTCCAGAAATGGAAAGTTGTCAGAAACATTTCTTAAACCACTGATTGTTTGAAACATTTCTTTATGTTGCAAGTTTATGATTCTTTTGGTTCAGTTCATCTTATGCACAAGTTAGGTTTAGGCACACAAAACTTGGTTAGGGTTAGGAAAAGATCATGTATGGCTTAAAATACCAGTTTTTGTCACCACAAACAGGGCTTGAAATTATGCCACAATCTCACAGTTACAACAGAAAAGCTGTCCCAAACTGCAGTCACTAGCTTGCCAGCTTTACTGCCTGTAACTCCAGCACCATCCCCTCCACCTCCTGATATGAAAGTCTGGTACTACACATTTAATATCAATGTAATACGGCACATTTATTAGTAATGGCAGTATGGTACAGTATGTAGTCTATGACACATATTAATTAGGGCCAGGACTTTAGCGCGTTAATTAAGATTAATTAATTAAGCAAAATTTAACGCGTTAAAAAAAAGTAACGCATTTTAATCGCACTTATATTTGCACCGCGGAACGTTTCTCACTGGATGAGTTTCAGGCGCACCGATTATACTGGAGCACAATTACTTAACGAGTTAAAAAGCCGCCGACACTTGGGGTGCGTCTCAGCTCGGGTCAGTAAAATTAACAGGCTGACAGTGACAATCACGTGAAACTGAGGCGAACTCATTCATGGTTGCCTCTGATTATACTGATAATAGCCTACCTATTAGCTTCCAATGTAGACGCGCGACATGCGCGCTCACAACCCAAAGCGGCGTGTAGCCACGTGCATTCGGTGCGATGGCGTTGTCGGTTTATTAAGGCCTATGTCACTAATTCAATTAAAAAAGTGAAACTAATACATTATGTCCATTACACACCGAATGAAACATCCCATGTCTTTATTTATTCAGTTTATTTTAATAGTAATAATTATGGCTAACATTCAATGAAGACCTAAAATTCAGTATCCCCAAAAATGTAAATATTACAAAGGAACTTTTTTTTTTCTTTCTTTTTTTTTTATTCAGTCATTATTCAATGGTATACTAAAACCTATATGAAAAAAATTGCTTCTCACTGTTCTCAGGTCAAATATTTATATGCGATTAAAAATGCAATTAATTTCGATTAATTAATTACAAAGCCTCTAATTAATTAGATTAATTTTTTTAATCGAGTCCCGGCCCTAATATTAATGTAAACATATCAGTTGTTTGCAGAAAGGTTAACTACTAAGTTTTTCCTGGCCACTGGATTGTACCTGTAATAAAGCCGTATTAGTGGCATGTTTTCCTCCACAGAGGAGGCATCAAGGTTCTCCAATCTGGAGTGATTTGCATGCAGATATGCAGCACTGTGCTCTATCGACACCTGAGTCTTTGCTTTTCTTCATGTTTAGGTGTAATTACAAAAACTCTATTTCAACTGTCACTCTCAGCTAATAGCACTGGGATTGTGGGGCATCTCAAGCATCAGCTCACAAATTTTGGGTGGCATACTATCAATGCCCCAGTTTTTCATTGACTTAAGTGTTTGGAAGACAGGCCTTGGCTGGTTTTGTCATTAGAGCCATATAATGCCGATGTTCCTTCTGCAAATCCTCCTCGAGGTTTTCTTTTTCTTGATGTGTTGATTCATTCATCCATTCATTTTTACCAGCATTGTAGAAAATGTTGATTAAAGAGTGTGTGTTTTCTGCCTGCCATTCATTGTTTTTATCTAATAAGTACAAATCTAATCTTGGCTCTGCCATTTTCATTCCTGGAATTATTCCTGGATCTAAAGCCCTCAAAAGAGGAGGGTGATGTTGGAGAGAGCATTTCAGTACTACAGCCACTCGATTATGAAATGAAATGCCCTCAGTATCATTCTTTTTTGATTTTACAGAATGTTTTACTGCTTTACTGCAGTACAGACTGCAGTCCAGTGGTAGGTTATTCTCATCATGGCCTTCTGGTCAACATCAGATAAAAGCTTAAATTGCAGTATATTCTATTCTGTTAGCTTGAAGCCTGTGGGTTCATGAGAATGTGTACCAGTGTGGGATTCATGAAAATCACTTCTTTGCACTGTTTTATTGAAATGGATAGAAGAGAATCAACCTCACCTACCATGTGTTCAGCTCATTATGCTTCATTTTGCATAGCTAGTCCTGATTAGTTTGTTGCCTTTTCCAATAATGTGTCCTTTTTTTGACAGTATGTCTTTTCTATCTTCAACATATGTAAGCCAGAAGCAAGCACCAGAGCTCATTTTGTTATGAGACTAGTGCCATGGGGGAAATATGTAGTCTGCACTGCAAAGATTTTTGTGTTTGTCTGCATATTTATGTGTTTGCTTGCTTGTTTTTATGTCATGATTTTATTGGAGGTAAGTGGGAAAAGTGATGTAGCGTGAGATAACCAGCCTTGTTGTACTGTGAGGGGACTCAGGGATCTTCAGGGAGGTCAGGAGTGAGAACATGGCTGCAGGATTAATATTAACCATGTAGAGAGCCTCTGAATTACTTTGCCAAGGCTTATACTCTAACTCATAACAGGGTTTCAAAATGTTGCAAAGGTTATACTCCGACCATTACCTACTGAACCTTTAATGTATTACTTAAAAAAAGATAACTGTAAATATGTTTAAATTGTCTTTAAAACTAAACAACATCTTTGGAAACATTCAGGAAAATCTAAGTACACAATTCAACAAAATATATAACAAAGATTGAGTGTTTTTTAGGCACTTTAATGCAGAAATGCTACATAATGTGCTGTATCTTGGGGACTTTGACATTTAAAGGTAATGTAACAATAAATAGTACAAGGAAAACATTTTTCAACAAGCCCTACAATAGTACGTCCTATTCAGTTTTGTTGATAATGTGTCATCTAGGTGTATTCTGTCCATAGCCTCCATTAGGCTGTAGTTTACAGTGGCGTTGATTGACATCATTTAGGTAAAAGCTGTTTTCGACATTTAACTGCAAAACTAATAGCATTCCAATCAGCCTCAGCTGTACTTTATGTTCAGTGACAATTTGCAAAGTTATGTTTCTAACATTACACCTGCTACCCACCAACTGGTTTTCGTTGGGAGCATGTTGGCATATTAATGTCAGCATTTTACTCACAGCACTTATTTATGTTTGTTGGTGAAACTGTTTTACTTTTGTGATAGACTCCAAATATAACCGAGAAATATATGAAGCTATTCACAAGGATAGTTAAGAGTTAATCTCTGTTTTCATCATCTGCCTTCTCTACCAGTGGGCAAAGTCATCACTTAGTAGTCAAAATAGTCAAGTCAGATTTCTTTATAGAGCCCAATATTTCAAATCGCACATTTGCCTTGAAGGGCTTTACAATCATCTCATGCACACATACAGCGTATGACCCTCACTATTCTTCCACCCTTGGATAAGGAAACACTCCCCACACTAGAATTCCTTGTGACATGACACCAGTAATGTGGTGATCTTGGGCTTTCTGGTATGTCTGTTTTGGTTTAGTGATATATGCCAATTCTAGGTAATGTGTAATTGTTGACTATCAACATTGTATGTTACTTTTTTTATACCACTGTTCTTCACCATGTAACTCACTGTTGTGTTAATGTCATATGCCAGTTGTGCGTGGTATGTGACTTTAGCTTGCATTTAGGGTAGTTCCAATCCAATACCCCCAAACAGGACCCTGATACTTCCTGACAGTGTCTCGTACACCTGTATGCAACTTAACAGACTTTTTACTGCCCAAGAATCCAATATCTGTTAATGGTAAGCACCTTGTATAACCTCAAGGTTGTGTCAACAGATTTACATTTGTTGATACTTGTGTTCTTGTTCAGTTATGACTGATCATCAAACTGGATATTAAAAGAAAGTTCTATGGAATAGAAGATACACAAGTTCAGGTATCGGAATCAGTATCGGGCGGGGGGGAAATTCATACCAGTTTGTTTTCTGATTTTATTCAGCACATGGCAGGAGAACAGCAGTGACATGTCAACATAACATACCACTAAGAATTAGCATATGTCAGCAAACCAATAGTGGGATGCCATCAGCCAGTTTTAAATCTCTGTGTGACTGACTGTCAGGCCCTATAAATGCACTACATCTTGTTAGCAATGTGAACCAGCCTTTAATGACCAGCACTAATTAGCTCATGAATCATCTTGCTGTATGCTGTATTTTTACCTAACGCCACCCTGGAATTATTCCACTGTCGCAGTTATTGGCAGTGCTGCCTTTGACGCCACACTCTTGAAATAACCATTGCCAACATGGTCATGTTTTTGTATAAGCAGCATAGTGTTGATGGCAAGGACAGCGTTTTGAAATCTATGCAGAAATATCCATGTTGTAGACTTGTGGGACCTGCTCTGTGATACTGAGGGGAGTGTAAGGATATAGGAGACATGACAAACAAATCAGTTTTAGCACTGGAACAGTCTAAGGGTTTTGAAAAGAGATATGAAAATGTTAGCTGGCACAGTGTGTGTAACCCAAAGGAAGTGTCTGACATAAGCAGCCTTGCCTTTAGGGACCTTGCTGAGCAGTAAACATATTAGTCTTGTGAGACAACTTAAAGTAGCTTTTATACCAGCCACTGTAGTAAAGTCCATGACATTTAGGAGGCTCAGTGAAGGTGGATTATTACTCACAGTAGAAAAAACAATATTTCTTCACTCCAAACTAACTCCTTACTTACAGTACTGAATTTTTACAAGCGGCAATGGCTGGAATCTGTATTTTATAGATTGTATTAAAGTAAGTCAGGGCTAAAAATAACAAATCTGACACACATTTCCAAGTGATACTCTGGCCTCACCAACTGGTTTTGCTATGAGCCATGTGAGCATGACAAGCAGTGACCTGGGAGCAGATGAACGACTGCGTCACCATCATTTTCATCTCCTCTATTGATGAGGAAGCATTAGAAACATCAATGCCTCCCCATATCTATTGCGCTGTTGTGTTGAAATATTGTATAGTTTGGTGGAATTATATCTACGATTTAATCTGATATTTATTAAAGGGGAACTACGATTTTTTACAACCTGGACCTTATTTCTAGCATAAAATATGATCATTTACTCACCCAGATAACTTTGGTGTCATTTGGAGTCGTTCGGACGAAATTAGATCCAGTGTAGCGCCGCTTTATCCATATAATGCGAGTGATCCGGGCACCGAAGTGCAGCCTCTATATAACGCATTATCTGCCACGAAACTAGTTCATTTCACCAATATTTTGTTATGATACGCTAGTGCTATTCCCCTCTGAGTCCCGGCTTGTCTGTTATCAACATCCGGGGTCAAACTAGCAGTAGCAGCTACAGGTAAACAAGCCGGCTGTCGCGGGTGCGCGCGCAGCTCAGAGATTACATCTTCCAGGTCAGAGGTAGTAGGTCAACCTACAGACCCCGGATGTTGATAACAGACAAGCCCGGACTCAGAGGGGAATAGCACTAGCGTATCATAACAAAATATTGGTGAAATGAACTAGTTTTGCGGCAGATAATGCTCATAGAGGTTGCGTTTCGGTGCCCGGATCACTCGCATTATATGGATATACGCGGCGCTCCACTGGATCTAATTTCGACCGAACGACTCCAAATGACACCAAAGTTATCTGGGTGAGTAAATCATCGCATTTTATGCTAGAAATAAGGTCCAGGTTGTAAAAAAGGGTAGTTCCCCTTTAAGTTTACAACAAGTACTGCTGGACTTCATTATAATAACTACAATAACTGTGGTGAAATATTCTAAATTTAAGGCTTTCACACTAACTCCTGTTCCATGGCATTACCCTGGTGCTCACAGGCAACTAATGCTTTCTGTTTCTGGTGTTCAGTCAGTCTCTTGTCCAGGGTCCTGACCAATTCACAGATGTAGTGTTAACCTCATTTGCTCAGTGTTGGTGTAAAAGCAGTGAAGTTCAGATGTGGTCATAAAAAAGCTAGTAAGTGAACTTGAAGAGCAAAATGAATGCTTGTGCTCGACTTACAGTACCTGAATTTCTGTTTTGTCACCAAATGATAACAGAAGGATAGAAGAAGTGACAAAAGCACTCGCAGAAATCGACCACTATTGCTGATCTGATTAAAGTCCTAACTCCAGGCTGGTGCTGACCCTGTATCTCAATTAGAGAGGCCTTTAAAAAGGTAAATAAAAAAAATTTGCATATGTTTTACGACTCTATCTACACCACTGTTATCATAAGCTACTACAGCACTAGTAGCAGACACTGTGATGTAAAAGATTAATGTCAAGGGAAAAAAGGACTGGAGCTGATTGATTTGCAGTCTCTAATAGTGCAAACAGACCAACATTTCAACACTAATGTGTCTTAGTCAGAGTCAAAATGGACAAAGCCACAAGGCAAACACATATATAGTCAACCTTGAATAGTTGCACAATTGCCGTGGATAGGTGGTTGAACAGGACTTTAAATCTGTTGGATGGTGGATCCAAGGTAATGTCCAAGTGCCGCAACCCATCCGCTATCATTGCATCAGAAACAAAAACATAAACATATATATCTTGCTGCAGACTGTTCCAAAAAATAACGTAGATTAGCTTTTGGTCATGTCTGCTTCACTCATTTGATCTTTTTTGCTGCTATGTTGACTGATCCCTGCTTCGCCCTGATTGGTAGCAGTATTCATAAATGTTGTTGGCTATATCACTGAGGTAATTTGATAGTTAAGTTAAAACACGATAGCTTTATTGTAGCGGTGCTCATCTAACCATTTCCTGTCTGTAGCTTCATACAGTATTTAGTGAAGACATGAGAATGGTATTTGTCTGCTTATGTAACCCTCGGAAAGAAAATAACTTTGTGTTTTTCCCAAAATGTTGCTCCATTCCTTTTATATCCTCAAAGGCACAAACTGTGGTTGGGAAAAAAAAAATCTAATTGGGACAACGTGTCACAGCACACAGTGACAAGTTGTTATTGTAAGTCTTTTTGCAAGCACACCATACCTGCACTAGCATATCAGTGCTCAAGGGTCTGTGAAACATTACACAGGAGCAACTCTGACTACCTCTGAGCTTTTGGTACACTATCCAATCACCCATAATGCATTTAAATGCCAGGTACACAGAGGGTACATTTGTAATGTAGTTCCAAGCACTGTATGAAGTTGCTGCAATTAAAGTACTAAAATATCACCATAGCGATCTCATATCTGTGAACAAGACAACATACCATCATCTCCCACAGTCACATTGCAACTTGTGCTATGTTGAGAATCACACCACGAGGGTGCTAATGATGATGGCTATCGCAGCCCGTAACCAGAGGCAAGTGCAGCTATTCTTAGAAGCAGCACTTTTTATTTAGAAGGAGCGAACATGTCGTCGTTGGCAGCGTCAAGCCGCCTGTTCTTTTTTTCTCACTTCATTAATTTGTTCATTTATTCAGTGGACTACTCCTAATCTCATTCCTGTCTCACTCATTCATCATGCTGGGTGCGTTTCCTCCCTCAGTTTCCTTTTGTGTCTCTGTGTCTCTCCCTGGTTCAAGAGCAGTCCCAGATATCAGTCGTCACCATTGATTAAAAGAGCAACTCAGACATCAGTGACTAGGTCCATGAGTCTGTGTATGTATTTCTCAGCCTGTTACTGAATTTCTCACATACCTGCAGTCAGGACAGAATTTGGAAAATGCTGTGCATCTTGCAGACACATTTCAACAGGAAGCAAAGAATGTGCTGCTTAGTTTTTCCAGGGTGTTTATGAAGGACTCAGTTACATTCAGCAACAGGAGCAACATCCAAGCAAGTATTTATTTTTGGTCTCTGATCTTCGCAGAGCTTGACCACAAGGTCAGCAGCTTAACCCCATGGATCTGACAGAAAAATCTTGGCAGTGGAACTGAGTCACTAACAACTGTTTTAAAATACAGAAATGGTTTTTCAGTGAGCGAGGACCATACGTATGGCCGCATTTTCATGAAATATTTTAAAATCTAACAAACAAAACTATTTAAACTTTAAAGGAGATAACATTTATCATGCAAGGTCATTCATTTTTGTACTATCTTTTTATTTTTTCTATTGAGAGATTCGATTCCTCAGTGCTTGTTATTCCAGGGTTAGTATCACAGTTTGGACCCTATCTGAAATACATTCAAGTCTATTTTTATGCAGAATCTGAGGGCCTACGTGATCTGTTTTTAAAACTCTTGTTCCTGCCCACCCATTTGTCATAAGAGACTTTGAACTAGTCTTCGAAGGTCACCAATCTAGTTAAGCTGAAATAGAAACTTGTTTGCAAAAACTTTTGTTTATACAACCAGCAGATTTGGAGCAAAATAAGTATTTGTTTGGAGTTGTGTTCCAGGCTACCTGATGAATTTCAGTTCAATGATCGCTCTCCTTTTCGCTCTGTTTTGGTCTCCTCCAGCTATTTTCCCTTCTCACAATACCAACTAGTTTACATTGGCCAGGGAGTGATGCCGATGAGAGTGGTAAGAAAGAACAGATACTTCATGTTCCTGTTAATTAAAAGGAATTTAATTAAAATAATTCAAGATTATCTATTCTTTGATTGTAAAAGTGGTGCCACCACTGCACCTCAGTAATAGTCAACATTGCAGGAGAAATTTGTAAAATTCAGTAGTCATTTATGTTTACAGTACATTTTCTACTTTATTTACTTGAGCTTTTTCTTCCATTCAACTTTAAGTTGCAGTTGTTTCAAGTAGTGGTAGCTGCAATGGGCTCAAGTGTAAGGTACAGAGGTTCCTCAGGGCAATTACACTGCACAGCTGTTATTGTATATCTTCTTTTATATCTTTGTTCTTATTTTTGGGTGGAGGCAGATCACCAACAGCATCTTTTTTTAACCACTGATTCTGGCAGACAAAGGTCTTAAAGGCTAATTATATTTCTTTCAACTGTTTTTGGGGATTGACCAGTAATAAATGTAATTTAATGTTTGACTGAACAGTCACAGCACAATGTGCAACTATTGGAATGCAATGTGATCTTTTGTACTCATGTTATAAGGAGAGCTGCTGCTCCTGCCTGTGTGTAATCCAGACATGTGAGACTTCTCAAGCCAGTGTTAGTATCATGAGTACTACAGGGGCCAGTGCTGTCAGTCCTGCCATGGCTGCTTTCGACTGAACCCAAACTTCCAGATAATTTGCAAGCCAAGCCAAAGGGCACAGAGAGACATAGAACATCTTAAGCGATCCTTACGGCCACATTGACAAACGTGGCTCTGCTGTCAGCCCTCAGTAGACTCAGCTGACATGCTGTCAGAGAGAGTTGCGTCTTCCTCCTGTGCTCATCTGTCATGCATGTCTTCATGTCTTGGTGTAATGCTGAATTGGCGGGGGCATCCATGCAGAACTTAATATGCATTACCAGTCAGACCATCTCACACTATACTGAAGCTAAAGCAGTGTATTGGATGATGCGAAAATATATGGAAAGTCCAAATCACACAAGAGATATGGAGGAAGTGGGTCAATGCCCCCACTGTTTACTCCCTCTCCCGGGTTATTAGATTGACATGCAGAATGGGAGACCAGTTGAACTGAACTGGCTGGTATATGATTAGATTGGAAATGCTAGATCTAATTCTTGCGAGATTTTCTTTGACTACCAAGTGTCCTCTGGCTCTTTCCTCCCACATCATGTAATGGGTTATTTACCTTTGTCCTTGTAATGATTTATCGATGTGAAGCACTTCTGAAGCAGTAATTGTAACTCACAAATTCACAAAATCTTTCACATTTAGCAGGCTAAAGATTCTGATTGTGTTCAGTGTGAAGTAGCTTTTCTTTGGTTTCATTATTGCCAAGGACATCTCTATATATAAATATTAACTACTTGCTACTAAAAACTGATGGGTTTATTTCTATGGTATGTTTATGCAAGTATGTCTGTGCCAGAGAAACTGCTGCCACAGGTAGAATAAAATGCTAGATCAGCCTTTTCACCAGGCTTAAGTAGTATTAAAGTAAACTGGGGGTCGTTGTTACTCTGATGGCGAAGTGACTTTGATTTGTGACATTTAATTGAAATTCAAATCTTAACACAGGCACTCTTGTCATTTGATTGGTTGATTGATTCATTTATCAGTATGCTTTACATGTATTTTTTTCAAGTTATTATACCATCTTACAGAATTGACATGACCAAGGCAGGCAACATTTTCTTGTGCTGGCAATCGCTGTATAATAAAGTGAGTTGGTAAAAGCAAGACTAAGAGTCTGTAGCTGAGCTACTATGTCTGTGACACTGCACTTAGGCACAGTGGTGCTATAAGCAAAATGCTAACATCACCATGCTAACTTGTTCACAATGACAATACTAACTCGGCGATGTAAGGCAAGTATAATGTTTACCATGTCATAATCTTAGTTTAGCTGAGGCTGACGGAATGTCATTTGTTTTGCAGACATTTCGTCTTTAATTTGAATCACAAAAGTTGTCAATTCATGAATGTTTACCAATTTCAATGGTGATCCATCTACTTGTTTTCAAGCGTTTTCTCTCATAACCACAAATGTGAATATGATGATGGCACAGAAGATAAATTCAGAAGGTCACTAAAGTCAATCCTTTGGTGACCATGAATGTCTTAAAAGTCCATAAAACAGCAGTGCCTTGATGCCTTGTATCAATAACATTGTGCCTTTGTTAGCTCCATAAAGCCTGACACTAAACTTCTCTTCTGACATTAGAAGACTTTTCAAGTCATTTGAAACTCAAAGGCAAAGCTTTGAATTAGCCTCAGACTTTGTCTCATTTGCAGTGAGACCATCATCCTCTACCTCCCAGTGCAGACAAAGATATTTATATCTGCCTGAGAAGAGTAAAGCACAATGGGAACCTTCTCTGAGTGTTTGGAGGAAATGTGCCTACTCCCCCAGCAGCACAGAAGCTTTGGGTTTCTCTACTCATATGTTCTGACAGAGCTAGTGCTTAAGATGAAGCCCATGTGTCTATTCTTCATGTGCCTAAATTGTAAGCCAGCATGAAGATACAACTATAGATAAAGGGGGATAGACACACTGGCTGAATAATAGAAGAGTACCAAGCCTCCTGTATTTCAGTATTGTATTTGTCTCAGTAGAGGTTAAAGGTTGTGGAGAGCTACAACTACTATTTGCGTATGTTTTGTCCTTTGACTACCTTCTTGAAAACCTCCGTCTGGACCACTTTTACAGCCGTGTTTCTGTGTCTCAATCCAGACTCTCAAAATACATCAGCCTGCGTTTATTATTACAGAAACCCATAAATCATTCAGTGGATTTTGGTAACTTGGTGCCCTCATTGGCTGTTTTTAGAAGTCTGAGCTATTTCAGAGCCAGCACTTACACAGCTTGTATTAAAATTAAATAATTCAAGAGAAGTAGGGAAGGGCGAAAGGAAAATGGAATGAAGAAATAACTTGTTTTTATGCACCACTCCTTTTCCATGATAATGATGGGTCTTTCACCTAGATTAGAGTTTTTGTAGTTTTTCATTTCTTAAGTTTGTATTTCAGTATTTTTACCTTCTACTTGAGTAGTATATGTTTACTTAAATTTTGTAAATGATGGTAACCATTTCATCACAGTTGAATCAATTTTCCTTATAGTCCTGATATGAAAATTACATTTCTTGATAAATATACTGTAAACCAGTATCAAACCAGTAAGGGTAATGTATAATGCAGTGAAGTTTTGGCCTCATCCCTCATTAGTCAAGGGAGCATCTGCATACACACTCTAATGTCTAGAGAAATGATTGTCTGCATCAAATTACCAAAATAAAATGGTGAAGTGTTTTGGATGAAGGTACTTGATCAACAGGTTGTGCCTGATGCTCATCTTGGTCCTCGTCTATGACACAGCCTCTCCTCTACCTCTTAATTATATCAACCTCAGGCAAACCTGCTCTACGTAATTAGACCTTGGCTGAGGGGCACAGAGGTCTCTCTCAAGCCTCCTGTGTAATTGCATCTGATATTCACTCCTTAACAAGATTTTGTTAACCATCTATTGACATTTAGACTATAAAGTCTCCTCCTGCTTTTAAGTTCTGATCAGAGCAGCAGAGCCCAGTCGCCCAGTTTAACCTCTTCGTCCTATCTTCACTAAAATATTTATAAATCTTTTGCATTCGTTCCTCGACCATGTTATCAAGGTCAGAAATCACATAACTATTTATATGGACTTTGATGATTTCTGTGACATTATATGATAGATTGTGATGTCAACAATCTAACAATAATCAACAAGACTACTTAATTCTTTTCCTCTACTCCTTCAGTTATTATAACCCCTAGGTCACTTCTTTTGGTTTCTATCCATTCATATTTCCCTTACATCCCTGCGCAATAATGTAGCTCATCAGTGGAAGCCAACCAGTGCTTTGTCAACAAAGCTATGCATCCATACACTGTTTCTTCATGACAGTTTTAATAACGAGCAGAGTTTT
Source organism: Pagrus pagrus (assembly GCF_965226575.1). Classification (NCBI taxonomy): domain Eukaryota; kingdom Metazoa; phylum Chordata; class Actinopteri; order Spariformes; family Sparidae; genus Pagrus; species Pagrus pagrus. The sequence continues at coordinate 22,907,393 of NC_140201.1, read as the reverse complement.
TATACTCACCGTTGTCTGTTTGTATGTGGAGGCACAAACTAACCTTGGAGAAGAGTGCAATCCAGCACCATCAAAAGAAACTACTACAGCTCTAAAAATCATGATACGGCTGAAACCTTTCTGTTAGTCTCAACAAAAAATGACCATAACAAGCTTTACAAATGTCACATTTATTGCAGGGCCATTGCATTGGATTGCATTACATTGTGCAGGTGTTCTGTAATAGCCATAACAAGTTCTCATGAGCTGGAACACCAGTTTGGCCCATGCAGATGGTAAATATATAGCCAGATGTTGGTACTTGGTAAAACAGGATTTATTTAGCTTTTTGTGTAAGCAGAAGACTCTGTTAATCGTGAGACCTTGTAGTAGAATCGTTTTGCATCAGTTTTCCCATGACTGTGATCTGGAAAGGGGTTTGTTGAAGTTTTTAACATCAAGGACATGAGGGTCAGCAGCAGTACTGTATAATAAATGTTGAGATTAACCTTGGGATTTATTCATTTGTCATCATTCTTTCATCACCCAGCTGAGGAGTGCACATGGAATTTTGACCAGATTCAGCTCCAGTTTGGCAGCTCTTCACCATTTGATTGACCCTAACTTCACCCAGGGAAAAGGTTGATTGCATACATAAGACCTAACTGAGGTCTTAATTTTAATTCAGTCCTGCTGGATTGGTTGTTTACAATAGTAGTAATTTAACACAGCTCTCATACAGCTGTGAACTGAAATAGGTTAAATAGGTTGGTAGGTAGGCAATTTTAATCAAAAAATTCAGAGTAATGTAATTGTCCTTAAGCAACACAAGGTTGTGTAATGAAATGTCTGTTTTAATTCCCTAAAATACACACATAAAAGCAAAAAGCATACAGACTAATGAATAAATAAAAATCAAGTCACAAAAATAAATGGAGAAGGGAATGGCGGACCTCGGCACTAACGATGAAAACCAAATATAGAGAAGTATTTACAGAATGTTAATATATTGAATAGTTATTGCTGGAAAATAGCATTGATAGTAGCAAAATGGCGGTTTGATTTCTCAAAAATCTTAGGATTATAACTATACATTCCCAGTGTGAAGGTTTCATTAAGAGTTTTCCATCACTGATAATTAAACGCTGGATTGGAGGATCCCTGTTTGATACAAGTTTAACATTATAACGGCTGCAGGGGTCAATTGAAGGTGAGGTGGTGTATTACACTAACCCGTTTTTTTTTCTTCAAAAACGTAAGTCTTCCATTTTGAAAAGAACCAGTTTGTTTCATCAAGAGGAAAACTTGCTGCAAACGATAGAAATCTGTTCCATCTATTATCTTCAAGTGTCCTGTAATGCATGAGGCTGAACGCTGCTGCGTGGCTTAGTCTGAAACTCTTATTAACCCAGAGACATTTATTACACCCCTGGCTGTCTCTTGATGACCGGCTTGATGACCTCTAGAGCGATTATACCTCACTTATCTACTATAGAAATAATTGATAGCTCCCAGCATTCATTATGTTTTCCATATTAGATTGTCATTAAATTCTCAAATTATGTTAACCAGTTTAAGTAAATACTTTGCAATAGTAGCATAATGGTCTGTTTTATTGTCTTTATTACCAATTAACATAGAACAGATCAAACCTTTTTAGTTTTTGAGTGTTGTTCTTGGTAAAATCTGGTGTAGAGGAAGTAATGTGTTTTATTATTTCAGCAGCTACAGTGGGTTGTATTGGATAAAGAGAGAAGGGCATTACTTCAGAGAAGTGAAGCACAAACCCTATCCCTTCACAGTGAGCACTTGGCACCAAAGTTTTCAGATTTTGCAGTTTATCGCTCTTTACAAAACAGATTTGCTCAGCTGAGCAAACCAAATCGTCCGGTCTTCAATTCAGTGTTCTTTGTACGGATAAATAAAAACACCACTCATTACAGCTTGTTAAAGATATCGCCAAATGTAACAAAGTCTTACATAGGGAAAAAAATGACTAATGGAAATTAAAATGAAAGATTGTAGTGGTTTAGCTGGTTAGAAGAGGACAGAGAGGTGTTAGAGGTTCAGGGATAAAAATGAATGAGAAAGAGTAGGGAGGAGGAATTAGCTTTGACTGAAGATAGCTACGACAAGCAAGTCCCACAGCATTAATGAGAGGGGATGATAGAGTCGAGAAGTGACAGAGTGAGGAATGGAGACAGAGTGTGGCCGGTGGACAGGTATGGAAGAGTTTCACTGGCTGACTGGTTGATCTAGGAGAGGAGCAGGAGACGACGGGTAGACAGAGCCCAGACTGATGGAGCGAGTGCATTCGGGTACCTGCTTTAGTTGGGTGATTGATGGCGGACAGGTTAGAGATGTAATGCAGTTCAGGGTGATTTAATTTAGAGGCTAGGAACTTAGATCGCTTAGCATAAGCTAATTCTGTTTGACCTTCTTCAGGCTGTTAGAGAGTTTTCACATGATTTCCCCATTAATCTTGTTGAGTAAACTCACTCAGCTGGATTGAGTTGACTCCACTGATTTGAGAGCTGTCATTCCCTGCTGTGGTAAAGATGATCAAATCAAATCAAATCAAATTTTATTTGTATAGCCCAAATTCACAAATCACAGTTTGCCTCAGAGGGCTTTACAATCTGTACAGAGACGACACCCTCTGTCCTTCGACCCTCGATTCGAGTGAGGAAAAACTTGCCCCAAAAAAGGCCCTTTTAACAGGGAAAAAATGCGGAAGAAACCTCAGGGAGAGCCACAGAGGAGGGATCCCTCTCCCAGGACGGACAGACGTGCAATAGATGTCGCATGTACAGAGCAGATCAACGAGATCACAATGTATTCAATTATAAGCGATGGTTGACAGGAGTGAAAGTACACAAAGATGTATTACAGCAATAATGATGAAATGCACATGGAAATGTGATTACTAGTGATAACAGTAGTAATGATCAATGGCAAGGATGGTATGTAGCAATGCAGTACGATAATAGTAGTGGAACGTATGTAACAGAGATGTGACTAATATTAGCGACAGTAGTGGTGGGTGTCAGGCAGGGTCATGGCAGTAGGTGCATCCACGATCAGGCAGGGCCATAGCAGTAGGCGCATCCACGATCAGGCAGGGCCATAGCAGTGGGCGCATCCACGATCAGGCAGGGCCATAGCAGTGGGCGCATCCACGATCCACGACCCGGGCGCGGCCAGGATCCAAGGGATCCAAGGGATGTCGATAATAATCCCAGCTAGGTGTTCCATTAGTCTGTCCAAAGCCAAAAAATATATAGACTAGGATGCCGCTGGATGCATGTATAAAGGGTTACACACTGTGTCAATAACCCTGTTAAACATAGAACGTCTTGTCACTATGTTTTCCCAATTCACCCCATACAATCAATTTCAGGTAGCAAGCTGCGTTAACATTTACTTTGTGAGCTTGTCAAACTACAAAATATTAAAACTGTTACCCAGTAAAAGTGCACTGCAGGCCACTGTGTACCCTCTGCTTAATATTTTTGGGGGTGAAATTAATCCTTTGGGGCAAAAACGTTAGATTGAATCCATGTTTTTGCCAGCAGAGTGATGCATCAATAAACATCTAGCTTTAACTGCTTGTGCATGTCGTAGAGCTTTACATTGTAGGTTAGCGAGATAGCAGTTGGATAGTGATAGTGAACAGTTAATGCAAGCTACATATTAAACAATAGTCACAATCACTTGCCCTGTCACTCTGTTTTCTGATGTCACTGTCTCCTGATAATTTTCAGCATTAGCTAATGCTAGCTAACATTAGCAGCCAAACAGGATCAATTTAGAGGATATCTGATATCTTCAGCTTTAACTATCAGACCAGCAGTTTGTCTTTACTACTAGTGCATCACTAAAGAGTAGTCACTGCTAAATACTATATCATTTTTTATGGATTACAGTAATGAAAAATATTTTCAGGTGTTTGAATGATGCATTTATTATCAACAAATATGAACTACAATGAATTGATCTGGTTTTCTGGATTTAGAAAAACTTTGAAGTTGACTTCTAGTGAAATACTAATAAAATATTTATCATTGACACAGTTAGGCCCAGATGAAAGGAGAGTTCTTTCTCACCCTGTTTTCCTTCATTTCAGTTTTTATACTTATATAATGAATCTAATTTCTTTAGCATAATGGAAACTCAAATTAGTTCTGTGTTTTATGTAATAGGTTGAATGTCACTTCTGATATTATTGTGCAGAACTCACAGGGGGTGAAGTTTGTTTGTTTATACTGTTTTCCTCTCGTCAAATGGATCAGTGATTCCCTAGAAAAGCACTAATGGACCCATTTGACGCCCTACCAGACAGTCCTGTCTTAAACGCTGCACACACAGTCTGAAATCCTTCAGAGAGTGCAACAGAGGGGTTGTTTTTTATATACAAGATCTACATTCTCCTCAGCTTTAGTCACACCTGATGCTGATCATTATTGTCTGTATGCTGGCTGGCAGTCTCACATCTGAAATTAAGTGCATTCATCTCCAGCGTGGTGAGAAGGGTGGTAATTAAAATGTGTTAAAATACAACAGTGCAGTCATTACAAGAGCTGCAGTGAAGCATTACTAAAAGATCACAGCAGAGACAAGAGCTCTGGCTGAACCTGCTCAGCTGATTTACCTTTGGGTTTAACGGGGGACGGCATGCACACACAAATAATGATCCACAGCTATAGTTACAAACCTCGGACATTCAGCCTTGTCAAACCTACTCAAGTTCATTATTCATTCTTACACACACAGCTCTCACCCTTTTGGTAGTATATTTCTCTGGTAACAAGTGTTTTGTTTACAAAATAAGATAAAGACTCTCTGTGGATCTGAGTTTATGTGAGTAAGGGGGATGGTAGAACAAGTCTTTAATGAGAGGACTCAGCTTTTACATCAGCCCTCGCTGAATCTTTGATACCCCTGCAGGTGACTGAAGTAACTTTCTAAGACATCGATTGCCATTCATTCATTCTGTGAAGGAAATAATAACCCTGCAGGCAGCTCTGCTGTCTATACGGATTTGCCCCCCAGTGCAGTACTGACAGCTCATTACCTTAGTGTTCCTGCTTCACACTGACAATTTCACCCAGAGAGTTGGGCATGTATGGCACTCGTTTTTTGTTTTATTTTGTTTGTTTGTTTATTTTTCACCGAATATTTCACTTCATTCGTGTTTTTGAATGTGTTTTCTTACAAAAGAATCAATGTTGTTTTAAAAGTTTGACTGAATAATACTGATTAGGACTTTTCTCTCCAGACACGAAGGTGTTGATTGATTTTCACAGACAGATAACGGCCAGGTCATACCAGCATTACTACAGCGATTTTTGCACCAAAATTACTTAATTCCAAAGGATAGACACAGTCAATGGATTTGAGGTGATGTTGAAATTCTGAAATCGTTAATTGTTATTTTGAAGTCTGTTTATGAGACGACATGATTTATTTGAAAGCCAGTAATGATAATCCCGGTGAAATATTTTCTGAATGTGAATGTGTAATCAACATCTTGAAAAAGTCGGTGAAAAAAACTTTTACTTTTGAACCTTTTTTTTATGACCAGTTCTAAACGTCTTTTTTAAAATCTTTCCAACCGAAAAAATGTTCACTGGGTTTTTTTATTTTGTTTGTGTTTCGGAAGTTACATATTTTTCTATCAATGTTTGAAGATTCCTGGATGATTTTAGATGGCACCTGCCAGTCAATCAGAAACAAGCATCTAGTACTACTCTACTGCTGTGCTTCCTCTACTCACCTCTCCTCTTTTGCTCTTCAAACACAACCAGAAGTTTGTTACATAAACTTTCTGTGCTGTACATTTCCCTTCATGACAATTTGTCAAAGTGCAAACAGTACTTATAGACTTTATACTGTAGGTGCCTTAGGGTTAATTTGTCTTGGCCACAATTGCCACATAAAAGTACTGTAACCCACAGTGTCTCTGTGTGTCCTATTATCTACTCAAGAAAACAAAAAAGCAGCAACAGGAACATCGTGCAGCAGCAGATTGTGTGTGGGTGTGCAGGCAGGGCTTTGTTGTGCTCTTCTTTTTTTTTTTACATAAGAAAACGACATTCCCTTTTGCAGCACCCCCTTGGTTCCTTCCTGGGAAATCCTCTTCTAGTCAATGCTGTGTGTGCGTCATCAGGAGCAATTTTTATAGCTTTCAACTTCCCACATGATGGCAAGCTTGAAACACATAGAGGAGGCGGATTGGGAAACAGAGGTGCTTCCCCTGACTTCTTTAAGACAGCTCATAGTCAGACTAACCTTGTCTCTTTGTCTTTGTTTTAACAACAGTTTTTTTACTGTAAAACTAAATTCAGTGAAGAACCAGTGTTTTTACCAGTTGTTAACATTTTTATCACTTGTTTTAGCTTTCATTTCAGATTTTACAATATCACTATATGGAATGAGAGTCTTACACAGTCGCATGGAGTTTGTCTTTTCAGAGATCAATCTCATGAAAGCTAATCATGTTGGTGTAGGTTGTGCCTCATTAAGCAGAGATCAGTGTGGATGTCAGCAAAACAACAGGAGCAGTATCTTCTCTCACTTGTATTCACTTGACTTTGGGATTGGGACTTGGACAGGAATTCCACCACCACGCCTGAAGGTATCTACACATATTAGAGTTTTAATGTCGAAGGTAAAGTGGATTCATTTGCATAATTAGAGGAAGAAAAGGCAGGGAGGCAGAGCATAGTAATGAGGCGGGGAAATGGGAGTAAAGTGTGCAGCGCGGCATATGACAGCAGCCATGTTTAGTCCTCACTACAGTGAATATCTCACGGGAGGCTTACTAATGACTTATGACTAATGATTTTTCTGGAGATGAGTCAAAACAGTCGCCAGCGCCTCCTCCAACTCCCCCACTTAGAATCTGTCCTCCTCAAACAAGCACCTCCGCTGCCTGTTGATGTTGTGCCAGTGTTGAGCGAGGAATTGACACAGCAAGCTATTGTATGGCGGCCTTGTTTGGTTTTCCATTCTTGGAGATTATGTCAGAGGAGGAGAAGGTGGATACTTTACAGTGCGGCGCGTCCCCTGCACTATCCAGTACCATACCATCCCAATGAGCAAATATTTGATGGTGATAGAGCCTTTGTACTCCATTGAAACCATTCAGGGAACACACTCCTCATCTGCAGCGTTTTAGTTTGTTTGCATCTCTGTTTGTTTCCAGATGGCGGTCCACACCCCACTGTAGATATTGTCCATGGCATGGTCAACACACTCAACTGCCCTTTACTGTGTGATTCCACATAGATTATGTTTGTTTGGGTTTGTAAGCCCAGTTTATCCATTATTTCACAAATTAACATATATGATCAATTACAAAATAATCGAAGCAATTTTCAGTTTTATATACTGTGAAATGTGTTCTTTATTTTAATTAGCTTCAAGCCAATTACATGCACCCTGGGGACTGCTTGCCAGGCCAGTTGTGGTGTTGTAAAATTTATCAAACCAGATGAGCCTCCATACACCCCGGGAATATGTCTAGTCTATTTCTACGCCGATGAGCAAGATAGCACCCAATTAATTATAATGATACCTTCAAGAAATTGCCATTCAAGAAAAAAAAAAAAAAAAGGAATCCAAAATTAATTAGATGTGATGTGCACAGAGTTGTAATCACAGATATTACTCGGAACTGCATTACTGTATGTCGAGAGTTTGATATTCAGAAGTGCTTTACAAAATGAGCAGAAAGAGAAGAATCAAAGTGCTTGAAGCCCCCTGTGGAGGGATGTACCTCCCAGTGGAGCTGGAGGAGATAATGAAGGATAGGTTATCCCAGGCTATGTATTCATTAGCCCCAGGCTATAAGACTGAGATGAGTATGTATAGATTTTATATACTGGCTAAATGTTAAAGCAAATGTTAAACAATTAGATTGAGAAGAGGAGCTTCATAGGTCTCTCCCTTTCTTCTGTTGGAATTAAAGACCTTGAAATCCATAGCGGGGGAGCAGCTTTGCTTTGGGGAAAGATAATTTGTGGTTTTACAGGGTGCAGTTGCTAAGGTGAATGCAGCTACTCCCAATGCCCCTCCACCCTCACCCTGTAAAACCACAAACTGTTTGCACTTTACAAGATATTTAACAAATAAACAGTCATGATTTAATGTGTTGATCAGCGAGTTTCAAATCAGAGATGGGAAGATTATGTTATCTTTGGAGCCGGGCTAGTAATTTCCCTCTTTTATTAGTCTTTATGCTAAGCTAACCAGCTGCCAGCTGTAGCCTTAAATTTATACATACATGCATACAAACACCGGTCAGTCACAACATAAACACTAACAGATGAAGTGAATAACTTTGACTATTTCCTCTGAAACCGTTCACTCACCACTGACAGTGGCCCTCAGCAGGACGATGTTTCCTGCCACACTGCAAAAACTGCTGAAGTGTGGCCCAGAAACATGACAAACATGACACCTTGGGCTCTTAGTCATGTTCCTCGGACCATTCCTGAGCGTTTTTTGCAGTGTGTCAGTGTGCATTGTCCTGCTGGGTCAGGGATCCACTGGCATTGTGGGGTGCTGCTGCTATGAGGGGGTGTACTTGGTCTGCAGTGGTGTTCAGGTGGGTGGTGCTTGTAAAGTGGCATCAACATGAATGCCAGGACCCAAGGTTTTCCAGCAGAACATTTGTTTGAAACGAGATGATCAATGTTATTCACTCCACCAGTCAATGTTTTTAATGTTGCATCGTGTCAGTGTATATGAGATTAGCATTAATCTTCTCATCTAACTCTAGCGCGCAAATTATTGTATTTCCTAAAATGTTAAGCTATTCCTGTAAAGATTCTTGTTAATTAAATGAAAACCTGAATATTTTATTCACTTCCTATTAACGAACAGTGTCGTCTATCCCCCCCAAATGCCAAACCAACAAATCAATCGTCCAAGTCATTACTTCATGAGCAGACACTCTCTGAATCGCTCTATTGACAATACATGGATGAATGAGTTTATGGACTGTGACAGTGCCAGGGTCAATAAAAGCACAACTTTGTACTTAAGTTTTTGTTTGTGGCTCTACACCCAGTCAGCTTGATTTCCTATTTTAATTTGGACAATGAGATCCTATTTTTAGGAAATCACCTTGGATAGAGCTTGTTTTTCTTTACATAGGTCAAATAAGGTAATCAGTGAGGAAGGACATACGCTTTACTGCGCGGAATAATAATATTTGAGTAAAAATTATATCTTCAAGCAGTGAAATTACAGTCCGTCAGTGACCGTGAGGATAGTTGTTCTGGCCGTGTTCAAATCTGCATAGTGGATTATCAGATCAGATTTATTGCAGCAGCTGTTTTTTCCTGCTTCACCACCCAGGCTATCGACGTCTGCTGGGGGAAGATAGCCCTAATTATTTTCCATCCATATGTGATTAACAGAGATTTGCCTTTAAATGCTCAGTAGCAGGCCTGTTGAACACTCATCTCCTGTCCAAGTCAGCGCAGACACAGACCAGTAGCTTCAGACTCGCTCCATTAGCTCCTGGCTGACTGTGCTTCAAGCCTCCATGGGGAAATGGGAGTATGAAATTGCATTAAGTATGACTAACAGTGTTTTAGTTGTAACTTCTTCTCAGCAACTTTGTGTTTGTTATAACAGGCTTTTTAAAGATTCAGCATAAATTTGGAAATGTATTGTTGTAAAGGTCAAATAAGCAGGGAGACGCTGCTGTTTCCATTTATCATGAAAGCTACCACTGAGCTAAGCAGAGCTACTATTTGTCTTCTCTTATGTGCTGTAGATATGGAATTCTTGCCCCTCAAGCAGGTGAGTGCATGTATGTGCTGTTTCGTTGATTAGTCTTAATTATTTTTTTTCCTGACATCAATCCCAAACTGAAGGCAACAAAGAAGCGTTGTTTTTCCCTAATTAATGCCAAGTGGCAATAAATTACATTTGGAGAATAGAAAAATGAGATCATTAAAGTGTTAATGCTGTTTGGTTACAGGTGAATGTGTGGGAAGGGAAGCAGATAAGAAGGATTGTCAAAACCCATGGCTCATATTCTGCTGATGTGTAATGATGTTTACTGGGGAGATATGCAGTGAGGGAATAAGAACTCACATAGCGATGGGACTCTTGGAACAATAAATCCACAAAATTAAAGCTGCACAAGTCTAGATTTTTTATGTTAAAATATGCACAGCCTACTGGCTTCAGTATCTTAGTGTAGCTGCATAGAGGAGGGCCTTTTCCTTTCTACTGTGTGAGATGCCAGGGCTTTGCTTATTGTCTTTGCCAAGCTAGCGACATGGCTGCAAGGACAGCAACGTAGCTCAGCCGCTCAGTTGGTCGGTCGTCCGAACTGAAGTATCTCAACAGCAATTTCATCATCACAAGATGTTTCTTAAGAGCCTCGAGTACACTTCTAAAACTATTATCAGATTGACCAGATAGATAGATATTTTGTTTGTTTGTTTGTTTGTTTGCTTTTGTTGTTCTGTCTGCACTGGTTTGTTTTGTAAACTTTATCCCCAATAAAAAAATTTAAAAAAAGATTGCAAGATATTTAGCTCTTAAAGTTGTGTTGTGGAACTTTGCTCTTTCATTGATTGTCATTTTTAGGTTAAATTACTTTTGTATTGACAGCATGTACTGTAGCATGTTTTATAAATACTCCAAAACTCAGCTTTTGCACATAATTATGTCATCCAGATCTGAGTTCAGAGGAATTGATCTACAATGCAGTTGAACGTCCGATACAACCACAGAATGTGATCTTCTTGAGTAAACACAATGATAATCCTACACATAATTTTGCTATCCGTCTATTTGGGATGACATCTAAATGAGTGTGGTGTTTTTAAATCTAATTTATTTCCTTTTCGATTTCGATTTATTCTTGTCAGAACTCAGGAAGCATCATTTTAAGGTAAACATCCAAAGCCCTTAGTGGTAGTTAGAGTCGTCATGTCTAATCACAAGCTCATACAGTATCTGTTTACCACCTGTTCTGCCTTTTAAGTTTAGTTGAACATTTATTTGATCAGCATACTGGCCATAATACTGTGAATGTGTCCAGTAGAGTTGCTGTTTCATCATCTATATTATCAAGTCGTAGATGGTTGGGATGGGTTTGATTTATAGTTACTGACATTTAAACCTCTGCACAATTAGTTAAAAAGTGTGACTTGGACTGAAGCTGTTAACAAGCTAGTGCAGGAAATGAAGCAGAAAAGCACACTCCTGGTCATAACAGATTGAAGATCATTTTCAGAAAAACACTCCAAAACTATTCCACTTTCCACAAACTGTTATATAAGCAGCTGCACTAAAAATATAACATTTTAAACAATCCATTCCTCCAGAGTTAATGGGGGACCTCAATTTAACCAGAAATTATAGAGAAGATTACAGGTTGCTGTGTTGATAGGATGCTGGAACATCAAGTACAAAAACTAAAGTTTGCAGGAAAAGGCAACAATTAAAAACATGTTCCCAAGCTCGGTGGACAAAAACAGAGCTGCGTTTCCAAGGTCTCAAACACATTTTTGATGTTTTCAAATATAAATATTAATGCGCCTATTTCTTTATGGGGAACTGCTGCGATTTCACTCATCAAGTCTGTTTGCAAGTTAGCTTACCGAGACCTCTGTTTACATCCCATCGACACAATTGCAAGACGACACATTTTTAGGTTTTGGTGGCAATATACAAACAAAATATTTACATATTGTTATTAATTGCACACTGCAGCATGACTGTTGTTCAGCTATTAAACACACTGTACTAGGGGCATTGATTTTGTAACCCAGGTGCTTTTGTTACAGTTTTGGTAGCTCTCTTTCGTTGCCTCCATGTAAGGATGCTGTTGTGTCTTTGGAGAGGCTTCTAGCAGGTGTTCAGGTCAAATATCTGTTTTTACTTTGTGTTCGGGTGTGCTGTGGAGGTCACACAAAACAGAGTTATGGGCTGTTTCTACATTCTGCTTTAGCCACAGTTGGATCTGGCAACAAGTTCTTGACCTATGAGAGTTTAACAAAAAGTGAGAGTTGACTAGCAGCCGCAGCAAAGGAGCAAAGGATAACAGAGTGTCAAGGCTGGTGTGAGATCATCTTGTGAAAAGGACAGAAACAGAGGGAGAACTGGAATGAGACAAAGTCATGTTATTCAGTCAAACCACAATTCAGATACAGAATCATCAGCATCCAAGGTCAATTCCACATTATATCATCAACTCTAGCTACTATTGAGCCCTTTTAATCAGTCCTGGAATAAACCATCACAGACTCCATCCACTCTTACAAATGGATTTTGCACCTTGTAATGACATTCACTACAGAGGTCATAATACAGATATAACAGGCATTGCTCATCTTTTAACAGAGTATTCAAAATAGTAGGTATAGTTGTGAAAACAGAGTCAGGTCAAATAATAATGTGACTGCACAGCAGGAAGCCCCAAGCCAAGACAGCCATCTCAGTACGGGGCCATTAAAGTATAATGGCACCCAGCCACAACGCTATTGATTTGTTCTATTTTGGGAAGTTGCTGTGTTGCAAAGATACTAGACCTACAGTGTTATTTTTCCTGATCAGCTAAACTCGCAGTTCAGTGGTAAAACTTGAGGAAATGTCCCAGTGGCTATGTTTTTTCAAAGTGTTGTCAAACTACATCGCCCTCTTCTTCCCTCCAAACCTTTCCTCTTTCTTCACTCAGGTGGAGGCAAATGGAGAAAAATGAGTTAGTCAGTATGTGGATAAAATATAATCCCCAAGCCATGAAATGCTTCCAATTTAGAGGCAGAAAGGCAAATGGAAATATAGACTTAATAGCCACTCTATTACGCACCCCTGCTCATTAAGCAGCGTGATGCGTAGTGATGTGGCTGCATATATAAAATACAGATGGGTTCATTCGCTGTTTGCATAAACATTCCAATGTGCAAGATACATGATCTAAATAAGGAGTGATCATTGGCGCTTATAGCTGCAACAGCTTCTACAGTTTGTGTTTACAGACTGTAGAAAGTGAGAAACATACAGAGGCAATTAAAAGGACCTTGTTAATTGGAGTGGTCACAAGGTGGGGTTGGACTGACTTTGGTTTTGGCACCTCATGAAGATTCAAATTCAGATGGCTTGGTTTCAGATTATAAAATGATTTAAATGCATCTCGATACATCAGATTTTGGGGATTTCTATACTTGATTAATTTTTTCTCACTGTGCGACTGCTTGCTATGTTTAAAACCTTATTTGTGATGGTCCACTGTTAAATTAACAAGATGAATTTACGCCCATTATCTTTGCTCAAGAAGTAGCCTTGCCTAGAACACAAACATGACGTGCATGTTCACGTCCGTTAGGTTTGACTATACAACTGGTTTAGCCATAAGGAACTAAGATTAGGATTCATCGATTAGTTGTTTGGTCTATAAAATGTCAGAAAAAGGTAAAAAAAACAAAACGCAGATCAGTGTTTCCCAAAGCCCAAGATGACTCCCTCAAATGTCTTGTTTGTCCACTACCCAAAGATATTCAGTCTACTGTCACTGAGAAGCAAAGAAACCAGAACATATTCACATTTGAAAAACTACAATTAGAGAGTTTCGACATACCAATTCATTAATTATCCAAATACTTTGCAATTAATGGCTGACAACTACTCAATAAACTGATTAATCATTGCAGCTCTATTCTGGTGGTGCATCTAGTTCCGAATTTGTAGTATTCAAACTTTTGGCAGCCTGTGTTGGTGTTTGACCTAAGCTGCCAACCCACAGCATCAGTATTTGACGATCTGGAGATGAGGCTCAACAATGAACTGTCTTTCTCTTGGAAGTTACATTTTGTTGCTTTAAGTCTTAACGGATCGTTTGCAATCTTTATAAATGTCTTGGCTCTCTGAATATTGCTCAGTTATTAAGTTGGTCGATTGCCCGCTTTGGCTCAAACTGAATTATCTAAACTATTAGATGGATCGCCATGAAATTTTGTACAGACGTTCGTCGTCCCAGGCATTGAATCCTAATGAATTGGTGCGCCAGTGTTTTCCTTTGGCTCCAATGAGGTTGATGACCCAAAAACAAGCAGCTGTGGCTCAGGAGGAAGAGCGGCGGTCCACCAATCGGAAGGTCTGTGTTTCGATCCCTGGTCCCTGTAGTCTACGTGTCGTGTCCTTGGGCAAGACACTGAACCCCATATTTCTCCTGGTTGCTCCTCCATCGTTGTGTGTATATGAATGGTTGTTGCTTCTGATGAGCGTGTGGTGCCTTTCATGGTCGCAGTCTATTTACCATTACCATTACAGGCATACAGGCATCACTACTTCATGTCTTTTGTTACTGTTTGTGCATTTTATTGTGCTTTCTCGTTTTATACCAAACCTGGGGGAAAGATTTTCCCTTGGGACCAATAAATTAAGCGAACAAGGCATCTATTAGTATGAACATAGAGAAATCTGTTGCTGTTGGCAGCTTACAATTCATCTTGGAGACGCCTCTTAATATTTATAGCCCTCCAGGACAGTTATCGTAAAAAGTAGGTTTACCATTAAAAATATGTGAGATTCAAGCAGTAAGAGCTATCCTTCATAAAGATTCGGTCACTGTGTCAGCTTGTATTTGTAGTCATTCATTATTTCTCTGATCTCACTTATACAAGAGTCTCTTCAGATCTATTGTGATTCCCTTTTAGAGCACCACAGAGTGCACTCTTATTCCCACTTGTCGTAGTCTTACGCAACAATAAGTTGCACTGTTGAATGTCTCAATAAGTGTGTGTAAGCATCTTACTGCTTGAATCCTTGCAGTATTCTGCTGCTTTTAAAAGCCTTGTTGAGTGCAGCTGGTAGTGAAGGATAAGGACGCTAAACAATGATAACCTTGGGCGCTACCATTCAAACAGCGAGCCGGCAGAGTACACTCCTGCCCTTGAATGTTCTCGAATAGGAAAATAGAGCAATCGAATGGAGGTTGAACAAAAGGAGAACTATTATTTGAGTAAACATTAAGTCACGTAGCCACTAGTGGGGAATGAAAGGGATGTTGAATGTTTGGGATGAGTAATGCTGTGGCTCCTGTGGTCATGATGCTCATAGAGCAGCCATGAGTGTGTGCAGGCTGGGAGCAGCTCAGCTCAGTTAGGTGTCCTGTGAGGAGATGAGCCAATATTAGTCTACCGAGCTCACAAACTGTTGCTGCAACACACTGTAACCCCCAATCTTTCTGCCACAGGCTGCTGCTCACTGCTGATTGAAATTATAGCACCCGAGCAGTTCTGCTTGTTTGGGGTGACGCTTTTTAAATATGTCCTGCTAACAGTGAAATAATTAGACACAGTCGGTGTTAGATCTCAAAGAGAGGCACAGATGGACAGCGATTACTCAGACCTTTCAGAGAGATGCTGCAATTGGAGAATCTGCAAATGTATGGTTAGTTTTCATTACCTTAACCAGTGTACTATCCATTAGAGTGCAAACGTCTAGACGAAGTGGAAGTCTACAGTATAGGATGTATAGGTGATAAATGTGGAAATGTTGAATCTTAGCAGAATATTCAAACATGTTCCTGGCTGCTTTTTGTCAGAGCAGATGGAATCTTTAAACGTTTGTTGAAGGAAAAGACAACAGATATCAAGTGAGTGGTTGTTATGGGGATAATTATAAAAGGGGCAGATGGCTTAGGGGGATATTGGAGGCAGCAGGTTATTTTTAGACTTACTGCAGCGCACCTCAACCTTTTAAAGCACATCCTCCGGCTCCATCGGAGCATTCATCAATGACCCTGCCTTGCTATCGGCCGCCGGCCGGGATGAGCTGTTAAACCCTGATGACCTGGTCATCTGGGCCGGACCACAACTCTTTGTTAATGTTCATCCAGGAAGAACAGACACTGTTACTCACGCACATTTAACATGGTTTTCTATCACTGTCTTTATATTTATCAATGGAACTCTTTAATTTGAACTGTATGGCAAGTTTTAACAGATGTTGATGTTGAAGGTTTGTTTTATATGAATTCAACATCTGTTGGACAGTATTCATGATAGCACATTGCAGCAAAAATAAAAAACACTCACACATTATTGTGCTTTGTATTCCAGAGTTGGCTGGCCATCTCTGTCCACCCATTAATTGAGTCACTGGTATGTTTTATTTATTAAGCCATTCTGGGCAAAATACCATCATATCTTTTCCAATCTCAGATCACATGACATACATCTTCTGTCTGTCCATACAGACAGAAATGCCACTAGGTATCCATACCATAGGAAAAACATTAGTTATGCTGTTGATGCTAGCTAGCAATGCGTCTCACTGTCTTCGGCAGCTTATTGTTCCCGATCGGTTCTCAGGGGCAATACACTTCTATAGCTGTGGCTGGAGGCATCTTGTTTCCATTGTTCCCATTCTTGTGGATGCAATATCTCAGAAACACCTTAAAGGACTTTCCTCAAATTTGGCAAACATGTCTGCTTGGATTTAAGGGTGAACTGATTAAAATTTGGTGGTCAAAAGTCAAGGTCACTGCGACCTAACTAAACATGTTTTTTGGCTAATACTTAACAATTCATGTGATAATTGCAACATTTTACGCAAATGTCTAATAGTTGGAAATGTTGCCATTTTAAGTAAACAAATAGAAGCGCTTTGTGTCAAAATTTGAGAGCTTGACCGCAAAAATTCGGCGAGTTACAGGTGCTGAGACAAAAAGTGTCACAACCGTCTCTGGTCCTCCCTACTAAGAGAGCCTGCCCTGAAATACACCATACTGCTGAAGTAATCAGTTTTACAGCCGCAGAGTAACATCCCCCTTGTTTGATAAGCATTTCCTACATGCAACCCAGAAATGTCATTTTTCATGAGGTGTGATGAACATGACGTCTGTATTTGTTCGGCTGCGATTTGTCCGCGTTCCCCTCTCGTTGCACAATATTGTGAGTGAATCTTAATGAGCTGAATCGACAGCCGGTGTGCAGCGCGGCATAATCCCGTAAACACTGGCAAACCTCTGAGTGTCGGCCGTCATCTTTATCTTCATGGGTGACAGCGCTATGACGAGAGGCGGAGAGGCTTGTTTAATCTCTGAGTCGTAGTTTGATCTGTGGCGTTCATACTCATACAGGAGGGAAGGTGTCGTCTCTCTCTCTCTCTCTCTCTCTCTCTCTCTCTCTCTCTCTCTCCGTCTCTCTGTTTCTCTCCTGGTTGCTGTGGCGACGCCTGCCGCAGCGCTTTGCCTCTGCAGACTCTGCAGCTGTGTGCCTGCTAATGTGGAAGCCAAACGCAGCTACACGTGTTACGTCACATGTTGCAAGTGCTGTACCTGCACATTAGAACAGGCAGGTGATTAATAAACAGATCAATGCCTCTTATTTCTTGCAGTTTATTAATGAACCCGTCAGAACACAACAAATCGATTCATTAAAAATGAGCTGACTAGAGTCCCAAGTCAGCTCTGAATGAGCAGCGTTCTTCCACACACTCAGCCTGTGGTGTACCTGTTGCCCGTGCAGCACTTGTTGGAGCAGCATTCTGTCGCAGCGATAATTCTCTCTCCAAATCCTCATCCTCCCTCATGATGACAGATACCTATTCTGTGTTTTGTGGTCTGTTTTATTAGTCCAATTCTTCTAAAGGGCCAAACTGCTCCTCTCTAGCTCTCCCTCCTTTTCCTCCACCCTCAAGCTAATATCATCATCAGGTTGTGAAGAAACTCCACACTTTCTTCTTATCTTTGGGTGCAGCCAGGATGTTAACGACAACATTTTGTTTTTTTTCTCAAAGCCATGATTTTGATTGCAATTTGCATAATTAGCAGCGCCTTAAGAAGCTAAAACAAATGAAAGTTTAATAATGACAACCAACAGCAGCAACTTTACTCAGATGTAGTTAATTAATGTTCATTTTGTGTCAGAAAAAACACAGCATGTGTCGGTTTTTGAAGTTTGGAAATAAGTGTGTGCTTCTGCTGTTCATTAAAGACAAACAAAGAGTCCCTTACTACTGAAACAAAGTGGCTCCCTCGCGTCAGATAGCTAACAGGTAGCTAACAGCTAGATTGGCAGCTGATGAGCAGAATTGTCAGAAACTCTTCATTAAACTTTTAAGCACATCCTTTGCAGATATGGTGTCATTGTTTTTTCACCTTTGGAGCTTTGGTGCTGTCTCAAGCCACATTCACACTACCCTTTCAATGCGGGAATCATGCGCTGATACGCCCTGCCGTCTCAGATGTGGAGGGTGGGGGCAGTTTCGCTCCGGCTCTGATTCGCCCCCTGAGGTAGTATCAGAGCTGCAGCAGAGGCGAGCCGGTGTCTGTTCACAGTCTGACAGCTTAACAGATCCTTCACTCATCAAATAAAAGAGAAATGTCCCACACTTCAACCCACAAAGCAACGTTACAGCAGGACCAAACAACAGTAATTTCGTAACTGGTAGTGTCTTTGGAAACTTATATGAGGAAAAAATACCTCATTCATCACATTTCTGCCCAAAAAACAGCGTCCATCCCCAGCAGCAGAGCCAGGCGGCTCCTGCAGTTGAATGGAGGTGATAATGTGACGCGATTCAGTGTAAAACACTTTAACTTACCATGTCTTTGTCTCATTGTGTTGTTGTAGGGTCCTCTATATACTGGTGGTGATTATGTAATTATGTTATTTAGAGCAAAAAAATGTAACTTTGTCATTTCCAGGATGCATGGTGGGTCAGGATCTCAATCACAACACATTATAACTGCATCCATATGATTGTAAACAGTCGGAGGATACACGTTTAGATTAACAGATGGAAACACACCCGGCATGCTTGGTTCAGTGTGAACAAACAAAGGCGGCGTTAAGGCGAGCCTTAGTTGCGTCACTAATGCGGAGTCTCTGTGTGAAAAGGGCCTCTCTTTGAAGCTAACGTTAGCTTAAGCTGCTACAGTGCAGAGCTGTCTGGAAAACCACTGTCAGTGTAGCAAGCTGAGTTTACTGCCACATTTGCGTGTAATAATTAGATTGAATTATTATTGAGTTATGTCAGACATAACACCAATGTCAGTTGTACCGGTTTTTTCCATATAGGAAACTAGCCAAGTGTACTTTAAAGACAGTTCCACAGAGCCCCTTTGACTAACTGACTGGTCTAAAAAACAGAAACCTGGAGGTGCCTCAAGAACAACAGAAATGTTTCATCTGATTGCATTCATGTAGAAACAAAATCATTTTGTCATTTGTTGGTTTAATTTATATCATTTTGAGTCACAATTTTGGTCCGAGCATCTGCGAAAGCCTGAGGGATGTAACCTGTGCTCACTCAGCCTCTGGGGACACTACATTCCTCGACATACCTACTCAACAGAAGCACTGTGGAGGTAAACTAGAGAGCATCGGTACAGCACTCAGCTCTGCACGACAGGAAACGCTCAGCCGATCCTTTTAGCAGCAGCGTTTTGTTATGACCTTTCGTGTCCTCTGTGAAGATACACAGATGTTTGCTGGGAGCCTCAGAGAAACCTCGGTCTCTTCCTTCTTAGTTGGTTTACTTGTCTTGAAGGTTACATAATGAATGAGTCGTCCACCCCATCTCGTCTCATCAGTGCTAATTTACCACAATTGTAATTTTTTATTTTTATTTTTCAGAATAACAAGAATTATAATATACAATTACGTGTCTTTGAACACAGTTGTCGGTGTCGTCATTGCAGCGGGCCACCGGTTCTTCCCACTGCTTTTTCTTGGTTATCCAAATGAGTTGATTGCCTGAGTGCTGATACACAATCCAGGATAGCAAAGTGGAGAAACTCTGTAGCAAATGTTCAGGCTGTGGGTGTGTGTGACTGAGGCTTGTGTGTGTGGGAGTTCATCAGCTCATTACAGACTAACCATTCTCTTTTGTTCGCTTTTAATGTGAAAGAATTTATTTCCAGTTTTAGAACCAATGTAGGCTACCTATAATTTGCACATCTCCTAGCAACAAGACTTTGAACAAACTAAATATAACTACATGCTAAGGTGTCACTATATGCTCAGTGCTGCTGGCTATGGGAGGATTGTGTTATATATGTGTGCATGTATATGTGGGTTTGGGTGTCTAAATGCACCATCATCAGAGGTCTTCCAGGAAAAGCAAAATGCACAAGTTTCCATACACAGTTCACTGCAGGAGAGGCAGCTGAAATTATGTCTGACAACAACAAACATGGCAAAATGGTAATTTTATTGGCTTATAGACCTGACTAATACCAATACTGTCCAAACACAATATTTATACATGTTGCTACCAAGGTTATTGCACTATAGAGCCTCATTCACACCCTGCATTAACATGTGATCTGTATCCGGATGAGGGGAAACACACATTATTTCAGGTGTAAATGTAGAATGCAATCACATCAGCCAAACCTGGGGGTGGAGAGGGTCCGGTGTGGATTGTGATTGGATCTCATCTGGGTGTTAAGGCAATCAGTTTGGTCACATTCCTAAAAAAGAAAAGAAATTGGCCCAACGAGTTCCCGTGATCTCAAGTCAGCCCAGCTAAGGAAAGGGAAATTAAGTCGAGCTCATCCAGCAGCATTGCTAACAATCACACACATTCTCTCAGCTTGTTCTCGTCCAAAAGGTTTTGTCTCTTTCCCTTTTGAATTCTTTGATGCCTCACTTAAGTGCTTATTATTTTTGACATCTGTATTAGAGCCTGAGCAGTGCATCAGCTGGCAGATATCCGCCGTTCACAGATATATCGGTATTGGCGTAAATGTTATCCGATATGAAAACCTTTATAAGGCAGAAAAAGCTTAATCAACCAGTGGTTGTCCACCACAGAAAACAAGCACCACCACTCTGCCGGTAATATCTGAGGTTCTGGAGATCCACATACTGCAATAAGTCTTAGGAAAAGATATTTGCACAGATATGAGTGTGTGGATGCTTTTTCATTAAACACATGAAACTAAAATATTGAAAATGCAAAATGGATAATCCGGTTAGAATTTCCTCAACTTGTACTGGGTGTAGTTGCACTATTTGACAAAATTAAAGTGAACTGGCACTGCTCCCCTCAGTGATAAATGATACATTGGTGGCCTGTAATGTGAAATTTCATTCAGTTTACAGGGTTTGTAACGATATTAAAATGAATCACCACAGGGACTAATCTTTTTAAATGAAAAATGTGCTATTTTTTTTGTTAGCTGCGCTTTATTTCTGTCTGTTACTGCAATCACATGTGACCTGAAAATTAATGACTGGGAGTATACTGCAGTATTTGATATGTTCTTGGATATTGTATTGTACAATGTTCAATTACAATACTGTTACCGTATACTGTAGCTCATGTATAATGCTTGATATCACTTTTACACTGAGTTAAAGATATAATAAGTCACAATTCAGCATTAAAATGTCTAAAAATGACTTCAATGAAATGTCACAGTACAAATCGATGTTTTCCCCATTAATAACTGGTATAATGAATAATGTAATGACGTAATCAGAGGAGAAGAACATTTACTGACTATTAAAGAACCTTTTAATAAAAGGCCATCTATTTATTTTTATCTTTTAATATATTTTCATAACCAAACTCTCGGGGATAAAGCCCTGCTCTGGGCCCCTCAGTGCGTGCTGCTGGTTGTCTGTGTTGACTGAAGTGTGCTTCTAATACAGACGTGGAGCTGAATGTCACCCTCCTGTAGCTGCAGACTCCCCGGGGCTCTCCCACTGACTGTGACAGCACGGCCTCGGCCGCCCACACCCACCCTCTCCCCTCTCTCCCTCCTGCTGGATTGTCTGTCTATCTTCCTACCCCCGCCGCTGACCCCCACCCTTCGCTGTGCACAACAGATCGGCACACCAGCGGCACCGAGCGCAGCTCGCCTCTTTCATCAGGCTGTCACACAGTCGCCCTGACTCACAGTGTTTATCACAGCCGCGGGCGTGACACTCGAAAGCGTATGACAACCGGTTTGTGCGTGAGTGTTTGTGTATGTACGCTGCCATTTTTTCTCGTAGGACTCATTACCCGGGTGATCTGTTCGAGCGCTCTTGAATCCCCCGTGTTCGGAGTCAGTCTTCTCCTCAGCCCGGCAGGAGCGTGCAGGAGCTCAGTTCACTGCGCTCGTTGTTCAAAACAAATCATCGTGTCTCCCTCTGCACCTTAGCCAAATAGGGGCCACATCAGCAGTGACTGGCCTCACATTAGCCGAATTGAATTGAACTCACTCAGTGTCTCTTGGTTGGTTGTGACAGAAGGGGGGGAGGTGTGAGAGGAGAGAAATGTATTTCAGGGTGGGGTGTGTGTGTGTGTGTGTGTGTGTGTGTGTGTGTGTGTGTGTGTGTGTGTGTGTGTGTGTGTGTGTGTGTGTGTGTGTGTGTGTGTGTGTGTGTGTGTGTGCGCGCGCGTATGCATGTGTGTGTCACTTTGGGATTGTTCCAACAATCTCATTCGTCCAGTCTTGACAGAAATTAGTCATGCATGAGATTAACTGGAGGGAATACGGTTTAATACCCGGAGCTCCAGCACTCTCCTCTGATGTCAATAAAATGTATTTTAGGACAAACAAAGCCTATTGATCCTCCATGAGAAACTGTATGATAGGCCATTAACGCTCGGGACGAGTTTTGATGAATACAAATGAAGAAGAGATTGGATGGGAGTCCCATGAATGACCGTGCACTAGATTTAACTTTTGGTTTGGAATATCTCATTCATGTTGAAACAATTTCTTCAGAATAGTCAGAAAAGACAAAAGAAGCGTCCCCCTTCAGTCCTGCTAATCCCCTCTTTCTTTCTTCTTTCTTTGTCTGTTTCCAGATGTGTTGGTGAATGGGAAGCCATGTGACTGTGATGTCATTGCCGACTGTAAAGTGGGTGACGCTGTGAGCCTGGAGGTAAAACTGACAAATCTGAGCAAGAATTCTGTGGGCCCCCTGGCTCTGACCGTGGTGCCCTATCAGGACTTCCAGAACGGAGTCCAGAACTACGATTTGGAGGAGGCCGTCACCTTCATCGGCTCCAACACCTTCTACATTGACACGGTCAGTATGGGCTGGAGTATTACCATCACACGGAAAGACACGCTGTACATTTAGCACATTATGTAACCAGAACGCTTCAGGTTGTTGCAGAGTTTTTTCAGGAAAAACAGCAGTTATTTGAAAGCTTGGCGCTCACAGTAGAGACACACAACACAACATGCACTGATAATAAAGTAAATGAGCTGAATGATTAGTTTTAACACAGTTACACCACTTTTTTGTAATTCAAGTTTTTTATTAATGTTTCAACTTTATGATTAGTAAAATGCAATGTAAATCCACACAACACGTTGATTAGCTGAAGAAAAATTGACAAAGCAAACAGAACAGATTCAGGCACTCGTCAATCACAAGAGGGGAAGAAGGAGGTACAAAGTACTGACCGATAGAGAGAAAAACAGGATACAACGCGTAAATAAACCAAAATGTGACACAAGTACAAGATAAACAGAGGAAGACATTTTCCATTTTGGTAACCATTTATTTTAAGCATTTTCCAGCAGTAGAAGTACAAACATTCAGTAAATGGTAAATTATAGTGGAGTAGCTATAAATGGTTATTAGTATACAGTATTTGTCAACAACTATAACTTCTACTATGAAGACATATTTTCGTGCCTCCCCGCCTGCGATAACCGTGGCCAGAGGCAATATCTGTCCTGGTTGTCTGTACGTCCGTCTCATTCTCGTGAACGTGATATCTCAAGAACGCTTTGAGGGAATTTCTTGAAATTTGGCACAAATATCCACTTGGACTCAAAGATAAGCTGATGGTCAAATAAGATGGTGGTCATAACATATTTCTGGCCATTACTCAACAAGTCATATGATATTTATGACAACTTTTTACACAAATGTCTTATTGGATAAATTGATGAAGTGATGACAGTTACTGTAAGTTCAAAAGGTCAAAGGTCAGCTTCACAGTGACATCATAATGCTCCGCAAACAATGTGTATGGCCCCTTTTCAACGCCATAGCTCAGAAACAGCAACTTGACTGGTGTGTGGAGGCAAACAGCCACGAGGCAATAATTCTGTTCATTTATTAGAATTATTTCTACATGTTAATATAGCTGTTGACAAATACATTAATAAACATCTCTGCTGGACTTTTGCTTAAAACACTGATTGTCGTTATATGGCTTTGCCTGTAGCCCATAGTGGTTGAAACAGTGCATTAACAGTACATGTATATGATATTACTGATTACCATGGTCCATGTACTGTACATTTTATTTTAAACACCATGTTCTAATAGCATGAAAAAAAAAAAATATTTTTTTTTGTTTGATTCCTTCCAAGTAGAGAAGGTTTCCACTCAATATGATGCTTAACTTGTTAAGATGTATAATTAGCATCAGTTACATAATCATGGCTGCTTTTTGTTTATTAACATTGTGTTTCATTGCAGCACAGAACATAACATACACATTATGTACCTCCAGGAACAGTCGAGGCAGCCATGCTGTTTGCTGGATTACATAACTGCAGCATGTTTACAGTCTCTGTAAAGTGTGACTTGAAATGACGAGACACTAGTGACTGTCTCACAGGACAGAAATACACACAAATCTAGAGTGTCCTTTGCTAAATAGTCTAAAATGACAAAAACACAGGTGTGGTCCTTCACAGGTCATGACTGAAATCTTTAGCCTGATCAGAGGAGAGGCTTTGTCTGTAACAATTCTCCCTCCTGAATGTTGAACATGCTGAAGGCGATGAAAATCGACTTGGTTGATGCCAGAACAAAGAGTTTATAGTCTGAAAAGCAGATGAAAGAATTCCCCATGTTCCTGAATGTGCAAAACAACTTCAATTTGGGAATTGTTCTCAACTGACGGGGGGGAAACGCTGCACTCGCTCATATCTTTCCATCAAAGCCACCGTCAGCTTCAAACTTCACTCCTGCTGGCTTCACTGTGGCTGACAGTGTGCCAGCTTCATTATGAAGGCTGCTAATGAGTCTTCCTGCGGTCTGTCTTTGCCTTCCCCAGGTTAAACGCAAAGAGAGCTCCGTCTGCGTTGGTGCCCTGCTCTTTCTCTACACTGGAGACTTCTTCCTTAACATCAAGTTCCAGGACGACAGCGCTGGACGGGAGCTTCCTTTAGCCTGGTTCACTCTGCCCAGCGTCCACATCCGGGCCCTGGACACTCCGCTACAGGCCGGGGCGTAAGGAGCCGCTGGCTTCGCCACTTTAGTTCTGAATGGATGGAGAGTTTTGATGTGGATGTTCTCTGTAAATACACACATGTAAATATGATATTGTAAAAGGTTACAGCATGTGTGCAGGTGTGTGTGAGAGGATTTAAATTCTTGTTTTCAAAACACTTGAGTGCTTCTACATGTCTCAGTCTGCAGATGTGTTCAGCGAGAACTCAAAGCGAATTTTTAAATCTGGGTTAAAAAATAGAGCTTGTCCTCAGGCTTTATGAGTCTTTTTCATAAACATACAGGGAGGAGAGGAGCAAAAAGAGACACTGGACGGATGTTTTCATGTTGAGTTTAACTTTGACACATGACCAACAGAAAACCACACTGATAATACTGATCTCCACCGCTCCACAGAAGACACAGTGTAGTTCAGCTGTGAGACATTAATTGATGTTACAGTTGCTTTTCTGTAATATTTCCTGGTTTATTCTGTGTTAGCCAGCTTGCTACGACCCCAATTCCAAAAGAGTTAGGACCTGTTTCTTCTTACTTTTTCATCAAATTCATAATGAGTGTATATTTACAAGAGGCAATAAAGTGAATCAGCTTGAACATTAAATGTCTTATATTGATACTGTATTCAACTGAATATATACTGAAAAAGGATTTGCAGATTATTTACGTTTTACTGCTGGTGCAATATGTAAGAATTGCTCACCTGTCACTCCATATATCAACAGAGTAACCCAATATTGCTACTTACTGTACCTGCCGCTGTGCAGCTAGCAGTCCAGACTGGGAGCTCGGAGTGGTATTACTAGACAGAATGGGCCCGGGGTTGCTGGTTAGCATGCTAACTTCAATTGATATCTCTGCAACACAATAAATAGACATCTTTGCCTTTAAACTTGTTATTTCCTCCTATTCTGTTGATCATTTCAGTTCATTTTTGGACCAAAATTCCTTCATATTAAACCTTTAACATGCATTTGTGGCTGGCTAGCTGTAGCCTTTTGCCAGCTAGCTAGACCAATCTTAACGTATGGTAGTCATGCCATGAAATTCAATTGATTTATATGTTATCAAGCTTTCAGCACCAACTTTTCCGAAACAATATGTGAATGTCCATTTTTCTGGTGTGACCACACTCATATTATAGTCAGTCTTTTTTTATCTTCAGCAGTTGGATTTTTGAATCACAGTGCCATTAATTCAGTGGATTCTTTTACAGATCTTCTCTTTAAAAAGTCAGAGGAATTAGTGTAAACGGGCAGAAGACCTCAGAGTCGTTATTGAAGAGGAGCTGCACACCAACACCGGATATGATCTGCCAGAATGAGAAGCCAGTTGTGTGCAATTAAATGTATTTATTTCTGCTGCTGTACGGACAGTTTCTCTTACCTCTGTGCCACAACACTGAATAACTGATGAATGAAACCGTGTTAGATTAGTCCATCATCATGTGTGACCTATAATTGTTGTAAATAAATGTTAAAAGAATTCAACATTTGTTTACGTTCTCATTATTCCAACTCTGTATTCCTCTACCGCAGTCATTATATCTCTGCGGCCTGCTTCTTTTTCTGCCTCCTGAGGTGACCTTTATTGCCTCAACATTTTCAGAAACTCGAGTCTGACATTCACAAACACCAAAATCCATAAACAGTGATTACCGAGGAAAACATTGCTGACTAATAATCATTTTTAACATTTATTTATACAGGGGAGGGTGACTGAACAACACGATACCTCGCAGTTCACTGCAAACTATGTAATGATACTAATAGTGTGTATGATGCACTGGGAGTTAACCAGTTTACCCACAGCACTTCTGGTGTACCGCCAGGAAAACTATTCATCATTCTCCATCTGGGAACCTGAATCAGCCATCTTCAGGTGACAATCTCACTCTCCGAGCCTTTAGGTCACCACTGGTCCCAACAGCCGCTTATATGGGATAAGTGTTGAACCCTCGCTGCAGGCCCTTCCTCCGTCGCCTCGCTGGTGGATCGAATGTGAACTGGGTGATAAGGAGATGCTGAGGGAAGATTAGCCATGTCCAAAGGGCTACATGTCTTGGGGGCATTGGGAGGCCTGAGGGGTTTCATGTGGCTTTGAAAGGAGGTTTATCAGCGAATTAAAAACACACTCAGCATGTGGCGGTCCAGCATCGGTAAAAACCAGCTCGCGACCCTCCTCCTGACCAGCCATTACTGTATGTCGGGGCTTGGTGTGGAATGAAAGGATCAGAGAGTGCTTTCTTTTTATCCACACTGCCTGACCATTAACCTTCCACCAGGAACCAGCTCCTATTTATGGAAAATAACAGCTCAGACAGTATGGTGAAGAACATGCTGTTATTGTAGAGTACGTCTTTCTGTGTTCATGGAAAAATGTCAGAAATGTCTGACACGAGGCGTCTTTGATCCCAGTGAAAGCAAAAGAAGTGACACCCGTCTTTTTTCCGACTCGTGACGTTTCCCCGTGAAGGTCACATTTGAAGTTTGGCGACAAACAGCTTTTCCCAGTCTGAGTAAATGTGTTCGTTTACATACGTGAATAATACATCAGTGAGTCCACACAGTTCATCAGTTATGCATACAACGCAAACAATTCCAAAGTCATGCCCTCAACGCTGATTAATTTGTTTATCAGTTTATTTATTTGATTAAGAATAGAGCGTGTGTGTGTCTGTGTGTGTGTTTGTAAAAGCTTTGAAAAGTCAAATTAAAAATTAAAAGCAACTCAAATCCAGCAGGCTCCTGCGTGCAACAATGAAACTGGACTGCGTGACGCCGGTGTGAAAGTGGACGCTGGGCTGCTGTCAGTACAGTCTGCGTGAACTCACCTCTCAAATGCAAATTCCATCTTTCTGCACACTGTTTACCAACCCCTGTGACTGTCTTCTTCAGTTAAGGTGACTCCATCTTATAAGCCCTAAATAACAGTGTGGCTGCAATTAAGAGTGTCCTATCCTCACTTATCGAAACATAGATTCACCTCAGTCACACTAATTAAATTTTAAGGGTCTGGCAGGGACACTGTGAGAAACTTCAGAGCAAATGAAAACAAAACCGTCTCCAGCAGCAGGTCAGACCTCTGTTCAGGGATTCATCAACATTCAATGTTTTTCTCTCCTCATGATTCATTAGAGCAGCACAGAGTGACCTGGTTGATAACCATGACAAACATTAAGGTAATGAGCTTTTTTACGGTTTGCTACCAACAGACTGGCTGAAGGGGGAAGTACTGTATGTTTACTCCAACCCTGCCTCAGCAATCTGCATACAAATAACGTTATACTTTTAAACTGTGTGCAGGTGACAAGCCAGTCCCTCCCCTTAACGTCTGTGTAGAGCAGAGTTCAGGTGACCGTCGTCCTAATAGTAACAAAATTACACAAGGACGTTCACAGTTTGGTCATTTTTAGGAAAAGATCATGGCATGTAAGTTATGTATGTGAAGTAAGTTATAAATGTCCATTAACTTACTGCCGTTAGTTGAAACAGGTCAACAACTTTTGGTTTCAAACACGTCTCCTGGGTCAAAGTCCTGTGTTTGACCCATCCATAACTGCAGCCTCCACCCTGCTTGGATGTTCTGGCTCTAGTATGTCACCTGGGCATTTAATGTGGGATGTTTGGACTAATCTGTCCCTACAGAACTTAATGGTAAGGACTGGCCAAACACCTGCACGCAAAATTGGACTTTGGCATGTGTAGTGCATGAAATCTGAAAGTCTACAGTCAGGTTATTTGTATGCAGGTTAAAGCGACTGAGCTGGTTCACTTAGTTACTGTACGGATTGTTATGATTACTTGAGTAATTCCATTCTGGAAAACTTTCCTTAACTCCTGGCTTTAGTTATTGGTTAATTTGCAGACTACAGAATGACATTAATGTCAGGGACAGATTTTTATTTTTTAACCCTCATATATTCAGGCAAGTTTCACTGACAACTATGCTCTCTTTTTCAGAAAGGCCTTGATCACAGTCACACATGGAAGCTGCTCAGTCAACCTTCAGACCACAGCTGATTTAATTAAAAAAAAAATGTTTCATTTCCTCCAAAGCTTGTTTGAATGGGACTCTAACAGAGGTCGAATAACAGTAACTTGAGTGCTCGCTCACAGCCAAGTATTAACTATCAACTATATTTATTTACTTTCTCAAACTGTTGGATCCTACACTTCCCATAGTGCAACTGGATAGTTTATTTTTCGTGAGACCTTCCCTGCATGGTGAATGCATGGATAGGACTTGACACAGTGCGCCAGGTTTTTTGCCATTTTGCCTTAGTGGACATTTGTGACTGAACTCAAACTGCAAATTCCAAAGGAGCATCTGTGTGTCGGTCCAGCAGGGCCAGAGACAGTGGGTGCCATGTGTGAGTCCAGTATCCAGTTCCTATGACACATTCGTAGCTAAATGCCCTCATCTTGTGAAGTCCACCTGTACAGTTTGTAATACTGCCCTCCTATTATAGTTTTTTTGTCTCCAAACCCAACCTAGTTCATTTCTTAAACCTTATAAAAAGCTCCCTCTGGAGCCACAGAAGACATTA
This sequence comes from Pagrus pagrus, assembly GCF_965226575.1. Classification (NCBI taxonomy): domain Eukaryota; kingdom Metazoa; phylum Chordata; class Actinopteri; order Spariformes; family Sparidae; genus Pagrus; species Pagrus pagrus. The sequence continues at coordinate 22,877,684 of NC_140201.1, read as the reverse complement.
TTCAAGTATTTTCAGAGCCTGAGGAGAACTCATGAGTCAGCTGATCTTGATGTTTACAACCAGTGAAGTTTGGAGTGCAAGACTTACATTTGAGTATTCTACCTAATGCTTTTACTCCTGTAAAGGTTCCAGTATACCTCTACCACCGTCAATTACCTTTTGAGCAGCTTTTAAAGTTGTATAAAGTCTGCAAGTGAGATGTTCATGAGTAGAAACACAGAGCATCAGTGTGCATCATCACCACCCTAAACAGATGTCTGACCTCCCCTGAGCCGAGGACACCCGGAAGAGACTGAGCATCCTGTCTGGAGTTTAAATGAGGATTCTTATCAGAAAATCCACAGCAGCGTTATTAGCCACCAACCTTCATTACCTTGCAGCAAACCTGTAATTCTGATTGTAATCAGCCAAATAATCACCCATCAATCTGTGCCAATGCATCTGCCCTCCCCCACCTGATATTAGCTGCTAGTTGCGACAGTGAGGAAAATGAGTTGTTTGAGAGCAAACAAGAGCCTTTCATTTAGTGGCAAAGAAAATCCCCCCGGAGCTCTGCTGGAGACAGTACGGCGCCTCACTCTGCATGAAAACATTCATGCAAATGAATCTACGAGAAGCCAGAGTTCAATTAAATCCCTTTCTCCTCTCTTTCAGTATTGAGTGGTAAGTCGTGTCCATTCATATATATCTGCAACCTTGATATGTAAATGATGTCAGGAGTGGAGCGGTGCAGGCGCTGTGGGGGGATTAGGGTGTGTGCTGAAGAAAGACGAGCGATTTGACACCTGCACTGCTCTTTCACTCTCACTGTAGCACTGCAGGGAGGAAACCTGGCAGAAAAACGCGCAGGAATCCTCAGCCGCTGTGTGTTTACTGATCCACTGTGACTCTCCGACTTAATTAATACTCTATCTGCCACGGCACACGAGCTGCTCAATATGAAATAAACCCAACCTGAAGTCTGAAATGTGACTGCAGCTTATGTTTCCTCCCAGTTAAAGTCCCCATGAAATGAAAAATGACTTTTTCACCTTGTTCGCTAACGCTCCATGTCAGGATGTGCACCTTTATCACATTCAATCCTCAAAATGGATAAATGTGTTTCTTAACCTGACGTCTAACCCAGAAACACCTTGACCAAAGCTTTATTATATGTGGTAGCAATTTACTTACTGACGGTGAAGAGAAGTTTAATATTTGTCCAAATCGTAACATAAATTCCTCTTACCAGATTCTTCTAGTGCTTTCAGCTGTATCCATTGGTCTTCATCAGTGGACAGTTTGCTCTGTTAATATTAAGTTGTTTTATTTTGGGGGATTGGAGAATAAAGACCTTGAGATGCAGTGGAAAGCTCTAAGAAAGTCTGTTCATGGATCTTGTTTCAGAGTTATTTTGTCAGACTACTAGCCAAGGTCACGATTTAACTTTCATGGAGTAAAACCAGAAAGAAAATAGATTTCTTGTGATGTATTAAACAAACAGCAATGAGAAAACCCTGAACTAAATCTTGGCCAATAAAAAAGATCACAAATAAACCTTTTACACTTAATTTACATGTAAACACCGCCTGTCTTGTCTGCTCCATTATTCTCTTTCAACAATGAACATGTGTAATCAAGAAAGTGTTTTGCTTTTCAAATGTAATTTAATGAGGATTTTGCCTTAAAGGCATTCAATGCAGGATTTGTAATTGATGTTTGTTAACACACCATTTAAAGTTGGCCCGTCCTCCTCTGCTCAATAGCTGAGACAGCTGCTGAGAGTGAGCTAGAAGGTAAATAAAGAGAGGGAGCACCATTAGCAAGAACAAAGCAGTCAGTTCTAAAGTATAATAAACATCCCACACCTCTGCACAACCCTCTATAATTGACATGAATGCAGCTGAAGTGGACACTTTATCCTTTTTGCTGTTTTCCTGTCTGCTCTGTGTGTCTCTGACTGAGGGCTGGGCTGAGCTACACACATACACACAAACAGACACACAGGCCTGCAGACCACACAGACAGAGATAGAAAGTAACCTGGTCTACGTTTTTATATAGTCCCGACTTTTTTCTGTTATTTGTTGGGAGCTGCACACCTCTGCCTTAAATACTAAGAACATAAGAAACTACAGGCAGAGGGTGGGCTCACCACCACATGCTTCTGGTGGGTCATAACTGATGATTCAGTGGAATCACTTTTGTATGACCCTATACAATCCTGCATAGTATACCTTTAACATTTAGCATATTTGAATTTTAGCTGTACATCAATATTTCAGAGGTGACCCAGAGGCAGAATCGTCTCACTGGTTAATTTAAAGTTCAAAGGGTAAAGCCAAATAACCAGAGTCAGGATCTGAGCTGGGATTTTAGAGCTGCATGAATCCAAATCTAATTCAATTTTTAAAATCTAATTTTGGTGGGGGTTTTTGTGCATTTATTTTGATGTAATACAACACAACAAACATTACATGTAATAATACAAACATAACAGAGATTAAACAGAAAACTTGACCAACAGGATGTCCTTTTTCTTTTTTTTGTTTAGTTGTCACTGAGATGTTAAGGTGGGATATTAACTTGGGTCATATGAGATCATTTGGTTGTGTTCATGACTGTGACCAGTTTGAAGCAGCACCTGTTAGCTCATTTCAGTAGAATACAGATGACACTTACTCCGTAGGTAACAACTATGTATTCTCCACATCTCACCTCCATGATGATGTCGGGCTGTTCTAAACCCCTCTTTACATTGTCAGAACCATCACTCTGGTGCGGGAATGCTAAATTATTTTTTCCCAATCCCATTTTTTGCCATGAAACTGTGAAATGTAAAGACATTCATTTAAAGAATCAGAATCATTTATTTGTATTTGCATATCATTTGCTCCTTCTCCTAAAGTCATTAAAAAACCCAAATTCCCAGAAATAAAATCATAACATGACCTCTGTGTCCTCAGTTGTAGCTTCAGCCCTGAACGCTGTTGTTTTCTGCTCACACCATTTATGTGTAATTCAGACAATCAGTGTGTTCAGCCTCTCTATCTCTACCGAAGTGCGTGACCGACATGCATTAAAGGGGATTGATTTTCTTTTATATAACACAGAGAATTCAGTAAATATGTAAAATGAGAGTCAGGGACCATGGGAAGGCTCGTTAAGATAATCTTAAGAGATGCAGTTATGTTCAGTCAAATCAAATAAAGACACTGATCGTCATCCAATGAAAGAATTATATAAAGTAAAGACATAATTTAGAATAACAAAGGAGTTCATGTCATATTCATTGGAATCATTAAAGCTAAGATTCTGCGTGTATAGATTTTGTTGATTTTATATTGTTTGCTGTGAAGCAATATGACACAGTTACCTTGTTAGTGTTGCTGGTATTGATGTGTGGATGATGTATGACACTCTGCTGCACAACATGCCTGTGGCGTAGGCAGGACAAAAGACATCGGGGCAGGACTGTGAAGAGAATGGATGGCACTTGTTTTCTATTTCTAAATCTGCTAAGGTGAGACCAAAATACAACACTATACACTTAAATATTTCCTCTTTTTTTTTTTTATCAATGCTACTACCCGATTGTGACCACAGGCTTGACGTGATAGGCTGTAACATGCACTTGGCAGGCATAACTGTGATGAGCTCTTAGAGAAAAAATTGACAGCTGAGATGTGCAGACCAACAACAAAGCCAAAGGAAAACCAACCAGACCAAAAAAACACACCATCAAGCATCTTACACCTGTCCTCATACAAGCAAAGCCAACACAGTGACAAACAATGCAACAATGTGTAGACTCAAGTGCACTTTCAGTAACCGCCTCGTATTCATCATTAACTATTAATGACCAGGATCATTCATGAGCCACAGTAGGAATAAAAGTGGTGTTTTATTTTATCTTGAGACACTGCCAGCGTACTTCACAGCATGAAGGCGGCGTGGTTTTGAGTTCAACATGGAGATCATAATCCAATGAATCTGCCAACTCATGTCCAGGGACAGTAAAGTCACTGACCGGAGACGCTGGAAGATGTCGTTGGAACAAAGACCCTTGAATTCATACTCAGGCAACTGTCCAGCATCCACCATGAACTAGTTGAAACTGCTTTACTTATTTTCGGTATATAAACAGAAATAATAATCTGTTATCATCAGATATAGGCAGTTTGAACATTTTCTCCCACCCTACTTCTTGTGTCACCTCAACTCCATTACACCATTTCTTCACCTTACCAACACATCGCAACCAAAGTCCAGTCCAGTCAAACCTCCCACCCACCAGATCTTGCACCCCAAACAGTAAGGAACAAAACAAAAGGCACATGAACGTGAGCAGAGAACATGCAAACATATGTATATACATAAAAGCAGTAACTTAAATTGATATCAGGCTATGAAATAAACAAATGAGTAAATTAAAAGAAAAAAGGTATAAAAGGAGGGGGTGGTGGAAGACTCTGCTACTGCTCACACTGTCATCAGGCGAGTGTGTCTATGAATCTAAATAGAGTCCCCAGGTCTCACCTAAAGTTTTTAGGGGCCTTTAAAAGAGAATGTTATTTCTAACTGATTTGCTGCTTATTTGGTGGTGGATGTCAAACAGGCAGTCCCCCCCCCCCCCCCCCCCCCCCCTGCTGTTTAGCTTCAGTTAAAGGTTCAGTATGTAGGATTTGGGGGGATGTATTGGCAGGAATGGAAGATTACATACATCATTATGTTTTCATTAGTGTGTAATCACCTGAAACTAAGAATCAGTCTGCTTTTGTTACCTTAGAATGAGCAATCCATCTATATCTATCTTGTTTTGTGCACTTCTTCCTCCTCTTGTCACGGATCCTTTCAATATCTTTGCTTTGAAATGTTAATTACAGAACGTAGTTCTGAAGCTTTTTATTTCACTGCAAAGTCTGAATGTTTCTGAACCTTTACTCCTGATGGCACTTGGCATCAGCAAGCGCACACAAGCATTTTTTAAAAGCAACTGTCAAAGGCTGCCCGCCCACACTGATACTCCAGACTTTAAGTTGGCGATCACACACTGGTGACATTTCCAGAAAACAGATCATATTCACAGCTGTTAAAAAATACAAACAGAAACAGGTTTCCTGTCTTCTTTGAATTATACAGCAGGTCGAGATGTTACATGAATATTGTGAAAGTATCAAAAAGCTCAGTCCACAAAAGAATTTACAAAGCTTGTATCCAGAAACTGTGCCTTTAAACGAGCTGTCAGGGCTTCCGTAAGGTTGTGATGTCACAACTATACAGTCACTGCCCTCAGCCACGCCCTCAGCATGACCAGGGTCATTATATCACATGCACAGCTGATGCCTACTCAGCCCTGTGAGAGCTGACCAATCAGAGCAGACTGGGCTTTTCGGAAGGGGGGCCTTAAAGAGACAGGCACTAAAACGGAGTGAACAGACAAAGGTTTAATCAAAGTGCTGCAGAAATGGACCTTATGAGAAAAACGATATGTTTTATGATTATTAATGTGTATAAACATTTATACACCCAAAATATAATTATGAAACCGAAAACGATCATAAAATGGCTGCTTTAAAAGTGAAAGATTTATCTCCAGACTGTGGTCAGTATTATCAGTCGAGGCTCAGCTGTCAGTGAGTTAATCCAGCTGTGTTAAAGCTCCAACTTCTCCCATTCATCACTCCTAACTGTGCGTGTCCGATGTGGCTGCTGTCAGTTCAGATCATATGTGGAGAAAGTGTGCCATCATGCAGCCTTCACAAAGGATTTTTCTGTGTCTGCGTCAGGCCTGTATGATGAGCGGCGCGATCGCACTCTGAGTTCGGTGTCATTACCATGGAGACAGTTGCCGTTATTAAACTTTTTCTCTCTGAGCTTCTCCAGAAATGCATTAGGAGTTCTGTAGGTGGGCTGAACGGGAACTTGAGATGTGAGAAAGGGGAGCCAAATATAGCACGGCTACATATCCAGACGCTGTTGATTAGTGGAGCTGTTTAGACTCCTAAATGGCTGCGATTATGAAACACTGGCTACTGCATGCACTCAACTTCTTACTGACGTGAGCTTGTTCCTGTTTGTGTTCATGTCTGTGCACATGAGTGTGTTTTCATTGAGAAGATGGACAATTTGCTGTTTTTAATTTTAAATCTGAAATTAGCCAGGCAGGAAAAATGGCTCCCAAAAGTCTTTTGTGGCAAATAAAAGCTACGGAATTGGAAATCAATGTGAACAAAAAGACCAAACACAACATTAGTGATTCGGAAGTTGATAAAAGCTTTTACATTTGCTTTCCTAATCACTCAGTTCCCTCTGGAGGAAGATTAGTTTACGTTAAGAGACAAATTATTCACCAATAGGAAGACCGAACCTTTAAATAGCTGTAATAAAATAACATCTATGAGGTTTTTTTCTCATGAGTTTTCCCCCAGCTCTGTCCCTTTCCCTTAATGTATGAGTTGAGGTTTGGGCCAAGGCTCTCTAGCTCCCAGTCTGAGTGCATAAAAAGGAGACCAGTACAGGATTTGGTTTTATGGATTTATTCTCTGATGATTTCTTGGTAAAAATGAGAAAAGTAGTTGAACATTTGCCTCAGGTCCAAGGAGACCACGGAGACCAGTCACTGGCATTAAATGTGGACAGGATGGTAATGTTTTAGGTGGGTTGTTCCTGGATGTTATGTGCAGTTTTCATTGGTACTTTATATAATGACTGTGGGAACTTCTCCCTGTACTGTCCCCTGTAATTATCTGTAATATGGTTTTATAGATGGATAGAATTATAGATTCTTGCCTTCTCTTCTGGATGATTTTCTTACGAACATTTGTTCAGTCTGAGTCAGAAAACAGAGTGTCCATTTTTACTCAGGTGAGAATAGTCAAATGACAGTTATTTAGCTCTTCAAAAATGAGGCTACAATGAACAGGTTGGTGTTTAGCTGAAATAAATAGCTATTATTTAGCTATTTTGCCAAGTCCCGATCTGATGTGCTATGATTGGCTTGTACTCGTTGCTTGATGGGTCCCGGGTAGAGATAAGAGCAGTTGGGATAACGTTGCGGTAAAGGTGATTGAGTCAAACACAGGAACTGGTGCTGGTGTCCGACCTGAAGCCAAAAGTCAACACTGATTTATTATTTTAGGACTTTGTTGACTTCACTTGTCTTATTGTTATGGAGTCTGTTAAGGACAAGATCATGATTTGGATTAAAATTATAAGTCAACTTTTAGTTGGGTTGATAAAAACAACAACTTGGTCATGTTACCTGATTAGCACTGTTGTTGGCTACAGACACTTGTGTTTCAAACAGCATCTGCTGTCTAATGATCTCATTTATGAGACCAAAGTATGAATTTCCAGTTGTGATTGCTTCTCCTTCTCATCCAGGATGAGTTTTAGAACTTCTTACTTAAATTTAAAGAACTAAGCTCTACAATAAAGAATTAGGTTGTGATAATACTCACTGTCAAACAAGACAACCTCCTGTACATCATACTGTATGTTGAATTTAAACCTGTACGATGCATAGGGAGGAGAGAATCTACATAAAGAAGCTTTTAAAAAAATATTCAAGGTCAGATTTATTATAATATCTGGAGCTTTGTTGCCTAATGTTAATAATTGCGCTTACAGTACTGTAGTATGGTTATCTCAGATCAGTGAAATGCAAAATGGTGGGAAACCAAATGGAAGACACTTAGGCAGGAACTGTATACACAGGGGCTGACTGACAAACAAGACAGGTGAGCGCAGAAACAAGGGCGGGAAATCACACAAGAGGAGGAAATGAAAAGCAACACACGACACATGAGGGCAAAACTTCAAAATAAAACAGGAAATAAGAGAAGCACAAACTGAAACATGATTGGCAGCTCAATAGTAAATGATGTCATGATCCTGATTACTTTATCTTTGCAGTGAATAGACATCAAACAGCTCCAACAATGAGGTGCAAAGGTTTTAAGATTTACACCAGAAGTCAAATAATACGCTTCACAAGTCAGATTTAATGAGGAGAGAACTGGAGGTAAATATTAAAGACTTACACCAGGAAATAATAGGGAGTAATTCTTTATTTAATATAATCCTCTTGCATGTTTAAATGACTGAAACTATATCCTATTATAATTATAATGTCTTATTAAAATGTATAGTCTATGTTCTATACGGTCTTGATGTCTGATCTTTGGTTTCCATGGATCAAAAAGGTTTTACCAAGGTAAGACAGGCTCTCCGTAATATCAGATTCTAAACAGAATGAATACAACTATGAAGCAAAACAAGATATAACACTGAACTAAAACCTCTTCTCATGTTCATTTAGCAGCTGTTTAGTAGCTTTCAGTCAGAGCACTTGACCTTCACCGGCACGCTTCACAACTTCAAGTGATCGCAACAGGCACTGAGACATTCTGTCAGAGGCGAGTAAGAGCACAAAAACCAATGCTGATGAAACAAAATTAGACTTATTTAAAACATATATATACATAATTAGTCTGATGGTTGCTTAAACTGCACATACTGAGCCTTTAGGTTTAGCAGAAGGGAGCGTGCCTTTTCAAACCTTTCCTGAAACCCTCCTGTCATCATTCTGTCCTCTACTGATGCCAGGAGGTGAAATTCAGTGTCACGATCATGTGTCAGTTACATAACAGCAGTGCTTCAGCTGCGGGGGATTAACTGCCTTGCTCAAGAGCACTTTGAGGTTTCGAAGCTGGTTGTGGAACAGGCTCTTCATGTTTGGATCCTGTTGTCCTTTTCTCTCTGCAGGGCTGAAGTCAGCTCCTATGGGGCCCCGAGGCAAAATGAACTGTGGGCGCCTTATACTTCCTATATTTCCACTCTGTGTGGATTGTGTGTGTGTGTGTGTGTGTATTGATTGTAATTATTATTGTACTGACTATTTCCTGTTTTTTTTTTAGCTGTGATCATACGTATATAGTAGTGTAGTATTGTATTATGATGATTTACAAGCTCTGCCCTCAGCACACTGAGATTTAGTGACTACAATAGGGTGATTTGGGGTGATAACTAATAACGAGTAGAACTCTGTAAATCACAATAACACTAAAGGAAGAACCCACATGAAGCCAGTCTTGTCTATCAGTCTGTTGCCGCAGTGCATGCTGGGAGGCTTCCTTCAGGCCTTATAAACTCATTTGAACTTTAAATATCAGGTTGACTCCAATATGAATTTTTAATAGTTTTCCTCCAGCACAAATATAACATAGTTAAAAAAAAGACACTTCAAAAACTATAAATCACAAACTTTCAGGCTAGACAAGAATGAATAAAACACAAATCATTTTAGACTCTTGGAACTGCAGGATTTATTGCATCAGCAGCTGCATTGTTACATTTTTCATTTAAAAACTGAAAACATAAAGGCTTTAGAAATAGGTTGTGGGGCCCCGACAAGATGAGGACACAAGATCAGGTTTCTTTAAAGGAGCAGCTCATCCAAAAATAAAAACACAGGCATTATCTACTCATCCCTGCACTGATGGAAAGTAAGGTGAAGTTTTGTAGTCTGCAATGTTTTTCTGGAGCTTCACTGGAGAAAACAGCATGGCAGCATTCTCCTAAACAACTGAAACAGATGGGGACTTGTTTTAAAATGTCAAAAACTACAAAAGAAAACCCCCAAAATGGCTCCATACAGCTTGTCCGACCTAATTAAAGTCTCTGGGAACCCCAAGATCCCAAGTTGATTTAAAAAGACGTTATTTACTCTCTTTTTTTGTCTCCTTGGCTGCAAAGCTAAAAGAGTGAGTAGAAGCAGATGGGGACTTATTTTAAAAAGTAAAAAAAAAAAAAAAACAACTGAGAGAAAACATAAAATTATTTGAAAAACATGAAAGATTAATAAAACAACATTATTTACACCCTCAACCCTCGTGCACCCACTTCAGACGGGGTGCGTGCTAACGCTTTTAGCTTAGCAACTAAGGAGAAGATTTTGGCTTTAAATAGGGTAAATAACATCTTTACGAGTCAGTTTGGGATCTCCAGGCTTCCATAGACTCCGGCTGAGCTGTGTGGAGCCATTTTATGTTTTTAATTCAGTTGTTTTTTTACGCTTCAAAACAAGTCCCCATCTCCTTCAGTTGTTCAGGAGAATCCAGAAATGTTTTGTGGACTACAGAACTTGATGTTTTTATCAGCACGCTTATGAGCAGATAATGACTGGATTTTATTTTATTAACAAACAATTTAGCGATTACTGAAGTTTCCACAAGGTATTTGCTACACTGTGTACTTGGAGTGAACCTGTGGGGCCCTTGAGGCTCAGAGGCAGAGGTGCTTATATATTTTTTATTTATCTAAAACATTTCTTTCCAGGCTGGATTGTCTTTAAACATCTCTGTGTGTTTATTCCTCCCTGTTGCATAAGAGGCGTCTCTATAATTCCTCAGTGTGTGTGTGTGTGTACAACAAGTTAGACTGCATGTTGCGCAGCAGCGCTTCAGTCCATCAGCCTTCAGCACCTCGGACAGCGCAGCAGTCTGAGCATCTCAGCCTGAACTGGAGCGCTGATCTCTCTCTGCTGCCGGAATGTAAAAAAAAACACTAATGTGAGCATCCGAGCCTGAGTAACCCATCTCTGTCCATGTAATGAGTAGGAGTGGTCAGTGTGGGAGGGGTCGCTCGGTGTGCAGACGAGGGGGGGGATGCAGTCAGTCAGCTGTGCCCCAGCAGGTTGTTTTTTTTCCCTGAGAGAAAGCTTCCCAGAGTCAGCAGCAGATACTCAGGGCCAGAATCTGGATGATTCGTGACACTTGGAAAGAGAGAAGAACACAGAGACAGGAGGAGCAACGCCCACCGATTAGAGTCTGGAGTGTGTGGAGACATAAAATGTGGAGCCTTCAAAATACGAGCAGCTCGTGACACGCATGGTTAAAGTCAGAGGCCCCCGCACGACGAGGGAAACACATGTATTCTATTTTTTATTCCTCTTTCTCCAAAATGAGCTGAAACTGATGAGCAGACAGTGCGGGAGAGGAGGTTTGGATGTGCGCAACGGAGCATGAGTGCCACTGCGGGCACGGAGCGCGCTGTAGCCTTTCATCAGTGTGTTTACTCCTGCTGTAAAGTCTCTCCTTCCTCATCCTCCATCCTCTTCACAGCCTGATAAAGATAAAGATTTTGGTGGAAACTCTTGTGGAACCTGTTGTCTGCTCTGCTCTGTTGCGTGCTTGGAATATTTTTTATTTTATTCCTGTAACAAGTGGCGAGTTGATCCAGGAGCAACGCAGCTGGAGAGGGAACTAAAGCTGTGTTCCAGGGGTTCGATGCGCTGATCTGCGCACTGTGAGAGCAACATTTCACAACTTGATGCTCCTCCGCGCTGCTCCGTGACCCTCCCGTCTTATCGGCGACTCAGCACATTTCCTGATGAGGATGTCCTCTGTTTGCGGGGAAGATTTGAGGATTTCACACAAATGGGATCTTTTGTGCGAGAGGGATGGCTGCTAAAAATAGGCTGACTGCTGATGAGGCTACAATGAACAGGTTGGTGTTTAGCTGAAACTTAGAGCCAGGATGCTCAGTGATAGGACATTTTAAATCACAGCACAGACAAAGTGAGAGTGGAGCATCAGAGGAAAAGAAGAGGAAAGAAAAAAAGGATCCATTAACGATTATTTAATTGGTTGGAAGAATTCACTCAGATCAGCGTTGTTCACTTGAGGGGAATAGAGACCAACAGGCGATCTTGGAAGCAGCTTGTTGATGGCACTGCGCACCGGGAGGACTTGGTTTGGGCAGGTCTTGCGCAGGGTCTTTCGGCTGCAGGGCTCCTGGTCCAGGCGATCGAGCAGTCTCTTGTGTCTCTCCGCAAACCAGGAGCAGGATCTGGGCTTCTGTCACCGGGATCACCACAAGGCGGGGGGGTACCACCGCTGCTCCGACTCCGGCGTCCACCGCGGCCACCGTCACCGGAGCGCACCTTTCTGCGCCTCCGCCTCCAGGCGCCGTCCACACGGCTTCCCCCACGCTTGCTGCGCCTTCCCGGGGAATCCGAGGGGACATGAGCCCCTCGGTCGCCGGTTCCTGTTGGCCATGAAGCGGCAAAACGTGCGGACCCTGTCCCTGATCATTTGCACGTTCACGTACCTGCTGGTCGGGGCCGCCGTCTTTGACGCCCTGGAGTCCGACTTCGAGATGCGGGAGAAAGAGCAGCTGGAAGCCGAGGAGAAGCGTCTCCAGGGGAAATATAACATCAGCGAGGATGATTACCGCAAACTGGAGACCATCATCATGGAGGCTGAGCCCCACAGAGCCGGGGTGCAGTGGAAATTCGCAGGGTCATTTTACTTTGCCATCACGGTTATAACCACCATAGGTAAGTGTCAGTCTCTTTTGGTGAGTCCCAGTCTGTAACACCAGTACAGCCAAGCTGCCATAATCATTACAGGTGCGGATTATCACTGTTGCGCAACGGGACATGATTTATTATGAGGGGGATCAGTCCATTTTGAAGCACATGTTCACCCGGTCACAAACGTTCACATTGTGCCTCAAGTGTTCACATAAAGTTTTAAAGCAACACGTTGCAGCACTCTGTCTCCGCTCCACAGGGAGCTGCACCGCCACGATCGTCGCACACTATTCAGATTCACACTTTGTTATATATAAAATAGAAGAGTGAGGAGTGACGTAGCGGCCACAGAGGACCGTTCAAACGCACGCACAGGACTTCCTGCGGTGCAGCCGGAGTACACCGAGGTTCAACTTTGACGGTGCGTCACCGCCACGCAGCTCCGAGTGTGGCAGAGCGTGTGGAGCTGAGCGGGGTGAGAGCGCAGAGGTTTTTATCCTGTGCGGCTCGGAGAGGAGGAGAGGAGACGCGGGAGGGTGGCGGGGACTGATGCGGGCGGTGCGGGTGGTGCTGAACGGACAGCTCCTCACGCAGGACCAAGAGTTCAGAGACTGAACTGTGACGCCGCTCCTCCTGATCCCGATGCACTTTTTGACATTTGAATGCAGGATTCTAACGTTTGCTCTCATCATATTATCATTTTCACCTCAAACAAAGTGTGTGGCGTTCAAAGACCTGCTTTACTACAAGAACAGATGAGTAAAAGCATGAGGTCTGGCTCAAGCGCTCTCAGTTTCATAATATCATGTATCCGATGTGACCCCCCCTCCCCTCTAAGGGGAAACAGATTACATCAGTTTGACGCTACTTATGATGATGCATTTTCGTCATGAAGATGTATTCCAAGCTGTGAAGGAGGAGGAGGAAGAGGAGGAGGAGGAGGAGGAGGAGGAGGGAGTCCGCTGAGTTTCTCCGTGTTTACGCTCCACAATCACACCACTTTTCTCTCCCTGCGTTTTAATCACCACCACGGCGACGAGCAACGAGTCGGGAGTTAATTGAATTAGTCCAAATGTGCGCGGCACCAGCGCCAACAAAAAAAAAAAAAAACAAAGTTGAAAATGCAAACCTTTCAATCACGAGCTCAGATTGCGTGGCGTGCGCGCGCAATGTTTGAAATTAACTTCCCTCTGCTCGGAGGTCACACTGAGCCGCTGGCTCCATTATGGGAGTCACATAGTGTTATTCAAGATGAGGACTTTCAGCTGGGGGGGACTAATGCACCAGGCCTGTCCTCCAGTTTGCCAGGCAACACTTAAAAGGGGCGACTGCACCGAGCGGCGAAGGTGGATCCACTGTTGTTTCTAGGCTACAGCGACGAGAGCCATTGTAATATTCATGTTGTGTGAAGTGGTTACATTTACTGCAGGCTGCTCGTAGGAAACAGGCCGCTTTTATGCACTATCATACTCTTAACAGAAGTAGGAACAGTTCAGGGGACAGCCAGAGTCCGCCTGCTGAAATGGACAGATACAGTATGTCTCCTGTGTGACATGTCATTTTTTTTCATGCATATCCTTGCGGATAAAGAAGAGACTTTAGGCCCACAGTTGTTTAGACTGAAGCAAAGGAAATTATTTCAAGACAGTGACTGCATTTATTTTAGGAGTAGTAGCAGACTGCAATAAAGAAAAGGGATGAGATAACAAGTCTGGCAGAACAAGTGATTTTTCTTGCTGATTGCAAAAAAGAATACATTTCACTGCTCTGTGGATCCAAATTACACCGCTGTTATAAACACAAACACACCTCACAAACACTGACGACACAACGCTGAAAAACAGTGTGAGGAATATAGAGCTGCAATGTTTAGCTGATACATCAATTAAAGAAAAAATGATTGCCAACTATTCTGCAGCTCTTAAAATGTGAGGATCTGCTGCTTTTCTTTGTCTTTTATGACAGTAAATGAAGAGTGTTTGGGTTTTGGACTGGTGGTTAGATGAAAGAAGCTATTTGAAGACAAAACTGCCATTTTTCACATTTTTTAATAGACAAAACAACGAATCGAGAAAATAATCAGCTGGTTTATCGATAATGTAAATAATGGTTGCAGCTGCAGCCCCGGTGATGTGATACTGTGGTTTGTAAACCTTCACTGGAGCTGTGTGGTGATGATAGCAGCATATTGTGTTATAATTACACACATATTACTGTCTAAGTGAATGAATTAAGGCAAATCATCATTAGAAACTCACAAAATGAGAATCTGAGAGGCTTGTTTTTACACATTTGCAGACTTGTGAATCCTGTGAAACAACAGGAGAACACAGTGCACTGGACTGAACCTTTTTTTAATCAGTCCGCATGACATTTTGCCTGTCGTGTCTATAGAGCACTGAATGGGTTAGGGTTTTCCTTTTGGAAAAAGAAACTATACGTCTGTGAGCCATTTTTCAAGATTTACGTCTTCAGTGGGAATAAATGGGCTGACAGTGTTTGAAAAAGTACCTAAAAGTCATACTTGAGTAAAAGTAAAGATATCATGTTAGAATTTTACACTGGTAAGTGTCTTTATACACATATTTACATGTGTGTGTGTATACTGTACTCCAGGGGCTGACAGATTATCAGCCTGGCTAATTATCAGAATATATTTTTCAATCTGATTGCAGAAAAATTAAACCAATTTGAAAATGTGCTACTTTGGCTGTGATGCAGAATGAAATCTGCAAAGTAACTAGTAACTAAAGTTATGAAATAAATGTAGATGTAAATGTAAAAAGAAACAAAGTTTGCCTTCACAGTGTAGTGGAGCGGAAGTATGAAAGTGACAGAAAATTGAAATAGTCAAATACAGATACCTCAGAAATGTACTTGAGTAAATGCAGTTACTTTACGTCAGTGTAGGCTGAGAGGAAAACACAGGCCGGAGAAGAAGGAAGGTGCTGAAAGACGAGTGGACGAGTGGTTTTGGACTTTTCATGAGATCGGATGACAACAACAGAAGTATAGAATGTCACCAGACTTCTACTTTAACCACATTGTTCAATATTAGAGAGACCTCAGTGGAGCAAAGGCCAGCAGTATTTTTGAACTTCAGCTTCCTCCAGAAGTAACTTTCTATAAAAATCAGGGAACTTTTGACAGAGAAAAGAGGAGTGAAGACTATACAAAGCGGTCTTTGGGTACACTATGTTCAGCACTCACAGTGAAATCACTGCAGATTGGGACAGATGGAATTCTCTGGATGCCTCGGACCATGACGTTAAGACAATCACAGGAAAGTGTCTTGATGTCACTTTGATATCTTTTTGGTGATTTGCTCGACCATCCAGACTTCATAAGGCAGACCCATTTTATCTGGCACTCTGAGCAGGTTAAATCTGAAGCTAAGAAATATTTGCGGGTGGTGTTTGACCCAGCCATCCATGTCTTTAGGCGGTGGAGCTTTGATTTGATGAGCCCGCACAATGATTGGAGGAGCGTGCTCAAATATAGCGTTCAGCCGACGGTATGAGCTTCATCACCTCTTACTCTCACCTGTTAACTCCTCAGAATGAAACCTTCCTCTGAGAAATAACCAAACTAGATTTATTCTTCGGTGCAGTATCAATAGATTTTCTAATAATTACACCGTCCGGAAAAAGTGAAAGAATTGAAAGAAGCTTTGTGCAATGAATGAAACTCTGCTGCGACGATAAGGAGACAATGTGCACTGTGTCAACTATGAGCTGTTTGTGGAAACTAATTAAATTTAGTGTCATCATGTGGGAAAGTAAAAATGGTACAAAGATGTCTATTAAGATATGTGTCGCCACATGCTCGAGTTTACAGCGGGATAAATCACAAGAAAGACCAAACAGCCCTGAAGGAATGTAACAATACAGCCCTGTAAATCATGTGCACACAGAGCCATACACACTGATCATCTGTTCACTGAATAAATGAAGAGCCGGACTTTATTTTTTCTAATTATATCATAGAACTCTCCATCATCATAATTAACTGGGTATAACATATATACATTGTTAGACAGGTGGGAAATTGGAGGTAAAAGCTAAATAATTCAGTGGAGAAACAAAACAAATGGAGACGCTTTATACAGATCATGGGAGGTCGCTCTCTCTCTCCCCCACCATCCTCAAAACAGCCATCCCATCTGTGCATACGGAATCATATACGTGTAGAATTGTTGGTTACACAACCAGCTCATCTGTTCTTCCTCACATCATGTCTTCTTTATTATCTTCCCCGCACTGCATTATTTTTCCTCGTCATTATCATTCTAAATAAATAAAAGACAATCTTATTTTCACAAAATAAAACCTTCATAGCCAGGACGAGAAAAAAGCAGCGTGCGATAACGATGTTAAGGGAAAGTAAATGATGCAGCGTAGAACAATAAGGAGTAAAAGTATAAAATGGTCTTTTATTTCCATTTCACATTTAACGTCTGATATCAGTTCTGCTGGACTCGTCTGATCAGGGATGTTGCAGTTGTTTAGTCAGAGCTGCAGTAGAAGTAGTGGTGATATTAGTGGCAGCAGTAATAAATACCCTTGTAGAAACAGTAGTAACAGCATTTATAACCTTAACGCAACACTATGTTACCTTTAAAGCAGTTCTGGAGAAAGACATACTGATGCTGTGGGGTGGTGTTGGAGCAGAGCCACCAGACCAAAGCGTCAGTGTCAGACATCTTTTTTTTTTTTTCTTTTTACAGAAGATTACATATTGTTGCTTAGTAATAGTAATAGTAATAGTAGCAAAAGGAACCAGGAAGTCCCATTGAGATTAATATCTCTTTTCCAAGAGAGGCCTGTCCAAGGTAGCAGCTGTACAACATCACAACATAATAAAATGCAATATATAAAACATGATATACAGACAACCACAATAAAATAGGAGTACAGGTATTCAAACATAGTGGCCTTTTAAGAACAACAACAAAATGCCCTTTTCACCCCTTTCCTAATGATGCCCTTATATTCATCAATAGATATAAATGTGTCGAATTTCAGATCTCTTTGCAAGTTATTCCATGACTGAGGTGTATAGCATGAACATCCATTTTCCCTAAATTTGCCAAAACCCTAGATACATTAAAAAGCCACCACTATTGAGGAGCTGAGACAGAGAAGGGTACAGCGGTAACTGTAACAGGGATAACAGAGGTAATGCTTTTGTCTGTGGGTGGTCGATGATGTCCGGCCCACCGAATCATGAAGATTAGGTGTTGGTGTTTTAGTTATAGTTGCAGTACAGGCAGTATTAGCAATAGTAGTGATAGCAGTAGTGGTAATATTAGCAGCAATTAGTACTAGTGGCAGTACAAATCACAGTAGTTGTACCTACATGTCAACAACACAAAAAACAAAAATCATAAATCACTAATAAAACAGGCACTGCATATATATAATGCAGAATAATTTCAATCAAACAGGACAATCCTGTATATTTTTCAGGCTTCATGATAAAGTTAGAAAATGTGTCTGTATTAAAATAATATCTGATATTTCAAGGTCCCTTGAGCCAATTTATGTAAAACGGTATAATAAAGAAGAAACAAATGGCACTCACTTTGTACAAATCACACAGCTCACACAGTCTGTATATATATATATTTTATCACTCACGTTACATGTATTTTTGAATCTGCCTCATTACCTCAATAACTAGAAGAAAACTAACAGCACCATAATAAGCACTGTTGAAGAGTGGAAAACACTACATGGCTTGGTTTCAGTTTGGTCTAATGAGCATTTACTGTCTGACAGTTTGGCTTTGACAAGAAAGTTTGAAATTGTATTATTTGAATTTGAATAACAGTGTCATCGGAGGTATTAATATTGCATAATAACACAAATTATTCCTGTAGAAATTCAACATATCAAAGAATGACTGAGACTCCTTCTTACAGTCATAATAGCGGCACCTGCAGCAGCTGTAGTAAGTTGTATACAAATTTGTATCTTTGAATGTGTGTCAGGCTGATATAGTGTAATCCTAATGTGATTGAAAATATAATGGTAGATGTAGTAGTGGCAGTAACAGCAGTAGTTGTAGTGTCAGCAGCAGTAGTTATGGAAATATTTGCAGTATTTGAAAAAGTCTGAATCTCAGGCCTGCACTTTAATTGAGATTCTGATGCGTCACACACACACACACACACACACACACACACACACACACACACACACACACACACACACTCTTGGAGGATTAAAACATCTCTAATCTACGCTGGAGGCCTCAACTGACAATAATTGATAATAGGCTATACACAGTAAAATCTGCAGTTTTAGGGAACTTGGTGGTAATCCGTGCTCATATGCTCATCATCATTATCATCATGCCTACATAAACTGTGTGAGCAAAAAAAAAAAATGTCTGCGACTGGAGCCCAGCTGTGATACTGTTAGCACATGTCACACCAGCTGTCTTGAGGGGCTCCGTGTCGGTCAGCCTGATCAGACCCTCCCCAGCACCCCTCCATCCAGGCTGACCCTGCAGGTTGACGCCATTTATTCGTGTGACTAATTGAACCCAATGTGACACTTGGTGATGACAGCATGTGGTGAATGCAAGGTGTTCTCAACTCTGCTTGGAAGGAGAAAAGCACCAACAGCATGCAGCGGTGCGTTCATATACCTCTCTGTCTCACAGTGTTGAGTCGCTCATGTTGCCGGGAGACTACAGACAGCTTTAAAAGGTGAAAGTCATCGCTGCTAAATGTCTGCAAATATCAACATGTGTATATACAGTAGATAAGCGGTTTAGGGTATGGTTGATATTGGAGTTTTGAAGACTGAGACCAGTGAGATTTTTGAAAAATAACTCCAAACGTGAGGCAAACTCTTCCTGCAACCCCAGACTGATGACGCTTAATCATGGTGAGCGGCTCTTTAAGGCAACATTAAATGGCAGACAAAAACATAATTACTTTTTAATGAAGAAGACAATAAGCTACAGACAAAAATCAAATGAAAAATGTTTCCAGAGTATTAAAATAATTGCTGATTTTACAGGCTGTTGCATCTGGAACGTCCGTCACTTTGCTCATTAATGTTAAAACTGATCAATATGTCATTTTAATAATAGACACACAAATGTAATGGCAAACAGATAGCATACATCCCGGCTGTCATTGAGCAAATTATGACAGAGCTACATATTAGCATAGCAGTAACAATCTGAACAGAAAAAGAAAAGGGTGCTAATTAAAGGAAGAGAAAATCACAGAAGCTGTCAGAATACTGAACGCTTTGATTGACAGGCGAGCTCAGAGAAGGACAGTGCAGACCCTTTTCACTTTTTTGTATTTGATTACAAATTCCCGATAATGATAATGAGTACGGAACAAAGTGACAACAGTTGCATTCAGGTTTAAACATTTACTGAAATTAAAAATAATGTACATGTATTAATGAAGATTCAGGTAATATATAAATGTAATCTGAGTACTTTAAGGCTGCATTAAACTATTAATGGATTTTTTGTAGAAGTTTTGTTCAGCAAATGGACACCACTGATATGATTTTGATGTGTAAATGCGATCGCCAGAAGTTAAAAGATAACAGTAGGCACATATGACTACTAAGCTTCTGACTAAACTATACTATATACACTTTACTATAAATTGATCAATCTTGGTTGGAAACTTTGAGCAAGGATAGTTTCCGTGTGTGTCATTTATCCTCTTGTTAGCAACCGAAATTCAAGAGTGGAGCATTTACCGACATATTTTATGTTGTAGGACAAATTGTGAAAATCTCTTTAGCTTGTGTCAGCACCAAAAACCCATTGACTTGTTAAGAGAACCTTACTTTTTTCCAGGTTAAGGACTCGTTCCTGCAGCGTTCTATAAAGATAAGCATTTATTTGCATTTGTTCCCGACTACCTGGCAAATCTAGGTCCAATATTGACTCTGATTTTAGTTCTCTTGATTAAAAATATATACATGCATCAGTTTAACTTTTTTAAAAGCTTGGCTACCATGCTTAGTTGGTTACTAACTATCTGTCTGCCATTTGCAGTAGGCAGGTACATGCACACAGTTTGTCTATCAGAACTTCTTTTTGTTGCTCAAAGTAACTTTACCTGCTGGAAATGACGTTGATGAGAGCAGAGTTTGTGGGCTTGTGGACCAAAACAATGAGACAAAATGCTCAAAAACACTCACATAGCCGCAGAGTTGGATGATAATCATCTGTGCAGTTTTCACGATGAGTGAAGCTTTCAGGCTCCACACAGTTATCTGATCCATTGTTGACAAAAATATTCATAAGTGCAGCTTTAATCTAATACTTGGTTACACATTGGTGATAAAACACGGTTTTCACACTAAATAAATACATTCACATGAGTCAGTGAATGATTATTTACACAATAGTAGCGTCAGATCCTTTTGCTTTCTATTGCCACACAAGTGTGTAACATCCTCACAGATCAATTAATCACCTGTCCTCTCTGATCAGACTGCTTTGTGAAGATGACTCAGATGCCGTGTCTTTGTTGGACCTGTTGTGCCAGTCAGAGTTTCCATTACGCTGTGCAGCGACTGCCACTTACAGTACAGCACGTCTCTCCGCAGGATTTCTCCACTTGCACTCACACATTATATCCGGTCTACATGCCACGATGAGGAGAGTGCATTATGAATGAACCCAATGAAAAGAAGACTTTAAAGCAAATAAAGTTCAAGGGTTTATTTAACTATAATTTTACAAAACAGGGTTGTGCAACAAAATGTAAGTTGTAGTCCCTTTATACTACTAAGGGGAAAAAAAAAAAATTGTTGAGGAGTCTCACATCCTGAGGAAAGAAGCTGTTCTGTAGTCTGGTGGTATGGCAGTGGATACTTTGGTATCTCTTGGCATGCTGCAGAGGATATACAGATATGCAGCAATATCACTGATACTCAGTAGATGGTTACCAATGATGTTCTAGTAATAGTTGTAAGCTCTAACTTGCAGTTGGTAAATCAAACTTCAATCATTATTTTCTGTTTGTGCTCTCTGCATTTATTCATCAGTTTGCATATGACAGGTGTTTTAACTTCCACTCCAAGACACATCTGGTTAAAACCAAACTGGTTCCACGGCACCGAAAAGCATTTTACATATGAATTAGATGCGCTGTAAGAAAAATGTTGAATATTTGCATAAAAAATGGTATGTTTGTATAATATAATATTTGCATATTTGAATCAAGCAAGGACATAATATACAGTAGCACATACAGCAGTAGTATATAAGGGGCCATTTCCATACCACATTCACGCTCTGTGATTTGTCAGATACTCCACACAGACCAAACGCTCTAAAATCTGCACTTTGCCTGCACTCAGCTGTCATCCTCCGGCTGATAATACGCACTGTAATCTTGACAGGGGTTGTTGGTGGAGTCCTATAGATGTGAAGCATGTGGACAGTGATTGCTGTGTATTAAAGTGTGTGAACATGGGAAGCTAAGTTTAAGGGAAAACATACAGATTGTCCATCTGTGTAGCGTCTTGATGAGCAATGACTTTTTCCATTCCCAAAGAGAGGTACTTGTTGATTCTCGAGCTGTCCTGGTGCCGTTTGTTCACGCTCTCATTTGAGCATCAAAAAGCACGACCAAGACAAGGGTCAATAAGTCCGCCTACTCATCTGAATTTCTTGATGACATTGGGGCTGTAATACCACAGGTTTCCCATTACTTCTATGGATTATGTAAATCTCCAATACATCAATGACACAGGACTTCCTTTCTCAAGCATCAGTCAATAAAATGATCGAGCATATTTTAAACCAAGTTGATTTGCTCATTCATAATGCATGACGCTGAGTTTCATAACAGGTGTTTATGTAAGGATTAACGGCTTATGTCATGTTTCTCATAGTGTTCACGCTGTAACGGCAGGAAGAGATCTTCAGAATAAAATGAAAATGTGTTAATGATGGTCTTTTTCACAGATTCCATGTTGTTTTTGGCAATGTTTTGCAAACCAAATAGCGCATTTTTTTTTACAGAAAGCACATTTCTGAGTGAGCTCAGCAATTTGTTCTGTTACAGTGCACCATTACATCATTCTCAGTCTTGTTTGTGACATGATTCGCCTCCAGGCATTTATATCCAACATATGGTTATTCTTTAGGGATTAGTTGACGAAAATAACAAAAAACTCACTTACCTCTAGAGGCACAAGCAAGGCAGGTAGTTCTGAGGTATCTGTTTCTGAAATTAATGCCTTCACACTAGTGCAGTAGAGGTGAATAGAATTGTGTTTGGAGTGCTCACAGAATCAAAAACCTAAAAAAGAAAAACAAACAGAAAAACAACTTGTGCCCTCTTTACTCTACAGAACTGTTTTTTTTTATTACTATTTGTATTGGTTTGTGGCTGGTCTGTGAACAAAGTGTTCACAGTGAAGTAAGCAGAACATCCAAAATTTCATTCACCTCAATTTATCGAAGCAAAACTTTTCACATGCTGCTGTAGGTAGTCAGAATAATGTGTTTTTGTGGTTTGAGCCTGTCTTTTCAGCTGTGTGGCTCAGGGGCGATGTCAGTCTGTCAGTCTGTCCGCCGCTTTGATCCATACAGGAATATCTCTGCGACTATAATAGACTGAGATGAAACTTTGGACAGATTTTCATGGATGAATCATGCTGACTTTTTGTGATCCCCTGACTTTTCCTCCAGCACCACCATGACGTTGATATTTTTATTTAAGTAAACTACCTCGACAAGTTGGACAGAATCACTGAAATTTGATTGTGTGGTAGACTCTTCTTGTTGCCACCCATCATCCATCCTCCAATAGCAGAAACTTATGTTATTCATTAGCTCCTCTCTTCCACAGAAAACACTGCTCCTGAAACGCCTCGTCAGTAGTCCCGCCTTCAAGTCTGTGACTTCTTGACATCACCGTGCCAGACATTTGCATAATTTATGCGTAGCGGCTAGCTTGGCACATGAGAGTTTATTTAACACAGCTGCTCCGCTGTTGTTAGCAATGCTGGTGAGGCATGTGTGAGCTGACCAATCAGAGCAGAGTGGGTATTTGGGATGGGGGGGGGGGGGGGGACTTAAAGAGACAGGACCTAAAACAGGGCGTTTAGGACAGAGGGGGAATACAGTGCTCCAGCACTGGACAGTATGAAAAGACTGCTGTGTTTTTGAGCATCAAAGCATGTAAACCTGTTCTAGTAGTCACCCAAAATAAAATGTTGAACCTGAAAATGAGCATAATGTCTCGCCTTTAAACATCCACTGAAGCTGCAGCTAGTAAGACGGGAGGAAAATTAGCAGCGGACTGCAACTGACTTGTTTTGAGTGAAGGAGACTGTAATGTTCATCAAATTAATACAACAGACACAAACAGAAATGGCACATGACACTGACTTGACTCTTTGACTGGCATGCATTTAATTACATCACCTCGTTGCACCTTCTTACACAATGAGATAATTGCATATGCCTGGAAAATCGGTGCCATCCACAGCTTATTTCAATGAACCCATTATAACGATAGCGGATGCAAGAAAACAATTATTCACATTTTCTTTCACATAAGTCTGTTAAAATGTGCGCTTTGTTTGGATGGAAACCTGGCTATATGTACATGAATCTTAATAGTAGTGCTTATACTAGCTCCAGAAAACGTGAAATAACCTCACAGGGCCACTTCATTTCAAAGGGTCAAGGTCATTTTACAACACAGAGTCGTCTTAATCCTGGATGTTGTGGTGGAGACAGGCCTCTGTAAAGATGTGAACACAACAGTCTCCCATTTTATTCATTTCATTTTCCTGCAACCAGACATTAGCCAGGAGCAGCCTTAAATCCAAGCTGGATTAACATGACTCTTATCTTGGATCTCTCCTCTCTCCTCCTTCGGGTGGTCTGGTTTGTTAGGTTGGATGGTCGAAAGAGGCCGTGAGCAGCGATCACTCTTAATCCATTATACACACTTTCGTCCTTTCTTCAATGTTTCAGCAACAAAGCTGAAAAAAAACAACAGTTTAAAAAACAAAAAATGCCAAATTTGAGGGAGGCACGGGCCACTGCGCTTGCATGCACTGTCATTGATTTGCAAGGTGTGAGACAACATCCATATCCACATGTATAGAGATTTGGTGAGAAGTCCCAAAAGATTAAATTGTATAACAGTCAGCATTTCTCTCATAAGGCCAAATCCCCTGTGCCATTACATTAAATAGCTGTGGATGATCAGGATGAAGCAGCTAAACGGCAAACTCATTATTTAACGCACAACCTATGTAAGAGCATTGTCCTAATTACTTCTCTTCCAATTAATCTGAAACGTTTAACCAGTCATAAGCTCAGAGTGGTTGATGAATATGAACTGTGTGAGTGTGTTTCAGTATTAAAAGGCTTTCACTGAAAGACTTATTTGTTTACTTCAGTATTTGCATTTGGATTTTTGAATTATAGTGTTTTGCAGTTTTAAGCGGTTTGATTTAGTGCTTTAATGAAGGAACATTGATTAAAAACAAGTGGGACTATTTGCTGAATAGGTGAGGATTCCTCTGTTGTTATGCCCTCCACTCTCGTGTTTTATTACCTGGACGTATCCAGTGAGATCTATCAATGATTAATGGAGTGTTGTGGTTATGTTCACTTGAGATTTTATTTCCATGTCCCCAGTTTTTGTGAGCTCAAATCTGTGCAGTAAATTAACATCTTGGCAGCGTGCAGTCATTCCTTATAACGCTGGCCGCATTTGTACTCGCCGCACTTCTTAAAACAGGGAAGTTGTTAATGTATCGTCTGACTGCTGCTCATTGACAAATGATTCCAGCCGTTCACCCTGGTTGCACTTTGTAGCCAGTAGATTATTTTCACTTTGCTGGAGTGTCCTACCGGGAGCTTGATGGAGGTCCCCACACAGATCGATGGGAATGGGTTCCTGTGGTGCTGATGCTCTCTGTGGGAGGCGTTGGCTCTGGAGCCGGCTCGTCTATTTTCACTTCTCAGAGGGTAAACTGTGCTCACAAGGTCCCTCGCTGCAGCACAGTTTGCCCCCGTGGCTTCATCCTAAAAAACAAATGAGGCGAGCTACTATTTGTCTGAAAGAGCGATATAAGGGACTGTAATAAGTCCAGCTGTCGTCATCTTAAAGGGGAACTCTTTCCATCTAAGTCGGTTAACTCATCATAAGAAGTATGACTCAGCCTGTGAGAAAAAAACTGTTGTATAATGTCGTCTGTGGCTCTGAAGGGAGCCTTCTGAAAAAACAAAAAAAAGCCTGGTGATGTCATCAAAGGCTACCTCAGCTCAGGCTGGAGGCAACACATTTATTACAACACCTCTGTTACATACAGGAAGTGTGGAGTAGGAGAGACATGGGCATTAACACTCACATGGAGACAGCATCCTTACAGCTACTGTATCTTTACCTTTAGGCAGAATGTGCATTTGTAAATCCTGCTGCGCTCCCCTCAAGTTGTTCTAATTCCTGGCTCATACTTGTCAGTCATCTTGAAGAGCTATCTACCTTGAAACAGCACGTAGCCCGAGGCTGAGGTAAGCATCATCCTGGGAGCTACAACCAGAGGTGAAGCAGCACCTGGGAAACGTAGGTAATCTGAAATAAACAGGTGAAATACATCAAAATTTGTAAAAACTTGTAGTTGATTTATCCTCTCTGCGCTGTGCTTACTGCTCTCCTCCGATGGTGTCGGCACTACTTGTCTGCGGCGTGCCTGATTTTATCCATCGCAGCAACGTCACTGGCTTGTGACCAGCATTTGTTGAGCATCTTGTCATCTGTGTGAAGAGTGAAGTCTCTATCACAGAGAGATGAATGTGTTCAAATGCCCACAGGACAGCGAGAGGGCTTCCTCTCACCCTCGGACATTCTTAGGGGACTCGAGCGGTGTCGACTGGCTGTTCCACTCAAGCACAGATGAAACAGAGAAGAGCGGCGAGCACGGTGGGCTCTTCCAGGCTCAAGTGGGCCAGTGCGTGTGAGGAGAGGGGCTGGTGAGCCGTAGCTTGATGAACCGTGGTGCCTCTTTGTAGTTGGGGGGGCGGCCTTGGTCCAGGTGGCGTCTGCCTTAAGCAGCCGGCCGAGAGGGACCGTGTTGGCTGAACGCTGAGGAAGGAAATGGAGGTCGGCGGTAGCAGGAGAGAAGAGGATAAGGGGAGAAATCCCGTATGAATAAAGGGTTTGTTGGGATGGATTTCAAGGAAAACAAGCATTATTTTACATATCTCTGAGGGCTGCACCAGCTCTAATGTCTGGCTTTTCAAATCTCTCTGTCCTTGTTGAAATTCCTTCTGGTTGCAAATGTCAAAATACAAGAACAACATAGGTTATCAATGCACCTGCTGCACCAACTCTAACAAATGTGCACCGTGAACTCCTGCACTTTGCACTTAATAAAACAAGCACACCTTTTACCTTCCTGGCAGAACATACTTGCACTGAATGCCAATATAAATGTCATATTTGATAGAAACAGTGATCCAGGTAGAGAGCGGTTTGGACTGTCATTAATTTAAATCACTAAAGCTCCAGACCTTGATGTGCCAGTTTCATCCTGTATCAGACATGAAAATAAAAATATCATGAAGGACACCACCGCCGAGGGCTCTGCTTATCAATTATACAGAAATGTTAATGCAGTTGTTTCATTGAAATATTGATATGAGATTTTATAACATGCATGCTGAGCTAAAATGTTATTTAATATATGAAGAGAGAAGCCTAATGGAGATGAGATAAACTTTATTATCTCATTAGTCTACAAGAGAGACATTCTGGACTCTGATACGTGTGCATTTACATGGTCTAAAGGCTAATATGAAGTTTAACAACTTGAACGTTATTTTAATAGCTAGGCCATCATTATCAAAGGTTGAAACAACCTCACAAGTTAATTGCTGGGATTGCTCAGAGAAGTCAGAAGGGGCAGGAAACACGAGCAGCAGCAGGACGACGAGACAAACAGACCTTGCAGGTCACACAGATTCATTTGGAGAGAAAATGATAAAATGACTACCAAAAAACTGTGTGAACATCCATCCCTGTTTACAATAATTGCATACTATCACCAAACTTTTTGCTCCACTCACTTTCAGTTTACCTCCGAATAATAAAATACTGGTTTAAATAAATCTGGCTAAGCTGCTTGTTTTCCTCGCCTCATTGGACTTTGTTGCAGTGGTAACATTGGCACTGGGACTAAACACAGCTATTATTTCGAGTCAAGCCAAATATCCTGTATATTACTCCAAGGCTGATCATGGTCCCCAACAAATGAACTGGGTCTGTTTTTTAACATTCTTTTGTACTTTAAAAACTGTATTTTTAGTATCTTTTTACAAAATATAATAACCATGATCCTTGTATAAAATCAAACTTTATATTTGTGCCCTTTTGTCATAAAATACTACTACTCTTGCTGAAGATAAATTACAAGATCAACACCAATCTTGCCACTCTTCACTGTAGAGGAGGCCAGGGAGCAGAGAGAAACAGCTAGTTCTGCTGCTCACAAGTCAACATAAAGGTGATAATGAAAGTCAGGGAAGTCTCTGCGAGGCTGTCACTGTCATGATGTTATATCTCTGTTCACCTGGCACCTGTAATTCAATGCAGTCTCTCATTCTGCCTTTCTTCACGTGATCATCCTGCAAAACTGAATGTTCCTGAATGTTTCTTTCCGTATTCTACGGTAAATCGGCATCCGCTATAGCACTTTCTTTTCAGGATGAAACCTTTGTGATGTTAACAGTGACTACTTTGTGAACTTACATAACACTACAGCTCCCATGAAAATATACTTGGATTCATCACTATCCATTAAATTCAATAAAGCTCTCTTTTAAAGTCATTTTCCCAACTTTTTGGCTGTAAAAACCCTCAACAGCCGTTATTACAGACATGTCTGAGCCCCTGGACTCAGCCAAGGATCGTCATTTTTACCTTTCAGATGTACAAATGGAAAAAAACAGGATGAAATGTGTTAAGTATAAGTACATTTTTTAACTGAGGAGTGAGGTAGGCTGTTACCCTGCCTCCAGATAGAGAGATATGAGAGTGGGATCCGTTATGTCATCTAGCTCTCTGCAACAACACGGATATGTGTATTTTGAGAAAATGTCAAACTATTCTTTTGTTAAAAGTCTTTAGTAACAACAAATGGACCCGGTTGGGAAGTCTAAATGTATTGAGAGAGAGAATACTGCATTGTTGTGTTTTGTCTTGTCAATCACCAGGCAGCCACCATCCTTTAAAGGTCCTGTATTGTAGAAAGAGAGACTTCCATGTCTTTTCTGATGTGGAAACATGGCGGGCGGTGCCTGCTCAGACCTGACCAATCAGAGCAGAGTGGGCTTTTTAAGAGGGGGGATCTTAAAGAGACAGGCACTAAGATAGAGTGAATAGAGGTGCTGCAGCAATGGACAGTACGAGCAAAATAATGAGTTTTTTTGAACATTTAAGTTTGTGAACATTTTCTAGTTGCCAACCAAAATAAAAGTAAGAATTTAAGCTTAATAATATTGGACATTTAACTATCTTGCATTGTGAGGATATCTGGTGTGTTCCTCAAGACCTTTGAACTGTATCACCTGAATCTAACAGCAGCCTGTGAATCGAGTGGACACTGCACCAGTTAGTGCAACACCAGTTCTGACATTTATCTCACGTCATCCTTTGGCTGCTGGTTGCATTTTGATCCTCTCTGGCCGCCCCAGGCTGTGAGTCAGCATGACAAAGTACCCGGCAGCCGAAGTGCTCGGTGTTCCTCCTCGCAGCTGAGGCGCAACACGGATTTGCATCTCGTCTTATTGTTTTGTACGTACACTGTGCTCCTGCAGTCACACACTCTGCTCTCCTCAAAGACCCTGCACATGAAACTCCAGCGTGTTTTATGTAATTTTGTCAGTGTGTACAGTAAGAGTGCAGATGACCGGTGCTGCTCCATCACTACCACCTGCTGTTAATTCTCTCTGGCTGGACCCTGACAATCATCTTCCCTCTGTATAGCTCTGCACTGTAATGCACTCCCACACGGTCTTATCACAACCACTTTATTCCATCTGCAGAAGGAGTGGGAGTGTGTGGTCTCCTGTATGAGTTATTGCCGCGGAACAGCAGCATGAAATCAGCGTCGGCGGCTTGTGCACAGTGTGTGGTCCGCTAGCATTTTTTGATACATGAGTAGTGTCTCTGATACTAAATGCGGTACCCCCAGAGGGTGGAAAACAAATACAGCGTGATAGCACAGTGACAGTAGAATTACATAGGGTGGAAGAAACAAATAAAGCAGCAGGATGAGGGCTGTAATTCTCACAGCACCTTCAGTCACCGTTCCTATTATTAATTCATGGTAAATGGAAGGAATTTAACATGCAGCTGAGTTATTATCATGAAGCATGATATGCAACATGAGACTGCTCAGATTGCTGTAACATTATGCATGCAGATGCTCAGTTTGTGCCAAGTAAACATGATATAGAAGATGATTTATGTAAATACAAAGCCTTATTAGTCTCATGTCATTGCGTGTGTTTTGTAAACGTTGAGCTGCTGCGGAATTAATTGCCATGAAAACAGACGTGAAACCTACGGAACAAAAACAAGGTGGAAGAGCCAGTCTACAGTCTCTCCTGTTCCCCATCTTCAGCCTTCAGAGGCCATGTGACAAACAAGCTGTTGCGTGGAGCCAAGAGGCGACCAGCTGACCATTAGTGAAGGATGCCCGGCTGCTGTGGGTCAACACAATCACAGATCTGCTGGGACTGACATCACATGTCTCCGTCTTGCAAAAATAAAAAAAAACCCACCTGAGACATCAGTTTGAGATGACCCTCTGACTACACAGCGAAACGCGTCCCTGTTACAAGTCTGCTGGCAGAGAGGTAGCAGGGCACACTAGGCCAAGTGGTGTCAGTTTCTCTGGGGAGGTGATTTTAGTGAGAACAACGTGAGAGCCTGTTGCTTAGCAGCACTCAATGCCTGTATTTCCCAACGCGGGGCAATGAGCTTCATTAGGTGAAGCCTAACAGGGGATATAGAGTGGCACCTGGGACAGCTCAGGGTCCTGTCAGCAGCAGGCTGCAGGATGTGAATCTGCCGTGACCTTAAATATCTGAAGATATTGCACTGATTGTGTATCGGGAGGACTGTGATGACCACGCAGGGCTACAGCTGCTGCTGAAAGCATCCAGTGTAAAATTCTCTACAGAGGTTTAATTGGTATTTTATAGGAAGCGAGAGGAGATTATGCTTAGAAGTTAATGACAGTTATCAACACTGAGCAGAGCTGATGCTGTTACTGTATTCCAGGTTTCCCATGATCCTCTTGTTCATCTGGTAGGACATAATGCTACAATTTAATCTTGCCTGCAGCAGTTTTAGTCAGGTTTGTATCTCTATCACCAGAGCTGGAGAACAAAAATGTTAGTTTTCTGTTCATATATTCAATATTTGCCCTTATACAACCATCGCAAAGGTAACTAACGGATGTAAAGACACACCAGACACCAGAAGCCAAGAGGCCATAAGCTTACACAGAGGACCTCAGCAATAAAAGACTACTGTATATAAAGGACATGACTTGATTCAAAAGAGATACTTCTAGATACACATTTAAATTCAAAATGAACTGAACAAAGTAGACACTGATCATATACATACCCTCATGCAATGGAGATATACTTTCCATACAGTATGTTACTTCTAATATATTAACATTCTAGGTTTTTTTTCATTATTTGTGTTAATTAAACAGCGTTTTGTTTACCTTGTAATTACATTTTAAATTGATATGAAGAGTTGACAGAGGCTTATGTTTGAAATATGTACCTGCAACGTATTACTGAATATGATATATTCTCTATATATTGACCAATTACACACTAAATATAGCAATTATTGCTGTTTTTCATATATTTTTAAATATATTACCATATATTTTCTGAAAATATATTATCTTGTGATATGCAACATTTATTTTAGGTAATAGATTTTCAAATACTGTATATCAGTATATATTAGCAATTTATCACATTATATATGTAATAAATTGTTGAAGCACAATGATATTGATATTGAAGATATTGGCATTTATTGTCAAATAGATTGTATGTGGATTATTTAAAAATGTTATTTTTAATATATTACATTATTTTTTCAGAATAAGTCAATATATGCTTGTTCTGTAAGGGTATAAAAGAAAAGTACATGCAGTGCACGATGTAAAAACCAGATAATTAACATAACAATGGCAAATTGTTGAAATGTTGAATGTGTGCAGCTCCATATCTCAGGAAATACTGACAATGCCTACTTTATAAGAAAGGTGAATGTAAATAAGGCTAATCTATTTGGAAGTAAGAGAATGAATCTAAGAATATAGTTTACATTTAAAGCAGCTATAATCACTGATCAATGGAACACATGACACCATGTGAGGGTAAGCGGTTGCTCGTGACAACCTGAGATTTATGACCTGACTCCGGTGATTCCCTCAGCTCCTCCTCAGCATTTAAGGATCTTTCAGCTCATTAATTTCGTTTGACCAGTAATGACTGTTTTCAGTTAAACATCTGTAAAACTCCACTGTATGCTCCCTGCCCAGCATGAAACAGCAGGCAGACAAATTTAGCAAGTAGCTGGTGAAGTCTAGCAGAGCATTTATCTGTAAAAGAGACGCATTGTCCTCAGGAGATGGTGGAGACAAAAAGGGATGTCCAGAAACAAAATTAAATGAATATTAATGTTGCATCTGCTGGACGTGCACATAGCCAACTCTTTGCTAACAAGTTCAGCATAAACTTCACAATTCACCATTTTTATAATGATAACAATGGCTATAAGTGTACCTTCCTTCATGCATAATTGACATACACCCCACACCACCATCAACTCTACACCTAACACTGATTGAGAAAGCATAAACGGTTCCACGCTTTCATTTTACAAGCCTCAGTTTAAAATGTTCCATCCGTTAACACAGGTTAGGCTGGGTTGCAGGTGTGCTAATGTTCTTGCAAATATCTGAGCATAATTACACTAAACGGGAGTGTTGCAGTGGCAGAGAAATAACCCCTGCAAAGTTTCAAGCTGTTAAATCAGGT
The DNA here is from genome assembly GCF_965226575.1 of Pagrus pagrus. Lineage (NCBI taxonomy): Eukaryota > Metazoa > Chordata > Actinopteri > Spariformes > Sparidae > Pagrus > Pagrus pagrus. Next base: position 22,845,281 of record NC_140201.1, on the reverse strand, counting down.
ACAAACTGTGAGCTGTAACATGGTGCAGAACCCCACTCTTCCATGATGAAGCAGAAATCCATATGGGGCTCTGGCCCATAATTGTCAGCTAAGTACAAGTAAGCCTCCCCTGCACAGCACTAATTACTGGCCTTTACATTATTGACAGCCCATCGACATTTTGCATCACTGTTTATTGGTGAAATAACATTGGAGTATCTGTCTCTGGAAATAGCTTTTTCTTTCGATTGCTTCTGTCTGAGTAATCTGGCAGCTCTCTCTGCTAAATGTCAATTAAGATGGTAATATGTTTTTGTTTTTTTTGCCATGAGCTGAAAGGATCCAATAGCCAAGTGGGTGGAGGGATATTGACTGCATGAAGCAGAAACCATATGGTCAGTGTGGCATATTATCAACTCTGGTGAACTTAATGAATAATCTAGATTTATTACAGCTTGTACTCACCAAACAGCTGAGATCTGGGAACACAGTGAAAACAAAATGTTGGTAGTTAATGCTCACTGCATTGGAATGCATTCACACCACCATTACAAGTATTTTAATTCAAAGTTGGTCTGTAAACAGTTTCTGAACAGTTTTTACTGTTTGCTAACATTGGGGGTTTGTTTAAAACCTGCCTGATTGTTGAACTGCTCGTGTTTCTTGCCCTGTCTGACTTCTCACCCAGATCTTAGTTATTAACTCTATAAGTATGTTATGATCACTTTGGGAAAGTTAAAGCAGCTATGAGGATTTTTTCTTTGGTGTTGATTCTGGCGGCCCCTGTGGACAAAAGTGGTATAATCTGACTAGCACTTTGTTTGGAAGCAAGTGAGAGGAAGCAGTACTACCTTCCTCTACTCGTTACTGAAAACGACAATCACATTGCTGTAGTTTACTGTTTCACATTAGTTGTTATTACCATTTTTGCTTCATGGACAAAAGTATGTATGTAAGATGCAAGTTGTTATACGCTTAAACTATCCATTCAGGCTTCCTTGTACATTTTTTTTTTAACTTGGCACTGACAAATGGAAGCGAAAAATTATTCCATTAAATTTTGGAGGTTTGAACACTCAGCAGTCCTGTAGGTGGACATCAAAACTGCACACAGCACAGACTGGTCTGTGATCATTTTTATACCAAGGGATATATTTCACTGGAGGTTTGCTTTTTTGTTCAGTTGTTGTGGCTTTAATAAGAAAAAGTGTCAATCTGTAAACAGACAGTGTACTGTGGGTTCAGCTCCCCGAGGGTTAATGCAGGTTTTTACTCATTAATTCACAAATCAAAACAAACCACACACTTCCGACCCGGGTAATCTCCCAAACCAATCCCTGCGTTCGGTCACCCGCTGCGAGAGTCACACGATCACTGCAGGCTGCCGCTGACAGCTCAGCATCTCGTAGTGAACTCCTCCAGTCATGTTTATCAGCAGAGCCGCTGTAGTAGCTCACTCACAGACTGAGATCAGTGGCAGATGACCGACACAAACAGGCTTCAGAGGGGAGACTTCAAAGACAGCTCACAGCATGCATTTAAAAAGGACAAAATTAGTGAAACATCCTTTCAGATGAAATATGGAATTATGATTTGCCTTGAAGGTTGCAGAAGCATGAGTCACCTGTGTTAATACTCATCTCCCCCGGGGTGTTTTATCAGTGAAATTGCTCCCAGGCAGCGTTGTGCTGGGAGCTGAAGTGAAAAACAGAAGATTGAAGAGCGGCGCTACAATGACTATCTGATAAGGTGTTGGGTGACTCATTGTTGATTGGTGGTTTTCAGGTGATAGGTAGGCCTCTATCCCCCTTTGTGAAAGTATGTGTGTATGTGTGACTGAATGTATATGAGAACGTGTCGGAAAGATTAAGAATTGTAGAAGAGAATCTGAGAGGGAAGCTGTGATTTTTAAATCATTCTGATTTACCTCAGACGCGTATCATTATGTCTTATCACCATCGTCATCCTGACTAAAAGCTTTTTAAAATCTGATACCAACGCTTAATGCATCACATCAAAAGTTAAAACGTGTTAGGAGGGTGTTAGACTAATCTCCCTGATGGAGAATGAAAGATTATACTTTTTTGTGCAGTGATCCTGAACTCATCTCCTCTGATCCTACAGTATTTGTCCGTTAAGTGTGCTTGAAGTGGAATTTTGCCACAACAATAAGTAATAGTACACCACATACATACCCGAGACAGTTGTCAAGCTCGGCCTCTGCGGCAGCAAGCCTGCTTCATTATCAGAACAGGAACAGTGAAACACAGCAAAGGGAAAAACGATTAATAATGCAGCCAAAACTTGGAAGCTACACGATGACTGAAATGTGCTCTGATGTTGTTTTGTTATTGTTACTCTATGCATCCGTGTGCCATCCTTCATTAGAACTACAAAAGTAAGAACCACTGTATTAGCAGCAGTGAGAATGTAGCCTGAGTCTGTGTCGTTCTGCTGGTAATCAATCTGAGCAGACTGCCATAACGTCATCGTCATATTTGTTAGTCAGACAAGTTCTGGCTGACCTGGAAAAAATGCTGATGGTAAAAAGGGCGAGTGTATTTGTGGGAAATGTCATCGGCTGCCTAGATATTGAGCATACAAATACGTCATAAAACTGGAACAAACAGCATTGTGAACAATACAAGTGCAATCTGACAAACCCAATCAACATGACAGTAACAGAATACATGTTTCCAACCGTGACTGTTTGTCTCTTCATTTACATATAGATGACAATATACAGTACAGGTTTAAAAGAGCCAACTGAAAGAAAATAAGAGTTAAGTGCAAATACCTCATATAAGTACATATAATTAAGTTTAACCTCTAAATTCATCCCCAGCACTTTGTGTCTGCTGCCTTTTTAAATATTTTAGACTATCTTGCTGCAACCAATCTCCTGCTCTGCACATGAGGAGTAAGAAGACTAAGAGTCTACAGCCATTCAACAGGCTTACAATTACTGTCATTTATATTATTAAGGGTTAGTGCCTGACTTTGTAGAAACCTGACTTGGAATGGAGGGTGGCTGAATATCATCGGTCTTGTAATTAGAGATGTCTGGTTTAATGAGGGCAATTACCTACTCGGAATAATCAAACTAAGTTATGACATCCTTGAATGATCTCTCTTGTGCATTTTAAAACTGATCAGACCGAAACCCACACATTTTTGCCTGCAGAATGCTAATATAGCGCCAACACTTACTGTACCCACAGTCAAAACTGATTTGTATTGTCAGACAGTAGACTGGTTCACCGCCTTCTGTTTCATAATGAAGCATAAGGTCTGGCAGGGCAGTGACATCACCTGCACAATAGCTGATCAGCTCATGCGCTGCTACAAACACACTGGTCATTATTTTAACATGTGGGATCTGATTTATATTAAAATAGTCACTGAGATGTAAGAAACAACACCTTTCGTCAAAAACATCCATATACTTTGCTGCAGAGATATCTACTGAACTTGGCATGCTATCCAGCTAGCCGTCCTGTCTTGTAAAACCAGATTGCAGGAGGCGATAGTGCAATAGTGTAGCCCCCTGTAGTTTTAGCTGGGAGATGCTGCCAGCAGGGAGTTTGCTTTTTTTAGTCTCTGTCAGCCTTGGAGGATGTGTTCAGTCCCAGTCTGGTGTCCAGCCATGTTCAATTGGAGGCTGCTGAGCTCCGCTGAGCTGAGCCTCGTTGCCAGTGGTGATTCCAAGCAGCCTCCAGTCCGCCTGTTAGGGCAGCTAGTTCCATGGCTAACTGAGCTAGTCAGCTAACGGCAGCAGTTATCTTTGTTGGTTGGGTTCTTTTCGTTTGACTCAAACTGTTCGGTCTTTGCTGCTAGAGTGTCTCTAGGCAAGGCAGACAGAATGAACCAGCCGGGTGTCAGCAGGGCGGGCTGCTGCAGGGCTGCACTGGTCCATTAACTAGCCCAGAGACACTGCAGCTGTGACATCCAAAGAGGGTGGTGTGTTCACCGGGGGGACTACAGCTCAGAATTTTGCTGTATCAGCTCCACTGCTGGCTGTTTGCTTTACAAACCAACAGCAAGAAAAACACAGACACAATCCTTTAACACCAGAGAACCATTGAACAAACGAAATTTTTGCCTCATCGTGGCCCACTGACCTCCCTCTCTCCAGGTGCCTAGTGGACTACCAGGACAAACAGGGGTGTGTGAACACTGGAGAACAAGCACTCGGCTGAGGGCACCCCACTGACCCTCCCACGGCCACAAAACTTTTGGTCAGATGCTTTTGTTTGTTGTTGTTGATGAACAAATCGTAAAAAATTGAGATGGATGTATTCAGCACAAGGTACCAGGACCACAAAGCCATCAAGGCATTTGTTATACATAAATGATAGATGCACATCAATCAGAGGCAGTGAAGGGAGGGTCTTGCAAGAAAAGCAGTGAGATCATATTAACGTGCCAAAGATAGCTAGCAAAAGAGCTGCAACTGTTGGTTACTCAGGTGATATGTATTTTTAAAAGTTACATTTGAATTCTTGCCATTTCTTACAAGTTGCCCCTTTAAAAGCACATTAATCAGTTTTTACTGTCTATAAGCTCTCTGACTCGCAGCTGCTTTTTGATTTCACCAATCACGTTCCAAAAACACAATAGTTGCTTTTTTTATTTCAACCTGATAATCTTTCACTCTCACCCACGATGACCTTGATGCTTGTTAGGTCTCACTTCTGCTTGTTACTTCTGCCTACGACACACCGCTGTCTCAGGCTGTTTCCACTGATTCTCCCACTGCCATACCAGCTCCTTCCTTTCTACTCGCTCATTACCATACTTGGCGATGGCAACTCTTTTCAATGTGTCCCATATCTCAGTGATGTGTGTCTGTTGGCTTCTGTTCTTCGTAGCCTTAGGGGGTTGTTTGTTGCGCTTCCTGCTGAATCCTGCACTGCTGCTCAGATTCACCAGGGAGCACAGTCATGAGGAGAGGCCTGTTTCACGAAATAAGGGTATAACCATTCATGAAATAAATGGATCTACATCCTTTGCTGCCAGTGTCATTGAGAGAATTACAGTCAGGATAGACATAGCTGGGCTTCCTTGTGAGATGGATTACATACCCGGCATACATTGGCCGTACCTCAAGATTTAAGGAAGCTGAGATTCTCAGAGGAGCAGCAGTGCCCAGCTTCCACAGACAACACCTAGGATTACCAGCATCTCTGTTGAGGCAACTCAGCCTCTAGCCCAGACTCCCTTTGTAAACCGTCCACCTTGTCTCTCCAAGAAAAATCAGCTCTCCAGAGCAAACAGACAACTGAGGGACTCCAAAGTTAAAGCCACACCGTCCTTATTGTACGTTGACTCTGCAAGGCTCCACTCGCATTTCTTAATCCGGCTGATTATCGCATTTTCTGCTTGGCACACAGAGACAAAATGACCCTTCACGTACAGAATTTATTTTCTGTTTATTTAGCCTTCATTGCCGGTGCAGGCAGTCCAACACTTGCTTACGCAGTCACCTTGAGAACTTCTAACTTCATTCCCTGACAGGAAATGTGTAAATAAGGATACAGGCAATGAGAGCTTTTGATGTGTTGGAGCACTTTGGCAGGGGCTTAGCATATCCTCTCATTGCATATTCTTGATTTGGGTATTGGGTCTGTGTTTGCCTATGACTCATTTGTCAAGTCACTCACAGGCATATGATGATGATTTGAGCGTCGGGGGGTGGTGTACTGCTCAGTGTTTTATTTATTAGTAACCATCGGGCCAGAGAATTAAAAACTGAATGAAAAGGGGAGAGCCAGGATGGAAATTGAGGTGAAAACAGCAAACGGAGACACGGAGACTCATCCTCTTATGGTGCAATAGATGTTGTTCTCTATAAAGGAGTAAAATAGGTTGGAGTGTTTGGGTCAGCAAAGTATTTGACTTTGCTTTTTTTTTAATAACCTTAAAGCTGCACTACTCAATATTTTTATGTTTACAATGGGTTGAAATAACTGTGTAATTGAAAGGGGTCACTCAAAGGGAAAATCAGGCACTGCAGTTTCCCTCAGCTCTACAGAACGTTTCAGTATTTCTAAGATGAATATTTTGGTTTTACGGCAGAGGGTTTAAGTGAAAAAGCTCTGATAAATCCATCATATATGCGACCTACTCAGCATGAAACAGCAGACAGACATAGTTAGCAAGCAGCTAGTGAACATAACAGAGTGTCTAGCAGCTACATTGTGTATATGGGTTGTTTCCGTGACGAGAAATGTGTGAATGCTTCTTTAACTATTATCATTTTTACACCCAAATTAGCACGTATATGTGTATGTGTTTTGTTGTGGGAAAACCCACTAAAAATAGGTGAATGACTCCCTCCCCATTGCCAGTCGATGAGTTTGCCTTTCTGTTGTTTCTTTGCTGTCAAGTTGGACTTCACGAATGTGCTGAAAACAGGCAGCAGCAGAAAGCAGCATGGAGGATAGTGACAATGTTACACTGGTTACTTTTACGCAAGTGTCTCTTTCAAATTTATCACCAACTGAACAATGTCCGAGCGCAGAGGGAAGGAAAGTGATCATGTGCCAAAGTCCTTTATTTCAACGCTTGTCACAGCATTGTGCTGGAAAAGAGGATAACAAATATGTTTCCATCACTGCCGATCAGAGCTGGAAATGATGAACATCTAAGACTAGTGGGTGTTAATTGTTTTTTGCCTGGTGTGAAAGGGGTCTTTTTTAAAAACCATGACACAATCATGCCCGAAATGTAACTAGATTTAGTTGCCTTAATTTAGGTCTTAACCATAAAGGTGGGAGAACAATGCTACTCAGGATTTCTGTAATTTGAATGGAAACTATTTTGCCATTTAGATATGAGAGGTTGTTTGTAATCTGCAGCCTGACACTATGGCTAAGACACCTGTCAATCAAAGTGAACACGTCCTCAAACTAATCCCTGTCCAGTCCTGGTGTAACAGTATTCCTTAACCAAGACTCCATGAAATTTTGACACCTAAACTACTTAAAAATAGTGAAGTACTGTTTACTTAAAATAGAAATATAGTTTTGACTTCAAAGGAGCAGTTTCAGTTTCACACTCACTGTTTTCTTGGAGCCAGAAGCTGCAGTAGCTGCCATCAGTAGAGCAGCATCTCCTGCTGCACAGCACTTTTGTGTCTGCTTTGTCCAAAGCTATAGTGGGATTGTGAGACAATTAAATTGGCAATGAAATCCCCTTCCCTCCATCTTTTCTTCCTTTTGCATTGATTAAGTTTGACATTCTGTACTGTATGTGGAACTGTGTGCTCGGCCACGATGGCAATTCACATTAGCTTCCCCCTTTTCCTTCTGAATAAACCGACAACAACAACAAAAAGAGAAAAACCCTGAGCCAGAGGAAATTTCTCTGGAACATCGTTTCACTCACAATAGATGGAAAATCTTCCGTTTGAGTCATTTTTGTGTTAAATAAGTTTGTTTCTGAGAGCAGCAAAACACTGAAGCTATGTAGCATGATGACTTTAGGTTGAATGTGCTCGTTGTAAAGTGTATGTTCCTCTATGTGATCCTGCGTTCATCGTGCGTCTCTGGATAACAGCTTTGGACAAACACTTAAAATGTAAATGTGATCTTTCTGAGCTGCAGGCAGGCATCTCTGATATCGCTGGAATTGCCTCTTTGTCACATAGAATTTTATGTTTGACATTTTCCCCTTAACAATAGAGTAAAGATGACTAGCAGCTGAAAGACCATCACCATTATGGCACCATAACACAGTAGAGTTGTAGGCTGACTTTTGTTTTGTTAAAAAAGCTGATTGCAAAAGGTTCCCTGCCTGTAGTAGGTAACCATGGTGCTCCCACTTCCCAGACACATTAAGCTCTTGTCGGTGACGTGGTGGAGACTCAGCCAGAGAGCTGAACAAGGTGTTCTCACCTCTGCGCTCCCTGCTCTTCTTGACCTTCATTAAAATGCCATGGCCTGTAGCAATTAATGCCACCAGGGCGGCTGAAATAATACGAGACAGATTAACCTGCGGATCAAACAAGCAAAAGGTGTTGGTTTAAGCAACTGCTTGACACTTGTAGAGTAACTACCGGGGCTGTGTGCGGGTGCTAATGAGGGACTACCTTGATAGTGTTATGAATAATGAATGATACAGATTATATAACCAGCAACATGTGAAAGTGAATGAAAGCCAAAGGGAGATATCCTCTCCTTTACTGTACTCTCTGATAAAATGATGCGCTCAGATGTTAAGTGGGTATCAACTATGTTTCTAGTCCACTTTATATGCTGTTCTCCAAGTGAATACTTGATGAATACTTGAATACTAGATGAATATAGATACTCCTGTAGTTAGGTATGAGGCAGCAATTTTTGTTTCAAAAGGTTCAGTTGAAGAATTGAAGTGCATTTGTCTTACATTAAATGAAAGTGACATTTCCAGTTTTCTTATAGAATACAAGAATAAGAATACAAATAACATACAATTAAAACTAAGGTTTGAAGCCATTTACTACCCTTTTACCTGCACTTGGTAATAAGAAAACAAGCTGCACCAATCATTTATTTTTCAGGCTGCCTCATCAGAAAATATACCATGTAGATCGACTTTGACTGCAGCTTATCACGGCCCATATTTACATTTCTTGTTTGGCCACGATCTCTAGTGGCTGTAGTCACTGTTAAATCAGCAAAGGCGGAAGAGAGGCAGAGTAGTATAAAGAGCGAAAAAGTCAGAGGTCAGGGATGGATTGTCTGGTGAAACAAGCACTTGCCTGGTTTTCCTAAACCTTACCAAGTGGTTTTCTCGCCTAAACCAAATCAAACTGCGAGTGTATGATGAAGGTCTGGTATGACTGTAGGATCATGTTGTTTTGGCAGTCACTGGCAATCAATCTGTTTAGCTGGTAGGTGTGAGGATGTGCTGATATTGTCATTAAACAAAGGATCAGATTTTTAACTAAAAAGAGATCACTAACTCTACAGAGACGAATCTGTAGTTTCTAGTTCTCAGCTCTTTTGAACATTTTTCTTTTTCTTTTCATTAGTAGTAATGAGGTCTTAAGTTAACACAGTATTATTTGCCACTATTATATCTTTTTTTTTTAATGAGAGATTTCTGTATTTGTGCTTTTGTCCGTGCTTTTCTCACTAGTCTGAGTGGTGGCGGTGACTCATTAGAAAAAGGTGACGTCACATATTTGTGTGCACTAATCAGGATCGGATGACAGTCTAGAGGTTGCTTGTTTTGTGTTAAACCGTGTTAAAGGTCTAGTGTGTAGGGGGATTTATTGGCAGAAATGCAATATAATATCTTTTCTAATGTTTTCAGTTGTGTATAATCGGCTGAAACTAAGAATTGTTGTGTGTTCATTATGTTTCAAACGCTGCTTTAGCCTTTTGTGTTTTTTGTGGCCACCGTACATTCTCCTACACGCTTAGTATGGGGGTTGGGGGGAGGGGTGTTCAGTTGGTTGGACCTTTAAAATCTTTATAATAGGTTCCCAAAGATTTTTTCACACACTTTGATTATGTCATAAATAGTCAGTGTTTCAGAGAAATACATAATGGATTTCAGTTGCTTTCAGGATTAATGTTGATTCACTACTTAGCAGAAGAGAGGCTGTTGGATCTTAGCGCCTGAACTTTTACTCTTTCAAGGTGGAGGCTGTTGGTTTATTCATTAATCCATTATATGACCGTGAGATGTTCCTTTTTCCAGCACAGAAGAAATTAAATATTTATGATATAATAATAGAATGATATAATAATTGGATTCAGGCTGCCAGCTGTGTCAATTCAGAGTTGCAGCAACAATGACTCACTCTCACTGACACGGACCTATGGAGATCTCATTGTGGGTGTGGGCAGACATTCAAAATAAGTCACCGTAAAGTGGATTGGAGCCAAACACAGGTTGAGTCATGCGGTTTATGATGAGAGCTGCCTTGGTATATAGAAAATGTGTAAAGCATTAGAGGCACTTTGGATATGATTGTGGAGAGCCGCATGGGGAGGGGTGATACGTGTATTCAATTATAGATTGAATTTTTTGATAGCTTAAAAAAAAAAAAGAATAAAGAACAGCCACATTTTGTGTGAAATGGATTATATTCATCTGTTTGTGTCAGAGGGTTTGATGAAGTGATACACATCTTAAAGCACTGGAATAATCTGTCTAATATTCTGCTCTTTGGTTTTCAACAACAACAATCTTAGTCACAATCACAACATCTGTTACGATCATTTTTCACCCTGCTGGCATCATGGCTCTAGTTGGCAGTGTCAGTCAGTTGATCTACCACTTTAGTCCAGACTGAAAATCTACATCTTTTGATGGATTGCCATTAAATATTATGCAGAAATGTACCGTCCCCAGAGGATATGTTCACAAAGACTGCGGTGATGCCCTGACCTGTCTTCTAGCGCCTACATGAGGTTTACTTTAGTTTTTTAGTAACGTGCTTAGGAAACAATTAAATGTATTTCTATTACATGTTATAGATATTTACGGTTCTCAGAGGATGAATCACTGACATTCAATCATTTGGCCGATGCTTTTGTCCAAAGTAAAGTACAAATAAGGTCATCCAAGACACAGTAGATCGAGGAGAAGCTCGGAGAATAACTGACTCAACCTTCCTAACCCAGTACAACCCAAATTGTATAATATACAAGCCAGTCCACTGTGTCACTGTTGTTTGTGGCTTTGCCCACCTGTGAAAACTACACAAACTCATACCATTGTTAAGATAGCAATAACAAACATGCATTGTCCGTTTACACGTTCAAAATAAAGTCACCTATACTACTTTGCTAAGGGAAACATCATTGTTATGCTTAAAATAAGTACTTATTTTCAACAGTGACTATTGACTATGTGCTTCTCACAGGACTCAAACTCGTCATTATCGCCCCCTGTTGGTGTTAGACCTTCATACACGTTCACACTTTCTGCACCTAAGCAAGGCAAACTGTCACACTGATTAGATGTCCTCTAGGTGATCAGCGGGTCTGTTACTTGCTTTTGTGTGAGACTGGGCCGACCTTCTACCTGACACAGGTGAAGAGACCCCTTAGAGGGAGTGGGAACGGTGACAGAGGGAGCTCTGAGGAGAAGAGTTTGGATTAATATTTGCCTGCCTCACAGTGACAGTAGGACTAGTAGTCATTCATTTGCATCAGCCTAAATAAAGGAATTTGGGAAGGTTGGTGCTACAGTAGAAGTAGCTTAACTTACAGGGAGCCAGTGGAGAGTAATGAAAAATGGAGTGACATGAGCTGCCTTTGGCTGGATGAAGACCGGACGTGCTGCTGCATTTTGGACCATTTACAGAGTGTTTTACTGTGCATATGAGCAGCCCTGCCAGGTGGGTGTTAACAGCAGTCAAGTTGAGAGATGACCATGCCTAATCATTTCAGTGATCCCAGAGTGCCAGCAGCAAGTCAGAGTTTTCACTTATCCAGTAAAATATCTCAACACCGTTTTTTTCACAGACACTAATGCTTCCCAGACAATGTCTAATATCTACTGTGATCCCCTGACAGCAACAGTAGTGGCTAAATTGCTGTGACATTTGGTACACACACTGATGTTTACGCTCATCGCCTGGCTTTTCATCTTGAGCCATCATGATGTCAAAATTTCACCTTGTTCATTAGTTTGCTTCTTAACAAAATACCTGCAGAACTAAATGACATTGTGTTTAGTGCTATTTTGCACAGGATAGCATGCTAACACGCTACACTAACATAGTGAACAAGGTAAACATTGTACTTGGCTAAAAGCCAGCATGTTAGCGCTGCCAGTGTGAGAATGCTGGCATACTGACACATTAGCATTTAGCTGTGCTGTTAGCATGTCTGTAGACTCTTTGGCTCAATCCCATATCCAATTTTTACCCCTTCCCCTCCATTTTGAGTGCCCACTCGCCCCCTGGAACAGAGTTACCAGGGGTAGTGGGGTAGTCAGTGGTGTTTATGTAAACGCAACTGGACAAATATGCCATCTTCAGCTGTGATTTCTCTTGTGTTATCGGCAATCCTGGTATTATCACAATGCTGTTTGCCATTTATCTGATGGAGATGAAAAAACATGGATCATTGAAACAACACTGAAATGCAAGACAGGGATGCACAAATCAGCAATAACAATGTGACATCAGCTACTGTAGCTGCTTGGCTCCCAAGGCATCAGAAAACTAGTAGTGATTATTTAATGCTTTTTTATAAAGAAAAGGACCATAATACATTGAAACGACAGAGAATTCTCATAACCCTCGGTTGGAAGTGTGCTTACGTAGCCCGAACACTTCACCTTTCCCCTCTATCCTGACGAACGGTGACACCCTGCATGAGGACGCGAAACAGAAGGGTAAGGCTAAGTGATAGGGGAAAGGGGTGTGTTGAGTTCGAGCCGTAGTCTTGTTTTATAATACAAAAAGATAGTGACATGAAAGTGTATCGAGCTACAGTTTCTATCTCTTCCTACTCCAAATGACACTAAAAATATTCTCATGAGTCAACTTTGAGTAGACATGTTACAACACTTCCCACTCTGGTTTGTTCAACATTTAAAGAGTGACTCAACAGATGTGCAGTGATACAGAAGACTTCAAACGGAAAAGTTCAGGGAGAGAAGCTGCTGTGCTAAACTGCCCTGAAATGCTGTTCTTAGCTCACGCTGAGGTTCACAGAAACTAGATAGACTTTCACTTTACTTTCTGCTGTTTATTTCTACACAAATGGCCAGCAGATTTAGTTTTAGTCCATGGACTGGCTTATGGAGCAATGCTACAAGCATTGCAATGGATTTTTTAAGCAGCTGTTTTCTTTACAACATGTCTTATTGTTACATTGTTTATTATAATCCAACATCCTTTAGTATTAATTTGCACTAAAGGAGGCCCAAACACTTTCTGCTTAAGGCAAATCTGTTTAGGAGACAATTTCTCAAAGGTTCCTTCTGATCGTCTCCACATCTGATTTCCATTTGGGCAAATTTACAGCATCTCAATTAGTGGATTGTGGAGCTCTTCTCAGTCGCAGACACACTTTGTGCTTCTGGCAGATAAGACTGATGTGTTTTTGCAAACAAATCTTGTCTGCTGCAGCTTGTAGGAGAGTATAGATTGAAAACATGCCACGTCTTTTTCTTCCCCCTTCAGGACGCCTGAATGGATGTCCAGAACATCAGCCTCCAAATGTTTCGCATTATGTAATATTTGAGTGGCCGCGCCTTCCTTGTGCCTTTTGTCTTTCATTAAAGAGTGTGATTCTCTTTCCGCTGCGCTACACGCCGCGCTGAACACACGCATTCACCTGTGCACACATGAGCACAAAAGCACCTGTGCAGGGCAGGCCTCTGTGTGGCAGAGCAAATATGTCTGTTCCCAAGACAACAGCAGATAATAGAGTCATTATAACAGGACAAACAGATTACACAGTGCGGCGCTGCCTCAGAGAACCACACATCCCATCAGCGACATCAAAGAAATGCTTTAAGAGACTGGCTCGGAAAAAATAAATAACTTTATTAGGAATCTATAATAATCTTTTCCCTCTCTTACTTATTCAGGGCTAAGAAATCATTTTTGTGTGTTTTCTTGTGTGAAATTCATCAGAAGTTGTGCAGCAGAGGATTTTTCCCAGACGGAAACACAAACTGAACACCTCTCATGAACTCTTGTCTTATTGTCTGGTATCAATCAATGATAGACAGTAGCCAAGTGGACATTATTTGATATGAGAATGTCACAGATGATTACATTTACAAGCAATCATACAGTACAAGTATGCTCTTCAGGTCTGCAGGCCGTCTCACTGAGTCCCTGCTGATCCCTGTTAATCACCCTGTATTATTGCATTGGAGATGTAAGGACAGTAATGAATGTGGGAGCTAAAGCTGAAGCAGAGCTCGAACTGATATGACATCACTGTGGGACGGATTTCATTGTTGAGTTATCCTTTTAATGTGCTGGGTGAAGTTTTGAGTGGTCCTTGTTATAAGCATTAGTTAATATGGGTAATAAGGCCCTTGATGATGCTTATTAACATTACTTTATTTTACTTAGACTATATAAACCCCCCCATAGCAAACATTTTCAGCCTTGACCATAGTTAGTGCAAATTCCAGGTTGAGAAGCTGTAAAAAAGCATTGTTAAAGTAAATAAGTGCATAATAAATGATTGATTAACCTTAAAGGGATACTGTGTAAGAAATTCAAACAAATAATTTTAATATTTACAATATTAATGAGGTATTAAAACAAACTCAGAAATATTTATTTTTTCCATAAGTGAATAAACAAGCTGTTCTCAGAGGAAAATAAGGTCCCAGAACACTGTTTGAAGCTAAAAGGGGGCAGGGTCAGGGCCAGATATAAACAGTGAAACAGTATAAAATTGTGGTGTTCTTTGAGGTCAGTTTGTTTATTTAGTTAATCAGAAATGAAAACAAAGAATTGGTTTTTGCTAGTTTGTTAAAAATGCAGCTTTAACAAGACAGAGTTCTTGCCTCAGATCAGACAGCTGCAGAACGGACTGTTAGCTGTTAATGAGCACATGATAAAGTATGTTTTAATCCTAATAATACAACAAAAACAACTTTGTAAAGGTTTAACAGTGACATTATAGTTAGTTAAAGTCAATAAATGTGTTTGTCATGTCATCTAACTATAAAGTAAGGTCTGTCTGTCTGTCTGTCAGTCGCATATCTCGAGAACTGTTCATCTGATCTACTTCACAGCAGGTCTGTTGCTGAGGATCTAAGGAAGTGCAGTGTCAAATTCGGTGCAGTTTGTACACGCAACACGTTCAATATGAATCCATTTTAAATAAACAGCAAACACCGCTCAGTACAGCAGCGGCGGTGTGGCTTAGGGCCCAACTCAAGTCACCAAGAGGCTGTTAACATTTGGTACCAACATCCGTACTGAGTGGCCCGATCACAAATAGACAGCTGTACGCCCGTCAGTTCACACCTGGCATTGACATGCGCCTCGACATGTATCTTGAGTAAACACTGCTTTATATGCAAATAAACACATACATCAACGGAACAAACAGATATAATGTTTCATACGCACATACGCATTTTGTCTTCAGGTAAAACATTTGATAAGAAATAATAAGAAGGCCCAAATAGTTAAGAATTTGCTGTAGACAGCGTTTCACTAAGTCTATAAAGTTTCTTGTAACAAAATTTAGCGATTTCTTAAGGGAGTTAAGCTGCTCATGTTGGGAGGGGAGGTAGAGTTTAGACACAGAAGCAGACAGGCTGGAACAGTGATGCCGTGACAAACTGACACTTTCAAGAAGGCTTATAAACTTTTGTTAACTTTCTTAAGTGTCTATAAACTATTAACAAGTACATTTTTATGTCTTATAATTTCACAATAAACATGTTAATGATGCCATTATTAACACTTATATAGTCTTTTGACACAATAATGTAAATAAGCATCTTAGAAGGACGAAGCGTCACCATACACTGCTTTCATGGCTTGGCTAAACTGTTATCACTTACAGACCCAGACTTTGCATATCACAGTGCAATCAAGCATCACCCCACGGACACTTAGGTCCAGTTTTAAACTTTTAAAGTGGATGGCAAATCTAACAGGAAACACATACCAGTGTGGTGACCCCGCAGTTGGCGGCTGCTGAATCGATACTTAATACACTCCAGTCTGATTGCAGCAGGGAGAGGCTGCTGAGAGTGAAAGTCGCACACAAACCTCTAATGACTTTCCAAACAGAACTCTATGTTTTAGTCAATATATAACATGTTGGAGTGTAAAAACATAATGTCTAATGATTAGTTACAGACAGGAGAGTTGTGGTAATCTGTCTGCACAGTGAAACTGGAGCGCAAATCAAATGAAAGCTGTCATTTCTTCACAGCTGCCACCGTAATTCATTATGTCCTAATTACCCAGCGAGAACAAAATTTAAGCAATAAGAATCAATATCAATTAATTTGCAAATTTTCAGGGAAGGAGGGAAGAAGACAGATGTCTTGGTAGAATACAAATCTGCCCGGAGATGTAATTATGATTGACGAACACTTTTGGGGTGCAACAAGCATGTTTCGCTACATCTTGCACATAATGTGTTCATCGGCAGTATGGGAGGGTTCTTACATATGGTTTGTTCTCCTGAATTAATTAGATTAAACTTAGATTAGGAGGTGTTTCACTAGTGACAGATTTGTTTATTATTTGATTTAATTATCTTTCACAAAGCACATTACTGTTAATATCTTATCTGCATCATATGACACAGCAATGAAGATTTGTGCATTTTAGATACTTCTTATAGGATTGCTCATGTATCTGAAGGAAGCCGCTCTCCCTTTGTGTGTATGTGGAAACAATGTGCACATCGCTGCTCACTGTCTGAGGAATTCAATCGGCTCATTTGCAGTCAGCACATGCCGGTGACACAGTGGGTTGTTGCTGACCTGCAGCTGATCCTTCAGCTTCCTGCGCGGACCTCAAACTTCAAGGACCGAGCACTGATTCTGAATCTACACTTCTGTTACAGCCCAATGGACAGAATAAATGCTGGCAAACTTAACATTTCTTTACGTTGCAACTTATATTCCTTTGGGTTCAGTTTTCAGTTTTATCTTGTGACAATGCTGTTATGCTCTGGTTATATTTACAAAAAACACTTGGTTAGGGTTAGTTAAAGATCATGCTTTGGCTTAAAATAACTGTTTTGATCACCTAAAACATGGCTGGAGAAGTCCCGAGGTCTCATCAATTTTTTTTTGTTGAAACAGACTCTGTGTCACATTTACAATATCACGTGTCACATATTAACCCATGGTTGTATATGGGAGGGAGATTGTAAGTCCGGCAGCTGTTCAGAATTATTTTTCAGTAAGTTGACCTTGAGTTTAGATTGTTCTGTGAGACTACTTTTTCCGAGGTCAAGAATGATCTCATTCTTAAGTCGTATTGTTGCTGGATGCTGTACTGCAGAATTTTCTAATCAGTTTGTACCCACAAGCGCATTTGGATCAAATGTATTTTCAGTGTTCTGAAATAGGTTTTGACTGATGGCAAAAATAGGAATGAAGGAAAAAAGGAAAAACTGCAACATATGTTAAAAAATGTTTTTTTAAGTATAAACTGTATATAATTTGCAGTTAGAGAGTTACCCCCTGACTTGACTTTGGAAGGAGGAAAATCATAATTGCTCTGGCCTCTTAGGTATAGCATTACAGCTAGGTGTGGTTGATTGTGGTCTGTTGTACTTGTGACCACACCCGTATGTGATGTAGCATGGTACTGTAGTGCCATACAACATCACTGCTGCAGGGTGATGAGTTGGCAGACCGGGTTAAATTACTGTTTAAAGTCATAAACAGCTGTTTAAAAAAATGCTTTCTCCAACACTGTCACACAAAGAGCGTAGAAGGTGGACCCAAATCCAAGAGATGGCAGGCAGGCAGACATTTTATTCAAACTAAACCTCAGGATCAGGTAAACGGAACAGATGACTCGACAAAGTCCGAACTGAAAACTGGAATTTAAACAAACCAAACTGATGAGGGGATGAGGTGCAGGTGGAGAAGGACAGGGGAATGAGTTGAAGAGGCAAGAGAGCTGGAAAGGAGCTGATAGGCAAGAACACTGGGAACAAAGCACTGCTAATGAGGCTGATGCAGGACAGGTGTGGAGGACAATCAGGCTGTAACACAGGAGGGAAACAGCACGAACTGCAAAGAGACCACAAAAACCTGGAAAATACAATAAAAGGAAATAGACATGACAGGACCGTTACAAACAAAACAAACGTAATAACATTTTGGATTATAAAGTTCAATCAAGTTCAGGGCGAATAGGATGAGCAAGATTATATCAACAAGTGTTTAGTCATGAAGATAAGCATTGGACTTTTCCTCCAATTGTTGCAGGTCTGTGTAGGAGATATGATCTGTGGTTGTTCTTCTCCTGGAGATACCGTCAAGGCTGGAGGGGTACTAATGTTTGTGTTGGTCCCCATGCTTTTATTTTACAATGGAAAAGATTTATCACCACTCAAAGTTGCATATGTAAAATGACACAAACTCACCATCATGTCATTTAAGTCTACAGAGGATGTGGCAGGGTTTATGGAGAGATTCAACCCAAATACAGTACAAACTAGGAAATGTGCTAAAAAACTAGTTTTCGTTATTCATTCGCATCAATTAACATCACCGAAATAAAACTTCGAGGTGAATTGTCGATTTTGTTAGCAAACTGTGGGCAAATGCACAAGGTGAGAACATAGCAGTAACCTTACCTGATAAAGGCACACAGACACATTAGAATTCATTCATATTTCTATTCTATTTACAACATTTACTCTCCTTTTTTGCTGTTTTTGGTCTCCACCAACTCTTGAGAAAAAATATACGGCTTTTAGCAGCTAAATGTTGCACTACAGGTGGGCCAAACAGGTGGACAGAGGGTTCATCAGAGTTTGTCCATTAAAAACCTGCACAAACAACAGGTGGACAAAACAGCCTGGAAAGAGCATTAATTAAAATATAGTTTGCTGGTGGAGAAACAGAAATAATCAGCTAAAAAAGAACCAAAAAAAACCCTGTGGATCGGCTGATCACTAAACGTGACCCTCACATTATGCACAATGGTCATTTGACCCATCGTGAATATAACGAATAATGATAGTGCAGCTTTAAAACATCTTTGATATCTTTAAAAGCTTAATAAATCAGTATTTTTACAGTACTGGTACTCGATGTTTCCACAAATCCCACTGATGAAACCTGAAACCACTAACACTCGCTGCACATGCAAATACAAGTGCTCTGGTTGCTGGTTCAAATCAGATCGCCAGAGCTGAATGTTTTTTGTTTTTTTAAGTACACAGCTAAACACATGCTCGAGTGGGTAGAAAGCCACCCGGGAAAACACAATATCAATATTTGTGAGCTCAAAACACAGAAGTTGTTCAGGACATATCCAAACTAAATTAATAAAAAATGATGTACGGTTCACCAAAAATATGATGTCTCCATTTGGAAGGCAGTTGTTGAAGTGATACACATGCCAACTGATGGTGGGTGTTTCTTGGCTATGATTTTGGTGTTTAATACTCACAGTTATGTGCCGTGGTAGGGGAGAGATAATCAATACGACACTCTGTTTTCAGCGCTGCATATTCAAGAGATGTAGGTTTCATTCATACTGTAATTTCTGGAGTAACTGTAAATATCGTGCAATGCACATAAAATCGTTTATATTACACTGAAGGATGAGATGTAACATAATGTATGAACCCCATTGTTAGCCCCTTTTCAGAAGTCTGTTTGTGTGTGAGTCAGCAGCTTGTGGTCTAAAGATAAAGTTTAATTAAGCTAAAAGCTTCACTGGCTCCCACATGACTTCTCTCCAATCCCTCCTCCAAACTCTTCTACCTCGCCGGAAACTTCTGACTAATTGGACGACCCACTCGCCATAATCTTTGAGCCCAAATAAGATTAATGAGCAGACACATTTCTGTGGCATGCACCTATTCAATAACCCTTTTGGCAGCGCTCGCAGACTCTTAGGCAGATTTCTTGCTTGGTCATGTTTGTAAACAAAAAGGTTGATCTGGGGCTTTTTGAGCAGCGGGAAGCGCTCGTGACGCCGCCGCCGCTTCACAAACGGCCGACAAAACTTCCTACATCACTAACTTCTGCTGTCTGTCTGCTCTTTTCTCAGGGTACGGGCATGCAGCGCCGGGGACCGACGCAGGGAAGGCCTTTTGCATGTTTTATGCCGTCCTGGGAATCCCTCTGACTCTTGTCATGTTTCAAAGTCTGGGCGAGAGGATGAACACTTTTGTCAAATACCTACTGAAGCGCATCAAGAAGTGCTGCGGCATGAGCATCACCGATGTGTCCATGGAGAACATGGTGACCGTAGGATTCTTCTCCTGCGTGGGCACGCTGTGCATCGGGGCTGCTGCCTTCTCCCACTATGAGGACTGGAGCTTCTTCCAGTCATATTATTACTGCTTCATCACATTAACAACTATAGGCTTTGGGGACTTTGTGGCCCTTCAAAAGAACCGGGCCCTCCAGAAGAAGCCCCTGTATGTGGCCTTTAGCTTCATGTATATCCTGGTGGGCCTGACGGTCATCGGGGCCTTCCTCAACCTGGTGGTGCTCCGCTTCCTCACTATGAACAGCGAGGACGAGCGGCGGGACGCCGAGGAACGCGCCTCGCTAGCTGGCAACCGGAACAGCATGATCATCCACATCCAGGACGAATCACTGCCGCGGGGCCGGCGGCGGCGCGAGCCATACCGGGCAGAAGTGACTGATTTACAGTCAGTCTGCTCCTGTATGCACTACCACTCGCATGACTTCGGCAGCTCTGGGGGAGGGATGGGAGGCCTGGGCTGTGCCTTCTCCCATCAGAACTCGTTCAGCTCGCAGCTGAATCCCAATCAGTACTTTCACTCGGTTTCCTACAGGATCGAGGAGATCTCGCCCAGCACCTTGAAAAACAGCTTCTTCCCTTCGCCCATCAGCTCGGTGTCTCCGGGCCTTCACAGCTTCACAGACAATCACCAGCTCATGAGGAGAAGGAAATCCATCTAAACCCTAACACAGACAGGACAAATGACTTTCCATGTTTTATACACAAGGTCAAACATTTCCAATGCTGCTCCTTACCAAATCTTATTTCAGCACTTTTTTTTTTCCCTTTTTATTAGTTGTATGTAATATAAAAAGTATTCTTGGGAACAGATGAAGAACACTACGCAGAACAGCAAGCGTGGACACAACGGGATGCAAAGCATGAAGCATGGATGTCTATTTTTTCAAGAGATTGCTCCATTTACACAAACTACAAGACCTTCCTTATTTCAGATTTACAGTACAAAATTGATATGAATTGATAACTTTGGTTACATACCAAATGATGCACACTTGGGGAAATGCTATTTTTCAAAAGGGAGTATGCTTGTTTCACCTTAACTTGAAGAAACTTTTGCCGTTATGTACTATTCCATTGCCTCACTGCAGACAGAGATTTTAAAATGACTTAAAGCATCAGGTATTGTTTTCTATAAGCAATCATATATTTCAATGGTTTCACCACACATCAAGCCAAAATATTGTTGCCAATGTTAGCATGTGCATTAGATGTCATTTAATGAGTGTGCCATGGTTTTTGTGACATTCGTCTGTTTATAGGACAGCTGTACGAAGGGCGTCTGTTTGTCTTGGATTTAAAGGATCATGCTGCTGTTATTGATATTTCTCCCTCGTCCAGAGTCAGATCTGGCCACGCAAGCTTTAATTCCACCCACGGCGTTTTTCATAATGAGAGTTAAAATTGACCTAAAGGAAAATCCACCCTCTCTGCTACACTGGTAACCACATTGGTCAATTATGGTTTGTTTTGTTTCCCATTGACATAGAATATCAGTTCAATCAATTAAAGTGCACTCCTCTCTGCATTAATTATTCCACACAAATACTCTACAATAATACAGGGATAACACCACTGTAAAAGAGGCACAGAGACCAGCTCCTTCATTTACAGTCGCCTTAATAGATCAGAATGCAGTGCAGCTAAAGACATCGAACGAAATGGCCATTCAGTGATTTAGTATTCCATAAAGCTGGGGGAGACATGAGGCCGGTAAAACTAGAATGGCACTCAGTAGAGTGCATACCTCCACCAAGGCCCAACAGTCCCCTTTAATTCAATCAAGCCTGATCCAATATCAAACTCGTTAAATTTTAAACCACCCATAACTACTGAACCATAATTTCAAGCTCATCATATCTAGGATCCAAATCAAATTGTACTCACTTCGATTCTTTTCACCAAGATCTGTGCATTTTTCCCTGAGAAATCAACAAAGATGTATTAAAATGCCCTATCTTGCAATGTTTTACAATGTTAAAGAAAGTTAGAAAAACTCCTGGATCCTTCCTTTCTTTTCCCGGATCTGCACAGAGAGTTAATGGGGTCCATTCTGGGCCGAGACCCATCCTCTATCCAAGTTCTGTGGATATCCAACAAACAAACAGGCTTGGATCATAACATAATATCCTTGGCAGGCACAAATGGTCAAGATTGATGCTGCAGAGGCTGAGACATCCTACGTTTTAGTTCCCAGTATGGATCGAGCTCTAAACAGACTGGATCCTTCCCACGATGTGACTCAATAGCATCATTCATTAGATCCTCACTGCCTCCTAAATGACAATTTTTTTGCAAACCTTACACCTTCAGTTTGTAACACAGGCTCATTCCCAGCTTGTTGAATACTGATGCTTTGGGATTGAAGGTCTGGTTGGCCACCATACCAAAGTTTCAGTATTTGACAAGGTTGGGGATGAGACCTGTAAAGAGCTCCCTGCAGAGCCACAAAAGACAGCCTACAACTGTAAAAATTGGTAGAGTGCCCCTTTAAGGTTGTGTTGTGACTAGGTTCATGTGATCACTGCGTGAATGTAATATTAAGAACTGAATATGGTGACCTTTCTTTCAATTGTTAATTATGATTCGTTCTATTATGAATTTCAGATCCATGGAGGTTTTGTATTTGTACAAATTAAGTCTTTGGGCTTGGCCAGCAGGAGAAACTCTACTGCAGAACCAGTAAGCAAACGTGGAAGGCAGAGACTTTTTGGCTCATACACCAGGCAGACAATTCTTGTTGGACTCAGTCTGATATCCAATTCTAAATAAAACATCCATAAATCACTGACATGTGGCCAGGTAGCTGAACCTTTGATTGGGTGCCACAAGTTTTCATGATCTTTTCAGAAGCATTGTTGGACTAGTTCGGGCCGGTGAGTTGGGTCGTGGGGAGTGAATTCACAGGTTTTTGGAAAATTATCAAACAACTCAAATGAGTGAAGTAAGTATCATAGTGTGATGATACAACACAGCGTAAGAGGATCAGAAGGTGGATTTTTCCTTTAAGCAGCGACCAAAGTGCAATGAAATGACTCCAGCTGAATTCATAAGCAGTGTAAATTTTAATCAAAGGCCGTGCATGATCACGCTCCAAAGTCCTGCGTATTGCGTTATGCATGCCTGTAGCAGCTGACCCTGAGTCTGCTGATGAAATCAGCTCAGATCTAAACAACGCAGCACCGAGAGCAGAGCTCTGTGCACTGACGGAGAAGCATGTAGATCTAAACTGACACCTCTCCAAGTTTGGATGCACTTTGGAGCCATTAAGGAAGCACAACCTGATAAACGCATCAACACGGAAACGAGCAGAAACGGTGAGGATGAGTTAATGTGAGGGGACGGCTGAAGATCACAGATAAAACAGCTGAATAACATCAGTATGATCCTTTCAGTTTCTGTAAAATATCCGAAGAAGAAAAAGGGATAGGGATGGTTTTTTTTTATGTTTGAAAGAGCTGATAAGTGCATGAACTTTGTATGATGAATGGGGAAATTATTTCAAAATAACTTTAAAAGTATCTTAATGGCAAATACTCTTAAGAATGATTCACATCATGAGCTGTTTCTTTTGCCAAAGTCTTTTTTCATTCAAACTGTACAATAATGTTTGTTCTCAGGTTTGAATGAACCACCTTTTTGTTGTTTTGCTCCTATAATGAACACAATCCCAGAAGTGCAAGTGCATTGGCCAAACAATACAATGTACATATCGAATTTTCATTCCACAACAGCAGGAATTTTCCAAAAAAAATGCGACTGAGATGCATCATCTCACTGAGGCCTGTGTCGCATCATTTTTGAGAGCCACATGTAAGCAAGTCTGGATATTTATGTTGATCACAGGCCTTTTTTTAAAGCCCAATGCGCCTTTTTTGTCACAGCTGGCCCAATGCTAGCATTTTCACTCTCACTGAGCTCCTAAATTAAGCAGGATTAAAGCTATAAACATCATTTCTAAATGCTTTTTAAGATGTAAATGTTTATTTGAGTATGTAAAGACCGGAGCTTTTTTAAGTTACACAGGGCTGGGAGCTATTTTATCCTTCAGCAAGTTCTATCCTTCAAAATCAATCAACGTTTCTGGAAACCGACAAAACTTACGCCAAATTTCTGGACTTTGACTTTCAGGAAATGTTACCGTCAGTATTCTTTGCAGCCTTGGTGTTTAACAGGCTTCTATTAATTTCCCGGGTAGCTGAGCATGCCTCACAAGGTGAATGCCACTCTGTTTGGGCGAATGGTGAAATGCCATGGATCCTATTCAGTCGTGACAAACATAACCAGGCGTGGAGTCCGAGATAAGCCCTAAAAGCATTGTTTCATTATTGGAACTATACTGGCTTGTCTAAATATCCTGTACAATATGTTTATAACAACCTTTGGAATAAAAAGGCCTTTTCATGGCTGAGATGCATATGTATTTTTACACATTAGCATATACGTGCCTTGAAGAAACAGCAGTCAGTGTTTCTGTTGAAGTGGGCACATTTGAATACGGTGGCTGCAGATCTGTTTGTGCTTTAGCAAACCTATTGGAAGATCATGGAAGTCTGGCTTTGGGGCTGATGGGAGAGCGGATGTGGTTAATGTATAGACAGATCAAAGTCCTGACAGACAAGTTCCCGTGAGGAGATGAAAATCAACAACCGATCTCATATCTACCTTCTGTAACTGCATACACACCCAGCGCCAAAGCAGACTGAATCACTCCCATGCAACAGATTAAATACGGAAGCCAAGAACGGCCGTTGTTGCAGCTTATTTTTTTAAAGCTGTTATCTCGAAAACACAAGTTAATGACTACATTATCTCGGGATAACAAAGCTGGTTTTCTTGTGACAAAGGGTTAACTAACTCGAGAAAACAAAAGCTTGTTTCCTCTTATTACTTTTAATGTTTATCAGAGACCAGGAGTGCCATGCCAGCATGTAAAGATGGCGTCTTAAGTAGCCATTGTTAATCGAGGCATCAGACTATACTTCAGTCTTACCTTTTTATATACATACTTTACTATACTATTCAAACACCCGCCAATGTGTGTAGTTTCCTTTCCCTATGTATCTTATGAGCACGTTTTCTCGTGATAAATTATCTCATTATCTTGTCTGTTTGTTTTCTCGAGATAACCTCACAAGAAAATAAACTTCATTATCTCGAGATAACGCAATGATTAACTTGTAATCTCAAGGGATTCAAAAATTGGGCCTGAAAAAATAAAATTGTGGCGGTTCTTAGCTTCCGTACTTAAAGGATAATTCCAATGTAAAGCAACTTGGGTCTTCTTTCTTCTTCTTGTTTTGGCCATCACTCTTGTTAGTCATACAGTAATAGCATACTCACAGAAGAACTTGCTGAGGTTTGGGAATGCCACAACAATGCTTAAAAACAGGCCAGATGGTGCGAGAAACATAAACAGGCAGATGATTAGACAGGTTTAAAGCTAATTAACGCTTGCAATATTCCACTGAAAAATCCCGAAGCAAAACCAAAAAGGAACTGATCCTACAGTATACTAATTAGTATTGTCTGTTTAGCTTGAAAGCTTGAAACATCTCATCCCCGTGTGCCACGCAGCTCCACTGTTGTCCACAACTATTTAACAAAAGCACATAAATGAGCCACACTGTTGCGCTGGGTGACAATGAGGAATATTAAGATGAACGTGGGCATTGTAGTTTATTTTGATCCCACATACATTAACCTTCTATAAAAACTCATTAGAGCATGTGTATTGATTCATCCATACCCCCGAACAAATGATAAACGACTGATTAACCTGTCTTTAAAGCTGCATTAATTGATTATGCAGCATTTTACATTTAATTTAGAGGTACGTATCTGGAGACCTGATGAAGCCCAATTATCACTCCCTGTTTTTGTCTCTACAAACTCATCAGCTAGCCGCTGAATTTGTCTGCCTGCTGGTTGTATCTGGACAGGTGACACAGTGCAGTGGGTTTATCTGAGCTTTTTCACAGAAAGAAAAGGTGCCTGGAGACAAGGCTGAGGAGAGTGGGCCACAAAAACCAGAAGATTAATCCAAAATAGACTTTGTAGAAGAACACCGTGGGTTCATCTCTACGAGCATTTCATTTCACCTCACACGTAGTTGAACCATTGTAGTGCAGCTTTAATGACTCACCTCTAGTGGGAACAAGTGGACCCGCAAATTGTTTGTTTTTAGTCTTTTTATAGGATTTTTTGGCAAAAAGAAAAACAAATAATTGCAGAATAATGTTGACCTTCGGCTAGACTGTTGACTAGCTGTTAGTTTTGCGCCTCTTTGCTATTAGTTGCAGTGATGTTGCCTTGCTCGCAGGTCTAAAGTATTACAATTGTCAAACAATGTTATAACCATAAGGAATGATGGCCAAAAGTGCGAAAATAAGACCCGACTTGTAATAAATCAGAAGAATCCTTTACACATTTCTAATACTGATAGGGTTGAGCATATATCTCCGTCGATCAGTGCCGCCTGCCTTCCATTCAGTTCATAGTCAAACTTTTCCAAGCAACATTTTGGGGAATGTATCAGCCATAATGGACCTTTTTTTGAGAGGAAGCAGCAAACAAATGAACTCATTTGCTTTTCATGAGCATTCAAGTCGCATCGTTTTTCATCGCCCTCCCACATGCACACATATTACTCAGATTTGTCTGCCATCATGCCATATTGATGGTCCTCGACTGAATGTTACTCTATATCACAGATGGCGTAGAGAAACAGCCGCACACACACCATCGCCCCTCAACAGACAAACAGTGCGACATTTTGTTTTCTCTCGTGGTTCCCTGCCACGTGGCATCAAACAGCACCAAGATGGATTGATACCTGATGGTTATTGGCTGTCGTTTGTTCTTCGGCATTTCGTACGTAGCCCTGCTTGGCTTCCAGGCCTCATTTACTGCATGTGGCAGTATGTGCAGGCCATTTTCTCTGTCAGTAGTGCCATGTTTTTCCTATGGCAGGGACAAAGAGACACAAATTGCACTACTCTCTGTGTAATACAATATAATAGAAAGGCTGTGTTCCATAACTTCTCTTTGTGAAATATCCTTTGCAATAGTTTCTTCTGTAGGTCTGATGAACAAATAATACCATGTACCATATTCTTACAGGAGATTATATCCCGTCTCGTTGGCATCCATGTGGTTTGACGGTCACGTTGAACCGACTGACGTCTTCTGTCACATTTTTGAAACTGATGTCTGTACAGTACACTCCAGTATGGGTCCCCTCTCTTTTCAACACGCAGAGAAGAGATTGTTTGAGAATTGTTCAGAGTGAAATGAACATTTTACATAGCATTTTACATTTGTATGTTTTCTGTTTTCTTTTTCTTTTTTTCTTTTCTTTTTTTGAGTGTGTGTGCATGATTTGGTGTGGATGACTCACTGGGTTTACACGGCCTGGGTGAAGCCATAACACACTTGAATAAAAATGATGAGCCTCCTTCTGAAAGCCTCT
Source organism: Pagrus pagrus (assembly GCF_965226575.1). Lineage (NCBI taxonomy): Eukaryota > Metazoa > Chordata > Actinopteri > Spariformes > Sparidae > Pagrus > Pagrus pagrus. The sequence continues at coordinate 22,817,916 of NC_140201.1, read as the reverse complement.
GTCGTCTTCTTCTTACCGCCTAACATCACCGGCTCCACTGAGAAGTTGTTTTAATCCACAAATGAGTTTTTCATTGTTAAAAAAACAGTCAAATTCGGGCCCGCAGCAATAGTATTACTTATTCATTCAAACAACACTTTCAATGATTTCTAAATGTGCCGCAGGCTGCTTTTTCAAACTAAACAGATTCTAGATCAACTTTGAATTGACTTAAAAATTCATGAAAACTACCTCTTGGGTATGTTACATTTACAAAGCAGAAACCAATACTTTTCTCAAGCTCCCAAGACATTTTTTTAAGTCAAGGTTTAGAGAACTGTGTCTTTCTAACACTGAAAACTCAGGAAGCCTGACCTCCAACAGTATCTGTTGATTAATAAAAAGAGACGCTGTGAGATAAACTGAACCGTCTCGGTGTTCAATATTCACACTTTCCGGCGAGGATCAGATCAAAGTGGAAAAATATTAGCTGTGAGAGAAAAAAATAGATGATTTTAAGATAACCACATCACATATTCTAACCTCTGTTCAGCTCATTTAACTTTCACTTTATTTCCACAACTCTCAGGCCTCAGTCAGACCAAACCAGACGTTACAGTGATTAGCAGCAGCTTGTGGGGTGATGTGGGAGGACACAACTGGGAAAGTATCATCGTATAATCCGTGAACTCAGCCTGGTTAACGCCCGGCTTCTGCTCTGGCCCTTCAACAACTCTTCCACCAACCACAACAAGTTTTATTTCTCCTCAGCTGCTGGTGCAGTCTCCTTGCTGCACAGCACCAAGCAACATAACAGAAGTTCAGAGCAACTTGGCAAACCTCTGAATGTTCAACACATCACACTCGCACCTAGACAACTTAATAGGACGATTTAGGCTTAGGAAAACATTGTGCTTTGGCTTAAAATAACAATGTTACGTACGTAACTGCAGTCACGTCATGTACAAGACCTAATTTCAATACGTTAGCGAGAGAGCAGAACTCACCGTTGACTTCTGGTTTCACACTGGACACGAACCGCTGTCTCCTGGTTGAACGTCTTGTGCTTGTAAAACCCAACCGTCCATCCCCGACCTCCTCGCTATGTGGACTTCACTCTCGATACTCCTTCACCTGACTTCCTCCCTTACTGCTGCAATAATTACTGCAGCCACTAGAGGTCGCAGCCTAACAACAAAATTCAATATGGGTCTCAATAAGCTTTCATAGTCAACCTATAACTTATGGTTGTTTTTCTGATGAGGACGAACTGGAATGTCAATCAGGCATTTTTCTTAATTTCGAGTAGCCAGCTAGGCTAGCCGACTAGTTAACCTCACTAGTGATGTGATTATCACTAAATACCATTGATACCATTAATATTTACTAAGCTAACTGTGAAAAGTGAAGTAACTGACTTAAGGATGAAAAAGCAGTGTGATCACTCTGGTTGGAGGCAAACATCATTACTGTTGAGCTGACAGGAGGTAATGCTAAATGACATTGTGTATGTAAAGTATTAGCAAATTAGCCTCAAAAATCTCATGTCAGAGCAACTTTATGGTGAGCTACGTTTGAAGAATGTGGGCAGAATTTGGCTAATAAAGCATCTCTGCTGTCCAGCGGGCTTCTTCTTCTTTGTTAGTGGCCCGAGTAGTGCAGCTGGATGTTCAGTAGGTGGGAGAATGAGCAGGCAACATCCCTTTTTATCCCTTCCCACACCGCAGTAATTATACTGTCAGCTGTGAACGTCAGGCAACGCACAGGGCGACACAATAAGAACAGTGGCAGAGGGGCGTTAAGGCCATCTCTTGGCGTCAAGCCTGTAATTTCGCATCTTAAATGATCATGTAAGCGCAGCCAAGTTGCTCTGCAGCGGGACCGTCTCCACTATACCAATGATATGATGAAGCTTCGCAATAAGCAGGTGCTGACATGCTGCTTTTTTTGGGGCCCGAGGCGAGAGAATGAGACAACGGAGAGCAGGAGATTTTCAACGATGATTGAGTCTGTCTGCCTGATGAAAAATGGATCCACTGTAGGAAGCACAACTGCCCGCTAATACGAGTCTCATCCATCGCAGGGAGACTCGGCGACAGTCTGTCTCTAAATATAATAAATGAGGCTGACGTGGGAGCGATGGAGCTAAAATTTAAAACAAGCTGCTGTCTGAAAGTGATTAAGATCTGCAGATATTCCTGCAGGCAACACACCCCACATCACTGTCTTATCTAGCCTGTCTGAAGATATTTACCCTGAAAACTATTACCAAAGCCAGGGGCTTGGAAGAGAATCTGATCAAAGTTTAACTCCGGTGAATGTTGACAATATTAAGGACCTCTCTCTGATATTGAGTTGCAGCACCTTTATCCACTATTCAGTCATTTTAAAGGTTACAGATCTTAATTTCTTTCTGTGACAATTGTACTTCCTTTTTTATCTCCCTCTTTGTAACTGGATTGTAGTTAATACAAGAAGGTAAAAAAGACATCATAGATTCATCTCCTCAGTTTATTTAATAGAAAGCATCTTAAAGATAAATCCAGTGAATACAAGGCTATAAAACACCACAAAGTCACAATGCTGCTGCAGAAAATCACATTTTTAGTTTTTCATTTGGCACATTTTTGTTAAAAGGCAATCAGTTCTTCTATTCGATAGGGAAGGAAACAGTGGCTGCACTGCTGCCTATGGGCTGACACATTAAAGGATAAATTGAAAATGTAGTCATTTTATACTGCCGATAGAAAGTTGGGTGAAATTTCCTAATCCACAAAACATTTCTGGAGCTTCACCACACAGTGTTGCAGCATTTTCCTAAATAATGAAGTAGATGGGGACATAATGGCTCCATTCAACTCAATCCAAGCCTCTGGAAGATCCCAGATTCATACAGTATCTAAATATGTCATTTGCAACTTCAATTACATGGTTAAGCTCATGCACCCACTTTAGACATGGTGCACACCAAGGTTTTTAGGAGCTACCGTGAGGATTTTGTCTTAAAATAGGCTGAAAATAAAGTCTTTTCAAATTAATTTGGTATCTTCTAAAGACCTGGATACACCTGATGAGCTGTGTGGAACATTTTATGATTCAATGTTGTTTCTCTTGTTTTTATTTACAGTTTACAACAAGTCACAATTTACCATAAAGAGCAAAGACCTGGTATTTATAGCACAAGTTAGTGGTACTTAAATTACCTCTCCTGTCAAAAATGTTTTTCTTGTTCCTACAGTTACATTTTTGAACTTCACTATGTAGAATGATGTCGGTGGACAGTTTGATACTAGAAGGCTGTTTTCACATTCGCTGCTGAAAATGTAAATTTTCTCTGTGCTCACTGAACATCTGATTTTGAGAGCCAGGCCTATACCAGCATGATTTGTGGCATCACAAATAGTTTGGAAGCCAATCCAGGTCCAATAATCAGTATACATTTATACTAAAGGAGAAGAAATACAATTATTTTGTTATTTATACGTTTTTCTGCAAAAATCACATCAGACACGTTATGGATTTTTTTGTATCGTGTGTGGAGTGGGCCTTTAACAATTTTGGCTTGTAATGTTCCCTACTGACCTCTCATCACAAGCAATGGCCTTAGTGAAGACATGGATTGTGAACAGTTTAACCAAAGTGATTTTCCCTCATGAAACGTTTCATTTGAAGTATTTATATAGAGCCTGAAGAGCCAAATGTAAAACAGAGATTTGTGGAGATCATGCAGGAAAAAAAAAAAATGTTCTGTGTAACCCAACAACCTGACACATTGCATTTTTCTTGCGATGACTTGAGGGGTTCTATTTTCATAAAAGCCCTTCTAGGGACGGGTGTTGCAAATTAGCATCTGCTACGAACACTGTGATACTTGCATCGGACAGCTGTTTCAGTTTGTCTATGTATATTCTATCTGTCCATATTAAATAAACCATGAATAAATGCATACTAAGCCCCAGCTTGAGAACCACTGACATTAATATTTCCGAAGAAAATAAAACGGTGTATTGGGATACTGTAGTATGTGTCTATGTTAATACATATTTCAGGAGGACAGTATCTTATCTATATTCTGTCCAAATCTGAAGGCACCACATGCAGACTGGGCTTGTAATAGATGAATTCACAGTAACCCAACACGAGGCTGTGTTGAGCTGATTTCCACCAGTTTCTCAACAGCTGCCTGTGCTTCACACCTCGTCATGATGAGGCCACGAAGCTGCACCGTTGATGCTGATGAACAGAGGAGGTCTCTGGCACCATCTAGTGGTGAGTGGAGTTAAAAGATTCCTGCTCCATTTGACTTCATCATCATTTAACATCTTACTATTCCTATAATGTCAATTTAAAGTGGCACTGCAGATGATGAAAACACACTCGTATCAACACCACTTTGCCATGAGTGTGAATATTGGCTGCATTAAGCTGGAGATCATTAGTGATCACTGTGCTGCACGCTGACCCTAATCTGCCTAATAACATTATGGCTGCTAAAACCTTTTGCAGCTGCAGTGTCACTGCCTTTGGCCAGGTGACACAGAGCAAACACGCACAAGGACGACAGCAACAACAACAACACAGTGGTCCTGCTGCGCTGCAAGAAGTGATTCAGCGAAACGTCGAGCAGGAGATGTTCTCCAAAGCTGTGAGTATACAGGAGCGTCTCAACAACACAAAGTTAACTAGCTTTAAATGGTTTGTTTGTTGCAATGTGCACAGCTGATCTTAGTTCGAGTGGTATGTAGTGAAAGTGAGGAAGTTGTTCACAGCAACCTGATCAGCTGCTTTAAGTATACTGTATACTGTGAGACATGTACAACACTCAGAGTAATTTGATGACTGCTCGTTAATTTAACATGATTTATTTAGAGCATTGTGGACTCTTCAGTTTGGCATTAAAGAAAGTCAAGGTGCATGTGTGAATATAATTATCATCTTGTAATATTCTCTATCTTAAAGTTGTTTTGTTACTTATTCCTTACAGGGCGTACTTTATAAAGAGTGCATCATTTCTAATTTATGGCTTTAGTAATGGTTCATAAATTATTTACAAATGGTTTTAAAATGAATTCAAACAATTTGTATTAACATCTGGCTCCGTTTGGCACAACTTGTATTGTCTTTTTAGCTTTAGATCTCTTTAAATCATCACAGACAGCCCTCCAATGGACCGCTCAACCACTTGTATACCCAATCGGACAGGGGTGTCCAAAACTTTATCCCTTGGAGGGCCAAAACTGAAGGTCCCAAAAAAATGTTATTATTATTATTAATATTATAAACAGCATTTTAGAATTTTCTTTTTGCATCCGAGAACCAAATCAAACCTCATGGTTGGCCTGGGCAGCTCTGCTCTCTGGAGCTGGTTCCCAAACTGTGTTGTGCCCCTTCATTATGAAGCAATATCACAGGTTGCATGTCTTTAGTTGTGAGCATCCATGTGGACATCAGGACTTCAGAAGAAAATAAAATAAAATGAGAGAAAAGACTGAAGATTACACATAATTCTGAATGTTAATATTTGGATTTTTCTTATTACCCATTACTGGTTGTATGGGCCCAGACCTCCACAGATGGGAACCACTGTTCTAGAAAAGAGCTGCCAAGCATTTGGTCCAAAAAATAAATTCACAAACAACTTATTAACATTTACATCTCGAAACTTGATGGATGATAGCTGCAAAACAGCCATTTAATAATACCAACGGACCAATGTTTTTTTCTTTTATAAAGAATGGAGCCTATGATCCCTCACTGATGACTTACTCGTTTTAAATCAGCCATTATGCCTGCAGTTCTAAATGTTAGGAAGCAATGAGTTTCTCAGTTTGTAATAAGCCATCTAGTCTGCTGTTGTAAAAATTAATCCGTTGTCCGCAGACAGCAGCTCAGACGCTCTGAGGTCATTTTTCTTGAAGTAAGTGGTCACATTGTTCCTCAGAGGGTCTTTCTGATGAATTAAAGAATTATTTAATAAAATAATAAAAAGCACCTAGCACAAAGTTGTCCTCATTAATGGTTTACTCTCAGTCTATAAAACATGAATAAATCATTTCTTTACATTAATATACACCATAATTAGGGTTAGAGACCTTTATTGAATATGCCTTATTGGAAAAGTGATACCTAAATTATTTGTCTTCAGCACTACACATTAGATTGGATGCTTAACACTATTGTGGTAAAGCTTTTTCAAGGTTAAGTTGTTCTATATAGAACAGAGGCCATGTTATCTTCTCAGTAATATGACTGATATGAGTTACTGATGTGTCTTTTGTTCAGGGGGCTCCCCAGCGAGAAGAAATGTCGACCGTCCAGGTTAAAAATACCATGTTGCATCTGACTGGTCAGAACCTCCGACTGGCAGCTAAAAATGGCCGCAATTCAAAAACACCTGGCCTCCATCTGTCAGCAGCACATGGAAAGGACGCAGTGGCTCGGCTTACGGCCTGCTCGCCGACCCGGGAGGGCACGGCACAGTTGGACTCGCTGCTCAAGTCACCCCGGCCTGACTTAGAGAGGGAGGTCGAGAACCAACCGGTCAGGCGCCCTCTGACGCTCGCCCCGCTGGAGCTGCCGGAGGAAGTGAGGGAGGCTCAGAGGCAAAAACTGAAATTTATCCAGCAGGAAGCCAGACCTGCCTCCTGTAAGGTGGATGTGACAGTGAATGAGCCCCGTACGAGGAAGGTGAAAACCTGTGCGCGGCAGAGAGTGGTGAAAACCGCAGTGTGCCCTTCTGCTTCCACTGAGCCGCTCAAAGCCCAGCAGCAAAACAGATCGTCCAGGCCTCAGCTGACACGCTGCAACCCCATACCGCAGAACGGAGACTGGCATCTGGAGGAGGTGGTGTGTCTAGGTACCCCAGCTCCTCTGTGCAACAAGCCGGCCCCTCCTTTACTTCTCCCCCATGTTAAAGCTCGGGCCGCACGTGGCGCAGAGGCAGCACATCAAAACCCCGGCACCCTTGAGGGGGAGACGGGGAGGCGGCGACTGAGGCTGAGTAGAGCGCGATGCCTAGAAGAGGATCAGTGCAATTCAAACACGTCAACGGGGGGATTATCTGGGGATAAAGGCAAGCTGGCCCAAGGAGTCCAAGGCAAAGGGCAGCGGTTGGAGAGGGCTCCGAGAGGCCAGCCGCATGCTGGAAAAGGCATCAAAGAGCCTCTAGCAGCCTCCCGCGAGCACGGGAGCGTCAGGAAGAGCCATCAGGAGGATTGCAGTCAGCAATCTGGAAGATGCACTCTGAACCGACAGTCGGCTGACGGTGGAAGCAGCGAACACGCACTTGATGGTGTTAAGCCAAGTGCTTCTAACTGGAGATTAAAGAGGAAAAAACCCTTGATCACAAAGCATAACAATGCAGTCCCTCTGGACTGTCTCCACCTGTAATTAAATTGGATGTTTCACTTTTGCAGCTCAGGAAAATGATGTCATGCTTAGAGATGCACTTGTGTCATTAAGAGAGCCAGCAGTAACGGTTTGGCAGCTAATGCATAGTCTACTAAACAGGATCCATGGTCAGACCATTTCAAATAATTGTAATAAAAACATGTAGGAATCAGAAAATGCTTTCTAAAGTTGTGCCATCTGCTCTACAGTAATGATGAAACTGGTTTTGTTCTTTCTACTCACACACATGACAACAAGGACAGCAATAAAGCTCATTTCAGAGACCTATTCTCAAGCGTTTCATTTAAACAGCTCAGTCTGTCATATTATTTGAACAACTTCTTTTCTCCCATCCCTTTATTAAATGAAATGTCCCGTACGGCGTACCGCCGTGAAATCTCCGAGGGAAACTGCAGTGGAGCAGATATCTCTGGCAGAAAGCCCGACCAATCTAAAGTTCATTAATGGTCCGACGTACTTTCCCTTGCGCTCCCAAAATAGAAAATAAATAAATAAATAAATGAGCAACCTTTCATAAAAGTGTGTGCCAAGTCGCTCTAAGTTATGGATTGTCCCATTTCCAAAAGCTATTCCCCAGATCAGAGAATGCACTGATTCAATTAGGTGAGGCAGGCGCAGCACAAAGAGAGGCTGCTGGCACATCACAGGGAGAGTTAAATCACTATAGATGATCCAAAATAACGAAGCAGCACGGAGCTGTCTCCTAGAAACAAAGGTGGTGTGATCAGTAATTAGGGGGGAAATTTAACAGACATGATATTGACCAGCAGTCAGTGAACTTCTTTATGTGGCTGTTTAACACCACTTTCATCAGTCACAATTGTGTATCTATGACTATGGTGCATATTATTATATAATCCACTTTTCATCCAGTTTTATCTGCTAAATGTCCCATGCTAATTACTATCTATATGTTAGATCACAACAATATCAAAAGAGGTTACATTCACTTCTTTAAAAGACACAACACTGTTTCGTTGTTTTTCCATGGCCCTCCTCCCCCACCCACAATCCCCTGCACTCTGGGAGATTAGGCTAATGCTCAAGTCCTCCTTGAATGATGCTTGATGCGACCCTTGGTCATTAGCCAGACAGGTAAACATTAGCGATATAGCTCAGCATTAAGTGGTCTATGATCTCACTGCCTGTCCCATCATCCTCTGTCAGATGTTTGGTCTTGATGCAGAGTGTCTGTTCTTTGCTTCTCTCTCTACACTAACCTTCACTAAAGACGATGAACACTGTGAGGTGAGTTTCCTCGTCTTTCACTCAGAGGCATCAGTTAAGAACACCTGAGAGATGCCACAGAGCAAAAGTTGCCAAGGTGTAGCTTTAGTTCGACAGACTTCGTCTCACAACTTGCTGTTGGGTTTCTTTCATCGATCCCTCTTAGTGAATCATGCTCTTGCATAGAAGATGGTGACTGTAGTCAATCTGAACTCAGAAAACAGTTTCCATGGACTCCAGTGATTACCTGGGGTGAAGTGAATAAAAAAAAGCATAGAAACTTCTCCAACCAAACTTCATCATCTGCACTGACTGCATCAAAATCTGCTACTTGGCTCTGACAGTAGGTAGTCACACCTGTCAGATGTTAAATGAGCTGTTTATACTGTAGGCCTATGGTAAAATGTGAAATGTTAGCATTTTAACCTAAAAAAGTTAATACTGCTAGCATGTTAGCAAACAGTTATTCACATTTGCATTCATTTGGAGTTGTGCTTCTGTTTACCTGACAAGTAAGATGGTCACTCTGTTTTGGTCTCGACAACTCCTGAGAAAAAACAACTAGCTTTAACTGCTAAGCGCTCCACTATGTTCACAGGCTAGCTGCTTAGTGCTAGGCTAGTAGCTTACAGTAGATTTCATATTATTCACTGAAAACAGCTTCCTGCACTCAAAATAGAGCTTTTTCACATTAGCCATTGTGCCATAAAACAGTCGGGTACACACAGGTGTTAGCAATGATACTGATTAAGATTCTGTTTCATTCAGTCGAGGTGCTGCTATTGTGCATGTTGGCTCACTAGAAAGTCTCCGCTACACTAAATGGAACGGAACCTTCATCAATTGTCATTAATTAAACCTGTGTTTACCTTCTGTTTCATGTCAATATGGCTGCCGTGGGTGACGAGTTGTGGTCGTCAGCCCCAACTGACACTGACTCAAGTGGCATCACCTCAGCTCCCTCTGAAGACACTGAAGCAGGGGTCTTCAACGTTTTTCGGGGGACACCTAAGCTTATATAGAGACGGAGCAGGGACCCCTACAACATATGTTTTATAAAATGATATTGGATATTAAATTTGGCCTTTAATGTGAATGAAAGAATGGGATGATATTACAGATAACTGGCCAATATGTTTCAAAAACCTGTAGTTAGCTTGTGAGCGTATTAGTTTCCCGTAATGGACAGGTGCTGCACTGTGATTTAGCAGTCACAGACTCTCGTTCATCAAGAAAACTTTTTCTGGTTTTCTGCTGATGTCCTCCAGCTGCTCCGCCTCAACACTCTGTGATTTATGGAGTTTCCTGATGGACAGTTAGCTTCACTTGTCCTTAAAGTAACCATTAACTGTAGCTATTTCACTCAGTCTGGACTGGGAGCTCAGAGCACCAGGGTGTGTTGGTGCTGGTCTTTACACGTTTGTAATGGCTATGTCCTTATGTTTATTAGACCATATGATTTTGGCATTTAACCTTTTTATTATTATTATTATTTTTTTTTTTTTACCAAAAACTTTTTACCAAAAACTCTGGTCCTGCCAGGACCAGAGTTTTGGAGGGCAGCACCATCTTGCTGTTTCTTGCTGTTAAGCAGTACAGCAGGTTTCCCACTAAACTGAGTCATCTGGTGGCATACATGGTGAAACAATGTGACTAATACAATCATACGGTCAAAATCTTAACGTAAAAGTTGAACCTAAGTTCTGTCTTTAAAAATTCATAGTTTATTCTGCTTCAACTCTTTTTCGCACACGAATATTTTGAACATATTTTGGAAGCAGAGCCTCTCTCTGACGTGGGAGGATGAAAGCTGGCTGTCAATCAGATGACAGATGGCATTCTCTAACACTACATGATGCCCGCAGCCTCTCGCTCACCCAACATGCTGGTCACCTCTTTAGCCCTCTCACATAAGGCGACAGACGGTTCCTCAGACTGACACCATTACTCATAACGTGCATCTGCCCAGAATCGTCAGCCCACTTCCCATCCACTTCACACTGAGCCTATAGATAGCCTGGCCTGCACTCACTTTCCTTGGCTACAAAGGCCCTGTAAATAGGCCTGGATGTAATGGCTGACTTGTTTGTTGTCCATGACATTCAAATATTGACACTGTTATTTAGAGCATTTTGGTGCCTCAACAGCTCCGCGGCAGATTTGGACGCATCTTTCTCCTAATGTTGGAGAAACATGTGGCGACGACTGTAGGAGCACTTTGAAGAGGAAAGTTCAATCAAGAGCAGCCAACATGAGATTTGTGATGCAGAGGACTGTAGAGGAGAAACACAGAAGGTCTGCCAAGCAGGATGTCTGACACACACGGAGACAGAGGGCTGGTGTGTTTCACTGCAGCTTCCTCCCCTGCCAGGGAGCGTGACCACACATGATAAGGACATCAGTGTACACTGAATGTGAATTACAGTCATCCTTTCAATGTGCATATCATATCAAGTCACATGCAGATTTAAAGGTTGGAAAACTATACTTTTCTATCAAAGAGGGCTGGTTAGAGAATTAGAAATGTGGCTATTCATCCATGAGTTGTTTGCAATGTGTCTCGTGTCCGTTTGCTTGTTGTGAATAAATAATCGGACAGGATATTATTAAACTTTCTTCATGTCTGAGGGAATTGTGCTATTGCCGAGAATAAAGTAAATTGTTGGTATCAAGAAAATGCTTAGAACCGAAAAAAAGTGTAACATAACACACAGATCCACACATCTCATGGTAAGTTGGTGGTAATAACCAAGTAACATATTTGAATTTTCTCTGAAATTAACCCCTAATTACAACAATAATTACCTAAAAATTGATTGAAATTCACCCCAACATGACTTCATTATAATATTTGACTATTTTCCATAAAGCAGCTAATAAACACCAACGTCTTTAACACATTTCCAGGAAACTTTCAACCAGTTTCTGCTTAACTTGTGCTCATCATGACATTTTGATTTCCAACTAGGTTCTGTCTAACTTCCACCAATGTCTATCACTTTTCATGTCTATCAAAAGTTCATATTTACAATAATTAAAGTACGTGCATATAATAACTGTGTGTGTGAGTGTGATGGAGAAAGAGAGAGACTGATGAATTGGTGAGAATGTACAGTAAGTGGTTTAAAAATCGACAATCGACAATTTACTGACCTGCAGAAGTTAGACAGACACGAGAAGTTCCCTGGAAATGTAATAAAGTAATTACCTTTCTATGATTTAGTTTAGTTGGAAGATAGAACGGCATGATCATCAGAAGTTAAGCAGATACCAGTTGGAAGTTGCTATGAAATTTAATAAAGAAATTACTTTATTAATTATGAATTATTGGGGTAATTTTCAATCAATTTTCAGATAATTATTGTTGGATTTCTGGGGTCATTTCAATGAAATTTCAAATTTGTTGCTTGTACTTACCACCTACTTACCATGACATTTCAGGACCTGTAGTGTAAGTGTTAGCAAAATGCAAAGTATGACTCAGAACATCAGACACTACAAAGCCAAACAAAGAAATTCATTAATAACTATATATTTAATATGACAAAGTGTAAAAACATGACAGATGTGCGGCCTGACATGATTGTAAACCTGTCAGAGCAGCACGACGTGAGTAATATAGATCACAGAGCTTTACTGTAAGTCAGTGCAAGGACAGACATTTAAGACAAAGCTGCAAGCATCAGTGTTCTATAATCATTTCCCCAACTTAAATACAGCCCTTCTCCATAAGTGTGTGGCTGGTTGAAGCCAAACGCGGCCCGGCCCACCACCAGACCCAGGGCGGCTCCGCTGTGGCTATCGCAGTGGACAGTTGAGGTGGTTGCCAAGTAGCTGTGCCTTTTCTTTGAGGGCAACACTACAGATGGGTGCAGCCATAAAGAAGAGAGAGAAAAAAAAGAGACCAAAATATCCAGAAAGTTGGGTCTATAATTGGCTGCGCCTCTCAGCCTTTTTTTATGTGTGAGCACAGCCCAGTGAAGAACCAGTGAAACCCTACACTTTCTCCTCTCGCAGTTCCCTCCTACTCTGTCCACCCGTGCACAAGGTTTCTGAAGCTCACCTCACCTCACTTCTTAACAACACTGTACACTGGATTGTCACCCTGGATTATATAATAATCTCATCTTGATTTCTGGCACCTGCAGGGAGGATATTTTGGATTATTATCACCTGATAATGATGCTGCCCAGGTGCTGATTCAGGCTGTGAGTGCTGGAAGAAGAGAGACGTTCACCTCAGTAACGCTGACTGAGTGACAGGCCAGGTATGAAAAAAAAAAATCATAAAACCATCCATCTGTCACTGCTATCTTCCTCTAAAAACTGATTCTAAAATAAATATTTATTCTTTAGCTGTTTTGACTTGTTGGCAAGATGTGCTTTTTTTTGTATCCACATGCTGTTCACATCCTCTATCAGAGAGGAGACGTCTTTTTTTCTTTTCTTCTTGGGTTGCACTTGGAAAAAAAACAACAGTTTCTGTTTTTTACATTTTGGGAATGATAAACGCGGTGCTTCTGTTATAGACATCTACATTGCAGTCCCAGGTTTACCATTGGGAGAGGAAGTGGAAACAGGCCTGATGATACAGAGCAGCAGTTTGTAAGGAATCTGGCCTCAGGTCCATGTTGTTTGTAGCGTTGCCTCGGATACTGTATCTGCTTGTAAACTATATACTGGAGAGCCATATAGTGGATTAAAATGTAATCAGAGATGAAAGGGAAACAAATGAGAACATGTTAGATTCGTACAAAGTTGAGTAAAAAAGATTAGGAGCATGAATCCAAATTGTGTTCAACTGCTTTCATCGTTTGTTTTTCACTGGAATCTTGCTGGACTGAATATCTCTGATTTTTAAATGCACACTAATTGGGGCAATTAGAGTGATTCAGCTAGCGTGCCTCATTAATAGCACAAGTGAGACCAAGTAGCAGAAATAGCCTAATGGAGAATCAGATAAGAAAAATTGTGTCTAGAGGCCAAAGCACTTTCCTTCACCCACAGTAAATAATGCACTCTCTATTTCACAGGCTATATAGGTCAAGCCACAGTCATTTGGGTTGCTGTTTTTAAATTTGTGTTTGCTGGAATTTTTTTTGCTATAATTACTTTCTATTTTAAAATCATACAAACATATACTCTTATACATTTATGACCCTGCCATACTACTTGAAATTCATTGAATGCCCAAACTTCCACTGACTGTTATCGTCATTAAGTCTAAAATATGCTACAAAGATGGCAACATATTCACTTCTTTCAGTGCAAAGGGAACATAAATAATCACAGCCTGTATCAGTTAGCTACAATACAGCACAGTACAATTGGATCCAACTGATTCAGGTTCCATAGTCTTGATTGATCATCAATTTACACTCTTTGAAATGTTGTTATTTTTTAACACATGTATAAAAATCTACATACTAATAGTTAATAACTGTGCACTTGGTTTGTTTAAGTTTTTCAATTCATTAAAGGAGTTGTCATAATAATTTGCTCTGCTACACCTGTTTGCAGTGGCGGACTCTGGATGTTTGAGGGGCAGGGGCAAAAAAAATAAAAGGGCACCACCCTATAGGGCACTTTATCACGATTTGTCCACTGGAAGGGCACATGAGAGGGAGCTGTATCAGGTTTTATTTACCATAGGGGCATCCAGGAAGGCACTTGTACTGTGGTTTACAGCTTCCTGTACATAATACCTGAACAAAAAAAATTATGCTAATAAGGATCATAATAATAACAACACTTTAATTTCTGTCTTTTATATAAGATGCTTCAGCTGAGAGATGCTTAACTTAGCGTAGCATAAAGACCGGGAGCAAGAGCAAACAGTTAGCCTACTGCCACTTCATTACATAAGCCAACTTATACTCACTGATTAATACAATATTTATTGTTTGTTTAATGACTGTGTAAAACTAACAATGTGCTCTTTTACATAGAGCATGTGCACTAGCTGGCTGACTTCCTGTTAGTTCCCCACGAATTTCGACTTACGACTTCAAATGAAACGCAGAACAAGCTCTGCTTCAAGTCACTGCTCTGGCCAACAAATAGTCCAGCACATAACCCCCATAAGACTTTCAATTTGTCGTTTTTATACTTCAGTTTTTGTACATAAAATACAAACATCTAGTGAGCTTTACATATCTTGTTTTTACATTCTAACACAGCTGTACTAGCTGTTTCCAGTCTTTGTGCTAAGCTATGCTAACAACACACATTCATGACAGGATGCCATTCACCTCAACGAAACAAATACATTTACAGAGACATTCAATGGAAAGAACTCAGAAAGGTGATGCACTTTTCCTGGTAAAGGATGTATTCAGAACACAGGAGACTCGTTTCATTGCTTTCCAAGCTGTGCATAACTCAAGACTCTCCTCGTCCTCAGCCTCCCCGAGTGACCCCCGCAATGAGACACTCTCCCAGTCAGGATGAGTCCGTGTTATGGCTACAGTCAGTCACACATGAGCCCTAATGGCAGGCAACACAACCACTTGTGTACAATAAGAGCAAGAATAGTTTTGCGTTTATACGACAGGTTTCTGTCAGGTCCATCCAGGTTCATAAATGAAACCAACAGAGATGGACTGATCGGTCCTCGAATTACATTGGTGCTGCACAAATTTTACTGTCGGTACTCAAAATGACAACTAGAGATACCAGCATAAATTTAAAACAAAAACATCAATGTGGAAAAATCTTCCAGTGCAACATCAGCAAACAGCACATCCCTACATTGCTCTTTTACTGTTGTGGGTGGAGACGATAAAAAACTGTTTTTGGCAGCAAGTTGCGACACTCTTTGGTGAGTCCAGTTTTCACTCGCTGTTGTAGAGAGGTGTGTATTTCAATCTTAGGTTTCAATTATCACATCTTGAGAATGGAGAACATTTCCTGCCAGCTTTCATAACAGAAAGAATTTTCAAACAGGAGCCAATAGAAATACTGCACGATAGGGAGGGTGAGATAGAGATTTGTTTTTGTCGGAGCCCAAGTTTCTATATACATACAAAGTGCCTAATTCAGTCCCGAATCGGCTTTCCACCAGTCCCTTGCCAATATAGAGATGTGTCAGCAGTCACTGTAGGAGGCCTGCTTTTTTTTTTCCAGCAATCTCCCTGCACGACAGGAAGTGCTTCACCCATTTTGGTTTCACTGTTGGAGAGAAATTATTGCAACAATCCTGTTTGCCAAGGGACAGCTTGGCAAACAGGATTTAGATTCTGAACTGTCTTATTTTGTCTGCTAGAGTCCATGTAGTCGTGAATTGTTGATGTTTCCACTGACCTTTCCACAGACTGGACAGCTTGATGGTGGTAATAAGCTAAACAAAACAGACCCAAACTGAGGCCGAGATGGAATTACGACTGGGATTTCGGATCACCCTGGTCTTGGTCATCCTGGCCTTGACTCTGTCCGGCGAGACAGTGGAAGCACAGAGGGCAGGTAAGACCATTAAGATTGAATATTCTGATAACTCCAGCCGTAGACATTATATTCACACTAAATCCTTCTGTATTTATCTGTGGCAGGATGCAAAAATGTCCACTATGACTTGGCGTTTATCTTGGACACGTCATCCAGTGTTGGAAAAGAGAATTTTGAGAAGATCAGGCAATGGGTGGCCAACATTGTAGAGTCTTTTGATGTGGCACCGGACAAGACAAGAGTAGCCGTGGTTCGCTACAGTGACAGACCCACCACTGAGTTCAACCTGGGCAGACACAGGACCCTGGAGGATGTGAAGCGAGCCGCCCGCAACATTCGCTACCTGGGGGGGAATACAATGACTGGGGACGCTATCAGCTACACCACCACCAACATCTTCACAGAGCAGAATGGAGCGAGGCCCATCGCCAGAGGCATTCAGAGGGTGGCCATCCTTCTCACAGATGGCCGAAGCCAGGATTATGTTCTGGAGCCTTCTAAGGCAGCTGCCAAAGCTGGCATCAGGATGTTTGCTGTGGGCATCGGCGAAGCGCTGAAGGTGGAGCTGGAGGAGATCGCAGCCGAGCCAAAGAATGCCCACGTCTTCCATGTGACGGACTTCAATGCCATTGACAAGATCAGGGGCAGGCTGAGGAGGAGGCTGTGTGAAAGTAAGTCAGCCATCAGGCTCGGTGCCAACACATCACTCACACTGCATGCCTTCTGTTTGAAGCCTCGCTTTGAAGACGCTGCCTCACCCTGAACGTGCTCTAAATCAAATTAGACTTATTTTAACCTTTAAGCACCATGTGGAGGAAAGACCCCAACCACAAAACCCCACCCTGACCACAAAGAGCTGCAGCACATGCACACAGAGCTATCATGGCTTCTTTTTTGACTGAGTATGAAATGTGTGAGGGGGCTGTTGCAAAAATTGGCTTGTAAATGACAACTCTCTAACCGAGACATTTCTGTGGCGTAGCTGCCTTTTCGACTGCTGCTTTGGTGCAGAGGTGTTTAGCACTGGAAAGCCTGTCTTAAGCTAACCTCAATGGTTTTTCCACTAGTCTGCTGAGAAAATCTTTCAACACAGGCACACAGGCTTAGAAAGTAGCTCACAGAGCCAAACAAATTTGCTAAAATAGGCTTAGAAATAGAGTAATAGCTTTATGTTGTCCAGTAGCCGTGCGGAGAAGTGAAGAAGTGTCTGTGTGTGAGTGTTTTCACGGAGGAGATGGATGCTTTGCACTCCAACGCTTGAAATTCCTGCCTAAAATTAGCCAGACAGGAAAGAAAAGGATGCCATAAGTCTTAGCCACAAACAGTAAATACAAAAGCGGAAATGACATGATTACATGGTTTAAGCGCACAGATGAGCAAAGATAAACTCTCAACTATGGCTCTAAATTGTCAAGATTGATGAGGCAAAAGTAGAGACTCCTCAGAAGAAAGAAAGTGTTGATCCAGACTCTAAAGTAAGGGCGTATCATCTTGCAGAGCGATACTGGTGCAAGGGCAACATGGAGAGTCATTTTAAAGCCACTGACCTCTGACCTTGCTCCTTGACTCCATAGACTCCCAGTCTGCCAACCAATGATGTAGGTTATATTATTATAAAAACATGTTGTACATGCAAGTCCAGAGTATAATGAGCTATGTAGAACTGACCAAAGGCTAAATTTACACTGAAAGACAGTTCCAGTGTTTTCTTTTCTCTAATCTCTAAAGTGGCCACGAGTGAGTCTCTAAGTATATCAGTGGTCAGCACGACTGGCTCACTGAGCAATGTAAGTTATTTTCACCCAGAAAATTATAGCTCTAATGTTTCAAGTGGGTCCTTTGCAGCCGCTCCAGTGTCCATGTTCAATGCGTTCACCTTTTAATCTATAGGTTTAAAAAAGGACACTGCTTATTACAGGCTGCACCGATTCAATAGACCATGTGTGGCCTCACCGGCCTATAAGATGACGCACTTGACCTGACATGACTCCAGTGATGGGACAACTCTAATATCAGAGCTCTTGTCTAACACCTGCAGGGTATTTAAAAAATTCAGCAGCCATAACGCTGACAGGTAACACTGGTAATAGTAAGAATTAAAAATGTATCAGTCTCTGAACAAATGGCGGCTGTTAGGTGTGCAGTGCTCAAGCTTCTGCTGATACTGTGAACCTGTCTGAGACATTCATTTCCACAGGCAGGTTTTTACATTGCTTCCATTTTAACTCACAGCCAGATCCCTAAATTATAGCTTTGGGGCCCACAAGTGCAGGGAGTAGCTCGGCTATCTAGCATGCTAAGTCTCAGGGCTGTGCAACAACACCATCTGTAAAGAAGAGTGACGCACTCCCATTCATTCACAGAATGGTAATTTTTGGTAGACTCGCTGGCTTTACAAACAATATAGAACTTGTGAGATCTTCAATTATAACACTAAAGACTTTAAGAATGAAATATAGAATCCTCTCATTTGAACAAAAAACAAACAGATGACAGACACAAATGAGCACAAACTGTACAGCTGAAGTTAAAAATAAAGCATGGGAAATGGAGATAACACCACTTGTAGGATCACTAAAAAAGTATGCAAATGCTGACAGCTAAACTAGCTGCTTGGATTTTCCTATTACACGTTCTTTGTGCTTTGCATGGGACAGAAAAACAAGCCATGTCAACGGAGCTGTCCTCAGGTTAAAAGCCACTCTGACATGATGATTTTGATAGCGGTGTTTTAAGAAAATTGCAGGGTTTCATAGTAGATGTTTGGCAGATACTTGATCTATGTGGGGAGCTGGAGTGTCTCACAGTGGCATTCTCAGCCACTGATAATATTTGAGACTGACAGTCGCGATACAGACAAATTGTTGGGCTATTTTAGTTTTAATAGTTTTAATGAGAAGTTCCTCTGAACTGATTGATTACAAACTGATGAAAAGACCCTGCGTTTGCTGTCACACTCGATCAACAGTGTGGACATGTATCTTGCCCTGTGGGATGGGTGAGACGGTTTTATTTATGTTCATCTTGTCAGTTGTGAAATGAATGCGGGGAAAGAGATCAAAGACCATCATCGTCAAACGCTGATGAGTCCAGATTCGTCTTGATAGAAGTAAGATTCAATCTGTAGCATTAGTGAGCTGGGACGGGTCATTCTTTTCTGTTGCAGTCCTGCTTTTTAGCCTCATTTACATTGATAAATTGAGTGTTTTGTTACATAAAAACGAGTCTAAAACCGTGCTACAGTAGCTGGTCTGTAAGGCACAGAGATGCATTAGGCTGAATGCTAATGTCTGAATGCTAACATGATGATTCACTGGATGTAGACTATTGGTATAACCCCTGCCACTGGGCGACTATTTCAGGCGGCATTCTCGTCTCTTCCGCTATCTGTGTGCTACTGCTTTCAACAACTTCTGCACTAGCATCCTAC
Organism: Pagrus pagrus; assembly: GCF_965226575.1. NCBI lineage: Eukaryota > Metazoa > Chordata > Actinopteri > Spariformes > Sparidae > Pagrus > Pagrus pagrus. The sequence goes on along the minus strand of NC_140201.1, from coordinate 22,798,428 downwards.
ACGTTCAAAAGTTAGTCAAAAGTTATGACTTTTTTGTTTCGCTGGGATTCAGCATAGATACGTATTGAAAAACTAGATAGTGAACGCAAAGATGGCGCCCATACAGTCCAATAAGAATTGCTTGCTTGGCACATTAGGCAATAAAGATATCTAGCGTCTAGGTTTATATCCCAGTTAAGTGTCCTACTCATTATGCGCAGTAGAGTTTGTCCTTCTAGCTCCGCCCACGACTTCCTGCTCTGCCTAAAGACTTTACATTATGAAGACGTCATGGTTTTTTAAATAGCCTTTCTTGGCTTAATGAAACTTTAACAACTACAAAACCGACATAGATCTTAAATTAATAGAAAGAGTCATAATTGTCTTTGTTTGCATTTTGAGGTGTCCTGTCAACAGTTTTATAGATGTCTCTTTTATAACGGTGACCTCTTGGGAAAATGCTTTTTGGGGCGCAGGGGAATTTTTGCTGCAATACCAGAAGTGGCCACTGAGCAGAATTAAAAGACTGAGCTATGCCCTTGTATCCAGGTCTATAATACACACATGGGATTTAGCGATTTTAATGGGCTGAGCACCTTAGACTTTCCAAATATAAATGTTTACAATTTTCACCATCTTGGTATAGGTGTTAGCATGCTAGAGGTTGGTAAAAAGCATCAATATTAGTCATTAGTTTTGCAGGTATTTGGTCATAAATCAAAGTATTGGACAAAATGAAATTTGACTAAATCCTCAGCAAGATGTCTGTAGCAGATTTCAAGGCAATCTGTCCAACAGTTATCGATATTTCAGTCTGGACCAAAGTATCCACCATCGACACTGCCATCCCGACAGACACGGCGCAAACATAATATTTTGACATCTTTCCAGAAAGGCTACAAACCCTTTTCCCAGGGAAGTATTTCACAGGCAGAAAGCATCTCCAATAAAAAGCTGTTGATAGTGCGGTCTGAGAAGAGACGAGAAGACTTTCAATTTTCTAAATGAGAGCCATAATCAAAGCTCCCCACCTCCAAGTGACAAAACATGTTTGTTGTTTTGGGTAATTTACGTGCACTGACCCATTAAAAATGTCAATATCATCACTAAGCCAATGTTTACATCTATTAAACTAAACAGGATCCATATACGTGGTCTTTAGTAGTGAGGCTGGCATGTCGATACAAATAGAAAATATCCCTCCTGCCAATAAAAACTGAACCTGACACTGTTGCCTTTCTCACTGTCATCACCATCACTGAAATATGTGTGTGTTGAAATATAAAACTGTTGCTGCTTCTCGGGCCTGTGGATATGCCTCCTGTTCTTAGAGCCGCCCTCCACCCACACACTCCACTCCTCAGACATCAGACAGCAGCGACGGATGGCAGTCTGTCTGTCAGATCACATATTAGTCTAAGGCTGCACATCTTCACACCTTTTTCCTCTGACCCCTCATAAAGTTTCAGAATGTTACTCGTCAGCAGTACCATGATAAGATTTCCAACAGTTAGATACAAAGCTTCCAATGAAAGTGTTTCAACAGTTCTCTTTGCCTACCCTTTGTTCCCAAACGAGTATCACATCCTGATTTACAGCATGTCTCACCGAGCTATTGTCTTCTCTCCTCAGATGTCCTGTGTCCAAACATGAAGGTCCAGCCTGATCGTTTTAAGCCCAACAGCACCAGTTATGGTCTTGAAGAAGTTCCAGGTATGTGCAAAGTGTTGCTCTCTCTCACGACAACACGCAGCGCTGGCGACACTTTTCAACCACAAAGTCAGCTCTTTACTTTTGAAAGCATTTCCTACATTCCCACATTTAGCTTTTCTACATCAGGAGAAACAACATCAGGACATACCTTTAAAATGCAAGGGTATAGAGCGTTTCACTCACAGTTCCTCACTTTCTATCTGATTCGAAACTGAATTGGTTTTATTCATGACTTGGAAAGTGCTACTTGTATGGTACATTCATTTTCTATCTTGTTTTAGGCTATTATAAAAACGCAATACACTTGCAAAAACAACATTCTGTCAGACAGCTAACCATTGTGGAAACCAAGCTACTATGTTTAAGAAATGTAAATGTGTTTTGTCTCTGGTTCCAAGCAGCTACTGGCATACCACCATCTCCATATGAAATGAAAATACATTCATGTACCATTCAAACTGGCTTGAGTTGTATAATCAATACATTCATTCATGAAATGTGAAGTAAACGTGATCTATAGTTAAAGGAAAAGTTTACAAACAGCATAAACTTTAACCTGATTGAACTGACATCATCAGTTTTGGAAAAAATGATCCACATGAAAGGTCTTACATTATAATAATGTTATACCAGTATCAGTCTGGACATTTTTTTATTTGTCAAGTTAGTGTGTGGGTATGTTGGGTATTACAAGCCCTACACATGCAAAACGGACTACAGGGGTAGTTAGAGCGTCACAGTTGGAGGATTAGGGCCACTGATGAGCTGCCAGTGGTTTTCAAGTTCAGCGGTTGAACTTGTCATCTACCAAGTGAAGCACATTACTAGTTCTCCATCACTGAATTCTTTATTTCATATATTCCGTGACGGTTTCTCAGAACTCTAGAATAGCGTTTATCCAGAAAGGTCGGATGTTGTTACAAGAGTGTCTTTGGGGGGATCTGAGTTCCTGTCTGTCTCCCACCCACATCCATCACGCTAAGAGAAAAAACAGATGCCCAGGCATGACTGTTTGGACTTCATGGAAAGAGAGTTGTCAGACCGCTGAATGTTGTGTTTTAGAAAGTCTGACTCTTACCACATTTGGCTGGCACACTGACACCAACATGTGCTAAAACACGATGGCGACAGATATGAGTTTTTGATACTAAATGACTGACATTTTGCTGAGGGACTCTTTTGTGGCAGTATCCAGTTATTTCTTTCCAAAAGTCAAAGCAGTCTGTGTTCCTTGTGAATTTCATTCTTGTCAAGCTGTAAAAGTCTCTATAAACAGCATTTCAGCCTTCATGGGTCACTAAAACTCACTGAAACCCAGAGCAATGAAATTCTTCAAGAATCATGACAGTGCTTCATGATGGAAGACATTCCAATGAGCAATTTGTTTCAAATATAAATGTGGGATAATGCTATCCCAGCATGCACTGGGTGAGAAGCCGGGTACAACTTGAACAGATCGTTCAGAGATGAAAACTACAATAATGAACCATCGCACGGCCAATTTAGTGTTTCAGTTCATGGAGCCATCTTCTTGTTTTTGGGCTAAGGGAGGAAACCAGAGTGCCAGGAGGAAATCTATGAGACATATGCAAACTTTTATGCTATCGGGCTAATATGGTAACTACTGAGCCCAGAAATAACATAAGAAAAAGAGACTTAAATGTCTTTGCAAGTTTCAAACCAGCAGAGATAAATGACAATGACAGGCTGATATTTGATATCTAGTGTTCTTAAGCTTTATTACAAATCCGCTAATGATGCTTATACCAGGAGTTACCTATAAGTTACACAGCTATTAACTGCTTTTTACTTTTTCTTGAAGCCAAGCCATAGTGGAAGAAGTATTTTTTTTGTTTACCGTAGTAAATTAGCCCTACCATATTGTGAAAATTAAAAAGTTGAGTCCTTCACATAAGTAGCGACAGAAAAATATGATACGATTTTTGAAAAAGACTTGCATTTTATACTTTTTCTTAATCAATTCTATATGCAATTAATCCTTCACAACATGGTCTTGTCGAAGATGTGTTTGTAATACATCCATTGTAATGTGGTGTTGGATGTTTAAAATGGATGCCGTTTGGAGTAAAAGGTGCCACATCTCCTAGAGTGGTATATAATGGAAATAATCAGGTAAAAAGTTATTATACTAGGTAGTAAATTATACCAGAAATAGAGAATATCTCAAGTATGGCTTTGAGTAAATGTACTTTTTACCAATAAAGCCACGTTAGTGTTTCCCCCCACTGTTAAGTAGAGAAAGTTTTGAGTTTTATATGACAAGTGGACAGATAAAGTTAACAAGTTAAGGAACAGCCAATTAGGGATAATCTGGAAATATATACTGTGTGTGCGTCTGATCATAGCTGACAGCTTCCCATCTCAATGATGAGACACATCATCAGATCCTCTCCAGTGGGCAAGTGCTAATTATGTGGTTATGCTTTTCCTCTAAACTGCAGAGGAATCAGACCAATCTGCAGATAAATCACTGAAACCACTGATGTTTTCTTAAGCAGATGTACCACTTTGTCAGATGTGCTGTAAGCACTCTAATTGGAATAAATCCTTTTGGGCTGCGTTTTGCTTGTCTTTTAATGTCAGTTCCAAAATCTTTCAAAAGTTGCAAAAGCCATGAAATGATATGAGAGTCTCTTACATCTGAAATATACTCTGATTTAAATTTCTTTTACATTTAGCAAAAAGCACCACAAATCAAATGGTCCCCGCTCAGAGCTACCAGTCACTCTCATCATTCTAAATCCTCAGTTACTGTCAAAGTAAGATTTCTAATTTAGAAATGGATTTCTATATCTTACCAGTTCTCACAGTACGGTCCAAGGAGCATCAGGATTACATCAAGAGACCACAGCAGGTCCCCTGAAAAATGTAGTTTTCATTTAACACAAAGTGAGAAAAAGTTTAAGGATGATTATTGTCTGCCTCTACCTACAGTGTAGCACAGACAGTTGTAATAACCAGATCTAAGAGCCCAAACCTGCACCGGGCCCCGCTTGGGGCAAAATGTTATCAAACAGCGGTCTGAGGTCTGAAGCTCCCCGACATGACAAAGATGTCCGGGGTTTTCCAGAATGCAGTAAGTCTGTAACTGTGGCCTTGCTCAAAGACATACATTGTCAAACTTACTTGGGTAAAGTACTTTATTTTCAGATTGTGGCCGAGCAGACATACAGAGAAGAACAAGATAAACAGTATTTATCGTCACTGCAGCAGCAGCTCCTGTACACTCCCACTTATAATTACACAACAAATGCTCTGTACGCTGGTGCAGAGAGTGTATTGCTCCGTGAGAAATGTCAAGACTATTTGCCACTGATTATGATTTGACAGCCAAGAGAGCTGTGGTTTGAGTCAGACTTGTATTTATCTAGTCTGACCCCTCGGGGGTACTGAGCGCACACAGGAGGCTGCGGAGTGTCTTTGCGGCCCTGTGCTCACTATCTACTGCACAAATGTTGCCATCTGCTCTGATCAAAAGAATGCTGTGTGGATGCGTTTGCTTTCCCAGTCAGTGAACTCATCTGGCTTTTCCCGCAGATCACCCATTGGCCGCTTTTGGCTGTCCAAAATAACTTTTTGGGTTGATTATACGCTATCTGCTGCCAGTCCAAATTACAGCTCTGTGCTGAGATGGCCCGCAAACAGCCAGAGAAACGGCGCGGTGAGCGTATGTGCACGATGCGAGCGCGGTGACGGAGGGGATCAAGGCCAGTAAAACTCACAGCTGCACGGCTTCCTCGAGAAACCCTTCAACAAGACCGATAAGCAGCAAAACATCCCGTTCACATCACCAATGCTTAAAAAGATAGAGCTGAGCATCAGAAAACATGAGTCACTCGCTAAAATGTTGGACTTCTGCTCTGATTCAAAATAAGCCACATCCTTTTACATGAGACTTCTATCAGCAGAATTCAGTAGCCTTTTGTCAATTAGCTGCATGTATTGAGGTGCAGGTTTGACTTGAAGCTTGAAGACAGGTACCATTAGAGAACACAGCGACAATAATGGATCAGACTGCTTCAGATATGCCACCAGTTATCCTGATTCTGACACTGTAGTCTCTGTTCTTAGTCTGATGTCTTGCCACGATGTAAGCATGTGGTAATGCTACAGTACAAGAGCTATACTGTTATACCAGATAAAAAGAAAAAAATCTAATAAAGTAACTACACTGTTAATGAAATGTACAGTGTGTAGGATTTAGTGGCATCTACTGTAGCAGTGAGGTTGCAGAATGAAACCATCTGAACACCCCTCCCCTCACTCACCCCCTCCAAGCGTATAGGAGAAACTATGATGGTGCTAAAAATGCTAAAAAGTCAAGTCATCCACCACAGCCAGTGTTTGGTTTGTCTGTTCTGGGCTAAACATGGTTGTATCCCCTAGGAAGAGTGCCAGGCATTGAAGCATCTGACTATCATAAATTGAGCAATCTGATCTGGTAACACTTGGAAAGTCCAGAAGAGCCACATGATCAAATGAGATGAATAAGTTCATCAGAAGTTAGCCATTTGGCAGATGGACGTCTCTTGTTCGCACGCTCTATGGGCCCCACAATGCAGAAGCTCTGCGGAAGATCTGCATAATCTAGAAGTATTGAGATCAAGCACATCAGCTGTTAGAAAACTCCCGAAACAACAAAAATCTAAGCAAACTGGTCATCGTGTTTATATTAATAGAGACAGCACTGTCCACTGACCAGAAGAGGTGATTGTTAAAGACGCAAATGAACAAATGGCATCCAAAATGAATGGAAGTGAATGAGAAACGTCCTTCTTCACTCTATGGTGGGTGTAAAGAGTAATCTGACTGCACGGTAATCTGTCACCACTAGCAGTGCATCTGAGACACTTGCTGGCCTTCACTGACAGACAGAGTAGCATGGCGGACGTCTGGTCCTCTCAGTTATTCAGTCTGTGGTGATGGCTCTTCTTCTACTGTTATTTTTTACTCTGTTGCTAATGGCACAGGGGCAGCCCGTGTGTCTAGCCACCTGTTTCCAGGCTATTTCTAATGACATCCACTAAGCTTCTGCCAGACTCTCACATTACCACCTTAATGTCCCAGCTTCCTCTTTGGAAGATTAGTGCGCCGGTGTTAATATTCCCACCGGAAACTTTACATCTCATAGATTTTGCTGCATTACTGAGGCCATGCAGGAATATGTTGAGGCAGTCCTCATCCAGTTGGCTCACTAATGGCACAGTCTGCATCCAGAAGGGCTCAATCCACAAACATGACCACCAGCTTTCAGCGAGATCTGCTGGACAAACTGGCAGCATTAGTGCCGTTCAGGCTCTCATCGTGCTGCTGGCATTGCCATAGCTACAGCACTTGTTTGTTGTACAAGGGAGTGTCCTTTCTAAACCACCTAAATATGGTCTGTGGTTACACCACTTCAAATCACACACTGCAGAGCAACGTACACACACGTGCACACACTCTCAGACTCACACGAGGACCTTACCAGTGATGCCAGCTAGTTTTTTTCCTCTGGCAGCAAATCTAACAAATGTTGAAGGGCCAACAGATAGCCCTGTTTTCCACTTATTCAGTAATACTGTTATTTTAATCCTCCTCTCAAAAGCCACAAACACAGAGGCTGCAGGGTGTGGTGGGATTGACCCAATTAAACCCCAGTACACCCTGAGAAATCTGACAAAACCATAACTCAACCTCACAGCTCAAGAGCCCTGTGTGCTTATTTATGTGTGTGAGAGACTGTCATGAGTCCAACCAGGCTATTTACTGTGTTGCTGCAGGGTTCGACCTGATGGAGTACTTCAACGTGAGAGATGTTCTGGGAACCAGAGACGATGATGGCCAAAGTTCTTACGTCCGCCTTGGAACAATGCCCATTGTACAGCAAACAGAGTAAGTGACAATCCAGTTAGACAACAACACACTGTACATCTTCTTCTAATTATTCGTAAAGATGTGACCTAAAGTTGTGGTCGTGGTAAGAAACACACACAAGACATTATCTGCCCTTGGGTAGATGTAGTACATGCAAGTTCTCAATAGGTAATTACACTCACCGGCCACTTTATTAGGTACACCTTGCTAGTACCGGGTTGGACCCCCTTTTGCCTTCAGAACTGCTTTAATCCTTCGTGGCATAGATTCAACAAGGTACTGGAAACATTCCTCAGAGAGTTTGGTCCATATTGACATGATAGCATCACGCAGTTGCTGCAGATTTGTCGGCTGCACATCCATGATGCGAATCTCCCGTTCCACCACATCCCAAAGGTGCTCTATTGGATTGAGATCTGGTGACTGTGGAGGCCATTTGAGTACAGTGAACTCATTGTCATGTTCAAGAAACCAGTCTGAGATGATTCGCGCTTTATGACATGGCTCGTTATCCTGCTGGAGGTAGCCATCAGAAGATGGGTACACTGTGGTCATAAAGGGATGGACATGGTCAGCAACAATACTCAGGTAGGCTGTGGCGTTGACACGATGCTCAATGGGTACTAATGGGCCCAAAGTGTGCCAAGAAAATATCCCCCACACCATTACACCACCACCACCAGCCTGAACCGTTGATACAAGGCAGGATGGATCCATGCTTTCATGTTGTTGACGCCAAATTCTGACCCTACCGTCCGAATGTCGCAGCAGAAATCGAGACTCATCAGACCAGGCAACGTTTTTCCAATCTTCTATTGTCCAATTTTGCTGAGCCTGTGCGAATTGTGGCCTCAGTTTCCTTTTCTTAGCTGACAGGAGTGGCACCCGGTGTGGTCTTCTGCTGCTGTAGCCCATCCGCCTCAAGGTTCAACGTGTTGTGCGTTCAGAGATGCTCTTCTGCATACCTCGGTTGTAACAAGTGGTTATTTGAGTTACTGTTGCCTTTCTATCAGCTCGAACCAGTCTGGCCACTCTCCTCTGACCTCTGGCATCAACAAGGAATTTGCGCCCACAGAACTGCCGCTCACTGGATATTTTCTCTTTTTCGGACCATTCTCTGTAAACACTAGAGATGGTTGTGCGTGAAAATCCCAGTAGATCAGCAGTTTCTGAAATACTCAGACCAGCCCGTCTGGCACCAACAACCATGCCACGTTCAAAGTCACTTAAATCACCTTTCTTCCCCATTTTGATGCTCGGTTTGAACTGCAGCAGATCGTCTTGACCATATCTACATGCCTAAATGCATTGAGTTGCTGCCATGTGATTGGCTGATTAGAAATTTGCGTTAACGAGCAGTTGGACAGGTGTACCTAATAAAGTGGCCAGTGAGTGTATATTAACTGGTCCAATAGATTTAGTGTGATAGCAACACAAAATAACTATATTTAGTAATATGTATCAATCATTGCCTAAAATAATAATGGAAACTGAATTACATTTTTACACAGGCCCCTAAAAAACAAGAATTACAAGCAATAATGCAGGGGTCGCTTTAGTTGACCAACATTTCAATCATCAACTTACCAAAAATCAATTCAATTGTAGTTGTTAATATGAGGTTACAGCAAGTAGGTGGTTATTTTAGTACAAAGACTGAAAACAAGGAGAGACAGCTTGCTTGGCGCTTTCCAGAGGTTACAGGCTACAGTTCCACCTACAAACATCTCAAAGCTCACTAATTAACACGTGAGATCTCTGTTTGCTTAATCTGTACAACAACTAAAGTGTGAAAAGGAAAGGTTCTGGTTGGTTTGGGGCATGTGCACTGTGCAGATCCAGGCTACCCCCCTCTTTCCAGCCCAAAATGTATTACATAACAAAGAATGCTTTCATGCATTTTTCCTCATCAAATGCTTAAACAATGTAATCGTAATTTCATTCTCCACAGAAATAGAAATAGAGAGGCACACCTCATTTGAATAGATCATTTTTCAACTTGAGAAAGTTGCAATTTGTCATAAAACTGTGAAAGTACATAATTAGAAAGACTGCAATCTGAGCAGTCATGTAAGTGATGTGGTTCTATTTAAGGTGACAGCCACGTATTGGCATGTTACTATTTTAACGACAAACTTTCTTGACGGGCAAAATGATCTTTTACATTGTCAAACATCATATGTGTAGTTCGAGATTAAAAATGTGTCTCTCCCCATTGACTACTGTACAATTCTTTACTGAAATTGGGTCCCATGGTGTACACTGGAAGGGGCGTGACTTCACATCTATAATGTCAAACAGCATGATGTGTCAGATTAAATGTCAATATAATACTGTATGAAAATGTTTTGCTTGTAATCAAAATAATAGAAAGCCTCTCTGCATAGGAAGCAGACAGAGTACTGTATATATGAGCAAAGCTGTTACCAGGTGAATCATAGACACTGTTTGAGTTGAGGTTTGTACAGTACTTGGGTCACTGCAGCTGTGTGTGTATCACATAAAACAACGTGAAGTTTATGTGAACAATAACAATGTGCTTTTATTCTGCAGAGATGTGTTTCCTCAAGGGTTGCCAGATGAATACGCCTTTGTGACAACATTCAAATTCAGGAAAACCTCAAAACGTGAAGATTGGTACCTCTGGCAGGTTTATGACAAATATGGAATCCCACAGGTGGGTCAGCCAAATGTAAACAGTTATAAATGTGACTATTATGTGTCTGGATTTAGCCAATTACACGGTTAACTTAGAACAGGCTCAGGTTTCTATTCATATCCTTTTTAAATTACTGGGCATAAAACATGGAAATAGTGTATTTACCTCTGCCAGGCCAGATAAAATTAAATCCAGACTCCTGATCCTAATTTTCAAATAGGATATCAAATTGTAATACGCCAATTTCGTAGTTGGCCTCAGGGGTAAAGGTTTTCTCTGTACGTCTCTATATTTTCGATCACCTGCATGTTTCAGCTTCTATTGTTAACATGTTCTTGCCTCTGACTTGTCAGGTGTCCATCCGCCTGGACGGTGAGAACAAGGCGGTGGAGTACAACGCTGTCGGGCTGACAAAGGATGCCGTCAGAGCCGTGTTCAAAAACCCTGACGTTGACAACCTGTTTGACCGCAGCTGGCACAAGATTGCCCTCAGCGTGGAGGCCAAGTCTGTGTCCCTTTACCTTGACTGCAAACACATCCAGACCCTGCCAATTGAAGACAGGGAGGACATTGATATCCAGGGGAAAACAGTGATTGGCAAGAGGCTGTATGACAGTGTGCCGATTGATGTGAGTCTTTACTTGTATGTGAACAAGTCTGATATGCTCAGCACTCCGGAGATATTATATTCTGTGTAATGCAAGGTTATTTTCTCGAGGTTGATCTGTTCATCGACTGTTTGTCTGTGTTCGTGCAGTTCGACCTCCAGAGGATGATGATTTACTGTGATTCCAAGCATGCAGAGCTGGAAACTTGCTGTGATCTTCCCAATGGACCTGTGAGTATTTTAGGCAAATCATGAAGATTAATTAAAGATTTGGTTGTCTCCAAATACGTTGTCCTTGTGTAAATTATGAATGGGGGATGCGTGAAAAAGACAGGATCTGTTTAAATTAATAGTTACAGGCAGATCATGCAGATTTGTGTCCAATTGCAGGCCACTTAAAGCTCTCTTGTCTTTATCCCAAGCTAGTCTCTAATTTAAAACACTTGGATTTTTAGCTGGAAAACACACAACGAGGTTAACGTGAACATTCAGTATTTGACTGTGTTGCAGCTAACATGCCACCTCGCTAAATTTGGAAATCCACTTAATATTATTACAGGCTTACAGATGTGCTCAAAGCAACGGCGGTCAGCTGCTAGCTAGACAGCTAAACCAAAAAAACAAAACTAATCAGCTGTATCTGTGACAAAGATCGTAGTTCGCATTCACAAAAGCACATAAGTCAACCATTTTTATATGTGGTTGAGCCAGACAGTCTTAAATGTGAAGGTGTAGTTTAACATTTTGGTAATTATGCATGGAGTCTCTGTTGGCTGGCTAGCAACCTCGCGGTGAAGACAACACTGTGCCTGCCATTGTTAGCTAGAATATATTTACAGCATGTAATTTCCTTTAAAACCTTTTTTTATGTTTTTGTTTTTTTCCAATGGATTTAACACATATGATAAAACATGTTAATTAGTTAGCTTTAATGTGTAATTTTGGACATTGGAGCCAGTCTAAATATTTCCCTCCATGCATGTAGCCTATTATTATTTAGACCTGGATTTGATGGCGCCACTCAGCCTTTCTTCCAGTTTTGCCCTGTGGCCACTTGCGGTATTGCAGCTAAAAATTCCACTGCGGTCCAAAAAGTCTTTCCCCATCGAGCACCAACGTTAAAGAGACGTCTGTAAAACGATTGATAGGACACCTCGCTTTGCAAACTGGGTCATTTATGACTCTTTCTATTATGATTTTTTGATCCATGAAGGTTTTATAATTGTAAAAATGAAAGTGATGTAAAAACTCTAAATCATCACAATGCCAAGTCTATGGACAGAGTGAGAGCTTGTGGGTGGGGTCAGCAGGAGAAACCCTACTGCGCATAACCACGAAGTAAACCCAGAAGATAGGCATATTTTTTGAAAGCAATTCTCATTTGACTGATAAGGTGCCATCTTTGGGTCTGGTATCTAGTTCTGTTATTAATCTATATGGTTCCTCCCTGTATGTCCAGTCTTTATGCTAAGCTAATCGCCTCTGGCTCCACTGCCCTGTATATATGATTTTTCCTATCTCCATACTTAATACACAGGCATGAGATTGGTACTGGTACATGACTAAAATACATTTTTTGTCATGTGGCTCGATGCTCATCATACCTTCTTTCCCCCCTCATTCACACTAGCTTTCTTTTTTATGGTTTGATGATCACTGTTGGCTTTTTGTAATCTCTTTTCAGTGCCCAAAGAAGGTTGTGACAGAGGCCCCCCCCGTGCAGATTCCCACTCCAGCGCCCACTGCTGCAGAGCAACACAGAGGGCCTCATGCGAACTGCTCCTGTCCTGCAGGAGAGCAGGTAAAGCCACCTGACCTTACCAGACCTTACCCCTGCCTATTACTTCCATGGATGAGCGGGAATCCTTTCTTTAATAGCTTTCCAAAGACAAATGTACTTTTATTTCTCACAGGGAGAGATCGGCGCACCTGGTGTTGCAGGTCCTAAGGGTGAAAAGGTCATCTGCCATTGCTTTTAAGTACTAGTTTGTGTGTGACACAATTGTATTATGTTCCGGGTTTGTTTTCTGCTTTTTTATTGTATGAACATACGTTTTCAGGGTGACACTGGCACTAAGGGCGCCATCGGACCGCCTGGGCTCAGAGGACAAAAAGGAGAAACTGTATGAAAACAAAAAATGTGCAAATTTACAAGTGTTGTTCTTCTTTTAACAGTTAATTGATTGAGTTTGTTAGCACACCGTGTTTAGTGCAGTAACGATAGCTTCAGAGCTTTGTTAGCACTGCAGATATACTATCATACACATTTCAGATTGCATGCCTTCCAGCTATTATCCCATCTGCCTCTCCTCCTGCCTCGATAATAATTGATCCTTATCGATTAATTATTTGCAGGGCAGAGTAATCTCTGTCAAAGGTGACAGAGGTGAGAAGGTAAGTAGACCTGCTCTGACTGATGCTGCATGAGCATCATGTTAACCTGCTTGTCTTTGTGCATATTTGATATGCATGTAAATACAAGACACTTTTCTGATTTCTTTCTGTCAAAAATACATTTCATATCTTTCCCTTTCCTATCTTTTGTCTCATGTTTGTCTTTTTGGCCTCTTTTCCGTCAGGGAGTGGCGAGGAAAATGCTCATAGCTGTTATTGTCAGAATTACAGGACAGGTTACCACAGAGGATGTGTAGCAGAGAGCGCAGGCCTGTGCAGACGCCCACCCAGTTCAAATCACAGCCTCTGTACTGCCTGGCAGTGCCAGCTGGGAGTCTGGGAGTATAATTTATTCCTTCAGACAAAGTCCTCTGCATGCATCATTCAAGCTGTCCGGAGAGGGACACTTAAGATGGCCACAAGAGGTCTAGAAAACGAGACATGGTCCTCTCATCTTATTATCTAGTTTGGTTGTAATAGTTTTGAGATGTTTTGGATAACACAGAGGTACCTGCAGTAAATAACTCTGTTCTCTCATTTAAAAAAAAATGAGTAGGGAACGTTTTCATTTTTACACCAGTAATGCAGTCAGACAGGCAGCAGAACTCATTTCATGATAAATTTATTTTCATTTTGTAGTGTCTTGCTGCCGGTTTGATAAAACTGCATTAAATCAAACTTTAATGCAGAGCATCCCCGTTGCTTTTTCTATTCCTCGCTGTCTGCATGAGCATCTGTCTCCACTTTCTTCAAGAGAAGGCTGCAATTTGTTGTTATAAGCTTTTTTTCGAAAGCCGGTGCAAAAACATGACGTCAGCCGACGACTTCAAGCTGCGGTTCCAAACGGCTGCGTCGGTCATCAAGTCGTACGGGGTGAAAGTGAATCCGTCCTGCTTTGATTGCTTCTAATTGCATCTTTAACTGACAAGAACAGGCAATTCCCCACGTAGCAGCGTTTAGATAGATAATGTCTTTTTCGTTATAGGGCACAGAAGAGCGGAGGCCTTTCTGCTAATCTCTGTGATGAAAGAAATGACGTGCGTTAAAATGATATAAGCTCCTAAAATAATTAAAGGGCAACCTTGTGTGACTTGTAAAGTGGTTTATGAAGCAGAGGGAAGTCTTGCGGTGGGCAAGACCTCGTGGTACTGTGTAATTTAACAGCCATTACTTTTCACTCAGTCCAGCGTTCAGATTTCACGGGATTCCTTGGCATCGCATACGACATCAGTGTACAAACCAAAAGTGCGACAGTGTGAAGACAATAGAAAGCCATTGTTCCTTGAGTCTTCGGTTGGATGTGCGACCAGACCATAGTGGGTCTCGGTCAAGTTGTTGACAGCTGTTAGCATATTCTGGCTCCCAAACATTTACTCAAAAGTTTGTGTGTGTTATTGTGTATTTTTTTAACTCTTTGTGTTCTAATTGTAATGTGAATTTCTCTCTTTTGTCCAAATGTCTTCGTCAAAAGTCATTTTATCTCTAACTTACTGTGTTCTACATTAATCCTCCAACCACCATGTACTAAACCGTGTTGTGTGGTGCTACCAGGTTGACAGCACGCCATCGTCGCCATCGGCCATCTTGCATGCTTCTGTAGTACAGACCAGTCAAAGTAAATACTTGCCTTCTGTTTGCAGGGTGATACAGGCAGCATAGGGTTGACAGGTGCTCCTGGACTAAAAGGAGAGAAGGTGTGGCACTTGAGAAACTGGACGTGTGGAGGATTTCTTCAATATGTCCAACCGTAAAAGTTCACACACCGGTTTTAATTATGTGTTTCCAATCGTCTAACAGGGACTCGGTGGTGTGCCAGGTATCGATGGCTTATCTGGAGACAAAGGAGATAAAGTAAGGAGCACACTTTTTTATTATTTCAGTCAGGGTTTGGGGAACGTTTATGCAAATGTGAATGTTTTCATCCGTGTGTTTTTCTGTAAATAGGGTGCAGCAGGAGCGGCTGGTGCTCAGGGGCAGCCAGGCCCAGCTGGACTGAAGGTGTGTAAATGCGGGCCTTTAATTTGCTCACTGTTGGAAGGATTTTTAAATGTGTGATGCAAAAGAAAAAAAGGATATCTTTAGTCGTTCTGGTTTTTCGGCACCGGTCTCAGAGACACACTTGTTCTGTTAAGTGGGCGTACATACGTTTTTCTGGACAATTACCTCTCAGCCGTTCATCGATTTCCTGTGAAAGAGGGGGGCAGTTTGGTTGACTGTCCCTTGGACGAAGCAGCAGCTGGTGAATGAGCCAGCGGGGAGGGGAGGGAGGGCTGCTGGTGAATGAGCCAGCGGGGAGGGGAGGGAGGGCTGCTGGCTCAGGGTTTGGCCAGTGGACTGTGACAGGCTGCTTAAGCGAAGGCTGGAGAGAAGGATCGCCCCCTTTTGATAGAACACAGGGAATAATAAACCACTTCTAAATGCTTCTCTCATGGGACTGTAGATGCATGTGAAAGATAGAGATCAGCCCCTAACCCTCGCTTTGACATACTGTACAGTATACCACTCAGATTTGATGTGTAATTGACATAATACAAAATAAATTCAGTAACAGATACAGTATGTATCACTCAGTGAAGAGGACACTCATGTAGATATAACTACAAGCCTAATATACCTCATTCTGACAATAACTTGCCAGCTAGCTTTGTAACATGATGATAAAATATGTGTTCTAATGGTGAGTGGGATGTGTTTTTTATTAAAACACCACGATTTGTTTTTAATCATAGCCTAGCTAATGAACCAAATGACTATGGCTACAGTAATGGAAAGGGGTTACCCACAAAGATTAGGCTAATTGACAGGTAATTATCGCCAAATACAGCCTTTAAAAGCCTCTTTTAACTCATTGCTTTGTTTTTTATTGCACATTAACTTCATGGTTTAGTGTTTCTACTCTCACTAGACTCCATTTCCAGCAACACAGGCTAGCTTATCTTATGTCTGTTAGCACTTGTTTGCTACCGTGTTAGCCATTTTAACTGCATAAAGCAACACTATTCCAGGCTGTGGTTAACTGTGGAGTTGTCTTGATCCCAAAGAGTAAAAAGAAAGAAAGAAAAGAAAAGAATATAATAGTAATGAAGCTTTTAAGCCAGGCAGTGATGACAAAACACTTATGCCAGCAGGCTGTTAGCCCGACCCTGGAAGACAACTAACTTACTTTATATGACAGTATAATAGGCCCATTTCACAGCAGCAGATGCAGGAAAAGCACAGGTGCTATCAGTAACATTAATGCTGACACTGTGACATAGAGCCAAATTCAGCATATTCCTTTCATTATTTACACCTGAGCTTTTCCTCTGCGACAGGTCTGAATGTCTTTGCGTTAAAAAGCCTATTGAATGGATTCTTCTTCACGATACACCGGTGAATGAAATGATTAAGTGCTTTTTTGCTCTGCAATCCAGTTTGTTTGACTTCTTCCTTGGCGGTTGGAAGGGTTGTGCTTCAGCATGGAATGGTTGCTCATGCATGACCTCAAGCACGGGTTTGCACGTGGACATGAGGTATAACCATGCGTATAACGCCACCTTGCATAATCAAGAAATCCAGGAATGTTAGCGGGCCATCTGACCAAAATGACACACAATAAGTCAGTAATGTTAGTCATGTTCTCTGTGCTGCGACCACGCTACGCTGTCATGGCATATATACAAAAGGTAACCGTGCTCAGGCCCGGTTGCGGCCGGAGCAATTTGAGTGCAGGCCAGCAGGGGACCGGGGAGGAGGGACAATCATGCCTCGGCATGGTTCGGAGCAATTGGGCCAAGTGTGAAAGTGCCCTTAAAGAGACTCTATTACACAGCAGTATCATCATACTTTCAAGTCTTCAAAACAAGTTGGTAAAATTGAACAAAGCATCATTTTCCCCTCTGTGTTAATTGTGATAAACCTGCTGAAAAGCAAAAAAGGAAACAAAAGCTGTCAGTTATTCTGTCCTCACAGCTTCAAATGAGTTCCACGGTGTAAACAAATGGCTTCAGATATCAGTCAGGGCGACAGCTATTCTGAGGCACAACTGCAGTTAAAGAGAACAAGCCGAGCTGTGGTGTATTATTTAAATGAGAATACTTTCCGCATGAATACCTTACTGAAAAACAGAGCGGCGACAGAAATAAAGTGCGTGTGAATGATTGCGAGAGGACGCATTTCTTTCATTCTTCGCAAGAGAGAAGAGTGAAAGTGAGGTGAGAGTTCAAAGGTCAAGGTTCTCCCATGGGGAGGTCTGGTCACTGACATCTGCTGTTTCTTTTTTGGAGGTTTCAGGTTTCTTGGTTGGTCCGTTACACTTCTTACATTGATTCAGCTCTGACTCAGCAGTCTCCCAGTTGGCCTGCTGTGTAATGCTGAGTCACTCTGACACTTTTAGAAAAAGTCAATAACGTCCATGAATATAATGTTGTTCAATTCATGTCATACAGGGAATTCAAGGGGATGGAGGAACGCCTGGCATGCCAGGACCGAAAGGCGTTACAGTGAGTATAATCTGAAAGCACTGGTCAGGATCTGACTCTGGTAAATAATAATGTTCAGTTTTTAAATCATATTGTGTTTTTTTGTTGTAGGGTGAATCAGGCGTAAAAGGTGAAAAGGGAACTCCAGGAGACAAGGTCAGTGATACCGCCTCCTTTTTCTGATAGTGAAAATATCACACTTGAATTGGGACCCTCACACAGTTCCACATGTTCTTACATATGAGCAGCCTGCTACAGCTGTTGGTGCTGGACACATAACACTCTTCAACCAACAGGAGTTCAGTAGCTTCCTCAAGAGCACTTAATCAAAACAGTAGTTCCTTCGGGACAAGAGAGCGAGCCACTCGTTTACTGTCCATGTTTTCCCAGCTTGTCCTGGGGCTTGAACCGTGATGTTAGATTGAACCTGTACAAAGTAGAGTTCATACTCCGAACCCTGACAACAGGGTTAACTTCTGAGAGGGACCATTCTTCTCAGAGGGACGGAGAACTGAGGGGCGTAATTGTGCAAACAGATGTGGTTTCCTTGATTCACTCTCCACACTTCCTGTCTGGGACTGTGTGGGAGCGTTTGGCTATAATGCAGCTCATTCAGGTCGGATAAAGCTTTGTTGATGTCTGAAGTTTCCCTCTGAGCTGTGAACACCTTCCACCTCTTGCAGCCACAATGAAGTTAGAGCGCAATTCAGACTAACAAATCAATGAAAGGTTATCTCCCTGCATAAAACTGGTTGATCTGAAGTCAAGTTGTCAGGATGTTTTTGTGATTTCAGTGAGACTGCAAGTAACACATTGAGCAGGGCGATATAAGAAACAGTGCTAGCAGTTACTTTGTATCATACTGAGATGTCAGCGTCAATTTAAACTTAAACGGCTTTAACAACTGGTCTGTATAAAGCAGTAAACACGGAATGAGTACACTGATTGCTTTTGCATATGGCATGAGGATGTGGAGCAGGATCTAGGTATACTGGAGCTCCATTCAAACATGCTGATGCCAGGTTTCAAGCTTTCTGTCAGTCAGTCAGTTATTGAGCAATTTCCTGTAGGTGAAAACTGGAAAAGTACTTGCCTCAGTGAAGTGATAAAGGGAATAGGTGGTTCAGAGGAGTCACCAGGGGTTGAAGTCAGACCAGTGTTTGAAAGGTCAGAGGTGTGTTTTGGGTGAAACATCTCTCACCACCGTTTGAAATCTGTTCTCTTTTAGAGTGGTAACCTCTAGGGATAGTGACACAGGTCTCCATTTTGGATCGGACAGAAATATCTCAACCGGACGGATTGCCGTCAACATGTTAACATTGTCACATTCTGAGCATGCTAGCGTGATATTAGCATTTAGCTCAAAGCACCGTTGTCATGGATGTTTCTAGCAGAGCGCTGTGCCTCAGTGCAGCCTCACAGAGCTACGAGCTTGGCTGTCGACCCTTGGGTCTTGTATTCTACCGTCGCCTTGTAGATCATGTTTTTCACCCGTGTCTCTCTGTTTGTTTGTTGGTTGGTTGTTATGTTAGCAGAATTACACTTTTTCTCACTTTCTGTAACATTGCTGGTTAAACCCTCAGGGAATAATAGAACATTGAGGTCTATTGAGGTGGCTGGTATCTATGAGTGAGTACAATTTGATGCTGATCTGGTGAGCTTAAATATGGTTCAGCAGTTGTTGGTGGTTAAACTAAGTGCTACTATCCTATAACTATAGATATATTTTTCCATTTCGTTCACTACTGACAGGTCTTCTTCTTTGGATTTTCTGTTGTTGATTCTGTTAATATTTGAGTTTCTTGACTTACTAAATGTAAAACGTTTCATGACCTTATACATACCTATATCACTTATGTATATATGTGTATATATATAAGTTATATTATATATTATTACATAATTCTTATAGCAGTACTTTAAACATGCTCTCTTGTACACTTCCATTTTAGGGCGAGTCAGGTTCAGCTGGCTTTCCTGGCAAACCTGGTGTTCCTGGAAAAGATGTAAGTCGTGATCCTGTTGAAGATCGTGCAGCTACAATCAGACCACAGATATTAATCTGTGACAGATTAGATGAGTCACCCTTCGTACTAATGAAGCTGTTGTCTAAAATGTATTAGGGCCTGAGAGGACTGGTTGGTGCGCCTGGGCCTGGCGGAGTAAAAGGCACCAAGGTACGCCCCAAAACACTCTTTTCATTTGATTAGAAACAATTGAAAGAGGATATTGCATGTGAGCGTAATGTTATTAAGCTGCATTGATATAAATCATGAAGAAGAATCATCGGTTTCCCGAGCTACTGTCTGCACTCTCCAGACATTCCTCAGTCTCCTCTGTGGACCATCAAAGTCAGCCCACTCATTTGTCTGAGTTCATTTGTCTGTCTGTAATTACTGACTTTGATGATTCTTCCAGCGGTGCACACATGCTGATACCACACCCATACGCACGCACGAGGATGCACGCATTCACACATATGCACAAAGAATTTCCGCGGCCGTTCACGCACAAGATTCGCTTTTCCTTTAGGCCTACGATAAGTGCGCTCTTTAACGAGCGTCATCTCATAAATTATGGTCGTTGCCGTATCATTATCATATTGCCCAGGGTGCTTTACTCTGAAAGCGTCTTGATTCTAATGATGGGGTTTTCATCCTTGTGTGCACTACGTCACAGGGGGAGAGAGGCCTTCCCGGATTACCTGGGGACATGGTGAGTACCGAAAATAGACCAAAAGGATGGAAGAATTATATTCTTGTGGATTACAGGCTTGTTTGGGGGTGAAGAACATGATGGAGGGATGGAGTTAGAAAGATTAACAACATTTTTAAAAAGCAAACCAAAACAACAAACAAACATGTAACTAAGGTATAATTAAAGACAGTTATGCACTTTTATGACTATTATTTTAACAAACCAGGTAGTGATGGACAAGATTGACCTACTGACCTCGTTCTTCAATAGAAAGCACATATCTAGACAGAAGAAGCTGAACAATTAGGTGATGAACTAAATATAATGCTGAGCTCTGAAACAATGAGGTTGTTGAGCCTTTTCTTTTTAAAATGTGATACCCAACATCACACTTACATTGTGAATGCTTCATGTTATAGGTATTTTTAATATTTTTTGACATTTTTTATGTAAACGTTTCCTCAAAAAAAATAATGAGCAGAATGATCATTTTCCACACAAAGCCATAGAGGGTTTGAAACACAGTGATTAGCCCGAGGTATCACGATGAATCGGATAATGATCATTTAAAAAAACATAATGTGATCATTTATTTATCTTTTCTTTTTCACTCCAGGTTCAACAAGAAGGCCTGCGGGGTGAAAAGGTAAGTAACTGCTCAATGATGAAATAGTTTATGGTGTTTACCACATTAACACGTAAGTCAATATTTAAAGACGACCTCGTTGTATTGATGATGTTAGTAAAGTATAATTAGCTGCTGGTTATTAGGAAAAGAGGTGGGTTGCAGATTAAAAGTGTGTTAATGTGTTAACGTGCAGTGTTAATGCCATAATTACAAATGCAGTCATCAACATGAACACAAATACAACTATATACACCACCATGCACTATGTTGGTGTATTTACTTTATAGGAAATTGGCCTGTATGTGAAAAATAAACTGTACATACTGTATGATTCCTCAACAGTGTCAACAAAACCACGTAAACTGTGACTGTAATCTCCCATAATAATAAAAGCTATATCATACAGTTATTTATTATGGCTAACTCATGTGTTTAACCTGTTTCAGGGAGAGGCTGGACCTCCTGGGCCTCAAGGGCCTGAAGGCCCCCAAGGGCCTCCTGTAAGGATCATGATTTATTACTTCCTTCCTATGTTTTCTCTCAGCTGCTGTTTCACGTTTCATATTTTGTTGATGTGGAAAAACACCTGTGCAGACGTAATGCTGAGCAATTCAAAAAAACACTGCTGAACATTTTATTCCACAGGGTCCTCAGGGTCATCAGGGTCTACCAGGGGAGCCTGGAGAGTTCGGCCAGAGGGTAAGAATTTAATTTTCTTTTACTGCTGTTTCTGGCAGTTTTAATATCTAGGATTGAGTTCACAGCACATATCGAGCAGACAAACCGGGGTTCTCTTGTACATGTTTGTTCCGGAGGCAGAGCAAACGTCAGTGGAGTTACAGTATATCATTGGACAAAAGGAGAACAAGTTTGGTTACTGGATTGGCAAAGAAAATCTGTAGTGTCCATCCATCATTCCTTCTTTTTATGAAGCTGGCACTCATGATTAAGGCTAATATGGCAAATACGAACTCTGGCAGAACCATTAACTTATCACCAGTTACTAACTTCAGCCACTGAGGCAGTACTTCTCACTCTACACATCATATCACATCAGCTTCACCAGAGGACAATAATACATATATGCAACTTCTGGTTAGTTGTGTTAATATGACATACAATGATTTTTATAATGTTATTAATGATGTCAGACGATCACAGTTTGGTTAGGTTGAGGCTGCAAACCTACTTGTGGGCTTGGGGCTAGGAAGACATTGTGTTTCAGGTTGAAATAACTACATTCAGTCTTGTAGTGTAATATACTTTTACTGTACAAGACAGACTTTCCATCAAAGAGGGATGTTTAACTGTTGACATGTGACTTGGTAACGTTAGCACATTTACCTTAAACTAATTACAAATCCACGTCTCACTTGTTCCGATTACTGCTCAGAAGAGCTTCATAGCGTTGGCTATAAGAGCCAGGGGTGTAGACAGCCTCTTTCTGACCCTCAGACACAACGTTACCTTGATAATCCGTCTCATTTACCTCGTAGTTAACTTCTGAATTGCTGAAATGCAGTCACAGGTAAAGCGGTCTGGAGTCAGTTTTTTAATCTTCAGTTCATGTTATGCACAGTAATAATGTACACACATGACTGGCACCAACAATGATAATGCTGATTCATACCAAAGACTTCTGCATCATTTTTCTGATGTTTTTACATTATATAACAAAGCATGAAGCTCATTAATGTTACAAGCTTGAGAGTCAAAATACTTAAAAACATCTGGAAAAAGCTGTTCATTGGGTATTGTTCCCACAATGCATCTGTGCATTTGAAATTTACAGTCCTGGTCCAAGCAACACGTATTCATGAATATATGAATGTATGCAACATAAGTCATGTACATCGATGTACACTTACATCATTTTTGTAAATGGGGTTAATGCTGTGTCATCTGTCATCGGTTTAGCTAACTTCCTGTCCATTCTGCAGTAATCAGTCCCCTCCCTCCTCTCTACGTCACCACTACGTCACTAGTTACCAGACATAGTTAGTTTACTGCTCTGATTGGATAAAGTGAGCAGGGATACCAGAACATTTATTTTGTCTTTTACTGCATGAGTAGGGGGAGGGGAGACAAGGGTTACTGACCAAACACTCTATAACAGTGATTACTGTTGGAATATACAGGTATTTAACACTCATTTTAATTAAAATAAAAAATACATCACTTGCAGCAGCTTTAACATACCTGCATCATAAAATAAAAACAAATCACTGTTGAGTCTGGAGGGAACGTGAATTACAACCCCCGACATCCAACTAAAGGGGAACCTACAGCATCAGACTTCGAGGCGTAGGGTGACTGACGTGGCTGCTGTGTTTGACACGTTGGAAGTGGGAACGTGCTGGGAATACCCACACATTTAGTTTAGATAGACGGACAGACAGACAGCTTTATTAATCCATGAGGGGAAATTAGGTTATCATAGCAGCAGGTACAGTACATTCAAGTACAAATACAATCAAAATACAAGGGCAAATATAGAAACATCAAAATGCTTAAGTAGTTATAAAATAAAATAAAATAAAATAATATACTGAGGTAAATAAAGTAAAATGCTGAGGTTAGAAACAATTGCTGTGCTGGTCAAACACTGAAGAAGTCAACAGTGACTGAAAGCTAAAAGTAGAAACTGTGTCCTCCTAACTATCTGACACCACAACACTGTTTGTTTTTGTGTTTACAAGAAACTGAACCTTTTAACGCTTAAATAAAAATGTGATAATAAGGGAAAAAATACACGAGAGCTATTTTCATGCTGGGTGTTTTGGGAGTTGTGCGCTTTTTTCAGCCTCAGTCTGACTTTACATATGCAGAAAACCTGTCTGCTGAGCTTTAACTAAAGTGAGATTATTGTGCCTCCGGAGAAGCTCTTGTAGAACAAAACTCTAATAAGCAGTAATTGGAAGTTTACACTGTAGTCCCATAACTGCGTTTATCATAGTCCACTGGGATTATGTAGAATTAAGAAAACTGATATTTATTCCTCATGCTAATGAGAATTCATACTGTTGCTTGTGTTTTTTATCTACAAAAACTGTCCCTCGTCGCTCGTATTCTTTCCCTCGGTCTCGCTCCACGCCGGTCCCGTCGCACAGCAGTGTGTAATTAAAACAGACACAGTGCTTCCACATAATTTGTTCCTCAAAAACATTAACAAAGATAGTGACCTCCGTTCCCCCTTTCTACTGGGAGCAATTAACTTCTCATCAGCAATATGTTGGAATTAACATTTGCAGCTGCTCAGTTGGGCAGCAGAGGCGAGGCGAGGCGAGGAGAGGCGAGGCAAACCTCCTCTGGCCACAAATGAAAGACTTTTTTCCACCACCAGAATGCTTTGTCCTCCGCCAGACAAGCTTCTGTGAGATCGAGGGATTTATAGTTTATTAACATGAATAACACGATCACATTGGGTTCAGATTCCACAATATGAGGAAAATTGTCCTCTGTGCAGCCCTTTATTTTTTTAATATCATTGGAGGTCCCGCTGAAGCATTTTACAGTCCCACAAGATGCTTTCCAAGTGTATCCTAGAAGAAACAGACAGATGGTGAGGAGCTTGACCTATTTTCCCCAGCTTTAGGGTTGTTATACCTCAGCTGAAGATGCACAGGGAGAGGGTGTGGGGGGGGGATGAAGGTAGGCTGAGAGCTGTGATAATAGGGCAGTCTCCACTGCTGGCGGTGCTGATAGAGAGGGCTGTATGGTTGAGTTGGTATAGATTGAGCCACTCTCACCTCCACTGCAGCAAAGCTCTCATCAGTCGTGTGTGTCAGCGCTGCTGAGGCCTGTCTGTTCACCTCTATCCTGATATGACAGCTGAGAGCAGCCCGGTCTGGAGTGTGGACGCTCTCATAGGGCTGCAGTGGACAGCATCAATAGAAAGAAATATAAGAGAGAAAATGGTTTCAGAAGCAGGTGGCAGGGTGCTCGTGTTGACAGGCGAATGGAAATGTGACAGTATTTTGGGAAGGCAAGGGGAAAAAACTAACATTATACAAAGACAAAATGACATCTTTAGCTTTATGGACATTTTAGCAAGGCTAAAATAAAACATAATTAAGTTTAATTATTCAATAATTGATTGGAAATGTATTACTTAAAAAAAATGTATATAAAGTTAGCAAGAACCAAACCAAATGATTTTCACTAAACTCTGAAGCTGGCAGGAAAGTTATCGCTGCTCACTTAAGCTAGTTACGTTAGCTTTAGCAGGAGTTTTGGGTTTAGTTGCTGCCTGTGGAGTAACTGACTGAATTATCTGACTGGTTTACCTTTTTTTCCCCCTCCAGTTACAGAGAACAGTTAGGGTAGAAACTTGTAAGTAAATTTAGTTTACAGTATAGCTTAGCTAAGGCTAGCTGTAGCCGTCTCACCAGCTAGCTTTCACTGGGAGAATGTAGCTCTCTGTCTTCAACAGTTTCTATAAGACAGCCCAGGAAGTTTATGCCATAATGATTTTTAACTGTTAAAACAGGTGTGAAAGATGTTAGACTCTAGTATCAAGAACATTTTGACCAAATATAGGTCGAGTTCATGTGTTTTGACTCTGTAGAGCACAACTGCCTTTTAAGCTCCACACAGCTAGCTAAACATCAAACTAAATAACCATCTCAGATCAGAAATTTCAAAGATGTAATACGTCACGACTGCCGATTACCCAAAAGTATAAATATATGACTCACTCAGATCTTAACAAAGTTAATTAATCTCAATTTCGACAATTTATTCCTGTGGAGGAAAATGGAAGTAGGCTTACACTTCTGTGTTAAAATGCCAAATAATGGCCGACTAGACCTTGACTGTTGTATATTTTGTTGAGTTGTGTACTTTATTACAAATGTTTCCAACAACGTTCAGCCCCAGACAGAAAAAGAACATCATTTTATTCAAGGTTTGTTTCCTTTGGTTCTTGTGGGACTGAGTCAGAGAGCGAGGAGGTTGGCTGACGTACTACACAGAACGTGAATCTATTAAACATTAGCTTGTCTGTGAATATTTCTATCCAAGTGGTGTCAGATAGCATTTCATCAGCAATGGTTACTTAACAATAACAACAACTCCCATGATCCCACACTAGCCTACTGAGGTATTTTATTTAGAGTCAGAGACCTCCAGCTGCAGAGATTACATCCTGTGCAATTAAATGACAGACTTGTAAGTTTAGGTGTCAGTGTTTTATATTCTATCTTTGTTTTCTAAATGTTGTTTCAGAGCCCTCTCTAACCTGCATCACTCTGCATTTTTAAACCCCCACAGTTGGAGAAATCACATGACGTCATTGCCTCAGTAGTAGCTGTTAAAACCTAGAAAACAGCTCACCTTATGCATTGAATGTTTTTCAATTTGAATTTCTGTCTGCTGTCTTTCAGGGAAAGAAGGGTGAAAGTGGGTTGCCTGGAGTCGACGGCCTTCCCGGACCCCCTGTAAGAACAAATTCCAGTTTCGTAACAAGCAAAACGTACACACGTCAGTAACACACTTGTTTAAAATGACCCTTTTGTTCGTGCGAGGGCTCCTGCTGGTGCTTGTTCTTGCACCTCAATGACCTCTCAAGGAGAGCCGAGGAGAATTAATTTGGTGTTTTAATTGTGTGGGTTTGTGTGGGATGGATTTGTGTGACCCACAGAGCACAAAATTACTGCTCTCTCAAAGGTGTCTTCACTGTGTGTTTTAATGGAGGGAAAATAAACAAGCTTTATTAAAACCAACAGGTTATGTCAATTAATTTTCCAAATTGCTCCCTGGAGCAAAATAGAAATGCACCTGTCTTCAAGTGGTATCCAAGGCTGAATGAGCTGTGAACAGTGCTGTAATACTGCCCTCTGGTGGCTGCTCACTGGTCCTGACGTCTAAAGAGGTCCAGATGGATGAAATTCTAGGTCTTAAACACATTCGGCAATAGAGTATTCAGCATATATGGCTAACTGGCGCAGTGTTTCTATTAATTCCATATACAAAACCCGCATTATATGAGTATAACCATGAAATGCTGATCAAGTTATCAGCATTTGATTGTTCTCACTGATGTTATTGTTTATTTTGCAGGGTCCTCAGGGTCCACCTGGGGCAGCAGGAAGCCAAGGACACACTGGACCTCCTGTAAGCGACAAGGCGTCATCATGACACATTAATCCTTATGATCATTTGTTTTGGCAAATAAATGTCTGTTACAGGATGAATGCTCACATACCTTTTGTTTCTCTATGAAGGGTCTGCCTGGTGAAATTGGATTTTCAGGCAAACCTGGCGAGTCTGGAAAGCCTGTGAGTTGGCCTTTTATTCTCAAATAAAAATACATTGTATTGTAAATGGTACTTTGAGTCATCGGTGTTCAACCTCGTCTCTGTTCATGTCACTAAATGTCAACCTTTTGTCATTTATCTTCAAAGGGTCTTCCTGGAAAAGATGGTCTGGACGGTCTTCCTGGAAATGACGGCGCGATGGTGAATGTGACCTTTAGAATGAATTTTCTTTTTTTCTTTGTTACTTGTTTTTCTTGTTTTTGCCTTCCATGCTCACAGTGAACAAATCTAGCAGGTCGAGTTTGAAGCTGCACCAGTCAATAATTTAATATGAACAGTGGCTGATATCATTTGTTGTAATATGAAAGGGTTCACTTATATTGACAAAACAACTGAGAGTTATCACCCAAATCAGCTTTTGTCTGTCTTATAGCTCATTGTTTTGATTTTCAGTCTGCAACTTTAGAGTTTTGGTTCCCGAGCTGCAGCAGGCAGCCAAACATTTGAAAACCTACCGTTTCTCTGTTTGATATATAAATCAAGTGAGACATAATAGTAGTTCAGTAGCATTTTAGGCTAAACAACAGTGCAGGAATGTAACTACGTTATTTATATTTACTCAAGTACTGTTATTATTTACAATTTTGAGTTATTTGTACCTGAGTATTTTGGAGGCAAATCCTGTACGTTTTACTCCACTACATATATGAGATAACTTAAGTCACCAGTTGTTTTGCAGATGCATGCTGCATCGGAGCCAAAGTAGTGTATCTTGAAAATAACTTTATTCTATAGGCAGTCAGAAGAAGAAGAAAAAAAAAAACAACCATTCTGATGATCCCAAAAATCCCTAGTGTACAGTTTGCACAGTACACACATGTAAATATATGTATATTTTCAAGAAGCTCCTCACTTTTTATTATTTTGCAGAAACATACCTTGTTTAAGACATTTGGCTCACACAATAAATTGACACTGAGCTGTATTGGTTTTACCGTTAAGCCTGCGACACACAGTATCCGGCAAATGTTTCTGGTAAATACAGTTCTTAGAAAGTATGACATCTAAATCGAAATCTGGTATCTCTGAAGGGACCCAGGGGAGAGCGCGGAGCAGATGGTTTTCCTGGCAAGTCTGGACCTAAGGTACTCTGTCTTAATCTTGCCCAGCAACACACTGGACACGACCGAAGACATATGCAGCTTATGAGATAGCAAGTGTATTTTCCATATGCAAATCTAACATTTGAACGGCCGTGCGTCTTCTCCCCAGGGTGATGACGGGCCTCCAGGACCAAGAGGACCTCCGGGGGAGAGAGTGAGTGAACAGCTGTTGACTCTTCTTTTTGGTTGGGAATATTTTGCAAGATAATGGAACATCATTTATAACGCCACATGTATGTTGCTGTTTGACAGGGAGAGGGTGGTTCTCCTGGACAGCCTGGTTCTGATGGAGCAAGAGGAGAAAGAGGTGTCCCGGTAGGTGTGATTGTGCTGCTCACAGCTTTTTATCGAGCATCACCAGGAGTTTGTTCATTTACAGCTATAAACCTGCATTTTGCAAAATGATTCCTGATTTAGTATTGAATTGTGTCATGTCTACAGCGGTGCATGGGGAGATGTTCCTGAATCCTAGTGAAATTACCTGTTCCTAATTTGGCTGGGTTGTCTCCAGGGACAACCTCAGGGGCCGCTGGGTCTCCCCACATGCCGCTTTGAGCACTTGACTTCCTTCTTCCAATTAAAAAAGTCTCTATTTGCCTGTTTTAAGGTGCATATTTCCTCTGTGAAATGTTTTAAATGTTGTTTTTGGCTTCTCTTTCATAGGGAGAAAGAGGACAGGATGGACCACTTGGGCTGAAAGGTGATAAGGGCGACAAGGTAAATAAGAAATAAGCATTCGTCAAGTATATTTAAATGCAGGAGCTGAATCCACGCTGCGTATCCGACAGTGCCACAGTAGTCACAGAGTCATCCTCTTGTGTCTCAGTAATGGCCACCCTGCAGTATTAGCTGTAATAAGGTCATTAGTATGCAGACAATGTGAACATATTGTCTCTCGCCTCAGGGTGAAACGGGTGCTCGGGGACTACCTGGCGCTCCAGGAGATGTAAGTAAAACTTCTGCTGTTTCTCGTGTTCATGTTAACATGGAGTTAAGTAACAGCCAGGCAATGTATGACATTACCATGATGGAAGAAGTGGAGCCGGTGATACTGTTTCACTGTGTTTTCTACTGTCTGGTTTTTATTCTTCACAGGTGGCAAATGTCATTCCTGAGCCTGGTGAACCTGTGAGTAGACTTCTGTTATTACACACACCAGACTGTGTTATACGATTTTTGGATGTTAAGATATAGCTATTTTTATTTATTTATTTATTTATTTTGATGATGATTCAAAGGTAGATATAGTGATGACCATAACTAAGTACATTTACTCAAACACTGTACTAAAGTACACATTTGAAGTAAATGCTGCATCAGAGCCAAAGTACAGTAGTACATTTTTAAATACATTTATTTCATCAGCAGTGGGATTTAAAAGAAACAAAACACCCATTTTGATAATCAGAAAAATGCTGAATATCACATCTGATAATCTGCCAGGATGGTAATCTGTTGACCCACAGTATACGGTATACACACATGTACATATATGTTTAATTTACTTTTACTTGTACTTTTGATATCAGATACTTTAAAGGTGCAATATGTAAGAATTGGCCACCTGTTGAATTCATTCTCAATCCAAAAAGGAGGTAGCATATCACCAGCATAACCGCTAACCACAGCTAACAGCAACTGCCATTAGCTACTTAGCTCAGTTAGCCGTGCAGCTAGTGGTACGGACTGGGAGCTTGGGAAGATTTGTGTTTTTTGACCGCTAACACCGGAGGTTTGGACTAGAACAAACCAGGGCTAGCTCGTTAGCATGCTAACTTCAGCAGAAATCTCTGCAGCACAGTACATAGACGTCTCTGACAAAACATCAACGCTGTTGTTTCACCAAAGTAATATTTTGAGTACTTTTTACAACAAAAGTTAGATATGTGTGTTTTTATATACAGTCCTGTACTGTATTGTATACAGAGCTGAAGAGCTGAACCTTCTTTTGTTCCTCACCTACTTCTGTTCTGTCAGAACTTCTCATTGTGTTGTCTGCTCACGTCTCTAGGGAAAACCTGGAGAGAAAGGAGAGAAAGGGGATCAAGGGAAGCCAGGAGAGATGGTGAGTGTCTCTCTCTTTGTTGTCTTCTTCCCCTTCACATGACCAAACTTCATCCGGCAATACGCAGAAGCTTCCACTAGATGTCAGTAGAGACTCAGTGTGGCAGCGCTGCTGTAACATGTGAACTCGGGGGACTATCTTTAATTGGCTGAGTAAATTAAACTGTGAGAGAGAGAGAGTATTACACTGGCCTGATTCTCTATCCATTTCAGTTTATACTACATTATAGTAGTTGGACCAGAATAGAATGAAGAATATATTAGTGTATTTAGGTTGAAGTTGGCCTGGAAGCAGCATTATGCACCATATTTAAAACCACACTTGCTAGCTAGCATGTATTTCCATTATCTTTGGCTTCCTCAAGCACCCTGTGAAGATGATTAACAACAGAACGTTGTAATAATTCTTCATGGATGGATGTTGCTAGTATCTATAGCTTTCATTGCACAAGCCTCATTAATTTCATATCTTCTATCTTTATGAGAAACATGACATCATAACTTGGACAAGATTATGTCTCTAATTGGCTTGTAGGCATACACTGTTAAAACTCATGTTATTTAATGTGTCTTCTCCGAAGGGTCAAAGAGGGTTACCTGGTGAGCAAGGCTTTAAGGGACCAGCTGGACCGATGGTAAGACACCTGTGATCCTGTCAGTGTGCTGCAGAGTGATTTAAAGTGGAAAAGGTCTAATTTGACATTTTAACTCCAGGGTCCAAAAGGTGACACTGGACCTACAGGAGAGACAGGACGTGTTGGAGACCCTGTAAGTTGTCTGATTTCACGAAATACACCTTTTTTTTTTACAAATGGGAGGATGTACTGTACAGTTCCAGCTGTAACGGCTGATGTGTTTCTCCCAGGGTCCACCTGGCATAGCTGGTCCTCCAGGTGCCCGTGGATTACCAGGGAACGTGGTAGGTCCTTTGTTACTCCTCAAATTAAATTAAGGTGCAAGTCATTGATATATCTGCATTTTCTGCAACAAGGTACAAACAATATCTCGTGACAATAAAGTACTTAACTCTTAAACGTTGTTTGTCTTATAGGGCATTCCAGGGATCATCGGGCCTCCTGGTCCAGCTGGACAGAGAGGAGACAAGGTCGGCCTATTTTTTAAAAAAAGTGTATGCTTGTCTGTGATTGGATGTTTCTTTGAAAGTATTGTGACAACATTCAGAACGGTTCTGGCAATGCAGATTCTGAATCACACTGCAGAGGAGAGAGTGACCTTGTACGTCCTCCATTATTGTTTCAGCAGTCTTTGAATTCATTTTGATCCTGCAGCAGCTACATGTGGCTGTGAAGTGTCTTTCTTCAGTGTCTCATGGCTTTTTCGTTGTCTTTATTTTCATTCTTTGTTTTTTTCGTATGTGGTTTTATTCAGAGGTCACTGCAGTGTCACACCTTGAATGTGTGATTTGTTCCCACCTTGTCTTTAACGTTCACTCACCTACTGTAAGTTAGGGTGACTACAGGCTGATAGTTTAGCATTTATTAACAGGACATGATGCATGTCAGTTGTCAGTGTGTGTGAGGCTGTGGTACTAATCACAGTGCAGTTATAAAAAAAAAATAATATTTTATTAATTACAAATAGTAATTTGCTATTAAAATAAGAAACCACACCCAGTGTAGAATTCTGAACAGTAATGGCTTCATGTTAAAGTATAAAGGCACCTGCTTGTTGTATCGTTGAGAGTCGACAAAGTTTTTCTTAATTGTGTTGTTTCTTTTAGGGCGAACCAGGTAAACCAGGACAAGCAGGTCCCACAGGCCAACCTGGAGAGCCCGGTGTAATTGGACCCCCTGGACCACCAGGGAAAGGGAAAGACGGGCAAAGTGTAAGACACATCTGCTTTCTGTCACACTATGTTTATCACTTAAATATACTTTACTTTACTTTTAAGTTTACCTCAGACATGTTGTAGATTTGCACAAATCTTAAGCCACAGAGTTTTTGAATGTATGTGTAAGTATCAGGGCATTTAAAGGGAAAAAGACAGACTGGGAAATATTCTTTTTTAATTACTTACATTTTTTCATATGTCATATATATGACCTTGTGATTTCTTGTCTTCACTGCTACCATCGGATTTAAAGGGTAGGTTCAGCATTTTCAACCAAGAAATAGTTTCATTAATGTTGTTTCCTGTTACTTGTGATGAGAAAGTCTCATATCATCTATTTCCACAATGTCTTCACTGAGTGAAATATTTAAGCTCCCTGTTTTTATAGCTGAAGAATTCCATCAAATACAACATAGTAAATGTCTTGTGCACACTTTTGCACTAAAGCTTAAAATAAAGTTATGTTTAATATTGAGTTTGTACTGTAAGGGCGTGTCCAGAATCTTCAATGTCACAAACATGGCTCTGTTTAATGGCTCTATTTTAACCTAGTTACATCACCATAGTTTGGAGCAGGTTATGTTTCTAGTTTTTACTGAAATCAGCTGAAAAGCACAAATCACAGTTCCTTTGTAAATATCGTCACTCTGTAATCAATAGTAATGAGCCATACCTGTTCTCGGCTGAGGGAATAGCCTTCTGTTTATACTTTAGCACTTTGGATTATGTAGTTACACTGCTGCTATATTACAGCTAAGAGAACACTGAAAAAAAGACCATTGGTTTTCATCACAGATAACATTCAATCAGTAAAATGATTTCACTTTAATTTGGCCAAAAACAAAATGATCCCCACATATCCTTTAATATGTGACAGTGCCAGACCCAAATGTAATTCTTGATTATAATCTTTGAATAAGCTGTTTCAAGTTTAAGAGTGCCGTTGTCACATTAGAGACACATACTGGCAATTTTACACAATTAGTGATATTCTGCTAGCGTTCCTGACTTATTTGCAGCATCGATGTTGCCTAAAGGTTTATTATTTTTTCATATTTTCCATCTGTAGTAGTAGTATTGTGCAGAAGAAGAGTGGAATGAAGCACCAAATGCTCCGTTGTATGGGAACGTTAGTTAAAGAAGAATGTCTGAAGCAAGTCGATAACCATCATTGTGATAGACGTTGGACGCTGGACGCTGGAGATTCAGGTTTTGTCGAGCTCACAACCTGGCTCTGTCAAACTTTTTTTTTGTCCCCTGTCCCCAGTCACATTTGCTTCATAATACAGGGCCCTGATCAGTGGAGTTTGAGCTATAAGACATGTCACTAGTAAACCTATTAAAAGTAAAGGTTCCATTAGGGTAGTGCTGTGCGTGATTGTAAGTCACAGGAAACAATATTTTGATAGTAGAAACGCATGTTCATCAGCTCACTCATTCTTTCTTATGGTAATAGAAACCTCATTTACGTGCAGTCTCTCGTCTTCCACGTGTGTTCTGCTTGTAAACGTCTCCCAGCCGGCGATACATGTTGAACCACAGCACAATATGACCGGCTGTATGGGGAGAAAACGAGCCTGAGTAGGCACATTTTGCGCTGCAGCTCAACATGTCTCTTCATCATTTTTCACCCCAGACATGTGGCCGTCCTGCTGACGAGGCGAACAGGAAAAACATTGTTAAGACATATCGCGTTAAAGCAACACGGCAGCACAACAGATTTGGCTCACAGCAGCTCTGCTTTTTTACAGCTGCCAGGTGCGGCCCTGAGGCCTCGCTGCAGATTTCGTGCATGAGGCATCGCAACACGTGCACGCTTTTAAACTCCAAGTGATTTATTCAAAAGAGGCTTAATTTTAGCGTTGGAGTCGCAAAATACACGTAATTGTTGTGATTTGTGATATTACAGGGAGATCCAGGACCACAGGGAATTCAAGGACCCCCAGGACTAAAGGTAATGTAATTTCAGAAGTTTCCAAGAAAGTCTGTGTGTGTGTGTTTGTGTGTGTGTGTGTGTGTGTGTGTGTGTGTGTGTATGTGTGGGCTTCATAGGTTGCCTGAGGTGGCTTTTTTTCATGCACAGGTGTTCTTTTGTTGATTTTTTTTGGCGCGGATAAGAAAAACAATTCATTTTTGTTGAAAGCAGCAAAAGCAATTTCTATGTCCACCGCACTGTGACCGTTGCTCTGATTATGAGCGTCCTTGCTGTGAAGAGCTTGATGTCGAGGGCACCGAATGGGAGAGGCTGGACAGGGGCATTTGCTGGATTTATGGTGTCAAATCGCTCACCCTCATCACCCATTCGTTTTCTCTTCTGAGTACCAAAATGTCAGCCGTAGATTGTTTTTTTTTTTGTCTCTTCGCAGATTAAAAACAGAGTGGTATTTTTGGGATCAGCAGGCATTGCTGATTGTAACAGTTTCTCTGCCAAACATTACGGCTGAGCTGACATTATCTGAGGTGCAGGATGGTGAAGTAAACTTTGTTTTCCTCACAGGGTCAACCCGGGTCACGAGGAGAACCAGGGTTACCAGGGGACAGGGGTCAAGCAGGAGAAGGCAAAGTGGGACAGATGGTATGAGCGTCGACGTCAGCCAGTGTTACATCTTCATCTTCCTCCAGTGCTTCTATGTTAACGCTTTTAAATGTGCAATGTTCCTTTTTTTTAATAGGGGACTCCGGGAAAGAATGGGGAACCTGGACCTGCGGTAATTATTTTCTTAAGATTGATATCGAGTTTGTTTATGTCTATAAAAATGTCTCCCTCTAATATCAGTTCATCTCTTCCAGGGCTTGAGGGGTCCGCCGGGAGTTGCTGGTCCTCAGGGCCCAGCAGGACATAATGTGAGCCCACAAGTGAAAACATGAGTGATTGGATTGGATGAATAAATAAATGTCCTAAAATAATAAAATAAATAAAGGTATTGAGACCCATTAAACCCAAAATGACCGCAACAGCCTATCACCTGTCTGGCTCCGATCTGCCTGCCTTGGTTAGAGTTCATAAACTGTCATAAAAAGTGACATCATGAGATGGAAACTTGTTTTATATTTTATGGTTGCATCATAAATTTTGTCTGTGTTCACTCTTGTGATTATTTCTTTAAGGTGAAATTTATGACACTTTGAACACTAATGTAGCAGCAAATAACTTTTTGCCATGTAAGGATATAGTGGAGCAACAGCATCCTGAACCGAGTACGAGGTCACGCTCCCTCTGTGTGCGTTGTTATCTGAGTTTCTCTGTTTATTGTTTTGGCAGCCGGTCCTCGTCTGTTTTATTATAGCTGATTATAGCTAAACACTAAAGTGTGGTTCTGAAAACATTTTAAGGGAGAAACAAGCAATATAGTGACAGAATTCTGATTCATATTGATCAGCACTGCCTGTGTTCGGTTTCAAAGCTGGACACAAAATGGCTGCCATCTGGTCATGAACTTCCCTTGTTTCAGTAAAAAGTACGTTAAAATGTGATTCTGAAAACATCCCAAGCGTGATATAGACGATGCAGTAACAGAATCTTGATTCACATTTAATCACCACTGTGTAGTTTGACAGTCTGATCTGAGCTCCGTCACCATGCGTATGTTCTGGTCTGAGAAGCTGCTGCTCTGGTGTCTAGTTAGCGAATGTTGTGGAATTTGCTTTTAATGTCTTTTAATTTTTTATCTGGTTTATTGATTCATTTGCCTTTGCTCCACATGCAGGGTTTACCAGGAAGACCCGGAGAGAAGGGATCACAAGGAGAGCCTGTAAGTACAGAAAATGTCAGGGAACGACCAGAGCTACCTGTGCTGTTGGTTTTAATTACTGATGACATACACAAAGTTAATTTACATACTATATTTCACAGTCAGATGTAAGGAGAGAATGCTCGTGCACTATTAAAGCACAAGTCTGTGTGTGTAATAAATATCAATAATCATACAGACTCAAATAACCTGCCTCATTAAATAGATTAAATAGATGATATTTACGCTCTTTGGTCAAACGTATGTAGACACTTACTCTCTTGGTCTGGGGTTGTTTATAATGATCTGGGTTACCTTCTTAGCGAGGTGTCCATAAAAAAACAGTTTTCCCAGTTTGGTGTAGCTGAACTTGGCTGGCCTGCACAGAGGTCTGACCTCAACCTCACCCGACACCTTTGGGATAAACTGGAACACCAAGTATGAGCCAGACCTCATCACTCATCACCAGTGTTAGACCCCACTAATGCTGCTGTGACTGAATGGGAGCAAATCCAGACAAGTGGAGGCTGATTAAGTAACGTCCACGGTGTCAGAACGAGATGAGTTACATAAAGGTGTTAACATGAAGAATGTACTAAATGCGTGAGGACATTTTTGGAACAGAACCCTCAGTTAGCTGCTGAATTAAAACCACTAATCTTGTGTTGGCTGATTGATTAACTCTTTCATTCGCTGTCTCTCAGGGGAAGGCTGCAGACCTGTCCGACCTGGATCTGAAGGTAAGGAGCTTCTCCACCAGTCTGCAATGAGAAATGTTCACACTTTGTATTAACCATCATTAACAAATTGTAAGTTAATAGTTAATTCAACTCTAGTTAATAGTTATTTCACTTTTAACAACCAATGAAATACTCTACAAACCATTTATCAAGCAGTCGTTAAGATTATAGACTATAATTGCCATCCAAATAATGGTTATAGATGAACTACACAGAATTTATTAACAATTTACACAGTATTATAAACATCAGTTTTAACCTTACAATAAACAATTGAATAATAAATGGTTTGTAATGTTTGTTAACACTGAAATAGCTGTTCAATAATGTTTCATTAACTATTAATGTAGCGTTTGTTAAATGATGGTTGATATAAAGTTTAACGGAAAAAAAACTTTATTGCATGGATCCTGAGACTGACCTCTTTATCACAAACATGTTTCTGCCACCTTCCAGAATGTTTGCTCAGACTGCCCTGCAGGTCCACCTGGACAACCCGGTCTCCCAGGAGTCCCAGGGGACAAAGGACACCAGGGGCCTCCAGGGAAAAATGGTGAAAATGGATACCAGGTACAGCAGGACACAGCTATTAATATTCAGCCATCGTAACCTCACTTCTCCTGTAATGAGAGGGCTATTATGATAACTCCGCTCTTCTTTAAAGCCGTATTATAAAGTGTGTGTCTCCACTGTATTAGCCCTAAGTGAGGCATGAGGTCCTCGCTGCACGTTTGTCATCATCCATCACAGTTGGTGTGACGGATGGAGAGCCTCTCCCTGCATCATTAGCTCGGCCTCCTCTGGGGGCAGCAGTGAACGATAAGGACCCAGTGACGCTGCTCTCTACTGTCCGCCTGGACAGAGACTGATGCTCTGCTGGTGTCATTACAGGGCCCGCCGGGAGCAGCTGGACCTCAAGGACCCCCTGGAGCTGACGGTGGAAAGGCAAGTCTACATACTAACTGTGCCCTTATGGCTCCCAAAGGGCATGATGCTAATTAATTGCTATTGTCAACCTTTTGCCTCACAAGGTTCAGTTAATTGGATAAAAGCACAACTCATAAAATGCAGAGTCATATTTCAGAGCGGTATCGCTGCTGCTTCATCCTCCTCTTTGGTAACATTTGGAACATTTTGAGGTTTTATTTTCTGTTGACAAACAGTTTCTCAGATGGATGCTTTCCTCTTGAGATTTGACGTTTCATATGATCTTTCTCTCGTTTTCACCACAGGGTATTAAAGGTGATCGAGGACCTGCTGGAGGCCCTGGAGACAAAGGAGACAAGGTATATTTGTCCCTTATGACTCATGAGTCTCGCCCTTATTTGTCGCTTCCCCTCCTTTCTTTTTGTGTTTAAACAAAGTTTCATTGCAATAGTTGTGTATAATAAAATGACATTATTAGAGTTTAATCACTTTCCTCTCTATAAACAGGGTCACCCTGGACCCCCTGGCCATCCAGGTACTCCTGGCTTGATGGGTGCACCTGTAAGTCACTATTCTGGGCTTATTTGTTCATTTTATGCTCTAAATTCTGTATTTAAACTCGGTGTAAACAGGACTTGTTTGTCTGGATTTTTTTATCTCACAGTCAGGCTTTCTATTTCTGTTGACCTCCACTGACACTGTCTCTTTCCTCTTCAGGGTAACGATGGACAGCCTGGTTCCGTCGGCCCCCCGGGGCCCCCTGGAGAAAAGGTCAGACTGCACTCCGCGTACTTTCCCCTCAGAAAACTTATTACCCATGTGTCATTATTGTACAAACCTCTTCCCTCTAGCATGTAGGTCAGCCAGCCTGTGTGGTAATAGTGGCCATTAATCATTTCTTTTCCTTTGGTGACGCTGACCTGTTTGTGTTTGTTTGTTTTCACCAGGGCAAAGAGGGTCTCAAAGGAATCCAGGGACCACCAGGTCTTCCTGGCATGATTGTAAGAAAAGCATTTTAATGTGTAATATCATGAATATACATACAGTCACTGCAGTGTGGTGTTGACAGTCTTTAGAGGAGCGGACACTAAATGATCACTTTCATTGATCTGCAGGGTCAGTCTGGAAAAATGGGAAAAGATGGCAGACCAGGTGAAACAGGAGAACCTGTAAGTCGATGGAGATGTTCACCTTGTCATTGATCCAAAGATTTTATAAGTTTTGAACAACAACAATAAGGCATTGACTGCTTTTAGAAAGAAATTATAAGACAATGTGACCAGACAATGATGATGTAACTGTGTCTGATTTTATTTCAGGGCAAGCAAGGTGAACCTGGACCACCAGGAAATCCCGGGCTTAGGGGACTCCCAGTAAGTGAGCACCAGTAAACTGATCTGATGACAGAAACTGGTGGTGCAAAGCTCTGTGACTCATTCACTTTTGTTTCTCTTTCCTGTACAGGGCTTTAAGGGCCACAGAGGAGAACCTGGAGCACCAGGACCTAAGGTGAGCACAAACAATGAACACAAACAATTTTTACAATATTTGTTCACATCCAAATAACTCAGTTTGGACAAAAGAAGACCCCACACGCTGCTCTCGCTCACCATTACCAGATTTATTACTAATTTGTAGTGTAAATAAATGTGGTAATCCCCAGCAAGACCAGAGTCGGGGATAAATCACAAACCATGCCCTGTTTGTTCTTTAGCACCATTTTCCTGCCTAATGAGCTGCAGCGTCTGTAGGGATTCCCAATTACTTCCTGTCTGGTAAATTGCTCACCTATTACTGTGATGAAATGTGGAGAAAACAGGGACATGTCACCGGCGGCCTAATAATGTTGAACTACAAATGAATTTCTGTACTACTTATTCTTGTTTTCCATGTGTTGTTGGACTCACAAAGGAAACTTCTTACCTTCTTATTTTGTTCAGGTATGTTATAACAATACATGTGTGCAGTTCATCCGTATCTGCAATGCCATGAATAAAAAAAGAACACTTGCCTTCGGATTTCAGAGGATAAGAAGCACCAACATGTCTCACTTTACTTTGACAAGGCCACTTGTCACATAAAAGCTTTCACATTTTGTGCCAGCAGTGTTCAATTCAAGTTCAGACCTTAAAATGGTTTAATCTGATGCTGTATAGGAAAGCAGAAAATCAACCCCTGTGAAGCTTTATATATATTTATATATATTCAGTGTCCAGGCATTACGTTCTATTTAATCGCGCATTTTCATTACAGCCTTGCACCTTAGTGATGTGCGTATAACCAGCCTCTCCTTCTATTAATTGACAACATGATAAAGATACAGCCCATCAGACAAATATGGAAGAACAATGTCTTGAGGTATCAGCATTTTTGGATTTGTAAATGGCTCCACAGTCATACACACTGCAGGAGTTCAGGGAATGGTGCAAAGCCACATTCAGATTTCGTCACACTGCACTGCCATGTTAATATGCATCATGCACTTTCTTCAGACACCTTCTCTGAGAGAGTCACTGCACCTGCTGCTTTGTCTCTCACACAGCACACACCCGCAGGAAAGGTTTCTGCCACAGTGCCATGACCAATAGCATGGCTCATTACAGACGGCTCTGACTGAGCCCCAGTGAGGCGCTGCCTGCACTGCCTCACCGACAGCAGACAACTTATTAGAGGAACTGTGGAGTGTTTCCATAGACACACCGACAATTACCCTGCACTGCTTATGATTTACTGTCACTAAATGTCAGTCATACGGAAATTATATTCACTATTATTCAGGAAATTGAAAGTTGATGCCGACAATAAGAAGTGCAGATTGAGCACAGAACCTCAGCACAATGCAGAAGTGTCATATCAATCCTTATAATTAACTCTGGATCTCGAGTCTGGTCTTTATTATGGAGCGCCAGAACTGACAAAAAGCAGTACAAGATTATCAGATGAGGCAAAAATATAACTAAATGAATTGTAATTAGCAAAACAATTAAACAAAGAAAAGAAATGCAAGCTTAACATTATTCTTGCAGGGATGTGATGATGAGATGGTGGTTTTGTGTAGGTCCAGGAAGGTTACACCCCGCTTTTCAGAAACCCCGCTGTTCCGATAATAGACTTCCATTCATCGTAATGGCGTGGTTTCCCATTTTTTCTAAAGACCCCGCTATTCCGAAAAGGCTATTGTGGAACCCCTAACCCTAACCATATTGGGAAGTAATTGGAACTTGAAAGTCGGATTCAGAACAGCGGTGTGGAGGGGGTTTGCAATGGAGGTGTTTCAGAACGTCAAGCTGTTCCCGTCCAGGAAATGTAGCTAGCTTATGCAGAAATGCTGCAGGCTAAACCTTTTCAGGAAGCTAGCTACAGCTAAGATTAATAAGACTACACCTGTGAAGGTAATCATCCATATGCTGCTGAGTGACACTGTGAAAACTCTTCTTACAGCAGCTAAAACAATTAAGCTAGCAAGCTAATGCCAAAAAAGTTAACTCGCTAGCACTAGCCATTCATAAACACCTCTGTCTCTAAAACATCGTCTTCCATTAGCCTAGAAAGTTGCTACTAGCTGATATTAGTTAACACTAAATTAAGTGAACACTTAATCTTTTGTTTATTTTACTTCCTGTTTTCGGGCCCTATGCTGTGTCAATACAGATTGTTGTACTGTGTTTTTAAAAACTCTTCATGTAAACCTGATTTCTTATTTTATCTTAAGAATCTGCACTTGCATAAAAGCTTCATATATTATATTTAGCAGCTTTCTAATCATACTAATACAATACAGCTAATAATATATTAAGTACAGTAGAGATAAGCGTTTAAGGACATTAACATAACATAACTTTAAAGCCACTATGTGTCATATTTTAATATTTTGTATGACACTGTACCTCAAAGTGTAATCAATATTGGTAACATCAAAAATATGTGTGCCACGTATGGAAAATTATGGGGGCGTTGGACCCACCTTCCTGGGAATAAGGAGAGTTGTCAAGATCAATGACCTACAGTATATTATTGTAAACGTATTCTTTTAAATAATATAGTAATATACATTTTAAAAAACCTACTTGTGCTAGTTATAGACACAAAATAACGTGTTTTTGAAGATTTGGTCCCCCCTTTAAAAGCCTCACAGTACACACAAGTGCTCGGTATGATTTGTCCTTGGAGCAGTCTCTGCTAGTGTGGGAGTAGTGGCTCACCTCCAGTAACTAGATACTTTGCAAAAGTTACCTTCAAACAAAAGATGTGTCTGACATTTTAATTTAATTCTACCAGTCAATGGAATAAAACACATTTGCACCTTTGGTGTCCCCTTCAGGATTCGCTCTTGAGAAAATGTCTGTTGTCCTCCCCAACAGCGAAATGAAATACATCACAGAATGATTAAATGTCATAAGCAGTAAAGTAGATGTCAACTTAGTAATAAAGTAGACTGGCCGAACTGGATCGAAACATTTTGCTATAATTATAAAACACTGTCACTGTGAGGGGAGACAATTTTCTCCTGGGCGATCAAGCAAACCTTACCTTAAATTAATCCTCGAAGTTTCTCTCATTTGATATTTTTTCATGTGTTAAACAGGGAGAAGATGGAAAGTCTGGATCAGCTGGGCGTGATGGCAAACCTGGGAAGGAGGTTTGTTACGTGATATTTTTACACAGTAACTTGCAATTTCTATTCTATACACACTGGAATTACAACAACCAGGAGGGGAAGATTGTTTCTCTCTGCGGTTCCCTCATCTGAGACAAAGAAATAAAGTCATATGAGAATACAGAAGAGAGCAATCATTTTTAAATTATGAAACATGAGAACAGTAGCTTCTTTTTATGCATTTTTATAAGCAATATACATGCCACCCACAGCAAATATCTGCCTTTCGTTTTATTCCCTACAACACAATCTTGGCTCCGTCTCCCAGTTCTGTAAAGGAGCCAATCCTGAGAATAATCATTATTGCTGTCTGGAACCAGCCTCCACTGATCGATCGAATCCAGATAATACTTCTAAGTTTAAAAAGTTTTTTGACCGAATACAAGATTTTCCAGCAGACCACAGAATCTTTAATCAAGTCTCTTTAACACAAGAGGCCCAGTACTGACGGTGTAAAAGTTTAAACTGCAGGAACTTCATATCTTATGACAGCGCACAAGTTTCATCCCATTTATCAACTGACAAACCTAAATCCCTCTCACATACACATTTAAAGGCCACAGCACTGTTATCCCCCCACTCGTCTCGTTGCAGGATGTAACACTTCACCCAAAACCCTTTTAGCTAACTCATCCTCCGGATGTGGGGCTTAGAGACAGAACGCTCTCCTGAAGTCAAAACATTTTTCCCTCCTACTCCCTCCACGAAAACTAGTCAGTGCTCAAGCCTGCAGTTTTCCCAGCGTGCCCTGAAGATGAGATATGATTAAGATCTTTTGTTTCCAGCATGTGTGAGACATAATAAAACTGCCTGTTTTTTTGTTTTCGCAGGGCTCTATGGGACCTCCAGGCCGAGAAGGGCTTAGCGGTCCAAGAGGAGAGCCGGTGAGTCATTTTCAATCACTCGCCAGGCTGTCTGACGCAAACAGAAGACAGACGCAGCACAGTGTCAAGCAGACTAATAGATATGGACAGCAAGTGGCACTCAAGTCGTTTCTCTTCCAGTCTTTGCCCATATATTTTCTCACTTTCTCTTTTTTTTTTTTCTTCTTTTGCATCCCAGGGCAAGCAAGGTGAACCCGGGCCATCAGGAAAAGCAGGTGTCCCTGGAAGTCCAGTGAGTCATGTAGTCCTACCTACATCACCTTAAAATTGGATTTGCAATAGGCGCTCGGGTGACTAACAGCGCAAAAGAAACACTTTACCTCGACACATCAATGAACACATTTAACTGAGAAGAGCTACTGTAATAGAATGAATAAAAGGCAGGGTGGGTAATTAGGGAAAAGTAGCATTTTCAGGGCTAATCGAGCGAGCAGTCACTGTACGTGGGATCTGAAGGCGAGAGGAGGAAGCACAGGATTTCTAGAAGAGATGAGCTGTCAGATTATGATGGAGGATCGGAGTAAATGTTGTCCTGACCGGGGTGGAAACATCGCTCTCCCCTGGGTGAGCCAGGATTGAAAGGAGTTGACCAGGCTGCTGCCAGCAGGAGAAAAGTGATTGCCAAGTAATATCAGAGCACGGGGAACAGGCTGGAGCGGACCGTCTCCGAGAGGCACGGGGCCTGTAATTCCCTCAGCAGGTTGTCGTGCCATGCAAAGGTTTTGAATTTCACAAGTGCATCCATAGACAAATACCCACGCAGAGTCCCCGGTGACAAAGGGCCTGAATCATCTGATGATGCAGAATGCAAATAAGGTCATGTGAGGATACGTGTGGGAAAAAAAAGCGCAGGCTCGTCAAGGTTGTCCTTGAGTTAGAGATGTGAATATCAAGCCGAGTGTGTAAGGATTGGTAGAAAAGATGAAGATGTAATTAAGAGGCCGCTTTACAACTGGCATTAACATAACTACACTTTAACTGAATAGATGGAAAAACACATCAAATCCAAATAACAGTGAAGATCTGATGAATGCCTCGTGTCTGAAACAGCAATGGAACAATGTCCTCTTTGTCTTCTGCGTGGTGCTGAGTGAACTCAAGCCCACCCTGAAATAATACGAGGTGCTGTTTGAAATTCAAGTCAAATCCATATTTATCAAAACAGACTGGTCAAGGTTTAATTGCATGTAAGGCAGTTCATTAAGTCACACAGGAAGTGTTTTCATCCCCATGACACTGTCTTCACCAGTGAGCTGAGCACGTTTCAGGGCTGTCCTGTCTAGACTAGTGGTTTAAGATTCATAAAACCTCATTACTGCATCTCCTGTTCAATTCCAATCAGGTACCTTGATAGCCTAAAAGTCTAATAAATCTCCTCAAGTGATGTCACAGTGCTGGTTGGGGCTGAAGACATGTTGTGTAAAATCTGGGGGTGTGGAGTCTCTGTAGCTGCTCCTCATCCCTGCCCTTCCACACCAGCTGCTGCCAGCATAACACAGGAGTATCTATGACCAAACTGTCTGTGGTAGAGTTGAATTGTGGGTAATGTGGGCACTAAGTTT
The DNA here is from genome assembly GCF_965226575.1 of Pagrus pagrus. Taxonomy (NCBI): domain Eukaryota; kingdom Metazoa; phylum Chordata; class Actinopteri; order Spariformes; family Sparidae; genus Pagrus; species Pagrus pagrus. The sequence continues at coordinate 22,753,577 of NC_140201.1, read as the reverse complement.
TGAAAAAGAAGAAGAATTCAGGGAGTATAAAAAATATCTGAAATGAAATGCAATGATGAAACTGTCAAGTACAGAAGGGATGAGTCCCTGTCTGTACACAGGTGTTCTGACATGTGCTTTAGCCAAAAACAAACTAGGTGTGGTCATAGAGGCAGGCAGGTAGAACAACAGACACCCGACTTTATTCAAGATGAAGATTAAAGTCAGCAAAAGGCAGATGTCTGGGACAAGGAGTCCAGCAGAAGGAAACTCTTGTGTCTCTAATGATGACCCAGAATACCTGAAGAAGTGAAGTTCACTTGGTTTCAGTGGGTGTTTGACAGGGCTGTGGACCTTTCATATCAATCTAAGAACTGTCTATCATTTCCATGGTCCACATTTGAATGTACTGTAAGTGCAGTGGTCTGGCCCTGGTCTTGATCCTGTATCACCCTGCCTTAGTCTTGGTCTCAACCCCTGTCACAGTTGTGTTCTCAGTTTAGGACCTGATTAGTCTGCGATGGTTCAGGACTGCTCGACCTTAAAATCAGCAAGTGCTGTAGTGTCCCCTGAGGATGTCCTGGGCCCCGATGCACACTTTACATCTACTGTATGACGCTAATTCAGAAATTGAGAAATATGCAGAAAGTTTACATCTATCAGCGAGCACTGTGCACAGGTCTGCGTTGTTGTTTGTTTAAGTTACCTGTGATAAATGCTCCGTACACTTTGCTGCCCAGGTAACAAGTAATTTTAAAGTGTTGTCCCAGTACTCATAAAGCTTTCAGAGCCCATTATACACTACACAATCTCACAATATCGCTGAGTACACAGATGAGGTTAATTAAAGTCTGTGAGGGTTCAGTGATTACAGGGTTTATAGGCTGACAGTGGGGCCAGGGGCGGACTCAGGCTGTTTGAGGGCCAGGGGCAGAAAAAAATTAAACGGGGCACCAGATGGCAGAAAGTTGTGATGCATTTATGGTGAAACAGTTAAATTAAAATAGTTTTATTAGGTGTTTTATTAGTCCTAACTACTACACCTCTGTAATAAAAGACACAGGAAACTATAAGCTATTCAACCATTTAAAGACCAGCTAAGTTTCTAGTATGTAAGGCAGCATTTTATGATGTTTTCTTGCACATCGGGCCACCGTAGAGGGCACTGTGTCATGTGTTATCTGCGATTAGGTATCTGAACGGGCATTTTATCAGTCTTTTTACCTTGGGGGCGCCAGGGGCCGGCCTGGAGATGAAGAGGAAGGGCAGGCAGAGGTCATCATGACAGATATAATACCTAATGTTGGAAATCAAATGCAGTTACATGTTGTTATGGGACCTGCGAGTGAGGAGGGTTTTTTATTCGACAAGACAGTACAGTATAATTCACAACACATTTGTTTGGAAACAAATGGATGGAGCTGCACACTGGTCTGTGGGCTGGAGAATGGTTTCTTGGGAGGAGGAGTGACTGTTGCTAACTGGAGGGCAGACGATATGCAGCTATCAGAGAGGAGTTGATGATATCAGTCAGCAGAGGGAGCAGATGATCAGAAACAGCCTGGAGGAGGGTGGAGGGCAGGAGCCAGATGCGGAAAGGTTGGCAGAGGAGATAGAGAGTGATTTCAGTGGAGGGTGGAGGTATTTAGTGGGAGGAATTAGGTAATGCCAAAACTGTTATCAGATGGTCACATTTACCACACAGAGACAGGAGGGTGAAGTGTATCCATTCAAGAATATAAAAATCATTCCTGAAAAAGAGTAAATGAAAAAGACAAAGAGAAATATTCTCTACCTTCTGCTAGAATTAATGAATTTCTTCACTCTGTTTCTGTCACAACCAGCTTGTCTTGAGGCCCACATGTCCTCTGTAAATATGAATTTTAATCTCTTCAAGCTGGCATGTCCCACCGCAAGACTGGTTTATGAGATTTGTATCCACAGCACTGCTGCATGTTGATAAGGACTGCAGCTAGCAAGTTAATCTTGCTGTAGCCTCAGTAATGAGCGAGGCTTTTAGAACACTGTAAGCCATGTGTGTGCCATGTGATGGACGGCCATGTCTCTGCTGCCACACAGGGTCTCAGGGGGGACAAGGGAGAGGCCGGCAACCCAGGATTACCAGGCTTTAGTGGGCCCAAAGGCCCCGCGGTGAGTGCTGGATTTGACATGTTTTGATTAAAAGATTACTTGCAGCTCATAAATATGACCAGCTGGGGATAACGCCAATTTTCATCTTGATTTCCAGGGTCCACCTGGTCCAGTCGGCCCAGAGGGGAAACAAGTAAGCACTTCACAAGACCACTGATGGCTAGCATGCTATAAAGTGCACAGCTTTCACGCTAACATTGTCTGTTTTTGGTGTTTTGTAGGGAATGCCAGGCAGAGCTGGTGATCGTGGCCTGAGAGGAGATAAGGTAGGTACTAGAGATGATGAGAAATACAATACATCACATGGATATTAACAGATAATGTGTGATAATAGATACAAACTTGGGGAACACCCTGTACTTCCATTAGGGTCTTCTTCTCTGTCCAGTAAGCTATCAGTCAAAATATTATAACTGCTGTCCTCTAATCCAGGGAGACCCAGGAACGAAGGGAGATAAAGGACATTCAGGAGATTCAGGTATGCCTGGAAACCCAGGACCCCCAGGAAGAAAGGGCCACACAGGGATGATGGGCATGTCAGGACCACCAGGAGAATTAGGAGCTCCTGGACCACAAGGACCTTCAGGAAACCCCGGTATCCCCGGCCAAAGGGTGATTAATTGGATTTTGAAACAAAGATAACACTTCAGTGATATTCACCACAGATGCTTCAGATCTCAGTTTGAATAATTGAGTAAATCATTAACATGTTTGTTGTCTCAGGGAGAGTCAGTATCACTGGAGCAGATGAGACGGCTCATCCAGGAGGAGCTGGCAAAACAATTAGATGGTGAGGAGACAATTTGTTTTTGGGTCTCATCCTGCCTGCAGATCTCAGCGGGATGTTTGATTCTTCTGCGCTCATTTAGGAAAACGATGATAGAGCTGTACCAGATTTAAGTCGCTGTTCTTTTTCCGTCCAGCCAAAATGGCTTACCTCATGGCTCAGTTCCAGCCAGCCCACGTGAAGAGTACAGCGGGCCGTCCAGGACCACCAGGCATTCCGGGTAAGGACGGCGGTACTGGGCGACCTGGACCCCCTGGAGAGCCCGGTATGCCTGGGCAGAATGGAGGAGAAGGACCCAGGGGACCCATGGGCCCTAAAGGTAGGACTGATACTAGTGTTATTAGTTTTGTGTGTCTCGTACACGACACTTTACTGATTTCACAACTCCTACTGAGTCCAGGCCATTTCATATTTCAGTTTAAATATTAATTTGTCCAACTTCATGTCCTCAACAGAATTTTTCAACATTTCAATTATAAATCAGAAAGTAATCTCATGTGACTTTAAAAAGATATCTGATGGATGTTGTATTGTTAGAATACACTTTGAGAAATTAGCTTGTTTGCTTCTGTACAAAGAGTTAGACAAGAAGATTGATATCACTGTTATGTTCGCTTGGCTCCAAAATACTATCTAAACTAACCAGTTTTGGTATACTTCATAAAAAAAAACATCACCTCATGGTTTGGGGGGACTATTTCTGAGGTGGCGTGTTTTAGCGAAGAAGGACCCAAATGCAACAAGTTTTAGAAACAAAAAACGAGCTTTATTAACAAAGCTGATTCCAACAAAAGAAAAAGCAGACATTGGAAAAACACAGGCAACTAAAAGCAACAATCCAAGATAATAGAAAACACTACACCAAAGGTTCTGCAAAGAGAACAAATCCAGAAGACACAGGGGACAGAGGCAGAAAACACAGGTAAGACACAAGGTGGACACCAGGCCTGGGGAACAGAAGTGAAAACACAGATGAACTGACAAAGAGTCAGAGAAAGAAACTTAAATACACTACGGAGGGAAGAGTAATAAGAGGCAGGTAGTAAGGGCATTCAAAAAAGGCGGGAAAAAACACAAAGACACAAAGTGCAAAACAGAACATGACACATTAGGATAAAATCTACAAAATAAAACAGGAAACAACTAAACTAAAACCCAAAGACAGGACATGAGGCTGTAAGATAACCAGTGCAGTCTCCAGGAAGTGACTGTACGTGGGACATAACCCCGACATAACAACACTACATGTCGTTTTTACACTTAGATTAAACATATAAAACCCTGTTGAACTTCCATTCCATTAAAATGTGTGATGTCTGAGCTGATTTAACTCAATTGATATAATTTAAGTGATTTTCACAGACTTGACTGCACTTTGACAGAGCGACAGGAGATATTATACAAAAAGCTAAGCAGACAATAACTGTGTTATAACAACTTGGTACTATACACACACTCTGTTCACACTTTCTTTTTCTTTCATATTCCCCTCAAAATTAACCTTATAAATACTAGACTAGACTACTATAAACGTCATGAGCCACTTTCAATTCACAGCGATGTTCATGGTTCTTCAAAACTGTTGATTAATAAATAAAACGACTGATATTGTGCAGAAATCATAGTGACTGTTTTTTTTCCTATTCCTTCTAGGTGAGAAAGGAACCAGGGGAGAGAAGGGAGATACTGGTATTGGTGAAAGAGGAGAGTCTGGACCTACTGGCCCAATAGGTAAAAACCAGTCTCTGACTTACTGTATTTATTTCTTATTAGCTTTGTTTCAACCAATTCTGAGCCCTGAATTGTTCCTCTTCCCACAACAGGTCCAGCCGGTCTGCCTGGTTACGGTAAAGATGGAAGCCCGGGACAAGCCGGAGCCCAGGGAGAGCCAGGAAACCCCGGCCCCCACGGTCAACCTGGACCTCCAGGTCCCCCTGGCCAATGTGACCCCAGCCAGTGTGCCTACTATGCCAGCCTGGCACAGAGACCCCACACCAAAAATGTCAAGGGGACTTAAAGAAGAACAGACACATGGAGCTTGAAGTCCAGCTGTATTTATGAACTTGGTCGTGTCAGTCTGAATCAAGAACTTTTCTTTTTCAAGATCACCTCAGTACGGAGGAGCTGAAGCAAAATGTGCTGCCGGTCAGATTTTTGTTTTGTTTTGTTTTTGGTATGAAGCTTGGGGTGGATGGGGATTGAGCATCGAGGGACTATTTCAGATTAAACACGGGGTAAAGAGGGCAGCTACACAGTTTTTTTCCTCACTTGCATGCTTCCTGTAAAACATATAGGGAGATAACAAGGATGATGCAGTTCTCTCCTTTTAAACCCCACACCGGGAGTGAAGATTCGGGAGTGTGAAATTGTATTGTTTCATCGGTAATTATCTCAGAAGTCCAGTTTGGCGTTTTCTCGCGGGAACATGTCTGCACCACAGGCTGTTCTTTTTATCCTGCCTCACACCATTTTGCATCAATTACCATTCACAGCCCACACTGTCCTGCGTCAATACATGTCAGTTACTGCTCACTACATTGATCTCTCGCTGGGGATCTTCAGCCAGTCCATTGGTAATTACTCAGTCAGGGGAATTATCTGTTTTATTGTCACTGATGGGAAGGAGGAAGGACAGTGTGAGGCACAATCTCAAATACCAATAGTGATTTTGCGTAGGCGGAGTGATAATGAGTTAGTGTGGAATGTGATGAATGAGCACATTTGTGCACTTCTTGCCTCCAAGCTGGTAGCGTTGTTCTTATGTCGCCTTGTTTTGGATAGTATTGGCACCCTGACACACGCTGAGATAATTGTTCAAAAAGTCCCCTTTAAACAAATGTTTGCTCTATTTGTAAAAGTGATCATGTCTGATTTATTCAGACGGAGCAAAACAAGATATTATTTTGGGAATAAACTGGAGGCAGCAGAAATTACTCATAAATTAGAGCTTTGGCATTGTTGCTTGAAGCTTTGGGAGAGATTTGAAGGATTTCATTCCAAAATTCTGTTTATTTGCCTACAAAATGCAACACAGCACCCACACTATCAATCATTTTGTATGAATTTCTATCACTTAAAGGTGGATATGCAATTTGAAGATGAAAGGCTTGAAATTCTGTCCAAAACAGAAATAACGTGACATGTATGCATAAATTCATACATGCCGTGTAATGATTTGTGCCAAACTCACCCTCAGGATGCCTATTAGTCTAAAAAGAGAGACAGGAAGAAATGTCACTGTTAGATTTGTACTTTTATGTTTAATGAAGTGGCTCTGGTCATTCTTGCTTTGAGGTGTGCATAGACTTGAGCAGTAAACAGCTTTGAGGAGGTGGTATAATTGCACCCTTTGTTCACCTTTCTTGAAAAGCGGCTTGTTTCCCCCTACTTTCTTTAAATGTGTCACTTCCTTTCTGTTCAGTGAGGCCTATTAAGTGCCTACGCCGTGGCAGTCCCCGGGCCGCTCAGCCCTGCTCTGAAAAGACCTTGCCTTTCTTATTTGTCCCCTGGAACCAAAAATTGGAGAGCTGCTTCCTTGCATCCTGATGACCAGAGCATTGTGAAATCCACTTGGAAGATGTTTTGCCTTACGTCCCTCATGGACCAATTACACCTCTCCCTCAGCCTCAGACGTGCTGGTAATCTAGCACCTATTAAATAGCCTCCACAAAAGGTATCGCATTTATCTTCCTTTCCAAAACATGAAGAAACAATTTAATTCACACAGGTGCAGAAGGGAAGAGGGGAGCAATTATCAAGAAGAGAATATGGAAATCTTATGTGAGCCTGCCAAGACGTACATGTCAGAGGTTATCACTATATGGGCCAGTCATACGTATCATCTCATGCTCAGGTTACCTAATGGAACGTCTTTTATAAAGAATGTGAAGCTGTGGCTCGGACACATCTTAGTTTTGAAGACGTTGGTAAAGAAGACTGGAGATTTTAGATAAATATTTCTGGGCTGCTCTGGAGGCACGAGTGATTTAATCTGTCGAGGTAAGACAGGACTATGTCATTTTTGAAAGAGGGAATGGCACGTCTTCACCTTACAAATGAAAAGTTGAATCCATAAAAACTTAATTGCACCCTTGATTTTTTTTTTTTGGCAGACTCAGGGTTTTTTTTTCTTGTACAGCCTCACTCGGTCTGGTGTGACCAGTAGCTTATGGTGGCTAATGTTAGCAAAAGGTTGCATTTAACATTTACAATTTCCTGCCTTATATATATATATATATATATATATACATATATACATATATATATATATATATATATACTTTTTCCCACATATGGACAAGTTCTGTGCAGCAAAAGTTACAAGGTTGCATTGGCTTGCTTTAAACAACAGTAACTGGGTCCTATTTCTCCAAAAAGTTAGCTTGCTGGTTGTAGCCTATACACCACAGCTTGGTCTCAAAATAAAGAACATTTACATAAAAATGACTTATTTGGCTAGTTTAAAATTAGCTTTCCAGCTATGCTAACTTCCTGCATTTCCATGAACATTACATTATCAACAATACTGTAGAAGCCACAGTAATTACATTTATTTTGCCTTCAGAGCAGCTCTGCTTCAAGAAACGTTCATATCAGTAAAACTAGACTATGTCATTTTTAAAAGAGAAATTAGCACATTACAAATAAATAGTTGAATTTGTTAGAAATAAGATGTATCCTTGCTAAATTTGGTACACTCAGGGGTTTTGTCGCTACTTCGTCTTGTGGGACCATAAGCTTACTACACTTACTGTGGCTTATGTTAGCTATTAGGTTGAATTTAATATTAACCATTATCCTGCATTTTTCACATTCTTCCAGACATGGAGAATGGCCTCTGCCAATCAAATGCTACATAGTTACATGTACTTTCTTTAAGCTTCAAAGAAGGTTAGCTAACTGGCAACATATACCAAATAAAGTATGATCTCAAACTATAAAACTTTGAAACGAAAAAGGCCATTGATGAATTTGTGGCAATTACGTGAGGTTACAAATTACATAACTATCTATAAATTGCTGGTTTTAAATTAGCTAGCTGGCTAACTAGCTAGAATGCTAACTAGCTAGCAGCTTTTTGTTGGCAACAAAACTGTAAATATCACAGCACCTCTGAATGAGATTTCTTTTTTTTCTTGCCTTCAGAGCAGCCCTGCTTTGAGAAATGTCGATATCACTAAAACATAATGTTCAGAGAAGAGTTTGGTCCTAAATGTGCGATTATTTACCCGCTCTGTCAATATTGTCATACCATTTAATGTATCTTGCTATTAGCTGCTTCTTTGTCAGTGATGAACCGTATCAGTATTGCCCTTTCATGGTTTTGTAAATGCTTGTTGCAGATACCGATAGACTAGGTGTTACAGGGTGGGATGGTGAGTAGGTGCATACAGCTTAAAATTTTATAATAAATATACAGTAAGCCAAATATCTCTCAATATTCAAATTAGCAGTTTTTGCTAATTAAGAGTTTTCTAAGTTATGCCGCTAAATTATTCATTATTTGAACCAATACAAATGTGTTTCAATGCAGTAACTTGATTTCCCCAATTTTCCTGATGAATTGGTGCTAAGATATTTTAATTAGTAGCATATTGTAAGTATTGAAAAAAAAACACATGTACTGTACTGTATAATAAAGACTGGAACAGATTCATTTTATAATACAGGCTTTGCTTTGTTTTTTGAATAGGCAGCACTGGCCTCACATTGTTTGACCACCATGCATTTATATAAGGGTCCTTTGAGTTGTACCTCTGCCATCCGTCATGTTAAATACTGTATCTGTAAGCTGAATATAAAAAGCAATCACCAGTCCTTTGCTGTTTCAAACTTTATGAACCATCCTTTTACTTACGCACACAACTTAAAATTCACTGGCTCTAAGCCACAATCAGATCTATTAAATCAAAGGGATGTCCTCTGGATGGCTGCTATGCTGACTCCTTCCCGCAGTTTGGTAAAGGTCATGTTTGATCTGTGAATGTATTTGTCCTCTGCAGACAGAGGTACTGTAGGGATGATGTTGACTCTCCTTTGTAACCAGGCAACAGTGAAATGCCCTCCTGAATCCAGATTATATCCATAACAACCCAGGGAACTTGTTTTCAATACAAAACCATTTTACTGTAAAGCAGCTGTGGAGTTTCACAGAAAGACCACATTGCAAGTGTACACCAATCTGCATAAAGCAACAATATGTAGAAATTGGCATTTTGGGCAAATTAGTTCCCCCCACAGTTTCTAAGTGCAATCCCAGGTCTGTAACAGTTTGTCAGATGTAATGTAGGTGCTAACTACAGACAAAACTTTACGTCATAACAATGTAAATGTTGAAAACTTGAATCTTGAAGTAAACATGTATGTAACGCTGTGATCCTACCCTCTCACTGAAGTTTCTGAGTGCAGAAATAAGTGATGGGGGGCTGAGTGGCTGAGACAAAGATACCATTCACCCTATTATAAGACACTGAACCATCAAAATGATTTTGAAGCTGTTATTTTGAGGTGAAAAGATCACACAGTGTTGCTTTAAAAGTGGCTAGAATTTAAAGGTAGCTCCAAAACTATAGGGGGCAGCGTAACCGCTACCTGCTGCTCACTATATCTTTGATGTAGCTATCTTTGGCTGTACTGACTAGCTGCCATTAGCAAGTAGCACAGGCTCAGCCGCCTTTCAGTGAATGACAAAGGATAGAGTATGGAGGCGATTTACAGCGGTTGAGATTGGGGGCGACAAGACACAGCAGACAAGGTGTGCGGCTGTATTTTCCTGTTTAGTGAGGAAAATAGGTTTAAAATATATTCTTTTTGACATTTTGTGGTATTTTGTTTCCTTATTAGGCAAATAAGTGAACTCACCCCCAGCATAGTTATATAAATGTTTTTGACATAACCTCAACACTGTTTCTTCACATTCTGTTGATATTAGTTTATTTTTTGTATGATTTAAAATAAGCTAATGGCCTTATCTTACATTTCGCCCCTGTAATTCTCTTAACCGTGCTATGTAATGATGACTCATCATCACTTGAATATCTTTGGATTGTAATACTGATAGAGCAGCTGCAGCAGCCCTGAGATAGATGTTTTGCCCCATTAAACAGTCTTAATACAGCACTGTGCCACACGTCCAAAACATATTCACTTTATTACATTGTTTGAAAAAGAACATTAATATGACAAAATCAGGCAAAACAAATGAACGAGCCTAAATGAGAAGCACATTGTTGAAGAATTCAGCTCAGGTCTGCACTTGAAGTGAATGTGAACATTTTATTCATTTTTTAGGTTTTGTTTGGGAAGCAAAGACTGGAAACATCGTTCCACTTTACTAAATTCTGTTCCTAACTGGCTCATGAATGCAGCAGTGAATAGGCGGGTCAAAATGGCACCTTGTATTCATGGAGCTAAAAGAGTAGAAACAATATTTTCAGAAAGCTTATTCAAGAATTGTAAAAAGTACACACACAAGAGGAAATCAGAGAGATGTACCGTTAGTATACAACTCACGGGCGTGTGTGCCTGTCATCAGCTGGAAGAAGTTGCTTTGGCATCAGTAGCAGCTATCTTTGAACATTAGATAAGCTCTCACTATAATCACATACAAGTTAAAATGTCTATACAGTATTCTACAATTGTGCCTTGTCTCTATTTCCCCTTGCGTCTCTTGGTTCAGATGGAGACATTTGAAGACTCCCAAAGATCACCACGCCTGGATCTCTGAGAAGCCCCTGGTCGTGGTCACCGCAGGATGAGATCTGGAGTGTTTCAATGAGCTGTGATGTCTCATTAGTTTTTGTAGCCGGCAGACTTCTTTCCGCTGACCATATACAAAGGTGGAAGTCTGCCTATACAGGTTGATGGATCACAAAGCCCAGGTGCCCCTGTAGGTCCCCTAGGACCGGATGCTCCTGGGGCACCGGGACTTCCTGCCTCGCCGCGTCCTCCATCTTTGCCATCCTTGCCAATTCCAGGAGCACCTGGTTCACCTGAGGTGGAGATAGAAGATGTGTGAAATGTTGAAGTTGAACTGAAACTAATATGAAACTGAACTTTTAACTGAAATTTTACATTTTTGGCTAATATCAAAAAGAAGGTTGACTGACAATTTTGGTCGCTAAATTTAATTGGTACAGTTCAACATCTTGGGCACTAACAATGGTTAATAATAACATTGTGTCATTCCCAATGGCTACAAAGGAAGCTAACCAGCAGGAGGATGGACGTCATTAGTGTCATTAAAGTTACAAAGTGAGACGGGCTGCTGTTTCCGAAGGTGTTTTTTAGTAATCCGTCTTGCCACTGAAGTGAATAATCATGTTCTGCCCATCATTTGGCAAAGGGCACTAAATACTCTGGTTTAAAACTGGTTTAAGTTACAGATTCTAAACACAAACTTTAGCTTCTTTCCATGTTAACGGTGCATGTAACAGCATCAGAGGTACTGTCATTAGTAGATTCTTGCCGACACGCACTTTCATCATTAACCTCTACTAAGGCAAGTTTGTGTGTACACTAGCTTGTATTTTTTTTGTTTCGATCAAAGAATTATTAGATATTTTCAAATGCAATTGTTAAGTCTTTGGCAGTGATAATTCAACTAGGAGAATTCAATGTCAGTTCAAGCCGTAGCGGTGATCCATGAGTGAGGTGTACGGACTGTATGAATGTAGCCACTGTGATGTTATCAATTGGTTTTGGGGTCGCCATCTTGCTGTTATGGACCCAGAAGTAAAACAACGACCATATTTAATGATTTTATAGACTTGAAACTAGCAATTGAGATCATAAACTCACCAGTAAACTGTTTACTGAGGTAATAAATCAAATTAGAAGTAGGGTCATTTTCTCATAAGCTTACATAAAAGCGAACATCTTTTGAAACCAATGGATTTGCCCCCAGCTGGCCATTTGAAAGAATGCAGGTTAAAAGGGCACTTCAGCATTGGCTTCACTTTTCAGATCAGATAGCTACGCCCATATGTTGTACAGTCTACGGTCCTGTAACTCTGTCTGTAGAGAAAAATGAGTCATTGCAACGCTATTGCTTTCAGCAGCCTGTACATTAGCTTGTTAGCCTAGGATGCTAGCTTTTGCTTTTTGTATTATTGTAATTATTGTATTTTGTAACCCAATATGAACGACACAAAAACTCCTGCATAATGCTGAATGTTGTTCAGGGCCACATGTCACATGCAAAACATATTGAATGACTTAGAGAGGAGACAGGGAAAGATACCTTGTATCAGGCAATAAGCTCCTCTTTTTTTGCTTTTGTCGTGCATTATGATGAACATGGATGCATAATGTGCACAGATGACACATCCTGCCAATAATTTCACACCATTCCACTGATCCACACTGGTTATATACCAGTGATGTGACAGCAGAGGCAGGGAAGAGGGCGACTGCTTGGAAGCAGACTTCAATGCAGGATTTAACACGTTAAAAATACAGCTTTGTTAGGTTGTCAGCATGTTTGATAGACCTCAGTGATTCACACAGTGTGTTTCGGTGAGTAACACTCAGTGTAAACAGAAACTTTGTTTGTTCACAGGAAAAGTCCACAGAGCATCTTTAACAGCAAAGTCGGCCCTAAAAAGTCAGTCAAACGCTGTCGGGGGAGACGCTCACCCAGAGGTTTTCAGCTTTGATGCTGTTTCCACAAATACATCCAGTTTTGATAAAAGGGAAATCTGCACAATAGCAGCAGCATCATTATAGTGTATATTTCCTTACACATAAAGTGAGGAAATTTCAGGTCCACTGTTCATAAAAAGGAATGTAGACATTTTGAAGACCCATGGGTCCACCTGAGCAGCAATGTGCTCTTATTATGACAGAAATGTAGCTTTACCTGGTGCACCTGGTGCTCCTGGGCTTCCTTTGATTCCTACACCGTCCTCTCCCTTGCCCCCCTTGTCGCCCTTCTCCCCAGCATCACCTGCAGAACAGAGGAGCACATGGAGGGCACACAAATGAACGCTGAGATGAAGTGGAGAGGAATACAGTTTTCACAGTGATGGGATGTAATTAGGTAACTTAATGACTCCACTGTGACTCAGCCTTGTTCAGTGAATCATTGATTGTATAATGTTATGCACGGCTGAATCCCTTTTCATCTGCAGAGCGCTCTGCATCACTTCTTCCACTGCTGTGGCAGTGCGAAGACAAAGGCTTACAGCCAGGACCCACAGCCTTGTTTTCACTAAAGGCTTCATTTAATTTCTTGCCACTACATCCGTTGTATTAGTTCTGGATGCTCTCCAGGAAAATAAAGCAAAAAGCTATCACAACAGCACAGCACCTATCACTGTACGGATGAAGTACATTCAGCATTTGCAAAGCATTCAAGTCCTTTGTGAAGATTGCTGAAGTCAGCTGCTTTTTAAATCACTTTTTTGAGTCCTTACATGCAGCCTCAGGTCTGAATCGAACCCAGCTGGCTCACGCACTCTACCAGGTGAGCTACAAGGACACCCCACGTCTAGAGTTCAGTATTGAGTAGTGAAAAATGGATTTGAGAAGGTGCACTGACCTTTCTTGCCAGGTAAGCCTGGAAGTCCAAAGTAACCTGGATGACCTTTGGGACCCGCCGGCCCTGGGACTCCTGCTGCTCCTGCCGCTCCAGCCTCTCCAGGGGGGCCAGGAGGTCCTGCCGGTCCAGGTGTACCAGGGGCACCGAGGGCGGCTGGCTTTTTCAGGAACTCTTTCATAAACGCTTCCATTTGTTCTAAATAGACAAATAACAAATCATACTGAAACAGGAATATATTCTGCAAGAGAGGCCCATCATCAGTCTGATCATGAGTGAAATGTATGTGAAGATGAAGATGTGATAATGTCAAATAAAGTGAACAAATGGCACCTCCAACAACAGCTGAGCACATCTCCCGAAGCTTCTCATCGCTAACCTTTGGGCCCTGTCAATATATGAGTAAACATTAACACAGAGAGACCAGCGATGTCTTACAGTTTCAGTCAGTAGGATCAACAGAATACATAGATTCAATCATGTTTTATGCTTAAAGGCAAAGGATGAAAATAATTTGTAAGAAAAAGCGTGTCAGTAGGGAGCAGTACTGTTACTGTCTGACAGTAATATCACTCCCAGTCTACAGCCACGTTAGCAGCTGTGTGAGGCTGCACCTGAGCTACAATAACAATGCTAACATGTAGATAACAACGTTCAGTTAGAAGTTAGCATGTGATGTGCACATAGCTTACTTACAAGTGTGATTCAAATCAAATCCTTCAGATGTAATTTGGATAATTCCAAAGTGTGACTTAGCGAATACAGAGCGTTACAGAGCTCTAGAGATGATCTGAGGAGGAGGATAGAAGAAACTGGACCTAAACCGCAATCTTTGGGAATGTTAACAAAGTTTTTTGCCTGCTGAAATTCAAACACATAACTTCTGCTATTATTTTTCTCTGCTTATTAACCAAGCTAGCTAACAGTTTTTGTGTGGATTTATATGATAGGTGGCGACCTTGTTTCGGAAAAAAGAGCGACAAATCATTTTTTGATCCTGTTTGAATTGTGCCATGAACTGCACATATGATGTTTGTCAATTTAAAAGATGATTTTCCATGTCGTTTGTCTTATAACTATAAGTCTATGAAAATACATAGTAATAAAGTCACAATTCAAGTGGGATTGAAAAGTTATTCGTCCCTCCCCATTGATTACAATGTTTTTCCACACTAATAAGGTCCCATGAGGTCCACAGGAAAGGGTGACTCCCTACTAGCTAGTCACCACAAATCACATTTGATTGGATGAATTGACGCAAATGATTTCTGAGCAAGTCATTAAAAGAAAAAAAAGAGGAAAGATGGGGATTTTGATATTAAAATAATCAAACAAAGTATTATTTGATGCATATTAAGCACATACCAAGAGAAAAATGAACACGTTTTTCATTTCTGTTTGTCTCTAAGCAGATATGATGTCTTTACCTTCTTAATGTGTGCCAGTGCTAACATTTGCTACCTATGACACTGACATTGCCATCCCTACAGCACTGCTAGCATGGCAGCAAAGACTCTATACAACCCCATGGTGCACAACTAAATATGACGTGAACAGATCATGGGACCAGAGTTTTCAAGGTTTAGCTCTTGATGGCCACTGCTGCTACAAAGTCTGTCTCTCCTGCACATATTGCTTCTCCTGTATATTGGTAAAAACAACACTTACAGGTAGACCTCTGGGGCCTGGTGATCCAGGAAGGCCTGGATCTCCCTCCATACCTCGAGCTCCCATTGGACCAGCCAAACCCTCATGGCCTGGTGGGCCTGGTCTGCCATGGTCTCCTGTAGCTCCTCTTAGGCCCTTCTCTCCTCGCTTGAGGTTGGAAAAAATAGATATTACGATCCAGCTTTGACATTATTGAGGCTATTACTACAGGTGAGACTTAATTCCTTGTTTCTTTAATATGTGTAGGGTTTTCATCATGCTACCGAATACAAGTTAAACTAGTGTGCATTATTTTAATCATATAATTGAACTTCTTGCAGGTGTTACAGCACTTCTATGTGCAAAGATCCTTAAGCCACAGTTCAGTATGAGAGTTGGAGTACAGACAGCAGTTTTTTATACCTCTCCTTTGATTCCAGTGACGCCAGGAGGGCCCTAGAAACACACATAAAGATTAGTTGATTTCTTAGAAACTAACACACAGAAACGCTTTTTCAGACATTCGTTCCCAAAACAAAACTAAGCTCCACACACCTGGTCTCCCTTGACCCCGATATCTCCAACTGGGCCCGCGTCCCCCTGTTCACAAAGGTGTCATGGTGAGTGTGTATACAGACTGTTCAGACTAGTGGAAGGTCATTCACAGATACATTCAAAACAAATTCAAAGATTATAATAGTTCTTACCTGACTTCCTTTTGGTCCCATTGGTCCCATAGGCCCCTAGGCGACACATGAATAAATGTTATACACCAGTACTTCACCTAAGGACTGTCATCATTGTGGATTTATAAGAAAAGGAAAAGGTGACATTAGTAAAATTTGATTTGTCTACCTGATCACCTTTGTGCCCAGTATGACCCTTCAGTCCTTTGACACCATGGTCACCTTTATCTCCTTTGTCACCCTGGAAATACAACATTTTATATGTACATCTAGTATATACATTTTTACATTTTTTACATTTCAAATATTGGTTTTTGTGTCTATATATTCTCCTCTGGGGACGATTATATCCATATCTGTGTCAGTAATTTAAGCTTGAAATTGATCATTACTTGCTATATTTATTATTAATTAGATTTTCCCTCATTACGAGAACAGACACTCGCTCAACCCTACCGTCTTTATCATTATCATAAAGGCTGCTTTGTAAAGCACTTCCTGGGATTAAATGTGCTCTGTAAATAAGATTTCTTATAATAATTATAGCATTAGCAATGTTAATGTTAGCTAGCTAGCGTTAGCAACGTTAGGTAGTACAACAAGTTGGCAACCGCTTGAGGGGGCAGATGATTTGGACAACAGCGGCGTTGTGATGTGAATGCAATGGAAGAAGGGAGATGAAATGCCACATTTAGTGGCTGAATGTTATCAGTAACACCTTTGTGTAATATCCTTGGTTACATTCCAACACTGGAATATGGACCCATATACTGGTAATGTCTCACCTGGATGCCTGGTGGACCTGCAGGCCCCACTGGCCCTTGTTTTCCTGTTTCACCCTGGAAATTGATTATTGATAAATTTAACACATCAACTATAGTTTAAACATCAACTTATTCATTCTGATGTGCCTTAAAGCTCTATAAAAAAGTGCAACTAACATCCATTAAACATCAATATCAACAGAAAAGCAGGAGCAGGAACATTAACATTAACTGCACACAGCTGACAGGTCAATATAAACTCACAGTTTTTCCTTTATCTCCTGGTTTCCCATCATCTCCATCTTTTCCAGCCTCCCCCTACATGAAAACAAACAAACATGGAGAGAATGTGATTCGCGTCAGACTAACAGATAAACAGATGAATAAAATTAGAGTGTGATAGGGCCTGATGGGAAACTCTCACAGTCTTTCCAGGAAGTCCAACTGGTCCGATGGCTCCCTCTGCACCAGTATCGCCCTGAATCCACAACAGAAACTGTGTTAGCCTTCAAGCTTTTATTTCTATCAGCTCCGTCTGCATGTGATGAGTGAGCTGTGTGGAAGTTTAATAGTGCAGCAGTGAAATGTTGGATGTACAATGTGGGCATGGCTCATTAAATAGGAGATGATTCCAATTACCTTTGCACCGGGGGGTCCCACTACTCCCTGCTTCCCTGGCAGCCCCTTGGAACAACAACACATCATATGAACAGAAACTTAGAGGCAAATTAATGTGTTACTGCTGCTGAAAGTATTTTAACTTTATCGACAGAAAAAAGGTCAGTGAGTGAGATTGCAGATGGACTTCCAATAAGCATAGAAGAAGGAAATATCATGCTAATGCACAGGATTACCAAGAAAGGTAGCAGTGCTGTAAAACATGCAGGAAAGAAAGCGTTTTTACACCTGATTTTAGGGCAAATTCAACTTTTAAAGTGTTTTCTATCAGATTTGACTGATGATTCTAAACATGCAGTTTTTATGTCCCAGTGACCATTGAAAGTAAAGTTCTGGCTCTCTTCCCATTCATTTAGATAGAGGCCTGGTCTTGTTAGCCCAAAATAACTGCCCGGGAGTGATGCCAAGATGGCTGCCAAGACTTGCCTAAAAGGACTTTGATTAAACCCAAATTTAATGCTGGCGCTATATTGTCAATACACAGTATTTTAATCCTCATACAGTGGAATGACGTGGAATCTTTACCATCTCTACCTATGACATTAAGTCACTTACTGTATGTGGAATGATGTCTGCTACTTTTAAAGATATGATGGCAGCAAAAACACACACCGACACACAAAACCTCCTTGTAAACATCATTAGTCGAGGCTTTATCACAACGCATTTTCCTAAAGTGGCTTGGAAATGATTTACAAAATCACTCTAAAGAAAAAAAAAGAGGGAAATCATAACCTCTTTCAGAAAGCCGTGAGATAAGTGTATGAAGCGTGCTGCTCTTTTTCTACAGTGCTGTTCAGCGACTATTCAAGCTCTATCTGTAGCCTGTCACCTCACATACTTGCAGGCAAAGGTCGACGTGCTCTTGGCTTTAGATTTTCCTTCCCGCTGGTTGTTTGACTTTCATGTTTTATTTATCTCACCTGCTACGTGACCTCAGAGAGCAGCTTGGCCTCTGTCAGCTTTAACTCGCTGTGACTCAATACAAATATAACTATTCCAAGTCATAGATAGTCCAAGATATCACTGAAAATCATGATAAAGTTGAATGATCTGCTTTTGATATAGAAATAAAATGAAGTTGGACTTACAGGAATACCCACAATGCCCCTGATACCAACGGCTCCAGCAGTACCAGCATCTCCCTGTTGAGTAGAAGTTCAAGCAAACAGGTGTAATAATAAACAGGGGAACTCAACATGTGGGTATTTTTGGTAATAATGAATACAGATATTGAATCCTAGAACAAAAGTATTTGCTGTTAAAGATCAGAAGTCACCTTGGCTCCATCAACTCCAGGAACTCCATCCAAGCCGTTTTTACCAGGCACTCCCTGTAACATCACACCACACAGTCACAGTCTGAACAACAGTGTGTTAAAGAATGAATGAGCCTCATTCAATCCAATCAGCGTACTCACAACGTCTCCTTTATCCCCTTTAGTACCCTGCTCTCCTTGAGCTCCAACAGCTCCCTAATCAGAAGCAAAGTATTTTTTTTACTGAAACAGTCTTTCAAATAATATTTTGAATCTAAGTTGAAGAGTAGAACTCACTTCTTCGCCCTTGGGTCCCTCCAAACCCTGACGTCCCCGGATTCCCTCCACACCCTGAGAGAAGAGATTTAGTCAGAGGCACATCCAGACAGTTAGTTTTCAATCACACCGATCATAGGAGAGTAATTTCCAAAGAGCAGAGAACCGATCAAACTGCTTACAGGAGCTCCAGGTGGGCCGGTAGGTCCTGGGACGCCATTGAAACCGGGTGGACCCTGTGGACGGAGTTTTTATCAGAAAATGAAATGCTATAAACATTTATGTCATCGTCAGCAAAACTTTGGTTTAACTTACTTTGTCTCCCTTTTCTCCTGTGGTACCGGGGAATCCAATGGGTCCTCTTTGTCCCTAGATGACCATTTAAAAAAAAAATGTAAATATGACACATAGAGACATACAGTATACCGGTCCGTAATAACACACTGTGACTGAGGAATTAGCTTCCTTACATCATCTCCCATGCGACCTGGTGGCCCCTGAGGACCTTGTTCTCCAGCGTCTCCCTGTGGAAAAAAACAAACAAGAACAAATTAGTTATATTCCAGGAACAGAGATAATCATATTAAGCTGTTAATAGGCCAGAATCTAATCATTTACATGCTAGTTGTCCTTGGCGTCAGACTCCTTCCATACACAGGAGTTACTACAAATGGGAATTCGGTGCAGAGGGAGAGTAAAAGAGGGATACTAAGAAGTCTCATATATACCTTATCTCCAGGAGTTCCATCTTTTCCAGGCTCACCAGGCAAACCTTTGTGTCCCTGAAGGCAGCAATCAATTATATTAACAATTAGGTATTATTAGATTTGATCTTATTACTGTCACAGCTCGAGGTTCCTGTATATTAATTATGAATTTAATCGTCTAAATGTATCCCAGAGTTTCCCCTCCTCCTGAAGTGGATGTCGATTTCCAGTCTCTCGAGCAGCTGCTGTTCTCCGTTCTTCTCGTCATGTATAACTACACAAATGTTTTTAAATAATGCAAATGTCAGCATGCTAACATGCTCACAATGACTGTTTATTATTTACTGCCATTCATGTTGCATGATGACGTGCTCAATGAAAAGCTAAAGGTATCACCAAGGTTATAATAATTTCATTTAAATATTTAAAAGTGTGCAACAAGCAAGAAAACAGTGTGACTGAGTGATTCAGAAATTACTGAACAGAAGTAAACAGTAACCGTTTTTATTCATGAAGCAACTTAATTCACATCATCTAATAATCACAGGTTTTTAAAAATGTGGCCCGTGGGCTGATGTTGGCCCTCAGACACATTTTGTGTGGGCAACAAAGTGACATAGAATTAATCCATTATGTTAATGAAGGTTCTCAGTCATCCAGGTCATGGTGAATCCAAGTGCTGTATCAAAGGCAACTGGACGTCTTCAAGAAACTGAAACAAGTCCAGTTGCCTTTGATACAGCACTTAGAATTAATGCATTATATTCGATTTATTCAATTTTAATACCTTCACTTCCCGCAGCCTGCATTCAATACTCTGCTAGTTTGTAAAAACAACATGGAGCGAACACCAATGTATGTAATATAATTAATGTAATTGTTATTAAAGTAGAGTCAATTGCATCCTGGTATGCGCTGGATTATTGATTTTTTGAGAATCACTGCTGTGCACTGGGTTTCACTTACTGTTGACTTTTGATTTCACACTGGACATGCACAGCAGTGTCCTGAGTGATGCTTGCTCGTCCCAACCTTCCATCCTCGACCTCCTGCCTACAGACTTGTTGCTCTTCATATACTTCTTCTCCTCACCTCCTCCTTTGCTGCCGTTATAAATACCATGGCCACTAGAGGTCACTGCCTATCTATGCTCTCTCAATCTAGTGTTTATAGCATTCCTTTTCTATTGCATTTTGTCTATTTATTTGAGTATTTTTTAAATTTTATTACATTTTATATTTCTCTTAGTCAAATCCTACTTTGTGCTGCTACTTTTTATATTGTGTTTGCACACTGTTTGGTCCTTTTACTGCTGTGCCAAATTATCTAATCTTAGCTTATCTTATAAATGTATATAAGGGTCACGGTAAGCTGCTTGCACAGTCGACCTATATGGTTGTTTTTCTGATGAAGACGGACTGGCCAACTAATGGCACCTCTTGAGTGTTGTGGAAATTATATATAGTCATCAATGATAATGCTGTATTTCAGCAGAGGACTCTGCAGTTTAATGTGGAAATGACATGAAAAAAACACTAAGTAAGAAACAGTTAAGGGACGGTTACAGGAAAAAGAGATTCCCTTTTTCTTCGTCCTCAGGGAACAACAGGTGAATTCCGAGCTCAAAGAGTTTAATGTTCAACAAGACCAATCGCAGGACCCACGACAACTTCATGGGTTTTACTGTGCGTTTGTTGTTTTAAATGAATTCCAAGTTTGCCTGATGTTTATGTCTGTGTTGCTGTTTGAATCAGTCATCTGAGCCTTGTGAAAGCTACACAGGAACACATGACTTCACTCACTGCTAAATCTCAAACTAACTCCCTCGTAACTAAACCCCAACCAAGCCAAACTATGTGGTGCAGAAAATAGTTTTATATTGACATTGACATTCCTCACCTTCATCCCCGGTAGCCCAGCCAATCCCTGTGGTCCAGCAGGACAGGCAGCAGGACACTACAAACATACACAGACACACAGATGGGATTAACATGAGAGACAGGACAGACCGTCTAATACCCAGCAAGCATGGCTGCCGCAGAGCCTCTTAGCTTCAATGACTCCATTTGATCAGAAATTCACTGTCACCGCTCCAATTGCCATGCATCCAGGAAACATTTGGCAGTGTGTAAGACAGTAAAACACTCACAGCTTCCCCACTTCCCTCATTGCTGGCACCAGGCGGTCCCTAAAACACAGCAGAGTGACATCTAAAACAGTCGTGGGTGTTTAGATGTCCACATAAATCCACCACAGCAGAGACTCCCGGAGAGGTAATGTGAAAAGAGACTGCAGCATGCAACATCGTCATACACTCTGATTTCACATGGAAATCTGAGCTCAAGAAGAAACTTGTCATGTAAAATATCAAAACAGATATTGAGATGACAGATTAGTATGAGGGCTGTTGGGGTTACACCTGTTCAGCAGATGGTCAATATGCAGCATGTGGCTGATACTGTGCTTAATTAAAAGGTATGTAGAATCTGACCATTTAATTTTGTCTAATGTTGGCATGATACAATCAGCTGCATACTATAGTGTGTTAATTTTGACCAAGCCGACATGGCACAGGGTCTATGAGAGGCCACTAATGAGAAGACTGATGAGAGTTCACAAGACAATGTATGGAGGAATTTAGCATCCCAATGTATATACGCTTATCCAGAGGTTTTTAAATAATAATAAATAATACATTTATTATATACAAGGATATCAGGTAATATTGACAATCAGCATTCAGCTGTAATCCCAAATATTAGTATCTGCATACAAGCACTCAAATATGGAAGATTTAAGTGCATTGTATGGAATGTTTGAACGATTAACGATAAGTTAGTAGATGTCAGCAGAACATGGGTTAGCTCTGGTTCTTACCACAGGCCCCGGTAGACCAGGAGGGCCAGGAGGCCCTGCAACGCCACTTCCCCCCTTGGGTCCAGGTGGACCCTGCAAGTAAAGGAAATATCATCATAACATTTGACATTAAAAACATAAAAACAAGAATAAGTTATGTGTTCAACAGTGATGCTTTAATGATGCTGTACGGATCGTATTTCAAGCTTCGTTTGAAAAAATAGTTTAGAAGTTGATTCATGCAGTCATCTTGATTTTTTATGACTTTAACCATATTCATAAATTGTGATGGGCAGAAGAAGCACTCAGGCCCTTTAGTATAAGTAGCAATAAATACTCATTACAAGTAGTTACACTAGTGTACTGTAGTGTAGTGTACTGAACCTCAAACAGTTCGGGCAATAATCACTCTTTAGTGGATCTGCTAACAACTCAAAGACTTCATTGTGGATCCCGCTGCTTTTCTTTCTAAGACCCGCCTCTGACTCACTTTTTCTCGCTGCCTTCTTCCTACTCTGCCTCTGATTGGCTTACCCTGAAATTCTTACACTAACCCTAATCTATCTCACTGACCAATCGTAGGCAGACTAGAGTGGGTTCTAGCAAGAAAAGCAGTGGGTTTCATAATAACACCTCACATACACCTGAATCATGACAAGCAGCCACAAGTAGACACTTTTTTTTGGTTTCAAGAGGTCACAAGGCAAAAAATGTTGGGAAACACTGGTTATATCTTCAACAATGTCTTTTCTAATGTTATGATGTGTTTGTATTTAAAAAAAAATAAGAGGTAACCACAGCTGTAAAATAGATATAGTGGAGTAAAAAGTACAATATTTATTTCCCTTGAGATGTCGTGTTGTAGAGGCATAAAGTAGCATAAAATTAAAAATCTTTGTTTTGCCCCATCACAGCTGACACTGACCTCAGGCCCGATGTTTCCTTCATCTCCTGGGATCCCTGGTTTCCCTGGTGTTCCCTGTTGGACACAGGCACACAGCAGTAAATACAGCAGCACATTCACTGGTAAGCCATGTATGAGCAATTCAACAAAGTTTCAGAATAAAACAAAAATGTAGCACGTACAGCAGGTCCTTCAGTTGCTGGGCCCTGTGAAGAAGAGACACATTCGATTTTGATTAACTGAAAGTTTTGGTAGTTTCTTCATAGTCAAATACAATTTCAATGCATGTTGCTTTAATGAGAATGTTTCTACTTACAGGTGGACCTGGAGGTCCAGGAAAACCAGGAAGTCCCTGAAACGAGGATGGGAATAAATCAGTAACATTGCCATCCTTCTTATGACTAAATGACTTTGAAGTGATCTAAATGGTTACTCACTCTCTCCCCTACAGGCCCTCTGGGACCCATTGGGCCAGATAGACCCTGAAGACAACAATAACACACAGTCACACACAGACAGAACCAGCAGATAATATAAAGAGTGTGTGTCAGTGGACGAAGTGATGTGTCGTACAGAAGATCCTGGAAGACCGGGCAGGCCTCTCTGTCCAGGAAGACCGATCTCCCCCTGCTCCCCTTTGCTGCCCTAGGAAACAGACACAACAGGAATAAAACAGCTTTATCTTCTTCCTGCATCTCTCTGCACTGTTGCTAAGATACACAGAGGCAGTGACAGTCAACATTTAATCAATGAAAGGTGGGCCGCTCTCGTTGTTTCTTAGATCAACCACAACACAAGCTTGTGTAAGGCTAAACAGATAACAAATGGGTTGGACAGGAAAAGAGCAACGGTAAATTACAGAGGCACCATAAAACATTTCCCCTGCAGTTAACCTCAGGCTCAACATATAACAATTACTAATAAGTTGTTATGCATCAGTGCAATTACATATTGTGGCATTATTTGTGTTATGAGTGAGAATACTGACCCTGAAGAAAACTAAAATGTTGTCAAATTAATTACACAGTACAATACACTGATCGACCCGGAGGCAAATGTTGTCAGGAAGGACTGCTAGATCTCTGAATTTCTTGTCCTTTCAATTGAAAGAGAGTAAGGTAAACAGATCAGAAGAGGAATTAAGGACTACCCTTTGTGGCTCACCACTGTATCACTGTTTTCCACAGTGTTTTGAGATGCTTTTCATTTGCATCCTACACAAAATGAAACAGGGTGAACTCTGTTTCATGTTTAGTGGGTTTTCACTGTTAGCATGCTGCCACTATGACCAGATCCCCGGTGAACAGAGGAAACTGTGTAGATGGTTCTGAGTTTACTGTCTGCGAACAAAAGACAGTTTACAACTTCCTAAACCTGCCTCACATTACGTTGGTTGCATCTGAAGTTTGAAATCTGAAATTGTGCAATGTCGACTTTTATATCTATTGCAGTGTGGTTTAGATTTTTGTTGTTGACCAAACTTAACCTGAAACCTGATACCCTAGACCTGCCAGGTTCCAGTTGAACACAAAGCTTTGTTCTGTTGCACAAAGCTCTTAGCTGGGGTAGGGTTTGGGTATGCCCCCCCCCAAAATTGCTAGCTTACTGTTGAAGAGGTGTGTGTGTCCCTGTGATCCTGGGAGGTGTGATTGTCGGCAAAGCTTGTGGTAAGGTCTCCCGAGACATATTGGTCCCTGTGGAGAGCCAGACTAAGAGCGATTCAAAGACCTTAAGTAAACAGCCACAAAAAGGATGGAGGACCTTGCGCGGAATTAGGAAACCAAGGTCCCCCTCTGGAACCAGACCTTTGAGGGAAACTCAAAACCAAGAAGTGTCTGGTGGCTGGGCCTTAATCCACTGGGGCTGGACACAGCAAGAAAAAAGAATGAGAAAAAATATGGAGAAGCCACCCTGTGGGCCCACCACCTGCAGGGATAGGCATTGGGGTCAGGTGCAAGGTGCGATGCTGGGTCACAAGCAAAGGCAAGAACCTATGCATCCTGACCCCTGGCATTGCAGGTTGGTCTTAGGGACATGGAACGTCCCCTCTTCTGAAGCAAAAATCCAGGTGGGGGAGGAGTTCGGGGAAGCTATGGAGAAGGACTTTTGGATGGCCTCAAGGAAGATCTCGGAAACAGTCAACCACTCAGGAAGTGAAAACGGGTGGTACCAGGCTGGGTTCAGCCAGCAGGGAGGACTACTTCTGATCTGCTGGGGATATTGTTGGGTGGTGGAAATGTGGGAATGCATTGCCAATAAATGTGCAATGCCCAGTGGGAATTTGGAAAGAGACAGACTTTAGCCGCTGGCATTTGCATTAGTCTGGCAGCTAACATACAGTAATAAATAAAGTTAATATGCTGTGAGTTTTAGGGCCGAACTGTGTCTAAGTTATAGGCCTCTGTAGAATTTTACTGTGGTTTAAAAAAGATATAAAATGTGTGTTGATTTGTAAAGATTATCTTGGTAATCAAATGTCTGAATAAGCCCATGAATGCTACAGACCTTATCTTTTTAATTTCACCCTTCAAAAATCACTGAAATATCTGATTACATTTTTCTGGGTTGGCATAAAAAACAGTGTGATTTCTCATGTAATGGGAGGTCATATTGTTTTGGTAAATTGGTTTTGAAATTATGTTAATGCTTGAGTACAGAGGTAAAGTAAATGATGACAAACAAATGCACAAAACGAATGAGATTGGATCAACAACCTGCTCAGTATTATATTATTCAGCATTTCATACTTACAGGAAGACCTGGACTGCCAGTAGAACCTGGAAGACCCTGGACAAATTAAAACACACAGTTAAAGAGAGCAGAAACATAAAGACAGCAATATTTGGTTCGTGTTAATAGAAATTATTCAGACAATAAAGGACTGTCGTTATTTGTAGAAAGATCTGCTGTTATCAAGGAGGAAATACTTACATCTCTTCCATCTCTGCCGTTTTCTCCTGCGGGCCCTCTGGGGCCCTCTGGGCCAGGAGCTCCAGGGGGGCCTTGGACTGATTTGTCAGGCTGAGAGTGGAAACAACGAGTGAGCAATTGATAGTGAAATAACTAAATAAATACTATGCAAAGGCCTTTAATTAAAGAAAAAAAAAAAAGTGACTTAATCCTTCAACGACTGGACTCCAGAACAGTGAAATGTTTTACATCATGTCAAATGTAATATATTGTGCTTTTAAAACAATACAACATAAATTGGACAAATGCTTAGACTGAGACAATTAAATGAATGTAAATGGTACTGATATGTTAACGTAACAATATAAAATTATGTGTCTTTACAGCCTGCAGAGATGTTTCTGATAACAGACAGTTGGCAAACTGAAGAATTGGCAAAGATATGTAAAAATGTCTTTCTACACAACTGTGAAAACAAACAAATAAAACCACCACCACAAATTAGATTTAGAACAAAGCAATGAGGCAATTAAGCAACCAAAGCACTGAAGTAGATTATTGGCTCAAAAAAACAAAAACAAAGCAAAAAGGAAGTAGAGTAGATAAATAAATACCTCAGCATTGGCATACATCTGAAGAAGCAAGAGAAATCAGATAAAGGGAGAGTTAGTGAAAGTAGTTACACCACCCTCACCAAAAGTGTCAGCAGAAGCAAACCTGCATATAACCATAGTAGTGAGTATATCATGCTGTCATTTGAATATACAGCCCATAGTACAGTACCGACACTCCCCATGTACAGAACCACCTCACAGCTGGATGCAGAAATGTTAGCCTGAAATCTAATAGAGTGCACCAGGCCAGGAAATATGTTTCTCTATAGTGAGTAGGAATATTTGCATCTAGATACAAGTGATTGGATAAAAACATGAACTGCAGAAATATACAGAATGAGATGTGAGACAGAATTATATCATAGACTGCCAGTATTTCTTTGAGGCAGAAATGTCATTAATTCTCCTAAAGCAACACTGAAAAATGTTGGATGATCTCGAACCACCCTCACCCTGAATGATGGTTATATGATTGCATAATTGGTAATGTGAAGGTAAACATTACAGTGTGTTGGGAATATAGTATTTAATCAAGTAAATCTATGTGTCATTACTTTGAATTATGGACTTTGGCTTACATAAGTCAACCATATTTGTTTACCTTTTCAGGCACTTGTCAAGTTGCTTTCAGAGAAATACTTCCAGTCATACTGACAATTTGGCGGCAATTACAATAACAACTTATATGATTGCAGCATAATCTGGTTTAGTCAGGAAATGACTCTACAGAGGCTAGATTTCCTAATATCCAGACCGAACACGACAGGAGTGTAATTTCATACAAGACACAAATTTGCCTGCGTGAGTTCAGAATGTTTCAACTCGAGCAAAATATTGCACTTATCCAGGGGCTTTGTGAATCTACTTAACAATCATAGAGAAACAGAAAAAAAAATAGAGAGGCTGGAGAGAAATAAGAAAAAAAATGTAATTCTTGAACACAAACACACAGGCATACTCCCACGCACACGGTCAATGCTTCCATTTCTAGCTAGCTCACATGCTAGCTAGAAACGCAGCTTCGGAACGCCATTTCTGACTTGTATGTCAAAGCTAAAGAACCAAATCTTACTTCCCAGATAAAGAACTGAAACCCTGTGAGAAATGTGAAAGGTAAGAAAAGTTAAGTTACTCATGAAGCCTATTGCTTACGCTACTAGCTTAAAAAGTTCACGCTATGGTAAACTATTTTGGTTAGCTAGTTGAGCTAACTGACCCTCTAAATGTGAGGTAGTAATAATCTCCTATAGTATAGAGCCTCATCATGAGATAGATTAATCTAAAAAAATCTATTTTCATGGATATTGTCTTAGAGTAGCCGACACATATGTTTGGGGTTGCTAGCTTGTCACGCTCCTCGGCAACAGGGGTAGGGAAAACCACCTTTAACAGTCTAAAAAAGCAGATGGCAGGTATTGAACTGAATTCCTGTCAGCTGGAAGTACTGTAGCAGCAAGTTGTGTGCTTGTATAAGGAAAGTTACTTAAGGCAAGGCCGACATTCATAACCTGTCAAATCAAAATGTCTACAAGTAAAAAGAAAAACAAACAAAACCAAAGTCTATCATTCTACATTAAATGTACCCATAACTGAGACTTATTAATCTTATCCTAACTTTTGTGTGGGCAAAATCAGTGGAATAACTTTTCAGTTGATATGTAACCATGTAAAACCATGTTGCTGTTTGTGGGCTACATGTGGTACTTGTTTTCCAGCGCTGACACGAGTGGCACATGCTTCTGTTCTGGACTGAAATGAAACGCTAACCACAAAAAATCTGGCACTATGCACAGTCTGCAGGTTTCTGATCTCACACTTTTAATTCGATCAAACTTCCTCTGTGTTGTTTTAATGTTTGCCAGTTAGCTAACAAGCGTTTGTGCTTTGGCTCCATGCATTGAAGTTTAACACAGCCAATGACATAACGTCTGCCCGGCCCTAAACAGCCCTGCCTCCAAGAAATGTTTGTAGAGCTACAACTCCAATCTGCTGCGGCGTAATTTAAATAAAAACTTTTGTCCAACTTGCAAATTGTTCTGGATGAACAGCAAACCCCTGGATGTACCGAAGGAAACTGCTTGGCAAAGTATTTGTTACACTTCTGTAACTCTACCTCAGCATTTCTGCCCTGTTTTCCTTCAGCATGCTGGAAGCCCTCAACCTGAATTAAACCACAAACCACAGCAGCTGCTGAGCAGATCCGAGTCCTTGTTACTGTACCTCGGTGGCAGGCAGCTCGTTGCAGCTCTCTCTCTGGGCTCTCTTTGGGTCACAGTGTATCAACATCCACTGGAGTTCAAACTGAAAGGAGATGTTTAATGTTAATACAAATATTTTACTGTGCATTCATTTTTCAGATGCGACATTGGCAAAGGATCCTAAAATGTGCTGTCATGGTGCAGTTATTTCTTTGTAGTTCTGAATCAATCAATCCTCTATGGGCGGTTGAGCTTGATTTTACACCAATGCTATTTTCTGCAGGGATTAAGTTTTTCCTTTTTTCCACTGGAACCCAGCTGAGCGGCTTTGCTGTGACAGCAGCACTTTAGAATTACAGCCGAGCTCAGCACACATATAAACCTCAACGTGTTTGTTCGCAGAAAGCACCATTTCACTGATAGTGCTGGTGAGGAGAGTCAGTGAACATGATTAAATACAGCAGGCAATTCTCCATCCTCGCTTACCACTACGGAGGCGTTGGGATCAGCATCCAGCCTGCCAATAAGAGTGTCTCCCTCTGTGTTGATGGGGCCTTTGCCCTTGATGGGTTTCTGATCCACGGGCTGGCAGTCCACATACAGAGTGACCTGGTCGCGCTCCACGCCAATCATCACCTTGTGCCACCTGGTGTTGAAGAGCACAGAAAGGCCAGGGAAGGTAACGGTCTGCAGGTTGCCGTCAGCACCCATCAGGAAGTACTCCAGAGCCTGCTGGTCGCCATTAAGCCTCAGTCCGGCTTGTTTGTAGCCGTCTTCGTCAACTATTTGCCAGACATTCCACACCTTGCTCACTGTGTTCTTGATCATGCGGAAGGTCACCATGAAGGAGTACTCGTCAGGGAAGCCACGAGGGAAGTTCAACCTGAGAGGGATATTAAACACACAGTATGTAATCGCTGCAGCCCAGTCGGACAAAAATGTTGGCAGTTAACATCGGATACGTTTACATTTGTACGTGTCATAAGCTACACACCATGGTAACATCTCAACAATAGGTGTCATATCTAGTGCATGTCGGTAAGCAAGTCTGCCAAGCTAGTGACCACAGTTTGAGAGGGTTATGGTTAGTAAGCGGGACAGCACTGGGTTTTTTTAAGGAGACCTCACGACAATTTCCAGCCGTGTTTGTGGTGACAAAAAACTAAAACTTTTGGGAAAGTCAGGACATCTCAAGCTGTGTTTGTGGCGACAAAACCAGGTGTTTTTAATGAGACCTCATGAATTCTCCAGCCATGTATTATAGACTAAAGTAGCAGATATTTTCAGCCAAAGCATGATCTTCTCCTAACCATAACCAAGTGTTTTTTGTGCCTAAACCTAACCAGTTCAGCACTGTGATAACATAAAAGAGCCGAAAGAAACTTAAATTTTCAATATATCCGTGGAGCTTCTGACACTAGAGGTCCATGCCGTGGGATCATGGGAGTTACTGCTCTGTTGTTAAAACAACCAGCATTGTTGATGGAACCATTTTTTCATGGACAAGGTAATATGTTTACCTTTAGGTCACATTTGCCAACTTCCTTACGAACCCTCTGACTGTATCATGGAAGCCATAGCGACAGGCGACTAAAGGAGTGAAGTTATGGATTTCTCTGGGTTTGAACATCATTGAAAATCATTCGAGATGATGCCAGTACAAAACATTTGAATGCAGAAATGTTGCACATTATAGCTTTAAGCACAGGGGCTCTAATCAGCTGTCTTATCAGGGTACAACGTTCCAGCTCGTCAGACTTGATTGTGTTTGTTTAATGACACCCAAAGGAAAAGCTTAAAGACAACCGTCTACTTGCCAGGTTACATTCTCAAAATATCTTTTGTGTCAAAGTTAATTAATGATTACAAATAAACATCACTCAGCAAAACGATCATCAAATCAAGCACAAGACATGGATAAAAATAACTTCAACGCCTCGCCATCACTGTCTTTGAGAGTCAAATAAAACAAATTCCCTCAAAGACACAAAAGTAGGTTTTAGGCATGCTATCAAATCACAAATGAGATGCTTGGAGAGAAGCTGCTGCCATACATAAATCACTACTTCAATCACACATGCAGTCCTGGTTAGCATCCACAGTCTGGTGCTCTCTGTGTTTTTAACAAGCCAGATTCTCAGTAGGTGGTGCATTAATAGATGGGCGCTGCAGCTGAACTTTTACCATCTTGTAAACAATCAAGGTGAGGCAATAAAAAAAGCGTTTCCTGTAAGCCAGTTAAACAAATGAAGACCACGCTCTAGTGTTGCCCGAGGTGAAAAAGTCTAAAAGTATGTGCTGCTTTTGCCCTGCAGAAAAAATGGAGGGAGTGCAGCTTAAAGCTGCCAGGGACAGACTTCAAAGCACAGCCTGTGCCACTGGACCTGTGGAGGAAATAAACATGTATTTACATTCAGTGTGACAGGCCAGAGTGGTGTAGAAGCAGGGTGCCAGCGAGTTATATAACAGCTTCTGAGGAAAGCTGGCCTGCAGGAACAGATTAGCCAAAACAGACTGGAGCAGGCACACTGGGAAACACCAGGAGATGTATTTGGTTATGTAAAGTGGTGAAGCCATTAACCTGCACACTCTGTACTGAAGCTTTTTCAAATTATGTCTTAAACAGCATGCCTTTCACTGGTGTTAAATAAAGTGAAAAATGACTCTATTTTCATACTGCAGTTGCAGAGCTGGGCTGTGTTAAAGCCTGAAGCCGCCCCAGGATCACAGAACTCAAAGGGCCATGAAACCCCCGTGTGTCATTTGGTTTGTGGTGATTTGATTAATTGAAAATGTAGGGGCAGTTCAGTGTACTCATCTATTTAGTTTGTCGCTCCAGGGAGCTTTTCAAAGTTATTAATATCCCTGATGATGTCATCACAACAAATTTCTACGTGACAGCCTGTGTTAGAAAATTGGGAATTTGAAAGACGTACCAGGCGTTAAGGGTCTAAGATGCTACTGAGATGAATTAACAGTAGGGATCAAACACTGAAAAAACCTAACTCATACTAGTGACTAAAACTTGAACTTGCTGCTTTGTTTTTAACCTTTCTGTTGTGAATTTGTCTTTAATGCCTGTCCCAACTTTATAGGAGTGCAACACAAAATAACTGCAGTGCACCATAAAGGTGTAACTTGAAGGAAGTTGAAATATTTCGATAGCTACCGCGAGAGTATACTGCTGCTCAGAGTACTCTTTAATGCAGCTATCTTTGGCTGTAGGGACTTGCTGTCGTTAGCAAGTAGCTCGTCGTTAGCAAGTGGGTAGCTCAGTTAGCAGCTAAGTGGCCCTTTTAGGTGATGAGAGTCTGCCTGGATGGTGACTTTGGATCTTGGGGGAGTTACCGTGGGCAATGTGGCTCAGCTCCGTCTGGCTCAGCTGCCTCACAGTGACAGGGGGGAAAGTAAGGAGGTGATTTACAGCAACCCAATGTTATGTCTTCAAATTGCTTGTTTTTTTCCAGCACAACACAAAAAAACGTTCATAATGTTAGCAAAAAGAGAAAAGCAGCAAATATAAGTACATTTGGCAAAATGTAACTAGTGGATATTTTGCCCTTTTTTGCATGATAATTAGCTTAAAGGGGCAATCCACCAACTTTGTATGTGAAGCTCAGGGAACTTGCCCCGAGGAATACTCAGCCTGTGCAAACAGTTGTATAATGTCTTCTGTGTTTTCAAGACGGAAAAAGTAACCCTGATGATGTCACAGCGGTGTCATCAGGGCGATCTAAGTTTCAATTTGAGATGAAAGAAAATCATGATTGAAAGCTTTTGTTGCACCTGAAGAGTGTAACACAAACATGATTAGTTGCATTATGGGAAATGTAGGATTCACTGATATCAAGTCTAAGCCTCTGTCTTTTAAAAATCAGATTCTTGCAGGTCACCTAATCTTATGAATGGAAACATGAGAGGGGCTCTGTGGAAGTTCTATGTTGTTGATTTATTGTCTCAAACAACATATCTTCTGTGGAGTGGGGCGTCTCAACAGGGGCCCACTGCTTATTATTGCCCCAGGCCTGTTGCTACAACTAACCTTTAATTACAAAGCCAAAATCTTAACAGGAAAGCCTCTTTTCAGTCTAAACCTCTAAAGCAGTACGTACAACAGACGACAAAGCATTAAAAGGCAGGGTGAAATATGTTTCTTCACTCTACATTTACAAGTCCACACTCACTCACACACACACATACACAAAATGCCTCTACTCTGCCTTTCTGTCTGAGAGATACCAAATAGGTTCAGACACGTTTTTCTTTACCAATTATATGCTGCTCGCCATGTGCATAACATCTGTGCTGGACCTGTAATAATGCAACACCTGCGTGAGGAGACCACTGCTGCCTCTCAACATTTGTGTGTGTTTTTATCTGTTTTCTTTTAAACCCTCTTTACTGTACTTACATGGTTGGAATTTGGAAGTTGGCCTCCCTGTCGAGGCGGTAGGCCACCTGGTGGGGAGTGGAGCCGTCCACCTTCCTCACGCCTTTCAGAGCGATCACATCCAGCTGGAACTGGGTGATCAGATCGAAACCTAGGAGAGATAATAAATGATATTGTATACGATAATGGTGATGTTTGATAATGATCATTTTCATATACTAAATATTGTGTAGCAGGACTGATAGCGTTATATTACAATAACAAAATCCTGCTACATTTACAGGAACAAATAATACTTATGTTTTTATCTTAAAGAATAATTCATCTTTTGGCCATGGAAGATGATTTCATGTATGCTATGTTCTGGTACTCATGATAAAGTTAGTTTGAAAGTACAACATACAGTAAGGAACCTTGTAAAAATCACAATTTCACACGTGAATTAAATATTTACACGTGAACTACAATTTAAAATGTGAAAATAAAATAACGGCACATGTGAAATGCTGAGGCACTTCACTCAGAACCACTAATCTCACCCAAGTCGTTAGGACTCATCCTCTGAGGACCATGAATTTCTGTACACAATGTCATGATAACCCATCCAATAGTCGTATTTCCATCCAAGTGGTGGACCAACCAACATAGCATTGGTCGTACATCATTACATCACAATAATGGTATGATTATGTCATAGTTACAGGAAATACTATTATAATGCTATAATAATATAAAAAGCTTGTGTTGACATTGCAAAATGAGGTAACAAAACAAGAAACAGTGAATCCATTGTGAAATAAACAACTTTTGTATTTAACAAGCTTTTTCAAACCACAGTGCACAATGTGAGCAGATGTGTGGAGGAGGTGAACTGGGCAGCGGTGAGCAATTACAATTGAGTTGCTGAGTTTGAATTGTTCCAACTAGAATTCTGTGGAGCTCAAGTGGAACTTTTTATTTGCCTCATTTGAAATCTAAAGGTGTCTCGAGGCTGACTGAAGCCCACCCTCTTCAACTAATTAAACTTACCACCTTCCTTTGGAAAGTCTGTTTTCTCTTGTAGGGATTTTGGAGGCTAAGCTTGTGGTTTTAGAAACAGCTTCATCTGCTGCTTTCTGCTTCTGTTTGGATACAACCCAACGGGAGGTCATTACCTGGAAGGTCATCTTGTCCGCTCCTCATTGGTGGGCAGACGGTATCGCCATCCAATCGGTTGAGATCTAATTCTGATGGGACAGAAAAAGCAATAATCTTGATATGCCTGTTCTTTGCTGAATTTGACAAAAGCAATATATGTGCAGTCGGTTTAATTCAGTTTGCGTATTCCAGGAGACAGATACAAGGGAAAAGCAAGGTCTTTAATGTCAGAGTGGATTAGCATCACAATGCGCTGCAGTGCATTTTTAATGTGAGATTTTCTTACAACTACACTTACAGTGTTTCACATAATCACACATTCCAAAGCATGAACACAGACCAATCAACACAGTCTGAGATTTATAATGCGCAGACACCCCTTGTGATCCAAATATGTCACCAGAGATGGAAACATAATGTTGATAAATATGGGAGCTAGTGGTGCGCGACTATGGCCGGAGCCATATGTCATCAGAAACATTTTACTGCAGAAGGTCAATATAGCAGGTGAGGCTCTTTCCTTTTTATTTATATGTGTCATTTATCAAGATGGAAGTCTCCTTTGGTGGAAACCGCAACCTGCAATTCATCTCACTGCCATTTGATTTCAGCTTTCATCATTACTGCGTCTCAGTTTTTATTTGAAAAATCTATACTTTTATCTTTTGTTTGAGTTTTGTTTTTGTTAATCTACAAAATAAAAGCATGGCCTGGTGTTTGATCCAAATTAATACACTGATGTTGATATAAATTGTGTGTAAATTCATAAAACCTTCATCTTTCACTTTCGATACATAAGCTGTTAACACATGCTGCAGGCCTCTAGACGTGCTTCAAAAAATTGTCACGGTGGAAAATCAATTCCTGGGATGTGTCAGAAGAGGGCGCTATCCCTGAGTCGCTACACTGCTGTTCTGGAGGGGAAAAGCCCTTAAAAAATCTCCATGAAACAAGGATGATGACAGCCAGAGGGCCTCCCCAGTCAATAACCTGAGTCAGCTCATTTACAGTGAACAGCGTGAATGCAACACATCTGGAAGCCGTTCCCTGATCCCACATAACTGCTGAGAAATGAGATAAAGTGGTGAGACGGTATTTATAATCCCGTATTTACTACCACTAAACACTTATCTGACTGTGCATGTGGGCCTCAAGTTGTTAAAGTTACTGCCTGCCGCAGCATTACGCTCAGAAAGCCAGTCATTAGTGCAATGAGCGGGAGTTGAACCACAATTAAGATGTCACATGCAGTTGCACGTGCGCGCCGTTAACAATGAGGCGAATTTGACAAAGCGGTACACCTACTGTATCTGGCACTCACTGTGCGTTCAGGTTAGCTTTATTGTGTCCCCAAACAACAGCAGAGAATGGGTTGCTGTGATTATCGTTGGGGACATTTAATCTGATTTAATCCTACAACACAGAGCCGCACAGTGTGTCTGCTATTTCTGGCCCTTGCTTTGTGGTTTCTGATAAAGAGAATGACCTAGCAACAGTCAACATGCGGGCGTTACACATTAACCTGAGGCCTCTTTGTCTGTGTTTACAGGACAAACAGCATCACGGTAATGGTGGAATTCATGCAATATACGGTACACTGGTTCTGTGGTGCGTCGACGACGGGTGGGTGACTTACGTCCAAGTGCTGGAGCGAGGAGAAGGGACAGCAGAGCCACGCAGGCGGGGGTGTACGCCGACATCGACAGATGCCGCGGTTGCTTTCTGTTGAGGAATGATGGAGAAAATCAGCATTCAGTCATGCATCTAATTCTCTTTGACAGTTTCTTTGAGTCTGGATCAATATAACACCGCAGGGATGACATGAAGCACTTTGCTGGTGTCCTCGGTGCTCATCTCGAGCACATTAAGAGAAAGAAAAAGTTTACACAGCCCCTTCAAATACATCCAGTGAAGATAAAAAACACATTACTGTAAGTGGAATATGATCGTAAATGATAAGTGAGAAAGTCATATCACATAAAGGTGGAACAGCTGTTAACACATACATTCTTATGAATTGGGTTAGCACAGGTAGACACATGCTCAATTTAAGCTACAAATTGTCTATTTCTCACCCTAACCCTTAAACACAACACATTAAGTGTTATACGTTTTAAGGCAGACTTTTTACCTTTGGACGGAACTAGGTTTGCTTTTTCCTCTTGCTTCCTGTTTTAAGGTAAGCTAGCCTCCTTCTGTGGCCATTTTAGACTGAAATGAAGAGTTAGGCCAGTCTTAATTATGCTCTTAAATTAGTCTAAAGCATTCTGACAAACTGATATTTGATATCTATCTAACAGCTTGCTAAACTTAGCTAACTTAGCTAAACTCTACACTTACAATAGCTACATTATGGATAAAGTATTGAGGCTGCTATACTCATTTTTCAAATGAACAAATGGACGTGTTAGTCATAGTAGGCCACTGTTGGCCCGCAACTTGACTTGTTTTGCTTCACTCTCATCAACATTCTTAGCGTCAAATGGCAGACAGACACAGGTGGAGGATGGCTGGTTAGTTATAGAGCATTTAGCAGCTAAAGAGACAAATATTCCCCTCGGCAGTCGGTGGTGACCAAAAACT
Source organism: Pagrus pagrus (assembly GCF_965226575.1). Classification (NCBI taxonomy): domain Eukaryota; kingdom Metazoa; phylum Chordata; class Actinopteri; order Spariformes; family Sparidae; genus Pagrus; species Pagrus pagrus. Next base: position 22,716,515 of record NC_140201.1, on the reverse strand, counting down.
GAGCTATAAGAAACATGAATATTAGACTGACATTCACAAAGAGAACCCAAAGAAAGCTAAAGTTGCTCTGTATCTGCTGGATGCGTTGCTAAGCGGATATTTGCTAGTATTTACCATGTTAGCATGAGGTGATGATATGTCAATGTTTACAGCTTGTTTTTGCTGCTGCCAAGTGGTTAAATCAGTAAATGCAGTTTTACACAAAAGATATGAGTAAAGCAAGAGAGTTCATCCTTTATTTCAAAGGCAAGGTTCTCTGACGTCGTCGTCATCCTCCTGACTGCTTGACTCTTCTCTGTTATGTTACTTGGCAAGTCAAGAATGTTATGGTTGGCTCCACCCATTCAGATGCAATTTAACCAATCAGATCATTTCTGCCCACCGAGCTGTCAAGTCAGAGACAAAGTTTTCTCCAAATCCCCAATCCGTCTTCAGGACAGCTTTCTTGCTGAAGACATAATTCACTACAAGCCTTCTGAATCAATTACATTAACATTTACCGAATACATAAATAAACATGACTATAATTTACCAGCGTCTGCATTATTAAAACGAAGGTGTGTTTCTGCTTCATTCAAGAAGTCTAATATCTGTACAAGCGCTTTGAAATACTAGAGAAGGTGGATGATTAATGACAGCAGTGGCTATGCAGCTTTCCCACAGTGATCTTACGCAGCAGTACAAATGTCTGAGCCGTGGTACACTTTGTCCTCACTCTCACTAGCATTAGCACTGTCTCCTCCTGGAGCTTCTTATACGTTTGTCTGTGGTTGTGACAGCTCTCCACAGCAATCCCGAATGCATCATCAACATGACTGATAGTGATAGTGAAGACTCTTTTCTAAAGGCTAAGGTTGTAGCTCATCAATCTGAGAAATGAATGGGTCCGGGGTGGTGTTACTGAGGGCTTAACCCGTCGTCAGTGTGTGTGAAATCTCTTGCAAATGTGTGTGTTTGCTCGATGACTGTGTGCGTGTGTGGGTGCGTGTGAGAGTGCACTGTCAGAGAAATGACTAATGGCTAAGTCAGCAAGGTCTGTTCAGAGACGGAGTTGTGCTCTAACAGTATGCCCTTCGCGTTAAAGGAGCATCCTCAGAGACCGACTGTCTGCCCTGCACGCAGATCCACCTACAATCTGGACTGGTGCAGCGACACGTCACTGATAAAATGCGACACAAAGGAAACTTTTGCTGTTGAAGCCTTAAAATTTACAAACCTATAGTTATTTAGTAATAGTTTGACATGGTGGGAGATAGATGAGAAGATAGATAGCACTCTTATCTGTCAGTTACAAATGAAACTACAGCAATGAGACCATTAGCTTAGCTTATCTTAGCACAGGTAGAAATATCCACAATTTAAGCCGCAAACTGTCTATTCACCTATTTATTGGGTAAATAATAATATAAGCAGGATATAAAATGTAAGTGTTGAGTTTCAGGTTGGCAGAAAGACAGATTTTTACCTTTTTTCTGCTTCTTTTTTGGGCCATTAATCAGATATTTTCGATGAGTCTACAGCGTTGGGACATTCTTAATTTTGCTCATAATTTACTCTGAAGCAAGTTGGACAATTTCACAACAATAAAGGCTTATTTTACTTATTTTAAAGGTCCTATTTGTAAGAAAAGTTGATTTTTGAGTCTCCTTCCCAACTCGGCAAATACTGACGCATCAGGATGGTGGCCGGCCCGACAATCCAAATGCGTCAGTATTTGAAAAGTTGCGAATGAGACTGAAAAATCAACTTTTCTTACAAATAGGACCTTTAAGCCTCAAATGTTAGCCACCCTACCTGAATATAATAGGCAAACTTTCAGCGACACCTGCTGACCAGCAGTGCCAAATGACACAATAAAAGAAAACTTTGCTCAACATCTGTAAACAGCTATACAATATTGTGGATTTGTTAACCATCCTGAGCCTGAACTGAAGAATTAGCAATGAGCCTGGCACATTCAGAGTCCGGTTTATCTCATATTGCTGTGTTGGTGTTGTTTCTACAACATCATAATCAACGTTGCTCCTGAACCATCAGTGCAATTGATCAAAAAGTGACCCTCGAAATGAACTTTTCAGCTGTCTCTGAAATTTCATTTTCAGAGCCAGCTGTTGTGGCTGATTGAAGATTAAATAACACAGACTTTAAGATAGAACACTGGGGTTTGTGTCCTGTATTGTCATTTACTTATTATTTTTTCAGGAAGTTAACTTCTTACTTTCTGTTGTTTTCTGTTGTTTTTTTTTTGTCACAGCTTGGTTAATTTATTGTTTAAATATGAAACAAAAATACTCGGTCAGCTGTAGGAAAACATGGTTTGGGTTAAAATAGACCATTTAACAACATTAACCACATGTTAGAAAGGATCATTTCTCCCATGAATGTATTTTTAAAGTCTTTTCTCAGTGTTGCAAAACTATGACATTACAAAAATGTGGTTGGTCAGTTGCAATTATGGTCCTGGAGCAATTTTAATCATCATATTAAAGGAAAAACACCAACACAGTGATATCAGTCCACAGCCTTTTAGCTCCGCTACCAGTCTGCAATACCATGAGAGTTTATGCTTATGGTAGTTTTTGTATTGTTAGGTAACATGTTGTTCACTGAATTGTAAAATGTTCTTGTAACTGTTGAATTCCTCCAGAAGGACAACAGGCTGGAGTAAATGGAGCCAAGTGGTTTCACGTGGTTTCTTGGTCAGCCATCAACAATCTTATTTTACCCAAAATCTTCTGCAAATGAGTCTTATTTTAGGTCATGACGAGAGCGAGACTGCTGTGTGCAACAGGTGAATTTAGAAATCTAATGAAACTCAAAGTACAGATACAAAAGCAGTATCAATCTTCTTTTCCAACTCTCTGCAAGAAAGCTAAGAAGCACATTTCCCAATATGTCAAACAGTTTTTTAAAGATAGGTTTAAAAATCCAATTCTACCAAGTGTGATGTTGTATTAAGTGTTCTTTAAAGGATCTCCTCACATGATTGTAAAATAAGCTCCTGACTGCTCACTGTCTTTGGACGAACTTGTGTCTCAGTGTAAAACACTGCAAGGGATTCAAAAGATGAAATCAACATAAGCCTTGCTTTCTCCATTGGTACTAAATCAATATATCTCCTGTCACATTTAAGCTAACACAGTGACAACCTTGCAAAACAATTGCTGCTTGACGTTTTTTGCAAAGCGAGCAATAAATCCTCTGGAGGAAGTTTTTACCGTAAAGAATGGAAGCCATCTGAAGGTTGGGGGATTTAGGGACAGGCTTTGAGCTGCTGCTTCTTAGCTTTTTATTTGCCATCATACCAACATGAAATGATGTCAAACATGCACCCAAATCACATTTACTGGAAACATAAATGTGTGTAATGTGCATCCCGCCCAATAAAAGGTGCTGTTTTACAGTTGTGGTTTCACAGACAGAGATACGGTATTTTGCGCTGCCACACTTCAAAAGGTTAAGAAAACACTCGCAGAGAAAATCCCCAAACATATTCCGGTAAATGTCCCATCAGTCAACTCAATTAGGTAATGACATGTCATCTCCTGTCATTCCTGACATTCATCAAGCTTTGATAGGACTTTCCCTTCGCTGCCACCCATGTAGTGATGTCCCTCAGGTGCTCCCAGAATGCTGAGAGTGAGCCAACGCCGCTGGCACGATTTCTGCTCTCTCATTTGTCTTAATTACCCAAGAATGGATCGCTGTTGAGCATGGAGCAGTCGGCGGCACAACTCAGTCATGTTAAAGTTGATTATTGCAGGAAATGTGAGGACAAAGACTTTGAGCGAGGGATGTGTGAAAATGTCTTCGCAGATATGCTGTAAGCGTTAATCAAATGTTAATTCATTCATCCAGGCTTTGTCCCAACAAACTGAATGGAAACACTGACAGGCGAGAGAACGGAAGCCTGGTGTTTATCACTTAAGAGCTTTTTCCCCCCTCTCACTTTGTTGAAATGTCACGCAGCAGAGGTTTATAGGCTGCGTGTGTGCGTGTGTGGGCCAGATTAAAAGGCAAATGGCCGGCTTCTTTAATCTATGCTAAGCTTCAGATCTTATTGCACCCATAAAGTCACAGTGAGTGCTACGCAGAGGGAAAGGTAGATTAAAGGTAGATTATAAGTGAACGCCCAGCCTGAAATTGGTCACAAAAAGCCCAAAGACAAAGCTTCCTGATGAAGTCCAACATGAGATATTTACCTGGAGCCGTGGAAGGCCATGTTTCACTCCCCTCCGTTAGCAGGAGACGAGAAGAGCTCAGCGACGAGGCACAGTGGTGAGATGCAGGAGCAGAAGGAGCCGCAGATATGAAATTCCCCCCAGAAGTCAGTCCTACCTGCGCATGTTGAGGACTGGCGGAGAGGAGCGGCGCAGAGGATGCTCAAGCATTTTCTGAGGACACATAAAAGTTTGTTCAATGAGTTCCCATTGGCCAGGAGTTCCTCAGGAGGTGGTGACTACTTTTTATTACCGACACTTAAAAAGATGCAGAAGCCCATGGGCCTCATGTGAAACCCATTCCCTCTGCTTCTGCTCTTTACGGTGCCTCCTAATGACACGTATGCCTGTATGTAATTCTCTTAATAATTATCGTCAGGGCAGGGAAGACGCACTGACTAAATGTGGATTTCATAATCACGCGGCTCATCAGCGTGGCTGAAGAATGCATGTTAGCCCGTTAGTGTTGACAAGAAGAAAGCCTTGTTATTACCTGGAGGGCCTCTGGCAGACATGCTGTTTATGCATCCTGCATGTTATGTAATTGATTCTATGCCGTTTGATCTGTGGGTTTTGCCGCACCTTAGAAGATCTGAGAGCCTGAAACGAGCTGTGATGGGACAATTTCATGCAGGATGTTACGTTAACCTAAATCAGAAAATGCTCTGTGACATTCTTTCTTGCTTTGACTTTATTTAGCTTGCACAAACATTTTGATGTTGCTTACAGGTATGACTCTCTCATCACAAACAGATTTTCCAGCCCCTATGATGCACAACCTTTTCCAAGTGACAGAAACCGCTTTGCCAGCGCGTACAGATCTCTCTGAAGTGCACGTCATTTAAAAGCATGAATGTGCTACACATTTTTGCAACACCTGCTTTAAACATACTACAGAACTGGTTTTGAAACAGTCTCAATTTAGTACTGATGCCTCTATATGAATTACATAAGCAGACAAGACCACCAGTGAGAAGATGGCTATGTAGTAATATAGTTTAACACATTCTTAGTCCCAGCTCATTAAATAAGGCAGCTTGGTCATTGGCCTTAGGGTTAAAACTACTCTACCTACCACATCCATTGCTGTTCTACTTGGTTAGGGTTAGGAAAAGATCATACTCTGGGTTAAAATAAAAACATTCACTCTTGTAACTTCCGTAAGACAAATGACACATGTAAGTGGTGTAGCTGACATAAGTACTGTAGTACCAGTCCCCAGGGAGAAAGTGAGGTATTAGACCCATTCAACCCCTCCATCCTCTGACTCTGACTTTTCTTGCTTCTTATACTACTGCACTAGAGGGGCGGTTAAAGAAGTGACACTAGTGTGTAGCTGGAGTGTCAAACCTAGAAGCACAGGGCCGCTGAACAGGCTGCTGTGTAATGCGCATCTGGCGTGCAAACAGGCTTGAGTTATTCCTAATGTCACTGGTCAGCTTCCGACTTAATCAAGTTGCATAGGTCATAAAATATACATATATTTATTTATGTATTGAAGAGTCTCACAGCCTGAAGAGAGAAGTTGCTCTATAGTCTGTTGACACGGCCTGGCGTAGTTTATTTTCTTTCACAGTTGTCATCTTTTGTCCACAGGGGCTGAAAGAATCCACAAAAAAGAAAGTTCCTTGTAGCAGCTTTCAAGGAAAGGTCATGTGATTTGAAAAAGTGATAACCACTGCTGTCCAGGAGCATAATGATTTAATTATGATGATGATTAAGAGATTCTCATGAGCCACAGTGTAGAATTTCACATTATTCTTCAATATTTCCATTCAGAAAACTGTTTTCCTGTGTGTATATGTTGGATTATCGGTTTATTGATCCTGGCAGTCTCTCCTCTTGCTATATGATATTATATTGGAGATCAATATCCTCACAGTCATCTAATCCTCTGCAATTCACTACAACCAACATTATAAAGGTAGAGTATTTGTTACTGTATCATATCACATTAATTGATTGTTGCACCACAATGCTGGTCTGAGAGAGCTGTGAGGGAAACATGATACAGTGAGCAGGCCTCCTTACAGATCTGGCTGTGAGATCATGTGTCCAGCCTGGATAATTGAGAGCTCATGCTCTCAATGAGAGGACAGGCACAGACAGTGCAGGCAGAGGGAAAGAGAAAACAGTTAGTGACTATTCATCCACGCGGCAGGCCCCATGACTAGCTCACTTGTGACCTGGAGTCACATACGGCCCTCCAGACAGGGTGCAGCTTGCGCTGTATTGTATTTGAAATGTAATAACAGGAGTGTTATGGCCACAAAGCTACAATAAACAAGCAGCCCACCAAAATTAAGGCTTCGTGGAGGTGACATCTGTGAACCCTGGAAGGTTTTGGATGCAGTGGTGGGTGTAGCTTTATGTAGCTGTAGCTGAGTTGGCCTGGGAAAAGATCTGGATGACAGGCTTGTTAGCTCACCAGCCAGACACTAAGGTAATATGGGAAAGCATGCAGTCAGTCAAAATGTTTGTCGCCATGAGCTGCATGTATGCAGTGCATGTAAGGGGACTTTCTGAAACAAGGTTTACTTACTCTTATTGCGAAGCAGAAAAATCAGGAAATGTTGGGTTTTCACCTGCAGTAACTTAACAGCTAAAAGTGAACATGATGAAACACAAAGCTAGAGCAAATATCTGAATGTACAAACAGGGACGCAGGAGAGAAATTAAACTTATAAACCACACAGATTCAGTACGAGGCTACAAGCACACACAGAGACTTTTAAAAACTCCTTTCTCTTAGGTTTCCTGCACAGACAGTTGAGGATCGCAACACAGGCTCGTTTGAGGGAGAGAAGGGGATCATCGTGGGTTGGCCGTGGTCCTGAGTTGCTGAGCTTTGGCCTGACTCTGTAGAAGGTCCATCCCAGGCTTGGCTAAACATGGCATGGTAAAACGGAAATGCAAGTCAGCGCGGCTCAATTCAACACGGTGCGGCCAAAAGGGCCAGTGGAAAAAAAAAAAAACACTACTCAGCTGTTGTTAACAAAGTAATATGAGTCTAGCTAACTTTAGCCATCATTAGCAACCAGGCAACCAGACCATAACAGTGGGTATGGAATTAAAAAGTGATTTATTAATTCCAAGTTTAAGCTTTCGTTTGTAAAACGACTGCTTACGAAAGTTACTTTGCTTTGTGTACATTTGGAACTGGATTCAGGATGTGTGTAGCTTAGCTTAGCTTAAAAGCTGGAGGCAGAAGGGAACAGCTAGCTTGGCAGTGTTCAAAGTGAAAAAAACAGCATACACCAGACTGTGGTGGTTGTTTGCTATAATGCTAACGTCAAGAACATAAACAGATAGATTAACAGGCAGAGTAAACGTATATGGCAACACTTGCATAAATATTAACAGTCTGCTTATTCAGTTCTCATAGATTCAGCTTACGCTAATCAGCAGTTAGCTGCTCATTATGTTATTATAGCCTGAGTCTTGGCAAAACTTTAATTAGCTGGGTGACAAATTAAAGGAAAAACTAACAAAGCATGCCTTTGCTTGGCTGTTGTTTTAAGTTTAGTGCAGATTTGAACTCGACTTCTTGAAAACTGTCAAAAGAAACCGACTACTATTCTGCAAATGTTAGGAGTTGGTTCATCAAGATAAACAGCTGGTGCAGAAGATGGTGCAATGATATGATGGAACCGCAATGGCACCAGACAAATCTCAAGTTAATGGAAAAAATGTAAAAAACTTGATGGAAACATCATTTGTAATTGTCTCATATATTAATGGACAATCTCTGGCAGCTATTTTTCATCTTTTCGGTGGATGTTTAAGTCACATGCTTCACGGGCATAATGACTTATTTGTCGAGCCTGTTTCCATTGCTCGTTGTCATATTCTGTACACTGGATTAGCTTGTCGCAGTTCTCTTTGACAAGATGAACTGAGTTGAGGATAAGGTTGGTGTGTCTGTGCTCATCCCCTCTGTACATGACATCACCACAGAGCACTTTCTACCAAATCAAATTAAAAGCTAAATGCAGCTGATAAGATATAACCACAGCAACCACCGTCAGCCTCTGTGGTTCTCCTTTTGTGGACCAGAAAACAATAATCAGTCTGATTTTGGTGACCTTGCTGCGTGACCTCTCTGAAATTTTTGCCAGTTTTTTTTTTTTTGTTTTTGTTTTTTTCCAGACTAAATGGTCATCTGGGCTCTGGCAACCACCTGAAAAAGAAAAAAAAATCAATAGTGCCTCTCTCTTAATCAAGAGTGCTTGGAGCTTATGGCAGAACGCCATGAGAGAAAAGCAGCAATTGACTTTGGGTTTCTGACGGGGAAGGTGAAGCTGGGAACAGAGGAGGGAAACAGTCGTCCTGTACGGGTTCAACTGGTGCATCAGAGACACAAAACAACCAATGAGACTGATAGAGAAAATTCATTTCCTATTGTTGACACACCAGCGCCAACAGCTTATGGGTCATCGACATTTTTATTCATTTGGTGTTACATAATCCTCCCCTCCCCCTTATCTGACAAGCGATTAGTCTGTGAGGAGTTGTTTAACCAGGACAGATGGCATTTTAACTGCAGTACCTGACTGCCAGGAGCGAATGGGAAAGTGCTGGTTAGTAGTTGTCTAGCTATTGTTACTTTGCAGATATACAGTTTCTCCAAGGATCAAATGTACATTAGATATCTGATCATTTTAACTTCTTATATCCTTAAAATGTTGACGTGAAACAAAACTACAACCTTTATTCTTTAGATTTGAGTCGTCTTTTATCAAGTGCTGTTTCCATCAAGATCCTTCCTGACACACTATATGTGTAAGTGTGTCTAATGCTCTGTAATTGTCATCTTCTCCGCCTGTAATTTACTCATTCTAGCTCTTTCAGGCACATTTACCTTTAAAGGTCTGTGGGAAAATCAATTTTTGTCTTCATCCTTGAAGACAGAGGAAAGAAATATTTACCACAGGCAGCACGATACTTGATTTCACCGATCTTTGCACACGGCCAGATTAACCTACCAGAAGGCCTTTGGAGAAAAATTAGCTGTTAACACCAATTAGCCCTCTCTTCCTCCCACTGTGTAATGTGTGCAATCTTTTCTATGCTGGAAAACTACCTGGACCCAAAGTGAGTCCATTACACAAATTCATTTTGGAATATGTAACTGAAATTTAAGAATTGTAATTTCTAGATTTGGCTGTGAGAAAATGGCTGTGTGCAATGCGAAAGGTGTTGCTTGTGGTGACAAACCACCTGAGAATTATTACCTGCAGTTCCTTTCAGATTTAAAGGTGCAGTATGTAAGAAATTTAGTTAGAAACTTTCAAAAATTAAGTACAATTATCAACAGAATGTGAAGAAATTACATTTTCTGCTGAAGTAAGCATGCCAACCAGCTAGCCCCAGGCTTGAAAACCATTTTCTCCCAATGCTTCAAAGCTCCTGCGCTAGTGGTGTAAACACCAACAGTCCCCTGTTAGTCCGGCTAGCTGCATGGCTAACTGAGCTAACAAGCTAACAGTAGCTACATGGATGTACAAACAGTATACTGTTAGCAGCAGTCAGCTGTTACGCTGGTGATATGCTGCCCCTACTTGCTGGGAGTATGAGTTCAACAGCTTGTGAATTCTTACATATTGCTCCTTTAAAGAGCATTTTAGCATCTTTCAGCTGATTGTTTTAGCTTTACGGTGCACAGCTCCACTGTTTTGGTTCAGCCTCGCCTCTCATCAAACAGCAGGCAGCTGCTTTCAATGAAAAGGCTCAGATAAACTCACTGAACAGCCAGCACAGCCCAACAAACAGACAGTAACTGGCTGGTGAGTATAGTTAGCACTTTAGCTGCTGAAGAGCCACATATGAGTTGATGGAAACCAAATAAGAGCTAAAAAGCATATCGGCCAACACTCCAGGTACTGTGGGAGTCTACATATTTTTACCCCGCTATGCTTCTGATTGCTAATTTCTACCATTAATCTCCCGATGCCTCGCTGTACCAGCTCAAGCCTTTGCTCAGTTTGCCACTGTAAAGAAAAATATGCTTCCAAATTTCACTCAGCTTGGTGCAAGGCCTTCCTCTTTATTGACATTAGCCTCCTGTGTCACTTGCTCATCCCCTCGCCTCCTCTCTGCAGACTGTAGTCCTGCATCATTTCATCCTTATTCTTTTTGAAGGTCTACCTGACAATGAAAGCCTCTGACACACACTCTCTCTCTCGGTGTTTGCACCTGAACATATCTTTTGTGATTTTAGATTGTGACTTCTGATCACTTTTTGTACATTTTGTATGTTTTACTTATTCATTTCCCTGTTAGCTATGAATTTAACATCCTTTTTATTTATTCTATTAGTCTGTGTTCTAGGGTTTAATGGGGAAGGGGCCAGTGAGGGCAGGCTAGTACCCCAGAAAATCTCCCATTTTTCACAGCCTAATGTTGGCAGGTATGAAATAGAGAGATAATTTGACAGCTGGTCCCAAACACGACTCCAAATAAACGCTAATTTGAGTTGCTCTGTATCTGCTGAACGAATGAATACAAAAGGCTTGCCAACACCCTCTCCAAAACACACGTTATAATGTCTGTTGTATTTCCACATTTCCACCCAAGTGGCCAAAACATCGACATTTCTGTCGGTTTCAAGCCATGCTTGATATTTTTGACCGGCTATTGCTACAATTTACAGCCAAAAACCAGGTTATTCTAACAACACGTCCAGCCATAGGTAAACAAAACCATGATCTTTTCCTAACCCTTGTGCCTAAACGTAACCACACACAGCATTGTCACAATAAAACATTAATAACTGAACTTTAAGAAATTAAAAAAGTGCAACACCAATAAAGGTTTAAACATATTTCTGGTTTGCAGAAACCTACACTGCCTGCACAAGTCGGAGCTCTGGAGCACCAGGATAGTGCTGCTTTGCCAGGCTGGTAATCCAGCCTTGACCTTGCATCTTGTGACTTTAGGCCATGTGGGCTTTTAGGGTGGTTCCCACTGAAAAATATAGTTACAGTGTTGCCTCAACATTTCTATGTAAACTACAATTACAATTTGAGGTTAGAACTCAACGGATCAGAAGTCAACTTATTATCTATAGAGAGCTGAAGTCACGCCCCGTATGGTGGACCCCACGGGACCTTATTTCTGAAAAACTCTGTATGTTAGTGAATGGAGAGGGACAAAGGATTTTTCTATCCCGCTTGAACTGTGCCATGAACTACACATATGATGTTTGTCAATTTAAGATCATTTTTCAAGTCAATAAACTAAAAAGGATGAAAATCACAATAAATCTGCTCATATTGACAACTGCAGTTATGTAGAAGGAGAGCTGCTAATATACAGGAGCAGCTCTACAAGGTTTAAGTTGGGGGTTTGGTGAGGGTTCAATGAGCCGACGTCACTAACGCGACTGTTGGCTGCGTAGTCTTCATAACGACGTACTTTCACCGTCTCATATTTCATTAGTTTGATGACAAACTGTGACTTTGAAAATGATCTTTGAAATTGACAAACATCATGTGTGTGATTCATGGCACAATTCAAACGGGATTAAACAATGATTCATCTTTCTCCATCACTACCGCACAAAGTTCCCATGGGGCAACCCGGAAAGGGGCGTGGCTTCGGCTTGCTATCGGTCACCTGTAAACAAAAAAAAATCAAAAATCAAAAACACTTGTTAGTTGTTATTCAGTGGTTTATCGATTTTAATTGAGCTCTGCTCTTAATCCTGACACCAGACTGCACAAAGATGGCACGCTCACAAAAGTTTGTTTGTCTTCCACCAATCATCCGTGGTCGTCCTTGTCACGTGACACCCGTATTTTTTTCCAATATCATTAACTCGCCCTTTGTGTCTCGGCACGGCTCGGTTCACTTCAGCTTTTTCGGGGGGCAGGCTGTGACGTCAGCTCGGCCGCTGGACGCACACGCTGTAGTGCAGCAGCAGCAGCAGGACACACACACACACACACACACACACACACACACTGCTGCCTGCTGGCTATTAATATTCCCCTTATGAAACTGCCCACAGCCCCATACTGTATGTACTGTCTGCACATCGGGGGGAGGATAAACACAAAGCCAGATTCCGCGACAGACGCTGCCGCACTTTCCCAAATTGAAGAGAGAGAGGGAGAGAGAGAGACACAGGGAGGGCACTGAGAGAGAGAGAGAGAGAGAGGGAGGGAGAGAGGGGGGGACTGCAGAACATACAGGGTCTGGATGAATAACCATGGCAACAGCAGCAGCAGCAGGAGAAGCGCTGGTATAAACATTTGCGATCCACTCCGCGAAGGCTGGAACCGAACCCTCTGCGGATATTACTCTTCATCACTGCTAAGGTGAGGCTGTTTTATTCTGCATGTGGCTCGCTGCTTCTGCCTGTTGTCTCTGCATGTGTGTGCAACACGAAGCCCGTTGTTATACATCACAGCAGAGGAAGCTGCTGCTGCTGCTGCTGCTGTGGGCTGCAGGTTACACAGAGCGGTGTCAGGCTGAATGAGGGAGGTTTAACAGGAAACATACAGACTAATGATGAATATACATCCATTTATACATCAGATGTGCTGCCTCTGTGTGGCAGCTATAGGGGTCTTTGTCTGACCTATTGTATGTGTGGTCACGGGTATGTGTCCTACACTTAAGGACACTCCACACTGATAAGTTAATAAAGCAAAAAAAGGGAGCGTTTCAATCAAATTTCAAAATAAAGGCATTGATGAAATACATCCAAACACTCCAATCATAAGGATAATGTAAATGAACACACAGTGTGATTAAATCCAGACTGACAAACTAAGCCGTGCGGCTCTGCATCTGTATGGGTGTTTGTGGAAGCTGCTCCACGGCACACTGCGTGCTGCTTATTATCAGTTTTCCACGGATGCTGTGGTCTGAAATAGTCCTGTCTGAAATGGACGGAGCAGAACTCCCACTTCAAAATGAAACAATGCAGAGTTGTCACAGCCGCGCTGCACACAGATAAGGACAGAAGTAAACAATGACGCAAGGTTAAACAGATTACAGTTAATAAGGCTGCTCCTACTGTACTGCAGCACGAGCTCGGGCCCTCATGTGACTGATGTAAACATTTCATCTGAGCAGAAAACCACAAGGCTGTTTCGTTTCAGAGCAGTCAGTTGTGCTCAAGTAATTCAATCTATTGTCCTATCTTCATACTTTTGAAGAGACGTTTGTGGTTCACACACACACACATGCACACACACACACACACACACACACACACACACTGTGGTTCTCATAAAAACAAATTAATCGGGAATCAGCGCTGCAAATACAAATCTAATCCATTTATGATCTTGAGGGCAGATTCCATGCTCTCACAGCTCTCCAAACACCACAAAAGACTTCTGATGTGGTGAACAGGATTTTCCAGCTGATGAATTTATTGCCCCCCCTCTTCCTTTTTCCTTTTCCTTTTTTTTATGCAGAAAAGCTCTTTGATCCTGAGAGAATCTCATTTGGAGATAGCAAAGATGCCGGTCACATCCTCTCAAAGTCGCACTCCGACTCATTTAACTCGATAACTCAGGCCGCTCGATCGGTCTCTTTTTTTTTTTTGCTTGCCTTTGCAGGGATTTGGCGTAGTAATTTTGACAACAAAGAGCCTAATACAGCACGGTGGAAGGTTTTAGCAAATGCAAGAGATTATGGCATCACATGACGCTGGCTCAAAGGACACTCACATATCCAGAGTGCAGATTCCTTTGCCCTTAAAATCAGGCATGGTGGAAAAAGGAATGTTCTTAAAGTAACACATCGTAAAATATCCTTAAAATACTTCAGATGTCCTTTCATTTCCTTGCTTGAAGGAGGTGCCATAATTCATAGGTCCTTTGTAACAGATCCCTATATTTGATAACATCCCTTTTTTCTGTTATTGTGATCCGCAGAGGGAGTTGGATGTTAATGAATGGAATAAAGCCCGAGATTAATTTCCGGCTCTTTGAGCTGTGCACACACACAGCAGCTCCCAGTCGTGGCACGCATCGACTCTGTGTGTCACAATGACACCTACGTAGCCTGCAAAAATCTGCTCATCCCACATTCAGTCACCGTGAACATGTCGCCCCTTCATCCATCCCCAAATTGAGATTCGACATGTCAGTCAGCATTCCCAACTGAGCTGACACCAACAGGAGCAGCCGGAAGCGGAGGAGGGCAGCTTAAAGGCCAGCCAGGAGTTTGAGATTTGTTCCTTAAAGTGGAGCTGCAAACTCTAGACCTCCAAGAAAGCCAGCGTGTGTGTGTACGTGTGTGTGTGTGTGGCTTGCATTAAATAGTAATAAGACAGCAGATGGCTGTTTTGTACTGATTAGTGTTTAATGATTTGCAGCAAGCAGAAAATCAGGAAGAGATAGTTTGTGAAAGTGCACAAGCAGCAAATGCTGAGCATTAGCGTGCCCACAGGTTGCAGGACGGCAGCTTTGCGCAGCGATCAGAGGACAGCGTGCAGTGAACAGGGATTTGTATAACAATAGAAAGGTGAACAGGGCTCAAGAGATCCCTGGTTATGTAAGAGTGATTGGTGCAATAGGAAAATCTGAAACATGATTTTGGTTGAACCCTTGAACAGGTCAGTGTGCTAACAACAGCCACATGTTTGGCATATCTTCTGACTTTGTTCAAAGCTGCGATGTGGAAGAACAAAACAAAACTCAAAAATGAACTTGCTTAATTACCAGCTAGCTCCAAGCCCAGCCTGTCCTGTCTGGTAATACCCCTCTGAGCTTCCAGTCGGGGCCACTAGCTGCACGGCTAACTTAGCTAACAAGCTAACCGCAGCTACAGTAAGCAGCAGTTAGCAGTTACTCGCGTGATATGCTGCCCCTTATTTGTCGGAAATGGAATTCAAGAGATGGACAGTTTTTACATAGTGCACCTTTAAATGTAGGTTATTAGCTTCTTTAATGCTAACTTCAGCTCTAGAAATGAGAGCTTCCAGAAACAGATAACGGTCTAACGTCTAACGGTCGACGTTCTTGCTCAAACAGAGAATGGGTGCGTGGTTTAAAGTCATACGTAGTTATTACCGTCACAGCCAGACTACCGTTTTAGCGAGATCAACAACATTAGCATGGATTAGCAAAAGCATCGATATTAGCAGGGATAGTGCTGGCTGTCTCTCAAACAGAAGTTCTTCTTGTGTATCGAGGAGCTGCAGAGTTTAACACAGTCAAACTCACCTGTACTGTACATTAACTGGCACTCGACAACTTCTCTGCTAAACTTTGCCCTCTGCTCCGGTCGCTAACACCGGTCTGCTATCTCTCCCTCTCTTGCTTGACCACTCGCTACAATGCAGTGTCTTGTTTCTTAAAGGAGCCACGCTGCTTTTTCCATATTAGCAACGGCTTAAATTTAGTGACTTTGAGCTCAAAATTACATTTTTTTTGTCCAAAAATATTTGGCAAACAGTGTGGCTCATCAAGATTGCCAGAAAAGGACTCAGAGAAGTTATGAAGTATCAGAAAAAATATCAAAGTACACTGGAGAGGGGCTTTAAAGTTGTGCAGCCAAAAAAAATTATGTTGTAGGCAAGCATAGGTAGGTAATTTGAATCCAGGGCAAGAATGGCGGACCCCGCCACTAACAATGAAATCCACCATACTAACAGAAAGTAAATACAATGATCTGCTATTGCAGGTAGTATCAAAAGTGGGCTTTCATTTGATAAAATTCTTAAAGATTATAACTTTGAAAAGAAGGAAATGAAAAAATAAATTTTCCAATGTGTTTCGGAGCAGTGATTTCAAGGAGTCCTGTAAAAAAAAAAATGCTCAACTAACTAAGTGCTGACTCAGAGCTCTGCCTCTATTTTCCATTCTTTCCAGGACTGTCCCTGTCACTTTATTTCCCAACGTGAAGGTCTGAATTCTGCTTCAAAGCCCTGTGAAATCCTGCTGGGGAAGTTCTGGATCCTGGTTGAAATGGTCTAATAATAGATCTACTGGAATCGGTCTAAAAAAAAAAATGTATCTGTGAGATGCTGGACGAGGATGAGCCTGCTAATATTCCTCATTTTTCTTTTTCTGTCAACAATTCTAATGAAAAGACCAAAACAAACATTGAATTCATCTCTCTAACAAGTATTGTCGGAGCAGCCTGAGGCCTTTTAGACGAACCGAGACATTTGGGATTTGTTTTTAAAATAAAAATATTAGGCTACTGTACATCTTCAGAAGACTTAGCCGGCAGCTAAATGCCACAGACAGGCCTTGGAAAGAAAATACAGAGACGATGCACTGTTGGTTTGGTCGTTTCATGGGATTTGTTGACAATATAAGAATAATAGTACAACCCCATGTCGCCCTTTGAAGGCATCGTCTTATGCTGCAGTTGATAAGCTGTCTCATCATCATCATCATCATCATCATCATCGTCATCAAAGGAGACACAGTGTATCCTACTTAGATAAATGACAGCTGTACGCCTTTGAAGCTGTCGGCGTGGGTGTTTTGGTCGTTGCCTCGCTGATTTGATTAACTTATTGATGAATTTTCAGCAGCGGCAGATCATCAGTGTGTGTGTGTGTGTGTGGTGTCTTGTGTGCACTCGCCATGTACTGATTGTTTTGGTGCAAAAGAAAAGCATATTAAGCCCCAAGTCCCTGGACTGTTAGCATCCATTTAATCAGGTACACTGTGTTCACTCTCCTCCTGACTGCCTACCTAACACATCGCTGGAGAAGCAGGCAGCTCCGTGTTTGAATCTCTGAGACAGCAGATAACGGATAACCGGGACGGAGGCTTGAATTAGGGAGGCGATGGAGCAGACTCAGCCGGCTTCATCAATGCCGAAGAAATCACAAACTGTACATACTTCAGCGTCTCATGGTCACATCAAGCTACCTATAATTGGCTCATGGCGTTATGATGCCTGCCATCGTCTGTGGTCACTCTGACACACACAGGGCCTCACTCTCATGTGGAGAGTGTGTCGATGTGATATGACGTGCAGAGTCGGCATGTGTTTTTTGGGCTGTTTGCAGCAGTAGACTGATGTTCTACATCAGAGAAGGTTCCTCAGGACTGTTTGCTGCACTGCCTGCCTCTGTGTTCGTATGCTTCAACAGGGACACAGTCACCTTTTTATTCCCTTCTAGAGGTTGAGGCTGTATTGAAGATTTACTGGCCCTTCTTTCTCTGCACTTGGCAAGATTCGTATGATGACCTCTTATCAGCATAAGTGAGGTGGAGGAGAGTTTCTCTGCCAACTTAAAAGACACATTAGACTCACCCTGTTTGCACTAATGAAACTCTGTTGTTGGGGAAGGACGATGGAATACATTTCTTTGCTGACAGGAAGTGACGAATAAAAACCGACTCTTGGCTTAATCAAGGAAGCAAATTCTGAAAGTTATGAAAGTTAGCATTTTAGACATAGACAGCTGACCTTCCAATGAATAGCAGTACCAAAATTTATCATTCTAAGAGTTTGGAGGGTGGTGTTCTTAGCCTTTCCAAAAACAAGAACCCAACTCTAACATAGGCTATGTTGGGTAGCTAGCTTACAACTTACAGGAGATACTAAACATTTCTTCCATGTCATGGGGCTCAATCGTTAGCTAACTACTCTAGTTTGTAAGGTTACAGGTTATTTTAAAGTCGAAATAGACAACTTTTCAATTTCCCCCCTCCCTAGCTCTTACCTCTGGAAATACTGTTGGTGTCGCTGTCGTAAACACAGCGTTAGCAACATGGCTACCACTAGCAGTCCAGCTACTGTCCAAAGCAAAAAAACACTCAATTTGACCTACAGTAGAAACCCAGATCTCAGCGCTATGAAAAGGCAGGGTAGAACACCTGATTGTATGAATAAGTACAAAGGTTTTGTTACCGATGGATCTAGTAGAGAGAATGCCAATTTTTTTGAACGCCTTGAGTCCTGGTGGTCAGGGGAAACACATATGAAAAGTCCATCCATTCACTCTTGTTTTAGTTTGGTTTGATCATTCTCCCTCTTCATCTTCTTTGCCTCCTCCATGAACAGGGTTCTTTTTCCCTCGCAGTCAAGAGTTTCCACTTATTCCACTTGTTCCACTGTTACCTGGGCATAGTGACCAGGGAAAACTTCCTGTTTTGTTTCCTTTGTGCCATAATACGACCTTCCTTTTTGCGGGAAAAATACAGTCCAGTGGCAGACCAAATATAATAGTGAAAGCAAGGCTTGTAGGGAACCAACCTATACGCGGATGGTGTCATTTTTCTACAGCCATTACACTGTGTGCAATCAGTATGTACTTTACAATGATAAATAGAAGCAAAAAATTGTCCATTACCCGGTTTAAAAGGGCTGTTCACTGTCGTACACCCACTGTTTATTATTTCACTGGAAGCCATTTCTGGATCTTTTCTACAGCGTCTTTCTCCTGTTCTTCATTGTGAGGAGGATTACACTCCAGCAATTTCAGCAACGTTTTTCAAGATAGCTATTAGAATATATATATAGCAATTAGTCAGCCCTCTCGGCAGTTATGTGAACACTGCAAGTCTGAGTTCGGTTCGCCCCAAGTAACAGTGTGGTTTGCTTTGCCATTGTGTTTTAGCCATTTAGGAGCAACACTGAAACATGGCTGCTAATGCTAGCAAGGCTGATGGACGAGGATGAAACTACTGCACTTCTCCAGATATGGAGCCATGAACACATGAAACTCTATACTGAAGAGAAATGCTAAGGTTTACCTCCAATTATTTCTGTAGTTTCACGTCAGGGTAAAAGAAAAGAAAAAAAAGTCAAAAGTTGAAGTTCAACACATGATAAAATGAGAAACAGTGGACAATTCTCAGCCATCTTGTTCCACTTGAAAGCTAGAGTCCTCATTCAATAAACTGACAATGTGACCACAAAAAGAACTTTGGTTTGGATCATTTTAACAACTGTAACAAAATTGAAAACATTTACCAGACAAATAGTCCTTATACTTCAAGACTTTTCTCTTTTAAAGTTAAAGAAATGGAAAGCTAAGCAGTTATATTAGAAGAAAACATATATTTTTCCCCTTCATAACTACATTAGATTTAAATGTTAATACAAGAACAATGCTGTTTCCACTTCTGTTAGTGGAAGCAGAGCTGGGGAGGATGGTGACGTTTGCAGAGAACGTGTAGCTTTAGCCTCAGTTATTAGCATAATATCATATGTAGCCATCAAACACAGGATTCTCCTTTGAAATCAAGTCAGCGTAAAACATGAACTGACTAAACATAAGTGAAACTATCAACAGAATGTGAAGAAATAACAGTTTTGACATCATGACATCTGTCGGAAGTTAGCATGCTAACCAGCTAGCCACGGCCCTCGGTCCAAAGCTCCTAGCACAGAATTCTTCATGCTCTCAGTCCGGACCGCTTGTTGCACGGCTAACAGAGCTAACCAGCTAGCAGCAGTTAGCGGTTATTCTGGTGATATGCTGCCCCATATTTGGTATGAGTATGAATTTCACAAGATGCCAGTTCTAACATACTTAACCTTTAAATAATAATTCTGCCACCTTTCTGGTGCCGTGCTAAAACAAATAGCTTGACAGGCATGGCAAAAGTAACAAAAGGTGCCAGGCTTAGCTAACAGTCAATAAATTAGCTAAAAGTTGAAGGCTGTCACTTTTTGTAGGCCATGGTGGGAAGATTGAAGACTTCACAGGATATCTGCAAGCTGGTGTTAGCTGTAATTAGCAGGAACTTTTGCATTTTAGTAGCAGCGAATTACCTTCTCACAGTACCCCAGAGTCTAAGCCCTGGTGTAATAAAACCAGTCTGTCTAGATAAATCTTCACTGCTTAAAGAAAGTGGTTGAAACAGTATTATGCTTTTAAGCCAGCTAAGCTGCTGACTAGTCGTAATGTGCGTAAGTGAAGTTGCACTTCTGAAGGTGTCTGACAATGAATGCATCTTTTAGCGGTGACAGATTTTACGACATTTACAGAGACACTAACCAAATGCTGCGCATCTGCAAGGATTATATTTCAAAGCATTCAGTGAGAGGTGATTTGATACACTTCGGTGTGAGCTCTGTCAGTGTTTCATCTCCTTTCGCGTTTCAGCTTCCACGGCGCTCTCTCTGAACCCTGCACAGTATTAAGGCCATGTCTATGCTTTCCCCTAATGGCTTCAGACGTTGTAGAGTAAAAGTAGATGGTTCATGTTTGGTACTATGGAAGCACTGAGCTTTAATTGCTTTATTTGCTAATGGAAAACACTCCTCACACGGTGTGAATTGAGCTTGAGTGAGCCTGGGACATGTTGGTCACAGGTTCATTTAGAGGCTTCCATTTTCCATGATCTGATGGATTTAGGCTTGATGGTGGATTCGCTTGCTTTTACCTCAATGAGCTGAATGGGCCTATATTCCAAACTCTTAGGTTCTTAAAGGGGTACTATGTAGTTTTGGAGGAGAGATTCAAACTCAGAATTTTAATGATTACAATATTAATAAGGAAATAATTCCTATTGTTTGCCAAAACCGAATAAACAAGCTGTTCTCAGATGAAAATAAGATCCCCAGAACACTGTATGAAGCTAGGAAGGTGGCAGAGTCCGCCACATATAAACAAAGTAAAACAGTATGAAATTATGTTGTCCTTTAAGGTCAGTTTGTGTATTCAGTTTTTTTCAGTCATGAAAACAAAGAGAGTTTGTGTATTTAGTTTGTTTTGGCATAAAAACTAAATAAACATCTGTCAGTGAATATCATTTCTCTCCTGATTATAATTTCTTCACCAAAACTAAATAGTGCACCTTTAAGATAACAGTCATTTTAGTCATTGATGAATACAAGAAAACACTAAGCTGAATCCCTGATGTAGAGGGCTACTGTGAACTAAATGTATACATTTTTCAGCTATTTAATTTGCCATATGTTATAAGATGTAGGTACAACTTGAACTCGCCTGTGAAACAGGCCTGAGAAAGCACTTGGATCCATTCGACCTTTACATAAAAACATTAAAAACATAATTAGTGGTAAAATTATAGTTTGAATGGGGCAAAGAATGCAACATGTATTGTAATTACCAGTTTGGCAGGTATTTGATTTTTAATTAAAGGGCAATATATTAAATTACCATGCAGCAGATAGTAGATCTAATTCTAGTAATTATACAGGGATAATAACAATGCACCAAAAGGCTGACATTTACAGTAATTTGTTTTGCAGCATCCCTTACTAAGACGAATACAACACAGAGCGCAGTGTCCAGCTGCACACATCAGTTTCTGTATAAGTCAGTCGTTGTTCAGTTTCCCAACATTTCCCTCAACATTGATGGTGAAAACTATTTTCAGACCCACATGTCCATCTTGATCTTCTTCAAGTCCGTTCTCCACACTGGACTGTATGAGTCATATCATCTCAGAAAACACAAGGCGTAACAATGTGAGCTGCTTTTGGAAATGTCATCATTGTCTCATCCATCACTCTGGATTCTGTCTTGTTTTTCCTATTAACTGATATGTGTCATATTAACTCTGTGTCTTCTCTGTTGGCAGGTGATGAGTGGGATTATATCATGTCTGAAGTACAGGGAACACTGGAGTTTTCTGTAGAGCTGCACAAGTTTCACAATGTGGATCTCTTTCAAAGGGGGTAAGAAATTCTTCTCTGTAGAAATCTCATTTCCGGAGCCACGATGTCTGTTTCTATTAACTTGCTTCACAACTGGCAACTCAGCAAACTCACAGAACATATTTACACTGATTAATGAGAAAGAATCCCCACAGCTTTCCTCTGTTAGAAATGTGCTTTAAAGGTGCAGTATGGAAGAATTGGCCACCTCTTGAATTCATACTCCAAACAGAATATCACTGGAGTAACCACTAGCTGCTGCTAAATGTAGCTGCTGTGAGCTTGTTAGCTCAGTTAGCCATGCAGCTAGTGGTTAAACTGGGAGCTTGAAGTGGTTTTTTGAAAAAAATATACCTCTAATACAGTGTTAAAACTGTTATTGCTTCATAGTCTGTTGGCCATTTTTGTTAATTTGTTTATATACTAATTTATATACAATGTTTTAATCTTACATACTGCACCTTTAATTGGATTTGAGCTGAATTCAAAACTGAAATCTGTAAAACACTGAAGTAGTTCAGTAGAATGATTTCAAAATTAAAATGAGTGCTCACAGTGACTTTTGTTCCTCAGCTACAATATGACTGGATGCCTTTCCTGTATTCAGCAGTTCAATATGAGCACAGCAGTATATCCCAGCATTTCAGATAATCTTTTCCAGCTGATCGAGTTATGCAAGTTAAAGACAAATGTGTTCATCCCTCCAACTAATTAAAACAGTGTTAACACGGTACCTGAATGTGCACTGCGATATAAAAATCTAGAAAAAGACGAGTGAATACTAATGAAGATATGACTCATCCTGGAATTCCGAAGGTGCAATTTAATTTGATCAGGTAAATTAAAGTGATGTACCCTCCACCTCTTCCCCATCTGCTGGACAAAGATTAAGCCGTGAAACTGACTCACTCCATCCCAAAATGGAATATGTTAAACAACTTTCATCTGAGCTGGATGTTGTCAGGCGTGTTCGAGCAAGTACCCATAATCCCCCTGAATATGTATGTCAGGACGTCATGTGGTCCAATGAAATGGCGGTTTACAGTTCAGCATGGGGTGAAAGCACCTGCCATCAGAACAACAGATTACCCTGCCATAAAAGGCAAAACATAGTAGCTACATATTCGGTCAAAATTCAGTTAAGACGTCCAAGTGTTGGCTACAATCTGCAGTAAATACAGACCTGAGATGACCCTCTGTGGGCTCTGGGAGCCATTATCACAGCACAACAAAAGCCAGAGAGCTTCATCAAGCTAGGGCTAGCTGTGAGATTTAAGGTAGACATGGCTAACCTGAGCTAAAGCTAAATGTTCTGACTGATTTTTGAAGAAATATCAATGTGAATATTTTTATAAACTCAGATCTCTGTAAATCAGTTTGTTCTTCCGCTGAAGTAAATGTAAAAGCTGCAGCTGCAGCTAAAAAGTTGCCTTTTTGGCTAAGTTAAACTCTTAAATAAGACATTCAGTATATTAAGTTGTAGATAAGTGTATATATTCTATTGCTTTCCAATAAAAATATAAAACTGTATACTAATAAAACAAACAAACTATCCACCTTATTCCTAGGCACCAAGTGAATTTTGTGAATTTTTTTGCGAATTTTGCGTCCTGTCACTTTACTGGAATCAGTGTTTTTAACTTTGATCATGTGAATATTACTAACAGTGTCATTAATGCTTTAATGGGTTTTTTTGTGGTAAAATAATCCAGAATCCCCCCAAAATGGGGCCATTGGAAGCTTAAATTTTGCTTTTGTAGGGCAGTACTGACCTGAGGAGGGTAACTATAGACCCAAACCTATACTGTACATGTACATTACAGTACAACACAGAAACAGGAACATTTAAATGTAATGGCCTGTACCAAAAATAAAGTAGAAGAAAAGAAGAAGAAGAAGGAGTGTAACAACAAGGAGTATATAAAATAGCAATTAGAATTAAAATGTGTACTTTTCCAGTTGAGTTATTCATTATATTCTACAACATGAAAAAGGGCCATGTTTATCCAATGATGCGTCTGCAGGAAGATTAAACCCCCTCATCTGGTCGGCCAGTGGCTCGCTGGAACACCAGCTTTATCAAAATGATTTTCCCTCTCTAAACGGGCTGGGCTTAAGCTTTATCGTGGTAATCCCTTCAGCTGAGTGCACTAATATGTTTGTTTTTACCAGTTGCCACGTTGCAGATAGCGACAGAGATCTTATGTGAAAAATAAAGAAAATCTGGTCCCAATGAATGAACAGTAAAGATGAAGCACCGTGGAATAGGAGGAGTTAAGTCACCGGGACCTCCGCGTCTCACCACGCAGCGTGTTATTGCTGGAATCAATACAGATACCAGCCTTAGGGACCACACAGCTGCACACTTTGAAGGGCCCAGTTGTAAACTGATTGCATTAAAAATACTGATGAAATCTGCATTTCATCTGTAAAGACGCCAATAAGCACAACACTTTGAGTTTACACTGACAGAGGCCAAGTTACAGTCTTAAATTGCCACAATTTAGGACCCAGCTGCATTTTCTTGATGTCATTTATTCTAGTTTAATTGTGCAAAAAATAAAAAATCCTGTATAAACCACTGAAGCGTTCCATTATCCTCCAGCAAACTACTGAACCATTTTCCTCAGCATCTTTACAAGAATAAATAGTTTGGGTGTGTGTTTTCTAGCTAATTACAACTTATAGTTACAGTAAATAATAATGTACTTTATTGGAAATTAAACATTCAGCACTCAAGTCTATATGGAAAATATCTAGTCGCTGCCGAAATAGCTATTACATCGGTTTCTGAGTTTACCTTCTTCATCCATAAACATCCCTTATTTATTTATTGACCTTCAAAACCTGTTCTGGCTCTTCTCTGTCAAGCCTCCATCTTTTCGGAGCGCTGCTGCTAACACACTGATGTGATGACAGTGTTCACAGCCGTGCTCCGGTCTCTCAGATTGCCAATGTGTCCCCCGAGAGCTGAGATGTGCTTTTACACAAAGCTGCGTTGACTTGAACTGTCAAAGTGACCTTTTCAAAGACGTGTTCTCCATCGCTGCCTATAGTCTGGAATGTCATGTGAATAATCCTTGTTTAAGTCGGGAAGACTTTTCTATTCTGTTTTCCATTTTTTACAGCTATGTGCTGATATTCTGATTTCTTTAAATCCAAATCATCAAGCTGTAATAACCTAATTTTCCGACTGTGATCAACACATTTTCTTTCTTACCTTAAATGTTTGCCGGTACTGTAGAATCCCAGCACCAGCGCTCATCTGACACCATGCAGCGTATACTTTACAGCCCTCGAATAGAGGTGCATGTCCTCTTCATTATTAATAACCATTTGCCCATTATCCTTTAATAATTTAGCTACATTTGTACAATTCATGGCTGATTTTGTTTAACATGAAGTTGTTAACTTAGCAGCTATGTCATGAAAAGCACTTCTGAAGCTTGAAAGCTGCACTTGTCAAGATTTTTACACAAAACCTGTCTTGTCAGTACTAACACAGAGCGTCCTGTGGTCCAGCTTGGCATATTAGCACAGTGGTCATAGGTTTGTGCAATTAAAGAATCACCTCAGGCACATAAGTGATCTAGGTCAACAATGCAAGTACCCAAAATGCTTCAGGATTAGACTTTAAATTCACCTCATGTCATCTAGGGATGGAGGTATCTTGAGGTTATTTTGGGTTAAGCAGCGATGACATGATGGTTACATCAGATCGTTTTGTTATAGTTTTATTTTACAGCGGTTAACAGGCCAACAGCTGCCACAGAAATGTCAGTTTTCTTGCTCGGTCCAAGAATCTGGAATACATTTGTGTTCATTTCTCCCAGTCAGCAGATTTTTGCTGTCTTGAAACAGGATGCACCACTTCAACTGTTTAAAAGGGAAAAGCATATCTTTAACAAGTACAGTGGTAGTGAATCCACTAGGACATAGATTTACAATATACAAGTTTACATGTGTTAACAAAACTAGCCTGTTAGCCTCTGTTCTTAATCCATGCTGTCTGTCCTGTAATTGCTAATTGCTGTAATAACTGTAAAATCTACAATAAATACTAGTTTTAATTTTACTGAAAACATTTTTCAAGTCAGTGTGCTGATCTTGAGGATTTAAAATATAGTGGGAATCATTTACTTGAACACCATAGATCCGTGCCATCAGTCACATCAGTGAAATATTTGTGAAACAGCCGTGAGCTCAACACTTTGATTATTCAAAACTTGATTCAGGCAACCCTTTGCCATCCCTGTCTTTTGCCTTGGTATCAAGTGAAACAGAATGGTGGACCCTAGTTTTTCTGATTTCTGATTGAACAGTATGTACATTTATTTAGTGCAATTTCAAGTGTGACTCACACTATGTTTGTATCCCGTCCCTCAGGTTCTACCAGGTACGAGCAGGGTTGAAGGTCTCACCTCGAGTGCCCCACAGGTTGATAGTGACAACACAGGACAATACAGGTAACAAGAAGTTATGTTTACATCCTCACACACTTTATATACATCACACAGACGCCGTCTCACAACACTGTCCTCATCCTTGTCGGCAGATAAGCTCCCAAATCTTTATATTGGCTCTCAGTAAGTTTGATCCATTTCTGCACTTTTGTTGAATAAAAACCAGCGTGTGTGAAGATTGAGGATTTAAGGTCTCACTGGCAAGAACTTCAATTCAGTCATGGATGGATTATGATGCAATGGAGCCCTAGGCCCTCCACCCCTCAACAAGAGCAGAAACCCAGACTGAAATTCTTTTTTGGAGTCGTTTCATATCGCTTTCTTTTCATTTTGCGACTCTTTGTTGTCATTTTGTAACTCTTTAATGTCATTTTGCACCTTTTTATTTGTCATTTTGCATCTCTTTGTTGATATGTGACTATTTGCTGTCATTTTGCGACTTGTTGTCATTTTGCGACTTTTTGTGGTCATTCATGTTTCCTTGTAGTTGTTCTGCATTGCTTTGTAGTTGTTTGATTGACTCTTGGGCAAGAAACGTTAACAGTCACATCAAACTCTGCCCCAGGGACCCCCTGACCACTTGGGCCCCTGGGCTTGGGCCTGGTAGGCCTGTTCAGTCATCTATCCATGTATTCAGTCATGTATATGTAAAAAAGATAAACTGCTGTTTGGACCAAAACAATAAGACTAATATGTCAGAGATTATAGACTGTGGGCTACATGAACTGCAGCAGTTTAACTACATGTTGAGCAGATACAAACTGTCAGGTAGTATGTTTCCCAAAGATGTTCCAAAGGTGGAAATATTGAATAAAACAAAACTTTCTTATTGGAAACAAGAACATTACAATCCTATATACTATTGAATGTAATAATACATATTTTATAAGTGTGTATAAAACAGCAGTTCAGGTTAAAGACACCCTCAATTACAGAAATCAAATAAATGCTTTCTATAATGCAGTATCTGTACTTTTGTCTGGCCATTGAATGTTAATCAAATGTCATAATCAATGGCTTAAAAACCTGTCAAATTATGTTATAAGCCTGACTTTCATCATGTTTTCAACAGATTACATTTCACCCACAGTGGTCCATACCCAAAGGGGAATGAGTGTGGGAAAATCTCACTCGACACAGGAGTCTGAATTACACACATTGTGTTGTTCGTACTTGCCATTGAAGTCTGTGTGAAAACAGTAATCTCTCAGTGTTTTGTGTTAAAGTAGTGCAGGGACGGCTCTTATTCATAATGTGGATGTGAAATATGAACATTCTCTGCCGCCTTCTCCGGATTGTAGTCGTCTCACAGCTTCATTCCTTCATGTCTTGGCTGTGTTTCTGACATCTGTGGATTCAAAAGAGCTTCAATTAGAGACATGACTAAGGCCTTTCTTAAAATAAAGCAATCTGCAGCTGCCAGGAAAACAACCATATTTTTCGGCAATTGCTTATTGAAGTGTAGTGGATTTACCGCAGACTGCACCAGAATCTTTCATTTTAATTGATAAAAGACAGAGAATTGAAATAACCATATGGATTTTTTTTTAAACAACTAACTGCACTCTAAGTGATTCTATTGCCGTTTCCCTGCCATTGTCTCAGCTACAGAGTGCGGCATTGGAGAATGATAGTGGTGTCTGGGAATTTAATGGCTCTACCTTGTCTCAGTGATTTAGGACATTTGGCTGTCTTTGGGTTAAAGACTGACTCACACTGCGGAAAATCTGTCCTCTTCAATGTCCTCTTCCAAAACCCAAAAGTAATAAGATGATTTAACTTGTTTAGAAGTTAATCAGTTTCAGTCTCAGCTTTCTTAAACCCAATTTCATTTTCTTGATAAATATCGTACTTCCTTTTTCTCTGTTGTGTCTCAAGATATTTGGACTTAAACCTGCTCCAGGAGAAGCATGTTTTCTTTATGTCCTACAAAAAAGGGATTTAAGACATAATATGACAGAATAGGTTTGCAGCATAGAGCACAAAGGAGCAGCTAATCTTAAAATACATTACTTCAAAGAAAACTTTATGAATATGTGACTAACTAACTAACTAGCACTAATATTTGCTAGTCTTTTCATCAAAATTTAGTTTTCTATTATCGAGATAATGCAGATAACTAATAAAATAAACAGCACACAGTCATCCCATATGTGTTTTGCATCCTCTAATTGCTAAATACAATTACTTGCAGATGGTTCCTATCATAAAAGATTCCTCACATGTCTTGTCCTCTTTTGTATTCATAGGTTGTGACACAGTGTTACTGAGTCAACCCAAGCGTTAAAATCTGAATCTCTGGCAATGCAGGAAGCGGTTTCACTGGCAATACTGATTCGCAGTAATAATGGCTATTTTTAGCTTTTCATGACTGGAGAGCTGTATGTGTGTGTGTGTGTGTGTGTGTGTGTGTGTGTGTGTGTGTGTGTGTGTGTGTGTGTGTGTGGATCTAGCTGTATTTGTGAGGACTCCTGACAGGGCAGCCCACTGCTCTTATGAGGACATTTTGGATTATGAGGACATGTAGGTCCTGTCATATTCAGACCATGAGTGTAGCTCCAGTGGTTAAGGTAAAAGCCACCAGGGAGATAATGTGTCAATCTTCTTGCATTTCTAGCAGGACTAATGTATGTGTGCGTATATGTTTGTTTGTGGTGGCAAGGAGGGGGCTAATTGTGAAGGCGATGTGTCTGAGTCTAACATGTGACAGTGATGCATGTCATTTCGAGTGGGAATACTAGCAGAGAAGAGTATTTCCTATACCTCATTGGTTCATGGGTGGAGAGAAATCCTAAATAGGCAAAAGTATAATAGATTTCAAAGGAAATGATAAAAATAGCAGTTCAGTAGTCCTGCTCTCAATAGTCTATTTTTAGGGTGCTAAACCCAGGAGGTGCAGTTTTACATGATGTCAGGTGTGGAAAAGAAGATAGAGCACAGTCCAGCTGGTGGAGGCTGCAGTAAAACAGTTTTTGTGACTGCAATATAGAGACACAGCTTAATAATATCCAACACAGTTAATATAATGTAGTCATTATAGATAGATATATATTTTTGTAATTGCACATTTTTCGTTATGCAGCCTGTAATGTCAAGAAAAATGACCTTGAGTGAGTCACCAGGAAAAGAAAACATCCAATATTACACTGTTACATTTATTCTCTTCAGCTATATACCACTTAGATAATACATTTTTTTTAAATACAATTACCTGTATTAGCTTTCTACCTAAGATAAATACTATTATAATACCATTGGCCACATGAGTACTTGTATATGAAGGAGGTCACTCGTAGTGACAAACTTGGTGGTTTGCTTCAGCATTATTGCCCAATTTAGGGTCATTGTTTTGATTTTTTTGACTTGAAACTACTTGTGTCACTTCACTCTCACTGGTGTCATTATTTTTGTTTTTCAAAAGCAACAGGCATAGTGTTGCCAGGTCTCGTGAGAGAAACAACACTGACGCTTTGGGTTTCCCTTCTCGTCAAATACTGACACTTTAGGATTATACGTCGGGTCGACTGCCATCAGATAGCGTCAGTATTTTACAAAATAGAAATGAGAGTCAAAACTCAACTTACAAATAGAAAGGTTAAACAAAACCAGTTGGCCAATCATTTTACTTTTACTTGGCATGTTGAACATGATCTGAATGATGTGCACGTATTTCACACTCACACCTTTGAGTCGTGCCCCAGTTGAGGTTATTCTTCTCTTTCTTCCACTCTTTAATTTATCTTTTCCACATTTTGGCTGCTTAGTCCCTGACATTGCTAGCAGAGCTAAAGAACCTCCATCACTCTACTGTGCGCTCTGCTGCAATTGGTTGTTACCTCACAGTGAAACAACTAATCACAGCAGCATTGGAAGAGTCAGGATTTCAACTGTATCTGACTGCATTCATGCACTCATCAAATATTCCCTGGCTGTGTCTGTGTTTTTGTGGCGACTGGTTTGCATTACAAAAAGCCAGCGGTGGTTGTGATACAGCGGATTGCCAGCTGTACTTTCCCCAGATAACACACCATCCTCTTCGGCTTGCCGAGCGAGCTCACAGCTGCGTCTCTGGGCTAGGGCAGAACGGACAGGCCGGGTGTGCGCATGGCAGACTGCCCATCCACATGTACTGAGATTGGATGCATGAAATGTTACTTGGCATTCAGCGAGGCAGGTTCTGCTCGTGGAGGGGCAGCCCGAACTTCAGACACCCAGCCTGTCTGCTCTCCTTAGCCCAGAGACACTCTGGTGGTGAAGAGCAGCAGCAGATTGGTCAGGAGAGACTGACGGAGTTGTGGATGGATCCTGCAACAGGACAAACTTTCATGTGTTCAAATAACTTATTAGATGGTATAGAGAGAGAGAGCATACCAACAGGGAGCAAGCCCAAATAAGCAAATTAGAAGAAAACAAGCCCAAAGGACTGCCACCCGTGACTGCCAATATTTGTAAGCGAATTAACGGAATAACCAATAAGCAGAAAAAGCAGCTTCTTCCAGAATAAAAGCTCTGATAAAAAAACTATACACTATTTGCTCAGCATCAAACAGTAGACAGACAAAGTTAGCAATTAACGAGTGAACACAGTGGAGCCATATATTTTCTTTTCATGAGTAGGTGGCTTACATAACAGGGCTAATAGAAGATAAATTATTGGTCTTGTATTCATCTGTTGGACAGGAACATTACTCCCAGTGAATGATAATGTTGCACCGTAGGAACAGTTTATTAAAAAGTTCACCATATCAGCCTTAAAGGTGACAATATTTCAGTGTTGTCAATGGTCTCTGCTGCCCCTAAGCTGCCAAAAAATCACTAAATGCAGGTTTAGGTTTGAGCTGAAATCAGGACGTGCTTAGCATTAGGAAGCATACATCCTGGAAGCAAGGGGGGGAAACAGCTAGTCTGGCTTTATGCAAAGTGGGAAAAAAAACATCTTCCAGCCATTAATTAAGATGTAGTTTATCGTTTGTTTAAGCCATACAAAGAAAAAGTAAAAATGACAATCTCAAAAGCATTGCAGCCTATATCTAATCCATGGACAATCCCATATTTTACCAGGCAGTCGCATGGGTGTCAAGCAACGACCACTGCAGCAGTGTACATTACAGTGAAGATCATATCCATATTGTAATTGGAAGGCTGCAGTCCTCCCCTACCCTTGCAGCTCCTTCCACAAGGTCATGTATTAAGCCTGTGCACCTCGCCGGCTGAATCCTGAGCATAAATGCACCAAATACATTCATCATACAAAGACACAGGAGATAATCCCTTACTGTGTTCCCTGTTTAAGGGTATGCTTGACATTTCAATTGTCTGTGCCCTTCAGACAAATGAATTCTGTGTGAAGGATCGTGCCACACACTCAGCTGAAGTATTTAATGACTGTGATTCACGCACAAAAACGTGGTGATTCTCATGTCAGGATTTCAACAGAGAGAATTGGATTGCTGTTTAAGGTGTCTCCTACTGCACCAACTCTCTCATATTAGTGTCATGAAGAGCAATTCCGCGTTGAGTTTTTGTGTGTTTTAGTGATAGGGAGTGACTAAGACGAGCACACACACACACACACACACACACACACACACACACACACACACACACACACACACACACTGACACACACACACAGCAGATGTAGAGCACCAGAGGCTGTAAGCAGATTATTTCCAGCACAGACTCACTGTGGCAAAAGCTTAAGGGCATTTCAGCAGGTTTTTAATGTGCAGGATGTGATAACTCCCCAACACCTGTGAGAACTGCGGTCCACCAAAATGTCGAACAGAGTGGGTTTGATGTATTTCTGCTATAACCTGAGTGAGAAATAATTCACTGAAACATGAATAAGAGCATTAAAATGTATCCCAGACACATTTATATCCAACAAGAGCAAGAGGAGCGTGGAAATAATGTGAAACATTGCAAATATCTGGACACTTTTGACTTGGTAAATAAACATTTTGAATTAGTACATTTTGAATAAGCCATCTCTTAACTCGTCTCATGAGTCTGACTAGAAGTGCAAAGTCAAGGGCAACTTGTTTTACATTCTTGAATGTTCTCTTAAGCAAGGTTCTTAATCAGCAATATAAATAATGGGCTCTAGTTTGTATTGGCGCAGGGTGTAGAACACCCTATTTTCCTGGGCTCCAGTGGAAAGAGAGCCTTGGTAGAGGGTGTGGCAATGCCAGTCAGGTGGTGCACTGCAGTCTTAGTACCAAGAATGAGTGTGTCTTTGCTTGGGTCCTCTCTTGCTTGTATAAAACAACTTGACAGCTCAGAACAAGCATTTGGTAACTGCAAATCCATATCAATTTCATTAAAATCACTCAAATTTGTGATTGTGTTTTTCAACCAGCTGACATGTGATATGTGATCGAACAGACGATAAAGTTTCCTCCAAATATGATATAAATGCTGATGCTAAAGCCACACAAAATAAAAGTTGATGAGTGATTGTTACCAGGTAACAGCTCTGTCAACTAAGTAGCCTATACTGAAGGCCTTTCCTTTACTCTGCTGACTCTCGTTACAGCCATCTGAAGGCAGCAGGTGTCTGTTCCATCAACACATCCTCATACCTGAACAACTGAATAGGTTGATTGCCACCGACTCCCAAAAAGACATGTATCACTGTTCCCAAAACAACATGGCTGCCGCAGCGTACCATCAGATATACCAGACCTTCATTTTAGCTTGCAGTTTCGTGAAGTTTAGGCACTTAAACTACTTGGTTAGGTTTAGGAAAACATTGTGGTTTGGCTTAAAATAACTACATTATGTACATAACCTCAGTTATGTCATAACTTAACTGCGTTACTAAGTTAAAATATCTCACTGTTGACATTTCGTTTCACACTGGGCACAAGCAGCAGTCTGAAGATGCTTGTTTGACCCAACCATCTGTCCCCGACCTTATTCCTATGTGGACTTGTCGCTCTTTATACCACTTCAACCGACTTCCTCCTTTGCTGCTATCATGATAACAACCACTAGAAGTTGCTGCCTAACAAGAAACATAAATGTCGGTCATAAAAAGTTCAACCTATATGTTTTTTTTGAAGTGACGTTGTGCACTGTCAGGCCACAGTTATGAATGGCAGGTCCACTGGATGCATTTTGTGCAAAAAGCACAAGGACAGTTCCAAGATAACCACAGAAAGCTCAAACTTGTTGTTTGGATTATCTTAAAATGTATTTGAGGATTGCTATCAGATCACCTTTATGTTGCAATATAATGATTAAACAGGCAACTGGTTTGTTATTATTTTACATTTAGGTTGCTGTTTTTGTCTTTTCCTGGCAGAAATTGGTTTCCATAGACATTAAGCCACTCAAACATATCTATATGTTACTAAATAACATACAGTATTTCCTATGTTACAAATAAGTTGGATCCATAAGCAAAAAAACGGAACTCTTAAGGGGTTTTGTAACTACAGATATACTTCGTCCAGTATGATCAATCACTTACAGTTTGTTGGCTAATGTTAGCAAACTTGGGATGAAGATTGCTGTGTGACCGACATGATCTTCTGTACTTGTGCTTGTGTACCATTTATTATGTATTCTGTAAGTGTATCTTGCGGCCATAGAACATAAAAAACATACTGCAGTTTGATGGGGAAATGCTGTGATAACAAAATATAAAGTTTGCCAGCAAAAAAATCCTTTCTGTCTCAACTTAAATCTATCAGTATGCGATTTACAGAAGTAGAACTCACAATATTGAGTTGTTTTACATTGTCCAGGTGCTGCTCTCTGTTTTCTGCCTTCCCCATGTATGCAAACCGCACCGCTATCACTGACAAAGCAGATATCTCAACAAAGCAACTTTCTTATCAAGGTCTTATCACCTCTACTCCCTTGGTTCTAAATGTAACACTTAATCAATCCTGTTAAACAAACTGCCATTCAATGACAGTACAGTATGTGTGTGAAAGCAGCGAAGGGCGACTGCAGCAACTTATTGATTTAGTGATTTCGGCCACAAGAAAAAGGCCCCCGAGCACAGGAGAGATGGCATGGAAGCACCTCTGGGAGATCACGAGTCCTTCATGGGTCAAACACACACAGACAATCATTTATGCTAATTCCTGCGCCCAGTTTAGAGCCTCTAATCCACCTCGCTTGTATGTCTTTAGACGGTGGGAGTAAACCCAAGCAGAGAGACATGTTTAAAACAAAAACATCAAAGTCGCATTCGTCTGACTGCGAGGCGACAGTGCTGACACAGAGATACAACTTCTTCACATACAGTACATACCCGGAGGGATTACGCCGTCTCCGGCACACATCCACCAAGTCTTTGACAACAGTCGTGCTCAAACACATCTGTCATCCTGGCTGGGGCTGCTTGATGCTGCAAGTAGTGACAGCGTTATCAGGAGGAGGCCTGCGGAGAGAGGGAGAGTAAGAATGAGGCAGGAAAGAGCACAACCTCAGCAGGGGACTTCAAAGACCTCTCACGGCTCGCAGCTGGACGACAGCTCTGCCTCGGCGACTGCAGCCCTGCCAGGGAGAGCGTGCCAGCAGCAGAGAGTCAACAGCCATCATGTCGCAGACAAAAGTGCTGGAGCTTTTGGTCCCATTTATCATCATGGGTAGACACAGTTTTATGCATAAACGTGTGCGCCCATTCCTGTGCATAACATCCAAGTAGTCAGTTCCTTCCTGAGCATGAAGACGTGTTTACATTTAGATGTGCTCGTGGCTCTGCGTACCAAGAAACTAGGTTTTTTCTTGTTTCTGTAGCACTACATCACAGAGCACTTGATACAGAGAATGTGTAGTTGCTGTAATCAGTCTGCAGTATTATTAATATTTTGCTATATTTAATTGATTTAACTATATTATAGTTATTCTGAAAGTAGTATACAAAAAAACTGCAATAATTGAAAAAGCCTGGGATTCTACAGGGTATTAAATCATTTAATGCAATATTGTACATCTGCAACAAGTAACTCTATATTACAAAAGTATTTCAACATTTTTTGGAAATACACTTGTATGCTTTCATGCCAAGTTAAGGCGTGGTCGCACCAGGAAAGTCGTTATGGACGATACTTGCAGGTATGGTTGTGATCTGCTACTGTGATCTTGCGAGCTACTGTACAACCAAACCTCACTGGCTGGCTGGTTTAGCACTAATCAATTACAATATCTCCTGCAGGTTCTCTTTATTTCCTCTGTACTGTTCTTCTTACTCCCCTGCCTGGGACTTTGTTCACCACTGGACACAATTTAGTTCAATAGAAAAAAAAATTCTTGAGGGAGAATGTTATGGTCAGTACAAAAGACGTGTGTACTATCAACTCCTGTCTGTGAACTACAGTATGTCTTTGTTGTGGAGCGTTTCATACTTGACAGAGGAGGTGACGTAATACGCTACAATAGCTTCTTCCATTTTTAATTCTCCAGCTCTCTGTCCCCTCAAAGCACTTTCAAGACGGCTAGCTATTTTTCAATGTCACCAATTGGCAGGTCAGAGTTCACTTAAGTTGTCCATCTTAACTCTTTTTGTGTGTATTGCTGCTGAATCCACAAATTCCTTCGACTCTACTGGAATAAATGAAAATTGTGTATGCTAAATAAAAAGCCGCAGCCGGCCAGGGGCCCCTCCAGAGATGTTTTACTCCACTAAAAGGTGGAGTTAAAGTTGTCAAAATTGACTAGCTGACTATGTATTTATTATTTTAATCTTATTTTCATTATTATTTACTGTAAATAAAGAGTAACTAATGTTAAATATCAGATAGAAACATATTATGCGCACAGTACTCATTACTGAGAAGCATATTATGCATATGCCACAAACTAGGAAAAGGGGGGACACTCACGACTGGGGGTGCAACAGCACCCACCAGCTTAGTTTTGTATAAACTCTGGAAACAGAGGGAACAGCTGCCACCACTAAATCTCACTAACTGTGAAGTATATCATTATATTGTGTTTGTTTAATATAAGAATGACAGAGTTGCAGTTTTACAGGGATTAATGCACCACACTGTTTTGTGGCAAGGTGCACTACATTACTCTTCATAAAACTGTAACTTCTCATTTTTACTCTTTGGGTTTTGTGTTGATTATACACACATTATGCACATTTTAATTAGTGACCTTAGAAGTGCTGGTAGGCAGATTTTGCAATCTTTGGACAGAGCCCCAGTTTCCCTCTGCTTACAGTCATTATCCAAAGCTAAGCTAATCAGCTGCTGGCTGTAGCTTCATCTGACAAATGTGAAAGTGGAATCTTCTCATCTAACTCACAGCAAGACAGAGAATACGTCTATTCGCCACAATGTGAAACTGTTTTTTAGAAGCTACTAACACAAGTGACATAGTTGAATATACATTATATTTTGGAGGCATCTCTGTATGTACATTCACCTGATGTAGAATAGGCAAGATGTGTCATTGTTCATTACCTAAATGGATGACAATGCTTGTTGCACATAAAGTTCTCATGCAAACATTTATAACTTGTTCGATGCATTGTGCTATAATGTTTAAATGGCTCACTAAATGTATGTATCTGTACAGCAAATTAGCCTGATTTCATTATCATACATATTGAAATGTAGGGACATTGAACATGAGTTAGAAGAGACGTTATTATTAACTTTAATATAAATACACTCTCTCAAATCTGGACACATGTTCACAGGTCTGAGCACATGTTTACAGGTATACACACTCAGCTCTCTCACCAGTCTCTGTAAACATTTGCAAATGTCAGGTCACTCATGATCATTTTCATATCCGTGTACATATTCACAAATCTGAGCACATACTGCAAATATCAGGCGACACATTTCCCAAATCAAAAGCCTAATTCTATCTCTGGTTATGAAAAACAGTGTATTCCTGGGACAATTAAACATTTATGTTCAGTTCAGTTTTGCATTATAAAACCTCTGCATGTTAGTTTCAATGAATCAGTGATGCTGCTGCAACAAGCTGATAGTTACTGTGCATGTTGTTGTTGTTGTGTCCCTCATCAGGAGAATGCAGCTTCAGCTCTGCGGGAGTGTACGACGGCACCGTGTTCAGCCGAATATTTCAGATCCTCTACAGAAATGAGGAGATTACGGTGAATGACTGCATGAACTTCAAAGTCCACCTGCTATTGGACGGAGAAAGGGTGAGTCACGCTGGTGACATTTTCTGTACACAAACAAACACACACACACACACACACACACACACACACACACACACACACACACACACACATCCTGTCGAAGCAGAACGAAAGAAAATCATTTTTATCAGTAGCTTGGCAATAAAATGCATGACAGATAATTGCAGTGGAAGCAACTGTATAATAGTTACATTAAATGGCCATTAATTAATGCATTTAATCGCCCACTGTTCCCTCCTACACGAGTTTGTGGTCCCCTCGCCTACCATCACACACAAATAATACATCCCTTTCATAACAGAGCTTTAATCCAGTTAATTAAAGCAGAAACCAAACATAACTATGTAATGAAGAAGTCGTATCATCATGCTGGATAATGGAATAGTAATGCAGCTCTGTCATCTGCTAACAAAGGCTTGAAATGTCAGTGAGCTGATGGTTGCTCGTTGAATAGACTCGTACTGTTGTGAGTCTGTTGCCGTACATTCAACACATTACATTTGTTGGTGCTGGTGACTTTGTTTCCCAGAGCTAGCTTGAATATAAAAAATAATTGAAATAAATGAGTGGCCTGAAGGAGCAATTTTGATGTGATTGCGACTCGCAAAGTATTGGGATTAAAACAGCTACTGTTATCTATCTCTTCTTCAACCAACATCTTCTCACTCCAGACACAGCGTGGTCAGTGGCCTTAGGTGTCAAAA
Organism: Pagrus pagrus; assembly: GCF_965226575.1. Lineage (NCBI taxonomy): Eukaryota > Metazoa > Chordata > Actinopteri > Spariformes > Sparidae > Pagrus > Pagrus pagrus. Next base: position 22,678,420 of record NC_140201.1, on the reverse strand, counting down.
TATGATGCTGTGGTGAAGTTAGCAATCATACATATGCAATATCTGGTTAGCATTTCAAAATAAAGCTTGCTGACAAACATTTCACACATAATGACATGACTTGTGGACAGTTATTAACATTGAGAAACTGTCGGTTAGCCTAAGTTATGTAATTAACACTCATGGGATGCAAATCCTGGTCTCCTGGGGGAGTGTCCTGCGTATGGGACTCATACTCAACCACCCCCTAGCTTGTCCTCTTTATACTATTGCACTCGAGGGGCTCTTCAAGAAGAGTCAAACTTAGTAGTGTGGGGTCGCGCAGGGAGTGATGGCGGGTTGTATGTGACACACGTTGTATGGAGAAAATGTGAAGACAACGGGACAAAGCAGACACAGTGATACAAATCAGAAATCCCATTAAACAAAAAAACACTTCTGATGCTAATGTGTGTCATGTGATAATGTAATCTTAAACAGAGGTTTTCTGATAAGCTTCTATTTTGACTAATACACCTTTGTAATTGCACTCCGGGTCACCTTTACAGACATACTGTATATATCACGTCTTTATTCTCATCTTTTTCCTCCTGTTTTAAGCATCTTACTGCAGTGACTGTGTATCAGGCTGTGAGCGCTGCTCCAAGCACTTCAACCTAAAAGTGATATTTCCGTGACAGAGTTCAATTTAGTCTGGAAAATCTAGGTTTACCAGCATAAAACAGACAAGATGATAAATGTGTAGCCGGAATGTGTTTGTGTCCCTTTTTTTCCGTCCTGTTAATCATCTTGTTCCCTCTCAGATTTATCTTTGAAGCTCGTGGAGAGGGTTCAGAGTCTGACCTGCAGACTGAGAACGATCGATTGTTGTGCCTCACAAACACAGCGCAGCCCCTCCATCTGCACAGTGCACAAACTGTAGCAAATATATTCATGAGAAAATTGATGAGTTGAGCTCTTCACGAAAGTGAAACCGCTGGCCTTAAAGGATAAGTTCACCCAAAAATGAAGTCATTAAGTCTCTGGGTCTTCAATCGAAGTAGATGGGGACTCGTTTTAAAAATGAAAAACAACTGAAAAACAGCTCCATACAGCTCATCTGGTGTGATCCAAGTCTCCAGAAGCCCAGAGATCCAAAATTGATTTGAAATGACGTTATGTTTACCCTTTCTAAAGCCTGAAATCTTCACTGTAGCTGCTAAGCTAAAAGCGTTAGCATGCACCCCGTCTGGAGTGGATGCACGAGCTCGACCACGCATCAAAGGTGTAAATTTGGAATCTGTCAGGACCTCCAGAGACTTGGTTCATGCTGGATGAGCTGTATGGAGCCATTCTTTTGTTTTTTTCGGTTGGTTTTGCCAGCTGCTTCGGTTATTTAGGAGTTTTGCTGTGAAGCTCCAGAAATGTTTTGTGGACTACGTAACTTTACACGACTTTCCATCAGGTGAGTAGATAACTGCATTTTTATTTTTAGGTGAACTTTTCCTTGAAAGCGCCTCTCAAAGGAAAGAAATCTTAGAAATTGACGCTGTGCTTGTAAAGTCACTATGGTTACCAAGTTTTAGTGATTTTCTTTCTCTTTTTCAAAACAGTGCCTGGGGCTCCAAAAGGACTCAGGCTGGCCCTGAAGACCAAAAATAAGTTAAACTCATTTTCAGCAAACAGGGTGGCGAAGTTAATCCCCCTTTTGAAAAATAACTCCGTGAACCATTATAAAACCAGCCTGAGGATTACTGAGTGCTACAGCCTGCCTCTTGGAGCTAATGTGCTTTAATTCAGAGACAAATGTAAATTGTCTGTGTCCAGCTGAAATGAGCAGGTGTGTAAACCTGCCGGACAGTTATTGATGTACTGTCCTTCACCTACGTTTTCTGCCTGTTTTTTGTTGTTGGGAGCCACCGGAGCTCAAAATTGATCAGTGGTGACAGCGTTGAGACAGGCCCGAGGCCGGGGTACGGGGGGCTGAAGATGTCCCAGCTCGAAGCTAATCGTCCATGTGATAGCCACGGCTCGCACATGACTTTACCCTGCGAGCTGCTCTCTGACGTATGTCTGCGGTATAGATGCCTAGAATACTGTGGAAGGATCCCTGCTTTAGTCGAAGATGTGAATATTAAATCTCTCATGACTCTGCACAAGTCCTAAATATAGAAGTTTTCATTAAATTTAGACATTCATATGGAGGTGTGGAGACAGAGGAGCTTTAAGGCATGTCAGATTTTAGCTGTAAGCTCTCCCGCAGGCTGCCCACTCATTAACCTTCAGGAGGTTATCTGCCGCTCACAGCTACAGATAGCACGGGCAAAAATAGCCCCTCGTTTCCCCTGTGTACACCCATATGTATGCTTAATCAATCACAACTTCAATACCCGGACAGAACTGCAAAGATTTGTAGACTAGCTGTACAGTGTGTGTGTGTGTGTGTGTGTGTGTGTGTTTTAGACAAATGTAAGGAGAAAGAGGGGAAGAGCTGCGTCTACTCCTTATTATAATTAGCAACACTGCACCTCAATCTTCAAAGACTCCACTCGCTGCACCGCCTTTGTAGCTTGCTCTTACCTTTTGTTTTTCAAATTTAAATAGGAGCTCTTTATTTCCGTAAGCCACAATAGTCTGTGGCACTTTGAACGCCGAGTAATTCAATTCTGCTCAGCCCACATCAGATTAAAAGATACGCAGGGACACAGTTTGTCTGCCTCACAGAGAGAATAAACACTTCATTACCAAGAACTTTGAAGTGACTAAATCAGCATTGCAAACAACATGAGGGTCACATGAGGGTCCACGGCAAATAACAGGATTCACAGACCTACTGTATACTGTCAACATGTTCTCACTCCCAACTCCCAAACATAAACATATTAGCCTATGAGTTCAGGACTGTTAAAGGAGAGGTTCACTCAAAAATTACAATTCAGTCATTACCTACTTACACTGATGCTGATGGAAAGTCGGCCGAAGTTTCCACAAAACAATGAAACGGCATTGCAGCGTTCTCCTAAACAACTGAGGTAGATGGGACATACAAAGATAACAGAAAAAAACATAAAATGGCTCCCTACAGCTTGTCTGGTGTAATTGAAGTCTTACAGTAAGAAGCCCAGAGATCCCAAATTGATTTGAAAAGATGTTGTTTACTTCCTCAACGCGCAGATTTCGGCTCTAAAAATGTTGTAAATAACACGGTCCCCATCCACTTCAATTATTCAAGAGAAAAACTGCAATGCTGTTTTGCTTTGAAGCTCCAGAAAAGTTTTGGGGATGACAAAACTTCACCCAGACTTTCCATCAGCATGGGGCTGAGTATAAGGACTGAATATTTTCTTTACCTTTAACGTTGAGAAACGGTTGCAGTTTGGTTAGATCTAGGCAGCTAAACTACTTGGTCGGGTTCAGGAAAACATTGCGGTTTGGGTTAAAATAAGTATGTAAGTTCAGTGCCATAACTTACGTTACGCAACTTCGGTTAAAAAAAGTCACCTTTGACTTTGGTTATGAACAGAACTTAAAAGGGACTCCTCGGTGAGAGCCCTGTGTTTGACCCACCCATCCACCCCAACCTCCTCGAGATATAGACTTTCTCGATCTTTATACCACTACGCTAGAGTGACTACTTCAAAAGTGATGATAGAGGGGGAAGCTATAGTTTCATAGTTTGAAGCATTGGGCCAAAACATTTACAATTCTGATACAACTTCGAAGGCAGAGCAACGTTCATTCCTATGAAAGCTGCTCAGTGACACAGGAAACCAAAACGGCTCAGCTTTCAGGGTATTAAATGACCTGGACTCTCCTCGTTGTGGGGTCTATAGAGCGGACACACTAGCGAAACGAGTCATTTAGCAGGTATGAAGCTCCAAAGAATGTATTCACCGTTACAGCCGCTTCTTTTGCAATATAAGCCTATCAGAAGAAGTCTATTTTTCCATCACATGACTTTGTTATTCAAATCAGTTTTATTTATATAACCCAAAATCACAATCACAGTGCCTCAATGGGCTTTACAATCTGTACAGTGAATGACATCCTCTGTCCTTAGACCCTCAAAAAAAACCTGCCATGTTGAGAAAAAAAAAACCTTTAACAGGGAAAAAAAAAGATGGAAGGAACCTCAGGAAGAGCCACAGAGGAGGGATCCCTCTCCTAGGACGGACAGACATGCAGTAGATGTTGCATGTACAGAACAGAACAACAAAATCACAGTTTACAAGTTGCATTGACAGAATATCTGATACAAATTATAATATATGTAAAGTGTGTGGATCCAGGAGTCGACTGAGCAGGTCAGACATCGCCAAGTGGTGCCCGAGCCACAGAACCCCCTCTCCACCGTGGTGACAGAGGAGAGCAATGATTGATTACACAATGATTGATTGAATTATTACACAGTTTGGCCACTACCAAAGCTGGCTTCAAAGCCTGGCATCTTATGGGCTTGATTGGGCCACAGACCATTTGACTCATCGGATGTGAGAATGGGCCGATGCTGTAAATGTCCCTCATGTTCCTCTTGGTCACTGTTGGTTGCTGTTCCTTTGCATTAATACAGTATTTCATGTTGAGATGAATGTCGGTTTGACACGTTGGATGTGCTGTCGTCCAAATGACAACTAAACTGCAAAAACTGCTTGACTTTCTATGTAAAAAGAAAACTGAGGGGAGAATAATGTCCATTAACAAATCTACCTATGTTTTGCAGGTGGAGGAAGCCTTGAGTGAGGTGGACTTTCAGTTGAAGCTGGATCTTCATTTCACCGACAATGAGCAGCAGTAGGTTTTTTAACAGCTCGGTGTGTGTGTGTGTGTGTGTGTGTGTGTGTGTGTTTGAGAGAGGGAGAGAATGCTTGACTTTCCCCTTGTGCAGCTTTTATGCAAGAGTGAGAATGCAAACTAGGCATGAATAAGGGCTATTATGTCCTTTGGCTCATGGCCATCTCTTTAAGCACCTGATCACAACGTTTGTGCGAGCAATACATGAATGCTGTGGTTTGTCTGTTTGTTTGGGACTAATAGAAGAAGAAATGGGCACTTTGCATTAGCATACACGGTAAAAGGTGCCATTTTTGTTGGGGCGCCGCTCTTGTTATCGTCCAGCAGCTGCACATTAGTCAGGAGTAGTGTTGTGTTTGTGTGTTTAAACTGTTGTTTCATGTTTTTGTCATACCTGTGTGATTATAGTACTTGTCAGTGCTACACAGGACTGAATTATGGAGCCCCTTCTCGTAGCATGGACTCTGGTTGACTGTAGATTATCTCCAGGTCTCCATTTCCACTCCAGTCAAGAACTCTTTCTTTTATAGCTGCAGGAACAATGTACTTAATACTGATGTTAGATTACTGGTGAGCAGCAGTTGGCATCTCAGACATTAGACTTAGACATTTCTCTCCATCCACCTCCATAAAGAGCTGCCTTTTTAAACCAAGGCAGAGACTCTCCAGGGTAAGATGTAATAGATACATTCCAACATTACTTTTAATTATGTGCCATAAAATCATGTAATATGCACTTAAGGAACCTTTACCCTCTGTAGTCCCCGCTGTAGCACTGGAATACAGCCCCAGTTTAACTGATATTTTATTATTAACTGTCTATTTTCTTATTTTGTTCAATTTGTGTTGGCTGTGTTGCTTGTTTATTTAATATTTGTTGCTTGATATTACTCTTTCCATTGTCACAAGTGTCTGTTTTACTGTTCAATTGAGTGAAAATGGGGAAAATACCACAAACCAGAGCTCTTCAGATCATAGCAAGGACATGTTGGCACTTGTGTTTTGGTGTGACATCTGTCGCTCTTCTTCCATCCCTCAGGCTGGCAGAGATAGCGACGGTCCCGCTGATCAGCAGTCGGACCCTCAGCCTCCACTTCCACCCGCGGAGAGGCCTCCACCACCACGTCCCTGTCATGTTCGACTACTTCCACCTGTCCGTCATCTCTGTCTCCATACATGCTTCACTGGTTGCCTTACATCAGCCACTAATCAGGTAGAGGGGCTTTGCCTTTGAGAGACACTGAATTTTCAACTATGAATATAATCTGAAGGACCCGATCTGGTTTCTGCTAAAATAATATTAGCACCATGAGTGGGATAAAAACGTGTTTTTTTTTTGTTTCCAGCTGAATTGTGTTAAATGAGAATCATGTAAAAGAGTCCTAAACCTGATCCATGATATAAGGGGCTAAAGCTAAAGCATGAAGAAACAGCATTCTTGTACTGTCATGTAGCTACTTAGTTCTATAAGCATGGAAAGGAAAATGCCATATCGCACTGTTATTTCTTCATAATATAACCAGGTTTGCCCCGCTAGCTTAGGTAATTGTTCACGTTTCCAAGCAGTTTAAGTTCAGGACTAACTCATATGTATCACAAATGTAACCCTGTAAATATAGTGTTGGCTGGGGTTGGACAAGCAGGCCGCTATTAGCTTAAAACTCATAGCATCTATGGCTAGCTTTAACAGTAGGGGAATACTAGTGGTCAATAATACTGGTCAATAATGTGCTCCTCAGTCTTGGAAGTAATGCTCAGTTACTACAATATATTTAGCCAAACATGCTGGGCAGCTATTGCTAGAGCAGATAAACAGGCTGTTTAATCCATTCCTTACAGAACTGTTGTGTTTTGGGTTGGGTATAGACTAAAACAGTTCCCTTTCTTTAGAAGCTGAATAGTCCTATCGCTCTTACTATAGAGCCATAAACACTAATTTGGCATTTTGAGGCCTGCTGTGCCTCGCTGTTTGCCTCGCTATGATTGGACAAGTGTTGTTCAGGGACTGGGTTTAGTGAATAAGGAATGAGGCTTTCTTGTAGATTACCGAGTTATAGGACTGTTTACACTGAGATTTAGAGTTTTTGAGCGTAAAACTATAATTGCAACCTCATCCAGAATATCAGGAACAGCGGTGCTCCAGAGAATGTACTACAGGGACGGCTTCTTTGTTTTCCGCAGTCACAATTATAAGTGTGTCTGTTATCTGCTTGAATGCATAGTTTTCCAAACACTTATCTGATGAATTCAGCCGTCAATATCATAGACTAAGCGTTTAGCCATGCATTACATAGATTACCGCAGCACTTGATTGATTGGAACAGTAGCAGCTCCCGTCCCTCAGCTTGTCCCGTCTTCCCCTCACACACGTACACACTAATGGTTGTCCCTGCATGTGTCCTCCCTGTTCTCTCTGCAGCTTTGCACGTACAGGGAAGGGCTCCTGGCTGGGGAAGGGCTCGCCAGAGAGCACGAGCGACCCATCTGCCATGTCTGTAGAGAACCTTGTGTTCGGAGCTGGCTACTGCAAGCCTGTCATCTCTGAGGTATGTTAACCTTTAGCAGTTCAGCCACGTTCAAATAGAAAAGCCACGGACGGCGAAAGCCCATTTTTGTCTCACAAAGCTGAAAACAGCTCAAAATGAGCCGGGCGTTGTCCCCGTACAGCTGGTCGTTCCCTTTTTGTAAGCAAGCAGTTAAATGCCAAGTGATGATGTAAATGTGATCTCGGTTTAGGGACAGAGGCCGATGGATTTAGTCGTGATTTGTTTTGGCGTGCCATCCAGAAGCAGCGGGATTCAGCCCAAGAGCTGGGCACAGAGTCATTCTGATCTGGATTACTGATCCTGGACCTCTCTGTCCCTCAGAATCGGCCATTTGTTGGGGCTCCGTGGAGTCTTAAGGCTTAAAGACCAGAGGCCAGCACAGAGATTATTACTGTGCTGCACTGTGGCTTTTCATAATATCTGATTAACCCACCTGCCCAGGCATGTAGGCTCCAGGCTTAGCATCTGGAAGTGATAGCAGCTCTCCCTGGAAATGATGGTTTAGTCTTGTCCCCCCCCCTTTCATGTCTCTGTGCTCATTTACTACAGTCATGCTGCACAATTGCATGATGACAGAAACGATGATCCCAATTACTGTTATCATAATTATTCATCATGATTATATATGTTTTACTTAACAGGAATTAAATGATTTTATTACCCTCTAATCACTTAAACATACAGTTCCATTTCTTTCAGTTTCTCAAGCAGCAGCAGCTGGAAAATCTCTATTTTACATACATTTTCTTTTTTAATTCATTTTAAAAAACGCTGCTCAGACAAACTTGGCACATAGTCTGATCGTCTTTGGTTTGAAACCAAAGTTTCTTGTGGTGAATAATATTTTTATGATCAGGTTTTGTCTTTCATGTTTGGACAAAACATTCTTTTCTACAGAGATGAGCTGTATCTCAATTCAGTACTACATTAAACTGAATTTGAAATAGATCTTGAGTTAAAGGTACAGGTTAATATTTTGGGGAAATACGGTAATACTCTAGGAAGTCACAGTGTTGTAGTAATGAGTCCTCAAACCCGGAAATCAGTTTGCATGTTTGCACTTCTGTTTCCCTCATCTCAGAGTCAGTGGGTCTTTTGAATGGCTTTTCGCTTAAATGCCCGAAATCAGGTCTGTGGTTACCACAGGTTTAAGATATTTGCCATTTTATATGAACGGAAAATGATCCAATGGAAGCATGGTCGATATTTTCCCACAATGCAATGCACAAATGAAATAAAGGAACTGCTTTATTACCCTTTGATTTACAACTAAACAATTTCTGTCTCACATAAAATGTTGTGTATGTTTTATTGTGTATTTGTTTTGTATACTGCTCAAACAGCATGCTGCGATGATTAGCATGTAGTAGCTACTGTTTAGAATAACTAGCTTGGATTTGGGCACAAAATCAAGCAGATTTAGTGTTTACTGATGCCACTGATGAACAATGTGAGTCATTTTGTTCTGAGAACCTGCTCTGAAGGTATAAGAACTATGGCCTTGGCAGTCAGCTCAAGTCCACGTGAAAAAACGTCTTTTCTCCAGTTTTCTGAACTGTGATTTTTGATGTCGCCGTCAGAATGATCTCTTATCTCCGGCTTTCTCTGGTGTGTGCCAATTATTCCAACTCGTGTTCAGCTGTAAAACCATTTTTTCCTTCCTTTTGTAACATCCATCTCCGCGGACGTCACAGTCTACACTGTAAATCTTAATGAGCGTCCTGGTCGCCCCCCCACCCTCCTCCTCCTGGATTTTACTCCCACCCCTGGCTGGGCACTTTAATAAGCTCTGCGTTTAGCCAAGCGGGGGGGTTTCGTTTGATCACGGTAATGAGTTCTGCTCACAAGCGCCACGTACCACATAGCTGCAGGTGAAATCTGCACAGGATGCCGCCTCCTCCTTCACTTTTATTTATTTAGAGCCTTTCACCTGCGGCTACGCTGTGTTTTCATCACTTTCCCCCCTTAACACCGCGTTATTCGTGTTAAGTGTGATGTTGCTATTTCAGAACAAAACAACTCACTTCGTACATTTCCATTGATATCAGCTGTTACATCTCAAAAGGAAGTACAAAAGTTCCCTCCGTGTCATAAAAGGATATTTTGAGAGGAAAGCGATGCTGTTAGAAGTGAGACACCGGAGAATCTTTGGTGTTTTTGGGGGGAAATAAAAACATGGTTCGAAAGATAAAACTCAAAAATCCTGTCAAACAATATTGTCCTTTGAGAAGCTCTTCTCCACCAGCACAAAACGTCTTTAACAGCAGCAGCGATCGGACGCTTATACCACCACACGCTGTGACGGTGGACTGTAAGAGTCACATCAACAGCAGCAAACAAAGGCAGAACCTCTCATGTCAGGTGACTTGAACTCGGGCACTTCCCAGGCATTGTCAGCTCAGAGAGAATCTATGGTTTTAGGATAATGACTAGTTCATACTGAAAAATAGCTATTTTTCTCTGCCCTTCGCTCTCAGACTGATCCAGGCAGGCCTCTATAAAGGTAAAAAGAATTATGAAAGTAAACATACAGATGTTCCTTCCTGGTTTGGGTATACTGCACCGTTGCAATTACAGAGCGCACGCAGGTATGATGATAGGGCCGGAGACTTGGCTTGCTCGGGGCAAATTACAGTACATCCCCAGATACACAGGCATCACATGCCTTTGGAAGCTCAGAGCCCCACCGGCGCTACCAAAACATCCCAGCCATGGGAAGAACTCGCTCGGTAGCGGTCTGTCTCGGGTCAGGGACCGGCGGACGAGGGCAGTCGGTCACATTCAAGGCTCCCTGGCTCCGTGTCGTGATGGCTGACGTGTAAAATTGTAGTTGTTTGGGTAGAGGGCTATTAGCTCCTCAGGAAGATAAATGAGAGACATGATTATGGCATCAAGGCTCTGGTGATTTGTAGCTGTTTGGACAGGAACTTAAATTGCACTGCTGTAACACAGTTAATATTTCTACTGCATCGTTAGAGAGCCATCTACTGGAAACATGGTCCATATTACAACTTATTAAGCCAACACAGAGATTATACTTCAGCTACAGGAATGATTTTATTGTCTTTTTCCTGAAATGTCACTCTATCATCAAGCGACTTCCTACTTTGAGCTCTGTTGGCATTGTTGAGTGTTTTATTGTGTGATTGTAGCTCAACATAAATTACTTTCAGTGTTCATGCAAACCCCATATTTCTCCCCACTCATCATGCCCCAGACAAACGCAGACGCCTTGGATTCTGGGTCAACTTCTCACACTTGTGAGCTTTAACAGGCTTAACAGGGATGCGCCACATCCTCCTGATGCAGCATTCACATATTGATCTGGTTTTACAGCTCACAGCAGGCTGTGTTTAGAGGCCATTTGTGTCTAAACTCGCATTTGATCTTCCAAGGAATTATCTTTCCTCCTTTTAACAAGAGGTCAGCGACAAGCCCGCACAACGGTTGCAGTGGCACCTATAAAGTTCAAGTATGTGTACATGTCCGTCATTAAGGAAGGTCGTTTGCTGAGAGGTGACTACTGACCTACATAGCAGCTGACATTTCCTCTGTGTCTCCTTCTCTGCAGGGAAGCTTTTATGTGCCCAGTGAAAACTGCCTGCAGAGAGCTCACACGTGGCACCGAAGGCTCTGTCGCCTCCTGTTGGTGGCTTACAGGGGCCTGCACACCTACTACACTGCACTGATGAAGGAAATCCCACAGCTCCAGCAGACTCCACTAGACTTAGGTGAGCATATGCAAAGCGTGTATTCAAACTAAATAAGAGTGTAGATACAATAAAAGTAATGTATGTTTTGTTTACTCAAGTTAAAGTACCAGTTTGGGTGATTTTTCACTTATTTGCATGCATCTCCAGAACACAAATCTGAACATTGGATGAAGCCAGGTTTCAAATTCTTGTTTCATTTTGTTGACATATTAGAGTCAAAGGTTTTGACAGAGGGAATTGTTGTTATGTTTTACTTCATAAATACTGTCAACAACTATTTTCACCATGTTTAGATCAGGCTACGAGGGGTATATGAACAAACCTCCTCTGTAAAAACCTGAATTCTGCTAATATATAACATTTCCGCATTAAAATGTTTAAAAAATGACTGCACCTTTGTTGTATATTTATTGAGATGTGCACTTTCAATGTTCAAACCAAGGGAAATCCATAATTTGGATCAAGGTAACTGTTTTACTTTGACGCCTGTCAATGGTGTCATATCCTCATTACCCCTTATAGTTGCTATAACTTAAGGGCTTACACAGCAAACACCAGACAGCCAAAACAAAGACAAGAAAATATGACAAGACATATCTCAGCCTCGGCTTCACCAGTACAACGGTGGGTAATGAAGAGAGACCAATGTGTGTTGTGTCTCTAAATACTAGCTTATTAGACAGTGTTAAGCCGAACAAGTTAAGATGTCACTTGGATACTAAACATCCAGAACACAAAGTGAAGCCCGTTCATGTCTTCAGGAAAAAAGCTGCTCAGCTGTCGTTCACAGCAGAGTCACTTTACTAAACTGCTACCTATAAAACGGAGGCCCGACAGAATGAGTACTGATCCACTGGATTAATAGTAAACATTATGATTTTTTGGCCTATAACAATTAATTAAATTTAAAACTTAATCACCCTTTTGTAATTTAAATTTAATTAACTTAAAAAGATTATTGGCTTATTTGACAAATTTGTGTTTTTTATTCAGTATTTTAAATTGGTCTTAGGTTCAGTCCTAATTAGTATCAAAAATATTTCTTCTAAATCATATAAACAACTCTCTTCAATTTTTATTTACTGTGTCTCATCACTTGGAATTCACTGTAATCAAACCCTTAGTGTTTGTTAAAATAACTTCTCTTTCCACAGAGGTGCTGCCTGTAGAAGAAACTCTAAATCAGCTCACAATAGAGTTACAGGTATGTTCATTCATCCACATCAAACAGTCTTGTGAAAAAGAGACATTATTTTTGGACTCCCTGCTGTATCATGTCTGAGCTGGTGCATGGCTCCAAACACAATGCACAGGTAAGAACAATTGCAATGGCTTAATCTCAATGTCCGTAGCTGGAAAATGATATTTTTTATTGAAAGGCGAAATAACACTAGAGGAATTTAAATTATTGTAATGCTTAAGAAGAAACTCTTGATTTTTATCTATACTGCAGGATAGTAGATTGATCTTAGATAATGCTAATGAGCCATTAGTTCAAGGCGATGGATATGATTATGATTTTCGTTGGCGACTAAAAATCTTTCAAGCGAGCTGGTATGATGGCCCAGTTTTTATTACTGGCCTAACTTAACTTCACCGACTAACTGTTATATATAGGTATAAATATGTGAGCAGGAAATAGAATTATGCAAAATATATTTCAGAAGGATGGCTAATGCATTCAGCTTGTCATAAAGACATATCTTTTATCTGACCGCTCTCTGTCCCCATCAGCTGCAGGAAGGCCATGAGAAGGTAGCGGAGCAGATCAGCAGGGACGTGAGCCAGCTCTGCTCCCAGCTGGCTGCTCTGTGGAGCTGTTTCCTGGAGGCCGCTGTGCTCAACCCCCACATCCTCTCCTACCTGGCCCAGGAGCACCACACGCTCAGGGTGAGAGAGAGAGCCACGCTCCATCAAAGGCGTAGTTACACAATGCTCAGACATCAACATGCCGTCTGTTCTCTGAGTCCAGATAGTCTCCGTATTAGAGAGCAATGAAGACGATGTGTGCAGATATTTTTAAACATAGCCGTTTTCATCCCACACAAAAATACAAAAATATTACAGAACAATCAAAACGGTTTCATAACCAGTGACATTTTAGCTCGGTAAGCAGCTCCTTAAGGCATCTTGTGGCCAATTTTCTTAAAGGTTCGACACACTATTGAATAAAAATTCCCTCGCACCACACAGACCAAGCAGAAATAATCTCTCTGGGCATCCAAGTAAAAATAACATTCAACCCAGTTGTGGTGAGGAAGGCAACTACATGTTGAAACAGGGAGAACATATTATATAAATTGTGAGTTAAAGGTCAAAATTATGACTTAAAAGATAAGTTCACCCAAAAATGAAGTTTCAGTTATTATCTTCTCACCCCAATGCTGATGAAAAGTCAGGTGAAGTTTCATAGCTTCAAAGCAAAACAGTGTTACAGCATTCGCCTCAACAACTGAAATAGATGGGAACTTGTTTTAAAATGTAAAAAAAAAAAAAAAAAAAAACACAAGAAAATGGCTCCAAACAGCTTGTCTCATCTGAGCTCAAGGGTCTAAATATTGTCTTTTCAAAATCAATTTGTCATCTGAGGGCTTCATAAAACTTGGATTGATTTAAAACAAACACATCCCCAGCTGCTTGAGGTGTTAAGGAGAATGCTGCAAGACTGTTTTGGCTATGAAGCTCCAGACTACGAAGAAATGAAACAAAACTTTCATTTTTGAGTGAACTCATCCTTTAAACTGAACTGAGTGCCACAAAGGGAATAAGCAAGAAGATGAGATGCCATTCTAGACCTCAGTAGCTAAACCCCAGCTGAGCAAGATAATATAATTTCCAGTATATTTTCTACCTAATCACTGGGCTGTTTAATGTGAATATGTGCTTCACAGTAGAGTGGCTCTCAAGGCTCTCGTATGAGGCACTGTTTCGTCTCAGTTGTCTGAAAATAATGAACATGTTTGCTTTGGTATTTGATTACCCTGAGGGGATACTGTCATGCCTCCACCCACCAGTGGAGTTAGGATTTCAATTAACACTTATTCGGTAATTATTGTGGGGTGAAAATACACCAGAAATAGTGTTCTTCGAGATTTGCCTGTCACAGCGGCTGTTTTTCAAGGAGGATGCATTTCTAATTGGAGCTGGAGAAGGAGAGAGCTTTTTGGATCAAGCTTGTGTCGCAGACTGGAAGAAGTGATGTGATCTCTCTTTGTGTGCAGTCTTTCGATGTTTGACTTCGTATGCAACTGACTGATTTGTCGTAATGTTGTAAATAAAGATGAGACTGAGGCTCCACCAAGGTGAAAATTGCTTTGTCTGTTTCTGGAAATACCAGGTCAGGAGGTTCTCAGAGGCTTACTTCTTCACCGAACACCCCAAAGAGATATCTCTGACTTTTCAAGAGGAACTGTAAGTGACAGCAGTATCAAAGAGGAATTAATTCTATCAAAGTAGAGAACAGTAATATTTATTATATTATTCTGCTAATCCAGAATCAACAGACATGGCCAGATAGCTGCAGAAGTGCGGAGCTCAGACTACCTGACCAAGATGCCTCCTTTACCTGTTGAGTGCCTAGACATTGATGGAGACTGGAACAGCCTGCCTATCATCTTTGAGGACAGATATGTGGAGTCTCCTCAAACAGGTAACACAAAAGGTGGCATAAAGAAATGCCTTTTTTTTGGTTTGTTTTTACACCTAATCACTGATTTTTCCTTTTCAAGATGAAATGTTTACTCTAGAACTGCAATGTCCTTGTCTTTCCAGAGTGGCTATCACACGTGCCAACTACCGATGGGCAGAACAACTCAGATCCTGTCACTCTTGTCAATGGGATTTTTGAAAGTGGCCAGGAAGCCAGATCACCAGCAATAACTCAAGATCCCGTGGACAACGATGACTGCATGGACCTGCCCACATATGTCTCACTCATAGCAAAGCAGAGTAAGACCAGTACCAACATCAGAAGTACCCAGAACCTCATTTCTTCTGTGGACAGTCCTGGACCCTCTTCAGCAGAGGCAGTAAACTTGAAGAAACCGGAGGAAAACCAAGCCCAAGTTGAGGAGAACTCGAATCCAGGCCTGAGGCACATCGCAGTCAAGCCTTGTGATGTGGATCCATACATAGGAGAGGCAGTCCTGGTTCACCAAAATCCCATTGTCTCCAGTAACAGCAGTGATGAGTCTCCTACTCATCATGTAACAGAAACTACTGTCCAACTTTGTGATTCCACAAACGACAGCAATGCAAGAGAGAGTGAAACCAACGAAGAGGAGTCTGATATTGCCATGCCATTAAATCACTCCATGGATGACGAGAGTGAGGATATTCCTCTCATCAGTCTACCCACTGCCTATGGGCATCCAGTCATGCCTTCCTTTCCCCCTGATCTCAGAAAAGAGATGACTCACCGTGGAGGTCTGGTCGGCTCCAAGATCATGAAGCGCTCGTCTTCAGTTATTTCCGACTCAGGTATTGAGAGCGAGCCCAGCTCGGTGGCCTGGCCCCTGGAGGCTGCACTGCGAAGTCGACCTCCTCTTGACTTTTCCAGCGAACGTGAGATTCCGCAGCAAATTGTGTGTCGTCACCCTGTCCACCGCAGCTCGCTGGAAGGCCTGCAGATGGAGAGCAATGGCAGCCTTCCAAGTGCAGGCATACAGGCGTCACTCACCTCTATTAGCTCCCTGCCCTACGAGGAAGACCAGCAGCAGAGGCAACTCAGCAAACTCACTAAGTCAGTTTCTGCACCACAGATAAGTAGCCCTGAAGAAACTGAGGAGGACCATGTGCTGCTCAACCAGGAAACAGACACCAAGAACTTAGTACAACAGCAGGATTCATTTAAGATCAAATGCTCTTCATTGAACAGCGACTTGGATTCAGAGCAATCTGAATCATCTCTGTTAGACCCAAGTTTAACAACAAGTCTGGGCCATATTCTCAAGGAGAATATTCATTCTGAAAAGTCCAGCCCTCCCCAGTACCTGTCAGAGACATACAAACCCAAGTCAGTGTTAAGTGGTGTGTCTGATGTCTTGCTTTTACAAGAGTCTGTAGAAAGCCCTCATGTGAAGGAAAGTAGTGTTATTGGCAGCCACGGGGAGAATATGAACCATCAGACACACATCAGTGAAGTAAGCGCCTCAGTGGAGGATAAGCTTCTCACTGAAACGGAAGGAGCACCCTGCAGCTGTGGAAACAAACCATGTGTGCATAAAAGCAGAGCAGATCAGGAGAGAATTAACACTGGAGATGAGTGCCAAAGTTTCCATCAGACCCAACTGCTTTCTGTTGAGGACCAGGAGTGTCTGGATCCCTTCCCCACACCTCTAAAGCCTTCAGGGCTTCAACACTCAAATGACCTGCCCAACAGCACCACCAGCACACAGAGGCCGAGTGACCTTACAGGGTTGATAGTGAACGATATCACATCATCTGTTGATGTCAATGGGATATCAGTAAGTGAGAAAGAACCTTTAGACTGCCAGACTAAGCCCTCCAAGATCCCCAACTCAGGGCTGGCCTTTGTGAATAAGAAGATGGTGGAAGTGGTGAACATGTCAGTGTCCTGTGCCCCGACCTGCCTGCCATTTTCTTCTGTTCTGAGAGACTCTCCATCCATGAGTGGAATGTCCGCTCGCCAGGCTACCTCACCTATCACCCATCAGCCCCTGGGCTCCTTTGGTATCATCTCCTCGTCTTCGCTCAATCCCCTGAACATGGATGATGAGACCAATGAGCGGATGCTAAAGTGAGTTTATGTGTTGGCTAACCTCAGCGTTAGCAAAAGACAAATTGTGCTGTGAATGTGTTTCTAACTCAAATTTAAAGGTATAGTGTGTAGGATTTAGGGGGATTATGTTTTCATTAGTGTATAATCACCTGAAACTAAGAATCATTATGTTTTTGTTACCTTGAACGAGGCCTTTTAAGTCTGTAAAGGGAGCAGGTCCTCTTCACCGAGTCCACCATGTTTCTACAGAAGCCTAGAATGGACAAACCAAACACTTGATGTAGAAAGGGCCGTTTGTGTTTTTCACCTTTTTAGTGGCCACCATAGGGGAGGGTGAGACGAGGTGTGTACAGTTGCTTGCAATCTGCAACCACAACAGTAGATGCCACTTTGGACCTTTAAATTACATAGCATGCTATTTTCTGATTCACCACAGGTCTGCCTCATACATAAAACTTCCTGTATATTAAGTAATATATACTGTGTGTCCCTTTTGCCTGTGCATGTACAGGCAGAATGCCATTGTATCTCTATGTAAACTGACAGACAATGACACTGACGAAAAGCCAGACAGCATTTTGTTTCAAAACACAAAAAAGCCCGACTTTTAATTGCAATTTGGCAAGTGCCATTGTCTCTCCATCTAAACTGAAAGACAGTGACACTGACTAACAGACAGCTGCCTGCCTCACAACACAAAAGGAGCCACTGACTTTGTAACTGCTAATATAGCTTTCTAGCAGGCAGAATGCTGTTGTATCTCTGTCTACTGTACAACATGTACTGTATTAGCTTCCAAGCTAATTTCTACTTCTTATAGAAGCATGGGTAGTCTATCAGTCTTGTGTTGCACCTTAGCTTGATAAAAAGCTGCTACTCAATATCTGCTGGTGGGAAAGTGCTGATGTTAGCCGACAAGACAGCAAAATAGCCTGTTAGCTCTAGCGCTTTATTAACCTTACCTGCAAATACCAACATTGGACAGTTCAGTCCAATTTAGTTACTTATAAACTTACTTATAGCTTATAAAGCTACAGTTACTAGTGCACATTTATTTACATTTAGTGCCATCAGCTTTCAATCAAACATGTACACCAGCCCACTTAAAGATTCTAAAGGAGCATTCCTGATACTTTTATTCTGTTGAGCACTAAAAAAAATAATACAACACAAAATTTGAAAATTACTTATGACTGGCCCTCGTAATTTCAGCTGGACGTTATACCCACGTTCAAGCATGTTCAAATATGTTAGTTATTTGGTTTCAGGAAGGACAGAATAATAGCTTACTGACTTGGAACCAGTACATAATGTTACAGAAAATGCAGGTCCTCTTGCAAGTTAAACTGTAGGAGTGAGATTATAATCCACACCAACTACAGGAAACAAGGCCAAAACACAGGGTTTTATGGGTATGTGGAGACGGCTGTTGACACCTGCTGCAGGAGCTGGCACTTACTCATGCCTGGAAAGCCTAGCATAACAAAATGAAGTGAGGGCAAATTGGGAGTGAGGAAGTCGACACGAGGTGAAATGCCTCCTGAGTGTATTAAATCACATCAAAGAGTGCAGGCAAATCCATCACGATTAGCTGAAAGCACAGAAACCAAAATCGGATTTGTTTTGACTTCTCCACTGCTAAAGTCTGTGACCTGGCAGGATGACAGGGTAATAAAACTTAGAGAAGCTTTGCAAGTCTGCCGTACTCTTGTGTATAAGCCTCAGTTTGTTTAGAAGTGGGAAGTGCAAACTGAAATTAATCAAATACAAAAATGCAAGGCAGGTTTTCTATTATATTTTGGTCCAGAGGGAGAAAACTGTAGGAGTGATTCACCTCTAAGAGATGCACTTTTAGTGTTTTAACAACAAAATAATGGATCAGCATTTTATTTATGTATCTGTAACATAGACTGTGCACTATTTGCTTGTCTTCTTCTTGTCTGCTTGCAAATTACGGGAAAGTTGTTTTTCAACTGCTAACATACAGAATAAAACAATCTTATTTCCCTTTTCTCCAGTTTCTACAAAGCAAAAGAGGAGCTGTTCAAGGAGTTGAGCTTTCAGGCCAGCTTGTACAGCGACCTCCCTCTCCTGGCATCAGATCTGCCCTACTTCCCCCCTGAGGAGGACGACGAGGAGTTCGATGACGGCATACACCTTGTGGTGTGTGTCCACGGGCTGGATGGTGAGTACACATACTACAGTACTGTACAGCTTGATGTTCTGGTTCACTTCAGACTGCTGCAAGAATGAAATGTAATAGCTATTACATTTTTTTTCAGTGTCTTATTAGCATTGTAAATGTTCTAAAATCTCTGAGAGTATGTCTAGAAAATTAAAATATCACTTCGCACTGTGTGGTCTGAAAATACTAATTCCTGAAAACATATTCAAGGTGTCTTTTAAATGATTAATAGACGCTCTTCATAAGAGCGGAGCCAGAAACCATGTGTATAATTTCCTCTTTTCTTCCAGGAAACAGCGCAGACCTTCGGCTGGTGAAGACGTTTATTGAGTTAGGACTGCCAGGATCCAGGCTGGACTTCCTCATGTCTGAAAGGAACCAGGTACATCTGTAGATGACGGCGATTGGGAACAAATTGATAACGCGTACAGTCACATTTTCTGAAAGTGCCTTAAGGCAATTTGAGGAGCGCTGACGCCTGTGCTTTGCTCTGCCGTTTCCCCCCCGCAGATCGACACGTTTGCAGATTTCGACACCATGACAGACAGGTTGCTGGATGAGATCATTCAGCATATCCAGCTGTACAATCTCACCATCGGCAGGATAAGGTCAGACGAGCAGCTTTAATACCGAGCATGATGCACATTACTGACGACTCTGCTTTTGAGTGATTTTGATTGATTATTGGAGGCAAAGTCAGAACAGAGGCCATCATCAACTCAAGCAGTATTGACTTTGGTCAGTAGATGGCAGCAGAGACTGTGCATTGACTAGGACTCAGCATGAGCGCTTGAACTTAGGAGAATCACTGTTTGATGGTAATATATCGACTGCACAAACTCAGAATGGGTAATCGGCACATAATGGATGGAAAGCTCTTATCATTCAGTGCCAATAAGTTTCTGACTTTCACTTGATAGACTGTTCTCCTTTATGCAGCAGTGTGTTGCCTGGTTCCGGTCAAATTAAGCTATTCATCTTCCTGCCTAATTGCCCTCAATGTGCCAATTTATTTTTTTGTAAGAGTTTCCGCCCAACTTTGTTAACTTTCTTTATTGTTGCGTATTCTCTAGAGAGAATGTATCAAAGGCAGAAGCAATGGACTGCCACAATAGCATCTGGTTCATCCCACATTTCTTCTATATTTAGTTTGGTAGGAGACAGATGAGAAGGAGCAGACATGGCGATATGGGATTTTGGGGTAGAGTTGGAACAGTGCGGTAATTAAACTAAATGACAGACATTGCTTCATGGATCTAATATTTCCCACTGCTGGGAAAATGCTATTAATTTGAATGGTATGTCCTCTATGTTGGTATCATTAAGTTGTCATTGCCTTTGAGAATGTTTAACCATTTAACAAGTTAATGGATTTTCTGTTAAGCTGCAGCTAAATTATCCAAATACTCTCCACTGGAGCTTCTTTCTACTTACAGAAGAGGCTATATTAAGATACTGCACAGTGTCGTACTGTAGGTCAGCAGCGTTGGAGGCACTGTTTTTCCAGCCACCCACTCAAGTTGCAAGTTTATCTCTCTGAAACTTGCTTGTCTTCGGCCAACAGCTTCATCGGCCACTCTCTGGGGAACATCATCATCCGCTCGGTGCTGACGAGGCCTCGCTTCCGCTGCTATCTGCCCAAACTGCACACTTTCCTCTCGCTGTCAGGCCCACACCTGGGAACGCTGTACAACAACAGCACGCTGGTCAGCACAGGTGAGGCCACCGCTCAGCAGTTGGGGAAAAACGCACACTGCAGATGTGCTGTGTTTACGATGTCGTACGGCGCTGCGTTCCGATGTTTTTGCGCTCCTCAGCAGCATCTTTCGTCTAAGAATATCATCCGTGTGTGTGTTTCTCAGGTCTGTGGTTAATGCAGAAGCTGAAGAAATCGGGATCCTTGCTGCAGCTCACCTTCAGAGATCACGTTGATCCAAGGAAAACATTCCTCTATCTCCTGAGTCAGAAACCAGGTACGGGCTAAAAGTGGGAAAATTTGAAACACAGTCAGTATATTGACTGACTCGCTTTAAAGCCTATTACTTGAAAGGTAGTCTATTCAAATATTCATGGAAATGTTGTCAACTTGTCTTTTTTGTCAAATTTCTGTGTGTGTCAGCTCGCTAACACTCAAACCCCTGCCAGCGAGCTGAGAAAAGGCCTGTGAGAGGCCTCCCCACTGTGTGAGTGGAACAAAGCAGTCGTTTGTCACACAGGCTTGAAGAAGATAAGCCTGAAAACACTTTTTTACCCCTCCAGCGCTGTGGCAGGCTGACAAAATGATCCAAACCCTGTCATTGGAAACCCACCAGTGCACTCTCTTAAAAGCACACTGACAGGAGACTTGAGAAAAAACGCAGTTTTATCGTATCAAGCCTGTCATTGTACTTTGTGATTGTACTTTGCGTTTACAACCAATTCAGTCCTTTCCTCTGTCTCCCTCTCTCTTCACTTTTCTCTCTCTCTCTCTCTCTCAAACACACACACACACACACACACACACACACACACACACACACACACACACACACACTCTGCAGCACCATTTACTCGTTTGTTTTGTGTCCTTTTAGGGCTCCAGTTCTTCAAGAACGTGGTATTGGTGGCGTCTCCACAGGACCGTTATGTTCCTTTCCACTCTGCCAGGATAGAGATGTGCAAAACTGCTCTTAAAGACAGGACCACAGGTCGGTGGTGCATGTGTTAATGCTACATTGGATTTTCTTTTCTCCTCTTTTCCGGCTCTTTTGATAAAAGCTACAATCCCACTCTCCATATAGTTATGCAAATACTTGTGCCAATCCCATAGCAGTGGATCTGTAAACATCACTGTGTGGGGTTATTTAAAGGGACACTATGTCATTTTTGAACAAAGAAATTAAACATCCCTCCTTCTACAAATTAAAAGTTAAATCAAGCAGTTAAATTGGCCCTTTGCTCTATTTCATACAACCATTGATTTTGCGGCTACAGCTCTGATTGGTCTGTTATGACTGTTAAGTTTTGTTAGCTAATATTAGCTAACTTTAGTAATCCGTCAGCAGTATGGCTCTTTTCAACGTGTGCCACTGTGATACTTTGTTTTAGCATATTCTGACTCACCTGTTGTAGACTGTAGATTTCACCCCGTCACTACGGGAAACAACAACAACAATACATTACAAATGTGAACAAGCTAGCATTAGTTATCTTGTCTTTTGGAGATTTAGCCATTTTAATGCCAGGGATCACCTCCCCACATGCAAAACAAGTTCCTCCGACACTATTTTGCAGGGGCACCGTGGCTGCACCCTAGGTTAAGCGCTGCCCATGATGATTGTGATTGGTTGAAAGAAATACAAACAAGCCAGATTGGTTTCCCCCCTATAGCAGAATGAGAATTGGTGCAGCCAGACCTTTCTCCAGAGCTGACACAGTGCTGTAAACATAGGTCTACAGCATGAGTGGATACTCAGACATTCTGAAAACATTGCTACAAGTATGTCATTTTTCAAGGCTTATAGTAATAGAAATACATTTGAAAACACTTTGTTGTCTACAGTTAGCATGCAGAAGTCAGAAATTGCCCTGTGCAAAAACATACATGAAATACACAACATGCGACAGCCGACAACACATTAACATAGAAACACAATAGGAGCTTCATTTAAAAGAGCACCATGTATTTTATTATAAGGACTGAGTCAGAAAAAGAAGGATATAAGGGGCTTTGTAATGAGGAAGCAGGCTCTCTTCATTAAGTGTCTGTCCTCACTGATGAAGATATTTCACAGCAAGAGGGATAAATGTTTTTCTATAGACGTCCTTTTCAGCACAGGGAACTCTGTACATTTGTCCCGAGGACAGCAGCTGAAAGTGTTGAGTGATTCACAGGATGGCTGCGGCCCTCTAAGACATTGCCACTAAAGCATTGGACTGCTTTGCAGCGATGACACGACAGTTGGGTTTGTAATTGTACCGCCCAGTTTAACCTCTCTGGAAAGCTTTGACTTGTCAGGTGCACCAAACAGGACACAAAGTGAAAAATGAGAATACTTTCAGTTAATAGTATACGCTGCACGTCATTGGCTGACCTCAAAATTCCTTAATCCACGCAGCAGGAGGAGTCTTTCCTTTTTGAATTTGTATTCCACATGATCTGTGAGGTAAAACACAGTTCCCAGGTATAGAAATGTGTTTTTGTAACAACAGTGACAAAGCAGCTGTATTTAATCTAGATTGGCCAATACCTAGTCCACTACATGAGAATTCTGCTCAGCAACTAATCACTGGTCATATCAGGTCATCACTAATTTACAAATCTCATTAGCTTTTTGACATCGACATCGTATGACACTAAACCCCGGCACTGACAGCCATATAGCACATGTGTTCATGCATCTAGTTTTTCCATTTTGGAGCGTGAGCAGTGTTTTTCAATGTTTCTAAATTGCTCAATCTCCAGGTCAGAGCTAGTGACCAGTAGAGGATCTTCTAAATAAACTCTATGTGACAATGAGTTCATCATTTCTCTAAAGTAGTATTATGCTCGTGCTATCACCTCAAAGCTCTCTAATTGGGACATGATAACTTGTTTTGTTAATTGGTACAACACAACTGCACAAACTGTAAAAGATGTATCATGTGCGTACTAGGACTCACAAGAACTTTCCTCTTTTTTGCACCGAAGGGCCCGTGTACACTGAGATGATCAACAACCTCCTGCAGCCACTTGTTGAGGCTAAAGAGTGCCGGCTGATCCGCCAGAATGTGTTCCACGCTCTGCCCAACACCGCCAACACCCTGATTGGCCGCGCTGCCCACATCGCCGTCTTGGACTCTGAGCTCTTCCTGGAGAAGTTCTTCTTGGTGGCGGGGCTCAACTACTTCAAATAAAGGTGCTAGCACCGCAGGCTCACGGGACAGAACCTGCTGGTGGCTCATGGAGCGGATCTGGAGGATCTTCACTTTGTACAGTATATTTAATGTATATAATCCCTGGTATCCAAGATGGCGAGGCCTGTTTATCCCATTTGTTAGGATTGTCAGCAGATCAGTGTATTGTGACTGTTTAAATTGCGAACTCAGAAGTCTGAGTTTGACGTGTAGCCATGCAAAACAAAACATCTATCACAGGATTGATAGTAGATGTTTTGTTGGCCTTATGAATAACCTCTCAGCCAGAACACTAACAGATGCTAATTGTGGTCGAAAGCATTTAACTACTTTCCCTTTAGAGTTGGTCTAGAGCCTGGATGATTGAATTCTTCTTTAAGGGTTACACTGACGATAGTCTTAAACTGTCCTTAGAGCCGAGGCAATAGATGCGCAGCATTTATCCCCTTGATTGTACATGAAGTATTTTGTTGTACAAAACATAGATGTTCCTTTATACAGAAATGAATATATTGTTTAAATTATTTATTTTTTATCTGCTTATGTGTCTACAGTTTAAGTAGTCCATCTAAATGTGATCTCCTGTGTGTTGTTATCATGAAAACTATCAAATGGAAATCAAAGTGTTTATGAAGTATACAGTGGAGGCAGAAGTGTTTCCCCATGTAGCCTGTAAGTCTGTATAAATAACGTCTGCTTCTTCATACATGTACTTACTGTATGTTTAACTGTACATCAATTCTACCTAACTCATTGACCGTGATTAGCAAGTGTAAGGCTAAAGCATGAGTGAGCATTACAGTATCTTTGATAGCAAATGGCTCGACCTGCTCTGTTAGCCTTCACTTTTTATTTGTTTGAACTGATTTATCAATTGATCAGTTGCCAAGCCCTGCCCTCAGAAGTGACTGTTTCTATGCCTGTCAAGCTTTCAAGTCTCACACTGCACGTATACAGTTCACAGTGAGAATGGTGGCAGGTTGGTACCCGAAATTCTTAGTAATATTTTAAACAATAGGTTCTTTGTTCCAGACAGAGGCAGGCTTCATTTTTCTGTTGGTTTCATTGTCTGAAGCGTCTGTAGCAAGTGCTAGCTAATGCTAGCTACATGGTTAAAAGTTTATCCGACTAAGTTGGTAGAGTAGACTAGCCTACATAATGGAAAATGATTAATTTCATTAAACAAAAAACAAAAAGACTATTTAAATAGAAAAGACAGATTCTAGTATGAGGACTAATGAGTTTTACAAACGTAGTTTTGGTTGCTTGAGTTGCTGGTGTGTTGACTTACCCCACAACCCATAAAGAGCAGAACAGAGCTGCTAACGAAAGCATCCAGGACTGACTTCACTCAAAAGAGAAATTAAACATTTATACTGTAACCTGTAAGCCACAAACTAATGCAACCCAACTCGTTAATAATGATACTACTGGAGGTAGTAAGCTAATTAGCCTGACATGCTAACATTGATTTTGGAAAGGCCCAAAAAAGACACCACTCTCTGAAAATCTGAATTCTGAGCACCTATCTTACTACAGCTCCACGCACATCGCTCTAACGTGGAATGATCTATAGCTTGACAGGGCTGTTGTGCATAGTAACAGTTGCTAAGCTATGATTGGGCAATCACTGTTCAGGGGAGGGGTTTGGCAAATGGTCAATTATTTTGATAAACTAACAGAATTAAATCTATAGCATTATAACTATCACTATAACACAACACATTTGCATTTTGTCCCTGAATCATGCGACATGGAGACAGAAAACAGGCTTACTGATATCATTAACAGCAAATATGCACACTTAATATGAAAAGGAAACACATTATCCGTGACTATGTTATGGTCTAATGACCTTCAGTTTCTTAATGAGCCATTTTAAATTGTAGATTAAAATTGCCTTCACAAGGGTGGATTCCACGCGGCACTTTGAAATTCATTATTTTTAACTGGTGTGAATCAGGGTGTCATTGCTTTTGTTTTCTGGGATACTGGCTGATTTTTGCATAAAACAGACCCACTGCCAAGATTCTCCCTCACACGCTGTCATTTTCTATAAAACAGATTTCAATATGATGCATGATGACAATAGCAGGGAAGCACTGTGGTAGCACACACTGTCGTGTTCTTGAACATATCCGATGCCATATTTTGATCATCTCATCAGCTCAATCAAATAAATGTTGTGTGCTTTTTTAAAAAAAAACATGTCTCCACAACCTTTGCTGTCACATTCGAGCGTGACACGAGTGATGTCATTTTCCAGCATATTGGTGTGTGAGGACTGTTTCCTCATCACCGTGCTGTCCATCAAGTGATGTTTACATTCTGACATTAGAGAACTGTTATGATAGTGTTGCCACAGACGTCTCGTATCCAGCGATGCCCGTGCGTCCGCTGCATATGTAGTTATGTACATACAGAGAGCTATATTTAACCTTTGCACATGTTTGATGGCAAGTGCACTTTATTGACAACCTTGAATCAACCTCCACTAGCTTTACAACATCCAAACAGCTATTTTTCCCCTCTATGCTTTTTGGTTTGCACCGCTTCTTTAGACCTGAAGGTCGCCCCCCGCACTTGCTATTGTAAACACTGACCGCGGCTGTCTGTCCGAGCATTGTATCATCTTCAAAGAGTACAAAAAGGTGACATCGCAAAGTGCTCTTTTTTTTGTTACTGTGGCACTGCACGGTAAGCAGAGTGTCACCATGATTGACTCTAATCAAATGGGCTCCTTCAGGGCCCAGAGATCGTTCTCAAAAAGCCACTAAGCAAAGCTGTGTAAGCAATCTGTAGGAACTGCCATGCATCATGCATCATTTCTCAACACACCACCACCACCACCCGACACACACACACTAACACATACTGTATATGGATGAGGCTTTAGCTTGTTTGCGTTTAGGGCCATGTGTGTTTACCCAGAGGGGTCAGCGGGAATCGACGGAGGGGAAAAGTGTTTGTGGTATTGAGATTGGGCCCCTTCAAGGGCGAACGCAGGTTTGAAGTTGTTGCGTTAGATAGATGGCTGTCCTGTAAAAGGTTTCACTTGAAGTATGAGATCTGAAAGAATTGGATTTACGTTGCGTGGAGAGTTTTTTGTTTTTCATGACTAAAAATGTCTGTACATTTTATGCTGCTCTGATATCTGAGAGTGAATTCAGAGGTGATCCATAAATCCAATAGATCCTTGCAAGTGCTGTCAACCTTCAAAACTAGCTGACTTGAACCTTTTTGTATTTGATTGCCCTTTACTGAGTCCTGTTCATGTGTAGTGTGTGTGTGTGAGTGAGTGTGCGAGTGTGTGGCAGGTGAAGGAGGGTGTGTAATGTGTGTGTGAAAGGAGATGTGACATCATTGTCTGCTCGTTGCTGGAACATCTTTCATGCGTTTGAACTGAATGTAAAAAAAAAACGTTTGACTTCACTGTGAGGAACATGTATTTATTTCATTCTGCAGTTCTTTTGCTGAATGTATAACATGTAAAGTACAGTAAATACTACTTCATCTGTGCCAATACTACTCTAATATTTTTCTATGTTGCTGACTGTACTGTATGTATTCCTTAGTAGCTTGTGTCCTATGTAAAAATATAAATACAAATATATATAGCATAGTATTATTATAACAGATATGATGTTACAATAAAAATGTTCCTTTTGCATTATTATTTTGTCTGCTGGTTTTCAATTTCCTGTTTGTTCAAAACATTTTATAATATTGCAGTATTCATATAATTTTAATATAATGGTATTCCAATCAGTTACAATATTTCCCTCTCCAAGTTTAATCTAGTTTAAAACCCCTCTGGACCAGGTTGGTTGTAGTAGTCATCAAATATTTATGGACTCAAACACTGAAAATATTAAAGTTTTCTTGTTACTTCTTATAATGTTAAAACCCAATGTTCAGCTCTCCAACGGAGATAAAATGTCCACCCTAATGGACACCAGGTTTAGAGAGACAATAAAGATGATCAGCTGATGGTTCATAGTTCATAATGTATTTTTCTGAAATAAGAAAAAATGAATTTCTTTGATGGTGTCAAGTTAATATTCAAGGCAGTTCCTTAATGTTTTACTATTAAAGTATACAGCTACAGAGTTTAGTGGTTATTGTCACTGTCCATATACATCTATGTACATTTAAAGGGACAGTCCATATCACAGCGCAAAAGGAAGTGTGCATTTACTAATGGACGAGAGGCTAGCTAAGTAAGCTAACTAACCCAGGTAACATTACAGCTTACAGTAGCTGAGGAGGACACATCGTCCATGAGTAGATACACACTTCTGCCAGTACAGTGTAGTTCTGTTAAATAAAATAGTACATGAAGCTGCTCACAACATGGTCAGTTTATTATTTTGAGTAACCAAAGAGACATTGCTGTTGAATCTTTTAAATGTGTTTTTTGGCACTTTGAGCACCACAAGCTGAGAGCCATCTAGTTCCATTATACTTGACAGACATCTCTACTGCTGATATCTCCAAAACTCTGCAACTCACACCAGAATAATCTGAATGGATAAATAGCACTACAGGTGAGAAGGAAAATATGTATTTTTGAATTTGGGGTGGAAATGTCGCTTTAATATGCCTCCAAATACAATCACTAAGCTTCTAAACTCATATGAGTATTATGTTGTGACCAACTGAGATGTTTGACCTGATGGCAGATATGATATATATATATGATATGTTCTGTGGGCTATAAAGAGAATACATCTGAGTAAAACTAGCATATTCTTGGCTCCCCCATTAATTGTTAACATGGCTACAGCAACCGTTACAGGGAAAATCTATTATATTGTTTAAGACTGTTGGCAACCTCTTAATCAAAACTGTGATGTTGGTGCCAAATTTTATACACACATTTCAAGACTGATTTCTACATGGGAGAAAGGTAAGAAAAATCAGGCTGTGGTTAAATAGCATTAATACTTCAATTGATATGTACACATGCATACACAGTGTGTATTCTTAAACAAGTTATGTATAATCAAAGTATCAAGCTCTATCTTACATACAGTAAATATTGGTGGGATTCAGTTAAGACATACCTGCTGGTGTCTGGAGGTTGTAAAGAACATGTACAGGTACCAACAGACAGCACCAGTGGATTAATCCTCTGCTGTGTGAAATAGGTTTTAAAACTAATCCCACATTTTAGCATACTCTATGTCTGCTGGTGTTACAAGTGAAACATAAATGAACAGTGAAATCATCACCCAATTTTAAATGGTAAGGTCCACTCTTAAGGTCTTCCACAGCTGTTACCTTCATCTCACTGCCTCCATTAGAAGATGACGCAGTTGTCGTCACAGGAACTCAGTATGGAACGTTGGTCATCTGATAACAGATTAACAGCACATAGACAAGATATTAACAGCCAATATGTTTTGAGATGCATTAGATTTTACAGCACTAGGTCATATACGTCCAATTATATTTAGTCGTCAACATAATTATGCAAAAAAAAACCGACTTCAAGTATTTTAATTACATGTACATTTTCTATCTAATTCTGTTACATAAGTTCGGTGTCAATGGTTTTTCCATCATGTCATTGTGTTTAAATTAAGTAGCTACATGTGTGATTTAATACTTGAAATGCATTACTTTTATGTATAATACTTACATAATATGCACATTACATTTATGTTGAACTACCCCTTTAATTCATATGTAATAACTGAATAAACACATCAGGTTTATGCATAAATATACATCTACTTAATTCAATCAGACTAAGTCACATCATTTATTCACATGGACTCAACACAATAGAATAACTGTGTATTGAAAGTGTAACCTTGCATTGAACTCATATAATAAAATTAGAAATTTACATGTAATTAAAATGCAAATTCATCTGAGTGAATTCTGGTGCGTTCACTTTCATTCAGAGAAACTGGGGATTTGTTTTCAACCTGTCCAATCTTCTGATTGTGTTACCCCAAAGGCTTCGGATGGAAGGCTTCATGTATCAGTGTGGCAGCATGGAGATAAGATGTTATCATAATCAATGGGATTCAACTACAGAAATACAACCCGGGCTGTAAACGAAAGAGATCTGTGCTTTGTTTGCCAGAATGACGTGAAAGGCAAATACTGTAACAACATCTGAAAATATAATGAATTATATCTTTGTGGTAAGAGACAAATAATTATTACAAATAAAACAACATTATAGGGTTATAAAGATTAGAAAACCTTTCTTCAAAAATGAAGTCTTTAAAAAGAGTTCATTTTAAGACAGCTGGGCACTGTTAGTTCTAATAAGTCATATCAAACAGGAGTAAAGAGTATATTTGCTGTGCTTTGAGTTGCAGATTAATATACACATTTAGTGCTGTAGTGAGTGTTTCTAGCAGCTGGATAGTGGGATGTGCTCAAAATAAACTACCCATGTGCCCATGTTCATTTTAATAATGGAACTTGTCAGTCAGCAAAACAATGTGGCTCATTCATGTGTTTTTAATAGTTTTTGGACAACAATGGAGCTCTGTGTTAGAGAGGAATGAGAAACAGGCTTTGGAGACACAGACAATATTTGTATGTGGGATCAATTCATTGTTGATTTTGTTTTTTAATGAGATTTAATCAAAACATATTGTAAACTCTTGTATTTTCTGTTCTAATGTCTTTGACAAACAGCCAATTCTCAGTCTCAACGCGTCAAATACAGCAGCCTGGTTAATGTCCATATGTTTTTAAGTGTGACGATGTAGAGTGATTTATTTTCAAGTTATGGTACGTGTTGTAAGTAAATTACAGTATGTAAAGTATGCAATTTGTATGTATATAACATATGTAATTGACATTAGTCGCTGATCTTTTATGAAACCTAACCAAGTAGTTTTGGAACCTTAACTTAACCAAACCTCAACCATTTGACACTGTTCTGTCCAAAATTCACAAGATGTCTCAAAATGTTTATCAGAAAGCTTTATTTTGAAAGTGTAGCTGGACGTTGCATATGACTTATTATTGCTAACTAGACTTCAGAGCCCTTCATGTGCAAAAACTAGAGCGTCATAGCTTGAAGCTCGAGGCCCCTGACCAAGCTGCTGTATTTGACAAGTTGCGGGTGAGAACGTGTTGTGTATTAATTAATCCTGTCTGTAATTACCCTAACCTTTTCAGATCCATCATAAATCCAGCGACCGTCTGTTGCCTGATTTTTCCTAAAAGACCAATACAGCGCCACAATACTCTGGATGCAGACAATATACTGGTCTCAGCCGGGCTGTCACCCTGTCAGTGTCAGTGTCCCCGAGTGGTGCTTGTGCTGTGTGCAGATATGTGGCTGTTTCCTGCCTCCCCGAGCCACACGGTCCACAGAGGCAGATTTGTCACGGCCTTTAACTTCTGTCTGTGTATATTCTATTAACGAGCCCTGTTGTGGGACAACAATGACTCGCCATTTGTATTGTCCGTCGGTGACACCCGCAGTAAACGAATCATAGCAGCAATCCCCCGCTGACGCCCCATTTCAACTGCATCAATTTATGACTTCCAGGTTCGGGATACCCCGGAGCTATAAATCCAGGCCACAACAATCCATACTCAATTTGATTTCAGGGTGTTCTTTCTCATTTCTGCGTCCATTTGTCACTGCATGTTGAACTCATGATCCAACTGAGGCTAGTTGGAGTCCCGCTACTTGCTTTTCTTTTACCTTCTTTTCTTCCCCTCCCTGAAATCAATAGAGCTCATTTTTCCACCCTGACCCTAAAGACATCCCGCCATCGCTGAAAAACTGATGAGGGACCCGCGCTCACACATAGTAATGCATTTCATTTGCTGCAAGTTAACAGCAATTGGTTGGTCACATTCACTTACCATCAAATGCAACGAAATCACAGCAAATGAAAGCAGCGCACTTGTTTACAGCTCGGCTCTCGCACAAACACATCCCCTCCGAGACCTATCTTATTCTGCATGTGTCGCTCCTCCTCTGCGATAAAGTGGAGGAAAAATGATTTTGTCATTAAATCCATCACTCGGAGTTGATTGAAGCGGTGTTCATTCCATTGTTTGCCTTGTGAAGGAGGGAAACCATTAGTCCCAGAGTGATACTTTGGGCAGGCATCGTCAATAAGCAAGCCGCCAGTGGGAGTAATTATTGCTGCATGAAACTGTCGGTGCTGGAAGGTAATAAGATCTCACATGGTCTCATTATCTCCCATGACACTGATGAGCAGGATTTCACACCTAACCACCGGGAAGATAAAGCAGCACAAACACAGCAGAACTGGACATTCAGCACTGCTTTGAATGATGTCTCTCTAGCTTGATGTTTTTTTAATCTGGGGGTGTGAAAGCTGCCGGAGGGGAAACCAAATCGCTACAGATCTCTCTGCACAGTCATGTTGGTACAGTTTGTTTTCAGGATTGGTTCTTTGAAAGGATGTTCCAGCTAAGAACACCTTGCACAAAGAACATGCCTTCACAAACAAGTGTGGTCTATTATTATGGCCAGCAGACAGCAGGGACTCCTTTTTGTTTAGGGCTCTGATCCATAACACAAGGTGACCATAACGGAGGATGAGAGGGCTGTAAATGAAAACCAGTAAATGAGTTTTGGTTTTCTAACTCATTTTCTGTCCTATGTTCTTTGCTGTCATACTACCATACTACTGTATATTCCAAAGAAAGTGTCGAGCTAATGAGCTAATTTGGGTGTGATAGATTCTGAAAAATAGACCATAATGCCCCAAAGTCCTCCATTCTGCCTAGTTTGTGCTACTCATGTATTTGCTTCATTCCGACTGCTGTGCAATAAGAGCCCCCCCCCCCCTCATTGATTGTAGCCAGAAATGACAAATCTACATTCTCTTTGTACAACAACATCTACCAGTATGAGATTATGACAGGTATACGAGCCGCTCTGTCCCCTCCAACGCGTCCCCATACCTCAAGGACTGAATAGGTTGATAGCCAGACACTCCAAAAATGACATATATCAGTGTTTGGGAAAAAACATGACTCTTGCAGCATACTGCTGACAGGTCCAACACACCTTTGTTGTGTGGCCACAGTTTGGTTAGGTTTAGGAAAACATTGTGGTTTTGGTTAAAATACTACATTACTCATGTAACTTAAAGTTACAAATGTACCTAGGCAAGGCAAGTTTATATATATATAGCACAACTGAGACACAAGGCAACTCAAAGTGCTTTTCACGGGCATACAATTACATTGTTACACTGCTCAGCCCTGACTTCCTCCTTTACTGCAGTCATAATTACTAAAGCAGTCAGCCTGTGGAGACAGACTGGTCTTCTCACAGGCACAGCAATGCTTAGTGCTACTGTAGGCAAGATTAACATGCTCCGTCTGACATGCTGTTAAACCTGTAATGGCGGACTTTAACATATAAAGAAATGTCAGTTTCAAATCTCTCTGTATTTCCAAGTATATCAGAGTTTTTAAATCAGGTGTCTGTGGCAAGTTTCCCCACACTGGTGCACCGACCTGAAGGAAGGAGCAACTGCAGCGGCAGAGTAGGCTGCAGCAAGAAAGGGCATCACTGAGTCTATTCCTGAAAAACCCAAGAAGCTTCAAGGAAAAGTTTCTGATGCTCCAGATTTAAAAAAAACAACAAAAACACGACGTTCAGACGAAGATTTGAAGAGAGCGTGCATCAGGCTGGGTGACATGGGCACAAGACTATGTGTAGGTATACATGATAAGCACGTGTCGTCAGTGTTGTGTAATTACTGTCTCTGCCAGAAGGGGCAGACAAAGCGTGTTATGATGCTAATATTTGCTAATTAACACTAAACATGCAGTATGACTGAGGCTGATGTCATCGCCATTTCTGGTATTTGCTTCTAAACCAAAGTACTGGACTAATATAGATGTTTTCTAGTTGTGGCACTAGATGAAACATTTAATGACAATCCATCCAATATTTTGCCACATTTCCCTAAAAAACACATATATCAACCTCAGTGTGGCACCAAAGGAGAAGTCGGCAGATCACCACAGTCATTAGGATTCATGACATTCATGGGGACCATGAATATATAGACCAACAGACCAACTGTCATCCCTAGTGGCACACAGCTAGCACCGTTAAAAAGAATGCTCAGTATCAACAGCACAGACAAAGATATGAAGACGTGTAGTCTTGTGTCAGCAAAACACCAAAACACAATGAATCCTACACTTCCCATGAAGCATCTTGATCATGCTTTTATTCATTAAACTCTAAGTCACTGGTTAATTTCAATACTAAGATTACTCCTGTGACATCACTTGGGTAATTTTATTAGACTTGACCTAAAGTTCTTACAGAGACTCAGAAGAGATTACATGTAGTGACCCATGTAATATTGTAAAAGCATTTAGAAGAGAACCTTTACCTAAAAAAACATGCAGCTATTTAATATTTACCAACCAGATGACTCCACCTGTTCTGACACTCAGCTGTCATGCTGCTGACTTCATTTTGAAGAAAGCTAAAACCTTGCCTGTCTTTACTTTAGCTGTCATCCGTGTGCTGCCGTTCACGCAGCACGCCTCCAGCTGTGATGGAGTTGAGGGCATCCATCTCCTCACTGATGGGCTGAGATCCTCTCAGACAGAGGTCCATGTCTGCTCCACAATTACTGTCTGGTCTCCATCAGGAAATCTATCACTGCTGGCCTGAGAGAAGTAAGGAGATTGCAGGAGATTTTCCTGCAAATAAACAAGACGTCATGTGTTCTATAAATCATTTGTATGTTTTTTTTTTCCGCTTGAAACAGCAGTCATCCAGACTGAATGAATGAATGAATGAATGAGTAGATGGTGGCATCTTTCCTATATGCAAGTCTGCATGTGTTCATTTCCATGAATTCTCCCTCTTCTCCACTTACCATGACCATTATCTGTTATGAGGAGCCTCTCCAGCAGATGGTGCTATTACTCTCTGTTCTCGCCTATTACGAGACACGGGCTGCGGTTATTAAAAGCTTCAGCGATGAAGCCATTTTGTCAGTAATATGAGTTTGTCAGAAATATGAGGCAAAAAATTACACAATGCCCTATAAATTGTGATGAATTGTCTCTTTGCATCGAGTCTAGTTAGATCCTGTTTTTCCACTTTCAGAGCTGGACTGATGAGCTGCAGAGTAATGTGTGTGTGTTTGTGTGTGTGTGTGTGTGTGTGTGTGTGTGTGTGTGTGTGTGTTGAAAGCAGCCTTGCAGGTATCTCTATCTGCTGCCAGTGAGCTGATGTAAGCCTATAGGTCAGACACATCTCTAATGAGCAGAGCAGTGTGAGAGACCCGGTATAGTGCATAGCTATGGGCAACCATATTGATCCAGAGACATTTAACATTTACTGTAGCATCCTTGCCGGTGTCAAGAAGCCTCCTCGTCTCTGCTGTGAGTGGTTAGAGGGCAAGGAAAAACTTCTGATTAACAAAAGTGAGAATAAAAAGGCTACGAAAACATCAAATCCATTCATCTCGGTGCCGGGAAGCCAGCAAGAGTCCATTAATGGAACTTTTCGATTCACCTTTCCTCAAGGTGACCAACCCTTTCTCTGGCGCCGTTAATAGCAAGTGAACTCCCATAAGTGATTCTGACAATACCCAACAATTTTTGCAGCCTTGCTGGTGAACACACATCACTAGTCACATCCGTATCATTTCTCAGCTGTGGTGGGCTGTAACTGTAGAGGTCAGTGAATCCTGA
The DNA here is from genome assembly GCF_965226575.1 of Pagrus pagrus. Taxonomy (NCBI): domain Eukaryota; kingdom Metazoa; phylum Chordata; class Actinopteri; order Spariformes; family Sparidae; genus Pagrus; species Pagrus pagrus. Next base: position 22,642,915 of record NC_140201.1, on the reverse strand, counting down.
AACCAAATATATCTGTGGGGGATGACAGGCTGTCAGGAGAGGGAGAGAGATGCTAACAGGGAAGGAAGATGGTTAATTGTATGTTGAACAATGCTGCTTTGAGAGAAATAGATTTTAGGAAAGATGTGTATGTAATGTCTTAAGCAAGTATATGTCTACTGTAGGATGACTGTCACATCTGATCCAACACATGTCCTGACTCCAGCTGAGGACATGTTAAAGACTTGAGACAAGTGGAAACAGAAAGGCTATGAACTAAGTAATAAAACACCCGTCACTTTGTGTGTTTTTAAATATGAATAAAAACATAAATGGAAAAAATAACTATTTATGGTTTTTAGCTCGCTATCTGTATTACTTCTTCCTGTGCTCAGCATCGTACGTAGGGCTGATCCTGTAAGCAGTATAGATACTTCCTGGCCAGGTGGATGCAACATAACTTTAAAGAACCTATCTGTAAGAAAAATGTGTCAAAAACTCCCGTCCTACAATCCCAAAGTGTCAGTTTTTGACGAGTTGGTAATGAGACTCAAAAATGAACTGTTCTTACAAATAGCACCTTTAACGTGTCAGTTTTTGTTTGAGTTTTAACAAACAAGGATACAATGTCAGCTTAGATGAACAGTTCAAGTACAAGGTTAGCATTGAGCATGAAGACCGGAGGCAGATGAAAACAGCTAGCCTGGCTCATTAAATCTTAAAATGAAGCTTTCTGTATGGGTTTTGGCCTTTCTTACACGTGTAAACAGCATTTTAGGTCACTGAAAACAAAACTTTTAGAAAACTCCTTCCATGGAAAAAATACTCAGAACCTCCATTTCCATTGTTTACATCCAGACGGGCCGAAATGGAGATTTTTTTAGAGAAGATGATGCAGACAACCACAATCGCTAATTGGTTCTTATCTGTGTATGTAGCTTTATTGGCAAACGTGAACTTGGAGCATGTCTCATGATATTGTGGAGTCTTTGCGTGTGTTCATGGATAGGAGGGATGTTATACTGTCATTAAAATGCAATAATGGAAAAGAGTAATGAAAACTGCAGCTGTTTGTAAAGGTCTAGTAAAAAGCCTGAATTCATGCTTCATCAGGTCTGTTGGCCAGACGACAAGCAAAAAACGTTTAAAATGCTTGTTCCCAGAATGGAGTTTCGATTGATAAGAGCTATACTGTGCAGTGCTGAGACGTATTTCCAAAAATGTACCAGGTAGTCTTACTTTCTAGCTGACTTCCCTCCACGGCAGCTCCTCACCTGTCCAGTCTTGGTAGGTTACCAGTAGACGTGTTATCGTCCAGCTCTCTCCCTCTCCTCCATTGTTGCTCATGGATGTCCAGACATCAGCGACGTGAACGACATGACGTCAGTGTGTCACTGATAGGCTTTTGCACGAAAATTTTGCACGAGTTCCAATATTTTCAACTCGTGAACGTGAATGCGTGCTTGATGCCAATTTTGGTTTGGTCTGACCACAGCAGGCTCGCACTGCTTTCCCCAGTCCGTCTTCTGTCCTTCAAAGGTTTTGATGTGCTTTATTTGTGCAGAGCCAAACTAGCTTTTTTCTGCTTGCTTCCATTCTTTGTGCCAAGTTGCTGCTAATAACACCCCAACTCTGTGGGAGAGAGAGCAAATATCCGGATTTCCCAAAATATCATATAAATTTCATGAAATATTTGCCTTTTCAGTGACAGGATTTTCACGTGTACTTTTTCATCCTCTTTATCATCCTTGTAAAATGTAGATTCTATAACGACAACATCATCAGAACACGACCTTCACATTTACCTATTATAGCTTGCTGCATTGTTAATGATGTGTTGTTTCCTACGCAGCACAGCTTCTGTCTCTCCCTCAAAGCCTTAGGGACACGTAAGCGACGGCATGTGAGCCTTAATGGAATTTCAAAGCTTGTTTGCTTAATTGCTATAAAACATGCAAAACTATAGATAATATTCTTTTGTACTTAAAAAAGTAGCTGCAGGTTGTCAGAAATCACCCAAGTGAAGGGTGCACATGAATCATGAGTTCGACCTAACGCTGAGAAAGTGTAAATAAATTCTCTGAGAAGGATTCAGCGCGGCGGAGATTCAGTGTCTTACCAAAAACTGCCGGATGGAAAAGATAAAGGCAGATCTGGCACGGGGGGGGGGGTTTTAGAAATATGAAGTAATCTCCCTGTAATCCTAAGAGATCCCAGCATGCAAAGAAATGGTAATCCCATGTAATGATAGATGATCCTTACAAAGGTCCACTCTATCATGCAAAAGAAGGGCTGTGAAAGAAAGGTGAAGGAGGATATACTGTGCTAGAAAAATATCCATACGGGCTTTACGTCTGGACTCTCAAGTAAGTCATCACGACATTCCACCTTCAACCAAATGTGCTGCATCGGCAAAACCACAAACATGCTGAGCGAGAGATATTGTGTCTTGATATGTTCTGAATCCATTTCATTTTTAACGACAGATTAACCTTGATCCCGCATATCTCGGGATTATCCACTCAGTGACAAGTGCATATGGTGTGCTTTTCTGAAATGCATCCAAATCCAACATCACAGCCACATGTAGTCACACACATCCATTTTTTTCTCCCCCATCAGGATCTTCCTCCTGATCTGGAGCGGAGCCAGGACTCTCGGGAATCGGCGGCGCCGTCTTTAGATGTCAGGGGCCGCTGTGATCCTCCTCTGAACATCACACAACTCCTGCGAGGGAGAATCAGATGCTTTTCTCGCACGACATTTGTCCTCCAGTTGCATTCTTGTTTACTTGTGTTCTCTCGCTGCAGTCTCCGGCTGTTTTTTTCTCCGGCGATGTGGAAGCTGCAAAGGTGAAAGATCCTTCAACTTCCCTCATGCGGAGCTGCAGCGGTCCTGTAGTGTCCCAGCCCTGTAGGCCAGCCTCAGGCTGCAGACACTGGTGCAGGGAGACAGGTGAAAGTGGAGACTGAAATGAGGATTTAAGATGAGAAATTTATAGCTACGTAACGATATAGGCACGGGAGAGTTCATCATCCAGAGAATTCCAAGAGAGGTGACTGAAAAGTTCAAACTTGAAAGCGCATCAAAACAAAACACTGGATTGTCTGTTTTCTTTATATATTTTTATTGTTCATGCATAAAGGAAGGAAAAGGGTTGAAAGAGACAACAGATCTAATGTTGATGAGTCCAGCTTTTTTCGGATACAGTCGTTGCTCACTGCTGTATAATACAGTTTGTTTTTCGCTGAGCTTTTGATTTGTTGCTGCCTGGGATGAGAGAAGGAACAAAACTTGACACCGGACTTTCTTTTGAATAAATCTACATCTCAGTGAGTGTGGACGGGAGGGTACAGAGACTCAGCAGGTAGAGATAAGGACTCAGCTTTTGGATTTTGAACAGTGGGTTTTTATTAAGATGAAGCTAAAGTGAAGATTTGTTTAACATAAAATACAGCAAATTAAACTGCAAGTAAGCTTCTTTTTTAAACTGATGTTCAGTGTAATTCACTTACAGACAATTTCAATACATCAGAGGTGGACAAAACACAATGATTACAAATAAATCATATGAGGAAAGCTTGCGACCAACTTAAATCTAATCATGAAATAAACCAAACACAAACAAAATGCTCTTCTCTCCTCTGTTGTGGTAGGCATTTGGTTCAGTCCAGGGACCATGTGTAGGCATTTATCACACCCTTTTTAGTTACAGTGGCATGGCTTATTCTTGCACAACATAAATTCATGAGCGCGTCTGACGAGGCGTCTGTAACACTTTTCAGCACTAAGTTACATACATGACAGGCATTGCAGCTGCTGTGATCCCATGCAGAAACACTTTTTTCTGTGGTTTTCCTCTGATGTCTGAGATTGACAAAGTTCCCTGATAGACAGATAGCTTTACTTGTACTTGAAGTAATCGCAGTTTCTTACTGCAGTTGCCGTTGGTTAGTTAGCTCAGTTAGCCGTGCAGTAAGCTAGCTAGCTAACTCTGTTCAGACGGATCTTGGAGTTTGGAGCACTTGTGGAGTGTTGGTGTTTACACCGCCAGCACAGGAGCTCTGGACCGGTGGAAGGAAGTTTTCAGGCACGGAGCGGGGGATGCTGGCGGGGGGCAGGACCTGAATGGGCACCAGAAACGGTCCCAGGCGAGCGGGCATCGTAAAGGACTTTAACAGAGGAAGGATTAAATGACTGTAAATCGCTGGTGAGCGCTTCACAAAATAAAGGGCTGCAAGGAAGATACTGAGTTGGCCTTCATAATTGCACTTGTAAGTAATATTAGCTTGCTTGCTAATCACAGCTTGTGTTGTAGCACTTGACCTGCTAGTTTCTGTCGCTACTTCTTATTGTGGCGTTCAAGTGATTTGCAAGCTGGACTGTCGGGATGCCAAATTACAGAAAACACAAATCATACATAATGTTGCTTTGAAATGGTGGTTTGTCATGAGTAAATTGAATTAATAACTTAATGTTGGATGAGAAGATTGATGCTGCTGTCATGTTCGTCTGTTCAAAATGAATCCAGCCAGCCAGGAGACGGTTAGCTTAGCCTTTTCACTTCGACAAATATTGACATTAAAAAAAAAATCACTAAATGTCTCATGTGCCATGTAGAAAAAGATTGATGTCAAAAATGCAAATTAAATGATAACTAATGGCTGTTGACCTGCCTTTAACTGAATGTTAACAAGAGGAAAAAGGGCAGATAAAAACATGAAATCAAATGGTTCAGTCTGCCATCGTGTACAGTTAGTTTTTTCAGTGATCTAGGCTGATTAGAGATCCGGTTCCATACATAAGATAATGTGTAGAAAGCAATGTTTTGACTGTCTTCATTCCTTTCCTTTTTTCCTCACCTCATTTTGTCCCAGGGGCTTCCACAGGGATGGACGGGGGAGGGGCAGATAGAGATGGATGGAGGGACAGCTGGGGGAGGATGGGTGTAATCGCTGCCCGGGTGTCTGTAGCTGTGCCAAGGTGGTCGTGTCTGCAGGACCCTTCAATAAGACACGGTACACAAATTTGCTCATCTTTATCTATGCTCTCCCCCCATAATCTGTTCATATTTAGTCATACATATGCAGGTAAATAATAAAGCATCAAAGCCTAATTTAAAGTTAATTAGCAGATGAGTAGATGAAGGTCAACCACAAAAGACTTGACTCCTTACAGTGTCATTAAGAGCGAGGAAGAGGAGCAACCAAGATCTATCAAGTCTAAACATGTAGCCTCCCCTGCTAATACAGTTAATTGGCAATTTGATTAAATTTCAGAATTGAATTGAGAAGTTGGCCATTCATCCTTTTCATTTAACAGAGGTATAGTTTTCTCTCTCCACACGATGAGGGAGCAGTCTATTAATAAAAAGTAATATCATTCTGAGCTAATTTTTAAAGCTGCTGAGCCGTTTAATCACTCGCAGATGTGAATCCTCTGTAAAGGTAGCCGAGACAAAAGATTTTACTGGGGATTACTTTTAAATGTCATCTTTGGCCGTACCCATATGTAGGCCGGGAATGGAACAGTTTGCATTGATGGCAGAAATGTTTGCAAGAGGAATGAAATGGAGATGTTGGCTCAAGTGCTGATGATTTTAAACATGAAGCCTGAGACCACCTCAGTGGAAACATCCAGCAGGGATTCTAGCGAAGACAGAGGGACGGACCACTCTGTGAATCCAAAAGGAGAGGAAGAGTTATGCTAACGGAAGGCTGAGTCGGCCTTCATGCTAATCCTCGCAGAGCAAAGTGACCTGCCGCAGCTGCTGGTGGTGGTGGTCGTGGTGCTGGTGGAGGCAGGGTCTGCATTGCGCACTCTTGCATGGGATGTGGACACCTGCCTGTTGTGACCACTCCGTTTCATTATAATCGGGAACATACCGTGCTGTCGACGTGAGGTAACTCGGAGTCGGTAAAACCAGAGGGCAAGAGAAGAAGAAATGCAGCGAAAACCATGAGAGGTGAATTAATGAGGGGCAGGTGATGAAAGGGTTACAGGGACTTCAGGAACACAGGAAGCGTAACAAAGAACAGTCAGGAGTCGGTTTTAATTGAAAGGAGGCCTCATCTCATTTGGGTAGCAGCGGTGCTAGCGGCTTTGATGTTGGGGTATCTTACAGTCAGCATTACATTTTTAATGGTGACCAGGTAGGACAAAGAATGAATAACAGAAATAAATGAGGACGGTTTGTTGAGGAGAGTCGGCGTTATGCAAGATTTGCAACAGAGAGGAGATCAATGGTGATGCATTTTTCATTACCCAACAGCGGGAAGATGTCAGAAACTTGAACTGCTGTAGAGCCGGACTTCAGTGAGGATGGCTGAGCTCATGCAGGCTGGAACCTGTTGCTAAAAAGTCAATTCAGAGAAGTGACAGTAAAAGTAACAGCTTTTAAAAGGTGACGTTCGATGCATGGCAGGGACGGTTCATTATCTTTTCTGCATAGATAGTGAATCAGAAGATGGGGTAACACTTGAGATGGTATCTTAGAAATGAGTGTACAACAATGTGATTTTAAAGGTTCAATGAAATAAGTAAGTATTGGATGTTGACGATTGATGAGCGAATTTGAGGAAGGGGATGAATGTGAGGGAGGAGGTTGTCCATTTAGGCCGGACTGGGACAGATATATTGAAGGCCCGGGAGGAGGTGACTCAGTGTGGGTGATCCATCTTGGGAGTTGACTCACCCGAGCCAATTATGTGCTCCAGACTGTACCTGGAAAAGGCCAAATGGGAGAGGTATGCACAGGATTAAATAAGAGGGAATAAAAGAAGGGGAAGAGAAAGAAAGGGTGGGAGGTAAATGGATGACGAGGAGCAAAGTGAGGTTAGAAAGTCTGAGAAGTTTGTCAACTAGCCCTGTGAGTAGTCTTTACTTCTCCACCTATCTGCATTGAGGCTTGCATGTGCTTGACGTCAAGCCAATGTAACGTCTACTGATGTGTTCACACCAAACACGAAGCAAATTTTCGCCTCGCATCACTCACATGAGTGGGATCATTTGTGATTAATGGTGTCACTTGCATGAGTGCCATTCGCCCCAAACAGCCAGATTAGATTAGCTGTAAACTAACGAGGAACAGCGCACACCGAGGGTGTGTGTGTCTGTTTGTTTGATTCAGCTGAGCCTCTCATAGAACTCAGCACTCACCAGAGACTCTGGTTCTCTCTTTTTTCCACTCTCCTCTTTCTAATGTTACATAAGTAAAGTCACCTCTGCAGATCGCTGCTACAGTCAGGTTGATCGACGGGAATGAAGACAAATCCACCTTTTTAATACCAAAAGTTAAAAAAGACATAAACACCATGCGATCAGAGTAGAATCCAATGCGACTCCAGGGGTTTATTCCTCCAGAAGGTCTGGTTTACCCTTGAACTCGGAGCAGCGGAACTGGCGTCTTTGCAGTGGCTTTGTACTGTATGTAGTCATGGCACAGGAAAAAAAAAACCTTGGCCATTAAGGTTCGTTCCAACCAAAAGCAAAGTGGGAGAAGCACTAGTATGAATGTGCAGAGGGCCGCACATCATGGAAGCAAACCTGGAAGCTAGAAAACATGTTTCTTTGCTTGCCATTTTTTTTTTCAAAGTAAAGGGGCGCTACGAGTTTCAGTCCTGTATTCAGTTCCTATGATACATCTGTGGTCAACACTTGTGAGATCTGCCATGAGCTCACATTGATTGATCAGAATGGAAGAGTTTTAGCACTGATGTACTGTGTGTGGTTGTGTGTGTGCAGGAATTAGCCATAAGCTCTACCTAATGTTTCTTTCCAATGAAGAAAAAGATAGAGGCGGACAAATGCTACCAACTGGCAAAATTCAGCTTCATCAACTTCAGTTCAGTGCCAGACATTCAAGCAAACAAACTGTAGAATCTACTAACCACAGTGTGGTGTGATGGTGAACTAGGGCCGACTTTCTTCACCCTGGACTGCCACTGTTATAGGGGAGCTTTCTCTCATATTTTCAACACATTGTCCTGATGGTAGTGTGCTGCCTCTGAGAAGTAACGGCCATTTTCTCAGCTGGAGAAAGTCGGTAAAAGCAGAGAAAACGGACATTATTTGTGGGGGTGAGTGAGTTCATGATGGTCATCATTACAGTCGGACATAAAAAGACTAGAGCAGTGTAAAGCTGGGGGCCACACAGTGGAGAGTTGAGGCTAAGACTGTGGAAGTATAATTCAGATTTACTGAGGCTGCAATGTGATCTACTGGGATGACCAAAATCAATCTGATGTGGCCATATCGCCGACTCCCTCCCACTTTGGAATGTTGCGCACTGGTGAAGTGATCTGAAATATGACTTACTTCCCTCTTATTCCTTCTCTCTTTCAGACCAACAACGTGCACACGCAAGAGCACACCAACTATCAGGGGAGAGGAGAGATTCAGCAAGCTCCAAAATTTGCACAGTTCACTATTCAAACAGCACCTGTTCAGTAATGATAGATCAACACTTCGAGGAGAACGAGAGAGCATATTTAATTGGATGTTTACATGAGGAATAACTTCAACCATATGGATTAGATTATTGGACCATATGCACTTCGGCACTTTATCTCAGCGTCTTAGTTTGCAAAGTAGCACACAGCTCTCCAAAATATCTCATAAAAGCCTGCAGAGAAGAAATAAAACTGCTTGAAATCCCATAAAATCTACCACATTTCTCCTTAAAAAAAACAAAAAAGCTAGAAACGGGGACATAAAACACACATTTTTTTTTTTAGATCTTGCAAACACCATAGATGCCTGAAGACCTTTAGTAAACACAGATTGTGAGTTGTTTCATATTAGCTGGGTTTTCCAGGTGAAAGTAAAAATCTTAGGGAAGAGGCACCTGTTTTAAATTACAAGCTGCTCATTGACCTCAGCACAGAGGACATTTACTTCATTCATTTAAAGATCATTTACTTTCAAAAATTGCATGTTCAAGTCTTATTAGGGTAACCTACTTTGGTCCCTAGAGCAGCAAATTGAAAACCTATTTAACAATATGTTTTTGACAACAATTTGATAATTATTACTTCATCATTCAAGTCATTTATCAAGCAAAAAATGCCGAAGGCTCATTGGCCAAATTACTCAAATTACTCACGTTTTCTTTTTTGTGTAAAATTTATATCTGTTTTAAAAACAGGTCAGAGATGATGTTTTAGATACTGGTTTACTGCAATTCTGTTTTCATTTCATCTCTATAAACAGATATCTGCATATAAATGCAGAATCTGTGGGAAGGGGACAAGAGTTTGGTGTCACAAGCGTTTTGGTTTCCTGTAGTAGTCCATTTGCAGTCTGAGTAACCAGTTACATTTGTGGGGGGCTTTGGCTGCATGCAAATGAAGTGTTTAAGTGGAGAGTAAAAGAGGCAGAATGCAGGCTCAAAGCTGTTTAAGCCGAAATGGTGTCTGAACCAATACACCACATCTCAAGTTGCTAATTGGACTGTAAACAATGACCGCCATATGGAAGAGGAAGTCTTTGCTGAGAGATATCTTATCAACATATTAGCTGGCTACAACAGATGCAATGAAACACTGGCCGCAGGGTGTCATTTTTATAACTCTGTTCATTGGTTTAATCGATTATGAACAAGTCAACGTTAACAATGAAACGGACTGGCTGTGATAGATGTTTTGCAATTGATGATTAACTGTTGGGTTGGTCTGCAAGTGTTTCCTTCCCCATGTAAAATCTTTTCAGCCATATGCTGGCACGTCTCCAGGTTTAATTAATGATCAGAACTGATAAAAATGATGGATAGAGCTACAAAAATATGAGTTTTTATTTTTCATTTGCAGAGGTTTCAGAAGACACACTCAAAGTAGCTTTTTGAAAGACCATGACAAACAGCTTTTTACTATTTTCAGACGTCTGAGGGACTAAGCCATGGACTAAATAATTAATGGATTAATAATAAAAATAATCAAAGTAAAATAATGCAAAATAATCGTATGTTGCATTCTTACAGTAACAATTTAAACTTGAGTCATGGGCCTGAAACAAGGCAAGGCATCAAGATTAGGAAATATTGTAGGTACAGTTTAATTGTCAATTGATAAATAACCCAGTATCAATTACTATAGTGAACTCGGGGCGGTAGTACAGGGGCATGGGGTAGAAAAGAAAGAGTAAACAGAAACAGCTTAATACAGCCTGTGATTTATATTCTGTAATGCTCTGTAAAGACTTTACTTTGCCAACAACCGCTGCATAACAAAGACTAATGCAACATTCTGACCTAAAGTTTAGCTCTGCTCCATTTATCAATCCATTAACCAAAAGACAAAATTGTCCATTTCAGTAGCTCAAAACATTATGTTCCCATTTATCATTACTTTAAGTTTACAGCCACTTCATTATCCACTGCACAAACTCCAGAAATAACATGTCATTAAAATAAAATCCTGTTCAATTTAATTAACTGAAATCGTAAAATAAGATGACTCTTTCTGCTTCATTCATCTACAAAGTCAATGGGTAACCGAACATTACTGAGCAGCATCACCGCAGTGAAATATACTGTGGATCGTGTGTTTGATTTGATTATGCTTTGGTTCAACAGGTAAGCACTACGGCTGTTCTGATGGCCCGAGCTGTAAACAAAAATCCTATTAGGTCATAATAAATGATTGTCTGTCTGTGAAAAAACGGTTCCATCGTTCTCCCGTGTGCCTCTTAATTATGTTCCTTAGCCTGGGTGAATTTAAAGAGGTAAATAATGATATGATTTTTTTATTACGATTCATCAACTTTGCCTTTTGCTGCCGTTGGAGCTGGAGAGTGCCCCAAGTCATCATCTCTCATTAAGTAATGAATAGTGATTGGTATGAAATTACTTCACCCCACTCTGCTGCCTGTCCATTAGTCCGTTAATCAACAGCATATGACTGCCAGGCTGCACAAAATCCTCTTGCAAACAAATCACCCTCGCCCTCCATCCCTTCCCTTCCCCTAAAATACAATTCCTAATTTGCATAATGAGGGCCAAAGGAGGGCAATGTTTGCTCATAATCAAAATGCATTTATTCACAGGAAGCTATCCTGTTGCACCCGCTTAATTCACACCTGCTCTTTTCTGTAATCAAAGCCAGGGTTCAGGTGGAAGCACAGGCCTTGTAATGTGTTCTCATAGGGCCCAGAGTCTGTGAACTGACAGAAGAAAGATTTTTGTGATTCAGAAAGCTTCACAGGCCTGTAAAATGACAAGGGAATCAGGAGGGGTTAACCTTGGCCAACACACTATTACCATTACCAGCAATGAAACTCAAACCAGGGTTCCCTATACAATTGGCCTGACTACATATAGTGTTTTGTTTGTATATCATTTTAATGATTGGTTGTAGATCATCAAACTACTATTTCTATAACACAGGGGACAATTCCCTTCATGTGACCTTAGACTTTGAAACCTGGCTTTGTTCAGTGTTTTTCTTCTTATGTACATGATAAATGCATGAAGTGTGGAAGAATAGACCCTTTCATCCTCGTTAAAGCCATTTTCATTTTTATTTGAGACAGTCCAAATCAATACAGGCAGTTAAAATGAAGCACTATAATCTCATTTGAATGAAGCTGACTGAAGTGTTGATAATTAAAGGTCCAATTTGTAAGAAAGTTTATTTTTGAGTCTCACCATTGCCATTCCAAAGCGTCCTTATGTGACAGGTTAAGCAATCAACCTATTACCAATATTTTATTTTAACAATGGATCAAACGACGAGTCAAATGTAAAAAAATCACTCAATGGTTTACTCATGGAGAATCAGCTCACTGTTCTGGTTTTACGTCCCCCAGCTTACCTGTTTTAGTTGTTTCTCAGCACTCCCACCAAACTTTATTCATTCATGTTCATGAAATAGTTATCTTACTCTTTCAATTAAAAACATTGATCTGAAGCTCAATTCTGAGGCTGTTATATAAATACTTTTCTAATAAATAATAAATGCAGTGATTTTTGATCAACCCAAATCAATTTCAGACTTAAATTAACAACTTTCCAGCTGAAGCCTCACCCGTTGTGACTACTGCTACAGATATCGACAGTTTAGTTGGTTGAACAGACACAGTCACTGATAATGGTGTACTCGCTTGTATCTGCTAAAATCTGACTCTATTTCTACTATTGTTGATGTCATGTTTATGGAAATAATTTTCCACATTGTGAACAATTCACAAACTACATGAATATTTGACATGACCAACAAGAATGTATTGATGATCTGATGCATACTAGAGAACATTTGTAGGCACACAGCTGTCGTACCAGTTAACTAGCCAGGGGCTCATCAGCAGTGGCATATTTTTGGGAAGGAATAGGCAGCTCATCTTTTTTTCAAAGATACCATATTGCTGGATGGTCTTCTCAAAGAAATTCATGCTGCTTTCCCAGTTTATATGTGCTGAATTTAAAACCTGCAGGGTCACTTGCTGCCCCCAGAGCTAATGTTTCTTTTGTAATATGAACCACACATATGTCCAACAGTGCTGTTCCATAATTGATGTCTAACCAACATGAAGTCATAATCTTCAGGATTCATAACTTAATACTGAAATAACCTCATGTCTTTCAACCCTCGTCTAACCTTCCATACAAAAGCTGACCCGTAAATCTGGTAAAAAGCACTTTTGTGAACAAAACTTGAGCTTACCACTTTACTAATGGCAAACATTAGAGCTTAGAGCCATATGGAGGAGTAGAAGATTTACTGGCGTACTGGCTGACCCGCGATCCAGTGTTGTGTCCACTAACACAGATACAGAAAAGAGGAATAAAACATATCATGCTGTTTGATAGTTCATAGTGCATGCTGTATTTGACTGGTGGCCTGGTCTTTGTGGAGGAATATCATGAATTAATCACATTTCATTAGCCTTTTGGTTCAATCCACCATCACCATCACCATCATTTTTATTTTTATTAATATATAATAATGCTCAAACAAAAAAAAGCCTTTATAATTGTATACTTTGTTCCATATCATGTTTACATTGTGAGGTACTGGATGTGTAATGAGGGTGGAGTACGTCTGGCTCAAGTGTACACGTCCATGCTTTTATCACGCCACCGATCCCAGGTGCTAATCCTGATTAGCATCTCGCCGCAGTGTTTTCTGCACGGCACCTTGCAGAGGTCACTTGTCAATCAAGCAGTGTTCGGTGTACTGTGATGTCTCTTTGATTTACTGTTTGACTTTGTGTAGGCAGAAGCTCTCCTTTCTTTTACTGTACAGCCAAAGTGACTTCTGCTGCTCATACTAACTGGCTTTGTCTTTCATGAAATTGTTCCATGCATTGATTCAGTTGTATAATATGAATAGAAAACTACATATCTGAAAATGCCACATATATTATCACTTGAAATCATTAGACACTGATGGTATGGACTCCTTGCCTCAGTGAACCAGCAGTCAGAGCTTCATTATGAGCTCACCTCATATGTGACAGTCCCAGTGAAACATGTAAATGTGGGCATGCTTTGACCTAACAAGGACACCTTGTTAACCAGCATCATTCCATATGATGAAATGAGAAAAAGCACCCTTATCCATCTCTGTCAGAAAAACAAGCAGCCTAATAGAAGGGATAAGGTCAACACCAAATGTCAAACGTGTTTACCCTCTAGAGTCAGACAGATTGGCCAGTATTCATCATAAACACAACAGGTTCCCATTACTGAAACGCTCTCTCATCCCATTTTGATCTGCTCTGTTCCCTGACTCAGAGTTTAATTGTTTGAAAATAAAATGAAAGAACAGAGAAGCAGGAAAAGTCCAGCACGTTTTTTTTTTTCACTACATGATTTTTAGGGACAGCAAAGGTCATCTTTTCATGAGTGATGACACATTGCGAGCCCATAAAGCAGGGATTCTCCCTGTGATCACGGCTTGCGTGAGCAGGAGTGTGTGTGAGTAGAGAGAAACGGAGAGAAATACTATTGATTGTAGCACTCCTGGTTGTTATCCACCAAAAAATTGGGGAACTATGAGCAGCTAAGTGTGATGGATTCTCTTGTTTCTCCTTTTCTGTTGGAGAGCATGCAGTATATCATGTGAGAACATTCTTAGATAGTATTTATTGTCCATCTGCTGTGCATCGCAATCATGAGGACCAAATTGCTCCGTAACACATCTTGAGTGATAAAGATTCATGGCAGGGTGACCTCAAATTCCCTCATGTATCTGTGTAATTCCTGCACTTTATTACATGTCTAATGGAAGGTGAGTGTTTAAAAAAGGAGTGCCAGCGATGCTGGGACAATTTATTATTCTCTACGAGGCCCAAACTGTTGGAGATCAATAGAACAGGAGTAAGGAGAGGGCTAGGGGTGCAATGTGTCATCATTTTAATGAAATATAGATTTGGGACTATTAAACAGCTTGCTAGTGCGGGTAAATTTGCTCACTTTTTCACTGCTAAACAAAGCCATCCATTTAACTGTAGAAGAATCGATAGCGGGCTGTGACCAATATGTACCTTTCAAATGTGTGTACAGTTACATTGAGGAGTAGCTAATAAATCAAAGCAAAGGGTGCAGCATCTTTTATAGTAGTTGCGTCAATATAAACCTCCGTGGCTCTCAGCAGAGTCTCCAGCAGAGTCTTTCATCATAAAGCAATGCTGAAATGACACAGAGTAAAAAAGGGCCTGTCCTCACTAGATGCACCTTCTGTGCAGGTGTGCAATATCTGGAAAGTTCGATAATTACTATACTAACACCTCGATCACCATTTTTGATCAAGTTCTTCACTTGGGTAGTGAGCGTAAGCAGTGTTGTCGGCCAACCATCATGGTGAAGAGGCAGCTTAGCCGGAAGGCAATGTTTTCGATTTAAGAGTCAATCTGTGTTGCAACCTTCACCTATGGTCGTGAGCTGTGGGTAGTGACCGAAGAAATCAGATTGCAGATGCAATGAGTTTCCTCCATAGGGTGGTTAGGCTCAGCCTTAGAGATCGGGTGTGGAGCTTGGACATTTGGAGGGAACCCGGAGTAGAGCCGCTGGTCTTTCACACTGGAAGGAGCCCAGCTGAGGTGGTTCAATTGATTAGGATGCCTCCTGGGTTTTCCGGGTTTTCAAGACAAATTAGGAGGAGACTCCAGGGCAGACCCAGAACTCGTGGGAAGGATTACATATCCCACCTGACTTGGGAATGCCTTGGGATCCAGCAGAGGGAGCAGGAAAATGTTGCTTGGGTGAGGGACATCTGGAATACCATGCTTAGGCAATGTCCACACTACTACATTTTCATTTAAAAAATCAGCTTGCTATTTTTCCGTCTCCGGGCCGCCAACTGGGAACCACTGGAGCTGATGGGAGGCTAGCTAACTGGTGGCTAACAGACGCTTCATGAGTTTCATTCTGGTGTCTGCCGTGTCCATATTGGTCAGTTCATTCTGTTGCGGTTTGGTAAAAAGGTGAGGACCCAAATGCATAAACACGATGGAGGTTGGGAGGATTTGGAACAAAAAGCGAGCTTTATTTAACCAAAAGCTGAAATAATCAAAAAAAAAAACAACGCAGCAGAAAAAAAGACTGAGCAAAGTACAACCAAAAGCAAAGTTCAAAAAAGGGCAGGAAATTCACACAAAGTAAAACAGGAAATCACGGAAACACACACTGAATCATGACACTATAAGCATAAGTGCAATGTCAATTCCAGCCATGTTAGTATGGACAGAGCTAGATCTGAAACGTAGAATGTAAGGTAGTTATAGCTTTAGCCTGCTAACAAAGCATTTCAACTGGTGATAAGTGGAAGGAAATGGATGGATGGATATTTTTGGGCAGCTTGCCAAGATCGTCCAAGTCTAGGTTATGGCATATATAGACACCAACATGCTTCCATTGCTAATCAGCCTCTGTAATACAATGTAATGTATTTTCATTCTTGAGCAAACACAAAGGTAACTTTAATTCTGTTGTAACATAACCATTGGTAATCCTCAATGGACCTTTTTTGGGTCATTCTGGGCTAATTGACAAATCATAACACCAACTCCTTACTTCAATGCAGCACTCATAGCATTTTCAATCTCGGTTATCTTTTGCTCCACTGCTTGGACTGTCATTTAAATTCATGCTATATGCTTCTGTGGACAATGTTGTTTTCATTCCAATGACAAATCCACAAATCTACGTAATCGTTAAGAGTGGCTCAAGCTTTCAAAGTATTCAAGGTCAGCTCAAGGTCAGTATCACTAAGGACACATATCTGCCCAAAGGTAACATTAAAAGACATGGTTGCTGTTTAGACTACTGTCATTAGCCAATATTTGTAGTTAATAGTAGGGCTCTAATAAATCATATATTCTTGCCGAACTGTCATGATCAAGGCCCCACTACAAACAGACTACATGGTATTTTTTACCACAAGTCCACAAAACCAAGTTATGCCTTTTAACAATCTGTGCTGATTGGCATGAACCCCAACCTCATTAGTGGGAGCTCAACTGAAACGCCTGCATCCTTTAAATCAGTAGTTTTGGAAGAATTCAGGTTCTAGGTACACTACAGCAGCAATGGAGAAAGAGTTGTGAAAAGACAGACTGCGTTTAGGCATGGCTCCACTGTTTTAGGATATGTGAATGGAAAAAAATCCAACATGCTAACACACATTTAATGGCATTAATCAGATAAAAAGAAGCGTATCCTCATCCTTTGGGTTTTTTTCCCCCTACTGTACCAAGCTTGCTCAAAACCATGAAGCCTAAACTGGGGTGCTACAGTTGGATCCTTAGTTTATAGCACACATGTCAATGATAAACTAAACTGCCAAAGATTGTCCCTGGCTGAATGTTTCTTATGATTAATGTCAACAGTTGTTGACATTGTTTAGCCAAAGGGGCACTCTAGTGCTGCTTAACTACTTTAACATAGCTAGGCATTCTTGTTTCTTACATCAGTAGCTTAGGGACTAAAACTAATGTCAGTTACAAATGTAAACCGTCTGTAACAGCACCCATTTGTTTGTGGACTACTGTTTTGAAGACTTAAATTTGGCATTACAGCCGTTAGTTGGAGCTACAGTAGAAGTGACCATATTTTAATGAGGGAGCTGCGTTGGGGAGGATGTGCATTGCTATGCCTCTATCTTGACCTCTACCTGGTCGAAGTGGGATGCAGAGGGTTCGTGGCATCTTCCATCAGACTCCTGAAAGAGAAAGGAATCCTGTTCTTGAGAATGCCCACCTAAACACCCACTAGAAGTGCTCACCATCTATTGGCACAAGGGATGGGTAGCATTACGTTGTGTGTTTTTTGACTCTTTGATCCTATCTGACTGAGAACCCAAGGCCACACCATGGTACCAACTTGTCAATCACTAGGTAGCATCACCCCAAAACATATCCTGCTATGTTACTCTAAATGGGACCATTATTTACAAACTGAATGTTGTGCCGTATTGAAGATGACTTGAAACTAGCGACTGAGACCATACACTCATCAGGAAACTGTTTACTGAGGCAATAAATCAAGTGAAAAGAAGGGTAATTTTCTCATAAGCGTACATACAATCCAACCTCTTTTTGCAACCAGTGGAGTCGCCCCTGCTGGCAGAAAGAATGCAAGTTTAAGGCACTTTTGGATTAGCATCACTTTTCAGACCCAGACACTCCTTATATATTCCATACAGTAAATGGTCAATTGTTGACGGTGTTTACTCCAACACCACATTTATGGTATATAAAACAATCATGTCTGTAAATGACAAAAATGTAAAGGTAACTTTTAAAATACATTATATATTTTTAAGTTATGTGTAGGCTACTGTTTGTATGCAAGTCACTGAAAGGAACAATTTTGTTACGTTAGGCCAACTCAATGGCTAACTCACAAGGTACCAACAAGTTATCACTATCATGTTACTGGCCAAAAAAATAAACGGAACTTCCATTTTGGTTTAAAATGAGAATCAATTGGCTTCAACTCCTGTGAAAAACAGGGGGACCAAACAAAGTCCAATTTTACTCTGAAACATTGTATTTGTGTAAATATTGACACATGTGGATCCTCGAGAGTCAATTTTGCTGCCATTTCTCATCTGAGGCCTCGCTGTTTAATGTGTGCAATTTTGTATGAATAATGGGATGAGGCTAGGTGGGATATTGATATCCAGATAAATCTTTCACAATTTGAATTTTACAGGGGTGATAACAAACACAATATGAATCATTTGTAACAACAAAGATTATCTAAAAAAGCAATAACATTAAGCTACTTGAGTGTATTTTAGTTCACAAAACTGGATGTCTGTCAGCTGACACTAAGTGATGCAGTAGTTCAATCAGGTCAAGTCCAACCTATTCATCATGGGCTTTAAAGCAAAGGAGTCTGACACAAATGGATTCAAAAAGAACCAAAGACTTAAAACGAGAGAAAAAACAAATTGCGATTGTAAGGTTCGCACATTGGGAAGATGTGCATGAATGGCACAGCAAGACTCAGTGTCAGTTTTATACAAACCGTCAACAAATCAGCATCACATTGTGTGAGCAAGTAATATTTAATAATAATAGGCTGCTTAATAAAAGCAGAGTGAATACACTTGATGCGTGCAGTGTTTAATGGATTTCAAAGATGAGATTTGTTATCTGGACACATTCTAATTTAACCCTGCGTGATATGTTTGTTTTGGTGTTGAAGCACTGTATTTAGACAGAAAGATCAGGGGACGAAAGCTCTTTGTATCAAGTGGTGCTCCTCCTACAAGAGGTCCCTGTCTCTGAAAGCTGTGCTAATGGCCACTTTTAAGGCAACCTAACTGACCCTTAAAAGTGTGGGCGATGTTAAAGTGGAATAAATGGTTCCATAAAAGCCAGCTAGGATGTTTTGTCATCCTTCCTGAAAAATATCTCTTGGAAACATGTATTTTTCTTTGTCACTTTTGTCAGACAGACCAAGACCCCATACTTTATTTCAAAGCTTTCGAATAACTATCCAACCTATGACTTGGAGATATCAATTTGAGCTTGGCTGGACTGAATCCTTTTCCATTTTGCATAAAATTGACAACCATCTGGGGAAGCCTTGGAAAATTGCCTCGCACTGAATAAGTGATGAAGAGATGAGTCTACTGTCAGTTGTAATAATGTGGCTGCTTTAAATGCATTGGCACCATTGTGGTGCATAATTACAGCGGCAGAGGGATGCCATGTCTCTGATCTGTATCATGTAATGCAACTAAGCTTAGAGTCTTTTCATAAGTGATGTACCTCATTTTGTGTGGTCTGTTATCATATTAGTATCCGTTCATCAAACAGATGTGCTGTCGATAGCTATTCACATGACACAGTGAACAGAATGCTGACTGAACTGATGTAGCTGCTTTGAGAGAAGTGTCAGAACTAATCCCAGCATTGTGCAATTAAGGCAATTAAGTGCAGATGAGGCTGACAAAGTACGGTTTAGACTAATGGAAGTTGGGAACTCTGAGAATGCAAAGCTGAGCCTGATGAGCTGAGTCTAAAATACCATTCAATGTAATACCACTGTGCAGAGCAGGGGATAAATTAGTTTCTTTTATTAAAGAACCTTTTCTCTACCTCATCTGTCAGGCCAAGCTTTACATTTTTTGCCCCAATAGTGGTGATTTAAGCACTTTTCAGTCCCGAAATATTGCGAGTGAGGCTTGGGCGGCAGTCGCTCAGTCCATGGGGACCTGGCTTAGAATGCCAACATGCTAAATGTTAGCATGTCAAACTATGATTATCATGAAGTCCACAGCATAGCTGGGCCTGATAAGCGGCCTCTGATGTACAGAGGATAAGAACTATGATAACAAGGTCTAGCTTTACATTTTTTGACCCTACTGTGGTAATGAATATTTTAAGCACATTTCATCCTTCCAATGACTTTGTTTGCTAGAGTGCTGAACTATTGTGTAGTGTAATGAAACGTTATAGGGATGCAATTAACAATTATTTTCATAATTGATTAATCTTTAATGCTTTAACTAATTTTCTCTTAATTAGCAAATCGATTAATCGACTTGTCGTTGCAGCCCGGGTAACTGTTAAAGGTATAGTTGGTAATCCTGTTCAGAAACACTATTTGTTATACTGGGTGAAATGGTCTTTCCACCCTGAGAGTAGTCCATACATAATGTGTTCAGAAAAAGGACTGAAATAAATCAGACCTCTGTGGCAGCTGCAGGCCTGTAAAAACTCTGACCAATCCCTCCCTCTCGGTCCGAGTTGAAAGAACCAATCAGATGCCTTCATGTCTCGTCCTGCCTGCACCCCCCTCTGTCCCCCCCCCCCCCTGCGCGCACTCATCACGTGTCATCGTTGCCGGAAATATTCAGCACACTGCATATGGAGTTAGCAGGAGATTCACACTCCAGGTCAGAAGGTGGGGGTAATGCACACCCAACAGTTGTTTGCCAACAGCCATAAAACAACAGTAGAAGAAGAAGAGTTAGCACGATATGGATCTGCATCCAAATCAGTTTTAGCTGGATTAGATAAAGTCCAAGCTATGGCACTTAGAATATGTACAGGAGCTGTGCGATCCTCTCCAGTATGTTCTCTGCAGGTAGAAACAGGAGAAATGCCACTCTGTCTAAGAAGAAGGCAGCTTCAAGCTAATTATTGGCTCAGCAAAGGGGTGATCACCCAGTTAAAATAACAATACAGGCAAGCTGGGAGAGAGAGGTGGCAAGACTTCCAAGTTTTGGATGGACCGGGAAGGCAGTGGCACAGGAAATGTCAATATATGACAAGAACTTTTGTCCAGGAGTGCTGTGGCCATCAGTTCCTTTATGGCAATTGGAGGTCCCAAAGATTGATTTAGAGGTACCTGAGATTAAATCAGATAATCCTGAATCAAATTTGGTGCATCAATTCCAGTGTCATGTAATAGAACGATATCAG
The DNA here is from genome assembly GCF_965226575.1 of Pagrus pagrus. Classification (NCBI taxonomy): domain Eukaryota; kingdom Metazoa; phylum Chordata; class Actinopteri; order Spariformes; family Sparidae; genus Pagrus; species Pagrus pagrus. Next base: position 22,622,059 of record NC_140201.1, on the reverse strand, counting down.
GATCATATATTAATTTTTACTGATGGTTCAAAGGATCCAGAAACAGTTACAGGAGCAGCTTTCCTTGTTCAGGGATGGCCCAAGCTTTTAAGAGAACCTCAAATTTCCTAAGTGTGTTCACAGTGGAATTATATGCAATCCTGATGGCAGTGCAATGGACTGAACAGATCCAGAACCGTAAAGTTTTGATATGTAGTGACTCTGTGTCAGCTATCAAAAGTGTTGGGAAAGGATCATCAAAGAGTCGACAAGATCTTGTATATGAAATCCTCCTGGCAATTAGAGATGTGAAAAGGAGAGGGGTAGAAATATCATTTCTTTGGGTCCCAGCTCATGTAGGTATTGCAACAAATGGAAAGGTTGATAAGTTGGCCAAGGAAGCTGCTCTAAAGGAAACTGTAGATGTCAACATAAGTCTATCAAAGGCAGAGGGTAAAAGTATAGTGTGGCAGGAAACCATTCTAAAATGGCAACAGCTCTGGGAGCAAGAAAACAAAGGAAGGCACCTATTCTCAATAGTTAGTAGGGTAACTGACTCAGTTAACGTTGGTAAAAAAGGAGGGAGTAGACGTAAGGAAGAGGTTATTATTTCTAGAATGAGAATTGGTCACACATTTGTGAACAGCACTTTGTTTATTTTAGGGAAACATCAGAGTGGATTGTGTTCCTGCCAACAACCTGAGACAGTACAACATGTTTTGATGTCTTGCAGAAAATACGACCGCAAAAGACAAGAACTTTTCAGAGAATTGCGAGAAATTGGATTAAAAGAAGCATCACTGAAAAGTATTTTGGAATTGGGGTCAAGCAGGAGGGGAAAAAACTGTTTTTTCAGATTCTTAAAAGACACTGGGCTGTATAATAGGGTTTAGAGCACTAAGGGGCTAGTCCCATAGGTGGCAGCAATGCACCTTTTGGATGCCGGCTGCCGTAAAACCGCAAAGAAGAAGAAGAAGAACAGTTAGCACAGTTAGCAAGAGACAACAATGGCAGAGGAAATGCAGCCAAAAGTAGCACTTCCAGAAGTGATGCAGAGGTTGCTGTCTTTCTGTTGGACAGGTAATTATTTGTTTTGCTTCGGGGGGATTTGTTATTTTCATGAAATATGTAACGTTCGCCAACTTAGCTACTTTTGTAGCTTGTATTAGCTCAATGCTAACGGCTCTCCTCTGCCCTGCTGACGGACTGTCTGATGCGCGTTCAAGTTTGTGGCTTTGGACGGAGCACTGACGGGAGGGGGAGAAGGGGATGGAGCTTAGACGAGGTGCCACTTTCAAATCTTGCTAGCTCTCCAACATTACCAACTATACCTTTAATGCTCTACACAAATGTTTTGAGTGCATAGACTGGCAAATGTCCACAGATGCCGCCACCTAGAATAACTACATAAATCTGTATGAACATACTGTATGTATGTACTGTATGTACTGTCATCAGTGATGTCATACATCTGCAAATATGTTGATAATGTGGTGATCATGAAGATGTTCATGAAGGTTGTTCCCCAATCTAAAAGCCTGGATTGATGGACAGGTAACGGCTATATCCAGAGCCAAAAAAGCTGCCTTTTGGTGAGCTGACAAGGAAGCATAAAACGTCACCCTGACTGAAAGCTGGCATCAAGGAGGTAAAACAATGACATCAGCAAAGACTAGAGAGGGACCTCAACACCAACAGCTCATAAAGATATGTGGCAGGTGACCCACATCACATGCTACCAAAACATGAGTCCCCATCATCTGTGACACCACATTGCCAGATGAGCTCAACACGCATTTCAAGATTGCTATGGTCTCCTAAACAAGTCAGCTACACCGATCAGCAACAACATTAAAACCACTGACAGGTGACGTGAATAACATTAATCATCTCATCACAATGTGACGTTCTGCTGGGAAACCTTGGGTGCTTGCATTCATGTGAATGCCACTTGACACGCACCACCCATCCAAACACTGTTGTGGACCAAGTACACCCCCTCATCACAACAACACTACCCGTTGGCAGTGGCCCCCCAGCAGGACAATGTGCCCTGACACACTGCAAACACTGCTCAGGAACAGCTCGAGGAACACAATAAAGGGCCCAGGGTGTTGACCGGGCCTCCAAATTCCCCAGATCCCAATCTGATCGAGCATCTGTGAGATGTGCTGGAGCAGGTCTGATCCATGGAGGCCCCAGCCCCATACAGGACCCAGAGGATCCACTATAAAATGCCCTGTTGCCAGACACCATATGACACCCTCAGAGGTCTTAAGTCCATGTCTTGACAGGTCAGAGCTGTTTTGGCTGCACAAGGGGAACCTTCACAATATTATGCAGGTGGTCATAATGTTATGCCTGATCAGTGTATAAAGTCTACTCTGCCTGCAGAGGACCTGTCATTGTCCGTATCCACAGCAGATGTGAGAAAAATCCTGCTCAGTGAAAGAGAGTAAAGCTGCTGAGCCCGATAACACACCTTGCTATTTACTAAAAACATTTGACGGTCAGCTTTTTTTTATTTGACACAGTAGACAGTTCCTGCCTGCTTCAAGACACCCACCAGTCTAGTCTAGTCTAATGGACTATTGCCCAGTGGCAAACTTCAAAAGGCAACACTTCTCCAGCCTTGACCCCCAACAGTTTGCAGTCAGAAACAACAGATCCATGGAGGATGTCATACCCACTGCCCTCCACAACTGCATCAGAATGCTGTTTGTTGATTTCAGCACAGAGTTCAATATAATCTCCCACATTAAACTGATTTGCCAAAAATAGCAATCTGGGCTTGAGTGCCACACTCCGCAACTGGATATTGGACTTCCTGACAAACAGTTCAGATTGGCAGTCAAGGCTCTTCAACTCTAGTGCTCAACACAAGTGCCCCCGAGCATGAACAGGAGGGGGCGGTGTGCTCAGCCCCCTCCTGTTCATGCTGTACACTTATGACTGCAACCCCAACATCGGGAGAACTCTGTTGTGAAGTTTGCAGATGACATCACCACCCTCAGCAGGATTTTAAACAACAATGAAAATTCATAATCACAAACTGGTTGATTTTGGTGCACAGAGAAAAAACTCCTGCTCGATGTCAAACAGACATCTGATTGTTGATTTTAGAAAAGAGGAGGCAAAACCACATATCCATGTCAACATCACTGGAGCTGAGATGGAGCAGGTGAACAGTTTTAGGTTCCGTTACATTACGCAAAATAATGATAACAACCTTGACTGCCAAAGTCTATGTGTGGAAATCAGGTGCCCATCCAATTAATTTTCATATAAATACACAATGGGGAAATCTACGGGGGTCTCATTCCAATAAAAGAACACAGCTACAAGATAATCAGATTTAATTTGAAGCAAGTTTTGTTCATACAATTCCACCAAAAATTTAAATCAAGTTGGTTAAAGTCATGTTAATTTCCCAGAATCACAAATGTGTTCACAACCCAGCTCTTAACACAGCTCAAGCCCTGAACATAACAGCAAACAGCAAATCAAGAGTGCAATGATTTATAAAATAATTTAGATTTTAAGGGGTCTTCCAGCAATTTTACACATGAAACTCAGTTTACTCATGATGAGTAACACACAGCCTTTGACAACAGTTGTCTAATGTTTTCTGTTGTTGATGTTGGCTTTGTAGGGGGCTCTCCTAAAGGTGCAGCAGGCAATCCTGTAGAGATAGCTGATCAGTGAGTCTCAGGTCTCATCAATGACTTGAGAATGAGACTACACACCGTCTGTATTTGACAGCTCTTTCTCCGAATTATCGGCAGGACTTTAAAGTCTTAGAAAATAATCCTGATGATGTCACAAATGTTTTGATATGAGATTTCAAAAATATAATTAAGCCTCTATTAGAAACTGGTGAAGAAGCATTTTAAAAATGTAGCCATTTATCATTTAATGAAAGATACTATCATCAATGTCCAGACTTTACAGAAGTGCTATACTGAATCACTGGTGTACCCCTGTAATTTAAAATCTTACTGTCATGATTTAAAGGTGTTACTGATAACATTCAGCTACTAAATGTTGCATTTCATCTCCTCCCTAGCATTGCATTCATGTCACAACACAGCTGTTTTTCGAATCATCTGTCCCCTCAAGCGGATGCCGGTTTGTTTGGCTAACGTCGCTAACACTAGCTAACTAATGTTAGGGCAGTAAAGTATGCTGGGCGCATACTGGAGAAATCAGCCATTTTTACTTTCTTTCCATGAACTGGCAACGACCAAGACTTTTCACACTGATACAACACAGATAGGTCATTCCATTCTAACTCACCTAGGGCATCCCAGTTCACATCATTTCATTCATCATTTTCTTGAAAAAAATAACTGGTGACACTTTTACTGGATTGGGCTGAAATTCCTCCGGAACATCCAAGTGACTCAAAGAAATCTTTATAACATGAATTCAATTCATACAGTTATCAAATTGATAAAAGGAAGTCATTTTTTACCCGGACAAAGACTCTGTCTTTTTCAAAAATTCATATCTCAACTGGTTTTCACTGTCTTTCCACCAAATTTCTAACCTATGTTGTATTAATGTAGTTCTATGACATCTAGGAGTTATTTGGTTCTGCAAAAAAAACTGAGTGCCACATATCTTGTTGAATATAGTTTCAGAGCTGAAAGACACACTTTTTGGGTTATATTGACCTTTCCTTCTCAAGAAGGATTATTTTAATTTCCTTGAATCTTTGGTGTGTGGGAGTGTTAATATACATTGCATATATATATATATATATATATATATATATATATATATATAGATATATATATATATATATATATATATATATATATATATATATAAAAATCAAAGATATTATATATCACTTTTTTGAAATTTGCACATTTTTCATACTCTTCAAAAAAGTAAATGACAGATACTTTGTTCAGGTAAAAGATTGCTTCCTGTTATTAATGTGATCACTGTAAACATTCGGCAACAACTATTTAAGTTATGTCGTAAATGATCCTTAGGGTTACTTTAATGTTCAGGACAAATTTCAATCCAATCCAGTGAAAAAATGAGTGATTGGTGAGGCTCCCAATATGCGTGCAAAGAATCACGAACGTGCTGAAAAATAGCTCAGAGACCCAAACTTAAAACATTAATAATTTCAAAAGTATTTGGAGTACAGCTATAGGATTTTACATTAATTTAATAGAACTTCCAATATGAATTTTTTTCGAGAAAAACTATGATGTGAACTGGGAAAAGCTCTGAATTTGGGTGAGTTGGCATGAAATGACCCAGATACCACGTGATACCAACAGCATTATACTAAACCTTGGTAGAAGATGGAACCACTTGTCAGAATTCTTACACAGAGATAAACAAAACAATCATTTTGGACCTGACAAACACTGTCAAATTATTGATTCACAACCATAATAATGTTTTAAAAGAAAATAGATCATTATATTCTGCACCTTTCTACAAGCTCTGTAGGTAAAAAAAAAAAAAAAATTGTTTACATAAAAATGTACGACCTTTAATGTGTTATCAAATCATAATCTCAGTATAATTAGAACCAGTTTTATTTATTTGAGCTTGAGTAATTATTCCTGACCTTGGGTGAAGTAGCAGTTCACTTAATTAGCAGGTCTTTAACCACACTGTGTGGTCTTCATTGGCGGATGAAATTTGAGTATACACTATCTGCTCTTGAAAACCCATGAAAGAGGTTTTTTTTGTGAAGCAACAATGTTAATTTAGCTTTTTAGTATAACTGCTCTATGGCAGTCAAACGTCAAGGTGACTGTTGAAAATGTACATTTATTTTAAAATCAAAACCTTCTAGCCTCAGACAGCGTCAACTACTGTCAATCTGTCAAGAGAATATGTTCTGTGTCAGGATGTAGGATTGACGGTTCACATATATTTTCTAAACTTTCTAAACCAGTCAAAGCCCACGCTTCTTAAATCGTTCTCAGCTGTCCTTCTTTACATGTTAACGTATTTTTAATTGATTTTTAAATTATTATTACTTTTCAAACAGATGCAGTGACTCTCCAGCCTGGAATCAATAAGTATTTATCTTTCTACCCTGCGTTAACATTTATTGTAGGGATGTATTGTGTTAGACATGTAGATGGAGATGTTTCATTTCCTACTTTGCAGCACTGACACACTCTAATGCTGCAGAAGGAAGCAAGGGGAAGAGAGATTGAGCTAGGTGCTTGAATAATGCCTCATGGAGTGTTGATAACCTTTCAGCTTATTATCCCAATTAGAGTACACAGCTGGAGGAGAAAATTAATTCAACACCGGGCCATTTTGTTTGTTTATTTACCGATGTGTGCGAATAGGAATGGGGTAAACAAAGCTCGGTGATCAAGGCTCGTGGTTGCCGCCGCAATGACGGTCATCGTTTTTTACCAGGCGCACACTGCAACCATTTCATCTCCACAGCAACTTTAAAAAACGCACAAAGTCTAATAAACACTATCCATTAGTACACATAAAATTAAGCCAATCATGGTCACATTTGTATAATTGCGTCTAACGAGGAGCTGATTTTATTGTCACAAAAATATAGTAAAAGATGTGACAAGGTAAATCGCAATAGGTGACACTAAACACTGTGAAGACAAATGAACAGTCAAACGGCCGACAGCACTAACTATGAAGTAAAGACAAAGGGTAGGGAATTCATAAGCAAGCAGCAGATGGAAAATTTTCTTTTGAGATCACACAGTTGGCACATTTTAAACTGAGAGATGTATGCGAGCCAAGAGGAAATGGTGCTTTCCTCTATTCTCCTCATGCCATAATGTGGGTTTCCTCTGAACTGGTGTAATTCCCCTCCCAAGGGGACAAGGTTGTTCCACATGAGCTGGTTCCCTAATAACCAACCCAAGCCTCCCAGTGAAAAATCCATTAAGGTCAAGTCATGCATAGTTGATTGAACATCTCGTCTGGTGGTCTGCTAAGGAGAGCCATGAGCCTAAGAATACCACATTAATCAGAGGCAAAATGTTTTTATGGTTATGGAACCGCAGATGTTCTTTAGGGGACTTTTTGGCACATTTGTATCATTAGTACACAAGTCTGAATTAGCAGCATATTTTCAGCAGTGAGTTGATGTACGAGCTTGAAGTCGCATGTAAACAAAAGGAAGGGACCTTTCAGCTGCAGCCAAAACAATCTAGAGGGATCTCGCTCGAACTCCCTGGGAAGATCCGGCAGCCCTCGCCACTAAATATTACTCTGCTTTCCAAAAAACCATGATGACAGTAACCTGCTGTTGTGCGAACGCAAAGAGGTGCTTCAAGAGCACCCTGATCTCTCCTCCACCTCCTTCTATTCACAGCCAGCCTGTGTTCTCCCTGCTCCATTAGTTCAGACACCGCATCCATCCCGCCGAGCCTCGCATGGGGGAGGCAGAACCAAGGACGTCACTGTCTGATGCCGTGTGTGTTCTTGTGCGTGTGTGTTTTGTATTGTGGTGGCGGGCGGCGGCGGTGGAGTGTAGCACCTACGAAATGATGCAGCCAAGCATGAAATCACCTCTCTTCAGCTTTAAAGGGCTTACATGGATTTTTAATGATGAGCCCGTATCTCTTATATGCCAAATATACTCAATGACTCCATTCTTTTTAATGCATATTTAACAGTAAGAAAGAGGATGGGACTATAATAAGATTAATGGGATATGCATAGAGGCAGGTGTCTCCCTCTCTTCGGGTTAACATTGAAGGTGTCATGTTACACGAGGCAGCCCTTTGCATTTTTAATTCAGTGATTTTTGTGGGTTAAGCAAACCGGCCACCAGGCCGACAAGAGGACAAATGAAATGGAGAAAAAATATTCAGTATGAACAAAGCACTTTAGTTCAATCCCTTATGTATCTCTTATAAGTAGTATACAAGAAATGAATTAATATTTCATAGTGTTGTTGTAAGCAGATATAAAGTGAAAAATCAAAATATATTTAAAAGACTACTTAATTGTGAGTCATTCTACAAAATTAAGAAAAAATGTGCACAATCTCTCAATAAATGCTTATGACACGCCACAAGCTTGTAGTAAGATATTCCAATGACATCTTTGACCTAAATATCAAGCATGTGTATCCGGCCATTTATCTCCCCTTCCCACTGCTTTCAAAACAGGCCTGTGCTTTTGGACATTGATTATTTATACACCAAAGTCGGTGTGTATTTCCTGCTGAGCACACCCCTGCACTGTATATTTAGAACTGGGGCTTCTTCCAAGAATCTGCTTTACCGACTTACCTGGAAAACCTGGAATCTCTACAACACTGGTGTATTTATAAAGGTTTATAATACTGACAGAATCTCAAACTATCCAGATATTTCTTAGCGGTACCAGGGGTGAGCAATACAAAATTAATATTTACTTCCTCACTGTAAGGGGTCCCACAGACACAACTATAGCCTATGCGTAAATAATGGTGTTGTCACAGTTCTTCTTCATTTTTCATGATTCAATTCCATTTTAAATGGAAAAAAAGTCCACACTGATGGTTATGCCATCGTTTAACTACTGACTGTTGATTTGTAAAGATCAAGAGATCATTTGTTTTATGCCCTGACAGCTGTCATTTACATTTTAAAATGATACTTTAAAAAGATAGATTAAATAAGAATTATTTAGAATGTAATAACAGAAACAAGTCAACTTGAAACAAACTGATAAACGTAAAAACTAAAAGAAGAGTCATTAGATGTCAGAGCAGTGCTGTAACAGATTGTCCTGTCCTAGATGTGGCGGTGTGTCCTCTTAGAGTTGCTGTAAGTTGTTTGCGGAGTTCCACTTTTGACAAGCAGGAGAGAAAAATAAAGAAGCTGTTGCTGCTGTGCTACATCTCTGTGTCCCCTTTATTATTTTCTCACTAAACCTGCCCAGTCAGCTATGCTGTATGGCCGCGGGGGGGAATTCTGCATCTGATTTTGATGATTGAAATGGAAAAGCTCATTTTGATTGTTTTCAAAAAATGTCTTGTCATTCAGTACCAAATTTCAATGCCTAAGGAGTTAATCTCATCAGCGTCAGTGAGCAAAGAGGCAGGCAGCATGCTGGTAGTACAAAGATCTAATAGTGCTGGTGATTGGCTGTCTCGAGGCATGCAGGAGAAACACTTGGATACAACACTTGGAGAAGGGGCTCACCGCACCCACTTATCTTTTCTTAAAAAGGGTTTCATAAACTTATCATCGTAGTCAAGGTATTGGAACCGGTATCAAAATGTCATTAACAATACCGAGCCTGACTCCTAAAATATGTTTTTCTTTTCTTCTGACCTTAATCCAGTATATCTTTAATATGGTAACTCTTCCCTTTGCCACAAAGTGGGCTTGCACATTTGATCAAGGTGACAAAGACAGAAATGGCTGTAAATCCGTGTTATTACACCAGATGAGAACATGAATCATGTGTATTTTTTGCTAAAAATGTCATTATTATTGAGCTCAGTTATAATCCAAGTTTGACCTCACATGAACACACTTATTAAACTTTGGTAACAGAAATCCAAAGAGACTTATTTGAGATTTGGGAAGCTAGCGCTGCATAAATATTAATATCCACACTAATCACAGATATCACAGTTAAGTACCTAGAGACTATCAGTTTTAATCATTCTTTTAAAATCATGGAAAACTTGCTGCATGCACACATGCTTAACAATAAAGCAATTATTGGGTGAAATTTTAAACTCTTGTCCTGATATGGATTTAAAAATGATTTCAATAAATCTTTGAATGAACATTTATGAGATATATAACTGCTGACAATTTTAGGGTTAAATGTAAGCAAAGCAATTATTTTAAATATTAGCGTTCATCACTAAAGGAAAAAAAACATGTTAGACGTGGTGTTTGTCGAAGCGCTGCACTGAGGTGAGATTGTACTTGCATAAAATTTCATCAGGAGCTCGGCAGCAGCTCCCATCTGCTCAGCACAATGAAAAAACTGTCGCCAAGTCTGCGTCTGTACTGCCGGAGGGGAAGGCCAATCAAATTAATCACTTATTCTTCACCCCTACTGGGAATCACTGTGTGCATGAATAGAGAAAACTGTATTTATAATGGGGCATGACCCACTGATAAGTACCATGGGTGAAGTGTATGACTAAATTAATGGGAGGCGGTCACATGTTGCTAGTGGGGGGCAAGGAGCCCAAAATGTTCTCAATAAGAGGAGAAAGACATTCAGCACCAGGCCATTATAAAGAAGTTTAGAAAATTACAATTATTACGGGCTGCTATTCAAAAGTTAAGATGCTTGAGGTGTTTCACTTCAGGTTCTAACTGTGTCAAGAAGAGATGGAGGTCAGCGGCCATCAATGCCCCATTTTTCATCAGCAAAGACATGCTGGAAACGTGTTTGCCTTTCTGCTCCTATTTAAACTCTACCTGAGCGACTAGGGCTACAAATTCCACTTTCAGGAAGGAGTCAATTTGCATGACATTTCTGCACCAAAGGCACTTTTTGTCATTGTTGCTGTGCGTGCCTGTGGCGCTCTGACAAAGAGGGAAAGCTTGTTGTCTGGAAAAAATGAGCTTCAGCATGTGTGACAAACACTTTACCGGGAGTCTTTACACAGCCAAGGGCTTCCTCGCTGGCACTCAAGCATGTTGCTGCTGTCAGTGGAAATACTCACCTCTCTGAGCCTCCGTTGTTCAGGTTACAAGTCAATAGAGGGGAATTGTATGCAAATGTGACCTTCAGTTAAGTTGCCCATCTCTCTCCGATTTAGGACAGTTTGTTCAATTTTTTTTTAAGTAACTCAATAATGGCTCGACTTCCTGGACATGAGGGACAGTCACAAAAGCTCACATGTTCATAGTGAAAAAGAATCTTTTAAAAGAAAGAAATTAGGAAACACAACAAAAAAATTATGCAATATTCCCCACTGGGTATTGCTGTATAAAGTACACTATGCTGCATGATTACACACAAAATCACTGAGGACAGATCCTCTTGTACTATGATGTAGAGTAACAGTTCAAAATTACTTAAAGAGATAGAAAACAGATACATAATATAAGAAAGCAATAAAGTTAAAGTATATAACACAGGTTCTGGTGATTTTGAGAAATGTATTATTGCATGAAAACTTTTAAAAATAGTCATATATCATCAGCATATAAGAGCATATGGATATATATTTTATACGGAGTATAAAATTGTACAACAACAAAATATATTAATAATAAACATAATATAACATTAAAGTTGTTACTGATAACATTCAGCTGCTAAATCTAGCATTCAATCAGTGCACATTACAACACTGCTTTTATTCAAATCATCTGCCCCCTAGTTGCGAGTTTGTTGACGCTAATGTTGATACCAATGGCGTTATACTATTGGCTGACAAACCTTGTCAGAAATTGGAACCGACCATCAGAATTTTTACACAGAGAAAAGCAGAACAATCATTTTGTTCCCGACAGACATTGTAAATTGATTGATTCAAAATCATAATAATGTTTTTAAGGAAAACAGATACTTTCATTCTGTGTCTTTCTACATGCTCTGTAGATGTCTCATTTAAAAAAAAAAAAAAAAAAGATTTTTCAACATAAAAATGTAAAAAATATGGCCTTAAATAATACATAAGCATGTATATTACATGGGCAAACTCGTCATTTTATTTGGAGAAAAAAATCACAATGTTATGGGAATAAAGTTCAATTAAGTCAGATAATCACAATCTTATGAGAATTAAATCATAATTACAAAATAAAAGACATAATATTGGAAGAAGACATCATAATCAAGTTGTGATTTGGAGGATTAGCTATAATACAGAGAGAAAAAAGTTGCAATTTATCAAAATATAGCCCTTATATTTTCTTGGGCTACAAATGCTGTGGTATGTGGCTTTGGTTTACGCCATATATTTGTCCCTATACAAATAAACATTGAATAACTAAACATAGGGTCATTTATGTAAAACCTAAAGTCCAATACGGACATAATTATTAGGCATATGAGGCAGTGGGAAGCCAGTATTTCAGTGTGTTTAGATTATGTTTAACACAACATAACACTCTTTTTGGGACACTTTAGTCAGCTTCTTTTCGTTTATCCACTGAGCTGCCCTGCAAATATTTAGGAACTAGAGGGTGTGCAGAATGATGAGGCATCATCTAATTTGGACATCTGAGGTGCAGCAGGGTGGTGAAGACACATTAAAGCTTTATTCAAATCATTTGTGCCTATTCGGATACAGACATAAGTCCCTTGTTAATGTGTATCAGCCATTATAAAAGCCCATTCTATAGGCTCCTCCACTCCTAAAGCTTGCACTCTCTAACGCTCTACATTTGTTTTATATCGATAATGTGATGGATCTTGTAGCATGCATCGTTGCTGAAAATGATCATGCCCATTTCAATCTACCTTTAGTTTTGTCGCTGTGTTGTACTCATAATGAAACCCACATTAGGAGCAATGAGACCTTTGCTATGCTGTTTTGTGGCTTTATTTGCAGTATTTGGCAGATCCATCTGACACTGTCACTGCTAATTCTGCAAACAAGGTTGTCATTATCACAATTATTTGGATTTTCTTTCTATGTACTGAGTGCGTGATCTCGTCTTGGTTTGAGAAAACTGCTGATTAATGATCACTCTGTTTCAACAGCCTCTGGTCCAACAAGACTGAGTATGAAGGCTTTGTTTAGAATGTAAGCAGAGAGCTTAATCTTGTTCATTAAATATCAAGATTATCACATGCTATGGAAACACAGAGGCACATAGATAGTGTTACTATCTTTCCAGATTGAATTTTAAGTTTAAGAGTAACTGGACTTCTCTTTACTGATAAGGTCAGATTGTCACCAAGAGCAGAGATACTTATTTGTTTAGGAAATGTCAGCTGAAGACACCAAAATATTTGGAAAAAAAATAATCATAATCTCATGAGAATCAATCTTTCTTTAAACAACACCTTTCAGTACAAAGTGCTACATTGAACCAAGATTAAAACGTTTCATTTCATTGAATAATGGTCAAGGAGTCAGCCATGTTAGGGTGTAAACATAGGCTGATTGACTAAAACATGCTGGCTGAAACAAGTTATGAAAGTTTAAGTTTTGAGGAATCCTTTGGACTGTGAAGTATGAATCAAGAAAGCACAGGGTGGTACTGGTCAGGAACTGGGTAAACTTTCAGCTGTTGCTTCTGTTGATGGCGCTGTAGGCTGTCACAAACTCTGGATGCCCATCATCACTTATTGATGTCCAGAAGACATTCTCCTGCCCTTCCTTTGTTGCCTCTATCCTCTGTGCCCCTTAGGTAACTTTTTCAAGTGCAGTGAGTGCAGTGGTTTAGGTATACCTGCTCTGTTTCTTCAGTGAACTCATTGGGGAAAGCTGGGTCTCACTTCAGCTGGGATGCTGCATGCGCACATTGGTCATCCCTTCTGAATGGTGCAACTAAGTGTTTTTGCTGTCCGCAGCTGTGTATTGGCAGACTTCCTCCAGGCAAAGTGAGGATATCAACTTGGCAACAATCATCTTATACTCCTTTTGTTCCTCCTTCTGGGGGCTGAAGTTGTGTCTTGCAGTGAAGGAAGAAGTGCGTGTGGGTTTATCTTTCTTGTAAACTTGAGTCTGAATTTCTGTAGCCTCAACACAATATGCTGCAAGCAGGACATGTGAAATGATTTGTTTCTGGATTGTTTTTCTAAATGATGGTGGTCAGATTAAGCCAAACGTAGAGACAGATAGACACAGAACTTACACATGTACAGTAAGGCAACCAAATTACCAGACAAGAACATCAGCACACTGAACCATGATATTCTACTTAAGCTTTCTAAATTGTACTTCTCTGATAAATCTTTTCAGTAGTTCAAATCCTACTTGCACAGTGTGTTTTTACCATCAACGTGAAAGTGGAGTTCCACAGGGTTATACTCTCGGCCCACTTGTCTTCAGTATACAGTATATAAGTGATTTTCCAGAACCATGTCTTCCAATATACGCAGACAATATGGTTATGTATCTGGTAGAACTATCTCATCAGCTTCCACCCAGCTGTCACAGCACTGTGAAGCAAGTGTGAATTTTCAGAAGTTGTTAAGTTTAAAGGTGCAGTACGTACAAATTGTTATTGTAATTGCTGAAATTGTCTTGTGCTGCTTAGTCTGTATTCGTTGTCATGTTTTGTGTATTTTAGACAAACACCTAGAGATGAGCATTGCAAATTAGCTGTGGCTACAAATGCATTGGTATGTGGCTTTGGTTCATTCTATATACTTGTCCCGATACAAATAAACATTAAATAAATAAACATTGGATGATTTTGCAAAACCTAACTTCCAATACGGAGATAATTATTAGGTACAGTATATTAGGCAGTGGGAAACCGACTATTTAAGTGTATTTAGGCTGATTTTCACCTGTCTAGCACAACCTAACACTCTTTTTGGGACACTTTAGTCAGCTCCTTTTCGTCTAACTACTATATTATCCACTGGGCTGCCTTGCCAATATTTAGGAACTTGAATCTGCAAAAGCATGTGCAGAATGATGAGGCATCATCTAATTTGGACATCTGAGCTGCAGCAGGGTGGTGAAAACACAATAAAGCTTTATTCAGATCATTTGTGCCTATTCAGATACAGACATAAGTCCCTTGTTAATGTGTATAAGCCATTATAAAAGCCCATTCTATAGGCTCCTCCACTCCTAAAGCTTGCACTCTCTAACGCTCCTCTACATTTGTTTCATATCGATAATGAGATGGGTCTTGGAGCATGCATCATTGCTGAAAATGATAATGCTCATTTAAATATACCTTTAGTTTTGTTGCTGTGGTGTACTCGTATGGAACTCTTTTGCTATGCTGTTTTGTGGCTTTACTTGCAGTATTTTTTGGCAGATGTGCTTTGGCTTACTTTAGATCAGACTCTCAGCAGGAGACATCTGACACTGTCACTGCTAATTCTGCAAACCAGTCTGTCTGGAATAAGCTTGTCCTGTACTACACCAGAATTACAGTTTTCAGTTTAATTTTGCATGTTCAGTACAGTATGCCTTGATTGTTTCCCATGGTTTTTGATACCTTGTAGTCTGGCCGCGATTATCACATTTTTTGTTTGTTTCATAAGCCTCTGGTTCAGCAAGACTGTGTATGAAGGCTTTGTTTAGAACGTGAGCAGAGAGCTTAATCTCGTTCATTACATACCAAGATTATCACCAGCTATGGAAACACAGAGGCACATAGTGTTACTGTGTTAAGCAGCACATTGTACCATCAACAGTTTTAATTGTGACCATTTCTTCAGTAAAAAGGAGTTCTAATAAAAACTTTCCATGTTGGATTTTAACTTGGGTGTAATTTCTAGAAAGAGATGTTGAGTGTTTCAAATGTTAATTTCCAATACTTCGAGCACAAGCCTTTAAAATGTAATCTTATGATTGAATAATGTGAGGTGATTTGTTTCAGAGTCTTGTAAAACATCATGTTTAATTCCCAAAAATGTCTTGAGACTCTCTCTGCTTTTTCACAATTCCACTGACTTGCCACTACAGTCTCCCAAAAAATACAGAATTATAATGATAGTACCATCTACACATTTCTTATAAAGTCTGAATCTGATGTCATTAAATGTTAAAATTGTACATGAAGACATAATAGTTTTTTAAACTGGTTTTAAAACACTGCTCTTAATGTGCTTGACATTTCCAGTTAAATTGCAGCATTATAAAGCAACTGTGTCTCATCAGGACGATGTAAAGTGGTAACTTTTTCACATTCCTGCTAAAGAAAGGTGAGTATTTGCATAAAGTTTCTATCAGATTCAACTGGTCGTAGCCTGCAGTACAGAGTGGGAGGCTTGTTATTGGTTTATGGCTCAAATCCAGCAGCTTTTACAATGTCAGTGAATGTGAATCAGACTTTGCACTTCCATCCATTGACAAGTTTCCCCTGAGCAATGCAGTAAACCAATTTAATCCCATCGGTCACAATAGTGACCGTGAAAAACCTTTCCAGTCATAAGGCTTTGAAAATGTTGCTAAATGATGTATCAATGCTTTTCTAGCCAATATTGTAGTAAATGAAATATTTGCAGTGTCAAGTGTTTAGTGTAAGATGTCCACCAGCAGACTAGATGGTAATGATTTGGATCATGTTTGGGAATATTTCAGGATATAAACTAATAATGCCAGTAGAAATTAGTTGCATTTGTCAGATACACGGTTTAATGAGATTCTCCTGCCAAAAAAATACGTCTGTGACGAAGCCCTCTGATGGAAATGGGTATTACAATTATTGTTCGCCTGGAGCAAAGAAGGAAATGGTGTGATGTAAGTATTTATAGAGCGACAAAGCCTGCAGATGGAGGAGGCTGGGGTGGATGGATGGGTCAACAAAACGTCAGACCACGGTTTGTTTTAACCAAGGCCAGGATCGTTCCCTGCCTTAACCATGTGGAGTTTATAGTAACAAAGATGATGGTCAGGCTTTGCAAGTTGTTTCAAACCTACCTACTTCTAGTTAAGTAGTTCTGAAAAATGATGCATCTTGTTATTTTGAAGAACCTGCTGATTTTTAAACTTAGTTTCTGCAACCTTCCATTTTATTCATGCTTATGAGGCTGAACCAGCAAGACTGGCTCTTCAGTCGCACCTAAACACTGAAGCATTTAGCAGTGACACGGTTATCTGCTTCAATTTGTGCCACAGCTTCTCTTTCCTTATACTGTGTTAGTTATCCATATTCAGTTCTGTATACTGTACGTCTTGTGTGATTAAGGCTCATCTCTTTTGGCATTTTGGCATCTTCCCATAAAAAATAACCAAAGTTTTTAAAAGAGGCCCTTATTTTTGGAGTTACAAAGTAAAACTCTCTAGATATAGTGGAAGAAGGGGGAATATGAAAGGGTTGTATCGCGTTCATACAGACCCGATGGAAGTATACATGGAGCTTTCTTATCGTTGTTTCCTCATAATGCTTTGATTACTCACTGTATAACATGTTTTTATTCATTTTTAAGATTTTCAGTTGTTTTGTTCACTCTGTATGTCTGTTGCTTAATGACAATCTTTGAGTCAGTCTGCTTGCTCATGTGTAAAAAAAAAAAAAAAAAGCGCAAATCTCCCTCAGCGGAAACAGGACGGCAAAAAATATGTTTTTTATTCCATAATCTCTGCGCTCTGACTCCACATTATTTGACAGCTGAAAGTTTGTGGGCAGGCAGACAGATTGTCAGTCTGAGACGATTTGTCACGCAGGGCCTGGCGGTCTCCGTTCACTTTCAGACACTCTGGCCCAATGTTTGCACCGCTGACAGGATTGTCAGAGCTATTTGTCACAGCTCTGTTAAGCGATCAGATTGGTTGTGCCCTCTGTGGCCTCTCCTTCTCCTGTCCACAATAAATGGCAACAGTTAAACCTTTTGCTCTTAATCAAATTATCCGCTCTCTGTACGGATGTTTGTTTCCTCCTTTCCGACTTCAATGACATAGGAAGACAGGAGGTCTGCATTCACCGCGTTTGCCAACCAGACTAAACAAATCAGAATGAATAGAATATGAAAAAAAGAATAAAATATAGTTTTAATGGTTTCATAAAGACTTAAACAGTGGGGTCAGACTAAACAAGGTCAGCTGTCTGAAAGCTATTAACTATTTGCTAGCCATAAATTAATGATAAGATGTACTGTATAAATATATAGGTTTAATTATTATATCAATATACTATACTGGATGCCTGTGAAATTGGTCATCTAAAAGCAAATGGCAGTATTATATGCTTATAAAATATGATAATATTAATAAAAACATGAAAAAGTCCCTGAAAAATATATTCTCTAGAGTTGCTCTTGGGATGGCAATGTTGATTACTTGCTGGTCTGTTGGTGTGTCGGTCGGTAAATATTAAAATTTATGAGTTTGAATTTCTTCTCCAAAACTACATAGTGCCCCTTTAAACAATGACATATTATTACTTCAGGTTAATTAATTAATGTTTTAGCAACTATATTCCTATTTCTACAGCCAGCAGGCAGGTATCAATATTAGCAATAATTTTGGCTGTCTAAGTCCATATTTACTATTTTTTAGATGTGATCTTTCTGCTGAACACAGCTACCCTCTGCAGCCTGACACAATGTTAATGAGAGCCGAGAGACTCTCGACTCTATGAGACCAAAACAAGCTGGTGAAAGATGCTTAAAAGCTCTGCGGAGGTGCAGGATCTGGAGATAATTCTCTATGAAATTGGTACCACAAGCGATCCCTTTCACATTCAAAGGAAAAGTTCACCCAAGAAAATCCTGTCATTTTTTACTCTCCTCTCAAGTAGATGGGCATTTGTTTTAAAATGTAAATGAACGACTGAAAAATAAACATAAAATGGCTTCATACAGATTGTGTGATGAATCAAGTCTCCAGAAGCCCCAGATTGATTTGAAAGTATGTTATATACATCCCAAAGCCTAGCAGCTACAGTGAAGATTTCAGCTTTAAAAATGTTGCAGATAACCTCTTTTCAAATTGATTTGGATCTCTGGGCTTCCAGATATGGTGATTATGCAGAGAATACTGCAACACTGCTAGATATTGACTGAATGATTATTTTGGGTGTACCTACCCTTTAAACATCGTCATTTGACGCACTGTTGATATAAAAACATTAGTAAGTGCAGCTGTAATGCTTTCATAGACAGTATACTGTACTGTATTGTATATGGTGTGCATTAAAATTTGGATTTAGCTATATTTCAATAATAACCAGTCCTCTCATTTTACACTTATAAACTGAAGCGTAGCGTATCATACATACTGTACATTACAGAGAATGCTAGGAGTGATTTCGAGGAAGTGAGGGGATAGAGCAATGTAAGATTGATCTAATTTTCCTCGTCACTGATGTAAAACTCAATAGGGATTTGTTGTCTTCTTGTTCTTCCCACTCCCTCTGTGAGCCAGGCAGGGAAATGGATTGAGGTGCTCGCTTGCACGGGATCCTCTTTGATTTCATGCTCTAATCGTTTATTCCTTTGTTTTTTCCTTCGCCTTGGATCAGAACAAGAACCTTTTGTCTGTATTTCTGTACAAATTATACATTTTTACTTTGAAATATTTCCGACCATGCAGCATTCAAGGTCTCAGTCAAACTGAAGGAGAAATACCTGGAACAATGTCATGCAAAGATTTCACCCAGGGCTGTGCCATTTCGGCATTATGACACATTAAGTAAGAAAAACAATGTGTTTGAAAGGAACTTATATCAAACTAACAGCGGCTGCCATCAGATGCACAGTATGATACTGCAAAACCAATGGCAACCAACGTCAGCTTTTATTTCCTCTCCTACCCCCTCCCTCCATTTCTCTCCCACCCCTTATCTCTCTTCCTTTACTCTCATTTCAGAAAATGAACTGCATTAAATTAACTGTGTTGGCATCCACAGGGAAATCAATAGACAAAAAGATTGTATAACTTCACTGTCCCAAATTTATTATTTTTTTTTTATTGAACAGACGAAAAGTTACATCGCCTGTATGGATTTCTACTTTTTTTGCTTTTTCATTGTACATCAAACTAAACAAACTGAACTTGTAGTATAAAACCTGGGCATGGATAGGTGATTAACTAGAAGATCAGATAAAACCATGCACCGGCACACACACACACACACACACACACACACACACACACACAATTATTTCACATAATTAGTTGGTACTCGGTTCCTGAGCACCTTAAAATACTCCCACAGACAGTCGCACAGGCCGGGTTGTTCGAGGTATCAGGGTCATGTGATCGGGTAGCTGCGAGCGAAGTCAGCACAAACACACATCACTGTTGTAGCCTTATCACAAATGGATGAAGTGCTGCATTTTACATGACGCAGGAACCTGCTGTTGCACAACAGCGAGAGAATCTCTGCAATGACAATGTGGTGCTGCTCACTTAAGAATTGATTTGTGGTAGTTATCTCTTTAAAATGACCCTGATACTCATGTTCTGGCCCATTTACTGTGCTGCTGTACACGCAACAAGTTCATGGATTAGAAAAGTAATCCATAATAGTGAGAGATACAGTATGTGAGCACAGAAGTGAGGAGGCTAAAAGAATTGAAAGAAAAACATATGGTCCTCTCACCTTTCGTGGCGTATCTCTTATTTACTGTAAAGCTACTTTTTTTAATAACTTAAAGCATCCCTTCACTCAAAAATGTATAAACTTCCTGTTCCAACAGTTGGATTTTTATCTTCAACATTCTTTGCTAAAAGTTTATATTTTCTTTGTGCGCATAGAAAATCTGATTTTAAGAGGCCAGGTTTGAAGTCAATCCTGGTCCAATACTTAGCATACACAAATGTGATGGAGAAACTTGAAGCCTCCAGGTCACAAACACTGAGAATGGACTTTACGAGTACAGTAGGAGATATATTGAAAACTGACAAATATTTTCAGTTGTATATTTATATATTGTAGAATTTTTAATGAGGAACAACAACAATATGCCATTTTAAGGATGTTAATGCTACTTTTTCCTGCCAAAACAATGTCAAACACAAGTTTTTTAGTATGCCGTAATACATGTATGCAGATGCTTTTTAATGAAAGAGCTTCAAAAGTAATACAATGGACAGGTTCAGTAATTAACTTCAGCATCTACAGTAACAGCCTCAGAGATCTGAGTTCTGACTCCTTGAATGTGTTTGCAGCAAGAATCTATTTTGCCAACAGTCTCTGACACAGTTTACTACACCAACCTGTCCCCTAAAAATATATTTATGTACTGAAAAATGTTGTGTGAGATATGTTTTGGAGGACACAAAATTGCTCACTGGCAACATTTTCTTTTTCCAGTCAGTGAAATGATGAAGGTGTTGGGTTGGATGGTGGGCGTACCTGCATACATTGTGAGGCTACAAAAAACACTTTGGTTAAAGCTATGAAAAGATGGTGATTTTGGTTTCCAATGGGAAAATATGTTTAGTCTTATGTCACTGTTTCAGTTTAACCAGGATCAAAAACTTTCCCTTACTTTAAAAAATGGAGAGGGAGCTAATTTTGTAAGAAAACAAGTAAAGTGCATTGACAGGCTACATTTTGTAGATATGTTCAGTATGAAACATCAGAGGCTGTGATGGGATTGTCATTAGTACATTTAGAGACTTGATGGTACAATGGGAAAGAAAACACTCATGACTAACTCACTTACATTTACAATTGCTGCGTGTTACAAGAATCACAGAGAAGCTTAAGGACTCAGAAGTGGCACTTCACACTGATTGCAGCCTGAATTCAGTGCGGTGTGGCAGGGCTTATTATGCAGGAGGACCACCGGCAGGAAGACAAATGGAGGGTTTTAATGATGTCACTCCTTCCAAGAAATAAATTTATGATGTCATTTTGTAATAAATTTCCTTCGGTGGGCCTGTTTCAGGTGATTTGTGATTTTTGCAAGTGCCATGAAGGAGACAGACGTGCAGTGGGCTTAACAATGGAATTTCCCGAGGATTCACGTCATGGCTTTAGTTTTACCCCAACATCGATCTGATTCTGCTATATAGGCTTCTCTGTTTGAGGGCGTTCTCCTGTGATGTACGGTAGAGCAGCTTTTAAGCCTCTCGTCATATCATTAATTTAGTACAGTACCGCCAACTACGAATCATTTCACAGCCAAGCCATACAATCCTCAAAAGGTGATGAGACATTTTCTTAATTAAGTCAGCTAGAAGCTACAGTAGTTCTCCATGCTCAGAAACGTCAAAGTGGTCATCAGTTTAGGAGCTCCTCTGCTTTAACAAACTGACTGTTGACCCACAGCACGCAGGTTCAATGCTCCACTATGCGCGGCCAGGATGTCTGCTGAATATGTGCCTGCCTACTTAGTGTCAGATGAAAATTAATAGACACAGATGTACTCCACAGCTTAGGATAATCACGTAGCCCTTGGGGCAGTAGGGAAAGAAAACCAGAGTCTAAATATCTCATTAATTCAAATTCCGGGAGGTCACGGCGAGGTTTTGCCTTCGTGGCACTGACATTTTAATCAGAAGTCCGCCCAAGTCTCTATTAATAGAATAATGGAGATTATGATAGCAGGCATTGTGTAATAATACCTTTGCACATTTGGAGTGAGGTTTGCGCTGCTCTCTGGAATCCACCTGTGAGACAGTCCTGCATTGATCGCTGCTCTGCTGATACTGAGAGATATTTCCTCTGTGTTCTGCCTGTCCCAGCATGCGATACACCTCCCATAGATGTGAGTATGATTTCAGCAACATTTAATTTATAGCCTGAGGTACTGCTAAATGGCACACTTATACAGTACATTTGAGCTGTAAAGCAGGTGTGTTGCACCGACAGGTCCGCTGATTCAATAATCCCGTCTTTATGGGGAACATGTTTATTTTGATCTCTCACACTGCTTGTGCTTTTTTCAGTCTCCCACTTCCGTGGAGTGCCACTTCTAACAGCACAAGGGCTGTTGAAATGCTGTGTTGCAACACAGAATACTAGAAGAATGTGAAGCGACTTCAGTGAGATTGAGGTATTAATTTGTAGTATCTGTAATTCATTATTAATTTCACAGTTTCAAAGCTAGCAAATTGGCAGGGGCTGGGTAATGAAGACAGCAACATTTACTAATGAGAGACGCATTCACAGTTTATGTCACTGTAACTGACATAGTAACACATGAAGTCATTCTCTCACAGTGTCAAACACAGCAGGTTGGTCTCTGCAGCCCTACATGTACGCTTCAAGTTTGACGCTCTAGCATCACCTCTAGTGCCACTTGCTTAAGCTTTCCTCTAGTGTAGTAGTATAAAGAGCTGGACAGTCCAACTAAGGAGGTGGGGTGGTCATTTACAGAACTTTCCCTCCAGAGACCAGGGTTAACCTCCTGATTGGGACCAAGAGTGATTTGTTTTGAATTCATGCAAAACAAGTAAGTGTACAAATTATGCTATGACATAACTGGTGACATGTACGTTCATTAAACCTAATGCTAACCAAGTAGTTAATTTTGCTTATCCCTTACCAAGTAGTTCATTTTACCTAATGTTAACCAAGTAGTTCATTTAGTCTCACCCTAAGCAAGAAGTTAATTTTACCTAATGTTAACTAAGTAGTTCATTTAGTCTAATGCCAACCAAGTTGTTCATTTTGTCTAATGCTAACTAGGTAGTCTATTTTGCCTAACACTAACCAAGTAGTTTATTTTATCTAACCCTACCTAAGTAGTTTATCATGCCTAACCCCAACCAAACAGTGACAATTCCATAACATAAATAACATTGCCAAAATCATAATCTGTCATACTATGTGAATTGTTTGGCAGCACGCTTTATTTTGAAAGTCTAACCAGATGTTGCATATAACATATTAGTGCTAACTTGACCATGGAGCCCTTAGGGTAGGTATAGCGTCATAAGTTGAAGTTTGAGGCTGCTGTCCAAGCTGCTGAATTTGACAAGTCGGATGTGAGAACGTGTTGCTCAGTTATGTCTACGATCTGCAACAGCCAGATCAATACTACAGTATATAAATAAGTCTCCTCCGAGACTCAACAATCAATGAAAATCAGGAGAATTCTGAACCATAGAGGGTAAACCACATTGCCTAGTGATGGTGTGTGTGCTCACGCATGTACAGCTTATGTGTTTTTAATTAACAACTTTAAACACATTCATGTTGACTTTGTGAATTGAACCTCATGCGCATAAAGGAAAAAATGTGTCTTGCGTACATCCAAATGGAGGCAGCGCAGATAAGAAGGAGGTTAGAATAAAATTCATTCCTGTTATCGAGGCTGGATTATCCCAGCAGGAGCCCCAGGGGCAGACGCTTTCTGTTGGACCCCCCTCACTCTGAGCTCAATCACCATTCAACCCTCTGAATAAACTCACAATGTGTCCCTCTTTTCGCTGACTACTGTCATTTCACCCACTGAGGCCTGTTTGAAATCCTCTGACGCAGGACCATTTTGTGTCCAATGTAAATCACCTTTGTGTCATTTCATTGATCCCAGTGCACTTATCCAGCATATACTGCCTTATATTATTCTAAGTATCTATTAATATAGTCATATTTGTAATGGTTATAATTTGAATGAGTCAATTTTAAATCTGTATGTCCTACATTATTTGACTTTATTGTGTGTGTATGGCTGCAACAATGCTGTATTAAAAAGGCACAGTTTTTTATGTACTGCACAGTTGTATTTGTGTAACCTTTAAAATGATAATAATTAATTATAAACATGATGACAACATTGCATTTATATTTGTTGGCCTTTGTATTGTTAAATCAGCCAAAGCCACTGAGCTGACTTAATTTACAGTATATGAACCAGAAGAATCAGTTTTGCTGATGCATACAAATGTATATGTATTAACACACAAGGAAACATAGGAAAGTATGTGACTCACAATAGGACCTGGACCGTATGTTAATACAGCAACCTGGTATATCTTAAAGAAAACATCCTCCCTTAAAGGATAACTACCGTTTTTTACAACCTGGACCTTATTTCTGGCAAAATATATGGTCATTTACTCACCCAGATAACTTTGGTGTCATTCGGCGTCGTTCGGACGAAATTAGATCCAGTGTAGCGGCGATATATCCATATAATGGGAGAGACGGGGCAGCGACACACAGCCTCTATATAACGCATTATCTGCCACGAAACTAGTTCATTTCATCAATATTTTGTTATGAAATGCTAGCGCTATTCCCCTCTGAGTCCGGGCTCGTCCGTTATCAACATCCGGGGTCAAACTAGCAGTAGCAGCTACAGGTAAACAAGCCGCGCTGTCGCGGGTGCGCGCGCAGCTCAGAGACGACATCTTCCAGGTCAGAGGTAGTAGGGCAACCTACAGACCCCGGATGTTGACAATAGATGAGCCCGGACTCAGAGGCTAATAGCGCTAGCATTTCATAACAAAATATTGATGAAATGAACTAGTTTCGTGGCAGATAATGCGTTATATAGAGGCTGTGTGTCGCTGCCCCGTCTCTCCCATTATATGGATATATCGCCGCTACACTGGATCTAATTTCGTCTGAACGACGCCGAATGACACCAAAGTTATCTGGGTGAGTAAATGACCATATATTTTGCCAGAAATAAGGTCCAGGTTGTAAAAAACGGTAGTTATCCTTTAAGAATCTTTTAAGAACCTTTTTTTCTTTTTCTTCCTTTCTTTTTTTACTTCTTGAGCTTTTATTTCTCTTCAGTCTGACTGCCAGCTGTCAGGACAGGTGAGGGTTAAGATACGATTGGAGAGGCTGTCTGACTTTGCCAGGTTTGCGTTGAGTGAATGTTCTCTATGTTGCACAGAGAACCAACAACGCAGGGAAAATACCAGAAGACCAAATAATAACAGCAATATTTGTGTATATAAACTAGAAAAACTAAATGCATTGCACATTCAACACTGAAAATCATCAATTAAAGACACGATATTTAACATTTCTGCATTAAAATGTTTAAAAATGACCAGACCTTTCTTATATATTTTGTTGAGCTGTACACTCACATTATCTAAAATGTTCAAACACAGTGAAATCTGTAAGTTTATTCAATGTAATGCTGCGTTTCTTTGGTCACCCATTACTATTTCCCCCAGGAGAGAGTCAGAGAGAAAGGCAGTTGGTGAACGTGACAAAACAAAATTTCAAATACATTTAAAAACATTACCATTTCTGCCTGTGTTAACTGATTTTCATCAGCAATTGTGGTTGTTTAACAATGGAAGCAACAACTCCCAAGATGCCACACTACTTATCCTTTGTTTTGCTTGAGAGACCCCTTCTAACAGCAGAATCACTGTGCGCTTAAAGCTTCTGTATTTTTTTTTTGAATGTCTTTCCTGCAAAAACAGATGGTTCCTGCAGTCAAGTATCTAATAATCAGAAATAGCGTCTGTTTAGAAGGAAGATATTCCAACATCGTTTAAGACTCGTGGCCAACAATATTTCTGCCTTTGTTCGGTCACCATGCTCTCATCAGAGTGGAGCAGACAGCTGCTTTTATAAATAGCTATGATAGAAAGCACGATACATTACCTGACAAATAGCAGACAAAGTCTTTTGGGGGAGACCAAACGGAAATAACAGGTCAATAAAGAGTGAATTTACCAAAACTTTCAGTGAATACTAATCTTGCTCCATGTCTGTTTGATGTGTCAATCGGCAAATGTTTGCTGACATGTTAGCCACATCAATTTTATGAAGTGAGGATATGTGTGCTGTTGTGATAACAGCTTGTTGTCCTCAAGTGGCCAAAGAATCAATTAATGCAGGTTTAAGATAGACATAAATTTGCAGTGTAAAGCAGTAGAGTTCGGTCACGATATTACTCAAATTTCGAGTCTAAAAGCAGAACTTTTGAGCTTCAAAGTTCATTCTTAGAAAAAGCAGAAACAAAATAAGGACAATTTACTAGCTGTTCTGGGGCTTTCCATTACATCACATGATCTTCATCATGAATGAACTCCGAAGCTCAAATTTGAAGCCAGCATGGACAGGAAGTCCTGAAAGCAGGGCTGCCAAAAGCAGGGTCTGCAGGCCAGAGCTGGCTTAAGGCTCAATATTGCGTGAGGTAAAAATTCTCTGATAATATGCAGGGTGCCTCATTATAATTTAGTTGTCAAAGTCTGAGCATAGTAGGCAGAGTGACACTTCGAACAGGAAGTCAGTAAACTAATGGAACTTGGTATTGTAGTACCATTTTTCATTTCAACAATTTAATTCAATAGGTGTATTTGCTTTTGGCAACCATTAAGTTTCAGTTTTGACCTCCAAAAAAAATAGTTTGGTTCATATTCAGCAGAAAATTTGAACAGCTACTTATTATGTCAACATTAATATATTGGTTTATAAAGATATAAAAAATATATTAACATCCATTCAGTTCTGCTTTTTGCACAAGCTCAGGCAGACACATTTAGGTATTTTCCTTTCAGCTAAACTGATGAGTTGAACTACACATTTTAACTGCTAGGATATCTTGTATCAAGACTCAGCTATCATTAAGTCTGAAAGGAAGAGGGTAATGTTGTGTTTAGTTGTTTATTCATGGCAATAGACACACTCCATAACAGGGTATCAAAAGTTCACATGAACAGCTTAACCTGAGCAGGACCTTAACTGGATCGATGCCAGTAGTTAAGTTACTGTGAGCGTGTAAACACAGCTGATGACTCCCCTCTGGAACTACGCAACACCTCATGTATATTTCCTTCTGTTGGCTGCCTCCTCCACAAAAAACCCCAGACATATTGTTTTCAGCCTTGGCAGTAAGTTTGCGCCCTCAACAACAGGTCACACTCATAGATTTTTACTGAGGTACTTGAGGCTGTATTTAAACTCTTTAAAAGGAGATTACAACGTGGTATGGGGCAGAATGAGTCTGGAATAACTTATTAAAAGCTCGGCTGTGGACGGAAGCTGAGAACATTCATAAGTCATTACATTGTCTGATGTTACTGATTACAAATGTCAAAATCTGCCTGAAGATGAAGAGTCACTCTTACGGTAGATATCAAAAGAACCTGATGCTAAATTTAAGAGATGAGCAGAAATAGAGATGAGAGATGATATGGCTTCTATTCATAGAGAGAGGCTCTACAGTAGCTTGTCATGTTGAGAAATAAGGAATATAATAGCTTCTAAACTGAGAAGCCTATAAAATTTCCTTCCGAAAAGTTGTAAATTATTGATATCACGATATTAAATGCAATTGAACAAGGCTACGGATCTTAAGCCTTACTAGCAGTCCCTCAAGGCTGCAATGTCTGTGACATGATACATACATTGTTAAAGACAATATGAAGTAATAGATGGAAGATACAGAAGGAGCAACACACTGATGATTCAGCTATTCTTAAATTGTGTCCCAATTCAGGGTTTCACACCAATTGGAAGCAGAAAAAGGGTAGCATGCAGAACATGCAGCTACACAACCAGTTGGAGATGGAGAAGTTCATTTCAGACAGCAAAAAGAACACTAAATAAGGCAAACATTATTGTTCTATGGCCCATTATAGGGTGACTTAAGGTAATGGTAACGTTAGCTTGGATCTAGCATTTCAACCTACTTAACATTGACTGTCAAGGTGTGCATCCATCATTATGGTTTTCTAAATGTTTGTTAAAACAGTAACAGATGACTTTTCAACTTTCCCCACTTCAAGCGTTTTCTTGTGGTTTTACTGTCGGTGCCAAAAACACAACGTTAGCCACATGGCTACTGCTAGCGCCCTGGCTACAGTCCAAAGAAACAACCATAAGAATCCCAATTTGACCTAGAAACCCTGATCTCAGTGCTATGAAAAGGCACTTTTAATAAAGGCACTATTAATAAATAGGCAGCTTTTGTAACTTACTGATTCTGGAGGAAGAATGTTGATTTTGTACCATCTCAAGTCCAGCTGATAAGGGGAAGGTGTATCTGATATTGCAGTGTTGGTGTTGTTCCTACAACGTCTTAGTTAGCATTATCCCAGGACCTTCATTAAAACTGAAAGATCATGTTGATCTGATTTCAAGGCTTTTCAATTGGTGTTAGTGTTGTTCCTGGAACATCGTGATTAATGTTGCTCCAGGACCATCGTTTCAACTTCTGAAACGGCATCAAAAACCATATCTGGAGCAAGGTGAGGTGGCTATGTGGGTTCTGTATAGAACTCAGTAGACCAGGGTTTGTATTAATTTGGAACATATTATGGATACTGTCTGCCATTATACACCAAGTTCATTATTATTTTTTTTACTTTTTTCAGTTTTGGGGGAAAAAAACAACAGAATTACTTGGTTAGGATTAGGCAACTAAAATACTTGGTTGGGTTAGGGTTAAAACATGGTTTGGGTTAAAATACACGTGTTCGAAAGGTTTTACTTCTCCCAGTTTTTCTGCCTGTGTCGCTAAGCTATCACATTACAAAAAATGTGTAAAAAGAGCAAATGCCAGATTGGCTTCTGTTTTTTTTCTTTTCATTACAAAAATGTGAGTCAGTTTTGATGATGACCCTGGAGCAACATTAATATGATATTGCAGGAACAAGACCAACAATGCAATATCAGATCACACGAAGGGGAAAAACACATTAACAAGGGATGGAATTTGACACAACATCTCCATCGAGTGATTGCCTTGTTATATAAGGAATATGCCCACTCTTGTTTTATGTCCGTTTCTATCACTCTCCTTCTTCACCTTCTTTGCCTCATCCTGCAGTGTACATTGTCCAAAGTTAATCAGTTGTTCCCCCTTTCCTGGAGATAGTGATAGTTTCGGTTATGCAATGGCAGACGTGTTTACTTTGTGTTGCAATGTGTCCTTCATTTTTCTGGGAAGAATCCAGGCCGGTGGCAGGCCAAATAGCGAGTGCAGCGAGGTTTATAGGGAACCAATCTATATGTGGATGGTGATGATGACTTTTCGACAGCCATCACACTGTGTAAGGTATTTCGTATTTACTTCAAGCTAAAGCAAAAAAAGTTGTCTATGGCCAGTTTAAATAAAAAACAAAACAAAGAACAATCAAGATCAACAACAAGCAGTTCCTTATAACGGCGGTTAGCACTCATGTTCGTATACAATTGCTGCAATTGCTCCTGCAATTCCTAAGTGACTTTTATTGTCAAGAAGCCACCTGAAAGCATTTTTCACTGTGGTTTTTGTCGTCATATGTTTGATAAGTCAATGGATCATTATTCTGCGAGGGGACAATGGAACAAGTGGGGGCAATGGTGAGCTGCTGGATGAAGGGTGTCAGATTACAAGCTGCCCACCTCAAACCCCTGCTGTTGTGCGAAAAACGAATTGCGCTGTGTGACATCAAACAGCACGTGCTAAATTTAATTAGCATGTATGGGCTTGCAACACACTGTTCAATCAGTAGTTTATTCACAAGAATAAAAAGGATTTATCAACCTTGGGAGATAATGTTTGTGGCAATCTGGTGAAGGCGTTGAACCTTTGAAAACATGTATAGGGTCACAGTTGGACACAGGAAATGTAGAATTCTACAACCAATATTTTTTTGCGATTCAGTGCCTTTTCACAGACTAAGTTTTTTTGGCAGGGGGGAATTTTAATTATGTTGCTAGAGGAAAGGGAATTTTTTAGAAATAATTTCTTGGGTACCATAATTATTCTTTCCAAATTTCAAGACAGACCGGTCGGCAGGTATTGAGAGTCTTCAGACCCACCGACCAATATTGTGGTGCTTATTGTGAAACTTCTTTTTCCTATCACATGGCATTGGTGATTGAATATAAGCAGCATGAATATTGAAGCAGTTTTCATATTATTTACTCCTTTAGTCAAAAACACCACAAAGAATTTGTAACAGAAAACACAATTGATTCAATCTTTTCTTAGGTAATCTGTCCATTTGTGGTTTGCATTGATCCCTGAAGTGGCAATGTGGTGTGTCAGAATGGAAGAAAATCTCTCGCTCCTAAGCAGGCCACATATTTTGATATTGATTGCGACCTCAACGCTTTTCGAGGAGATTAGCTAAATTACCCTCCCCATAATTGGGACTTGCACTTAAGTAGAACTCCACTGTGAGGGAAGATTTAAAATTCCATTAGTGTCAATGACAGCTCGGCAGTGGGTTTAAGACGGGTCTCGTCTGATCAGCGTCTAAAATGTTCAAGGTAATTGATGATGAAAAAATTAGCCTGCCACTGCAGGGTGATTGATACCAGTGACTCACTAATTAGAGAGCAGCACCCATTCCAGAGGCCCTCGCACTTATACATTGTTGGAAAATGTCTACCCCTGTACTCTCAATTCAAAGAACAAATGACAGGATATCATAATTTTCATTTACGGTGTCCGTATGTGGTCTAAGCTCATAATGGCTCCTGTGTTATTGTAGGACTCTTAGTTCCCTTACATTCCTGACTCCACTCCTCACTATTATTACATCTGATTTGAGCTGATTGTGTCAGAAATACAGGAAATTCTTTGTTTTTTTCAGGTTATTTTTCAACTAAATGTGTTTTTTTGTCTCCAGAAACCACTTATAACAAAATGTTTCTAATTTCTTGTTTTCTTGTAATTTCAGTGTATTAGACCAGTCAAAATTATAACTCAACACATAAATAAAACAATGATTTGAATGTAAAAGGATATTTAAAGGTGTATACTTTTCCTTTACCTCCAAACAGTTGGTAAAATAGAGCAGGGCAGCACCTAACGATTATTTGTTTTAATCGATTAATCTCTCGATTATTTATTAAGTAAGTTTTTTTTATATAAGTAACTTTATATATATATAACTCCCAAATATGCCTCAGTGGCAATACATCCTGACTCCAAGCGTCAGTAGTGAGTGTGATTTTTGATGCAGCATTTTTAATTTCTGCTTTCACTCTCTCAACAGTAGCCTCATATTTCTTCTCCATCAGATCCGTTCACTGTATGCAGCATGACTTTCCCTGAACTGGAGAATCAATATTTTTACTTAACGTGACATGGATTTATTTAATCACTGGAGTCATATTTTTCCATCAGTGTGGAGTGATAAGGAATTACTGATTGTAACAGCACTCACAGACTGCAACAATAGTCTGCAACGTTGGTTTGAGCCATTTAATTTCTTAATTGCTGATAAAGTAAAGGCTGAGCAACAATGTGAGATGATACGTGGCGTAACGTTACGTTTACCAGCAGCAGTGATGCAGGGGGAACAAACATTAACATTAGAATATCAATTACTACCAAGAGCAACACATTCCTCGTGTTTATAATCCTAACATATATTACGTTTGGGTGGGGACAAAAAGTAAACAGGACTTACGGTGCCGTCCTGCTCCTGCTGCCGTCTTGAGAAATCGCCCTGGGGTGCTAACACTTCAAGTGCTCGAGCATGGCACTAAGTACTGCGATAAGCCATTTCTAATTTGCAGAGTTTGCAGGGCACCATGTTGGTCGGTCTCTGCTTGAAATACTCCCACGCTTAGATGATCGTGGCCGAGGTTTTTCGCTTCAGCGTGCTCTACGGTGGAGTCCATGCTCTCATGGTGCAGCCATCTCACATCCTCCATGTTGATGCTCGCTAAGTAAATCGACGCATTTACGTAATCGATTACATTGCACCAGCCCTAAAAGAGTTACTTGAAGACGTACTTCATTATCCTGTTCTTTTTATCTTTCACCAGCTAACTTTTAGTTGTATTGTATTTTAGGTGTGTTCAGTGGAGCAAATCGAGGGGCCTATATTGCTAGCTAGCTCACCTTAAAACACTGGTAAACACACTGAGCACTAGCTTTTCATTTAGCTCACCTGAAGCTGACTTCATTCTGCATAAAACTACACCAGTGTAGAAAAATGGCTCATCCTTATATACTACTTTCGCATCACTGTCTAAGATCCTGTATAAGTAGAACATTTACATTGGAAAAGGGATAAAGAGAAAATGCAACAGTCCAAGACTTACTTCAGTTGTGTGCTTTAAGATAACAGACGCGTATACTTGACGAAGATGTTAAGACAGAGGCATTTACAAAGACGTATAGTGGAGTTGAGGGGTTTATCACGAAGTCGCTGATACAATTTAAGTTACAATGAAAGGATCTTCTAGACACTACAAAATGCAACTCCACTGAGAATTCAAATTTCCTTTTTTATTCATTTCACAATTCACCATTGGCTGTCCTCAGGTGATGACTTCCTCTGGGGGCCACAGCTAATATTTCCGGGCTAACAGGCCTAGACTTCCTCCTCCGTTTGATGGCCATTGTTTACAGTCTAATTAGCAACTTGAGGCGCCAAGATCTGTAATCAGATATCTGCATATGAATGCAGATAAATCAATGAAAGCTAATAAAAAAAGTGATATCGTGGTCAGATGGTAGATGTGGTAGATGATTCTAAGATTGTATTTTTTATTTGTATTTCTACCATTGAGTTTCCCCCAAGAGTGGGTAACTATTCCCAGGGGCCTAGGACAGTGAAGCCCTGGGGCCACTGGCAGCCCCAGCGGGCTTTTGGTTATCATTGTCCATTTCCTACTGCTTGACAATATTTCCCAAACACTACTTACTGACCCACCTGTCCAGCCATCTCACTAATATAACAATCAAGAATGAGTTTTAATTTTATTGAAATCGACTTCTTTTTATCGATAACTGTCATGATCAAGAGAATGGATCAAGCTTTGTGTCATATTTCTGTGACGCTTGACTTAAAAAAAGGTATTCTTTTTATTTTCTTTAATTGTGGAGGGCCTATTCATACACAGGGGCTCCTGCCCATACGATCAATCAAGTCAATAATACTTGGACTATAAACAGACTGCAAATGGAAACCAGAACATTTCTGATACCAAAATCTTGTCCCTTGCCTACAGATTCTGCTTTCATATGCATCTGTTGTAGAAATACCTCACCTCACAGAGTCTCGTTGAAAAATGTACAATTTGGTGAATTATTTTCTTTATAAAAGACTCTGTTGGATGATAATTTTACCTTTTTAAATGTCATTTTCCCACTAATTATTTGCTTTTATACCAACCAGTCTTAACACATTCCTGATGACATGTCATTTTGTTTCAGAGAAATACATTTCTAGATATTTTCTCAGTTTATATTCCAGGTGCCCGTTATGACAGCCACAAGACCCCCTTCCTCCACGTTCACAGTCTCCTACCGCCTTCTCCACCACCGAGAGAGAACAAGGTCTCATCTGCTGCTTTATTTCACACTTCACTTGCCATATTCTTCACCGAGCGGGACCTCCGACTCATCAGAGCCCCACACCGGCTACAGAAATGTTATGCAAATGTTCCCCTGGTCTGTGAAAAGTGAAGAGGAGGGGAAGCATATTTGAGCAGAACCCTCATCCACTCCGTGCACTAGTTTTCTTTTAAAGGGCAAACTATTTCCTAGACGAGGCTGTAATGAAACATCTTTAGCGAAGTGGATATGAATTTCCGCAGAGAAAAATACCAGCAGGGCAACAAGGTGAAGTGAAAAACAAAGAACTCAAATCACTCCAGCTATGGGAATTTAGAAAAAAAAAGGAACCCTAAGTGAAATAAAGTGAGGCTGTATGACTTTATATAGAAGCATCTGAGCAGTAAAGGCAATGAATTCGATAAATAATGAATGTATTTTTCTGGAAAAACTACCATTTGTGCCTGCTGGTGAACTCTGGTTCACCCCAGTGTCACTAGGTGCCCCGTTTTTAAGAATGACCCCGTCAGAAACTTTACCACTTTGGCATCAATAAAATATCGACAGTAAGAGCAAACTACATGCTTAAATATTTACAGGTGGAGTGTTGGACATGATGTGATGTTAACATTATGCGAGGGAGGACTGATGAGGACTTAAAAAGCCAGTAAATATTGATATTGCTTCCTAAAGATGTGTTCAGAGAAAGATTTTTATCACCTGTGACATAATATCACACGCATATAAACGTCACTCCGTGCCATGTGTTACGGTGTCATGTTACTGAACGCCGACAGTTTTGGTCCGTCCTTTGCTCCCAGTTGGTATTGTGCTGGTTAACTCTGCTGCTTTTATGCTCTGAGACACTTGCCACTGGACTGATCTGATCCCTTTTATGCCCTTGGCACTGACACTGGGAAATGAGAGTAAATTAAATCAGCATGGTGAGTGACAGAAGCATTATGGTTCGGGGTTGGCCGTCAGCAGCCAAACTCCCAACAGGAAAGGGGGACAAAAAGTTGAATTACTGGGGCTTTATAGCTCTTATTCATTAAGGAACACAGCTACAACGGATGTAAGCAAATACAAACGCTTTGTTTGGATATGGACCAATGATGTGTTTTGAACTGATATACAGCCTCCGATTTTTTTGTCATTGTCATAACTCAGTCAACACTAAAAACATAATTACACTGATCAGCTAAATTCATTCTTTACACTTGATATTCAATACAGCTGATGAGAGGAAACAGTAACCAGTAGTAGGATGAACATTTTTTATACACTTACAGTTCGGTTAGGTTTACACAAGAAAACTACTTGGTTAGGTTAAGGAAAAGATTGTGGTTTGTGTTAAAAGTATGTAACTAATGTAACTCAACAGAGGTACAGTACATGCATACTTAACTTATGTAAGGGACGTAAGTTAACATACATAAAATAATTCACTGTTGACTTTTGCGTGAACATGGGACACAAGCAGCAGTCTCCTGGATGAATGTGTTGTGTTTTTTTGATCGGGTTGTCCACCCCAACCTCTTCCTCATGTAGACTGTCATTATACTAGCTCACCTGACTTCCTCCATAGTAGTAGTTATTATCAGCACAGCCACTAGAGGTCGTCATCTCACAAAAAACATCAATGTGGTTCATTATAAACTGCTTCCACAGTTTCACAATTCTTTTTAAAAGTTGAGTTCAAAATGGTGTTTGTCTTATAGGTGCATGCATCACAGCCAAAACAGTCATGAAATGTGGTACAGGCAGCCATGGTGACCAGACAATGAATCTTAATCTTAAGTGATTACTCCTGTAGCACCACTGACAGGTGACTTTATCTTCTAATATATCTAAACTTCTGCTAGATTGATCAGGACATAAAGACATTCATGGTCCCTAGATGATGTATCTAAATGACTGGAGTTCTGAGTTAAATGTGTTAGCAACGTTTGGATGGACTGCCATGAAATTTGGTACACTACCTTTATGTTCGGCTCTGAGTGATTGTATTAACTTTTGATCTGCTAGATTTTCATCTAACGCTATCATCGGGTCAAATTTTTATTGAGATACTGATACCGTCTGCTTCAACTGTTGGTCGACTTTTTCGCATGCTTATCTTCCGCTATTATATAAAAAACATAATGTCCCATTTCTGTTAAATGTGTTCATCATTTTTGTTTCTAAAGACACATCAGAACAACTTTACAAAAATCTGAGTCTCCTACTTTTATATACACAACCTCTAAAATCCATGCAATATGGCCTTTGAAGTATTCTATTTTGTATTATCACACTATTTTAAACCTCTTGTTCTGTTTCCACCATTGATTTCTACCAAGACCATTTAACTGTCACACAGCATTTATGTACAGTTCAGAGTTTTGTTTTGTTTCTTTTTGTTAGGATTTTAAATTACAAATCGTGATTGATTATTGGATTCATTTAGCTGCTGGGCCAATATATCATGTGTTTCGTGTTATTTGTTAGTACCATAACTTACACATACAGTATAGGAGTGTAAATGTGGTAAAGATGATTCATTAAAACTTTCAGTTTAAATCCAAATGCAGATATTTGTACAGATATATATAGCAACTTTGTGTTAGTATCACAGTCAACGACTGTCCAGTCAGTTATTACTGTCTTTGAAAGCTTACTTGAATGTGTATAACTTAAATTTCCCTTCATATTAGACTGCTGTGTAAAAAGTAAATACTTGTCTGGAAAAACACAGAAAAGAAGTCGAGGATATAATCTAAAGGTCAGCTATTAATTCACTTCTCCCTGAGGACACGACTGCCAAGGTCTTTCAGCACCATGGCCCTGAGTATTTCTCACCTCTGAAGCAAATGAGCACAGTGTCATCTTACATCTGGATGTGATGGCTTTTATTTTCTCAAAAGCCCCATCCCGCTGTCAGAATGTACACTCTGAGTAAAGCAGTTCATCTCTGAACCTTTGCAGGATCTGCTGTAGGAAGGCTGAATACTAGGGTAAATGCCACAGAGAGTAAAAATGACTTACGCATGTGATTGGAATTTATGCTCAGAGGGTGTTTTTCTTGGATGTTATTTGTGCTTTGGCTACTTTTGATCTTAATGAGAAAAAATGGCACTCCTCGTTCACAAGTTAGCAACGCACGCACACTTTTCACTTCAGCCTGCCAGTTGGTGAACTAATGTTGAAGCTTTTAATACTCAGTTACTGCAACTATAAACAAAAACATTTCATGAGCTGGGGAGGAATATACAGGTTGTGTATTCATCCTACCTTTATTTTATTTGTTTTAGCTGTGGATTTGTAAAGGATATGCCAATAACCTTGTAATTCCAGGGGAAAAAACAACACCACTTTATTTTATGGCACCATTTCACCTTGGTTTCTGAAGGGAAGATTAGAAGCTCTTTCTCCCTGATGCATGCACCCCATTCAGCAGAAAAGTAATCTAAGGTTACCAAACATCAAAACAACCTTGCAGATATGCCCGTGTTCAATACTTAAAGGTGCAATAACTGTCATTGATGTGTCCACAAAGACATCATAATCTTCTATGTTTGCAGTAGTTGAAAAACATGTTGATCAAAGGCAATGACTCAGCATTGACTTCACCATGTGGGCTTTTTGCTTTTTGTCAGGTTTATTCAGGTTTCCTCCCAAATGCAACAACTCCTTAATGTACGCCCTGTCTTCAAACCGTAATCTGTAGGTCTCACAGGATGTGTTCAGTCCCAGTCTGTTGTCCAGCCTTGTTTACTGAAAGGCGGCTGAGACTGGTCAAACTGAGGTTGCAGTGCGAGCAGACTCACATTAGCTAAAAGGGCCACAAGGTTCCACGGCTAATTGAGCTAACTTACTAATGCAAGCTAGTCGCTACAGTCAAAGATAGCTACACCAAAAAGTATACTGGGCAGCAGATAGCCGTTATGCTGCAGTTTTGGAGCCATCTTAGCCATTCCTTACAAATGACATCTTAGACCGAATTAATGTGTGTCGGAGTTGGTTAATCCAGATAAACATTCAAGTGGCAGCACTCCCTTGTGGCCATTGCATAGAGGCAATTAAGTAAGTTAGACAAAGCTGTTATAGAGCAACAAAACCCATATAGGGAGGAGCAGAAGTGGATTGGCGATTCATGAAAATGTCAGACTTAAATAGAGAGACCATTGCTCATTTCCCATTTCAAATCGTTGTCATTTTTTGTTTTTCAAGCTGTTGTTGTTTTTAACTCCCCACCTCCAAAACCTCCTCAATAATTAAAAGAGCATATGCAGTTTATATATAATATAACTTACAAGAGGGAGATTTTGTTCAAAGCTGTGGCAAAGTGTCAGTGGCACCATTTACAGGCCAATAGTATCCCCGATCCAGACTTATCTTATTTGTGTTGGTGTACCTGTAAATAAGCAGAATATGTGTCTGTCTGTGCTCTCTGCCAATGACTAAGCCTGCATAGTAATCGTGTTACAGCTGCAGTGAAAATGCTGGAATGAAACTACTTGCACAATATTGAGTCTTGGCTGCAGAACATGATCTCTTAAGAACTTTCCACTGCAGCCTGCCTCCATCAGTAGCTTAGTTGTTGGGGAAAAAAAATATCACGACAAACTTTAACAAATTGCTGCTTCAAGCAGGAATATTTATGTCCTCCTTTCAGTTTTATTTACAGCTTAAAGGTAAAATGCCGCTGACCTGGCTAAAGCCATCACCCAATGCATAATTGAGCTTGTACAGGATGTGATAAACAAAAGAAAAGTAAAGGACAGCACTCCCATCAAACTGTTTATTCTTGCCACATGGACATTTCGGGCAAGACGCCCTTCTTAAGTGTGTATTCTGGCAAATTCACAGTTAAACTACACAGGTGTGCTAATTACAGGTTATCCAAACCTGCAAAACAGATACACGCCAACAGGGGGAGCTGTAGACAGGGGGAGCTGTATTACCACTTATTTAGTGTTAAATGTAATTCTCCCCCTGACCATAATGTCGACACCAATTATAGTTTTGTATAACCTATAGTTAGCACACCTGTGTAGTTTTACTGTGAAGTTGCCAGAATACATGCTGAAGAAGGGCGTCTTGCCCGAAATGTCCGTGTGGCGAGAATAAACAGTTTGATGGGAGCGCTGTCCTTTATTTTTCTTTTGTTTATTCACTACAAGACTGATTCAACACCCGCTGAAGCTATATACGTGAGTTGAGCGCGTTGTTTCTTATTTACTGGATGTTATAAAAAAGCTTTTGTTCAAGTTTGAAGGAAGATTTGTCTTAATGGCCTAAAATAATATGGATATGTGTGTTACAGCTGAATGTATCAATATTTTATATAAATGACGAATTAAATTAATACATATAATGTGCAAGATGTTGTCTTTTGAGTTCCACCACCTCTACAAAGCATTTTAATGCCTTTTAGATAATTGTTTTGGCTTTGTAACTTTTGGTTTAGTCCTCCAACTTTCGTAAACCTCCGCAGGCAGCTGTTTTCAGCTCTAAAAGCTCTAAACACCTACTCTCTACACTACCTGCCCAACACGGTGCAGCAGACCAACACAGTTACAGGCTAGCTGTTGAGCAAAGTGGAACATTTAGCCTCCGAAGAACCTGGTTTTTCTGTGAGGAGCTGGTGGAGACCAAAACAGAGGTCGTAGGAGAGTGAATATTGAAATTTGTCAGGTCGCCAAAGGCTTGTCACCAAATAAATACAGGTGTTGCTTTTCAATCATTCATCAATTACCAACTGAAGTAATGTTTCTGGCTGTCTAAGCTCTGTATTTGGTCTTTATTGAGGGGAATTGATAGTTTTTAACACTTCAGTGCAGAACTTCCACACGTATATTCACCAGGGCCTTGGAAACTGCGGTGCATGCAGATGCCGCGGCCTCTATCTCCTTCAAATTCTGCAACATTTTTGTTTTAAAACTTTTCTTTGCTTTATTGCTGAAACAAGTATTATCTATGACAGAAATCAATTCAGTAGCTCTGGAAAAGGAAACTCTTTGGATTAACAGCAGTGGACTTTGAAACAATCACTGCCCACTGCATCTTGATCAGCAGACTGCCCCAGGGAGGAGAGAATAAAAGCTGCTTCTGGCTAATGTCCAGTGGCACGGAAATTAAATGGACGAATGGGAGCCAAACAACAGGAAATCAGAGACTGTTGTGCTTACATCTGTACAGAAACCCGTCTCCACCACAACATCCTGGATCAAGCTGCTGCACTTGACGGGCGGACCATGTTCTGAGCTGACAGAGTGCAGGACTGCAGTGGGGCGAGGAGAGGTGGACTCAAACATAGTCAAAGATGATGGACAGTTACAAAAAATGCACTTCAGAATTACTTCCTGGGTGTATACGTGGTTTTGTTTATATGTATACACATAACTGTATATGTTCGTGTAGCATGAAGGAACAACAATTTTCGTTTCTGTGTTGTGTAATTACATATGAAGTACCTTGTTAACTTGTAGCAGCAGCAGCTACATTTTTCTGCTGTTTGGTGTCCTATCATTTGAACTTGTACATTCTGATCTACATGTTAACCGGTGGTGTTTTATTCTTATCCATAACATATTAATTAAAACCATCCAATTTCTTTGCTGTTGGAACATATTATTCCTTCCTCACCATGAAGCCAAGAACCCTTCCAGGAACTGCTATTTTTCAGTGGGATTTTTCTTTTTTTTTTTTCACTGTGGTTGACATTATTGTTATGTGTGACATTATCTTGTTGTGTGCCATTAAGCGCCTATGAGTCGATTTGTCAACACATTGTAATGTGCCAAGTATAAAAGCATAAAGACTGGGAGGACATGTATGGGAATAATAAAAGGCCAAGGGG
Organism: Pagrus pagrus; assembly: GCF_965226575.1. NCBI lineage: Eukaryota > Metazoa > Chordata > Actinopteri > Spariformes > Sparidae > Pagrus > Pagrus pagrus. Next base: position 22,581,558 of record NC_140201.1, on the reverse strand, counting down.
GACAGTGACTCACCCATCTATTAATTGCACTGACTGTTGTCTGCAGCCTGACATTATGAAAGAGAGGAGCAGGTGCACAGCAAACAGAATAGATCTGATATAAAGGCATTGGATAACATTCAGTGCAATGCTTCAACATGAGTGCATGAACATGTTTCCAGTCAGGGAGGCTTCCTAACTGAGGGAGTTATTAGAGGAGAGGTTTTAAGTTTTAATTTATCAATGATTTTTCATGAAACTGAGGAAACGTTTTTTTTTTCCAATTCTTCTGCTGATTTGTAGTAAAGACTGTTGAATATTTCATCCAAATAAAATATTTGATTTATGTGGTCATTTTCGTTGCTGGTTGCACAAGATTTCATTCACATATGAATGAAATATTTGACTTGTGAAATACACATTTTAAAATTGTGTTAAATTTGTACATCCATAAGTTGTTTTTTTCACATGTAGATTCAATCTTTTGGGATCAAAACATGTCACATGAAATTTACTTTTTCACTTGTAAATTCGATTTTCACAAGTGATTGACTTTCTCACAGATGAATGCAAATTTCCATGTAAGAAATTCACAATTTCACATGTGAATTTTATACGTTCATACGCAAAATTGCTTTTTTTCATGGATTAAAATGTCCACATGTGGAGTGGGCTCAACAGTGAACTACATCACTCCAATGTGAGGGGACAGATGAAGCAGGTACCTGCCGCCTAAGAGTCACCAGAGTAAAGGAAAGCCTTCAGTATAGGCTACAAGCTATCTTGGATGACAGAGCTGGTAAGAATCACTTAGTTTTCTTTTACTTCTGCTGAGGAGGTTATCTTTTTCCCCAGCTGGTTGGTTTGTTAGCAGGATAGCACAAATACCACTGAGCGGATTTCCACAAAACTTGGATGCAGGATAGGTCTCAGCCCAGAATAGATCCCATTAACCTGTGTGGCTCTGGATAAAGGGACGGAGCCGGGAATATTTTCTCACTTTCTTTAAAATTGAGGGATAGAGCGACATTTCATTCATTTCTCAGGGAATGGATGTTGATGGAAAAAATCTGATGTAAGTGGTTGGTATCTATGATATCTATGATGTCAAGCTGGTTATAAGTGTTAATATGGGTGCATTTTCACCATAGTGACCAAAACACTGGAACATAAGAGCCGAGCTGTCGTTGCTCTATGACGGCAGAATGAGACGGACTAGTTATTGTTACCAACGCGGCAGTGCACTGCTAGATTGGCATCACCACGCCCCTTACTGTGCCTCTGGATCCACTGAGGCACTTGAGAAGTCACCAAGATACCAGATGAGAAAATAACCTCAGTGCACCATTGCCAGGATAAAGCCCTGAGATTGTGTTTCAACCTCATGGTGTAAATTCTGCAAAGAACAGACTTTGACAAAACACCGGAATGCTCTCCACTGAGTGAATGCCTGTCCATTCACTCTTGTTTAACCTCGGTTTCTATCACTACCCTCTTCAGCTTCTTTGCCTCCTCCGTCAGTGAGGTGCTTTTTCTTTTGCAGTGTAGCATTTACACAGTTAATCCAGTTGTTCCATCATTACCTGGGGACAGCGACCAGGCAAAATAATGCCTCTTCCCATTTTGGCTAGACAATGGCAAACACACCTCCTTTGCTCCTTAAATTTTCTTCCGGAAGAATCAAACCAACCATTCGTCAGCCTGAATATCATAATGAAAGAGGCTTTCAGGGAACCTCTATATGCAGATGGTGCCATTTTTACCTCAGCCATTACACTGTGCAATCAGTTTTTACGTCAAAAAAGTTGTCTATTGCCAGTTATACCTGGACAGAAACTGCTAAAAAGATTACTGTTATCATGGGAGATTATTAAAAAATGTAAAATGATATTTCCACTGTGTTTCACTCTGGCCAGTAAGTGGTTCATGTGTTAATGTACTTAGAAAGCAGTAACATCTGAAATGCATCCTCTGGCCTCTGTTGTTCTGCATTACAGGACATTATATCAAATGCTTTTTTTTTAGCTTGATAGCAGCAAACAGACTATAGCAGTTAAACAGGGGTCTCTCTGTCAATGCTACATACTTATAAGAAATTCATGTTGATTTTATATATTATTCACTATTTACATAATTGATCAGATTGTCTGCGGGCTGTATTAATAGAAAGTGACAGCCAAGATGAGAGGTTTCACAGGGCGACATGGTGGGTTCAGGAAGCCGAGCAGCTGAGTCGGCGCTGATTTAATACGCCGGTTTTCCCCCCGTGGCCTCAGAGTTGGATGGCGTCGAGACCATCGGAGGGTCTTAATGAGCAAATCGAGTTAGGTGAATCACCACCTGTACCCCATCAAACAAGATGATTTCAGCCTCAGAGTGAGTGAGCTCTGGCGTCGTTTGTCTTCCCCTCTGGTTTCCCCGGGATGACTGGGATTAAATGGGCCATATTTATCATCAGTGACAAATGTAAGGGATATGGTCTACCTGTCACAGTGGGAGACGCTTTGATAAAGTCAAACCAAACAAATAATACGCTTCGGCCCTTCAACGACTGACAGGGATTCATATCTGCCGATTAATAATCCACGACAAAGAAAGTGGTTACACATATCATTGTTGCCCTAAAAGCCCAACAGACCTGTAATAACTCCATCTGTAACCGTTTATCATCTTTCCTTTGTTCTTCCTGACTGTCCACAGGCTGTGATCTGTGTTTGATTTTATTTGTACAGCCAGATCAAACTGTTAATCATGATGTTTTCTTCTTGCCTTTACCTACACGTTGCCCATGGTAAAGAGACACAAACGGCGACAAGCAAACGTGCTCTGACAGCAGCGCCGTTACTGAACTGGTGTTAGCTGTTGGTGGAAGAGGGAGACCTTTGATGGCTAATTAGTGCAGGCAGCTGTCAGAACAGTAACGGCAGATATTTGAAAGTTTTGATACGACGGTTATATTTATGCTTTCACAGCTCGCTTTGTTCTCTCAGGGATTATTGGGTTGCAGAGGACGGCGCTGGAGAAGAGGAGGAGAGGAGAGGGGAACATCAGATTTCCTCTTCCCGCGCTGGATGTGACCACATTAATTATAGATCTTGGGAAGCAGCAGTTACGTTCATTCGGCATATTTTTAGCATATGAAGAGGCTGATTTATTTTCTTTTTTAAACAAGGCGACAGGTGTCAGCTCGGTGCAGAAAAAAAAGATACGGAAAGCTGCTTAAAGTTGTCAGATGGTGACATTTTGAGCAGGCTGAGGTGTGAAACGTCTATTTGTGAATTCTTGCCTGAGGCTAAAGGTGCAGGTGAGGGCCCTACATACTGTACTCTGGGTTTCAAGTTGCTATAATATTTTACCATTTATGGTACAATCTGTAAACCTCTCCATCTGTCATTCCCAGGGGTGGAGAGAAGTCTCAAGAAATACTTTTGCTTCAGATTTGCTTTAGTAGAACTGATATTAAAAATGAGCAAAAATCATTTAAATGCATGTACAGTTTGCAGTAAAAGTATGAGAAATACAGTACAAGTCCCAGTAGAGAATCTGTTTTCATTAAAGCAAGATGGAAATTGTTCCATGAGAGATCTCAGCTACTCTAGTGATATGCTGCCTGCTATTTGTTCGTATGTTTTGAGTTTGAAATCAACAGGTGGTCAATTCTTACACATTGTACCTTTAACTATGTACACTTTAAGAATTTGGAAATAAAGCAACTTGCTTGAAAACTAGCCAAAATACTATTTGTAGTCAAATTCAATTCAATAGTCAGACAATTACATTTTTAACATTAGTTTCAGCCCTCGTCTTTGAATTTTCAAAACTCTTGACCACACATCAGTCTTAGTCGGACAACATGGTCACAAAGCTAATGTGACTCATGGAAATTCTAGTGAGAACCAGAAGCTAGCGCTGATGCTAACTCAGACTACACAAAGTTAGCTTGTGAGAAGTTAAACACGAGCGTCCCAAAACATCAACCAGCAGCACAGGAAAAAAGAACAGAACCCCCCGCACACAAGTGATAGAGTGCTGTAGGGATGACATATTGTTGTATGCTAGCCCAGAGGTTAGCACCGCCCTGGTTCCCTAAATGGACTTGCAATTCTATAGCACACTTGTACACTGACTGCAGTCACAACCCGCTCTACCTCCTGAGCTACAGCCCCCCTAGAGTAACGTTAGCATGAAGATCCTTCTGCTTGCTGCAGGTTAAGAAGAACTGCCCTCATTGTGGAAATAAGTACATTATAATAATGAATGTGTTAAACATTGCTATATACAACAAACTTCACTTAAATTGGAAATAAGCAAATTTTCCCCTTCACACGTGGTGTTACAGTCAGCGCTGCTGTGGCAAAGTCAGCATTAACAACATGGCTACCGCTAGCAGCGCGACTACTGTCAAAACCAAAAACAACCATGAAGCCAAAACACTGTGCTTTTCTAACCCATGTGTTGTGCTTCAACCTAAAACTGTGTGACAACAGAAAAATAGCACCTTTCTTTAAAGTTAACTTATCTACTCACTGTGGTCCGCCAGCCCCACCAGCACCACGCTGAGAACACTCCACAGAGACAGGTGCATGAGGTGCAGCTTGATTGGCAGTGGACCAAACCACTGCGAGGCATATGGGGGGGACCAATCTTTAGAAACTTTAAAAACACATCGTTCCACATCACAATTAGCAAATGTGTTCATTGCATATTATTATATACTTACCCGATTTCTGCCTATGCCTTGAAATTCCGATCTCAGTGCTCTGAAAAGGCAGTTAGAAACCTGTTGTTTAAAGCACACATAGGCAGGTTTTGTCACTTACTGATCTAGTATTAAGAATGGCAGTTTTGAACTGTCCCAAGTCTCTGTAGTAAAAGGAAACACATGTCAGAGAGGGAACAGACTTTGACACAACACAGGTGTTCTCCAGTGAGTGCGTGCCCATCTGTTCAGTCTTATTTTACCTCTGTTTCTTTCACACTCTTTGCCTCCGTCATCAGCAGGGTTCTTTTCCTTTTGCGGTGTAGAGTTATTCCAGTTGTTGCACCATTACCTGCGGATAGCAACCGGGGAAAACAATTCCTCTTCCTGTTTTGGTTGCACAATGGCAGGAAAGGCTTCTTTGTGCCGTAATTTGTCCTTCACTGGAGGAAGGAAAAAAAAAATTGAGCCCAGTGGTAGACCGAATAGCATAAAGCAAAGGTTTTTTTTGCTTGTTTTTTTTTTTTTCCAGCACCCATTATTTGTGTGATTTGAGCTCTTTAAGGCCAGGCAACAACCTTCCATGATCTACCGACAAGGTATAAAACGTTCTGGTGTGTTCGTGCGAGCACGTCTCACTGATGATGACCCGTCTAAGCCTAGTGGTCTTGCACTTTGTTGGCAGTCCCTTTTGAAGTGACTAATTTGAAGAGCTAGTAGGCGGATACATAACTTTGCAAATCTACCACACCGTATTTACTGTTTAGGAAGTAAAAAGACAAAAATTGTGTTCACCTTTTGAGTACCAGCATCTCAGAGCAGTTATCATTTTGGAGCACTTGTGTCTGAGTGCTTTCAAGTGCTCCGGAGTGCTTCCGAGCACTTCCGTTGTTCCTTTGGTAGAGCACTGAACCCTTATTTTTTTGGTCTTCGTTTTGTGGGGGAACCTTTGAACGGGTTGAATACAGCATGGGGTTCTTAGAGAGGTGCTCTCACGGTTTTTGAGAGAAGGTGAGGACCCAAATGCCGAAACACACGGGAGGCTGACAGGATTTAGGAACTAGGAAAAGGTGAGCTTTAATACACAAAAGCTGAAATACAACAAAAAGGACAAAATAGCAACAAAAGCAAAGTACAAATCAATGAAACCACAAGGAACAAAAAACTAGAACATACCATGAGGTCAAACAGAGAAACGCTAGAGAACACTGGAGGACGCTGGGCTGAAACGCAGGAGGGAAACAGAATGATCTGACAAAGACGAGGGAGCACAAAGACTACACACACACACACACACACACACACACACACACACACACACTACCAAGGGATGAGGTGCAGGTGGAGTGAGGCAGGGAGAGGACAGGTGAGGGAAAGGAACGGAAAAACACTGGAAGGAGGGAAAACCACACAATGGGAGGAACTGAAAAGCAACACACGACACATGAGGGGCACAGTTTTAAAATAAAACAGTAAATAACAGAATCACAAAACCAGGACCATGACAGGCGCCGTTCTAACCAATCAGGGCCTCAATAAGGTGAGGGCCTTCAAGAGCCCTACAACAAAAAAAACATGATTAATGCTCCAAGTACATAATTAAAATTGGCTGAATGGATAGTTGACAGACAATTGGTGGCCCCTCAGCCTGTGAAAAGTGCAAATGATTTAGCCCACTCAGACTAATAGGTTGGACAAAAGTATACAGACTACAAGTGCAGCAATTGAGCCTTTGTTGATAGGAAGAAAAGGTCCAGTCAATCACATCTGCTTGAAAGAAGTGAAACAAGGCTGCCAGAAGAGTGAAAGGTGAAACAAAGCACAGCAGTGTCACAGATTTGCTTTTGCTTACCCATTTCATTAATTATTACTCTTAAACTACAAATGCATGTGCCTAGTTGTTGATTCATGTGTGAGTTTGGTTGTGTTAAAGGGGAACTCCATAGTTTTTACACATTAAAGTCTCCTAACACGTGTTTGGAAGCACTATTGCAAATGTAGAAAAAAAAGTTGTATAAAGCCTTTGGAGCTGCACAAAACTGCCTCGACTGATGTCACTTGAGTCAGCGTCTGCTGGGGCTGAAAAGTACAAGTTTGAAAATGGAAAAAGAAGTGAAGAAGAAAGAAGTGATCTTATCAGACCTCTGTAGCTCCATCCTCATCTCTGCCTGAGGCGAGAGCAGAGCTTCTCAAATCCAGATCCACGTTCTGGTGTCATTTACAGATGCGCTGCTTCTCTCCATATCTACGCCTTTCTCCTCAGCTGTCTGTGTCAGAGTCTGACACACACACACACACACACACAGAGGGACTTCATGGTGCATTCAGGTGCCCCTCATGAACTCAGAAATCTGTACTCGACTGGCCTAAGAGGTTATTTAGAATGAGAAAGTTTAGATTTTTCTTTGTTAAAATACACATACATCTGTCAGTACTATCTTGTTCTTTCATTACAACACTTTTAATAATTAGATGCATAAGTAATAACAATATCCAAATCACTTCTACATGTGTGGGCTAATTTTAAAAGTTCTATTAGCCTATCTCAATGTGATGTATTATTATGATTATTATATTGGCAAACGTTGCAGACCCCTGATCTTAAACTGCCAATAGCTAGACACGCTTTCTGTTTCACCATATCATTATGAAGTAAATCTTGATTGTGCAGTGTAATGGATATACAATAATGAAAGCGTCAGCATTTACATTGGTTCCCTATAAACCTCGCTATCACTGTACAATTTTGTCTACCATCTGGCCCTTAGCCAGCCGGGAAAAACTTCCTGTAATTTCTATTATAGACTAAATGATTGAATAAACTCACCTTTGGTCCCATGTTGTTGTTATTTGTGACTCATTGAGGAAAACAGAAATGTTCCAGTTGTCTTTGCAGCAGCGGCTCCAACAATAATGTTAAGTTGACACTTTAAATGAAAATAAGATAAGACCTTTGAGAATTAAGTTTGAAAACCCCTGGGCTCTTGAGGCTTGAGGCTACATTAGCCTCTACTAGCACAACACAAATCTCTGACTGTTGTATCAATGGTTGAGCTGCTTTGTGGGTAATGTAGGCACCAGGTTTGCACAAGGAACAAGAAAGGATGGAATAAGAAAGATTATATTGTTGGTTCTGCTGCACTGATTTTGATCCTTTCTTTTTTGACTTTTGTGTTTCAGAAAATGTTATATGGATGCATTAATAAGTGGGTGGAGCAGTCTTTTAAGAGTGTTATGGGGCCCAGATGCCTGTCACAGGCCCTTTTCACACTGGAGAGGCCGGCCAAGGAGTTACATTAAGAATCCAGTAAGCACACTCTTCAGAAGGTGCTACTCGTGTAGTGGCAGTATAATTAATGAAAATGTAGATTTTGGTGTTGTCAGTGTAAGGCAGAAATTCATGTGCTCTTGGAGACAGAGTCCACCAATTCTTTAGCTTATGTAATGAACATTTAGGGAAGTCATTTTCCAATTTGCTAATTACACATTCAGGCTGTTTTCAGCTGGCACTACCATGCGTCTCGGGTGATCCGAACACAGGTGGACAGTTCTAAATCAAGTGTAAACAACCGCCAAGCCACATTGTGATCCGATTGCTCAAACCACTTAACGAGGTAGTCTGGGATGCATTGAACCACATGTATTCTGTATTGTAGACGCTAATGTGTCCTGGTGTGTCCCCGCCAAGGACGCCATCAGTGTGAGCAGAATTGTAATGCAAATGAAGCGTTTTGGCTTTTCTTACCTGCCACTGTGAGCAGCAGGTGTTTGTGAACACACTGTTTCAGCCGATTCCATTATTTAACTGGTAACCGCAATATCCCGAGACTACCTTAAAAGTCGCACAGTTTTAAAGACTTGTTCACTGAGTAGAAACTTACAAAACTTTGTGACACGTCCACAGCAAATTTAAAATCATTCCTGCTTTCCTTCTCTCTTAAAATTCGGCCTTAAGTGCAATATAAATTAAGTTGCTTCTTTGCTTATCTAAAGTGTGTGCCTTACCTGCCAGCATTTATTTAAAAGCTGTTCCATCATTTTGACCAAATGTATTAAATCTATTGTTTGCCTGTGGAGACAGTCCCCAGACTCCCTTAAAAAAATTCTGAATTTTGTGAGGTGTTGAGTTTGGAGAAACATAATAAACTTTGCGAAACATTGTCTGTGACAAATTCTTAATTATTTGGGCATTCTTGTAAATTCGGCTCATATTATTTCTTTCTTTGTTGAAGAAATCGGATCGATTTGTCACAGTGATGTTCGTATTTATTTCCAAATAGAGCGGGAAGCGAGAAGACACAGGTGGAAACTCGAAACACATGCTGAGACACATTCTCATGCCAGGTAACTGCTGTACTTGGAGCTGTGCACCCAGGATGCATGTTAATGCCAGGTACAAATATATTAAAAATACACAATTTCAGCAGACAATGCCTAAAGACAGTCTGTCAGTACTTTCAATTGTATTTCCAGGTGGAATCCTAAAAGGACAAAATGATAAAAACAAAATGATAAAATGGTTTTGGGTGGGTCAGCCAAGTATAATCTCTGAATGGCAAACACTAATTTTAGCACGTAATGGGATAATAGTATGTAATAACCAACAGCAATTTTGTAAGAGAGAAGTGTTAGTGCTGGAGGAATCCCAGCACATTATCTGAATGGCAGTAGTAATTTGTGCCAGCCCCATGATGTAGAAATTTTACTGATTAGTGAAACTATCTTTATGTAGTTACTCATTAAATAAACAAGTATCAAGTGTGTTTACTCTTAGACGCTGGTTGCCAGAAGTTTGTGTCTATTCATAGCACGTCCATTAGACAGAGCTGAGTGACTAATGGATGAGAAAGCAACTTACCTGATTTTGAGGTTGCATTTTATGAGGCAGTGCTGAGGGACTCTCCCATTCTCTCATGGTGCTTCAGAAACGATGAGGCCATTAGGACTTGGCAGAGAACATGATACATCCTAACTCTAATTTGTTTAGTCCAGGGATTAAATTAACTCATCTAAGAGCTCATTTGCAAAGGAGAAGATTAAGTCCTAGCCTCTCTCTAGTGTTTTCTCGTGTCACCTTGGGTGGAATTTCCTCTAAATGTGGTGCAAAATGATCAATACCCTGAGTAGTGTAAAATGGCAGGTGACATCCTCTGAAGGGGAGATGCGATAATGGAACCCACACCACGTCTTATACCAGCGGCATGTCACCGGCCTCTTCCTCCAATCTCTCCTGCGGTCGGAGCACGGTGTATCATATCAGCTGATTGTTTTCAATGTGACTTTGATTGATATCAGATCCACGCTGTTGTCTGGTTCACAGACCAGAAGCCGGCTCTCAAGGGGTATCAGTTACCTGCGAGTCACCACATTACCTTTGCTACAACTATACTTTGATGCATGCGATGGCACCAAAATACCCCACATCTGCTCCATCTGCCCATGCAGGATGTGTCATGTTCTGTGGATCAAAGAGAGTGAGGAGTCACTTGATTTTGACGGATCAATACAACCCTTAGGGATGTGTCCAGCAGTGTGACAGCTCAAGTATGAACCGTTTATCTCGATTTCTATCACTCTTTCATTTTTTTAAACTTTTTTTTAGCACAAATGGAAAGCAAGCAGGCTCTGCTGAGGTTTTACTTCCTACATTGAAGGTTAGGTAAAGGCTATGAAGGTAACATTTTTGTAAGGGACGATTCATGGCTACAGGAAACTACTGCCAATATAGAATATAGTCTGTGTAGCCAGTTAATGTATTGATGTAGTAAACAGAAGTTTGTGTTCCGTCATGGGCCTGCCATTAACATTTGCCTTTTGGTTAACCCTAACCCATGATTTTTCCCTTACCAAAGTGTTTTAGTTGACTTTATTACACGGCTCTATTGAATGCTGCTCTCTGATTGGTCCATCGCTGCGTTCTACGGTCTGTTATTTCTGTATAATGACCGTCGTCAAGTATAACAGACCGTTGCTAGGGACGGCGCTCTGATCCGCCCCTGCAACATGTAGCAACATAAGCAAGACAGCTGGACTTTCAACGCGTTACACCAACCACAGCACGCTGTCCAGCTCCTCTCTCAGGCCCCGAAAGTGAAAGTGAAAGTTAAAACTTTACCGAGCGATCCTTGTCGCTGCTGAATCATTGTGGGTGATTATTTATTATTTATTTCAGTCGTAAGGCCGTGTAATAAGCGAGATAATGTATAGTTAGTCGGTTGTTATGTAGAAATAAACCCCTTCAGGTTGTATGAATCCCCTCCACTTCGCGTCGGGGTTCCATACAACCTGTCGGGGTTTCTTTCTCCATAACAACCTCCGAACTATACATTATCCCTTACATAAATAACATTAGACAGTAAAAAGAATGAGAAGAAATCATCTCCGTCTCCTAGCAACACACTCATCAAATATGGCAGCTTGGTCAGTGGCCTTAGGCTTCAAAGTATTACGCTCTACCTACCCCTCTAGTGTCAGATATTCATGTGAATGGTTCTATGGTGAGCAATAATACATAATATGCAATCTCCGCAGACATATCTACTCAAGTAGCATGCTAGCCAGCTAGCCCTGTGCCTGAAAACCTCAGTCTAAAGCTCCTGTGCAAGTGGTGTAAACACCAACACTCCCCCGGCAGTCCGGCTAGCTGCACTGCTAACAGAGCTAACTAGGTAACTGTAACTACAGTCATGGAACAGGATACAGTTGGCAGCAGGTAGCTGTTACTCTGGTGATATGCTGCCCCTATTTGTTGGCAGTATGAATTCAACAGGTAGACAATTCTTCATACTGCACATATAACATTCACAGACAGTCGTGGTTCAGCTAGGTTTAGACCCCAAAACTACTTTGTTAGATTTAGGAAACGATCGTACTTTAGGATATAATAACTACTTTCGGCCTCGTAACTTACTCAAAGTAAGTTACGTTAGTGACGTAACTCACGCCACGTAACAAAGATGCACGTACGCCACTCACTGCACATAAGTTTGTTTGTTATCCACATTAACTTAATTAGATAATATACTGGTAACTTAAAAACAAATCACTCTTGACTCTTTTGTCACATTCAGGAGAACTCCTGTCTCCTGGGGGGGAAAGTCCCATGGATGACTCACCTGAACACCCCAACCACAGCCCAAATTAGACTTTTCTCGCTCTTTATAGTAGTGCACTAGACTGCAGATTGGCTTTGAATGACATTAGCTAATGCTATGGAAACACAGGGCTGACTACACAGCTAATAATTATCTTATAATGCACAACAACACTCAACAGCAACATTCAGTGCCCAGACAATCTGCTCCTACAAATTGGCGTTTTTGTCTCTATTATGATAGTTTGTGTTTGATAAAGCTCAGGATAGACAGACACAGCCAGAATAAGCTACTAAATTCTCTTCTCATTCTCTCAGGGTGAAAAGGCCCATCTGATCAAACATATGATTGGTTGCCCTTAAAGAGAGAAACAGTGACGACACCAGCGCCTTCCTGAAAAGTCAACACAGAAAGTCAAGACACGCGGACACATCTGCAGTCTGAGGGTCAATGGGTTAGGAAGGATAACATTTCAACTTAAATCCTTTTTCATTCTCAGCTATGGTCAGTGCACTGGCTCTACAGTATTAATGCATATTCACATTTCCCATTTCATTGGCTAAATAAAAAATACGTCACACCCCGTCTTTATCTTATGTGACTGAGTGGATATGTGGAACCAGGTCTTGTTGGTTCAGGGTTTATTGTCCCTACATCAGACATCAGCATGCTACAACAAAGCCTTTTCAGATGGTGGGTTAAACATAGCATAATAATTAATATCAATTAGTCAGTTCTTTTTTGGTGTGCTGTGAAGTTCCTGGCCACATCCTGGAAATGTGGGAGTATTGACAGTTTATCAGATTAGTGGAGGCCCATCCTTTCATAAACTGGCCATTTGTCATTAACCTTTTATTTAGCGTCCTCTGTGAGGCTGTGCAGAGCTGTTCCTTGACCCACACGTCTCATGGTCAAAGGAAGGTCGAGTAAAGTTCAGTTCCCCCTGTGAAAGATGTGAAGCGGAAGTCACCTTATTGACGACAATAAACATTTTACTGATCCAACATTTTTGTTACTTGCCAGATGTATTAGTTAACAACATTACCTCATTATGGTTATAGTTGTCTCTCCACCTATTGTTATCTCAATATGTAATATCTCTACGTGTCAAACTTCTGACTGCCCAAGCTATAACCTGTCTCTTAAGACATACTAATATGTTGTCCACATGGTTTTTGGACCACTTCAAGTCATCCAACTGTGACACTGATTTTCCCTGAAGCCTAGCCTTGTAGGAAACAATGAGTTCATTACGGATTTCATTTTGGTCCTCATTTGTGGACACCTGTCTCTGTCATCTAGGGGGTGCAAGAGCAAGATACATTAGTGCAAAAGCAAGATGGTTGCCATCTCAGTCTCCTACAAATCCTTGGAGAAAAGTGGGCAAGGAACTTTCAATTTTAATGTTAAAACTGGTTAATTTATGCTTAATGACATTTGTAGTTGGAGGAGGGATAAAAAAAATGGATGCATTTTAGTAATAGCTAGGATGGATCTAAACAGACGGTCCTCATTTGAGGACATTGAGATTTCATTATTGATGATGTAGCTAGGGAAGATTTGGAAAGAAATCAACAGTTACAAAAGTTTTATTTTTATTAATTATGTGATAGATTTACATGGAATATTTCTCTGTCAGGAGCAGGAAGATTGTTGAATGCATTAGTAGGACAGAAGTCTGAGGTGAGCAAATTGTCTAAGGTGATGCTGATGATCCTGGTGTGGAACGACTAAGTGATCAAGATTATGAATGACGATGAACACCAGTAACAATGAACAGTTTTATACTTTGTTACAGTTGTATATGTTGTTACACATTGGTGACTTTATTATGTTATAATAATGCCATCGTCCCCATATGAGGAACCCCTTTCCTGTTCAGGGATGATGATAGTTTTATACTTATTAGGTCCTAGTAATCCCAAAAAGCTAGCAGAAATATAAAAAAAAATGCATACCAAACAAGAGCTCAGGTCTCAGTAGCTTAATGTGACCACAATGGGAGACAAAAGATGCAGTGCTCTGGTTCTGTGCAAATATGCATTCTACAAGCTAATATGAGGCTTCAGTAGTCTCAGTTGGACAAATCAAGAATGCAGCTCCCTACGCACAGTCTTTGTAATGCAAAATTCCCTCATTGTGTTTCCATGGACAGTGTTTTCTTGCTGAGCTGGAGTGGAGGGACACAACCTGGTAATGGCAACAGACAACATTTGATCTGGCTAACTTGGGATATTGAAGACGCCTGTTAGCTTCAGCTGAACATGTTTGCTATGGTCACAAGGTGGACAATGAGTGCCGGCAAACAGGAAGCGTTTGCCATGGACCCTTTTCACGGCAGACATTTTGACTTGTCAAAGCATGAAAAGCACAGGTGTGACAAATAACGTTAACGATGGCTCTGCTCTACTAAGTGTTCCAGTGAACCATGTCAATGAGTGAGCATGAACAATACCAGAGCCCTGAGATGCAGTGATCGTTAATGTCACAGATTCCACCTGTGCTCTTCCTGTTTCCAACAAGCGAAAATGTTTGCCGTGAAAAGGGTCTACTGTCAGCCACGGCGGCAGTGCAGCCTCTCTCTGTCCTTGATGCTGCTGACAGCGGCGAGGCTGAAAACGATGAAATTGAATCAAGCCACACGTAGTTGAAGTGTTTTCCATCTGGTTTTCCTTTTTGCTTTTTCCGTTTAGAAGCAAAGGCCAATGGTTAGAAGAAGAAATCATAAAAGCATAAAGTTATTAAATGAAGATGTCCTTTAATGGTTCCCTTCCCATTTTATCATGACCTATTTCATTCATTGTTAACAGTAAAAAATGAAATCGGTTGGCTTAGATTTCTCAAATAGTCCAATGTTTATTAATAATCTCCTGCTGCTTTTTTTCAGTTATTTATTCTGTTTAGTGTAGTTGAGTTTGGCCCATATTTGGATTTTGCCCTACAGTAACTGGAATGCAGTGTGCGTTTGAATTATAAACCCAGATGGTCTTGACTATAACTGTAAATGATTGAACACGGACTGCACTTATATATTAGTGCATTTCTATCTAAATGGACAAAGTGATTTACATCCATTCAGTCTTTCACACACACACACACACACACACACACAGAGTGTAGCAGAGCTGCCAAGAAAAGGTGATATGTGCAGGCCAGTTCAGTTCTCACGAACACCCTCGACATGTGGACAGGAGGAGCCGAGTATCGACGTGCAAAAACCCTGTGATTAGTGGACGACCCGCTCCACCTCCTGAACCAGTATCTGTACTGCACAGTATCACTGGACAAGCTGCTTGTGTCTTGGACAGTGTTGGGCAAGTTATTTGAAAACTGTAATTAATTGTTAATTACACATTACTCATTGCAAAGGCAATTACATTAGTCTACTAAATTACTCGGCAACAAAAGAAATGTACTGGAAGTAATGCTCATTCATTTACTTTCGTTACTCAACTCCAAATCCTCCACAGTCACACGCTGCATGTATTTCCAGCCTGTTCTCAATCCCAATGCTTGAAATACAGCAGCCTGGTCCTGTGCTTCTAAGTTTGACGCTGTAGTTAACCCTCTAGTGTCACTTCTTGAAGAGCCCCTCTAGTGCTGTAGTATAAAGAGTAAAAAAAGCCAGAGTGAGGTGGGCAGTTGGGGTGATTGAATGGGTCATACACTGGACTTTTCCTCTTGAGACCAAGGTTTGTGACCTGGTTGTGGTCAAGAGTGATTTGTTTATTTGTCATTTTGGTCACACTGAGAATGTGTTTGCATTTCATACATGTAGAATATAAAACTACTAGATTACAGTTAACCGAGTTGACAGTCCCACCATTTTGAGGGATTTACTGAGCATTTCTGTCGATATCTGGTTGGTGTTCTTTAAGGACAGAGGCCGACGGGTGGTTCAAAGTAGGAATGTTCAGATAATGTAAACGCTGCATGGATCAATGCACTGTAGAGGCAGAAGCAGCAAATTGATTATAAACAGGTTATACAGCGATGTTCACACCATATGGCCTTGTGAATATTAACAATGTAGCTCCTTATACTTACAAGCTATTTAAACAGATTAGGCGACCAGAGCAGCACGACTGCTGCTTATTAACATGTAAGCCAACATGCCACAGCATGTCTCTGTATTGTAGTCAAGTTGCACTGTATCTAAAAATGTCATCGATAACACAAATGATTCTCGGGCTGCACATGTAACTGTCACATTGCTGCCTGCTGATGCATTCTCATCTTGTCAACAACATGTCCCCACATTGCATCAGTCTTACTGTAGACAAGCATGCAAGTGGCAAATCAGCCTAATAGTATTCAGCTATCTAGAGGCAATCACAAAATGAACATGCTGACCAAGCCAATATATTATTACCAACCCCATTTGGGTTCTTTTCATAAATATAAAAATAGATTTTTTTTTTGTCATGGGTGAATGTAGAGTGGGAATGAAGTAACTCAGGTATTAGGCTGCACAGATATCTCTGCATGTATAAATGAACAAGCACGGTCAACAAAAACATGCTGTGATTCCTATCAACGGAAAATGCGGGCAATTTGTGTAGAGGCAGCCTTTTTTTTTTGTCAGCTCTATTTGCTAGATTTCCATACCCCCCGCCCCTGCTGTTCCCACAGCCCCCTCTCGCACCGGCCAGCAGGAAATAGGCATTCAATGCTTTCTAGATGACTTCCTGAAAGAAATGAATCTCTCATGGAAAATGAGAACAATGAATAATGAAACGCTGGATGGGATGTGCCTGACCCATGCTATTCATACAACCTGTGCCGTCGCAGAGAGCCATGTATGAAATTGAAGGTTGTGATCACAGGGCTGGAAAGAGCCATGGGTAGGGCCATTAGAATGAGGGGGAAACAAATAGGTTTTCTTGGTGCACGTATAATCATTTGATTTGGGCTCGATGCAGACCAGAGCGCTTCAGTCAGGATAAATCTTGCATTTTGCAATTGTGAGATAGATTATATATTTTTCCTTCATTCATAACATCCTGCATTTCTCCTGAACAGTGGAATTTTCAATCACAGCCGCTTGACAACTATTTCAGGCTGCGTAGAATTGAAAAATTGATATAAAAACTTTACCCCGCCTGCACAATATATGCAGAGTGTAACTGAATGCAAAGTTCCTCAGGGAGGAATAATACAGTCAGAACTGAACAGACCATTTCCACTGTGCACAGCCACTTTACGGCTGGCAAAGTGTCTTAACAACATCATAACCCCACAGAGAAAATAATCCGCCAATGACAGCAAATACAGCTGTATAGCGCCGGAAGAATGCCAGCACCAGGAGGTTTTCTGGGTTATGAAAGCCTGCTTCTCTGCCTCACATTAGCCTCAGCAGGACGGCCAAGAAAAAGCAATGCAAAGAGAAAAAAAGGAAAAGTTGCTTGCGCCATTTCTAAAAAGGAGTCCGACCACAGCCCTCCAGCTACCGCTGCAATCCTGACATGAAGGAGTCAGCTTGAGCACTTACAAATCTTTCTAATCCCTTTCAACATAGAGCAGCATTTGCCAGACCCCTGCTCCTCCAGGGTCTTAGAGGGAGAGAGAGAGAGTGTGTGTGTCTGCGTGAGTGTGTGTGTGTGTGTGTGTGTGTGTGCATAGGTCTGTCAGTTCGGGCAAGTTAGGATGTGCGAAGGACTTTTGAGAGTCACTAGGAGGAGAGACGAAGCACAGCGGCTGCTCAGTATGAAACTCCATACTGTGCTGGAGAGCTATCATTTACCCTTTGGGTGTCTGGGTGACTTACCGCCTGTGTGTTACCAAAGGCTGTGAACTGCAAGATCGAGTAATTACTGAACACTGTCGAGCCTCCTGAGCGTGTGTTTCATGTCACACATTCCCATTGAAGTGAAAGACTTCAGTGCTCATTTGGCTGTGTATAATCATATTGAACATAGAAGCAGGGGTGCCTATCTGACACCCGGCGTCGACTGCTGTGTTTCGGGTCACTGAGCGCTGTTTACGAATCATTGATTTTGTTGTACAACAGCGAAAGACACAAGGCAAGGCTTCGCCTCATCACGGACCGTCCTAGTGTGGCGCCAACAAACAGAGGGGGGGCCACCGTGAAGTGTCACAGCCGCCCAATTATGTTTTTGTAATAAGCTAGTGATGCCAGGCCAGTTGCAGGGCCCCCGGGGGACCTTGAGCGCTCGCTAATTCTACCGGAGTCGCCAATTCCAATCTAATTCACCGCGTCATTTTCATCTTCGAAATGTTGGAATGGGTAATCAGATGATTGATTGAAGAGGACTGCTGTTCTGACAGAATACTGACACGGACACAGCTGGCTGCCTGTCAGAGGGGATGGCTGAATGATATATGAGTATCCTCGCTCAAAACAAAGCAAAAACCGCCCACATTTGCAAGGTGATACTATATCCCTCACTAGTATCTGTGTTCACTCATTATTCGAGCACGTGAAGCATATCCATCCTCATGTCTGTCGATCGCATCCGCGCATTTCAGCACATTTCATTTTGTTTCCTCCTCTGGAAAGTCTCCACAGTGAGGTTAAAGAGCTGCCTCTGCTGCTCGGCGCGCAGACACCAGCAATCACAAATTATGAATTATTTCACACATTATCAAAGCCTAACTACTTACCAGATACCTTCGGTAATAAAACACTGGAGATCTTAATTTCAGCTTCCTGGAGAATGAACCACCTCTCAGAATCAAATCACCATCTATTTCCTCCCTTATTTGAATGGATGCTGTGACTACAGTGCAGCAGAGTGATATTGAAATGCAAGAATACTCCCACACATACTATCTCATAGCTCATTTTAAGTGCAGACACACTCATTAGAGGGAGAAAGCACAATAGAGCTACACTCCATTAAAGGTTAGCACTGTAGATAGCTGCCGTTGGATGATGATAAAAGATACTGTGTTATAATTAACGTTTTTATGCCTGCCTTTTGATATAGTGTAAATAAATGAATTTAGTGTAAAACTTTTGAGTGGATTGCATTACTTTGTATTATCTCCTCTGTAACAGTTTAAGAATGAGAAAAGAAAAAATATAAATCCATCAGATATACTCCAATGACCTGATTGATTCCGAGGAAAAGTGGTATTGATTGATTAGAGTCTCTTTATCATGTCTATTGATTGTGTTTCGGTGTGCTGTGGATTACAGCCGCATGTCTCGCTGCTGCAGGTAATGAAATACGAGGATCTATTGAATTGGAAAAATAAATGCTTTGGAAAAATATTGCTCTGCAAAGCTAAATTGACGGGCTTCTGAAACGATCATTATTTATGGGGGGGGGACAAGGTGGAGAAGATGGCACAGCTCATCCCGTTCAGCATTTTTCATGCAACAAGATACCAGACGATGGCCAGTGCGTCTCCACATAAAAGACCGGGCTAAGGGAAAAAGTGCATGCGGCAATATGCGTGAAGAAGGCAGGATCGATAAGCAATCTAGGGAGCAGAGAGGGTCAGGTTGAGCATGGGGAGGTTATCATATACTGTACCTCAACACGTGTAATAGAGGGCTCCCCTATGTAATGGAGCGGCTTTGAGATACAGTGTGTTTTTAGAGCTTGGACAAGAGAAACCACACAGAGCTTCATTACACATGTTGTAAATGATCTTTCATATGCCACAACGAATACACAAGAAGACGAGATCTCTGAAAACACACAAGAAAAATTATACAGAAGACTTTGTGACAACAAACAATCTATTTCAAGTCCAGTGTTTAGGATTTAGAGGGATCTATTGGAAAAATAGATTATAATATTTCCAGTTATCTTTTCATTTGTTTATAATCTCTTAAAACTAAGAATTGTTATGTTTTCGTTACCGGAGAATGAGCCTTATATACGTATCTACAGAGGAGGTCCTCAGTCCTCCCCGAAGTCTGCCATGTTGCAAAGCCATGCTTCTACAGTGGCCCAGAATGGACAAACCAAACAATGCTGAGAGGGCCTTTTGCACTTTAGGTTTTCCTACATGCTTGGAAGGAGATAGTGAGAGAAGGGGTATTCAGTTGGCTGCAATCTGCAACTTCAGTGCTAAAAACGATGGACATTTAAGTACTTAATGATACAGTATGTAAGAATAATGCACTGAAGGAATGTATTTGGTTGCCTGTCGCAACCAAATACAACTTCTGGGAGAGAGTCAGAGAGTAGGACGGAAGTCGGTGAATAAGACATAAAGTAACCTGAACAAGACTTTAATACCTTGTGTCATCCATAAACACATCTACTAGATTTAATCAATAATACAACAGCAAAGCGATTTCGTCCATGGGATCATTTGAGTTTATTTCGAGCACTCTCGCAACCGTTTATTTGCCCCAAACAGCCAAATTACTTCACTGTAAATAAGCTAGGCGGCCTCAAGGGTTTGCACAACTGTGTGTTTGAATTCAGTTCAATAACTACACTCAGCACTCACCAGGGACTCTGGTAAGTAAGTTTACCCTGCAGCTCCAGTCGGCAGTCAACATTACAGAACATAAACACCCGACAATGGAGGTCATCTCTGCGGATCGCTGCTGCAGTCAGGTTGATAAACAGGAGTGGAGATAAATCCACTTTTTAATCCCGAAAGTAAAAGAGTAGTCTCTGAGCTCTCCTCCCGTCTGTAAACGGTGCTGGATCAGAGCAGAATCTGACTGATGTGACTCTGGGTGTTTATTCCTACAGAAGGTCTGGCTCTGCACCTGACTCTCTTCTCCAGTGCTGGCTGTCTCTGGGCAGCTGAGCGGCTATGTTTATTATTTATTAGAAAACAAGTTATGAAGCAGTCTCAGAATTTTGCTTCAGATCAATGTTTTGATCACAAAAGAAAGAGAACTATTAACAGAACGATTTAAGCTTGAATGAATACACTTCAGCTACAGTCAGCTACCCAATAAGGATTACTTTTTATCAAGAGTAAGGATGTTGAAACATTTTTCTCAGATGATACTCATACTCAGACTACATTATCTGTACTGGATACTCGTCTTAGCTGAGTACTTACTTAACCTTACCAACTACACTAACTTGTTTGCATTATGCTGTGGAGTGTCTGGCGCTGAAGACAAGACAGTTTGCTGTCTCACAGTGACACTGTGTAACAATACATTTCAGAATCACTTTTATTTATCATTTTCTGGACTGTCCTACATCAACAGAGAGACCGTCCTTAACCAGGTGTCTCTTTTCAGTTTCTTCTGGTTGTTATATTGTCAATATGTTGGCAGCTGTGATTTCTGGAAGATTTGACAGCAACTGCTAAGTCAGTATTTAGAATAAACATTTCTGACAATTGTTTCTGAATGACAACTTGGTCTCCCTTTACCAACTGTATAGTGCACCCAATTATACATTTAAATACTGCAAGTCAACAACATACAACATAAACAACTATGCAGTGGTAAATGTATTATACAGCACCCCATAAATTCAGAAAATATGAGCAAGAAATAAGTCAAATAAGAAATGACCTAGATCTGATCGGTCTGTTGCCTGTTGAAGGAGGCTCGTTGAAAACATGTACACATTTGCTAAATAGATGCAAAGCTTGAATTAGTCATGCACAGCTGAATACTGTGGTTGATGACCCACATTAATAGAGTCTCTTACAGTGTGGTCTGCTTATTAGAAGCTGGGTGTGCAGATCAGATAACGCAAGACCCATTATGATCTTGTACTTCTTGTTCTGGTCAATGAGTAGCCCCAGACACTGCTCGTGCTCTTTATGTACCTGATTGTTGTTTACCACTGCTTGTCATAAAATGCATTTTCGAAGTGTGCCGTTCCTCATCACTCTGGAATGGCTTGGAAGATTTAAGGGGGAGGGAGAGGGAAGTAAAGTTTGTTCCTAAGGGAAGATACAGTAATTTCACATTTTAGGCATACCCAAACTACATAACAACAACAAAAGGAGTTGTGTCGTTTCACTTCATAAGAGTACTGATTTATTTCCATATTGCAGAAGCAAATGAGAAAGAAGAAATGTAACTAAGAGGGTCCCATTTAGAGGATGGCACAGTTAGATGGTACCTGGCTACCTGGTTGGCCCAACAACTAGGTGTTTAGTTCCTGATTCACCACTGTGATTTTTCAGGGGATTTTTTTTTCTCTTCATGTAATTTTCTCAACACTATCATTAGAAAAGAACGTACATAAGGTACACATTGTATCTTTAAGATAAGATTTAAAAAAACACAAATGCAGATTAGTCTGTTTTGGTAGACTGGTCCCTGGTGTGAAAGTCTGCCATGCTACACACCCAACCATCACTGTGAACTCAACTCCTACAATCTGTCTCCATACATAAAGGACACACTACCCTCCAAGTTGGCACTGTTGGGATGTAAATTGTGAGATTTTTAAGGATACTTAGCTGAAATTGCAGTCCTCCTAATTACTTAAACCTGCAATAAAATTGTGAACGTAACACACAATGGATTCAGAATTGTCTACTACATACTACTGACGAATGCAGTAATGGAGGATATCACGATCCACTTTCACAGGTACCAGTAGTCCTCTGCGGTAGCCGACACATGTAATTCATACAGAAAGCAGTCTTTATGGAGCACACAGGGACAGTGGTTTCATTGGAGAACTGGTACTATTGTAACAATGCAACAACTGTTAACATACCTTTTTTTAGCTATGGAAACATCAATACACTCATATTACACAACTAATTATACTCATACTCACATCCATATGTGAAATGATTGTAATGAAGTCCTCAAGAGATGTTAAAGAAAAATGTTCAGACTTGTCTAAATGTTCACCTATGCACAACCATATTTTGACATAATCCCAATAGTTTTGGAAATATATGCAGATTTTCAGTGGTTGCACTTGCAGATTTGCAGTTCATAGATCAATGGTATATTGGCCTTGGCGGAGGTCCCCGCTCTCAAGTGCCTTCTAGTTCTCTGAAGGTTCCTCACTACAAGCAACTCCATGACCCTTTCACATTGTCATTTGATACTTAGTTAATATAATCATTTCTAATGTAGCAGTTTTTAATGTACTGAGAGCAAATCTGATGTACTCTCAATTCTCACCAAAATCCAAGGTAAACTCCCCTAAACTCACTGTCCTGCTACCGAGACTTAAGACACCAATACTGGTCTAATGGTCAGATTTACTTTTTATCCTGAGCAACATATTTCAACAGCTACTTGCCATATCGCTATCACATTTTAAATAGAATCGTGGTCCCAAGTTGAATCTTGTCAACCTCTTTCACAACCATCATGTCATAATTTCTACTGGTACATGAAAAACGTCAAAATCATAAGCTCAGATTCATAACCCCAAGAGGATAGACCCATTTCTTTCCGGACTCCCCACACTTTTGGCAAGCACCACCCTCAGATCTACATGTCTACTTCCACAAAAAATACGGTATTCAATGATCGAACAGACCTTTAAACATTTATGTTCCCAAGGAGATACTTTAAAATATGTCAATATATATTTTAAGTCCATCAAACACTTTTATTTTAAGAACACAGACTTAAGGCTTTTAGATTTGTCACCATTTAGTTTCATGACACCATTCATTCTTGTAAGGGGAGAAGTAAATGACTTGAGAATGAAGCTATTTTCAGAATATTTTAGACAGAATGATTGACTTGAAGCCTAATGATATTCACTGACTGATCCACTAAATTACAGTGTACCCTCTTGTTTTTCTGTACCCAAACCTCAAAATGCTGGAAAAAGTCAGCTAACAGGAACAGCTCAGTGGTTTGGCTCAAGCTTGGCAGTAACCCCTCACAGAGTCCAGCTGTATTTCTGCTTCTGCTTTAACAAAAATCTCAGCAGGCCGGCTCCTAAAACAGAGGGGAATCTCTGCAGGAGTGACATGATGAACATGACCACAAATGCAATTTCAGTCTCAAATTTGGCAGCTACAGACAGCTCGCTCCAGCAGAATTTCAGTGCGATTTTGAACTGCTCTTTATCACCTTATTGCTATTTATCCCCATGTGTCATATAAACAGCAATATATAAAGCTGGCATTGACCTTTCATTGAAAATCACACATTACCGCCTGTCACAGTCACTCAGCTCAGAAATGATATTCATTTGAAGAATATTAGAGGACACTCTGCCTGGATGTCTTTAACCTTGTAGGATAAAGCTTGTGATACTATATTTTTTATGGTCAACAATTTCCATAAAAAGACCAAAACCAACTTTAAATGCATCCTTCTTTAATATGAAATAAAATATTATCGCTGTATCCTACATCTGATATATCTTCTTTCACTGTGCTATAGCTCTCCATTGTTGTTGAAACGCTATGAAGAAACACGCCTAGGAGAAAACACGTTGCTGCATTTGTTGACATGTACCTGCTTTAAATACTCACCAAAGGAGCAAGTGTGTATTAATCCACAGCAGAAAATAGTCTGAATGCATCCAAATGCACTATTCATTCTGAGTACATTTACTAAAATGGAATTGCCTTCCTGTTTAAGGAAATAATAAACCCTTTAGCCATGCAAGTGCTGCAACTCTTGGGACGGTCTATCTATTATACCACTTTTACACCAAAATTAGCGTACAGATGCTAGCAAATGACCAGAAGATGAGTTTGTCTGTTTTTTTGTTTTTTTCTTGTCACGTTTGTCATCATGAATGTGCCGGAAAACAGAGAACAGCAGAAAGCAGAAGATGATATATACCTCATCAGACTACATCCAGAAGACATAAAACTTGATTTAAAAACAAAGTCTTAATCGATACCATTTTGAATTAGACACATTGTTTCTTCGAGAGCTGATGATGGAAGTCTGTCTTACAGTCATGTCTTTCTCATCTCTGTTGAGAGTTGCACCCCTCGAGCAGCTGGCAAGGTTTGTGTGCTGACACAGAAGCCATAACAAGACAACCTGGGGCTACTTTTAAAAAAATATCTTTCAGTCTCTCTTTCAAACTCAACCGACTAAATGATGTTCGAGCTGTTTAAACAGAGACTAAGCCATTAACTTCAATGCACGTAATAACAGCGCACCTGAAAAGGGGCTAATATTAGCATGTCCACCCGGCTGTTGTGTTGACATCACAGCCGATCGGAGCTGGAGCCGATCAAAACCCGTGACTACTGCAGAGTCATTTGACGAAAGAGTGAGTGTCGATTGTACAAGGTACAAGATAGATTTACTTGTCATTTTTTAAACAGCTTTTAAAAAACAAAATAAAGATTTAGTCCTTGATTTCTGCTAAATCTATTTGGAAAGTTGAGGATGAGTTCAGGAGTCTCAGCTTGGGGAATGAAGCTGCTCTGTAGTCTGGTGGTATGGCAGCGAATACTCCTGTATCTCTATAGGTGGATACCAGTGATGTTCTGGGTGGTTCGCATTAAAGACAAAAGGCAGATGTTAGTTGTTGTTAGATGTTGGTGGGTTTTGTATCCAGTGTGAAGGGGTATCAGACTGTTCTGTGTTATCACTATTAGATCGATTGCTGTGAAATTAATTCCCCCCGTAGGATACATTTTATAATAACTTTGGTGAACCCCTGACTTTTCATCCGGTAGCATCGTGGTCAAAATGTATCCAGTACTTTGGTTTATGACCAAATAATGCAAAACTAATGACACTCCCATCAGCCTCAGCTGCACTGTGTGTTTAATAGAAATGAGCGAATATTAGCATCCTTAGGCCAACGGCAGCAGGTTATCACTGACTTGTTGTGCATTCTGTGTCAAAAACACCATGATATAAATGAGAAATAAGATACAAAAGCAATGCGACTTTTAATTTGCTTAATAGACATTTAGTAATTAATTTTAGATACAACACTGTACTTCCATAATCTCATTAGCTTTGATAAAAACATCGTAAACATTAGGATTAACAAAAACACAACACAATAGGAAATTAAAATACATTTGACATTCATCAGATATGAGATTGACCTCAAAACCAAGACTTGAGTTGGGTGTTGTTCTGTATAAATAAGCTGCTTTAAGGAATTTAACACAGCAGCCAAAATAACTCACTTAGTTAATTAAAACTGGTAAAAGATCAATAAAGCTCCTGGTCCCTCTCTCCTAATTCTCCAGTATTAATTAAAGATACTCACTTTGAAGCGTGTTTTTTTCTTTGCTCCTCTGTATCTAGTTAATTAGAAACTTTGAAGCAGTAAACGGCTCCAAACTAGACGAACGAAACAACAGCAGATCAAATTAAGCCACAGGATCTTAATCAGAATTACAACAGTGAGGTATTTTGTACAAAATTGACTACAAATCAATATCATCATCAGCGGAATCAGAGTGAGTTTAGTCCTGCGAGGTTGAGGCGTTAGCAGTGGATTTCAGGTTTTTGACCAATCTGCCTTTCACAGTCAGAATTTAAATGACATGTTCGAGGGCTGGGACAAAGCAGCGCTGCCCTGAAATTGTTCCACAGTGGCCTAAAGCGCAGCAATATGAGGCAAATGGCTTTCATTGCATCATAACCTTGACCACAGCGGCTGCTCTGCTTTGAGCTTTGGCCATTGATGCACTCAAGGGCCACTTTGTGCCAGTATTACCCCTCCTCCATGCCATCACAGTGCAGCCAGCCCAATGGCAAAAAATGATGAAAAAATGAAATGTCAAATCAAAGAGAGGACAGAGAATGGTTTTTACCACAGGGCTTACATTTTTGAGTGAAATGGAAAAGTGTATTTACGGCGGTTATTCTCTGTATTGTGGGGCTATGATGTAAATTGAGCCAATGAATTATGGAATGAGCTAAATGCCCACCTGTGAGTAAGATGCTCATCCTGTGACAAGCGTCATCACGTTTGCTGCTATATGAAGAATTTTAACATGAAGAAAGACCTTACATATTCTTTGTGAGACAAGATCATGCTCAATTTAAGTAAATGAGACTCAGCATCTACCAACATTTACATTTAAATTAACAATCTGTCAGACTGATAACAATATAACAGATACTAAAGAGCTCACACTACATTCATTAAGTACTGACACCTTTAAAAATATCCCTCTAAGGAATTTAATCTCAAGGTTTTGACAGCTGTACTAATCACCAGAGTTTAATACAATTGTAGTAATTGCAGTATATAACAATTGCAGTATTTTAAAACGTGGTGCATTTTTAAAATACTGCAAAGGTCAGTACGGGAAAAAGTATTACTAGTATTCCATCCATCTGTACGCAATACATCAGGAAATGTACCCATGTGTCAGCAAAGATATGTAAGAAGAAGACTGCAAGTTGGAAAACATGGATGTACTGTAAACAACGGATTTGAAATAATAATAAAAAAAGAAAAATTACTTCGTAAATTACTTAAAGGTCATAAAAATATCATTTTTATGTCAAACAATAATTTTTAATATAATACATCTATAGAGCTTGTAAAAAGGTGTATAATAAAAGTATCTTTTTCTTTAAAACATTATTATGATTGCGAATTAATGATTCTAAAAATTCAGTTCGGCGAAAATGATTGTTTTGTTTATCTCTGTGTAAGAATTCTGACAGTTGGTTCCAGCTTCTGACAAGGACTGTCGTAACATCGTTCTTATCACGTGGTATCTGTGTTTAGTCGGCAGTCAAAAGTCTTGGTAGTTGCCGATTTTTGGAACAAGAACATAAAAATGTCTGATTTCTACAGTTGTCAGCATACTGTGCTGCCATAACGTTGGCTAGCTGACATTAGCAACATTAACATAGGCTTTTGTAAGCAATGATATCGTTAACTACTGTCACAATAACACCTTTAAGTCTGATCACTTGACAGAAATTAAGAATTTTGACAGATTAAGTGGCGATCGACACTCTCCTTTACGGTGGGTGAAATCATTCTTTCAATCAGCATCGTCATTATAAAGGAATTTGCTGTGGCACTGGGCACCCTGGCCACCCCCCTGTCTCCACCACTGGGAAATATAATCAGTCAGTGCTATTGATGAACAAACGCCCCACTTACAACTGTATTATTGATGTTTGTGCAATCAAGAAACAAGACACTGAACATTATTTATCTGAAATGCACCTTTAGCAGAGAGCTCATATTTAATACATCATGATGCACAAACTGTGGACTGTGAGACAGATGTCCCTTCCTCTGCCCATGGAGACATGATGCATGCTGGTGCACCTCACACTCTTTGCTCATGCAGCGTTATTATCAACACTCCATGGATCAAGCAGTTATGGCAGCCTCCTGAGAGTCCAGATGCTGCAGGGAGGACCTCTGTTGACCTCGCAGCAGACCTGGGATCATTGTACTGTGGGCCTGCAATGATCATCCTAGGGCCCTTTTAGATGAGGTGTGCATAATGGGGAGGTTTCTCTCACTGAAGGATGAATCAATGTGGCATGAAGAAGAGAATTTCCAGCCCATTTCCTCCCCTGATTACCCCACCACATACAGCTCCTTAATAGCTTGTTGTGTGTCATAAATCTCTTTTTACCACCATAGCATCACAGATGTATTACAGTCTATGCCTTACATATTAAACCAAAGGTGTCATTGGGATTTGGTGCTGGTAGCATGTTGAGACAGTAGTGCAAGGATCCAGGCAATGTGTTACATTTGTCGGCTTGTCAGGAACGTCTTATCCAGCACACAGAGCCTTGATGTGCGACCAGCCTGCTTATCTTTAAACAGCTCTCTGGTTTATAATAAAGCTGTCCCTGTATGGGATGAAGAGAGAGATGCTGCTCCTTCCACCTCGCAGGTGGGACTGCTGTGGACATTCAGACCCGCAGGCAATACAGATTGCACAAACTGTGGCTGTGCGGGGACTCAGGGGTCAATGCCATCTGCTGTCACAGTTGTCAGGTAGCAGTCAATGTCTGAATTGGAAAACATTGTTTCAAATGGAGTCCAACCGACACAGAAGTCGCTCCCAATTTACCTTTGAATACACACAATCACCAACCGAAATAAATACAATATTATAAGGTCCCATAGTGTAGAAAGTGATATTACCATATCTCTGTTTATTATAAAGCAGGTCTACAGTATATAAAGGCTGTGAAACGCTCACTCCGTAGAGAAATGCACACAGCCCGTATTCAAAATCTGTACTCTTGAAAGAGCTATGAGAACTTCCATAAAGTTGTAATGTCACAACTACATGGTCACCGCCCTCAGCAATGCTGTGGTTTCAACACTGGGATAGCCGATGTTAAAACATGATGGTAGTGTCTGCTCAGGCTTATGAAAGCTGACCAATCAGAGCACACTGGGCTTAGGAGGGCCAGTGTCCACCTACCGTTTTTTTCTGAGTGCCAGGATCTTGTTTTCAATTGTTCTCAATGAGGAGAGCGTCTGCAGCAGCAGGCGGCCGCCCAGAGATAAGGCGCAGCACCCAGCGTCTCTTTCCAAGCGCCCCGTCTTCAAAATCACTTTGTAGTGCTCTGTAGGTTTTTCACTAAAGGTGACACCTTTCACATTAGACTATATTGATAGGAACAGTTTTAAAAAAAAATCAAACACATCACAGTACACTGAAAATACTGAAAGGGAAGAACAAATATAGAAACTCTTCCCCACTCTGACTCTCCTCTCTTCCCCACAACTGACCCGCAACTAACAGCTATTTCCCCCTCTCTCTTATCACCCATCCCCCCGATGAATATTTTAGGAGCACACAGCCAGCACAAGGTATAAAACCACCTCGATGCTCGGGGCGCTCGAGGGAGGCCCCAAACGCAAAACTTACAAATGTCAAGACCTCTGTTCAATTTTGTCAGAGTGTCATGATTTATTCCTGTGATCATGTTACATTTTGAAATCTCAAGTTTAGAATTTACTTTAGGAGCACCATATTGATATTGTTTTAACAACTTAATTAACAAGTTAATTATTTTCTTTCTCTCAGAAAAATGTTTAAAATGGTTGTTGTGCATATTTATACATTGAAAAGATAATTGTATAACCTATCACTTGTTTTTAGCTCACCCTCATCAGAAAAATGGACATTTTGGTTGTCTGTGCAAGCAGCCATTATGATGTTTACTGTTAGACGGCGACCTCTAGTGGCTGACATAATTAAATAAGGAGCAAAGGAGGAGGTCAGGTGACGTAGAATGAAGAGTGACAAAGTCTGCATGGGGAGGAGGTTGGGATGGATAAATGGGTGAAACACAACCAGACTTAGTTTTGGTGCCTAAACAAAGAACCAAACAGTGACAAACAGTCCAAAAGTCATAACGTCATTATATGTGAACTGTTTTTGGGAAGTCTACATGGACGTTGCATGTGTATCATTGCTAACTTGACTGTGGATCACAATACCGATGTTACAGGGTCAGGTGGAGCGTCATAGTTTGAAGCTCAAAGCCACTGACAAAACTGTCGTATTTGACAAGTGAGAAAGTGTCTAGTAGTTTACCCCCTGAATTGTGGTTCTGATCTCCTGACTACCACTGGGTACTTCAATTATTCCTTAAATCAAATGAGACCAACATATGGCAACATCTCCTAATATCACCGATCTGTGCCACCTCATGGTGTCACCAACACCTTTTCACCTGCCAGTGATAAGCGCAGGACTCTTTTATAATCTATGTGTATTTGTGATGTCACGACTCCTGTCCATCACCAAGGTAGATTTCAGGGAACGTGTGGAGAAGCCTTCAATCTTTAGTAGAGGGACGTACAAAAAAAACAAGCTAAATTAACAATTAAAACAGTTTGCAGACATAAACTAAACCACACAAAGAGACTATTGATTTTGTCTGTGAGTAAACTCTACACCAGACATCTGGACAGCAGCGAGAATGTGGTGCGGAAAGCTTAAGCAGTGTTTTCGTTGGGCCTCAGCCTGTAAAGAAACATCTTACAAACCCTCGCAGACTCATAATGTAGCTGATGGGGTCCGGAGGGATGTGTTGTTTGTCAGAGATGATAAGAAACAGGTTGTGTTTCATCCTTAAATTGAATCTAAATAGAGTTTGATACAACACTTGGCATGTCTCGGTGCAGCAGTGGAGGTGCAAATGGATGTATTCACAGTAGCCAGCGTCGGTGCATTTGCACAACTTACTGCAAGTCATTTTACAGTCAGCCAATTACTGATGTGAAGCAGCTATCCTGTTGCTTTTATGTCATCTTGTTTCGGAGGGAGAAGTCGAAAATCTGTGCAGAATACACAGACTGCACACAGAACTCCAGCTACATTAATAGGCAATGGGTTTTTTTCTTTGCTGTCAGAGCTACATATGCAAATGTGACAGCAATGTACCAACTGGTCATGAAGAGCAGTGGGAGAGCTCTACGCATTAGTCATCCCCGCAGAATGAACCGCACTGACAGAACCACTAATTAATGGTTAAAAAAAGATTCAAGAGTGATTTCCATCCAGCTCTCCTCCACCTAATCAGTTTATAATAGCATTTTCGTCCTCCGGGATGATAATGTCTCCTCTCAGATGTCTGCTTGCTCTGTCATTAAGCCCTTGCAGGAGTTGAAGTGGATTTGTCTGGAGGTGTTTTGTAGAAATTTGTGCTTTTGCTGCGAGGGCCATAGTAAATAAGACAGAAAATAGAGGGTGTGATCAGGAAAAAGTTGAGATTAAATACTTAGTCAGCACACAAGGGTAACTTCTGTCTGACACTTATTTGGATACTGACTTTATGCCAAAACATTTGTTCACACTGGAATTAGACATGGATTTAATGTCTCCAGCTTTTGAGGCCACTTTCAGTAATTCAAGCTGTTATCCTGAGGAAACAAATTCACCTTATTTACACACAAGGCCAACAGTCAGTGGCAGTGCAGGAAGGAGGGTGCCCTACAGTATATGCAGCTGGAGAGTAGGGATGGGAATCAGGGAAGTAGATTGCAGTATAGGATGTCTGATTTTATGCAGAAGATCAGAGAGTGCAATTAAATGTTAACCAAGTATTGAATTGCTAATTTAGAGGTGTTCAGTGCATGTGTGAGCAAATCTTTAAACCCAGTCTTCAACATAAACCTACCATGCTGAACCTGGATAGTCGTAGACAAGTCTGAACATCATGCTGTATGAATTATGATGCATTCACTTACTGTGATGTACCGAGGTGCATTTGAACAGAAATGTGACCGCTTTGCTCAGAAAAAAAAAAAAAAAAAAACGTGCACAGAGATTTTGAGATGCTGTTGCTCTAACCTGAAAATCAATTACCCTAACCCTAGCTATGCTGCCAAAAGGCCAGCCAGCGAGATAGTTTGCTAAGTGCATGCAAAAGTGACTAGCTGCACACTGTTCAGAAGCTGTGAAGATTATTATTCATATGGTATCGCATAGCATATCAAAATCAGAGTATGCATGCACATCCAAACCAAAAAAGGGCAGGTGTTGAGTCAAAGGAGTGGCTCGCACACTGCAGGGGTCAGATACTCGCTTGTTTAATGCACCAAAGTAACACTGCTGTTCAACAGACATCAGTCTGATGCAGGACACATTTAGCTTGAAACATCAGTAGATATTGGAGCCCTGCAGTTTGGTCTCTTTGCTTATACCACAACTTCAAAAAGGCCCATACAGTACATGCTACAGTGACGCATGTCAGGGGGCCATTCCACACCTATAAAGATCGGATGATATGGCAATTTAATTTGGTCAAACCTGAGCAATTATGTACTACTCGTATTTATGCAGCTACAGCAGCAAAAACAAATCCTTGTTCTCCTCTTCCTCAGGAGCAGCGAAGGCAAAAAGGACAACTTCAGCCACACCTTGTTCATGTTGTTGCCAGTGACTTTGAATCTTTGAGCTGAACTGAATAATTTGATTCAGTAAAATGATTTGTAGTTTCAACACATTCTCACCTCCAGCTCGTCAAATACGGCAGCTTGGTCAGTAGCCTGGAGCTTCAAACTATGATGCTCTACTTACCCTTCCAGTGTCAGTTTTGCAGGTTTAGGGCTAGTAAAAATACGTAAATATATATAACATCTGGTTAGACTTTTTAAAATACAGCTTGCTGACAAGCTGTTCATATATTATGATGACTTCTAGACTGTTAATAACGTTGTCAAAAGGTTGCAGTTTGGTAAGGAGACCCAAATAGTGCTTGGTTAGGTTTAGGAAAATATCCTGCTTTGTGTCAATGTAACAGTCAGTCACATCACTCATATTACATAATGTAGGTAAGTTAACTTTAGAAACGTATCTAAAAAAAAAAAATCAATGCAGACACTTGGTCACACACTAGACACAAGCTTGGTCCCAGCCGATAGAGGGGAGCTTGTAACGGTTGCAGTATAGAACAGGGGGACCCAAAAGTTGACGCCAAACCAGTAGTGACTTTGAAAGGGGAATTTATTGATCACAAGAAGGTTTTGCTGGTAGGAAGAGATGGTGAGCTCGAGCGCAGGCTGGTGGCTCCCAGGGTGGTGCAGGTGGAGACTCACGGCTGCGCAGTAGGCAGGCTCAGGCAGTCAGGGTTGTGAGGGGTGGCAGAGGTGCAGGAGGCTGGGGGGCGAGTGGTAAGAGGGCTGGTCCACAGGAAACAAACAGGGAGTGATCTAGTACCACTGGAGATGGCGACAATAATCTGGCACTGTGCAGAGGGAAGAGCAGGCGCTGATTATACTCAATGTGCTGCAGGTGTGTGGACCGGCACCGCTCAGACCAGCAGCAAAGCCACGCCCGGCCTCACCAAGCACCTCTGAAACAAAAAGCACAGAAACAGACCACAAACAGGCCAACACAAAGTCTAATCATAACAGAGCTTTCACAAATCATGCTAGAGGGGTACCTATTGTGTCAAACTTAGAGGTGTAGCGCCACTGACCAAGCTGCTGTATGAATGGGCTGGAGATTAACACCACTATTGCCTAGCATTAACCTCCATCCTTATTTTCCCAGTCAAACAGGAGTCAGTTTCTTTAGCTTCTGTAATATGATGTATTTCTGTGAAATGCAATCAAATCAGATCCTTTATATTCATTCAGACCACTTAAAAGTTGATGTGTTTTATACATACAGAGGTCTGAGAGGTCTCTGTTGACCTCCACCCACACTCACCCTACCCTCACTGTTAAATCAGAAGGTGGAGGAAAAAAAAGTTGGCTTCAAGCTTACACACACTGCACAGACTAGAGAGCGCGAGTCATACAATATAGACGTTATCTGGCAACAGGTTCAATATTTCCTCTGTCTAGTCAGTACTTCAGAACATGGTTTTCATTTTGGGAATTCACAAAAGAAATGTAATAAAATAAGACTTTGTAAATGTATGCGACACAATCCCCAGAAATTGCATAAGTCAGTGATGCAATACATCTCTTCTGAAATCCAATAGTTGCTTTTCTCACAATCTTGAAATTGTATTATTACAGAATATGAATTAATAATGTTTGTGCAAAACGTGTCTATAAATTGTTAACACACTCTCAGTTTCTGACTGAGGCGGAATGAAAGAGCTGTTTTCGCTCCGTGTCTTCTCTTACAGGGGGAAAACGAGTCATGTCTCGCAGCTGATGAATGAAATGGAGAGTTGATAACGTCCCACAGCAAAATCTCTGTTTCCTGCTTTTTAGTTTTAATCCCTGATTTACTCTGGCCGAGCGTTAGTTTACCTAAAAAAAATAGCAAAGATTAAAGGCGTGTGCGTGACTTTTTTTCAAAGTTTAAAGAGTTTGCCCATAGGTCAGGAGAAGTGTTCGCCATAATTGGCAAATAAATGGGAAATATGTAAATTAGACGGGATTCAGAGCAGAGTGGATACCTTCTGAGGGCACAGTTTATTTTCTTTTTTATAGGATATCGGTGCACCAAGACTAATATAAGTGTCACGTTGAGATATTTATAATAGACTTACCAGATGAGAAATGCATATACAGTATAAGTAATTACAGTATACAGAACATACACCATCGGCTCTATAATTCCAGTGTTTAAGCTGATGTATTCTGTGCTCATGAAAAGAATGGATTGAGAAAGCAGCTGTCGTCGGGGTGATGCTGAGTTCATTCATACCTTTGCTATGGTAATGAAGTCACCGCAGCACTTGATATTTGTTTCCCCAGCCTCATTTTAAAAAAAGGTGTCTGAGCAGTAACTTGTTTATCACAATAGCAATTCAATTGAGAGTTTGTCATAGCCCGCTGCACTGACACTGTTTATTTGAATAAACAAAAATAAATCATCCCCCCTCTCTTGCAAGGCGTGAATGCAATAATCATGCACTGTAAGTGAAAGGCTTAGCTGACTCCACGGCGAAGCGTCGACTGTTAAGCATGACGATGAGCTAATTTGAGTCTGGCTGTGACGTCTTTTTCAGCCTTATGTCTTATTGATTGTTGGTTTTGGTGGATCCATGAGGTTCACAAAGACAAATGTTTCCCAGTGGCTGTCTGATCGTCCTCAACGGCAACAGATTTGTCTTTTTGAGAGGTGAACAGGATTATGATGTATGTCATCAATGGTCTATATTGATCCAGCGCACACATAATCTGTAAACCCAATAATCAATACAGCCACGGCCATTGGTCAAAACTGTCAGCGAGTCATGTTTGTACCTGGTATAAATAACTTTTAAATATTTAGTAATCAAAAACCCTCTATAAAGCTTTTATATAAATTAAATAAACAATAGATTAAATGATTCATAAAACACCATAATGTAGCTTTAAACAAGATGTAAGGACATTTCAAGTGTATCCTCTCATAGGAAGTATCCCTAACTGGTGTTCATGAATAACACAGTGTAACAGCTGTAAATATGTGTATTGACCTGCTGTATAATTACCGGCATGAACCAATCAATACAGTGTATTAAAAACCACGTACTGATTGTGTATACACATGTAAATCACTCATAGACTGGTTTAACACTGTTAATTAATATGTTCGAAACGAGTGAAGACGTGTTGAGCCCTAAGGTTTCAGTCTTGACCTTGGAATTAGAAGTTTTGTCCGTTGTTTCAGTTGTTTCAGTTGTTTCAGTTCATTCAGTTCAGTTCAGCCGTGTCTTTTGGTTTCGATGGAGTTTGTTCTGTCTTGCAGAGTGAAGAAAAATAATTCATGAATAATAAATACCTCATTCATAAATATACTTTGTATGTGTCATATTGAAATTGTGTTATATTGTAAATACTGTTATTAATTGAAAACTGACTTACTTACATATTATTTACAAGAAAACACTAAAGAATGCTCTTGTATGAGCTTCTTACTACAGTATAGTGTGTTACAAAGCTATGGGAGTTAAAATTAAGTTTTCCAGCCCGTTCAAGGTCATTTTGCAGCTCAAACTGTGTCAATATCACAGCTTATACGCCCGTAACCTCTAATTTGACACGACACAGCCTTGTAGTTTGTTGCTTTTGGCTTTACAGGGCCGGTCTCTGCTTTTGGTCATGTCACAGAGGTTTTCAGGGACTAAATCTTTGCCAGTTGGCTGTCCAAGACAAGTTCCGCCAAGTCTTGTCTTGTTGTTGCCACCATTTAACAAGATCAGCGGGAACAGGGGCGTAGCAGAAAATTCTGGATCCTGTACACAGGCATTCACCGTGGCCCCCCCTCTGTGAATCCACAGCTATTCAACCTAAATCAAATCAAATTAAATCAATTTTATTGATATATATTGATATAGAATCACATAGCCTCAGTGGGCTTCTACAGAGGATGTTGTTCACTGTACAGTCTGTACAGTGAATGACATCCTCTGTCCTTAGACTCTTTGGGCCCTCCTCACATGAGGGCTACATGGCCTCAGGCCCCCTTTTCCTCCCAGTCTCACACCCCTGAGTCGGAGTAAATGAGCCTGTCCTGTCAAGACATGTTACGCATCCTGTTGGATTTAAACAATGCAAAAGATGGGAAGTAAAACATGAAAAAAGTTGTGTTGAGGAACTACATCTTCAAAATAAAAACATACAGGAACAGGATGCTGACAAGTGTGTTCAAA
Organism: Pagrus pagrus; assembly: GCF_965226575.1. Taxonomy (NCBI): domain Eukaryota; kingdom Metazoa; phylum Chordata; class Actinopteri; order Spariformes; family Sparidae; genus Pagrus; species Pagrus pagrus. Next base: position 22,544,909 of record NC_140201.1, on the reverse strand, counting down.
TAACAAATGTATCTGTGATGGGAGGCAGTGCAAGAAATGTTTGGCAGTCGAAATGGTAAATTAATACACACAATTCAATTTCATCCAGGGACAGCAGATGCAAATTAGCTGCTAGCTAGCTCCGGTGAAATTACTTTTAATGTGTGCTGTCCCTGTAAAAATGGACGATAATAAAAAACAAATACATTTAAAATACAGAAGGGGTTGTCATATTTTCATGTTGTCTCTAGCAGTCCAGCTTAGCCCCTATACTTTATGAAGGAAACAGAGTAGATAAAAGTATGTTTAAAGTGCAAAATGACCAAAGAAACCAGTGAGCATGACTGGGGTTTTAACAAATGTTGAAATGCTGTAGAGAGGAACCGAGCCCTGGCACATGAAGGTAGCAGCACAGTTTAATGCTGTGGCAGTTATCGGGTAATAGAATTAGCAGTTTGAACGGAGGTCTGGCTTCTACACTCCACAGTACAGTTGGCAAGTTAATTTCTGCTTTATGTGTTTTAATAGTGTTTTGCAGCCGCAGACTATGAGTCCTGTACGATAAGATAAAGCCAAGAGGAGCAGAGAGACAGTTATAATGTTTTTTCAGTGTCAGACCTTTGTTGGTTTAAAGCTCTGTCTAATTAGTGGTTATCGTGCCCTCTCAATCAAAAGAAATGGGACATGAAAAAAATTATTCAAATCTTCTGTGTATGTGACTAAAGTGCAGCGTATATTTTAGACGTGTTAGTTCAACAAGGACTGCATGAAAATCAAACAGTGTCTTTACCGAGATTTTCTGGCACGCAAACAAGAAGAATCTGTTTTGTTTTATATCAGGTAGAAACAATATTGGAGCAGTTATGGAGACGCACTGAGTCAACAATCATTACGGTGTGTATATATCAGAGAGGAAATTCCAATTTCATCATCTTTGCATTTTGCTTTAAGAGGCAGAGACTGACTGAGCAGCTGAGGGCATCAGTCAGAGTTCATGCAGACTGCAGGACAGCACTGCCTGATCCATCACAGCGGACTCTCCTCTGGCCCTGCATGCTGAGCAGCCACCAGGCAACCTCTGACCCCTGGCTAGTCACGGGGTTTTGATCCTACCGTCAGCCAGCGGCAGCACAGCTGTAGCGGCAGAGGGAGGCGTCCTCGGGCCCCAATTAGGCTCTCGAGTCCCAGCCGGCCCGCCGAGGCAGCCCTCCTCCAGGGAGCCGGGGCCTGACACTGATGTGGCTGTACAGCAGCTGAAGGGGAGGGCAGCGGGAGGTGCTACCTTTGAGGCAATGCCAATAAGTGGTTTAAAAATGTATGGCACCCCTGTCAAACTTTCTTCATTTCATGCTGCCATGGCAACCGACTTGCGCTTGTGGCGTGGTTGGCGGGAAGAAAAAGGAGGGTCACATTTGTTCTCCCTGTCTTGCTTTTACTCACACACACAGTTCACATTTCAGTGATTATTGGCAAGGGTGTTTCAGTGTGACGTTGTCTTAAACCTGGATCTGGAGCGAGGTGCGGTCCAAAAATTAAACAATGCTGTTGTGGAGGATCAAGTAAAAATATGTCAACATGTTTGCCTTTCATTTAGAGAAATTAAAGGCGGCTGATTGTTCTCATTCCCACTCAAACAGCGCAATACAATCACTAGAAGAGAACTCTAATGTCAATAACACTGTAATTATTAGAACAGACAAACCTACATACAGTGACTAAAAGTAAAGTGCAAAAATGTGTTCGTACTGACAAGGGGCAGCCTTTCACATTTGATTTAACAGTTCATGCTCATACTAAGTTGTGCTCACTCGACAGTATTTTAGGGTTTACACAGTTAAGTGGAGTGGACCGGCTGGGTGGTGGGTCACTTCTGGGTGACTGCAGCTTGTGCTCACTCACACAGGGCAGGCACAGCGGACAGAACATGACAGCGGCAGCTCAAGACCTGTCACGGACGCATTCAGGTAATGCTGTTGGTTCATAGCCACAATGTCGCTCTTTGTCTAGTGTAGCTTTAAGTTAGAGCGAAAGAGCAGAGGTTTCTCCTTTGTTCGCCATACGGCAAAACTAGCTAAATGAGCGTTAGCTACATCCAGAGCAGTGTCCGATTGATTTGAAGCATTTTTCAGAGAAGTTTGATGCTCAGGCTGCATTCAGGTCTGGTCCAATGTTCAAAATACACAGCGATCCAGTCATCAGAATAAATGTTGGCAGCTAATGGTTCTGTTAACCACAAATATGTTGAAACGTCACGTCTTTATGTTGCACCTTGACATGCTTTGGTTTCAATTTTCAATTTTATCTTGTGACAATGCATTGCTAATGGTCTGGTTAGGTTTACACAAAAAACATCATGTTTTGGCTTAAAATGGCTGTTTTTTTTCAACCACCATCACGGCCGGGGATGCCCCGAGGTCTACTTAAAAATATCACGTGATGTCACACGTACAAATGTTCAAACGCTCTCCTTGGAAAGCTACAACTACAGGACGCAGCAACTACATTGCACACTTTTAGAGATCTCCCAGCGACGATTAATAACCAACCTGTTAACTTGTTTTACTTTTCAAGATAGATGAACTGAGGACATGATGCATATACATGTAGCACTAAACGGAAAGTTGACAGAGGTTCCTCCAGGCACTAAGCTTGCCCAACTGTTATTGGACCACAGGATGATAATGGGTCAATTAGTAAATTATCAGGTGCTGGTGGATTGAATTGTGAACTTTGGACAGAGCTAAACCAGCAGTTTCACCATGCTTCTTGTGATGCTAAGCTAGGCTTATTACTTTATACTGTAGCTCTAGATCTGTACTTAGACTGGTGATAGTCTGGGAGTGGACAATGGACAGACATGAGGGTGGTATCAACCTTCTCACCTAACCCTCACCAGAGAAAAAGAACAAATGTACTAAAGTTTACAAAAATGCAAATTTAAATTTTTAATTTTATCTATACTATATTTATGTAAGATGTTACTTTGCAGGTAAATCTATCTATCTATCTATCTATCTATCTATCTATCTATCTATCTATCTAATGCGCACCGAATGTACGTCGATATCTTCATCTTATATAATGTGAAAGTGTTCACAGCAGAACACTTGGCTGGCAGCACCTTCCCAACTTATGTTAATGAGCATCTCCCATGTTGAATTGTGGCCAGCAGCCTGGCAGTGCGAGGGCGTGAGAATCTGTGCTGTCAATTATCCAATGTGAAAGTAGCCTGGTAGGGACAGCTTGTAGCCTCGCCGCTCATCGACCAAATATAGTCACCCTAATGCATGCTGCCTTTCCATCAGCCGCTTTCAAATTCTTGTTTAATGCGCATGAAATCCTTTAAACGACGCCTGAGCCGGGCATTATGAAAAAGCATTTGGTTCAAAGCAAAATTCGGCAACATGTAATGGTGTCCTGCTAACTCAAAAAATGGTCATAATGTGTCCACACGAGGTTTCTGATCAATACAAAATGACTCTGTAATTGTTTGGCCTGGAGCTAAGGTTTCTGGCTTCCCTTCTAACCCGAGTCCCCCGCTGCTCACACACAAACACACACCTCTTCCGCACCTACTGGCATTTTCAGCCACTCTGTGATGCAGCGCAGCGTTAAAAGCAGCCAAAATCACATATTTCAGCTCGGAAGGTTAAAAAGTGAAGCTGACGTGCTGACAAAGCCGCATTGTTATTCCAGCATTTATCACCGCAACTCCTTCCTCTTCAGCAGACGTTTCTGTTGGAGCCCTGCTCTAATTATCCAGCACGCTGTCCTACATTGTGGAAATGGGACTTGTTAAGGGGTGGGGAGGCCTGCGCCAAACACCTGGTGATGTTGTAAGAATCTTTCCCGCTGACAAACCTCAAAATAGATGACTTAATGTCCCTTTACTGGAAACATTTGCTTACCTTTGGCTCATTCCCTGGGTTTGACAGTAGGCGGAAATTAAATGTGATCTGCTCTACAGCCATTTTCCATACATGTGAAGAAGACAAAGCTTTCATTAAGGACTGAGAGTACGGTCATGGTAGCCATATCAAATTCCAGCAGACCAGCTGAAGCTATTCAGCGTGGATGCAAACCTCTCTGGAGGGGCTCTCCGAGGGTTCAACCCTTGCCAATCATTCCAGGGCTTTGTTCATGTGCAATTTTGCTCTTTTTGTCATATTAAATTACATTTGAGAGAAGTCAATTGTTTCTCTGGCATTAAAATAATTGCATTTTTCAGAGAATCCAAGTTTCGTGTTTGGAGCGGGTCACAAGACACAGGAGATCCTCCTCAGCTGGGCAAAACATGGGAGGAAAGATTGATGAATGGAAGCTGTGAGCCTCGTGCTAACAGGAGCTGTTTCTAGAGCTGAAGGTCATGTTTTCACATTTTCCCACTGAATTAACAGAGACAAAAGCCTTCCCATTTAATATACATCGGATGTGACCGAAAGACAGCCAGTCATTATCTTGTGAGATTGTTTCCTTTATCTTCGCTGTATGTATTTAATAACAAATGAGTCTAAATTCTGAATCTTAATTAGAAATGTATATAAACTTCATTATTTTATTCTTTTAACTGGCTTTGACGGCTTAAATTACTTTCAAGCATGTCTTTTCTCGTAAAAATTAATAAATAATAATCCTTTCATGACGGAAAGCCGTAAAAACATTCTGGTTCCATCCCTGATATCTCCACCTTAGTCATGTGTTGCAACAAATATCACTGGCAATCTTCATGAATTTAAAAAAATACTTGAAAATGTAATTAAAAACCAATGTGAGCACAAGGGACCAAACCAGTGTCACAGCAGCCGGACATCCTCCCCCAGCTCCGTCGCAGCACAGTTAATAAATGTAGTGTTTTCTTTCACTCAAAGAAACAGGGCACAGCCACAAAAGATTCATTTATCCACTCTCATGGTGAGGGTTTGATGACTCACTTGTCTTCCCATTAAGTATGAAGCTACGGAGTACAGTTAGCTTAACACGATCTCATGAAGTTGCTGTACCTGGTCAAGTCTGAGTGGAGTCTTGCACACAACCCCCTGTCACACCACCAATTGATTTGGGGTATTTTTCGTCACTTTTTTGGTGTGGATTAAACAAACAATATATAAGATGTTAAATAATGAGTTAAAGAGGTGGTGGTAGCCATTTTTTGTTACCTTTCTAGAGAGCCAGCTAGCTGTTTCCATCTATTTCCAGTCTTTATGCTAAGCTAGCTGTGTCCTAGCTTAATATTAATCATACAGACCAGAGAGTTGTACTAATCGTCATATCTAACTTTCGTCGAAGAACCAATAAGGAGATGCTAGTGTGCACACTCTATGGGCCGACCAACGTGGAAGCTATGCAGAAGAGAACCGGCCTGTATTCGAGTGTTTTCAGCTTCATGCACCACTGAGCAGCTTTCATAGGAATGAATGGGGCTCCGCCTCCAAAGCTGTGTCCAGTAGTAATAGGTCCATGATGCAGACTTGTAGTTCTTTAAACTACTTTGCGCAACTTCCTCCTTTCCTGCTGTAGTGATTACAACAGCCACTGGCAGTCGCCACCTTACAAGAATACAATGTAAACACAAATTGTATTAAGTTGCTTTCACAGTCGACCTACAGTATATGGTGATTTTTCTGATGAGGACGGGCTGCGGAAAATGTGGAGGGAGTGTTGGTTTGGCTGTCATTATCATTTATTTACTTCTCCCTTTGTTTGCCCCGACCCAAGTCAGGTCGAGTCAAATAATGTTTATTTATAAAGCATATTTCAAATGACATGCATAGACACAACGTGCTTCCAAACAAAAAGCAAATAAAAAAGCAAAGATTGTACACGATGAAAACATAAAGTGTAGGATAAGAATTCATAAGATAAAAAAAGGTCACGTGTAAGATAAACATTGAAGGAATGGTATTACAATCAAAAAGGAATGTGATAAAAAGGTGTTATTATTATAATTATTATTATTAATAAAAGTTTTACCTGTTACTCACTCTACTAACCCTAAAAGATAATCTGCTTTTTAAAGAAGACACTGTTGTAGCAGACCTGGTGCACAGTTGAGAGTAGGACCATAATGAGTTGAAACAATGGACAAGCCGAACATCTTATTTATAAAGAAAGAAGTGACCGGAACAGGATCGCCTTCAACACAACATGTTGAGGTGTTTGCTGCCTTTGTTTTCTTTGAGCATTGTGCTAATTGGCATTATTTTTATGTCTTGTCTTGTTGTATGAGATGTTATAGAGATTCCCATCATGACTTTTATGTAAGCATGACTCTGGGCTTATTCAGACACGAGGCCATCGTATAAATTTAGGTAACAGTGTGAATGTCTGGAAGCGGCTTGCTGTCTACTGATTTGACTGGATGGTTATTGACAGGACGAGGGTGGCCTACTAAAATAACCAGAGAATATGAGGTATTGTGTGAAAGGGTTTTTGGACAAAAAGAAAAAAAAAAACACCAGAAATCGGAGGAGCAGGAAGGAACAGTAAGATGATCTTCTCCATCTCATCTCCTGTGGTGTTCTTGAATCACAACATGAGATTCTTTGAAAGTGTGAAATTGTAGAACCTCCTACTCACGATGTGATGCCAGAATTCAAAATGTGGCTGTTGTTCTCCTCATTCACAGTGATGGATTACCTGCACTCATTGCATTTGAAGTCTCCAGTTGTTTCGCATGCTGTTAGAAACTGAATAGGAGCGACTAAACCCGAGACATTCAGTGAAAGTTAAGGTGTCTTTATTCCAAGAGCACGTAAAGGCTGTCACAGGGTCCAGCAAATGGCTGGGGAAGAAAAAAAAACAAGAAAAACTAAAATGAGGATCGAGCTGTCCCTTAACAAAGACAGTAAAAGCACAGCTTACCCTCGAGTATCATTAGGGGAAGTCATCTGAAGAAGCCCAGTTTGGTTCCCTGTAAAGAATTGCTTGGATAAAGACAAAAAAATGCTAATTCCACCGGCTCCTGTTCGAACGTGACCCTGCTGGAACTCCAGGGGAGGATTTCTTGTCTAAAGGCACCCCAGAGATGTGATATTTTTTCCCAAGTGATTTATTAAATGGGGCTGGTTGTAGAACAGTGGAGGGCCGTGATTGGGGAGGAGGCCCGTTATCATTTTCCCCAGGGATGTGTGTGCACACAGCTATGTGACAAATTAACATCAAAAAGTGCCGCTTGTTTCTGGAAGCGAGGAAGGAAACTTCCTCTTCGCTGATTTATGTCTTCGCACCACTCCCACAGACGGCAGCCGACCCGACCATTTAGGACGGCTCTCGCATTAAACGGAGCCATTTCATTAAATCTAAAACCAAATTGCCTCATTGTATTTGCCCTAAATATGACCCACCATAACATGCAATGATCTCTCAGGATGAGCGGCCACATGAGATTTCCTCATCCGCGGGGGTTTTTACAACTGTGAAGGTAAAGGAAACATAAAGCATAAAGCGGTAGAGTGATTATTTTAAATCCACACACTCTTCTTTTAATTGACAGATAATAAAGACATCAGTCTCCAAGGTTCATTTTTAATTAAAACATGAGTTAAATGTTTGCGCTCCACAAATCACATCCCTCACGAGATAAAACATGCAAACATGTATTTGTCTCCTACATATTCTGTGAAATCAATGTGTAAATTTCAGCTCCTTCTGCGACACTTCTTTTCCCAGCTATCATCTCTGCACGCAGGAGAAACATTTTTGCCTTTCATACAAAATCTTGTCTCGTCGGAGGCGACTGAAATAATCTTCAGAAATGTATGTTTGGCACAGGTAATAAAAAAAAAACACTTTCCTCCCAACACGGTTCAATCCTGCTTTTTATTCCAAATTGCCAGTGACCCACAATCAACGCTGTGCCTGAATGCATCTTTTCCCCTTTGACAGTGAAGCTGCTGCCACTCTGCTAACATGCTGCTTTGACTACACTAAAATAATTGGCTGTGTGTGTGGGTGGGAAGCCAGTGGGGGATCATATATTGAATTTCATACAACTTGAAGTAGACTTTTCAGAGTTTCCTGTACCTTGAGAAAACAAACTTCAATGACCTAAACCTAACCAAGTATTTGTTGTACGTCGACCTTACCGAGCTGCCGTTTCATGCTGACCACATGTTACATGTTACTCGGCTGTCCACTTACATCCGAAGGAGAAAAATCATTCCTGATTTTGCTTAATCCCTCGTCTTTTCATTACAACCCATTTGCCTTCGCAAAAGAATGTAACATTTCTAATATGTGATTTAAACCCATAGAAATGAACTGTGAGTGCACACACACTGTCAGTCTGTGAGAACCAGGTGCTACAGTTCCACTCCCATGAGGTCTAATCAACATAGTCAGGCTGACCTAGAGTAACAAAGAGAGAGAAAAATAAAAACGGAAGGGAGAAATTTGGACGAAAGAAGATGCCAGTCAGAAACAGAGGATGAAAGTGCATGAAATGATCCACAGCACTGTGGGAAGAAAGAGACACACAGACAGACAATCCCAGAGGTCAGGAGGTCCATCTCTGCACCTTTATTCTGAGGGCTGGGAGAGAAAGGAGCGCTGACAGTTTCATCATCTCATCCAGCGCTGATGTAACGCTAAAGCTGAGTTGTGTTCCCCCTGACTGCCGTGGGATCGCCCCAAAGCCTGGGACAAAATCACACCATCAGAAGGGACTGGCCACAGACAGACTGACAGCATGTCTTCAGTTCTGCTGGTGCCACTTCCTAATAAAGCAGCCTTTATAAAGGGTTTATCAATAGTAACGAATGGTTTTAATAATGGCTAATAAAAAATGTACTGACACTATATATTTATTTATAAGCCACAAAGAAGTAGAACTTTTAACTAAGTCATTAGTGAAGTTTTTCGGTTAAGTCCTTTAAGTCTGCAGATATAAATGTTAAGAAGCCCAGTATAAGCATGAACACCTCTCGGCTGAGCTACCACAGCATCAGCTCCAAAGGCTCTTCCCTGGACCCTGGTGGTGACAGATTACTGCCTGTCCTCTACAGGACATCTGGCTAATACAGTTCATCCAGTTTAGTCCTTCTTGATGCCCCCTAGATGCTCTTAACTTTACAGCTTGATTCAGTGACCATTCGGCTGCCATCGCATCCGACCCCTCAGCCCCTTCTTCACCTCTTCACTCTCCTACCGTCCGTCTTGTTACACTTTACTACATATTCTATATTTTCAATCTATTTGCACGCTCCAACATTCACACCCAGGGCAAAAGTCACTGATGTTTGAAGAGAGCTGGATACAGTGTCACCACTCAGCCTTGCTGACTATTTGTCCCAGTGGACAGTGTACTGCAATAACAAAATCCCCTGCGGCCTGAAAAGCACCTTCCCACATAGAACTCCACTCTAAAAGACCACTCTGTAGAAATGTTAACAGTACACGTCCAGCTGCAATCATGGGCAATTGTTTTTGATCTATGAAGGTTTAACATATGGAAACTTCCCAGAGACTAGAAAATGTAAAGTCCCAGTGTAATTGTGGACGCAAACACGGAAGCTAGAAAACCATTGGAGCGTATGAGCAAAAAGGGCAGTTTTCAGAGAAATGAACAGGCACCATCCTCGAGCATCAAGCTGGGAAGAGCCAGACACTCCCATTCTGTTTTTATTCGAAGCAGCAAATCCCTTGTGAGGTGCACAAGGGGATGCTTGGCTGTCCCCCAGAAGGGGTTGTAAATTGTGCCATGGTAACTACAGTAATCCCACCTGACATCCAACTTCTATTTATTGTTAATAAATGTATTTTTAAAGTTAACCGAGATCAATTACATATTTTTCTGCTATAGCTCTGACCCCATGATGTCTTGCACGGGTATGGGTGGAACCAGAACCAGCTTTTGGCACGAGTATCTAGGTTTGAGACTTTATCAAGTGAATACTACTATCATTATTATTGCTTAGCTCACTTAGCTAACGCTTCTAAATTCCTGAAAGTCCTCCGGGATGTCTGTTATCACGATACTTTGTTACTCATGATAGTTCTGCCATGCATCTGAAGTATCACCCATCATTTCTCTAATAACCTCCCCGGGAAACTCATGAATGTGCTTTGTAAATCATTTGTCCTTTCTTCTCCCTCATGAAAAACTCTGAAACCAAAGGGTAGACGGTTTCATGGAGGCTTTTCCTAGTTTTACATCAGTTCGACAGAATTTCAGAGAACTTTCAGCCCGCTGTACAATATAAGAGCCACAGACTTTGAACAACATCCAACATTAGCTCTCCTGCTGCAGTCTCCTTCAGATCTAACTTACACCTCAGCTTGCTGGCAGTTCCTGGAGGCCTTGCACTCTTCTGTGTATTTCTATCACTCACACTAACACTCACCTATATGTTCTGTATGGTGTCTGTTCTTTGCACCATCTTTTCGTGGAACATATAGAGACAAACCAAATATCCAAGGGGAATAAAATAAATAAATAATAATAAATTGTTTTTTTTCCCCAGAAGATCAGTTGTCATACACTTCATGGGAAACAGCAGGACAGCCCAGCATGGCCCGCTCTGTTGATGCCTGGCCTGTCCGCTCAGCCTGTCCCAGAGACACTCTGGCAGTGAAGAGCTTCTTTGAAAGGATGAGTGACCCCGAGAGGAGCAGCAGCAGCCTAGGAAAGAGGTCGAATAGGTTGGTGTGTTTACTGGGAAACTAAAAACGAAAAGTCTTGGTAAAAAAATAAAGCTAGCTGATAAACATTTCACATATTATGAGATATGACTAGTTGTTATTAACAATCAAAAACATCCTGCTTTGTGTTAAAATAATGTTCAGTCAGGTCACTTGTGGAACTTAAGTAGCTAATAGCAGGTTAACTTATGGAACATAACTCAAGGACAAATGAGCATTGACTCATGGTCACACACTGCTCATGAATCCTGGTCTACTTGAGCTAAGTCCTGTGTTTGACCTAGCCAACCACCTGACTTTTCTTTATACCACTACACTAGAGGGACGCCTCCTGAAATAAAGCCAGAGGGGTAGCTACTGTACTAGGGCTGTGCAATTAATCGAATTTTGATTGTGATTTCGATTTTTGGGTCAAACGATCTCCAAACTATTATAATGGAATTGAAACGATTTATTTGGCATTTTTCGTTGTACAGTAAGCTAGAGATTTTCTGAAAGAGACGCACATGCGCAATTCAGTCCCTCCCCGAAAGCATTCAACGCGGCCCTGCTGACTGGCACTCACTCAAGTTACGTTTTTCTCTAAATTACATAATTACATAATCGCCATCAGTCAACAGGATGCTGTCTGACTCTGTCACTCGCGGGGAGGGAGGCTGTTTTCTGGGGGAAAGTTCACTAAGTCTCGGTCGGAGGGCTGAACCACCAACACTTGGTGAGTTTAAGTTTTTTGCCGGGGACAGACGCTGTTTTTCGGGCAGAAATGTGACGAAGAGTCGGTCGGACAGACACTTCACGTATAACTGCGGTATCTTTTTCCTCATATAAGCCAAAGACACGACCAGTTACTACGTTACTGTTGTCTGGTCCTGTAACGTTGCTTTGTGGGACATTTCTCTATTTTGTTGAGATGGACCTGTTCAGTTATCAGACAGTGAACACCATCAGATCGACACACCCCCGCTCCGCGCTGCCGGCTTATCCGTTCTAACCGGTTCGGTTCGCCAATACTGCCCGTCAGACATCGATCTCAGACACACTGTATAATGTGACTCCTTATCCGTCAAATTCGGACAGGCACAAGAAAATAACAGCTGCCGTTGGATACTTTTTAGCTAAAGATATGCACCCTATCGTTTGTCTTATTTGATTTTCTAAGTATATTTATTGTATTCATTAAATGTTTTATAGAAATTGCAGAACAGTTGGATACATATTCGTACATTATCTTCGATTTGAACATTTTGTATTTTTCGATTTGAACATTTCATGTATTTTTTTGAGAGAAATGCTGAATAAATGCATCATGTTTCCAAACTCAAAAATAATTGTTTAAATAATCGTGATTTCAATATTGACCAAAATAATCGTGATTATGATTTTTTCCATAATCAAGCAGCCCTAGTAGCTACAGTGTTAAACTTGTAGTGTAGGGCCACTGACCAGGATGCTGTTTTTATAAGGAAGAGCTATTGTTCCATACCTTTGCTCTTAATGTCCCTCTGAGTCAACCCTTCCAAACACTGCCATGCAAGACGCTGGCCTGGCCAACAGGAGAAATATGAGGATCAAGGGCACTTCAACATTTGGACAGGAGGCGCTGCGGGTCGAACCACCAACTGATGAATGGATGACCTGCTCCAGCTCCTGGAGCCAAAAGCTCTAGTAATCCATCCTGCCATTAAAGTACTTCCTCTAATTATTTATCACCTTCATGATGAGGAACATAATCGTATGACTTTGCCAGTAACAGTGGGAGTTGCACTCAAATGGATTTTTACTGTACATTGACCTGTACAGTAAGTAGCCATTTAGCACATTTGTACTCCGCCATTACACTGATGTTGGTGCACCTCTTTAAGTGCAGGATGCCAATGCAGGAACACACAGTCTATTATTTCCTGATCATGATATTTCACCAAGGCTAATACACAGCTTTAATACAGACAGAGTTAATATACTACAATTAAAGCATCGTGACGTGTAATCAGACTTTTGATAGGCACTTTGATTCTTTCCTCCAGTATTTACTCTGTTCCTGGGCAGGGTTAAAGTGTAGGTAAGGACATTCGAAATGCCAAACACGCTCAGCTTAACAGGAGGCAAATGTCATTTAGAAGGTCAATGTTCCATAAGTAGAGATGGTGTGTTAAGGTAAACACTATAGGTGATGGGCTTTTAACTTTACTCATGATGGTGTCTCTGCAATATCCTCTTACCCTACCAGTCTATTCATATTGAGCCTGCAATGTGATAGCATAATTTCTGTGTTATTTCATTCGGAGAACTCTGTCTGCTTATATTGCTTATATCTCCACGTATGCACTCAAAGCATAAACAATTGTTTTAATCTCCGGGCTCTGCTGGCGCTGGTGGTTTACAGAGGGTGTTTTCGCAGAGGGCTCTCCCCTTGCTGCTGCTGCTGCTGCAGCTGGAATGAAAAGCGAACAATACAGTGGAGGAGGGACTGGATATCATCAGAATGCATCAGTTTATTAACCGGGCTGACCGGTGGAAAAGCCAACAAAACTGCTGCTGCCTCGGCCTCACACTGGGTTTTATTGGGGGGAATATAGTATGTTGCTTTTCTCACCTGAAAGGAAAATAAAAAAGGGAAGGAAACTTGTTTGCGATGCACAACAACACACAAGCCCAGACACACCTTTATGAGCCCCGGAGGACTGCACAGTCCCTGAAAAGATTCTGGCTTCAACAGGCCATTTTTCTGCGCTGATGAATAAATAAAAAATTAGATGAGAAATTCATTGTCTGCAATGGCCTGTGTCAGGTGTAATTGATCCAGTGAGGCTGAAAGCGCTCGCTCAACCGGCCCGTCACCGTTTCTGGCTCAGTCATACTACGGCTGCCTTTGACCCGTTAAAAACAACAACCACTTTTTGCCCGGTTTTTGTTTTTGTTTGTGTGTTTATGTGTATTTATTGATGGTGGCGGGGGGTGTTCGCATGAACAGATGGACTTTAATCTCAAATTTCACACAGCTGAGAAGCAGCATCAAAGTGGAACGGCCTGAAGGATGGAAGCAAGGGGGGAAAAAAACGGCTGAAAGAATAAAGAACAGCAGCGTTTACATGAGGAGAGAGATGTATCCAAGGCAGCGGCGGAGGGGAACATACAATATTTAAAAGGTTGGAGACTGAGACAGCCTTCGCAACACAAACTTATTTGATCTGCAACTATTATTTCAAGGACGTATCAAGGTAAATAATATCCCTGCAGTGTTGCGGTTTGAAGTTAGGAAAACATGCCAACTGCCAAAACTCATCACGAGCTCCCCACTCGGCGTTAATAGAACTATATTTAGTTCAGATTTCATTATAGAGTGTCAATCCTCAACAGTCGGGACAGTGGAAATGCCTTTATGATTTGTTTCCCAATGCGACACAGTGTGGTGAACATATACTGGCTTTGAAGTGAGCCATCAAAGGGAGCTGTGCAATCACAACACATTTGACAAAAGGAAGACTTATCAAGCTTTATTATCAACAAGAGGAAACCTTTATTGCCGGTAAGCGTATCTACAACTCCAACATGTATTTACTTATTGACAGCGAGTTTAATGCATAACAGCACGTGAGAATATATACAGAAACAGCATGTACAATATGCACAATTTATAGATAGCATATGGCCGACGAGTACAAACGTTGACTTTGCTTACGGGTCGACTAAAAAAGTTGTTCTTCAGTCTTGTTCCTGTTTGATATCTGCTTCTCCCTACGAAGCATTTGTACCTATTCATTGTTAATATTTACGCACCTGCTCTCACCCTGTGTTTTCCCTTTCTCTTTTTGTCTCCATCTTTTGTCTCCACCCGTGACTTGTTTTTCTTGTTTTAAAGCACCTCTGTTATTTTTTTTAGCATCTGCTCTTTTGCCCTGTAAGTGACTAAAATACTAATCACAAAAATAAAAGCGCAAACATAATTATATCCCCCCAGATAAAGAAAAAGTTTGATGGCTTTACTGTTGTTGAAAAGCTTTCCATTGGCGATCATAATGGCGGTAAATTCTCTGTATTATTGCTATTGTTCCGCCCCCGTTCACTCAAGGCCCCGTAATGATCGATCCTTCTCAATCTGAGTTTCCATTTAGCAGGCGACACACGCTGACCCATGGTCGCATTAGTGCTCCGTTCTAAAGGAGACAGAGGGACACTTCAACATTGATCAGGGTGTTTTAATCTTAGTAAGATAAAGAGCCCTCCAGTTAATTATGGAACAAAAGGCAGGAGGCGGCCACTCTAGATCCTCAACATGATTAAGAGGAAAACAAGTGGGAAAGCGTACTTCATAGAATCAAAAAATCCATTGCCTTTTAAATGTTCTTTCAAAGCCAAAAAAGGGAGGGATCTAATTTACCTTTACTTAGTTATAAGTAGGGCATGTGAAATTAATATATATATATATATTAATAAAACTTTCATGCCTTTTAAGAGGGGTAAAATTAAAGCCACTATTAATGGATTTTTTAAATGTCTGACTCTGGCGCCTCCAAGTGGCAACTAAAAAACACACTGCGAGCCACTGCTAACTGCTATGCTTAACACCATACATCTGATCCCGGGTCACTGAGAAATGAACGGGCTTCACCAGTTTTCTCATCTTTCAACGAATAAAACTGAAGCCATTATAATATTTTGAAGGTTACTATAATCACATTCTTATAATTAAGTTATAAAGCCACTGTGTAGCTGGACCAGCTTTGTTAGCTTATCTAAGCCTAGCTTAGCATGACGCTGGAAAACATTGGGAAACAGTTAGCCTGACTTGTTCTGTAGGTGAGGAAATCTGCCCAGCACCTCTAACCACAACAGTATAAAAACCATGGTTGGGTGATGGATGATGATATCATTGTCCGATGAGGGCTTAGGGCTTACTATGTGCATCTGAAATTCGAGGTAGTGAGTCCCGTCAGAGAGAGCTGTAGTCACCGCTGTCTTCCACTGTCGCTGTGACCCACTGAATTCAACCAGCCGTGAAAACTGTCTCCTGTCGCCAGCGAAGCGAGTGAGATCATCTCTCAAATCCCTGCCTGGTGAGTGTCCGACATGCATCCCCATGCTGGGTTTTAAAAATGTCTCCGTCTTTGCACAACATACTATCTGTAGCCTAGCTGTGTTCAGCCTCAGATGCTTGAAGCAATGCTGGCTTCCTAAAACATAGCTGGCTACTGTAATGAGGAGCTAAACTAGCTAAACTAAGAAAATGCAAATAAAAAGCACAAATAACGCTGGGATTGAGCAAAACACATACAAAGAAAAGAGACAGAGCTCCCACCAATGTAACTGGGCATGAGAAAATAAAAACGGGACATGGAGACGTAACTGTGCCCAACTATCAGTACTCTAGTGCTGAAATGAACTCGTCTCCCAGTGACAGATCACTACATCCTCCTTTGTATGCATTCTTAATCAAATAAGCTGCTCTTACTTTATTAACTTGGACAAGCTCACTTCAGATAAGCCTGTCGTTTTAAGCCACCTCGGAGGAGGAATCAGCCCCCCGGAGGTGATGAGAGTTGACTCCGGGAGCCGCAGATGCAAGCTTTAGGTCGCGGTGTTATTGTGTGAGGCTTGGCCCGCGGCTCCGCAGAGAATCACTTCCTCTAATGGAAAACTATTGTCTGCCACTGAGGACATACAACTGTGTGGAATACGGATCAGCCTATCTGGACTTATGCACAAGACAGAATGAAGCCCTCTATCCGACAGAAAGCTATTTTGGAATTGTAATATCCACTCAAGTCGATTCTGATTAAGCAATACATCTGGAATAGACTGAACTCTCGTGTGTGTGGCGGGGGAGGTGTGTGTCGCACTACAGTAATGATACAGAAAAAACAAAAAGCAGCATAAAAGAAGAAGAAATTGCTACCTTTTCTAGTTTACCGCCTCATATTTTAACTCTGGCACTGGAGCTAAACATCAAGAACTGTCAAAACAACGCAACAGTAAGGCACTTGGTGAATTATTTATTCACTGGAGTGGATTGGATATAGGTTAATGAGCACAACAATATGAGATTAGAGGTGTCTGCTAGAGATATGATGTCATTCCCCCAGCATATTGCATTATTTATTTACTCACCCTCCCTGGTAGGCGACAGTTGAAGTCTAATGTAAGTGGTAGACAACAGTCTAAATGAAGAAAGACGCAGCGCAGGTTCACAGTCAGTTCAGAGCACTCCTGTGTTTATGTAAAATGTATACAGAGCCGCTGACGCTCTGAAGGAAATACACTTCGACACATCGTCCCAGAGGATGAGGAACTCCATTTGCCTCACGGATTTCCTCTCTTCCTCCCTTTCTCCAGAGAATGACGATGTGTGATACATGTATTATCCCCCCCCCCCCCCCTTTTTTTTTCTGCATCTCAACAGGTCAGTCCATCTCGTCCTACGCCCCCCCCCCCAAGGATTCACCTCAGTCCAGACTGTGAAAATGTGAAAATCCAGCGTTCGGCCAAGGGCAGATTCTTTGTGAAGTTGGACGGCCTTTTCGGGATTTGGTTTGACTTTGGGCGGGGCTGAACGTCTGGAGGGAAGCTCATGTGTGGTTTGTCAAGTCTAACAAGAGAGGAGAGAAGAGAAAGACAAACAATATGAGCTCAAAAACTGAGAAAGCAGAGCAAAGAAGGGCATTTTCAGGACTGTCCTTTTATCACATTCTGGTTTCTGCACTTCGAGGCTTTTTTTTGGGCATTCAGGCATATCGTTTCTCTGCTGCAGCAACAGGGACCCCGTAGTGGTTCAGATGACAGAGTGCTCTTATACACTAATTGCATAGGTACAAAGTGAGGCAGAGTGTCCAGCAGGACAGGAATCCCCTTGAGGGGGATTGTGAAAGGGTATAACAGGAGAGCTGAGGGTCAAGCCTTCCAAACTAGGGGCAATTCTGAAGGATTTCACAAGCTCCGGAAATATATTTTCAACATTAAACATCCGTCAGGGGAACATCAAGTTGCCTCAAAGTCACATTAATATTTGATATGTCATGATAACACTGTGTCCTCTGTAGAATATTTCATTTTGTACCTCCTAAGTGTTTTTCAAATTGTCGCCAAAACAGGTAAGATTCAAGTATTTTACCTGGGAGGATTTCTGTGGTTGGACTGTTCCTAAACCTGACCACTCACCCTAACCTTAAAAAACTGCTGATACTGCAGGATTTAGATCAATACACATGATCACACATATTTTAAGAATCGAAAGAACCGTTAAATCACCCAGTCTCCGTTTTTTTCCAAAAGCTTTTC
This sequence comes from Pagrus pagrus, assembly GCF_965226575.1. NCBI lineage: Eukaryota > Metazoa > Chordata > Actinopteri > Spariformes > Sparidae > Pagrus > Pagrus pagrus. Next base: position 22,527,020 of record NC_140201.1, on the reverse strand, counting down.
AAGATTTCAAGAGGGTCGCCTCATCCAGCCTTGAAGCTTAGATATCATATTTGAACCCATGGATTCAGAACATTATCGTGTTAACATGCACAAAACCATCGCAGACTCCAGGGACGTAACGTGCATCTTTTAATAGCTGAAATAACTGTGAAATGAAACTGTTTCCTATTTTTCAGAAGATTTCTTGGAACTCTTTTTCAAGAATCCTCATGGGTCACCGGATCCAACCTTTACACATTTAATATTTCTTTTTACATTCATCACTTTCAGTTTTATCATATTTGCTTGCACAAAAATCATCAGAGACATCCGTGTTTCACTACTTGTATATTTCATTGATTAGATTAATACAAATAAACAGTACATTAAGCTATTGCCCATCACATGCAGACTTCTTGGAACCTTTTCTGAATTCCCAAAGGTTGCCAGATCCAATCTTTAAGAACTGAATATTTAGACCTTTAAGCCATATTTTCAGGATATCATTTTATCACTTTATTTACTTGCACACTTTTTCAAGAATCCCCAAGGGGTCCCCTGATCCAACCTTTAAGAATTTAGTATTCTTGGCCTGTTACTTCAGTATATTATATTTACTTGCACAAAAATCATCATACAGCGTTATTTTAGTGACACACCCCAAAGTTTCTCTATAATACGCTATAATCATCACAGACGTCAGACACATAACACAAATCTTTTAACTGTAAATTTAAGTTATTGGCCATTTTTCTGCAGATTTCCTTGAACTTTTTCAAGAATTGCCATGTGTCAACAGATCCAGCCCTGAAGGATTTCATATTTTTGACTTTTATTTGATACCATAATTTCAGTATTTTATCATGTTTACTTGCATGAAAAAAATCTTCACAGAGAGACTATTTAAAAGCTTGTACTTCACTTAACCTTCACTGAACCTTCCAGTAATCCCAAGCCTTGAAGCTTTTTGACCATTATACGACCCCATTATATTACCATGCAAGAAATCCTTACTGACATAAACAACATCAACCATCTTTTAATAATTAAAAAAACATGAATTTGAGCTATTGACCACTTTTTCTGCAGAATTCTTGGAAGCTTCAAGAATCCCAGAGGTTCACCAGGTCCAACCTTGAAGCTTTCAATATGTTTCACCCTTATTTGACCCTGTACTTTCATATGGTTTCATATTTAAAACATCAAATCATAAACTTTTGATACATAATGCAACATACCTTTAGCACCAATGAGATAGTTGGACGGATGGCCTGGTGTAGCCGGGACGTGGACCTAGAAAGGAATATAAACAACACTATGACCAGGCGAGTTGATAACATATCTTACAACTATTATTGTGAAAACAAATGCCAAGACACATAATATTTTATGGTCCAATTATCGTAACAGAGGATATATTTTATCAAAGTCTTAGGATAAAGTTATTTCACTACACAGTTCGCTGAAATATTACTGCTATTTATCATACTTATTACAGTTTTTTGTTACATATATCTAATTATTCCCAGCTTTGGTTCTAGATTACGGACTTAACAGAGACAGGAAAACATATTACATTTAAGTTTAGAGAGGTTTTATGTTCAACTACGTTAGGGGAGAGGTTAAACTGGGTCAGGTTGTTTACCTTGTGGGACGGAGGTCTTTTTAAACAGCTACTGCCATCCTCTCTCTGCGGAGGTCAGCTGGGGGTCATTTAGAGTCTCTTTAATGGACGGGGCAAAGGCAGGCTCTTTAAATGACTGGGAGAGGGTCACATGACCGGAGGAGAACAGAAAGAGCAAAACAAGAAGAGAGAGCAATCCCACCCACCCCCACCCCCCCACCGGTACTGAACCGAACATGGCCTAGAGGTCAAGGTGGCTTTGATGCAGCGCTAAGAGCCGTTTCTGTCAGGGTAAACACTCAGAGAGTTAATGTGTGTTTACTGATGATGCTTGACGCGATCAGCGTTCGCCTCACATCGAATTATATGAACAAACAGAGAGGAGAGAGTTTCAAGAGCGGCGATGTCGTTATCGCTAAATCCTCCAAATCTCAGTCGGGAGAGATTTCCTACAAAATGCATCACATGGCGTCCAAATACAAATAGGAAACCATTCTTATCAGATTACTGAGGTCATTTACAAGATCACAAACAGCAATTTGCTGTTTGCACTCTTTCTAACTATTTTTGGAAATGCAACTGTTACCACTTTGGATTCTACTCTGAAACATATGTTGTTTAATGTTGTTTTTTTACTTAGTTATGACAAAATACATTGTGTTTTTTCTCTTTACAGGCTTCCATCAAGCAGATGGTCCAAACTTGTCAAGCTTTTTTTCATGTTGGTTTGTTAGTTTAAATTATGAGGCTTTTTATGAGTCCATAATTAGTCTCTCCAACACAAGTGTTTTCTTTCAAAACGTTTATTCAGCATCAACAAAGAAGAAAATATTAAAGGGCTTACATAAGCTCAAAATCAATAGAGTTGAACAAATCTCTAGATGGACATGATTACGAATTCAACAGCATGTGATTTAGCATCTTAAAAATGATTATTATGCCTACAAAGTCAGAAAAGTATCTCGTATTAAATCAAAGAATGACATCAAAATTACTTATTTAGAGCATCTAGAAAAAAAAATCACAGAAAATTAAAAAGCTCCTGGACTGTTTTGCAGCTCCAGTTGTTCGCTGTACAGGAAGTATGAGCGACTATTTATAGATGTATTAAAGTGGATGTTTTGGGGCCTGAATCATGAACACAACTACATAGGCTTTTCTTTTTTAGAATAAAACAGCTGACAATATCCACAGTTGCACACCATGCTTTTATAAGCCCTTTAACACTAAAGAACTATTATCTTACAAAAAGGAGGAAACAACAAAACAATGTGTATACAGTATGACTTTTCGCTTTTTTTTTCAGATTGTAAATGTTTCATTTACAAGGGACACAATTTCACCAATTACCCCTCAGAAAAAATATCTACAGTACTGCACTTTCCTAGGACTAAGCTACAACATTTTTAAGTGATCAACCACGCAGTTCAAGGTTTGAAGAATAGAGGGTGATAAATTAAGTTGCACTGGCAGCTGTGTAGGTACATTGTATCGACGGCTTATAGTGAGTCACTAATCGTTACCAAGTAAAATAGCTCGATACAATGTCGTTCTTCACAATCACATAGCTGAGAGAGAAACTTAATGTACTATGGAGTCTGTCTTAATCTTAACGTCCAGTCGATTTGTCCTGGGGGGAAAAATTTACCTCAATTGCTTTACACATTTTACCCAGCGGCAGTATGTTTTTATAATCAGGGGGGATGCCATTTTTGAAAACCAGTTTTTACTCGTACAGCTTCTCACTATCACCGTTTCATTTCTGTTATTTTGCGGTTTAGTTTTCAATTCTAAAAAGGTGGGAGCGTCCATAAAAAATCCATTACTTGGGTTGAAACAGCCATGAGGACTCAGGTGTGGGTTGTATAAACAGTTCAATATCTGGAGTATGGCTGATCTCTGTACACTCCCTTGGTTGTTCGTACTGACGGTGCCTTGCCGCGATTGTTTGCCCACTCTTCCAGACCTGAAGAAGAGAGGAGAAGAAGCAGATGAGGAGTGATTACAGAGGCGTTTTGCTACTCATTCATTTATAACAACCCGTGTAAAGTCTCTCCAGCTCTATGCAAGTGTTGTGAAAACATCCCTTCAATGAAAATAAAGCAGCACATACGTATGTCTGCTATCGATGCCGCTCATTTCATAACAAAAGCGCTGTTTCGAGCCGAGCATAGAAACAGAGACTCACACCAAGAAGCTTGACTTTCACCTGGAAGGATGCATCTCAGATAATTGAATGAGAGGATCAAATAGCTACTTGAAAAGGACCCGTTTAGTGGCTCCCAGCAAAAAGGTCACAATTACCATTAGCCCAAATCAGCCCCTGTTCACCCCCTGGTACTGTCAATGTGAAAGTGCCAGTATCGATGGCACCCTTTGTCTGATCTTCAGCCAGCGCTGAGACTTCCCTAGAGCTGAGGCTCACAAAGGGTTGTTTTTTTTCTGTGTACAGGCTCTCTGTTGGCAGCACATAGCCAATACCCCTTAATTAAACCTGTCACCCTTTCACTGACAGTCACTTTGAAGAAATAGACCAAGGTAACCTTGTGTTTTCGAGAACAAGGATGCACATCAACCCTGTTTATCTGTTTTGCTTTGAACTGTCGCCCTTTTGCTGTGTGACCCGTACGGCAGCGGTTCTTATTTTATGTGGAGGCACGAAGCACTCTAATGAGTTGAAGGTGCTTAGTTCTTCTACTTGTGTGGTCAGAAAAGTTGGGGAAGTTTTTTTATTAGCTTTGACTTTTTAAAAAACACACTCAAATCTCTAAAGCATGAAATGAACGAACATAGGTCTTCAGTATATTAAATCCTCCCGATTCAGAAGAAATAATATGCTTCATTTCGTCCTTGTTTTGCCAAACAAGTACCAAACAACTTCTCAAAACAAAATCTGTCACTGTCATTGTATTTGAAGTAGGCGCGTCATGATTTCGTTTCTGAATAAAAAACGATCCAAATGAGCTTCAAATGTTGATCACTGAAATCAAAAGTAAGATTGTTCATTAAGTTAAGATTTTTTCGAATGAGAAGCCGCCTTCAATAGGGAGCGGCCGCAAGCCTGCAACCAATCACATTCCACAAACAAAGAAATATCTACTGTCAATATGAAAGTAAACACAGCATTAAACTAGAGAAGCAAAAATGCTAAACACCCTAACAAACATGAAGGTGCACCAGATTCATACTAAATGGATGCTTAAAGATCTGGAGGCTACACAGCAAAACAGACAAGAACAATGAAAAACAGCAACAATAAATAAATACAAAACGTATTAATAAGTACAAGGACTCAGAAAAACATGCAGCATCAATGTTTACATTTAATAGACACAGTCAGCAGGTTGCATAGTAAAAAAAAACAACTGATAAACTATATGATCTACTTATTAAATATACTTACTATTAAAATATATTATTTTATAGTATAGTATAGTATAGTATAGTACGGAAGACCTAAAGGGCCATGCATTCATACAGTACATTTTATTTCCTCCGTTTTCCCATGATAACGAGTTAATTTCATTTGTTTTCTCGCGATCTCGAGTTATTATCTCGAAATAACCACTGCTGTTTTCCCGAGATAACGGGATAATTTTCTCGAGATCTCGAGATAACGAAACTTTGTTTTCCCGAGATAGTGATCTAATTATTTCGAGAGCTTGAGAAAACAAAACGATAGTGTAGTATATTAAATCATTGCAGGAAACATCATTCAGTGTAGCAATGTCAGAGGAGCAGGAGCATATCGATCACCGTGTCACATATCTTTTCAATCAAGGCCTGACACAGGCTGAAATAGCATTATGCCTTGCTATTACAGATAATATACACATTAGTGTGCGTAATCTGAAACGATGGTTAGCAAGGCTTCAGCTATATCGGTGGCGCAATCTAAGTGAGCCTGATGTCGTTGTTAACTACATAGCTGACCAGCTACCAGGTCCCGGGCGTCTCCATAATCTCAGGCCTATCATATCACAGTCATTATCTCGAGATCTCGAATTAATTATATCGTTATCTCGGGAAAACAAAGTTTCGTTATCTCGAGATCTCGAATTAATCATCCCGCTATCTCGGGAAAACGGCAGTTGTTATTTCGAGATAATAACTCGAGATCTCGAGAAAACACATGAAATTACCTCGTTATCACGGGAAACGTATGAAATGTATGAATGCATGGCCCTTTAGGGCTTCCGTAGTATAGTATAGTATTTAGGAGTAATTCAGTTCAGTTCAGTCTTCAGTGTTTATAGTTATGTGCTTGTATTTATTATGAAGTTTCATATTTATCTTTCATTGTTCTTGTCTGTAATTGCAGTTTAACCTTCAGGGACTTTTGTAATATATGGGATGTTTACTTTCACTGAGAGAATTAATGTTTGTTATTTATCTTTGTATATTTCATGTGCAGAATGTGATTGGTTGCAGGCTTTCGGCCACTCCCTGTTGTATTTTTTGCAAGTTAGACAGTGCGCGAGACTTTGCTTGAAGCTTTTGGTGTACTCGACCCTCTAAAGCACCTGGCTCATGAAACAGAAAAAAAAAAACACTGACAGAATTACCGATCGCAATGTTGAAATTCAAAGCTCATTTTCATATTTTTAAAATTCAAAATGGAAATTATGACACACCTACTTTAAGTTCTATGACAGTAACAGACTTTGTTAGGAGAAGTTGTTTAGTACTTTTTTGGCAAAACATGGAAAAAATTAATCATATTATTTTGTCTGCATCAGGTCGTATCTTTTAGATGAAGCTAATAAAAACCTTATCAACTTTTCTCACCACACAACTTGGAGAACTAAGCACCTTCAACTCATTAGGGTGCTTCGTGACTCCACATGATGCAAAGTGGATCCCATTTTTTGTTGCGCTCTAGAATCTTTATTTTTTGTGTATAAAATTTAACTTGCCCAACACTAACCTGCAAAAATCACCGGGAGAAAGTCAAACTGTTTTTAAAAGATTAATTTACAAATGTTAATGACAGTTGTCAGGGCATCTATTGATCGTTTCAAATCCAGATGTGATAGTCTAACAATGGCATACTGTGGCTATCAATGCTGAAAACAACCGAATCGTGACTTTAAAATCGAAAGTCAAAACAAATTGCTCAGATGACAATCATGACACTCCTACTTTGAACACATTGAAACATGCAACATAGACCTCTGTAGTAACTAATTATGTTGTCAGTTTGCAGTCAGTCTCTAACTTTAAAAAAAGATATGTTGACATACATAACACAACACATTTAAGCAATCTTGTCTGAGAGCTGGGTTCTATTTGGAGCTTGTAGCTGAGCTCAGCAGGCAAATACACAAACTAATCCATCTCACATCAAATCAGCACTGAGTTCTTACATTTGCACTTACATCAGAAGAACATATTTGGTTTTAAATAACGAAAGGGTAAAACACTACTTGTACTCAGTTCACACACATACAGTACAGGATTAGAGCTGGATCCACCTTCAGCTGCACAAGAGCACACTCAACTCTACCCTTCTGTATATCAGCTCCACTATCATATCAAGTGCACTCTGCAGCAAGTACTGTATGACCTTGGCCCACTTTTACTGTATCTTGTCAAAAGCCAGTGACACAGTATTGTTGAAGAGAATCTCAGTGGTGTTTTGTCTGAATGTTGTGGTAACTGGAGCAATCCAAGGCTGCTTTCAAACCAGAGACCAGTCACTGAAAGTGGCCGTAAACATCTTCTAGCTGTTAGCAGAGCCACTCGTCGCTGTGTGGCTGTGGCACAAACACACTCAGCAACATTAGCTTGAATTGAGAGTATCTGTTCAACTAAATATGTGAAATGGTGAGTTGTAAGTTTTGATGAAATAAGCCATCATACGTACAACAGCTTAGAGGTTTTGTGAACACATGTATTTGAGTGATAGACTCGATGAAGACTTTTCAGCAACACATACATTTACAGGTCCGTGGAAAGCAGGCGGTAATTACCAAGCAACGCATTTGAAATGTCTTTGTAGTTACTCCAAATTACCACATAATTACCTCAAAATGATATAATAATATGCTGTAATTTTCCAACAAGCAGTTAATAAAGAGCCAGTATTATCTTTAATATATTTCCAGGAGACTTCCAACTGGTTTCTGCTTAACTTCTGCTGCCATTTGTAACTTTCATCTAGTTTCTGTCTAACTTCTGCAGGTCAGTAAATTATAGGACACTTTATGTCTTGCTAATGTATTTTTGTCTCAAAATATAAAAATAGTTGAACTTATTTAACTTGAGAAGTGTGAATATATTATTATTAGGCATCAATAGGCAATTAAGGAATGCTGCTCATCTTTTTGGATTATGAAGTCATATTCACAAGTAATTAGTATTAATGGTGGCTAACTATGAAAAAAATAATAATTTAGGAAAATTGTTTGAAAGTTGGACTGATCTGCTGACATTATAACAGAACAACAAAAAATTCACTTCAATGTATTGACCTGCAGAAGTTAGACAGAAACTACAGTAGTTGGTAGTTTCCTGGAAATGTATTGAAGAAATGACCAGCTATTTATTACCTGCTCAGAAAAGGAGGATATAATTAATAAATCAAGTAAGGGGGTAATTTTACATTTTTAATTTTTACATTTAGTGGTAATTATTGTGATAATTGGTAACAAAAATTGTTACTTTGTAATTACCACCTTCTTACCATGGAATTTGTGGACCACTAAAATGAAGTTTTACCAAACAGAAACTAGCTGAAATTACTTAATTACTTCAATTAAGTGGCCTGCTGCGCGGAAGTTAGACGGAAACTAGTTGTTAACTAGTAGTTAAAATGGCATGATCAGCAACAGTTAAACAGTTGGATGTTTACTGGAAATGTATTAAATCAATGATCAGCTATTTATTAACTGCTTATTTGAGGTAATTGTTGTGGTAATTATGTCACATGGTAATTACCATCTACTTACCATCAAATGTGTCGACCTGTAAAATGAAGTGTTACTGACTTATCTTCATATAAACATCCTGGCATGTGTCATTATATTCTGCTGAGAAGAGTCAGGATTTTACCTATTATGTTACAATAATCTGTATTCACTCATATTTCACCAAGATTTTTATCAATTTGTTAAAAGACAGCACATGTGATCTCTGTATTCAGGGATGAACTTGTGCTGCAGGTAAGATCTGAGCGTCCTAACTAGCTGCTTAGGGTTGATTGAAGTGCGGTTTCTTTTTCATGTTCAGCACTTTTAGTGAAGTAAAAGAAAAGCAAAGTAGATCTTTAAGTGATTCTGCAGCTGCGTGATCAGCTTGTTAAAGTCTACGTGCTTTTGACACTCTCCTCTGAAGTGAGGGAATCATCAGTGCTTGGGGGCATCACTTTGGTTTTGCAGTCAAGAACCTAAATTCAAAGATCAGTGAAGACAAGGCTTCTTCAAACTCTTTAATACTTATACAACTTTCTTGTTTTTAGGGCATTTTTTTAAGGGCATGTTCTAGTATTTTATTGAACACAGTAACTCCACAAAAAAGACTTGTTTTTCAGTCGTTCTCGGCCTTTGGTGATGTTGTTTTCTTCAAATGAGCCAAATGATTGAAGGAATAAAAGCTCAGAATTGTGAATAAATCACTTTAGACATGGTTATTTTGAATGCGACATCATACAATTACCCAGATGCTATGGCAACTGAGATGAAGCCGGCGTTGCAGCGTCAGGAGCTAGAAATTGAGATTCTGATAATTGGCACAAGATATATTGAAGGAAAGAGAGGTTGACAACTCACCATAGGATTCATATGATTCCCCGCTGTGTCCGTATTCATAGTACTCATCTGAGCTGTAAACACAGAGAACAGCGAGAGGAATATTAGAAAGTATAAATAAATATGAGAAAATGAGAAATTGAGATTGCAGTTATCAGCAAATAAATAGACTTAATTTCTGTATTATTGAATAACATCAAAGTAATATTGATGACCACACAATCACATATAATGTATGCAGGGGAAATAAAGAATAACACACAGGAAGTGTTTTTCAGATATACTCTGCTGGATATAAAAGTGAAAAACAAACAAGAGGAGCTTTCAATTGCTCTGAAGTTCAGCCACATTTGTGCTTCTACAAGGCAATTTCCTCCACTGCATTTCTGCGCAAACTTCCAGTTCCATATCACTGCATATGGAGATCTATGAGAGGTGGCAACTTTAATGAAAAATAAAAAGATGGGGAAGCAAGTTGCATAGTGCTTCATTTCTCGGTTGTTTATTTATTTCTTTATTTGCGGTCGCCGGTGAGATGCTGACAGAACAATCCTGCGTCAGTATCATTCAGTAACAGCGCTATCATTCAAGAGAGGCAATTCATCATAAGGCTGCCACTGAGCCGACACCAGCCATCACAGCTGGGTCCTCTCCGCCTGCCTGTCAGTCAGTCTGTCAGCGACAGCAGCACCTCTCTGCTCTCCGGATTAGAGAGCTGAAGGCACCAACCCAAACCCCAACACGCCACATCAACACCGCCCGACGGCTGAGGGCAAAGAGGTGACAGCAATGACACGCCGCGGTGGAAGTAACAGATTACAATTTGACTCCAGTTACTGTAATGGAGTAGCTTTTTGCGGTGTGATCTTAAAAAGCCAAAGTGAGGTCTGAGAGGTTGAGACACTCCACTCATCTATCAAATTACACCACAGTTTGCAGCACTCCAGGAAATCAATTTCTACAAATTCTGTCTGCTATTAGGTCTGCTCTTCACTCAGCAGTGTCATCTCATAAAAAGAAACTGCACAATGATGAACATTTTCAGGTTGCTATTAATCTTCATTTTATTTTTTGTCCATTCTTCCTCTTTGTAAATTCCAATATATTCTACCCTGAGAAGTACTGGCATTAGTAGTAGTAATAGTACCACGATACAGGTTTATATGGAAAACCAGAATGTTGTCATAGATTTTTTATACAACACATATGTTTGCTGTGCTTATGAAAGGTGTCAGTTGTAAGAGTCTGCTACCATCATGCTGAAGGACTTGTACTGTAACTCCACGCTAAAGGCTACAGCTTAGCTATATAATAAAGCTAATTTGGTTAGATTACGTTAGCATATCTGTTGTCAAGCTAGTTTGCTGTCTTAGCTAGCATACCGGACAACTTGTAGCAAAATAATTAAAAATGTCGTGTAGTATATTTCTAAACTTTTGAGTGCACAGAAGAATAACTTCATTCAGTGTTTTTCATACATTCATTTATTTCTTGCTGCCCACCACAATGTCAATATTGTTCGCCACATATTGAATGAATTTTATTATTATTATTTTTTAATAGGGTAAAATCTTATTTCATTGATTTGTCCTCGATTTAATGGATTTGTTTAACCCGGACCCGGACCTGGTTCGGAATTGTTTTTGTGTCCATATTTGGGTCCGGTTTGGTCTCCTTAGTTGTCACTGAACTTTTCGTTTAGTTGAAAACAATGTAATGGGGCCAATTTGTCTTAAGTGCTGCAGATATAAACAGATATTGTGATTTTGGTATGAGTCACGATCAGTGGGAATGCTCATTTTTGCATCTGTATTTAATTTCCACTGAAAAAAATACTAAAATCATAATGATGTGACACTTGTCACAGTCTGTTCCACACAAACATGTTTTCTTACATCTGGAGAACGAGATTTGTAGGTCAGGACATCTCTGCAGCACTACTGTACTTCATTATAATGCTGTTTCTTCCACACATTTTACCTTCATCAAAAACTTTTCATCCTCTGCAATTGGAATATTGCACTTAGCTGAGATTGAAATTTCCATTATATTTTGATTCATTGTGCAGAATTTATTTTTTTAAAATCTAAGCTCTACTGGGTGATGACGATAAACAAAACTGTATTCACCTCGGTTGTATCGGGTTGGAGGCAGAAATCTCAAAAACACAAACATTAAAACCTGTGTAAACACAACGATTACATGTTCTGCACAGCTAAATACTAATACAGGAATGTAAAATAAAGCTGTCGTATATTTTGTGTGAAGTGATCCTTACTTTGGCAGCCTCCCCACAACTGCTCCTCAACAGCTACAACATGACAAACTGATTGGCTGTTATATTGTTTTCTGCAACAATTTCTCAGTGAGGATGAACAAGACGACATGACCAATTGAGGACAGTGGGAGGATTCGTTTTAAGAGCACTATAGAGGCTCAATGAGACATGAGACAGCTCCCTGAAGAGGCTTGTGCCTTAAGTCAGGCTTAGCATAAATTTTACACAGCTCATAATTCAACTACAAACAATGCCAAGCCGGCAGAAGCAAACAAGGCTTTTCCCGTGCTCTAATGTAGTCTCCCTCCAAGAAGCGAGGCCAGCTGCTGTTGCTCTGAGCGTGAGGTTTCCAGTCAGCCCTCGCGGCAGAGGTGCCACCATGCATCTGCCACAGATGTCAAGTCACTGCAATATCCTTGACACCACTCATTGGCCGGCAGAGACAGAGGGAGGGAGAGGAGAGGGAGTCAGAGAGACACGTAACAACTGAATGCATGTTTTGGCTCGTCATGTTGTGCACACCGAGACAGGACCTGACAGGTTACTAAATAATTAGATTTCACATTATGCTAAAATAGACAGGTGCATTCCACAGAGATTGCCTTTAAAATACACATACATTTTTTTATGAATGTCAGAAAATCAATTTTCCACAATTCACAGGTGCTTACAGGCATACAGTACAGGGACGTATGTGACATATTGGGTAATCATGGGCTTTCCTATGCAGCTCTGTGTCATATCCAACAATAAAAAATCATCCAAATAACACAAACCAGAATGCTGCACCGCAACGCTAACACTATTTAGGCTTGCTTACATGCTGTAGGCTGTCAGCATTTTTTCCCTTCATTTATTTTTCCCTGTTTATCTCACAAAAAAAAATCTGTTAAAAAACAAAAAGTCTGTAGCTGAAGGCAGAAGGGACCAATAATAGTAGTCTGGCGGGCTGAAAGCTGCTCTTTGCACAAAGGAGAAGAGTGCAACAAAAGCTGTTAGGCGCCTCTAATTCCTGAGGTGACATTTTATCAATATTGCTACACAACTTCTCTCCGTAGTTACTTTCTCTTCTCAATTACAGAGACCGGTGAGTCTGGAGATGCCTCCTGAAGGTCAAAGATTCCGGTAAAATTCTGCTTTGTGTCGTCGAAAGTTCCACAGCATCTGCTGCAGCACATTAACACCTATCAGCACTCTGCAGTGTAGAGGTCTGTAATTTAACCGTTGTAGCAGAAAATGACCTTTCTTTATTAATGCTACAGAGTAAAGATTTTCAGAGGAAAGTACAATACTAATACACATAAAAGACTGTCTTATTTGGCCATTTAAGAAGTGGATTTCAGATTTTAGTAGTTAGTAGCAATTTATGATATGATACAGAATCTATGATGCAATAAAAAATGTTTAACACAGGTCAAATATATTACATTATACTTTTTCATTTGTGTTGCCACAAGCTATCCTGTAACAAACTTGGCAGACAACAAATATGCTAACATAAAGTGGCCAATTAAATTTTAATCATTCAGGCGTTCAAACTCTAGAGTAGTTAAAAAGGTGACACGATACAAAAAGAGACCATTTTTGTTACGTTAATATGTAAACGAAGCCTTTTGAAGCACTTTCAGATTACAATACAACAAGAAAACAGCATCTTGTTTTGATGAATAAAATATGTTTTAAAAGAGGGAGGACACGTACAGTAATTCCCACTTGGAATTTCCTTTTACTGCGGACAGCATACAGTATATGCTGATACCAGTATATCCGTGAGAGGTCAATATCAGCCAATAAAAAAAAAACAACCCATATATCGGTCAGGCTCTAATCAAAATAGACTTAAAAGTACCAAAAGCAAGAAGTACTCATTATGCATAAAGGCCCATTTCAGAATAAATATTGTGTATTACATAATTGGATTATAATTACTGATGCATTGGTGTGTTCTTGGCTTTAATGTTGCAGCTGCTTATATCTGATATATTACTTTACAAACTGCTGGGTAGCTTGTGAATTTCCCAATACATTTCCCAGTTTATCAATACACAAGTAGCTAATATTGTCACATAAAGGTATGATCTATGTACATTTGACTCTGCGGTGCAGTGGAGTAGAAGTAGAAATGAACTGTGATTGTCGCCCAGAAACAAGACGACTGCAGGTATTTAGCTCAATGTTGGCATCAAACACTTCTTCAAATCTTTAATGGAGCTTGTGTTGTAATTCTTAATCACAATAACATTTAGCTTGATATCAGATGTATCTCCATAGAAAGCAGTATCGTCATGCAGATGAAACATTAAGTTCCGTCTCATTAGAAAATTTCAGGTTCCTTCGTGATGAAAAAAGAAATGCTGCCGAGTGGAATGAGATGAAAGAACTAAAACCTGAAGACCCTCTCCACTGCCTCGTTCAGTCTACATTTATCACCATTGATCCCATATCACAGCGCTGCCTTGTCGGAAGTACACAGCTGGCAGCATGAACACATAAGATGAGGTGCCTGGGGTGGTTAGCTCTCACTCGAGATATTGCCCTGTCATAGGTGTGAAAGTGTTTCGACTTTCTAAATAGGTCAGCTTTTGATTTGACATTCATTAGCAGAAGGCGTCCACTGGTTTGTGTCTCCCCAAACTTCCCTGGCCAAGAAAAAAAACACCCCCACATCTTTCAAAGGCGCAGGCGTGCACCACGAGAGGCAAACACAACACCTATTAGATAAGTGTGTCTCTTTCATCAGGCATCTGATTCCAGGCCTACTTTTCCACAGGTAAAGACCCTGCCTCTCGAGAGCATCTGTCATCTCCGTAAATGCTTTGTCTTAAGCACTGATGTTGCCGTTCCCGAGCACCCCGAAACAGATGGCGGTGTTAAATCTGAATGATGTAGTACACGTCCCTAGTGGACTTTGTTTTCTTACATCGTCATTACTCTTCCAACCCTCTGTGATAAATTTGAAGAAATCTAGTAGGACATTATGAGGGGCTGGAGAGGTAATGCAGCGCCCGTCTGATGAGGAGAGCGGCTGCTTTTCTTCTCTTAGCCTATTTTTTCATATTGCACACTTTAACTGATCAAGACTGTGAATCCTCCAAATACTTCCTTGATTCTTCTTGTGTAATAATGTTTTTCAGTCATTCTTGGAACATGGTTGAAAAGGTAAAACGCTGCAGAAAATGCCCCTCACTGAATTCTCTGATTACGCCGGCCCAGTGGTGACTTTCACAGTCGACAATACAAAGAAAATGGATGAAAAAAAAAATAGCACTACTTTTTTTTTTTTATACCATTTTAGTTTGAAATGAAGCTCAGATAATTTCAAATGGAAACCCTCCTTATGGATACACTGGTGATTGCTCAGTGTGGTGGCTGATTGCATAGCTATCTCCAATGCTGAACCCCTGCCGAAGAGCCACAAAGAGGGACAAAATGGCCTACGGCAAAGATTTGACTTTACAAATGAGTCTTCTTTCTGCTCGTGAACAGACCATTTATGTTACTCTCTTCCTTTTTTTTGGAAAGTACATGAAATCCTCCTTCAGAGAAAATACTGCCTCTACAAGTCAAGACGGTCTACAGTACTCCTTAAAAGCTGATCATTTGGAAACATTTTTGGGTCGTTACGTTGTGACTGTCTGGAATCTGACTTTGTTATGTCTTGTTGAAGGGACAATATGCAACTTTTTGTCTTGAGACAGAGTGAGTGGTGTAAATCCCGCCTTCCTTCCCCTCAGATGGTCTAATTCCCGACACAGCGGCTGTCATTCATCTTGACAAGCTGTCTACCTTGAAAACAGCATCTAGGTACACAGCATCTGCGAAGCACCGCAGGCATTTCAGAAGCAGACAGCTAACAAAGCCAATCTGTACTCAGAGTCAAAAAACACAATGCTGATATTCCCATTGTACTAAATGGGTATTGTCTGCCCCAGGGCCCTGATACAACTAGCAGACCTCAAAGAAGTAGCATCATCACTAATTTTACATGTCAATCTAGCTGATCTCACAACACTGCTGGTGATTGCTGTCCAACATATCATGAGTGGCGATCAAAGTCGGACTCGTTCCATTGTCTGACAACACAAAACAAAATAAAAACAAATAAATCTGATGCTGAATCACAGAGATTCAGATTCACACGGGACTGACATTATCACATGACCTCTGTGTTTGATGGACTATAGTGGGTATATTGCATTTTTAATACTTTAAATTATGGACATGGCAGATTTGAACAGGATTAAGATCACAGAAACCTCTTCAATTATTAAAAATCACTAGAGGTCCCGAGGTAACACCAGTCCAGTTTTGTTAAAATAATTCACAGTAATTTTAACGCAAAACCCAGTACACCTATTGTCTGCACCACACTACTCACTATTTGCAACACCATATACTGAAGATATGAAACAGAATGGTTTAATCATAAGTTTCCTCCTCCTATGTCTGCATTTACAGCCTTCTACTTTGCTAAGGGAACCCAGTCATTCACTGCATGACCAGCACATTTTACAGCAGATAGCTGGATGCTGTATGTTACGAGAATAAACAGGCTGCTAGAAGCATACTTGGTGAATGTAGTTTGGTATTAGCTAGTGTTTTCCGCCCTTAAATCCTCGCTTTGTGTTTTTTATTGAGTGCCCTTATCTGAATGTGCATGCAGAAAGACTCTACATTGATGAGACCATCAGGGACATTTCAACGGTTTGATAACTTACTCTTCAATGTTTGATACAGAGCTACCATCCCAATGAAATATTCATACATTCCACCCTTCTGGATATTACAGTCTTTTTGTGGTATCTGATAGTGTAGAAATGACTAAATTCAATGCCCATTGAATGCTTTCACTAGAGGATTGTGCGTGTGTTGGTGGTGAAACTTGTTTTTAGTAGTTTTGGGGCTCTTTCAAGCAATCGATTCTAACAGCTACACCATGAAACTTAGAAATCCAGCCCCTCTCCTTCTCTGTCCCTATTCATGCCCATCTCTTCTACTAAGATTTACAGTTGTTCCTCAGGGAGGCGTCTGCCCTTTAAAACACTGTCACATAGCTATCCTTGTGCCCCCTGGGCCTCCGGGATCTGGCCTACAATGAAGCGTACCAAAGCAAGATGCAAGGGAAGGTGCGAGGTGTCAGCAGCCCGCAGTCTCTGAGGTGTCAAGTATGAAATAATGCTTTGATCACACCAGGGCTGCTCGAGACGACCTCGCCGTGCCCCTCTCCAAGTGTCCAGCCAGGGCTGTGCCACAGCTGTCAACCCTCTCATTTCCCTACAGAGACGTCACCTTTTCTCTGCTAATAAAATTAAAAGACGCTCTCCACACAAGCAGCCCTCTCCAGCCTCCTTGACCTTAGCAGTAGATTGGTACCTAAGCGCCACAGCATCCGATAACTCTCCGGAGATGAAGCCCTCTGCTGCCTCTCCAAAAAAAGATGATAGCTCAGTGCTCTGTGTTGTATAAACACGGTAAGAGGAGGCTGTGATCTAGAAGCTGGCGGACCGACTGCCACGGCTGTCATGCTGAGGTAGCGTTCCACGAGGCCCCCCCAGGCGTCAGCTCTCTTCTGAAACATGTAAATGTCGCAAAATGTCTTCAGGGCATCTAAAAACAGCTTTTTAGCTTAAGCCTCATGTCTTAAGGTTGTGAGCGCTTTATTTGCCTTTCAAATTTAATTATGTCTAAATTACTCAATTTTGCTCTGTCCTGTGTGACAGAATGTGTATAGTATAGTCACACAGGTTGTCGTGTCTCATTTAGCAGTGGTTAGTATAACAAGTGAGTAGTATAGCATTTAGTGCCACTTAAACCCAGCAGAGAACATTAAGATTTTATGATCGCTATCACTGCCCGATAGTGGTAGTGACTGGGCAATTGTACTCCAGTGCTGCAAGAATGTAAAATGTTAATGCCAGTATGTATTGTAGTTACAGCAATTTCAAATGATATGTTTTTGTTTATTTAAAAGGGAGTTTTGTCTGTAAGTTGCATTTCTCGGTTTTTCAAAATGTTCTCATAAAGTAGTGGGAGCTCACTTGAGTACTGGTAGTCTGTGAAACCATTTTTCTTGGCTGTAATTGAGACGGATTAATTTTGTCTTTTGTACAAACAAAGACAAGTCTTCCACAATGTGTTACAGCGTGAAATTAATGATTTATTTAAATATATACTTTTTCTTTTTCATAGTTAAGTGGGTTTTGCTGGCAACAAAATGAAAACCTTTTTAACATTTTATTTGTATTGATGATTTTACTGATTTACTGATGACTGTATTGAGTTTTTGATTTAGTCACAATTTAAAAGTACCCTGTCGACTTTCTGACCACTAGCAGCGCTATGGTGCAAGATTTTTAAGAGTCTGTGTCTGTTTTGTTTGTATGTTGTGTATGTGCACGAGGGCGATACAGTACACTGAAAAAAATAAATGAAATAAAGAGTGCCTGTCATTGCTAATGTAACTGGCCAGACCTTACAAAAGCTGGTTTGTACAGTTGATTATTCCTATTTAATGTTTTCAATTTAGTAAACAGGACAACATTTAATACATAAAATTGCAGAAAAAAGTGAAACATTCTAGCAGTGCAGACTTCAATAACTTGTGTGTCAAACACCCAAAGATATTTAAGTTAGATTGATATTTAAAGTTCAGATTTGCTCTATAAGACACTTAAACAACTAATCAACCAGGATGGCACTCAGCAGAGTGCATACCTCTACCAAGGCCCGTTAGTACTCACTCATAGATACCAGCCACCTAAACACCCCTTATATTTTTCATCAAGATTCATGCATTATTCTCTGGAAATCAATGCAGTAGTTTTTCCAGCTGACCAACCAACCAACAAACACATGGACACAGGTGAATACATAACCTTCTTGGCGGAGGTAATTATCAAAATCATTTATCGTACCTTTCTGATGGCCGATTAACACATTCTGCACAAATATAGCATCCTTTTAATGTGTGATTCTGACTCTGGTCAGCTCTGTTTTTTTAGTTAAAATGGAAACACACCTATAATCATATTATCTAGGATAGTAAGAAAATATATTAATCATACAACTGAGAAGCTACTGACCACCTATACCTAAATGCATTCCATGCTAAATGCATGTATGAAATGCATTTCATATTTCCAGATAATGAAGGTAACAGTATCCACTGATGCAGCATTACAATCTTTTTAAAAGCAGGAGCCTTTTAAAACTCTCCTCTTTCTTTCCCTTCGTGTTCACAAATGGCAGGGCTGTTTCGAGCGTAAGCCATCGGGGTAATGCCATGACAGAGAGAGACTGTAAATTGTTCTGCTTGTTATCCTCCGGCAACTGAAATCCTGCCACGCAGTCAGAGCTCAGATTGGTGACTGGGAGCTCCTTAGGCTTCGAGAAACATTGTTAGGAGACTTCTCGTCCACATGCGCAAACACACACACTGGCACACACACACATGCACACAGTCTCCTCCAGGCCCTGCTGCAGCTGGGACCCGCTATGACTTTCCTCAGGCTTGGGGTGAAAATAATGCACCTTTGTCCATCACAGAGCTAAATAGGATTGTGACTGTGATGGGGAGTTATTGAAGGACAGCATTATGTTGCAGTATAAACTGCAATACAATAATTAAAAGTACTAAATGGACTACTGTGGGCCTGTAATGTAATATGTTTTACGGACCAGTGGCTTTATGATAGCATTACAATGTCTTATATTAGTAATTATGAATTTAATTCTTTATATACTGCCCGCAGGATCAGACGAAGGACAAATAACTAGAAAAAGACACATAAGATATCTTATACTTAAGGACAAATTGTCAAAATTCAATCAAACCATATCACAGAAACAGTTCATAAAGCCTAAATGTATACATGCACAATGTCAGCCTGCAGTAGCAGTCACTTTTTAGCCAAATCCAGGACACAGGACACACAAATAAGAGAAGAAGTAAGTGAATCAGCTGTCTCTGGAGGCTCCAGCTTCGATGTCTGTGCCCTATTAGTTGCTTTGTCTCCCGCCAGATAACAGACATGAAAATCTCTTTGAGTCGACCGAGCCTCCAGCCCCAACATGATGGACTCCATTTTTCATCTGCGCAAAGCCACCGACCCCACCCCCCACCCACCTTCACCAAAACACCCCCACCATTATTCACGAGGTTGCTTTTAAAACAAATAGCCGCAGATTCCCGAGGCGGACCTGTGCTTCCCCCATGGCCAGCATCTCTACACCTAACCAGCAACACTTCAAGATACATCCTCAGTGTGTGTGTGCTTGTGTGTGGATGTGTGATCTGGGGAAAAAAAAAAAAAGATAGCACAAAGATGGATGAAGTCTGGGTGACATACATTCTGACACTTCCACAAAAGAAAACATCGACCACCCCGCTCACAAAAGCCAAGGGACAGAATAATGTTCCTTTTTCTTCTCTGTCTGGTTTTCCCTTTTCTCTTTTTTCTTACCAGCAGCTGCCAATACAATCCAATTTTTGAAATGTGGCAACAATCATTCTGTCTTTGAAGTGGCACAGGCAGGCATACATAAACGTAGCACATTGTGCGCTGATGAAATACAGTGGGACACCAACAAACCAAAGCGAAAGCCTTTGACCTTGTGTGGCTTGGAGAGTCTGATAGCTCCCTGGATATAAGAAAATCGATATTCTGCATTTAGCCGTGCAGGACCCTCTGTTAAATGGAGCAATGTACCACTAAGACTGTTTATTTTGCATTGAGATGAGGATCACATTGAGCACCATTGGCCGGATATTTAAAATGGTGATAAAACAAAGATAATACATTTAAGGTAATGAGCTTCAATGAATTCCTTGGAGGAAAATGTGACATGTCACTGAGTCAGCTGAGACTGGTTTGTTTTAAAACCCTGGATTCAAAAACAGAACGCTGGGACTAGAGATGCTGCTGTTACCTGTGATCTTTTTCAAATCTACTAACTGTTTTTATAAGGTGGAATCCAATCCAATGTTATATCTAACTTTTATGAGTTAATCTTAAAGGACAACTTAAAGGTCAGTCCAAACATTTTACACTTCACAAAATACTTAATTAACAGCGAGTGTTCTTTGGAGTTTCAAACAGGGCAGAAAATGACTCCTAACAGCTCATGCACCATAATCCAGCTGTTCTGAGCCCAAAAGACTTCAAATAGTCACATTTACCTCATATTCTTACATTTACTCAGGACCAAATGGCCACACTGCAGCAGGCTTGCTGCCCTCAGATGCTGCTCATAAAGCTGAGACTTGGAGAGAGACATAAATACAACTCATCACATATTCAAGTGCTTTTTAATTCAGCATGCTTACTCAAGCTGTTTGGGGGGCTGTCATTGTCATGGTTTTGCCTGGTTTGAACTCTGAAGAGTATTAAAACACAATTATGCAGTTTATATTTTGGAGTTATTTATTCCTCATCAGTTTAGCCAGTTGCCAGTTTATTAGGTACACTTAGCTAAATGCATTTAAGTCTAGTAGAAGAGTCCTGTAATAAGCCCTTTATGAGAGATTTTGATTGAGCTTTATGATAATTTTGTATTTTAATATGTGGCCCTTGCATCATGCAGAGAGGGATCTCTGTTAATAAGCCTACCTTTACTGATAATAAGGAGGTGGCCGCAATAATAGAAACACCTGTAAACTGCATGGAAATGCCAATTCTATCATCACAAAGAATAATATTGGACATTTTTTTAATATTAGATTTCAGGATCACATTTTAATCTATCAATGCCAACATGCTTAATATGATTTATTTCTACAATACACAGTATTTGGCAGCTATAATAATAAGAAGGGCATTGTTAAAGTTAGGAGAACATTGTGGTGATTCTGGTTTCAAAATGCACATTGCAAACATTAAAACAGCATTATTTTATGTTTTGGTTTGCTTTTGGCCACCTGGGAGCAGCAACAACAAAATGTGTTTTGGTCTCTACCAACACCTGAGAAAGGTATCTGGTTCCTCAGCTGCTTTATGCTCCTCTATCTTCACCTGCTAGCCTTTGTTACTTTGTCTGTGTAGTGTTTTGTCCAGTGTTCTGTGTTGTATCAGAGCTGTGTTGCATTGGTTCAGAGAGCAGTGAGCCAAACAATAAAGTATAACCAAAACATTGAGCTGAAAGACACTAAAATACTCAGTGTAGCTGAGGTTAACTGCAAACTTGGGTGATTGTGCGCTTTACACCTCTCTACATACGGGACTGGAAGTGAATCCAACATAATTTCTAGGAATACTGAGCTGGTAAATGCCCATCAGTAGGGGCTTATTTGGAAAAATAGCAAAACTTACTTTTGTCCTTGATTACTGTAGTTGTTGTCGTATGATTCATATCCTTGGTCATCATAAGCTGTTCCGTAGCCGTCGTCATATTCCTGAGGAAATAGAGTGAAAATGCAACCAGTTAGATGAGGTGCAAATAAGAAAAACTTAAAGCAAACATTTTGACATTGATGAGATGTTGATATGACAACCTGTGCAGCATTATAAACCTGTTGAACTGTAGAGCGAAGAGGCTGAGAAGACAGATGTAGGATAAAAGCTCCTGTGTGCTGCATTGTTTGGTTTAATAGTGACTTAAACCACTTTCCAAAATTGGTTCATGACCGTTTCAGCATCCTTTTATGGTATCCACGGTATCCTACTGTGAAGAGATTTTACTTTTCATCAAATGCTTACAGAGTTGTTTTTCTAATAATACATTGCAATCCACAGAAGCCTTCAACTTCGCACAGATGTAGGTCAATTGTTCGATCTGCTCCTCTTGGTATAGCAGCCCATATGCAGCACCATTAGAGTGGCAAGTGAAGCCCTGCCCTTGTCTCTGTGTCAACTGACTGACAGTGGGATGTAAAGACTCTTGCTGTGGCGACGTTTCATCACCACCTCAAAGGATGAGCCTTGAACATCTGTTTGTGCTCCAGCAATCTGCCCCGTCCCCCACTCTGCACTCCACCCAGGCCCCCGCCAAGACGAACATCAAAGCGAACCAGTGCCGCACCCGTCCTAATTTGGGATAAATGGGACTTATGTTCCACAAAAGGCGTCGACCCCTAGCGACACATCTCTCATCCCCCACACACTTCTTGGCTAATTCCATCTGCCCCTGATTTGCATGCTTGAAATGAATGTCTGTAAGATTTAGCACCAGAAGAAAATGCTCATCACATCCATTTTATTATTAAGGCCCTAATTCCTGATTAGAAACATGCATTTGCCAAATGACAGCATTTGAATTGACTCTTTTATCTTTAATCCTCCAGAATTGAAGCACGTGTAAAGCAACTACTATGACTCTCCAGAAAGCTGAGAGACTCGGATGTAGGGATACTTCTCGTTTCTGGGTAAAACACCTCGCAGGTGCATTCAAGAAATCCTTTTTGTATGCACAAACCTCTCCTTGGTCATCCCACTGGGTGGCTTTCAAGACTTGTTTGTTATTCCTTTGTTGTTTTTATTTGAGTGGGAGGTGTGTTGGTTTTTGTGAAGGTCTTTATCAGTTCACTTTTATTTGTCTAGAGGGAGCTTGAAGGGAATTTAAGTCCCTCCTGGCATTTGTAATTCTGCAGCTACAAGAGCTTTTGCAAAGTCATCAATTCCCCAAGCTAATGCAAGGACTAAGTTTAGTTAACAACTGTACTTTTGACAACATATAACCCCTTGAACGCCTTCAAAAACAATCGGCGCAGCAGTTCTCAAAAAGCAGTGTGATTTGGTCAAAGAGGATATAATTAAAAGCAGTTTTCAACAGGCGGATGAAACTGTTGGCTTTGATTTGCAATTTCCCATCATAACCTTTATCTGCCAAATGAAACACAAAAGAGAAAAATAATTAGCCTTTAATTTCGGAATATTTTTTGCCAAAGATGATTATCACAACACTGACAATACTAAAAACTATTTTAATATTTATAAGTGAAGAAGACTGTGGACATGATTTCTACAGAAAACAGGGTGAAGAAGGCAATCCAAGAAACAACAAGTTTTGCAAAAAGGGAAAGGGAAAGTCAACATGAATGTTGAACCTGAGAAATATTTGTAGTTCTACTTTGATTCCAGGAAAACAAAGTCAGAAAAATATAGCATTTTAGTGCACAATTTGAAGTTAGCATGCTGACTAGCTATCCCTGGCCCCTCCTGTCCTAAAGCTACTCTGCTAGCAGTGTAAACACTAACTAACTCCCCCTGGTCCCCGAATTCCCAGTCTGAACCGCTAGCTGCACAGCTAACTGAGCTAACTAGCTAAGGGCAGCTAAAGTTGGCAGCAGTTAGAGGTAACGCTGGTGATATAACCCTCTATTTTGTTTTGAGTATGAATTTGACAGGTGGCCAATTCTTACATATTGCACCATTAATGGCACCAATTTTACGCACTGAGGTGCGTTTACAGGTCTTTGGAGGTACTACTGCACACAGAGAAGAATGCATGGAATAAGACGGTGATATCTCTGGTCCTGCTGTATCGAGTCCAACAGTGTTATAGGAGTGCAATGCTAGATCAGTGGGCTTATTTTCAAAACTGTGCCCACATTACCCAAATTGCAATTTAGCCACTGAGTGACATCACTGGAAGGCACTTATCAGATTACATGCAGCTTCCTCCCGAGCCACAAAAGTTTTCTCCCTAAAACTTGTAAACACACTTTAATGTGTAATGTGTAAATTGGTGTAGTTACCCTTTAATGGGGATTTTTAGCCTGTAATTCCTATAATATCGTGTTGCTTTATACTGGATTATACAGGTGCTGTAGTTGTTTTTCCCATCTAAAAAAACAGATACTGAAGGGATGGGTACCGAGGGCCAGTCCGGCAGGGGTTCCTGATTGGACAGAACCTTAACATCGATGAGATCCTGCAGCAGCTTTATTTGTTTAATATTCTTTATTTTCTGTACATAATACAAAATGTACTCTTTTACGTCCACCTTCCATTCATGATGATACATTCCTTAGTGATGCGTGACTACCCTGTTGGTGTGTTTACATCCTGTGGACTGTATTGCAGTCAGGTTGAAATGCTCTGAAGAGTGGGTTAACTGCAGCAAAGCCAAACAAAACACAGCTAGTGGCATGTGTGTGTGTATAGCAGTTGTTGTGGGTACCAGCTGTAACACTGGCCACCTATAGGGACAGCATTTCATATATTTGCAGTGATTTAGAAATAAATATTTAGAATCTGCTTGATGGATAATCAACAGCTTTATTTTGAGGACTGTTGTGACAGAAAAACCAGGCCACAATGATGAATATGTATGAGATTATGTGACTGAACTTTTTTGACTGAGACAACCAACCCTGTGTTCTCATCTTCTGTCTGAATATCTTGAAATTATGTTATGCAATATGGTTTAATCATGAAAGTAGCTCTTTGCAAGTAGTTTATTATGTTAAAGGTGAAATATTAAAAAGGTTTACATTACATTAAAATGCTGAGCTCTTTCCTTTAAAGCATGCAACATTTTCCCTCCCATATATGGGCATCAGATATTCTATTTATGAATTGTTAATACTTTATCTTTTAGTGGTAAAAACAACAACAACAAAACATCTGCAATGTACACTATTTGCTTAAAGCCACAACTAGAAGTCTTTGAAGCTGAAATAGCTTTAACCAACAGACACCTTCTGAAGTAAGTTTGTGCATCGTTCGTGTCATCGCATTGGAAATTGAAATAATGTGTCTGTTTTTGTCAGAAACACGTCTGGTGCTTGTCACAAAACTAAGTTCAATCTATTAAAAGTTGTCTCTATTATGCAGTGCAGGCTGGAATAAACAAGCGTGGTAATGAATATTGAATTATAGGAGTCTGCAGGAGGAGAAAAGGGGAAATCATGCAGCTGTGATTGCGAAGGCAGCCTCAGTTGTCAAATACTTAGACAAACTTGTTTTCTTCCACTTACATCATACTGACCACAGATTTATCTATATATACCTATACTTATACCTATACCTACCTATATATATATATATATATATATATATATGCTTACCATTTGCAAATAAATAAGGTAACAAAAGCAAAAGCGCATTCTGTTACCTTTATTAATTGAAGGTAATCCCAGAAAATTATGTAATAACACAATACTTCTATGAACCTTACAAGCATATGCTTATGATCCATGACTTCTAATACAGGAAATGCTTAATACTAACTCAAAAACTAAGCTTTTTAAATAATGTATACATCATGTTTTGCAATACAAATTTAAACTCTCTGTTCACTGTCTGAACATAAATCAGCACCCAGACACGAAGCTTCTGCCCTAGCAGGACAATAAATGGAAGGGGAAATTGTGAACATCCAAAATTAACTAGTCTGGGCTGCAGTTACATAATTTGATGTGGAAAACAGTCAGACATCAGATTGCCTTCAGGCCTCAGTATTCAGTAGTTAAAGACACTGAGCAGCAATGTCATGAAATGCTGCCAGGAACATACTGAAAAGGTGGGGCTAATTAAAAATAATGAGCTGCGTGGGCTGTACCAGTCATATTATCCACTGATATCATTAACTTTTATCACAGTTTAACACAACGTTATTTCAGATCAGTGGTAAACACTTTAGTTCAATACTGAGACCCAGCACATTAAAACAAGTCTCTCTTACACTTACAGAATGTTCACTTTTATTTGTTTCTAAATTAACTTAATGAATTCCAGTATTTCCTGCAACAGAATTAACAATTAAATGTGTTGTTCTTGAACATACATTACCATATGTCTACGTTCTGATGGCAGCAGCACATGTGTTCTGAATAGGTCTGAATTTGAAATGTAGTTTTCCTCAACATCAGTTACCTATAGTGTTGGTACTCTTCTGTATATTATGTAGTAAGTAGTAACCGTAAGTAGTAAGTAGTAACCATTCACTACTCATACAGTGATGCAAAGAAAAGTTCTTGTAACAAAATAAATAGATTTCACTTGATAACCTGGTCTGAGGCAAGTATCATACTGGGTGGAAATGTGATTAATACAAAGTACTGTCTTAGTTAAGCTTATCCTGTCAAACTCTTATTGTCATTATAAGGTCTATATAATCTCTGACTTTATAACATGTTATGCCTAATTTAATATCACCTACTTAACAGTAATACTATGCTGTTTGAGAGAGAGGGTTTGAGTTGGAAAAATGTTGGTAAGTGGACAGCATTTATTTCAGGATTTTATCCAAAGAACTTGAAAGATCCTTTATTATGCTCAATTTCAGGTTCACACATTTTTGTCTGGGTGTACTAAAAAACTTGACATGCTTGAATCTTCAAGATTTTATTTTATTTTTTACTGTAATGTCCATTGCCACAGCACCTCTATTTATCCTCTCTCTGAACGTTCAGGTTTAGTGCCTGTCTCATTAGCCGAAAAGCCCAATCTGCACTGATTTGTCAGCTCTCACAGGCCTGAGGAGTTCGCTTCATACAAACTTCATACAATATTATACATCTTTAACCATCAGGACCATCTGGTGCAACTGGGGTTCATTAGATTATATCACAGCAAAAAAACATGTGAAATAACGTTATTTTTGCCATTGCCTGCTCTGTATTCAAAAGGGAGCCCTCGAGGTGGCACTTAAGCCTCATTACATGTCACAGTACTATAGTGTTGGACAAAATAACCAACAACATGATGGTGTTGCCAGGAGGACCCCCATGGTGTCATTAAAGATTTCCATCCTCTCAATCGGCCACAGAAATTACAGTAAATCCTGCATGAAAACTTGAAAGTTTGGCCTGAGGGAGGTGCTACTGTACGACACAGATCATCGGGTGAACAAAATGCAAAAGATTCATCCTCTGGGGAACATGAATGTGCACTGTAATTTTTATGATGTTCTGATATTTCTGGTGTTTGTGGTTTGTGTGGTTGGTAAAATATTGAAGTTTATCCTCTGGGGACCATAAATATCCACCTTTAAATTTGACATAAATCCTTCCATTAGATTTCTAGGTAGCAAGCAAATGTGAAGAGATGCACCAAAGAAAAAACACGCTCTTGGTACACGTATAACCAATCTCATTTTCAGTAACTGTTGAAATATCTGGACTGAAGTGTCGGCTGACATCACCATTGTTTTAGGCCCACGAGCAAGGCAAAAATAAAACAATGCACAAATCATTCAAGACATAACAAATATGTGTTAAACACACTGGAAGCCATGTCTGAACTAAACCATTCTGCTTCAACTCTTCACTAAACTATAACCACAACCTATTGTTTCTTGTCGCACACAGCGCCAGACCATCCTCCCTGGTAGCAGAACAGGTACTAGGCCTCCTGATTAGTTTTCAGCACAAGCCGTGTGCCATAATTGTGAACTCCACTCCACTCGTCTCGATGGCAACTCTATCTAGGCGCTGTCCACTCACATTGGACAACATTGCCTGGTATTAAGGACCACATTAAACTTTAACAATGGCATGTTATTGCCATTTATTAGAGCAGCTACTCCGTAATTGAGTTACAAGCGAGCTGAGAGGAGAAACATGCTTGGCTTATAAATCACAGTGGCACATTTAAAATTATTCTTTTCTTTGGTGTCTGACACATTGAAAAACAACTTTAAAACTGAAAGCTGACTGTGATGATGGTGCGATTGAAGACAATATATTACAGTTTCTGATGTGTCTGTATTGATATACCATTTGGTCAAAATATCTTGGAGAGCACAATAGCGCGACGATACTGCAACAGCACTGTGTTTCCAACACTAAACAGGATTAGTGTGACAGTGAGAGGATGGAGGGGGGAGTAGAGACAGACAGAGGAGAGAGAGAGCAGCCCCTAAGTGAGTCTTTCATTTGTATGCCAGTGGATGGCTGAGAGGCGTGTTGTTAAAAGATAAGGACTGGCCTCTGAGGCCACTGAAGACTAACAGAGGGCCTGGCACTGCATGTTACAACAGCAGTATCACAGCCGCTCCACTGTGCTCTACAATACCACTGTAACAGATAGGATGCTACTGACACCCAGAGCAGGCTTCTCAGGCGCTGGATTTGTCCCCTGCACACAGTGCTAAATCCAAATGAGCTCAACAACACACCGTCTTCACATTCTGAACTTTGTTGAGAACTGCACATGCTGCATGGCCTGTGCTAAAACTGGAAAGGTGTCACAAATACAAACATCAAAGGGAGAAAATTAAGCAAATCAGAAGAAGAAGAAAAGCTTGTTCCTCCCAGACGACTTTAGTACGAGACCATCTGCTCAAAGATAAATGTCGCGCCTCCACACAGCTGTGTCACACACTGCTCTTAACTCCTTAACAATAAGAGAAAAATAACACCTCATGATATTGCTAAAAGAAAACAAATAATCCAGTATTTGTACCCCTTGGTCATCTGTCTTGGTCTCGAAATTTGTCGAAGCTGTGTGTCATTTATTCGGCTCTTCCTGCCAGCATATTTCAGAAAGCTGAACAGGCTGGAATTTGCTGAAAGTTTTTCCGCTGCAGGGGTAGAAATGCTACTCAAGCTATCAGATTGAGGATGCCAAAAAGTTGGCTCATGTATCAAGTTGAAACATCACTACCCTGTGCTGCGCTTGACAAATGTCTTAGCTTTCCATACTGTTATTTTACTACCTTTTGGTTTTGATCCAACTTTCAAATAAAGCTACACATCTGCCAAGTTTTATCAGGGGAATTCATGTCATTAATAAATTAGCCCTGCAGAAACACATCTGCACTGGAAAATTAAATTCTGCATCACTACTGCAACTAGCTGTACTCGACTGTACTTGCTCATCCTGTGCAGAGTCATAGGGGGGCTGGAACCCATCCAAGTTGTACTTGATCAAGAGGCAGGGTACATCCTGGACAGATTGTCTATCACATAACACACAGTATATAACAATATTATATCGTTATCATGATGTGGGACTACATATTGTCTAGACAATCTTGGATATTGTTATAATGTGATCTGGCATTTTGTTTTTTCTTGGTTTTAAAGGATGCATTATGGTAAAGTGATGTCATTTTCTGAACTTACCAGACTGTTTTTAATACTTGCCTTTACCCATTTAGTCATTATAGCCACATTACTGATGATTATTATAAGAAAATCTAACTTTTTGTTAAAGTATCAATAGTCAGCCCTACAAAATCGAAATCATGGTATTTGGTCAAAAATGTTGTGATATTGCTTCCGGCTATATTGCCTAATCAGTATGCCCAACCTGTAGGTCTTTGGACCACGGGTTATGTTGTGAGGCAGCTGTAAAAGGAATTACCATATATGGGATTTCAAAATCTTGTTACTACTAATATTCATCGTTCAATGATGTCTACCATGTTTAAGACCCTTGTAAGATAAAATGAAACAAACAAACTGGTAGTCTACAGCCATGCTAGTGGCTCTGTGAGCTAAATGCTAACGTCACTAAAGTGATCTGGATTCATCCTCTGGACACCATGACACAAACAGACGCTTCTCTCGATTACTCACACCTAAACCGAGCTGCCAGTAGTTCCTCATATGACACTGATCAATCTGAACCACAGTGGGTTCGGTCACAAGAGCAAAGCTTGAAGCCTGGCAAGATGGATTTGAGAGATCACATGACCATGAGCACCAACAATGCCGTCTCTAAAGCCACGCCGCAAGAAAATAGAAGAAGAAAAAAAAATTGTGCTACAAAAGGCAAATTACAGCATTGATATATTAATAGGGACTGACTGATATGTCTAACTCGTAGTGTAAATTACAGATGATGCGCATTTGCAAGACATAAAAATAAATTAATTTTCTCTGCAATTATTACAAATCACAGGTTTTGTCTCATATGAATAGTTTTCAATCTTGTCTTCATGACTGGTCTCGCCTGCCACACCAGTTGGATGCAGCTTCTTTATTACTGAATTTGAAATATTTTCCTAACCATTACACCCAATTTAGATAAAAACGGCTACAAGGACAGCGCAGCAGAGAACACGATTCAATTAACAATGCTTGGCTCTCAACAGGGCTGGACAGGCAGAGAAGAGCCTGAGGGGGATGAGTATTTTTAATGCCACAACAGTCAGCGAGGACCCACAGTGCTCCGAATGGATTACTGTATCTGGAGCATTTAACATAAACAATACCAGCCCACGTGCATTGCACATTTGTCTTCTCACCCAAAAGACTAAAGTTTGTGTGTAAACAGAAACAAAGACAGCTATACTTGCATATAGCTCTTGATTTAGTGTGCAAGTGAAGGTCTGTTACTTTGATTAGCACCCTGGGATTTCATATTGGCAATGGTGAAGCTACGCAAAAAAGATCACATGCAGCCTCTTTTCTGAGACGAGAATTACATCACGTTTAATTCTTCTCCAATTGGATTAGCAGCAGGTAAGACAGAGATATCAAAGCACCTAATGAATTACATGAAATGAGATTTGGCTGCAATCCTAGTAACCATTCAAGACTGATGGTGCTGCCAAGACTGGATCACGGGATAATAACATTTATGTGATTTTGTTTTCTAACAATTGGATTCAGAATAATTTAATACTGATACAAATAGAAGCTTTAACAGGCACAGATTATGTAAACCAAAACCATGCAAACAAAGATGCTATATAGCCATGTGTCATCATGACAAAATCACCACGAGATAACCAAGGTCTGGTGCTGTTTATCTAAACAAGAGAGGGGAAGAAAACGCCTCCAGCTGAACAAATGTTTTGGCCCGTGGCAATGCGGCACAGCAAAAAGGGAATGAATGCTAAGCAGTGATAAATGAAGGCAACAAACGTGAACAAGAAGCATCTCTTTGTCATTTCATTGATGAATACAAGAGCCTATTTGTCAGCGCCTCGATGGAGAACACTTGTCCTGGGATGGTGATCTATTCAGATAATACAGAGTCAAACTCATTCAGCCTCTAATTTGCAGCGATGTGGTTAGATTTATCATCTGGCAGATGTTGGGGGTCTTTTTTTCTCCACCCAGAAACACAGGTGCAGGTGTTGGGGGATGCAGTTTACAACTGTGACAATGATGGGAAACAGCTGGTCCAAGAGTCATTCTCTACGACCTCCACACATTTGAATCGCAACCTCTGAATAAACCTGTCAGATGTGGTTAGGTATGGGCTGCTGGGGCAATTTTCCAACGTGGGCCACCTCCTCTCTCCTTCTATCTGCTAAATATGCAATGTTGATGCCCGAGTCTCTGGGGAACTTGCCTTGACAGTGTAGCAGGAGACTCTCTTGGCAAACGCACAAAGGCTCTGACTCTAAGCCTAATATATTCATCTCTGCTAGCTGTTGATATTACAGCCAGGTTCCCATAAGACTAGAGCGCAGGTAAGCTACAAGACCAAATCACAATAATGGCTACAATAATAAATTCCCTTGCTTTATGCTGACACTTCATGTAGCAAGACAAAAAATGGAACATGGTGGACTGGTCAGGGCTGCCCGCCTGTTCGAATTCAAGTCATTACTCACTGTAAGCAGCTACACATACTTTGTGCTGAAACCTTTAAAGGGCCAGTTCAGTGAAGTTATAAAACAACATATTTACTCATACACAATGGTGCATAGTCATTTAAAAAGTTATGTCTGTTATTTTACAAGACTTTCTTCCAAGTAGATAGTTTTAATTCTCCAGTGCAAGAAGACTTTTCGGTCAGACACCATGAAACATGGGAACATTTTTTTTAATATTAATTAATATTACTTTAATTTGGGGGATCATCATGCTCAAAGTTACCAATATTTGATAACAATTTATCAAATTGGTGCTATTCAAAGTGTGCCAATTTATCTATGTGTTGTTCCTGTTTGCAATATACCGATTTATAAACAGAACACTGTTACTGGATTACTTTGATACAGAGGAAACTTAAAAAGGTGGTGATTCTCAAGCAAGGTATACAGTTATAAGAAGCATCTTTTTACTATGATTTCTAAGGAAGTTGATTCACAATGGGCATCCAATTAATAACAACATCGTCCAAAAATGTAAGTCGCATATGTGTTTGATGTCTGCGTTTTCAAACTGTATTAAAGGAACTTGGGGCAGGATCAAGAAAAAAGACTCAATAGTGACACGACAGACGTTGCGGCCGTTAGGGTAACTGCAGCCATCAGCCGGGCTGGTGCGGGGGCGCGCATGAACTCTTCACAGCAGTGCAGCTGACGTCTTATCCCCTACACACACAAGAAGCTGGGAAGCCGGCTCGCTGTGTGTAGCGACACACAAGCGCAGCGATTTACCGTTACGATTGATGCAGTCTGAAAGGCACAGGCGAAAGCAAAGACGGCATATTGGGGGACAAAAATATTGTCTCTGATACGGGATTGCTGTGTGTAAGCGGCTAATGTTACTACACAGACACAAACAAACCGTTAGCCTGTGGCTACATCCAGCTGCTAACGTCACCTCCTGGATAACAGGTTGGGCTTTCAGTCCCATATATAAAGGGACATATTTCTAACTATTCGGTTTCAGACTAAAGGACCGTGGAAAATGCGCAGTCTGTAACTATTCAGTGTTACACAGCGGTGGACTAAGTTACATGTTTGCACGTTAGGTCACTCCGAGTCCTCTGTGATTTCATATGATTTTCAAATCAAGCTCTAAACATGACCTGTAATGTTTTCTTACCTGGTAACTAGGAAATGAGCCATGTCAGCATCTGTTTTCAGTCCCAATTCAAGTTGCAGCTGCCTCCATGAGCCGAACGCATACCTGATGTGTATTCGGGTGCCAGCCCGGCTTTGGACGTAATGTCATTTCGACTCACGACATGCCGCTGATAAAACCTTCGTTTTCTTCTTAGTATGACTTTTTAGTGGACTTTGTGTGGTGGTGGGTCGTTTGCTGGCCGTAGCAGAATTCATCACTACCCTAAACACTAGTTTGGGTCCACCGTGCTTGTCTTCTTTCCGTATCCAAGGACGCGCATTCAGCGTCATCTGACGTCACGCAAGACCGTGCCGGAAATTCGGACCATGAATTACAGTACATTATGCAGCACACAGCCTGTTCAAGGCAATGGAGAGATACGTGGGTGGGCTCATTCTTTTTGGTTTTGAACGCTTCATCACCCATCAGCATTAAAAAACTTAAAATGCATGTTTATTTGTTCACAAATCCTGCCCCAAGTTCCTTTAAGTTATGACTCCAAGAAGAAGAATGATGTTTGACAAATTGCAGCAATAAGGCACGAATGATTTTAAAGTATCTTTCGTGCCTCCCTGAGCTGTGTGTTACAGCCACTGCTGCTTCAACAGGATACCAGAATGCACCTGTCCCTTTCAGCTTCTTTATTGTAAGTAATCGTCCTCAAATGTCTTGATGCTATGATGATATATGTATATCAGCTTTCTCTACACAACACGTACTACTCAGTCAGCGAGAGCAAATGTATAATGTCTTCTGTGGCTCTAAAGTCTGAGCATATAACCCTGATGATGTCATCAGTCTTCAAGAGAAAATAATTTGCTACTGCCTGTGTTGCAAAGTGGAGGTGTGTCGTTTCACCAGGCAGGGAGAGTCTAACGACTCCATTCAGATGCAGATTGTGTGAACTTAATCCGTATTAGAGACTAAGTAAGGATGTGTCAGCTTACACTTCCATTTTGACCATACCTCGTTTTCTTTTATTACTTTATGGAAATGGCATAGTGAATTACTGGTCTACAAGTATGGTGACATTTGGGATACTCCTAAACTCTTATCTTTAAATGAAGAGGGACAATGGGGCTGTAATCAACGGTTACTTCCATCACTCATCAATCTGCTGAATATTTTTTAAATTCATCTGAAGATCGCTTAGTCGATAAGAATGCCAGCAAATAGTGAAAAATGTCTGGTCCATGGCCCAAAACATGCTGATTCGCTTGTTTTAGTCCTGACTCCAAATATGCAATTCACAGTGATGTAAAACTGAGAATTTAATTCACTATATCACCAGTAGTGTTTGTGACAACGATACAAGTATTTCATCATGTGGTCTCTCATGTGGAGTTTTAATATACTCACATATTCGCCATATGTGTCCTGAACTATGGGAGGAGCCTGCCGGTATCCGGGGGTTGGAGGGGCGCCTCTGGCTCTCTGAACCCCCCTCCCTCTGGAGGATGGAGCCCGGCTGGGTGGGGCTCCTCTGGGTGCTGCTCCTCGGGGCACCGCTGCATGCAGGGGAGGAACTCCACCTCGAGTCCTGACACAAGACACAAGCATCCACCCATGTTCAGATGAAAGAAACTCATTTTTTTATACATATATTTATATAAATAAATATATATACACACATATCTAAATACACACACACACACACACACACACACATTTATATTCTTCAGATGAACTTAAGCATTAAAATAGATACTACTACAAGCGTAGTATTATCTATCATCAGTATGAGATGTCCACTGCATTCCAGATCTTCATGACGAGATGCTGTCATTTATTATGTTTGGAGTCGAGCTGCCTCGTCTACTTCCACTCCAGTTAATGATTTCCTACATCGGCCAGAATCACTTGGTACAACCGGAGCGATGAATTCGATGTATTCAGCGGCAGGCTATATGTGTAGGTGGAGACAGAGGAACAGCGAGGGTGGAGGGCAAGTTCCTCCAGTCGAGAAAAAGTGAGTCATGTCCATTACTCAAAACACAGCATGTCTTGTGGCTGAATTGCTTTCCTTTCTATTAAGGAAGACGCAGATGAAATAAAAAAAAAAAACATGATATTTCTGCTTGGTCTGTGATGAATGCTTGTTTGTGCATTTGACAATTTTAAACGGTCAGTGTTGGAAAAAAAAGCTTTGGACTCTGAGGAGGAAATAAAATTATTTTTACCGTATAAGTTTTAGATATTACACAGTGCAAGTTTTGGGGTTTGAGTTTAACTTTTATATTTAGGTGCATGGTCCCGACTGCCATGAAGCTCTGTTGCGAAAATAGCTACTGTGAGATACTGATCTATAGAGTCAACAGGATGAATTAGCACAGAACCAAGAGTGTAACCGGTACAGTAATCAAGATGGAAGAAAAGTCAAGCTGCTCTGTTGGATTTCAAAGGCGGCCTGACCTTGTGGTTTGGTAATATGTTGTTTGAGCTTTTTGCACCGACTGAACCTTCTTTCAAAAGCAGTTAACTGATTTGAAGCAGCAGCAGAAAAACCACCAAGGTTGCTCTCCGGGTCATTTTCTTTCAATGCATTCATTTCAGCTGTGCAGCACACTGGTGAAACATCTCAGATCTAGGGCAGAGGGAAGAAAAAGAGAAATCTCTCTAATTTCCTGACTAACGGGGACAGCAGAGGATGTTTACTTGATAGAAATTAGACCGCCCTCAAGCGGAGAAAGAAGCAGTTCAGTACAGAGAGTCGATTCCCTTTTAAGAGCACGCAGCAGCTCCAGTCGAAGTCAAAGCGAAGAGGAATGTTTGACGGCTACGAAGTCTGCATCCAGAGCACTGGTATGGATCAAAAGTAACACATGACGTGAGTGTGAACACGTAGAAAATCGCATGCGACTTCCTGTCAAGAGGCCTCCGGGACTTCTGTTATCATTCTCACATTGGGCACGGTAAACTCTAATCACAGTGTGTTTTAAAACACAGCCAATTATATTCTGACTCAGAGCAATACATACACCTCTTCTCTGTGACCTTGTTTATCTCAAAAATCTGATGAAAGAAGTGTGTTTTCTTTTATAAACACAAAGAAGAACAAACACCACTCTTTGCGTTTTGTTGTTTTCATTTCCCCATGCGTCGACGCAGGGAGTGTTAAAGTCGTCTAATGGCCATGAGTATTTTTATTTGTAGTCTTGTGAGGTCTCAGAGGAGCTGGAATTAGCGTGGGTTCACAGGGATAGTAGAGAGGAAAGCATCTACTGGAAATCATTTGCATATAAAGGCTTTTATGCAAATGTGGCTTTGCTTTGCTAATGTTTATGGACACTAGACGTTGCATCACTGTGTACTACTTCACAGTATTTACTATCAGTTCTGTTTTTCTATTAAAGTTTCTCGCTCAAATAATGGCCAGTCTGACCTATGTTGGGTAAAATATGGCAGCATAACATGGAACAAACACATTTACCAAATGTACACACGATCACAAAGTGTGGCTGAGAGGAACAGAGGAGAGACTCAGCTCGCCCCAGATGATCCATATTTTTCCAAATGAAATTATGTCTCCTGAAAGCAATTTCATCAGAAGGCACTGGTTTAACAGCATCAAGTGCTGATGTTAAGATGTAGAAAGGAATTTTTTTGAAACAAGCTGGCTGGATGTCATTCCCATGGCAGGGATCTCTGAAAAATGTTGCCAAGCTGATGCAAAAATGACTACAGATGACCAGCTAAGTGTTCAGTGTCAATAAAATCCAAGTCAAAATCCTTACCATTTACATGAAATGAAATAGCTTGTGACACTACTTATCTTTGGCCAGCATTTTTACCAGCTGCAACAGCGTGGCTGCTGTTGTTTTCACCTTGTGAGTCTGTGTGTAGAGTGCAGCTCAGGTCGCACCTTTCTGTCTGAACGTGACCGAATCCGAGAGAGGAGTAACCGAGCCCGACCCGAACTCAACAGGCATTTTGTTTTTTACATCCGAACCTGACTGGAGCCTGACGCACTTAATGTAAGCTGTAGTTTGTGTTACCATGTCACGCAGTTGTTACCACGGTTACAGCTTGCCTGTTTCCCCTGATTACAGACATGTACAGTGTAGATGGCAGTGAAAAGGCATTGTTCATTTATCACGTCAACTGATGTGACTGAACGCCACTCGTATCCGGTTACATTTCTCCATTTTTGTCTGAACCCGGCCTTATGGATTCAGGTCGGGTATCCCTTCTATAGTGGAAAAGTACTTGAGTTGTGTACAGCCTGAAATCAGACAGCGGTTGCTTATGGCATGATGAAAAAGACCGAATATCGACATGTTTGTTATATATGATTATATGATAGGTATACTTACTGAAACAATGCATTTGTTTGGCTGCTCTGTAAACAGATACACAATTTGCACTCGGGCTTTAAGATGGGGATTTCGCCAGACAAGCTCTATGGAGCTTTTTGACTGGAGGTTTGTTCTTTTTCTTCTTTTATTTTTTAAAAGTCCTCATGTACGTTTTGAAAAGCAAGTTTGTGGACTTTGAAACTTCACTTGACTTTCCATCTGCATGAATAGATGATGACTGAATTTTCATTTTTGGGTGAACCTATCCTTTAAGCTATGTCTAACAGCAAGTTCACTGTAGCACATCTGAC
Organism: Pagrus pagrus; assembly: GCF_965226575.1. Taxonomy (NCBI): domain Eukaryota; kingdom Metazoa; phylum Chordata; class Actinopteri; order Spariformes; family Sparidae; genus Pagrus; species Pagrus pagrus. Next base: position 22,489,148 of record NC_140201.1, on the reverse strand, counting down.
ACTGGATTGTCTGAATCTAAAAGAAAGGTTGACCAAGAGGACAGAGAGCTTTAAGAAAGATATACAATCAATTAAGTTTAAAGTGAATGCTTCTGGCTTTGTCATCTACAAAGAGAGCTACTGTTTTTCAGGAATACAACGTTAAAAAAGATTACTAAACACATCAGGCAGTATGACAGTGGGGACGAGAGAAAGATGAGGTGCTCAAAGATCTTGGTTAAAATTTACTGAGAGAGGAACCTGGCCAGTGGCTCCTAGATATTTTAAGTTTGGGACCCATGGTCTACATGGTTTCATATGTTAACAAAGACTTGAAACCATAGCCTGCATAATGTACTTTGAAACCACATTTCAATTTGTCTTTCAGGGGATGGTTGCCAATTCTGTTTTGGATTTCAGTGATTGAATGTAAAAGTTAATTTAGATGGATTTTCAATTTAATTGAAATCGTGACAGCCCTAGGCTATATGTAATAGGGTAATAGGCAAGGAGTAAAATATATGAATGGACAGAAGCCAAGAGGTGTGCTGGGAAGAAGTGATCAATGAAAGAAGAGGGGAGAAAGAGTGAAATTGTCCCTCTGATTGAACCTTCTTTAAGCTTTATTGACAGCTCCGTCCAGAGAAAGCTGGACTCACCAGCATTAGATGTGTTGCCTCTGTTGTCCAGTTGGTTTTCTTTGGTGCACAGAAAACCGCCGGGCCAGTTTAGTAAACAAGCAGCCATGTGCAAAGTTGCACAGTGCAACTTTGAAAAGATAACAGCACTGCTTTGGTTTTGTAGTTTTATGCCAGTCATCTACGGTCTGTGCCTCTTCTTTGTAGCTCCTGCTGAGGTCTGCACACAGTCAGCATAGTTAGAAGTATCCCGGCTCATTTTTCTGCCTTCAGAAGGAGCTTTTTGCTGTCATTCATTCTTTGAGAATATGAGAAACAACTTCCACTGAGACAGATAACCCATCACATTTAACAGGAAGCCTTTGTTTGGCTTGTTCTTAGTTTAATTTCAGCCTGTCCTACTGGAATAATATTATATCAGCGTGTGCCCGTACATTATGACGCACTGCGCTTCCCGTCAGTCAGCTAACAGGAACATGTCTTAAATGACAAAATAGATTGTTTGTCGAGGCCTTCCAAAATGAACTACTGCATATGGCTGTTTTGTGGTCAGCAGCTTAGGGTACTGTCAAGTTTAGACAGACATTAATTGGTTAGGTTAAGGGTAAGATTGTGGACATGGTTAAATGAAACCAGCATTATCTGCTGACAGGTGAGGGGACGCACTGCAGTCTACGTTGTCAACGTCAGACACTTTGTACATCCAAACATGCAACCTCCTATCAAAGAGGTTCTGCCGTGCTATAACGTCACTCCACTGTCACCTTTACCTCAGCGAGAAGACAGGCATTACTTGCATGAACACAAAAACTCAGGCAAATGCGATCATTAAAGGCTAATGCCACCAATTTTACACAATAAAGTATTTGTATAGGTCTTGGGTGTTCGCAAAAGCCAGCCTACTCCTCTCCAGTTAGTTAGAGCTGAAGAAGCCTCTTGGATGAGAAGTAAAACGTCTTAAAGAAACTGAAACAAGGCCAGTTGCCTACGATACAGCACCCAGATTTACCATGACCTGGATGACTGAGAACCTTCATCAACATACTTTACTGTGTGAAATTGGTAGAATTACCCTTTAAGGACCCGATTTATAGAGTTTTTAGACCTATAGATTTGACTCATTGTGCGCCCCAAAACATTGGGGGGCACTTATTAACCAGGTGCACAATGTTGGAGCTGCTGTTTGTGTCTGATTTCAAACCAGGGGTTGAAAATAGCAAAGATAAGATTTGGGGGAGCCACATATTTGACTATATTTGATAGAAAGCCGTCAGATAAATACAAGTATCCAGCGAACTGCACTGTTAGCCAGTTATCTAAAAACAAACTAATAATTCTTAAAGCAAAAATGTCAAATATATGCTGGTTCCAGCTTCTTAAATGTTTTTGATAGTAAATGAAGTGTAGAAAAAGGAAATAATGCTCTTGGAAAATGGGAATTTGGGATCTTCAAAAACCACAGGTAATCCAGGCACTCCAAAAAGATAAGAAAATGTCTCATTCAATGACATTTTCTAATATTCAGTGTACCCTGGATTGGTGAAGAGTTTAGAGTCTTTGGGTTTTGGACTGTTGTTTGTACTAAAGAAGCAATTTGAAGACGTCTCTTTGGGCTCTGGTAAATTGTAGTCAGTATTTTTCACCATTGTTTGACATTTTGGAAGCTGAACGATTGATCATTAAATCATGAAAATAATCTGCAAGTTAAAGTCATAGTATGTAATTTCAGTTTCAAATGACTCAGGCAGAAAAGTTTATTTATGAAGTAACGTTTTAAAGTTTTATTCATGTTTCTTTTGTACACAAACTACCTTCCTCACTCTCTGACATATCATCTGATGTTTCCCCGGAGGTTTTAGTGACAGGCGAGCACATAAAAGGCACAGTTACCTATTGTTGGAAACATTTGGGATAAGTACACAACTCAATGTAGTCTAACACCCTAATGTGACCATGAAATGTCATAAAATCACCCCGACTTCATCGACACCACCTCCCCCTCCACCTGCTGCTCTCTGAGCTGATGGACCTGCTGCTCTGACCAGCCCACCACTGCTTGCTCTGACTTATGTACATTTTGTGTGTATAATTAATTAATCTTCTCCATGAAGCTTGTTTGTCTCCTGTGGCATCAATAGTATAAGAAGTCATACAGACTGCAATATAATAATATACATTTTTTCTCTGACATAGAATTTAACTACTGTCAAAGTAAACGTTGCAGAGTCAAGATTACTGTTAACTTTTTTTTGTTTTTCTAAACTGAGACATCCCAGCAGTGATATGATCAGATGAGCTTTTCTTCAATCCCCAGCACAATTCACAGCTCTCATCAGGAGGGCAGCCCCAGGATCAGTCCAGGAGCTGTCGGTGTAATGAGCCGCTGAGTAAATCAAGAGCTTATACAGGCACGTCGCAACGGCAGCCAAAATGGACACGTTCAGTAGAAGTACTAAATTACTCTGGACCAAATTGTTTAAGCAATTGAACATGTATGAAAGAGTCTCGCTGGCACATACAGTGAAAAAATGGAAGTCTGCATCAGGAAATAAAGCCTAAAACAGTTTAGAATGTATCACAAATTGATTGTGACATCCATGTCTAGTTTTGGAAAAACAACACAATAACACTGAATATTTCTGGTATTGTTGTGCCAGACAGTCGTAAATGTGCTGTAACTCTAAATGACACCATTAACTCTGAAAATGCAAAAGGATACTGCACACATCCATTTACCAAAAAAAAATGCCTTCCCAGTAGCTCCTTAACTGTAAATAATACCTAGTCCCCAGCTGAACTGAAGTGCACGTATACACAACAACTCTCTCACACACACACACACACACACACAGATTTACACATACACACACATGCTTGGATGCAGGTTACCTGGGAGGACCTGGAACAGGTGTCCCTCTTCCACGGACGGCTGACTTGCCCCTCACCGATGGCACCTTGGCATCCTCCGAGCCGCCGTTCAGGTATGTGAGCTCCTGCAGCTGGGCCTGTCTGATCTCATCATTGTAATCCTGCACACAGAGAGGCAGCATGTTCACACAAGCGCACACACAGAGACACAGACAGCAATAGACTCGCTTTCAATTACACTGTATTAAATTTCGTCCTTTATCTCCAGGGCTACAGCCCCGGGAATATCTAATTAATGTACTTTACAGTACTGCCGTGACCGCTGTTCCTCAGGCAGCAAAACATTCCAGATCTCTCTCAGATAAATCCTCGGGACCCCATTTGCCTTTATCTTCTCACCCAGTTGTTTTTAACAGCTAAATTAAAATACATAATTAAGATGGAATTAGGTCTTTAATCACAAAACGATTGATATGATTGTCATGTGTCCTCTCTATCAATAAATATGTTTCATGGCAACACTTGGAAGAGGTAACAGGGAGGTGGGGGAGGGGCCTGCGAATAATTAATGTTGAGATGTAAATCATCATAGCTCTGAGCATCGGAGAGATCATCCATAATGAATGGAGGAAGAGTAAATAAGCTCCATGCTGCATGCTGCTGCCAAGGAGGGTTTGGCCCGTGCAGAGATTCCCGCCTGCGCTCTTTTATTCCTGTTTTACCCACGACTTCCCACCAAGGATCACACACACTGAATCAGACGCAGTTCTACACACACATTCTGGCGAACCTGACAGAATTACAGCGCAAGTAACAGACAAAGAGTGTAAGTGAAAGAGCGGGTTGTCTCTGCTGTAACTCACTGGCTTCACTGTGGACAGGCTGAAAATGAGCTGGTCGGGGCCAAAGAGCAGCTGGGAAGGAATTCAGAAGGAGAAAAAGGAGAGCCAGAGTGTGTGTGTGTGTGTGTGTGTGTGTGTGTGTGTGTTTAGACGAAAAGGGAACATACTGGTATAAGAAACTTCTTGATCTCCTCCAGAGCGTGACCCATCCTGGCGTAGGCCTCAGCCGGCGGGGCAAACACCTCGATGAGGACGTGGAGGTCTTCGTTCAGGTGGTGATATTTGGCCTCGCCGCTCTGTCGTAGCTCTTCTTCCTGATGGTACAAAAATAAAAAACAGTTCAGTATCATATATCCTCTGTCTAGGGAACGAGCGCGGGTTAGCTGTCACAGTCAGGAACATTTATCTTATTTTTTCAGTATTTCGGCGAGGATTTACTGCGGGGAGTTTTTCCATAACCGTTACATAATGAGTTTTGATGCCTCGCTGCTGCAGAGTTACAACAAAAAAACGACAGAAAATATTTATGTGGGTTCTTGTAAACTTGTATGTCTGCGAACAGGAAAAACTTACAATCCTCAACTGCGGCTGTCACATTTTACCGATTGCTTTTGTCCTCACACAGCTGCCTGTCAGCATAACAAATGTACAGATAAAGTATGCGCTCTCATACACTTCATCATAATATCTGCTCCTCTTGCCGCATTTTATCTCGTCAATGTGATCACTGTAGCTTTATTAAAATACATTCAGCAACTCTGGGAGGCAAGAGCATAGTATTTGATGAGGTCCAATACAGGTTTTTCTTTTTTTTTTAAACAATGTATTGCTTTATGTCCAAAAGAAAATGTGATCTTTTGAAAAAGTGTTGAATATGGATAAAGAGTGCTTGTCAAGTAAATGCGTGAGTGTCAAAAGTAGTTCAGTAAAACAGTGAAGGACCTTGACAAGGGTTAGCTACATAATAACTACATAATTATCTCATACATAATTATGTAGTTATTAAATCTACATAATTTGGTGGTCCATTATCTGCTGCTTAGTTTTGGTGTACTGTGACAATGTATTTTTAATGTCAGCAAAATGAGACCAGTTCTGCAACGAGTGAAGATGGGTCATTTTTGCAACAAATGACAAAATTATCTTCGACAAGAAAAGATTTTTTTTTTAAATAGTCATCTTCATAAACAGAAAGTCTAACAAAAAGACAGCAAAGCAGTGAGCACACTGCGCCAGAGACACAAATTAAAAGGATTATTACTCTCTAAATAGGAAATAGTTTAAGATGGTATCCATTAACTCCGTCTCAACAAAACATGTTTTTATATTACTTTGCTTTGTCAAGTATATATTTGAGGAGAAAAACTTTTTTAGCCACTCTAGCAGCATCGCTCCAGGGCAATGTCCATCTGTCTGTCAGTTGAAATCTCTATATCTCAGATATCTATGGTGCCAAGAGGATTAATCCCTTGGACTTGTGATCTCCTGACCTTTCCTTTTGCACTTATTTCCAGCCGATGGACTGATGAAACTGCTGGATGGATTTGGCACTTTGGTGTGGATATTTGTTGGTGATCCCATTACTTTTTTTCTACCACCGGGCGAAATTTGTCCAATGCTTTAGTTTATCTCACATTTTGAGTGTGACTGTAGATGCAGGGTTTTCCCTATCATTAAAGGCTTAGGCCCAGCACTCAAGCCATTTTAGGCACCATAAGCCACATGAATGTAGAGAGCATCAAAACTAAATGAATGGCTTTTCCCCCACACTAATAGTTGTAGTTAGTCCCTGGTGGAATTCTTTGGCAACTTTTATCATTAAGCCTTTCGGGTGCCTTTTATTTATTACCTGCTCCAGCTTGTCTAACACAGATATGGTTATATTTATGTCCAAAATAATTTGGAATTCCATTTTTTTTGAAAGAGGAGGTTAAGGTGGATGTATGTCCAAGCTAAGCACAGCCTTTAACACCAGATAGTGTGGTTTTACGCCCAACCCATCCAGTAGTTGCTAAGTTACTTCACTCTGGACCAAAGTGGTGAACAGACATTGCCATCCAAGCAGCCAAGCTGCCAATGTAGCTAAAAATCCTTTTGGTTTCCTACATCATGTAGGCTTTTATAATTGCGACATCAAATAAGCTATAAACTGTGTGAACATAGTTTTTACAGCTGATCCATGGTGTCCATAGTTTAAAATACTGACTTTTATACATTGAATAACCCATCAGTTATCAAGGACTCTAACTGTAAAAATCAAAATTAAATAAATAGCCTAAATAAATGGCTCAATACATATATTAAAGGTGCACTATTACTTTACAATATTAATAAGATGTTGATGAAGGTTCTCAGTCATCCAGGTCATGGTAATTCTAAGTGCTGTATTGTAGGCAACTGGATTTGTTTCAGTTCCTTGAAGACGTTCCCCCTCTCATCCAAGAGGCTTCTTCAGTTCTAACTAACTGGAGGGGAGTTGCAGGTTTTTATACTCTGTGTGGGAGTGTCCTTACAGAGTCATTAAGGACACGTGTGAACTCTGAGCTTCAAAGTCATTAGGGCCACTTGTGGGTCGTTGACGCAACCAGCATCATGTGGGTCATTAGGGCTAGGTGAGCCCAGGTGTGAATGGTTGTTAAGCTGTCAGGGGATAGAACTCAGTACAGCATTGTAGGTGGGTGATAAGTAATGTCTGAGGCCACCTCCTCTGTTCAAAGACGGTGGTTCCAGTTTGACATAGATGGATTCCTTTACTCTTCTTTCAAACCACCTGTCTTCTCTGTTTACATTGTTGTCCTCAAAGGAATGATTTTTCTCCTTCAGATGTAAGTGGACAGCAGAGTCTTGACCTGAGGAGTTGGCCCTCCTGTGTTGTGCCATTCGTTTATGGAGAGGTTGTTTTGTCTCCCAAATGTACAAATCTGTGAAACGTCTTCAAGAAACTGAAACAAGTCCAGTTGTCTGCAATACAGCACTTAGAATATTAATGAGGTAATAATACCAACTCAGAAATATTTATCTTTTCTAAAACTGAATAAACAAGCTGTTCTCAGGGGAGAAATAAGGTTCCCAGAACATTGTTTGAAGCTAGAAAGGTGGCGGGGTAAAACAGTATGAAATAGTGTTGTCCTTTAAGGTCAGCTTGTTTATTCAGTTTATTCAGTCATGAAAACAAAGAGAGTTTGTTTATTTAGTTTGTTTAGGCAGAAAATAATCAGTCGATGAAGATCTGATTATTATGTATTGCCCAAAACTACATTTTGCCAACCCAAAATGACCCAAAATAATATTAAAACAAACACCTTAATTTCTAAGGTACAATGTACGGATCTTGATGAAGAAAATCATGTATTGAGGTGGCTGTTATCTATGACTGCGTGAAATTTGATTCTGATCATTTCTGCATCGTAATCCAAATGAGGCGTCATTCAAAGCCAATCACAGCACAGTAGGGCGGGACGAGGCAGAAGAGTCTTGGACCATCAGAGGCAGTTCTTATGCTTACCATGTTGATTAACAATGCCACGGACCAGGACTGTGATCTGGATCACATTTTATGGACAAATGTTTGCTTCACAATCAGTCTGGTGGAGTTTGACAAAACATGTAATGCTGATTGCAAGATGTCGATCAGCTTGTCAGGTCAGACATGTGGTGGCTGATACGGCCAATAAAGTCTGTTCAAAACAGCTGCTGCACCAGACTTACATTCCACAGGACATCTTTAATTTCATGAACAAACAAAACTATTAGTTGTAGCATTGGTAGTAACAGGTAGCAGGCTTTCACAGCAACTCTGCAATCTTTGCTGGAGTTCCAACATTAGTCACCTGTTGCCACGACAGAGGTTACAGATTTGAGCTTTAAACAGGTGCAGGTTTATGTGCAGGCCTAAATAAAGATGTATTTGTTGTTTACTGTGCACTCAACCCTGAAAGTGGAGCAGATGTAACTCTCTCCTTTCCACTTCTGCCTGAACAAGTGCAGTTCATTTAGACTGCAACAGAAAAATACACCATGTAAACAGTGAGGGGCTGCACGGGCCATTCAGGCCCGACAGAAGCAGGCCAGTGTCATGTTATTGATGGTGAGAAATAGGACAGCAAAAACCCCAAATGTCTCCCACCACATTGCACAAAGGAAACAACAGGTTTGGCGTCCCAGTTTCTTCTTTTCAACAAAAAAAGAAAAACTCTTCTCCGGGGCCTTTCCAGTGGCGGCAACTTCCTCTTCCCCTTCTCCCTTTTCAGCACCATGCAAGTCAGTGTCTCTGATGTCACCTAATTATAAATAACCTTCTTTTAAGAGTGCCTGTGGTATGTTAATGATATGTTAATTTCTCCCATAAATCTGTGCTTTACGAGCAGAGAGCTCCTTTGCGCCTAGCACCAACGCTGACGGAGCTGCCGGTGTCGAGTAGGGAGTGGAAGCAGGGTGTTAGAAAGAGACGACTGCTTCCAGATCTGTCTCTTGTCTTCCCTTTCATGTGTTCCCTGGTATATTTGCATGAAAAAAAGATAAGAAAAACAATCATTATGGCGTGCTTTAACTATCATCAGCCAAAAAAACGGAAGATCTAATGTTTGCATGCGTCATCTGAGGACTTCCTCTCCTTTAAAAAGTATCTGTCCATCTATATGGTCTATTTTACATATGAACAGTTTCAAAGTGATATTTATGTGAGATCCCATTTGGTATGAAACCAATCTCTATGTGTGACCACATCATTTGCATATGATATTGTAGATATAATAGCAGCTTTCATACATGTGGCCCCCTCTCCCAGCGCTGATAAGAAGCATCCGGCAAAGGGTCCAGCTAAGCAGCCTACGGTGGGAGATTACAGCTGTCTGTTTTTCATATCTATTGGCAGCATCTTCTTTCTGTTTACATTTTTTTTCCTCTGTAAATCTGTTTATGAAAAGCCGTTCACCCTGGAAACAGAAGGCCACAAGGCTCTGAACACAGGAGCTCCTGCAGATGGAGCTTAGAGGTAAAGAATAATGTCAAGCTTCAAATGTTTGCATGCAAGTGAAATTAAGTACAGAAGATGGAAATGGGAAAAATCCTATCATTCTGTCTGAATGACAACTGACACATCACGTTGTACCTATGTGTCTATCAGCCTTGTGGATCTACACTTGTGACATTAAAGGTGGCTTATAAGACTGAAACACATTTCCTCTTCAACATGGCAATGCAAACATAATCTCATACATATAGAAAAGAAATGTATCGACCAGTTTGCAGCAATTTTGCAGCAGCAAGAGTCCTCACCAGTACCTAGAGAGGACAAACTTTATCTGACCTTTACTAGCCTCCATTCACTGGTTACCAAACATATACAAAATTGATTTAAAGATTGTTTTATTTATCTTTAAAGCACTGGGAGGACAGTCTCCTCAGCTCCTGTTCCACCTCTACACTCCTCAGATCTATTGACCAATCTCTGGACTCTGGACTTTATTCAACGCTCAATTGAATTCCAAAGGTGATCGATCCGCTGACACCTTGTCCACCATGATTAGATCTGCACCATACATATTGTGGTTCAACTCTGATAACATAATAACCGCTTTATTACAAACATGATATTTTTCTTGAAAGTTCCATGAAAATAACAGAACCATCAAAGAATCGTCTACAAAACAAAACAAACTGTAATTTTGTTTTTTTAAACTTGTATTTTAAATACTTTTCCTGTATTGACTGCGTATTCAGATGTCTAATGTAAAATGGAAATTAAATGTAACTGCGAATAACTATAAAAATACAATTTAAGAAAGCTTAATTTTTTTCAACCAAAAATACAACTTTATCATAATCTAAACATATTTATTTTTCATTGAGTAGATGAGACTGTGACATTCAAATTTAATACTGAAATCACATTTGTAAAATTAAATAACATAAGTGACAGTTAACAGTAAATTAAGTTTTGGTTCTGTAGTTTTAAATAGATTTGTTTGTTAACTGACAGATTACTTGTATAGTTATGAAAGGGTTTCACAACCGAAACATCGAATAAATGTTTGTTTGATATTTCAAACTTTACAGCTGTGTATTTAACAAACAAGAAACTTTATGGTAAAGACACCTCTTGACTCCGCTACAGACAGTGCTGAGAGTATTGGATTCAAAGATCACCTTTCCCATAATGCATTGTGAGTTGTCGAGTTCAGTACGTTTGATGTTTTATGTTCTAAAATACAAATGTTACCTTTTGTTGGTGGTTTTAATGTATGTGAACAAAAAATCTTATCTTACATTGGTAATAACCATTGTTATGCTGGTTTGTGGTTTTTACCACCAGTGAAGCTCCTTGACTCCAGCTGTAGGGTTAGGGTAACAGTTTCTTGTCCGTGCAATTAAATTCTGTTGATGGGTTGATATAGCTGAAATAGACACTAACAACAGAAATGGATTCTATCGGACTACACTGGTACTGATGTGTCTGTGATAGCTGAACACTAGTATTAGTGCAGTCTTGTATTGATAAACCTCACTTGCATTTACAAAAGTATTTTGACATTATTTGAAAAGTAAATCAAAGGTTTTAGTGAAGATTTTATTATATTAAATAAATAAAATTTATTTTTGTTAGTTTTTTGTACAGTTTTTGTTTTACAGTTTATGGTTTATCTTAACCCTCTGAGCCACAGAGTTCCATTGCTGTCTGAAAACTATTACAGACACATACCAGCTCACCATATATATATGTCATATATGTTATATATTCATTGTCGTTATGTCATTATGTTACAATCAATGTATACAATACAATGCCTTATTCATCTGAATGATCTAAACTATTTTTAATCACTGTATAGACTGGATATATCTGCTATCTTCACAGATGCTCCAGATCTGACCAAGCTTTGTTTACAGTTTATTGGTGAAAAGTTTTGTGTCAGTTGATGTTGACTGAGTTTGAGTTCATATCCAGTCAGAGTTTTTACCATCTGGAGAGCTTGTTTGTGTTCATTTTGCCAAATTCATGCTCCAGTTTATTTCCGTTTTTCATTAAGAACCTCGTTTTTGATGTTCCAGTTTGCTGTCCTGAGACCAGCCCAGTCTTTGAACCTAACAGCTTTATGTCTCTCTTTCAAGCTATGTTTTATTTGAACAGTGATCTAGGGTTTGGAGTTGGGAGATATTTTTATTGTTTTGACTACTACAGTGGCATTAATGCAGAAATTGCTATAGTCCATAGTGACAGTGACCCTGTTATTCAAGCCTCTCTCGAAGATGTCCTACTTAGTGCTTACCAGGGAGCCGTGGAGTTGTGTGACGGTATCCTCCAACCATTGTAGGGTGCTGTGGGATTGTGGTTTGTGATGTTTTAGTTCCCATTTGTACAGTGGAAGTGGCAAATTATATTGAATTCTGTCAGTCCGACAATGGGTATGTCCACATACTGTTGAAATGGCAGAACATCATCCAACCTACAACTGTTATAATCCTCCAAAATAAACTTTGTGGGTTGTATTCAGTATGACTGTATGTGACCAGCAAAGATTCTTCTTAAAAACCATATGTATATAGATATATATTGTTCATGTTATGTTGTAGCAGCAGCCCTCATTTGCCATCACACCTAATGTTGGACCGGCATTAGTTGGCATAGTTTGCTAAGTTTGTGTTTCTTGTGAATTAGTGAAACAGTCATTAATTGGTGGCGGCCCGCAACAATATCAATATTAACAGCTACATTTATGATCTTTTTGTTTCAATGGGCTACGTCATTAACAACAAGTCTTCTTCACACGTAGCTCACCTGCTGTTGTGAAAACAGCATTTCAGGTGAAAAACAGTTTTAGTGTTAGTTTAGTTTAGTTTTGTGTTTTTTGGGTGAATTTCTAAAAATATACTGCTGATAAAGAAAGCCAACAGAGCCGACACATACAATAAGAGAGAACCCAAGCAAGGCAAGGCGGGGCAAGCCATTGTGCGTCTGAGACCAGAGGGGTAGAAAGAGAACTGAAGGTAAAAGCAAGGTGAGCCGATTAAAGGAGAATGTGAGTACAGTAAACAAATTATTATAGTAAACAATAAAATAAGGTGGAGAACCTACGAGAAATGGGGTAATCCCCCACCATCCTGTCAGTCCATGGGAAACACTGGTTTTATGTTCCAAATGCAAATGTTACTTTTTGTTGATGTTTTTCATGTTTCTCTTCGGATCATGGTGGTTTATGTTGGTATTAAAGCCTGATTGATACTGGATTTTTAGGGCAGATACAATACCAATACAATACAAGAGAGTAAAAAAATTCTGATATTGACTTTGAACATTACGTTTACATAACATATAGAAAAAAGCGTTTTGACATAAACCTTTAATTGTAAGGTAATGGAAGCAGGATATTTTACAGTTTAATAAAATTTCTAAATGACATCAGGGCACTGAAACAGTTAATAGTAAAAAAGCATCTTTTTCTGCATTAAAACAGATGTTAAACATATACTTCCATACAGTTATATCTGATAGGCAAATATCAGCTGATAATATCGGGCAACCAGTAAATCGGTTGGGCTGTGGTTGGTATTAGTCATTTTTGTGACATTTGGTTTATAGTTTTAACCATTAGTGAGGTGGCTGTAAACAATTCTTAACCCCAGCTGTATTTTGCTCATGTGCTTTTGGGTTCGTGTCCCCTCCCACCTAACCCCCACTGTCTAGACTTAAGAGAACTGAAGTTGAATTCAATAGATCGGCCTGATTGTCACAATACCTCATGAAGCTATTTGAGTCACTTTGAACCGATATCAGTAGAGGATCTGTGCAAGCCTAATCGCAAACTGTTTTCCAAAAAAGAGCCAATGAGATCGCAAACATAAGTCACAAAATTCTACACAACCTCTAAGACTGAGGCAAATCTACCCAACACCATCAATACCTTCAGGGAAGACAAGAGGTATGCGCAAGGTGAGGAAAAAAGCAATGAAAGGGATTAAGACATTGATGATGACAGTAGAATAAAACAATGACAGAAAAAAAAACAGCCAGCAGGTTCAGATTATACAGCTGCTGTCCAATTAGCATTGATTCATACAGTATGACAATGTCAATTGACTTAGTAAGCCTGTAAGCTGGAGACGACAATGAAATATGTAATTTGTTGCCAAACACTGTCAGCCTGAACTTTATCTCTCATAATTCATACGCTTATTACAGTGATTTAAATTATACCATCCCTAGATCATCACAAGATAATGGACTTACAATTTATTTGCAGGCACACACAGCTAGGTTAAAATTTTGATGTCGGACAGTTCTCACATATACAGACCAAATCCTTGCACACAATGAAGGTATTTCTCCGCAGCAGCACGCAATTAAACCCGACACAGGACTTACCAAAAGTGAAACAAAGACAATGTGATTGTTTTGACTATCAGGAAAATTAAAGAGGGAGTACAAGTCCCAGGGAGGAAAATGGATGAGTTAATCACAGCGCTAACGAGAAGGGGGCGCGGAACACGGATGCCTTTACATCATCCTGCTCTGACAGCGGCAGGACAACCGCGGTGCCATAACCAGGCGGGGAGACTCTGACTCCGACAGCTCGGTGCCTTTCAACCTCTCTGCACTCACATTCTTGTCAACACAAGATCAAGGTCCCGCAGCAGCAACTATCTGAGCAATTATCCCAGCTCTTCGCACTGTCTCTGCCATATGTAAGAGCTTAAAAGGGAATGTTCTGAGCATTGTACAGTTTTATCCTCCAACACATCTATTATACTGTATTTTCTGAGTACCAAGACTACAATTACACTTCCATCTTCTGTCTTCTGCAGAGTGAAAACTATATATTATCTTCCTGTCAGTCAGGCAGACATACAGTACAGTATGTATTTTATATAAATATTCTAATATATATAGAAATGTTCCCTTAAAGGAGACACTGCCTCTCTTGAAGTCTGAAACAGCTAGACAGCTTTGTTTTTTACTTGACTTGAATAAAGCCTTGAAAGTAGACCCCTCTTTTTGCTCTGCAGTGGTGCAGCTCCCTGACCTACACAAGGAATTTCAAGTGCTCGAAACTATGATGCACATGCTGTGCAGCTGAAAACGGAAAGTCAGCATCCAGCTGAAGATAAAGAAGCAGTTTTGTAGTGAGGGCGTATCCCTCTTCCCTCCTTAAAAAAAGAGGAAGCCGTGCGACAGAAAGCTGTCAGTCATAAATCCTGTGTTGAGTCTGTTGAGACAGGTAAGGGCTGCCGAGGTCAGCACATCTCCATGACAGATCTTTTCTCCAGGTAGTCGAGAGGAGTCGACCATCAAACACTATTGATCACGGTAATCAAAAAGAATGTGCTGTATGATGGTGAGGATCATCGCCGCCAACAAATCAGCCCTGACAAACAGAGGGAGCGGAGAGACGCAGACGAGCCAAGTGAAGTCGATTTATTCTCTGTTAACCAGTCCAGCGTGCAATCAATTCTGCTGCTAAAGAGCCGCCGTTAGAGCCATTTATATCCTCCCTGTATGTACCCACATGATCATGGATTATAGGAGTCGTTAAGCGAGATCCTTGTGTTTGAAATTCAAAGTTTGAGCCTTTTTCATAAGATTCATCCTTTTTTACCACTAAGGTTCCATTATAAAGAGCATTTTTCTCGCTGCGGCAGGGAAAACAAAATCATACATCCAGATAGAGCGTTGTCTTGTGTACAGCCTGCACTTGATTCGACTGTGTGTGTTTTGTTTATGAGAGAACAGGCTTTGAAAGATGTCAGGAGTGTTTGGTGATCCCCAAGATCATTCACATTTCCATAAACTTTTGAAATTTGTTTTCAAGATGAAGCTGTTTTTCAGAACTGTAAGCAGTCCATGAGACTCGGGAGCTGTCAGTCAAATGTAGTCTGCTCACATCTGATTTAAAATGAGACAAACATGTAAACATAGAGATAAAGTTACAAAGAAAACAACTTGATTCGAGATGATGACATCTGCTCTGTGATCACGCTTTTAAGAGTAAGTTACAGCTTTAGTTTTTCAATTTAAAGGTTTGATTTTTTTATTAGTTGAACAACATTACAAACATTCTGTTGCTGGACACAAATTACAATAATGATGTTAGATTGCAAGATTAGCTTATTTATTTTTTGTACTGAAAACATACATGAAAAAATGTTTGATTGATTAAGTAGTAGACTAGCAGAAAATTATTAATCATTGAAGAAAAACTAGTAATAATTCAGATTTGAGCTTCTGAAATGTTTATATATTCAAATATACATAATGTATTACAGTGACATCTTTTTTAAATAAATATCTTTGGGTTTTAAACTTTTTAAGATATTTCAAGATGTCACCTTGTGCTCAAGAAGTTATGGTGGGTATTTTTTTCAGTATTTGCTGATTTTAAAAAACAAACAATTAACAGTTTTTTGGAGAAAGAAATGATCTAATTAATTAATCCCCATTTTGGAACAGTGAGGAAAACTGGAACAAGCGCATGGATTATCTGACAAACAATTCAGACCGCCTCCATTAAAATGTCTCTTTCCTAACTTTAAACAAACTGGAGTTCCAGCCCACCCTTACTTCAAACAATGTGAAAGCAGCAGAGATAAAATAATGTGAAGATAAAATAGTATAAGGAGCAGGTAAAACAGGAAGAAAAGTGAAATAACAGAGTGGGTTGTTACCTTTTCTTTGTCTCTCATGGATCCTTTTCCGAGAATTGACATCTTTGTGAGAGTGTCCTCCTGTAGTCTCTTTAACGAGTTCCCGCGTGGCCCGAGGAGTTTGCCGACAAAGTTAAACTGCAACAGAGAGCGAGAGCGCAGATCAATCACAATCTGTGTGTTTGAGATAAAGAGTAAAGACATTTGTGATGTCAATCACATGTGGCTCAACCAGCAACTGAAGCTAATGAAAACTTATCAGCAATTTTTCCTGTTGGCGTTCTGATAAGATCAGTGTGGGAGCATTTCTGAGACGTCTTGCTCAGGTTTAATGTGTCACTTTTAATGGGCTATGGTTTTATATTGCGTGAAGATGCTCTGCCATTGACTCCCTGTCAGAAAGCCTTAGCAGAACTGTATGTACAGTAGCAAAGGTGTAAGTCTGGATTCAGGAGTTGGGGGGACAAAATGGAGTCAAATGTTCTTTAACAAAAATAAAGTGTACAATGTCATGACCTGCATGTATATCAATTTATCAAACAACCACTTTTACTGAAACTGGACAATTAAAACTAAAAAACTAACAAAAACATTGGGTAATACATAAAATGTGACATTTTTGATGAAGTAACCTTATACTGTAATCACCAAAAGTGACCTTAATGGAGACGTGGCACTTATGTATCAGGCTATTTATCATCTACATGATTAATTATGCTGTTTTTCATTTTTCCAACAAAGAGTCGTGTCCTTTAGGTTCTGCTGCAGTATAGAATGCAATAAGACAGGGAAACTCTCAGCAATTCAGGTTCAGGCAAGCTTCAGCAATCAATGAAAATGTATAGTTAAGAGAATAAGATTACAATAAAAAACAGAATTAGAACAAAAGTCATAATTAAAATGGGATACAAATAAACATCTTGTCATCTTGACTTTACAATACAGACTGTAAAAGTAGGGTTGCAACGGTATGAGATTTTTACTGTATTACACGGTATTATGGTATATGGCATTAAAATATAATTTTTACAGACCCTTTATCATAATTTCACTAAATATTAAGTAGTATACCGCTGCAACCCTAACTGTAAATGAAAACAAAAATGACATTTTGGGTGTTGGATGCTTTTATTTGACTCATGACAGCAGAGACATGATGGGAAACAAATGTGGAGCAACATGGGACAAAGGTTCCACAAGCCAGAGACAGTTCACAGACTGCTCCTTTAAGTCAAGGCCACCAACCCCAACCAAGCTTTATTCACTGATATAACACGCGTTCAATCATTTGAGACAATCCAAAAGTAATGAAGGGACACAGACAAAAAATGGTCCAAATCAATGCAGCATGGTATTTTCCATTTAACTCTGAAGTCCGAGCTGAGAGTGACTTCATACCCAAGTTGGCCACGTTCAAATGTAACAAGACAGGAAAACAGTTCTACTCAGGTTCGGCATTGTTACCAATACCTGTTGATAGCACCGCTTTCCTCTGTAGTTTGCGCATAAAAACACCAAAGCAACATGTCCACAGATAGAAGTTGAACAGTACTGTGTGTAAACTGATTTAATCAGACACAAATAAGACAACAGAAGTGCTAACTAACTAACAGTGTTTTCTACAGCTTTCACAGCTGATAAATTGAAGTCGGTGGGTAAGGTGCATCTGACTTTCTGAGTCCAAAATCCAACTTCAGGGGGCAATCCAGTTGAAACTATCGACTTGGAACATGGAAATTTCGACTTCCCAGTTCAAATGGAACGTGACTGTAACCCTGAGTCCCTAGGTTAAGTTTCTTCGCAACGGTAACCTGTGATGCCACTTGGGTAATTCTCTCAGACTCAACTCTCACCAGACATGATTATAAGACCCTTTTCACAGGAAGTTTACTACTCCCAATGTCTAGTAGATCGTCTTTGAAATGTAAAATTGGAACGATCCTACATCAATAACATCTAACACTATACATGTTCAACTAATTAGCCTCAAAGTGCAGTCGAGAAGCCTTGAATCTTAAACTGTCAGAGTGCTAATTGATTAATGCAAACAAATCAAAAATGAGTCAACATGAAGAGGAAAGTATAATTAATTAATAAAAAACACAACACCACCATTGTATTTATCATTATGATGGCAAATGTGACTATGAAAAAAATACATTATTTAGGTCATGTTGCACATGTGCTTCTGCCTGTATCCTTTTGTTGAATCAGAACTTTACTGATATCAGCTCAAGACATTTCCTGAATCCTGTTGAACCGCATATTTATGAATGTTTTAACATAAATTTCCAGTATGCAACATTATCATAATGTGCTGTTTTGAGCTAACATTGAACTTGACCACCTCTGGCATGTCGCCATCTATCAAAGGCTTAGATGACTTCACAAGGTCACCGCTTTTCAGCCATAAAAACCCAAATGTTATGCATTCCTATGAGCTAAGCTGTGTGCAGACACCCATCTAAATCGTACAACCTTTACACGGGCTGAACACAACTCCACCAGCAGCTGTAGATGGTCAGGCAGACAAAAGGAGAGCGATGCTTTTCTCGCCCTCTCCATGTTTTCCTTTAACGGTGAGTTATACAGCTGTCTCCCTCAACTATCTAGGTCATCAATTAGCTAGCAGGAGGTAAAAAAAACAAGAGCCAGTTTGGTTATACACCTCACCTATATTTCTCCTGCCTTTTTGTTCAAATGCGAGTGCTTATTAGGAGGCTTCTGCCAATTCCTGGGTGAGGGATTTGAGAGGCAAGCTTTAGTGATTCGCTCTAATGCAGTAACTGACTGTTGGGTTTCTATCCTGGCTGGGCTGAATTGAGCACGTCTCAGCCACCATAAGTTCCTTCAACTTTTATAATTACTCCAAGACCTGTGACTGGGAGTGATCATACAGGAGTCCATTCAGCCCATGCTTCAACCCAGATACCATTCCCCCACTGTGTTAATTCAAACCCTGTGCTAGCAAATGGGAATAAGTGGCCTCCTGCAAAGTTATGACCTTGGAGTGATGAATATGTAAGACATGTCCACCTTCACATTACAGCGTGTGCACTCCACTACATCACCTGAAACATTTCAATACTACTAGTGAAATTTGCACACTAATTAACTCCAAATACACTGAGTAAGACACGAACTGTTGGGTCAGGAAAATACGATTTAAAGCTATCTAAGCAAACAAGATAGGTCCCTCCTCTAATGTATTCAAGTTTACAAAAGAATCATCAAAGGAGACAGCGGGGCGAACAGAGGGTGTCAGGAAATGCTTTAAATGTGCTGAGTTTAACCGATGTCCTGCGCATCCATCATTTCCACCTGGATGGAGCCTTGATCACTGAGCTGTGCCGTCTCCTGAACAATGATTTGCAGAGCCAGATCACACAGCCGACTTCTCTCTGTGTTACTACAGCTTTTGTGTGCCCATTCCACCTTTCTGACAGGTTGTGTATCGGACACAGCGTCTGGGATGTTTGTATGGATATCTCAGTACACGTTCTACGCTTGAACAAAAAGCAGTTTCCTAATCAAGAACAAAGGGTGACTGTGTTTCTTTTGCTATAGCCGTGTAGGGGCCATAACAACTGTGTATACATGGGCATCAGGCAGAGAGTATAATAGAGCAAATTTACAGGAATGGAAAAAATACACTGGCTGGGAAAGAGAAATTGAAACATGACAAACAAATATGAATTTACTCTGCAGCTTGTTTGAGACTCTGTGAAACCAGGGACACATTTAGACACTGAGCCGAGGGAAGAGCAAATGGCCAGTTTCATTTAGAAGATACAATGTTGTCGAAAGGTGGAAATTTAAAAAGACCCAGAGTATTGGATGAATGAAAAAAATGGTGACAATTTTCTTGGTCTGAATTCAAATTCAAATCCAGTACACCACATCATTCCTCTGTGCTAACCAACTGATCGAACAGAACACCTGAGGAAACTCTTCCTCTGACATCCTCCTCAAACATACATTTAATTAAAGATTACTTTATTCATTTCAGTATGTTTATGACTGAGTGTCAGATATGTAAACAATGTGTATCACTTAAATTAATGTCCTGTGGGCGAGTTTCTAATTTAATCGTTCTGTCATTCAAAACAAAAATTAATTAAACAGAAGGGATGTCACGTTTATTGGCAAAGTATATCTTTTCGTTTTTGTTTTTTAACTAATCCATGTTTTTAAATTGTTTCTTTTAATTATAATTTTGGGTGGGGGTCCACAATATAAAACCATTTGTACAATGGCAAAATAATAAAAAAAAAAATTTGTGCTGCACACATTGAAAAGGTCAAGCTTGACAGTCCCCCACGTAGCTTCGGGGGTTACTGCATCCCCAGTGTGAGTCTGGTTGGGGACCTTTATTACATCTTGTCTCTCTCACTTAATGCTTTCTCTCCAATGTCTGTAATAAAATGCCCCAAAAACAAGTTTACAGGAAGAACTGGTCTAGTTTGATCAAAGTCTGGATTACTGGCTGAACAAAGCAGGGAACTGCTCCAGCCCTCAGACTCCCAGAGAGCCCAACAGGCCCCAACTGGTTAACGACGATTTGATTTACAGTGATTTTGTCTGAGAGTGTGGTAAAAGTCACCATAACACAAAAACATAATAATGAAAAAATCTGTGTGCAATTACCTGACATGTATATACTGCTAATTTGACTTGCCAATTACCTTTTGATGGGAAACATCAATGCTACCTGGACTGTGTCTTTTCCAGTCAAATTTGTGCTTATATATTTCTGTACACAAGTTGTGGGGAGGTGGTTGGGATGGGGGTACGAACACAGTTACACACGCACCCAAAAATCTGTCAATTGCAACTAAATTATATATTTTCATTGGGCCTAAGAAGTAATTTTTTTAAATAATTGAAATAATTGCAATTTCTTGTTGCATTTGATTTAAATGAATAATTACATGTGTTTGAACCTTTATTCATGTTTACAATCATTCACGTAATGTGTTAAGAAATTACATTAAAAGGTATTATCAGGTGCACCTAAATAATATGCTAGTGCACCTGAATGAAAAAGTTAGGCTCACCAGTTCAACCAGTGTGAAAAATGAGTCTGGGTTAGCTCCCTGACTACTGACTGTGGTGAGGTTTGGGTGGCTTCATACCTGTCATTCATCCATGGTAGTTCTGGTCCTGTTTACAAACAACCCAAAGGGGGTATACATGAGGTTATACAGACTGACAGGTAACTCATTGATTGGAAAGTTTAGGCAATTGTCATTCTGCATTATCTTGACCCATATGGGGAAATCAAACTCCACAGCAATTTATGCAGCTTCTAATGTGTATTTATGTTCTTTGGTCTCACAAAGAGCTCACAAAGAAATAACTGATTATACGCATATTATCAGACTGCAAATCTGCCGTATGTTTTTAATAATGACTAACAACTGAGCGGTGCAAAAAGCAATAATGACTTATGGATCACAGTCAGAGACTACGTGTCACCTATGCAAATGCATGACCACTAATAAGTGCTCTAATACTTCCTGAACAGTTTGCGATCAACAGATGGATTTATCAGTAATTTAGGTTTTTAAAATTGTGCTCAAATCAAAAACACATAATCAAAAATCCTGTGGTTGGTCCACTTGTTTTCACACCTCAAATGAACCGCACCACAGCCCCATGGAAGCGAACCATGACCTAACTTTCCAAGTGGTTTTGCTCCAGTTGGTGGTCCGCCAAGGTTTGATTGACAGCGTCTCACCAGCGCAAAGAACTGCACCAGTGTCAGTTTTAACCAAACCAAACAGGTTAGGTGTGAAACGACTGTACTTTCCAGCAAGCATTGTATGCAAGAGTGATTATTGAAGGGAAAACAAATGCATGACTATTTTGTGACTTTGCATATATCTTCATTAAACGTGTTTTCTCATTACGTTAACAAAACCACATTTCAGTTGCTGTTAATGTATGTATCTCAAAATGAGTTTGCTGTTGCAAGTAAGTAGTGTTTAAATGCCATTTCTACGAGAAAGGCCTTGGATCGTAATGCCCTGTCTGGTTTAGACCTTCATTATTAAAGCTTTACTTAGATGGTTATTTGGAATTAAATAATTTAATCAAATAACCAAACAGTAAAACTGTGGCTGTGTGACATTTCAGCATAAGAATCATGTTCACAGTAGACCCAGATAGAGAAACAGAGGGTTAATAGGGTAGAATGTATTAGAACACTAGGCTTTCACTGTCTTGAGCCACTTCAGACAGCATCATAGGTAACGTATTGACATAATGTAATGATATTTGTTTAGCATTATTTTAAGTTCCTGACTATTTAAAAAGAGATCATGCAGATCTGCTTTATATTTGTTTGACTAATGCCAGCAAATGTCAGAGTCTTAATCTGGACATTTTAACACATCAGCAGCCAGTCGATGTTTGCAGAGGCGCACACATCTCCTCGTATGGACAATCCTCAGACTATATGAGTCTTACGGAGCATATAACTGTAATCCCCACTGTTTATCAGAAATCAAAAATCCGTCTGACTCCTACTGTGATTGATGCTTTGGGGTTTCGCTAATGCTGTAGTTATCACAGGGGATTATGTGATTTACAAAAACCTGCCTGGGCTCCTGTACTGCTTTATGTCATTAGGCTGTGTGAGAGGATTGTGCTGCTGCTGCTGTCTGTAATCACTAGAAGAAAAGCTGATGTGTTTAATCACAGGTTGTCTCCTGCTGCTCTGTTGTGGTGTCAGTTGCGCAACAAAAATAAAATAAATAAATACAAAGAAAATACAAAGAAAAAGAAGCATTGAGTGAAAACATACAAAAACAAAATTTGGATGGATGCACCAAAAAGCATAATGTGGATGATTAGAAGGACAGCAGACACACATAGATAAAGGATGTATGATTAATCACACTTAACTTGAAGGGGGTACAGGGGGGAGGGTGGCACATCTGAGATCTTTTTAGCATTTGCTGAATGTAATACCGCGAGCTTGGCAAAGGTGTGCTTACAGAGTGATTTTGCTGAGGACAGCAGGACAGCAGCGACAGCAGAAGGATAAATCACTGCTCCCAGCGCAGAGAAAAGCCACAGTCTGAACTGGAAATAAACCAGTGGGACTCCTTACGCCTCGCTAATGGCCTGCGGTGCTTTCTGCCAAAAGATGCTCTCTGAGAGAGGGCCCACAGATCCGGCAAATGTACAGATGAGCGCTGATAGTGCATCCTTGTTCAAAAGGTGGGATATTTTTAGTGCCTGAGTAGGAGTGACATTATGTGTCATACTGCTTAAATCATGATCTAAAATCTTAGACTCTCTCTATTTCTGTAGACAAGGTTTCAATTAAAGGAAAAAGCATTTGTAAGACATTGTTTGCTGCAGAGCTTTCTCTACAGTATTCAAGTGTCCATCACTCTTTTCAATACCTCAGAACGTCCAAAAATGTGTCATTGTTCGGTATTAAAAATCATCGCTGAGGAAAAGCTTCATTTTATCACAGGGAATCAGCACCGTGGAACTTGCTGCGTGGTGTCCTTGCCCGCCTCATTTTGATAAAAAGCGATGTTTGCGGAGGATGGATTTAACCTCTCTCCACGTGCTCCTAAATGGCTATTTGGAAAATGTCTGTGCCACCTCAATGCCAGAAGCCAAAAGGTGATGCTCGCAGCTCAGGAGAAAACCCATTCAAGTCAAACCGATCACTCTTGCCATTGCTAGCTGTCAGATGGAACAAATTGAATTTGTCTTCCTTCGGTGGCTTGTTGGAGCTCTAAACAGCGTATTAGCAGCTCTACTTATCAAAGCTGTCAAAGCAAATCTGTTTAGCTGTGAACCTAGGAGACTCAAATCAGCCTCCACAAGACACTACATACGTACCTACACAGCCCTCAGTGATCAGTGAAAATGTATTGCAGCTCTTCATCAGATGATGACTCTCTTTCTCAGAGTTAAAGTCACCCAGCAAGCATCGATTTGGTCATTTTGAGGTCCAAAGACATTTAGACGTCTGTGTTGAAACTAGGCTAAGAAATCACATATACAAATATTCATATATCTGTTGTTACATCAAGCTTTCGAGGTCTACATTTCAGCTGTGAAGCAGGTCTTAACCAAACACCGAAATATAGTCACTGAAATGCAGCTTGAACAATGGCTGCAAAAGCAATTTTGTGCAAAAATAACCTATATGCTACGATTTAATGTAAAATAATGAGTAGATAATAAAAAAGGGCGTGTGGCATCCAATAATCTTCATCTGCCAAATGATTATTACAAATCATATTAATGTTTGTTGTAAGGTGACTTCTAGCAACCATACTAATTATTACGGCAGCAAAGGAGGAAGTCAGCTGAAGTAGTATAAAGAGAAAAAGGTCATATCTTTTGTCATTCTTTTAACTTACTAACGTAGTTATGTGGCTTCATAAGTTATACTTACATTTGTAACTGAATGTATATTTGTATTGTAATTATTTAAACCCAAACCACAATGTTTTCCTGACCCTAACCAAGTAGTTTTAGTGACTATATCCAAGTAGTCTCCTTGCCTAAACCTAACCAAAATGCTGGTGTGCTCCATTGGCCATGCTTTTTTGGGAACGCCGATGTATGTTATTTTAAGATTCACTGGCAATTGACCTAATCAGTCATTTAGGTATGATGATGCACTTTGTAATAGACCCTTAAAAATCTCTCATCCAGAGTCACTATGAGAATCTGACAATTGGAGATAGTAATTTCGTTAGAATCCAGTTGGCCCATCTACAAAAGTTTTCTCTCGACACTTTTTAGCAATGTTGGTTACTCTGTCAACCACATTGGTCCAGACTGAAATTTCTTTAACTTTTGAATGGTTTGCGATATTTTTTTATTTTATCATTTTTTTTACTTTTTACAAATTCAAGTCTCCTCTGTATTAGTTTCAATAACTTTGATGATCCCTCGATTTTGGATCTAATGCCATAATCATAGTATAGTTTTTATTTGTCAAATACTTTGTGTATTCTTTATTACACAATGTTAGCATGCACTTGACTAAAATTGTGAACAGCATGCTGACACAAGTATGACATGATTAAACGAATAGTTTAATCATGTCATACTTGTGACATCACTAACTTGTGACTATGCATTAAATAGTTTTAATGCATTTGCATAAATCTTCGACTTTATAATACTGGTAATTAATTCAGCCAACTGCTTCCTCTTATCACGCTGAGAAAAACTCCCAGTGCTCAGTAGTTTTCATATTTGAAAGACAATTATTTTATATTAAAAAGTGTTGAGAATGGGGTTTGTCACAGAGCTAACACGGCTTCATGTTGGGTCTACCATCAAGAGCTAAATTAAAATCTGGGTGTGGACTAATATAAAACCTGGTATATAGCTGAATTTTACACTGCATTTTTAACTGTATGTCATTAAATACTAATGATATTGAGCAGAAAAGCATGTTTTGGGTTAATTATACCTAAGTGCATCTCTAAAGCTTTGCTGGCTCACTCATGAGCTGTCCTCCTCCATCCACATACTGCAGGTTACCACTGTCCTTCCCCCTGGAGGCCTGATGTGAAAACTTGAGTGATGTCCCCGTCTAAGTGCGTCCCGTCTCACTTTTACACCAGCCTCCCCATCGTGCTCCCAGCAGGAAATCCCTGTCATGCACAGAGCATGTGTCTCCAATAAATGCTGCTGCCGGTGAAGGCGGGTGAGGCTGGAGTGCTCTCAAAGGTGACAGCAGTGTTATCGCTCAAAACGGCTTCATGTGGAGGTCATTGTGAAGCTGACTGTCCTTAACTCTATACGTGTGACTTATGTGCAGCTTTGCAACCGTACTCTCCCATTACAAGCTATTTTTGCAAGAAAAACAAAAGACAGAACTTGAAAAATAAGCGCATATATAGCAAGTATCATAAGAAATTCACTGCACACTCAAGAAAATGAAATCCACTGTGAGATAATTCCTTTGAATCATATATTCATAAATATTCATTGACAAATTAATATACCGAGACATCAAAGCGTCATTGACCAAGGTCAGTGTAATAGAGAAGGTGTGTGTGTGTGTACACGTGTGTGTGTGTGTGTGTGCGTGTGTGTGTGTGCGATAGTGTGAGAGTGAGAATTACGGTTGTAACATCTCAAAAGCTTAAACAATTCTTCAGACGGAAGGCAACATCCCCGATATAGTCCTACCCCAGTTCTGTCAGCAGAACTCTGCCTGTACTTCCAGATATGTTACATCTAATAACATAAAGCATCAACAAAAAGTGTCAAGTGGCTGTTGTAACAAATTTAAATCAAAACCAGAGCTACTGTAGTTGGCTTCATTATCTATAAATAACACAATCTAAAATTCTCTATCTGAGCACATCACATTCTTGGAGAAGTCTCTGGTGGTGGTAGTATAGCACTTACTTTAGGAAACTGCTTGACTGGTATTAAAACTTTCTGGCCCAGTTTCATGTTCTTGTTGATGACGACGTCAATGAACTTCTCCTCTTCTTTCCCCTCATCTTTCTGAATTTTTTCGATCTCTAGAAAGACAGAAGAAGAAAAGCAATCAGTCAGTGTTGACAGGCAGCAAATATACAAGATTAAGGAAATTGAAAGAAAGTGAGAAAGTTTTCTTAAAAAAAAAACAAAGAGAGAGATAAAAGGATCATAACGCTCCTATGTCTGCGATATGTACAGAGCCAGACATGATTAGCCTAATGATTTCCATGTTGTTTTTGAATATAAAGCAGGTCTACATGCTATATAAATACAGTGAAGATATCAAAACACTCCACTGAGAAATGCACACAGCTTGTATTCAGAAACTGTGCCTTCAAAAGAGACACCAGAACTTCTTTAATGTTGTGATGTCACAACTATAAAGTCATCACCCTCAACCACGCCACCAGCATGGCCGTGGTTGCAAAAACACTGTCAGAACTGAAGTGGAAATACAGTGGCTGGTGCCTGCTCTGGTCTGTGAGAGCTGACCAATCAGAGCATACTGGGCTTTTCAGGAGGGGGCCTTAAGAGACAGACATTAAAACGGAGGGAAAATAGAGGTGCTGCAGCAATGGACAGTATGAAAAATTTTCACATTAAAGCATGTAACATTTTCTCGTAGAAACCCAATATAAAAGTATGAAACTGATAATAAGCACAATATGGTACCTTTTAGTAGTCAGTGTGGGTTCAAGAGTTTAAAAATAAAGTGTTATTTGCTGCAACCATTTCTTGACAAACACCAGTTTTTCCATCCAATTAGCACTCTCTTGTAGTGTCATTGGCTACTACGCTAGTTGCCAGAAACAGTTGGTGCCCCAGGTTTTGGCATTAGCTTTTGTACAGGTACAACAGTACCAACCATGGCGAACTCACTGTGACTACAAGCTGTGCGTAGACAAACCATGAAGGTATCAGTCACCAAGAAATAGCTTGTTTTTGTTTGTTCTCACACAGGTTCAAATAAAATGCAGTATGCTTTTAATTCAGGCCCTTAAGGTGCATTCATACAGTATTTGTAAACGTTGGACAAAAAGAGGTTAGCAGCTTCTCCAGTCCTTATGCTAACCTAGGCTAGCCATGTGCCATCACAAGGACCATACTTAACTAGAGCTGAAGCAACTGGTCAATTGTTTGATTAGTTGATTCAACTGATAATAGTTTCAGACATTTTTCATGTGAAACGTTAAACATTTTTGGATCGAACTTCTCACATGTGAGATAGTCTCTCTTAGATATCTTTGTAAATTAAAACTCTTTGGCATTTGGACTGTTGGTTGGACAACACAAGCATATTAAAGACATCGCCATGGGCTCAGTTGAGGTTGGTATATTTTTTATAACACAGAACTGAAACTGAAAAATCATCTGATTCAGTGAAAAAAGAATTGGCAGATGAAGTATCAGTTGCAGCCCTATACTTAATGCACAGATATGAGATTGCAATCAGTCTCCTCATCTCAGAACAAAGAAGGAAGAAGAAAGAAGAAACTTCATCCTTAAGCTGATTGATCTGCTGCTGTCCGTCTATAAAATGTCAGGGAAAGAAGAAGGCTAAAACAATTTTCCCCAGGTGATGTCTTCAAAGCTCTTATTTTGTCCAACCAAGGGGCCGAAAGATATCCAATTCGCAATGATATAAATTACATAATCACATTCTATAAGGTGGAAATATGGAATGCATTTTTGCCTGAGAAATAATGAAGCAGTTATCAAAGTTGTTGTTGATTTATTTTCTCTCAATTCACCTTTCTTTCTTGTCAGTAGTTGCAGATTTGCTCAACCCTTCCAGGCCTTTTAAACAAACTCTGTCAATGCAGTTTGTAATGACAAAGAATGCACGCTCCCTATAGCATCAGTCATCTCACCTGCTAGCTGAGTCTCCATCACCATAATACTTTGTAATTTCAGCAGAGACACCAATTTACTTGCACAGAAATAAAAATGATGGGGAGGACACTGGAGCTTGCACCTCCAGGCTACCAAAAATACTGGCTGTCACACTTCCTCTTATGGGAGAGGTAGACTTTGATGTATTCGGAGATGTAACCTTGAACGTTTAATCAGATGGATAACATCTGTGTTTCAGTGCCAGGAAAATGGTTTTGCAGAGAGGGCAGCTGAGAGGAGCGGGGAGGCTACGACAAAGACTCCAGGCTAAAAGCCCGGCAGGGGAAAGGGTGAGGCAGAGGGCGAACTCCATCACAGATTTATTTCTCCTGTTGAAAATGATTTTTCAATGGAAATAAAATAAGATCAGAACGGAGCAGACGTGAGGCTTTAGCTTTACAGTTTAAATCTTAACATAGACTATTGAAGACTGGTTTGGAGTCAGATGTTGCAGCACACAGATTCAGGAAAAATAAGCTCTGTTTCAATCTGAAAACATGATAAATGCACACATGGTCAAACACATCACCATTTTTCAATTACACCAGGTCAGAAATGAGCTGAGCATATCAGCCCTGCAAACCAGAAACCAAAAGGGCAATTGTGATTTCTCAACAAAGCCGAGCAGCATTATATCAGCAGAATGTAATTAAAACCCTTGATATGAGTTTTAACGAGGATAAAAGAAGTATCAGTGAGATGGAGATATCTTTAAGCTTCAGTTTATCCCAAGGGGGGCAGAGAGTGCACACATTCTGAGAAAAGACAACATTAATATTAATGCATCGCCTAGCAACATGCCAAGACAGAGTTTGCTCCTTCCACAAGGCGTTGTCCTCAAAACATTCAGGCTCTGATGTGTTGGGAGATGGTGACTGAGATTGTGTTTCAACTGCGTCTAATTTCTGTCCCTTTGTATAAAGCTTACAGCGTTTTTTTTTCCCCGACGTGCCCTCAAAGAAAATTTCGCATTTCAAGTCTAAATAAACCCCAACAGGGTACGGCAATCAATCAGCAGGTGTAATAAGCAGCCGAACTGCAGCTTCAAATGAGCTCACCCTCCGAACACAGAGTCAGCTAGTGTGAATTAACTCACCACACTTCTTACAAAAGATCTTGTTTGTGAGAGAAAATACAGTGATGTGAACCGAGGACTACGTCCACCTCCTAGTCATTGCCATGTTCGAAAAGAAAGCTATTTAAACATGCATTACTGACACAAGCACAAACTACCGGTTGTTTTCCATTTCCCCTTCCAGTTTGATGTGACCAGTCTCTCTGGCTGCGAATGGGTGGTGAAAAGAATAATATTCTCATTTGGCCGTTTGAGAGAGACAACACAAATCTTTAGTGAATCAGTGCTTTTGAATCCTGGAACTCATTGAAAAATATCACTGCAAGTTTCTTTCTCGATTGTTATGCTTGCTGTCCTTCATGTGAATAGTCATCTTCTGTTCTGCTACAGTGTTGACTTTATGTGAAGAATGAGAGAAATTCAAAGGCTTGATGGAGCTTTTAAAGCCAATGTGTTCAGAGACCCAAATGGAATGACTGAATGCAAACTTCAAGTTGAAAGATTTCCTTCAGGTATCTTATGTTCGACGGCATGTTCTCTGGAGTAGCCACTTAGCCTATGTATTGTTGTATATGTATGTACATCCTTTTTCCCCTGATGAGGGCTGCTATTGTTGAAACACGTTGGTTTTTCTTGAGAGCGCCTCAGTTTCTTTCATTCTTTTGCTTCCATTTGAATCTTGGAGGAGTTGTGCACTTGCAATATATCCTAGATACAATGTAATCCTTTCGATTTTTGATGCTTTAAAATAGGTTGGGTGTTATTTCATTGGGTGTCATAATTTCCCAGGGCTCAAGGGTTGGGAAGAGGGCTCAAGACCTCAAGTGACATCTAATTGCTCCTTTTGGTGAACCAATAGTGAAATTGTTGGAAAGGTATCGTCCTTTGATCAACTTATCGATAAATTGGGTTATAATTACAGCTCTACTATACTACATTACCTAATTCATTTTAATCTGAGGGAAAACCAAAAGTTAACATGCCTTCAAACGTCAGTAACAATTCCTAATTGCACAGGAAAACTGTGTGCAAAACCATGGAGGTATTATAATGCTGTGTTCCTGGACACTCAGGAAGCCTCCCACTAGAAAAACTACAATAGAAAGCCACTTCAAGTCGGAATTCATACATGTATACGCGACTTCATGAGGGAGCAATTGTCTGACGACACACAACAATGACAGGAGGTAGGATGTATTTGTAGACTACAGAATTTATAATAGTCTAGTGAAGTCTAGTCTTACCTTGGTGTCATTTCTTGTCCTCTATTTCATTTGTATACAGTATATGCAAGAAGGCTACAGTGCTTAGGGAGCAATTGTGTGTACACTACAAAGTAACATAATTTTGTCACTGTCAGACAAGTTTTGCTTTTGGTATCCTGCACCTGGAACACTTGGAGGTCAGAAGTTGGAATTGTCTGGAACACAGCATAAGAGCTTGATACTGGACTCAAAGATGGCACCTGATCACCTGATTGAAAATGTCTCGCTGTACACAAAAGCAAAGAAACTTTTCTAGATGGTAGGTTTACTTACTTTAAATATGCACAATAGTGTTTCTCCATCATATCCAGGTCTCTTTACACATCATGGCCCAAACAATGAAAAGATCAATGGACAGTTTGGGTAATAAATGTATGCTCACCATTGTTTTCTCCTCTGTTAAGTGTGACGAAACTGCAGGTCTCTGAAAAACTATTTTTCTTGTGCAGTTTTTAGTACTTAAGTTCCCAAATCTTAAAACTTCCTTTTTTGAGAACCAATGTTATTATTACTAATACGAACGTCCCCCACACTTTTACAATCTTACAGCTGCGTCCAACCCTTTTTGAACTTTCTGAAACAGACAGCCAGACAATTCAGCCAAGTGAGAAAGTACACTTTCTTTGAGCTTCTCTCTCAAGTTCTCTTTTTTAACGTAACTTTTTTTTGGTGTACGACCACTTACAACACCAT
This sequence comes from Pagrus pagrus, assembly GCF_965226575.1. Lineage (NCBI taxonomy): Eukaryota > Metazoa > Chordata > Actinopteri > Spariformes > Sparidae > Pagrus > Pagrus pagrus. The sequence continues at coordinate 22,457,773 of NC_140201.1, read as the reverse complement.
GATTACCTTTGAGGAGAGACAGTTGAAAAATGTGTGCCGTAATTGCCCCTTTCTATGACAACAGGTTGTTCACCTGGACTTGAAATGCGGTCATTAGTAAGAACACTTTTGCATTGAGACATGGTCGAATGACACTTTGTACGAACTACTTTCTTTCAAGCATGTAACAACCTTCAGGGCCAGTACGATGAAGAGAAGATCTATGTGATAAACCGGAATTAACCTTTGTTCTTCGTTACACCAAACCATTATGGAAAAGAAAATCAGAAAATCTATAGGATAAAATATTGTACTGTACATGTTGAACATTTGGCTGGTAATCCCAGATCAGAACAATTGTCTTGGTGACTGCACTACACTACCATCACTGTTGATGTAATAAACCAGAGTAATACTTCAAACAGAGAGCACTACAGCGCCCCCCTTTTTCCAACCTGGTTTCCAGGGCTCGTCTTGGTTGAGTTTTTTTCAGGGTTCGTCCTGCATAAAAAATGTCATCTTTACAACCTTTGCACGCATTAAAAATATATTTACAATCTATAAAATGTGTTCGCCTGGGCAACGGCACGCGACAACGGGACACCATCCCAGCTGTCTGCTTTTCTATTAGAAATGGATTCACTTAAAAGCAGCTCTGTGATTTAGGCCTCCCCATTTAAAATTCATAAGCTGGGTAGATTTTGTGGGATTATGCATGACTTCAGCTGCGGGCTGGAGAGTCGAGTTGATAACAGAGGCAATTGGGTCATTAAGTCTCACAGTTTCATGTTGAGGGGTGAGATACATCGTAAATACAGTATCCGCACACCGGGTGTATCCCTTGTGACTGGACAAGAAGGAAGGGAGGTTCAGAACTACTAATGAAATCTTGGGTGACTTTGTTGTATGTGTAGTGAATGTGTTGTTCTGTTTGTAATGCAAACATAATAAACTCTTTCAATTATTTTTGCAGTGTATTGGGTTGTTGTTTTTCTCCAAATGTATTTAAAATGCACATAATTATTATTTAGCTTTTTTGTGTGTTTTATTTTTATATTAAAATAGATCTCATCTGCCTTAAACACAAGGTCCCCAGAGTTATTTATTGTAATTAGATAGTTAAACATAAACTGTATGGCATTGTGAGAAAGAATTAATTAAGACTCAAGCAGTATGAAGCCTTTATACTATGCTTTGCAAATTAATTGTGTCATATTTAATGATTGTCTTGAATAACTTTGTACTGAAGCTCAGCACCAGTCAGTGAAAAAGGATAACAGTGGCAAAACAGGTTGATTCTAAATTACACCAATTACTGACACTCAACTCATTTCTATGTCTATACTGAATCGCCAACAAATGCCAGTTAACCTAGCTTAGCACAAAATGTGGACACTGAAGGAAACAGCATGGCTCTCTTCACAGTAGGCTTGCTGCGGTAGTCTGTGTTACCTGTGTTACAGTGTTTGTACATACACAGATGAATTAACCTGCCCACCACCCCCACTGTCATTTTATTTTTTTTTTAATCAATACTGTGAGGATTTGATTACAAAGCGAAAGCTAAATCGCCTATTTTGCTTAAACCCAATGCTAATAGAGAACCTGATAACGATAATGAGGGAAAAGGAGTTGGTTACTTCACTGAGAAGTTGGAGGTGTGCAGCCTATCGCCTGCAACTCTTCTAAAGATAACAGCTGGTCCTTGTTCCATTACTCCCACTGTATATAAGTACTCCCTAACATATTTCAAACTGATCCGGTGTCAACAAATGTTGAAAATAATGACGTTGATGTATTTTTGATGAATGAAAGTGGGAAGTGCTAAGTTCACTGAACATATTTCAGTGCCTCTGAGAATCCTAAAAGTCAACTTGTCTGCTTTTAATGTGAAACTTTAACATCAGAACATTTTGGGGTGCATTAGCAGTAAATGAATACAGTGCTCTACAGGTAGCAAGCGTCTTGTGTTAAAATAACAGTGGAAACAAGTTAGAAGTGTATTAGCTGTTGGGAAATGTTTGTTAAAGTGGCATCCTTACTTTACAGTTTGAAAATATGCATTACACTGCAATCTAAAGGAAATGTTTACATTGAATTATCCTGGTTTCATTTCCCATAACTGATTACCATTAATGTCAAAGTGGTAAGGGCCAGTGTTGCTTTAACTTAAATGAGAAAAATAGCGTTGGGTCAGCAATTCTCTAATAAGGCAGTGTGGGTGCCCTTAGTGGTGCCACTTTGGTAAACAATATGTGTGAAGTAAAGTTCACAGCTAACAAATATAATGAGAAGTACATTCTCCCTGGTGTATGCAATGATTCAAACACTAATTATCCAAGACCTCGTGGTGGCTTTGGATGTTCAAGGGCATTCTGACACCACTTTGTGACTCAAACTTTGGATTAACAGAGAGTTTAAGTTACAGATCTTGTGACACCATTTTATGCTGCGAGTGAAATCTGTGGATGGTAACATGGAAATGAATGAAAACCCAGCCGGTGTTTTCTTTTGCAGAGTGACTGGAGCCATATAACCCAATATCTCGGCTCAATTTAGTGGAACTGACTGGTACTTCGGAATTAATTGTACATAAAATGTGTTTCAAGCCACAATTTTTTATGTTGGTGGCTTGACCTACAGGTATTTATCTAACTGTGGTATTTATCTAACTCTGGTGCCCACGGGCAGTGTGCGCTTCTCACACAAACCTTTTAGCTGCAGGAAATAATGACTGTCAGGATGTTATACTGCCATTATGTACTATTCATACACAGTCTTTTGGTCTAAAGTAATAGGAGAACTATTTGACATTTCAATTAAACAGCATGGTATGGTATCTTTTATTGTGTCTGATGTAAAATGTTATGTGTTGAGTTATTTTTGTTATCGCAAGGCGATGCTGCTTGCATTCCTAATCATGAAATAACAGCACAACTGACAATTTTTCTGTATTCATTTGTATTTTTATGAATGTTATTAGTGTTTGCACCACTCTTCATTTCACCACAGCAGAGACAGGATGCACCTGCATAGGAAAGCTAAGATCTCTGTGTGCTTCCTTGCGTAAATAACTGAATTGAAAATTGGAAGACAGTGAGTTTCTCTTCTGCTCCAGCAAGCGTCTGAAGCAATAAAAATAAATCTTGTCTAAATAGCACTATGGTAGTTTATCGGCAGCTTTCCGCCACTTCCTTTACACAACTGATGCTGCATGCTGCTGACTGCCGCAGACAGACTCATTATTTTGTTGTTTTGCAATTACGGGTCAAATGAATGAAATGCTCAAATAGGAATGCTGCATCATTATTCTCATTTTCCAGTTTCTATCCACCATAACATGCTCATATAAACCCAATCAAAGGACACTGAGGTCACTCAGACAGTTGAAATATCAAAAGTAAAATGTACGAAAATTCAAGATGGAAGCTTGTTAACAAAGTAAAACGTCCAGTATACATCTACAGGGCCACGGCTCAGTCGGAAAAAGATGGTGAGATTCTAGTGTTGCGGGTTATACCGGTTTCAAGATATACTGTGGTATGGAAATTGACTGCTATATACTTGCCCATCTACGGCATTGAACTCTGTATAATGTAGTATATGCTTTGATAACCTGAAGCTGTTTCTCTTATACAATATATATTTTCTCAATCTCATACTGTTGCAAACATAACAATATTTGAATCTGTTTTTTTTCTTTAGTTTTCACTTTGCTTATTTAATCATAAATATTTAATAGAAGACAAATTCAGTTTTGTTGAACTGTGGCTACTAGTGGCAGTTATTGTATAATAGTAGATCCTAAAAAAAGAGAGTAACATTAGCACAATAAGAATAGACCCATAAACTTCTACAAACTAACTTCTAAAGTTTGCAAATATTGAGTGACATTATCCGTGATAAGCAACCAGTCAACTTTAGGCTTTATATTAACTTCACACTCATTAACTGAGTTGACAAAATTGATTAATAAAAAACGCTTCTCTAGTGCAGCAAGAGGCCTATGAAAAGTTGGATGTGAATGGGATACATGGCTAACATACAAGCTCCCTGAATGTATCACATGTAACACAGTCCGTTGACAGAATCAGGTAGCTGTTTACAAATCTTTTGTTGAGAAGGGAGTCCAGGGGAAACCATTTTTTTGTCCTTTTTGGGGACTGGACTGACAGTAAACAGGACAGCTATCTGACATGATAATGTAAATCAGGCTAAAAGTGAAAGCACAAAAAATTAAGCTGTGATGCAGCGGTGGCAGCGGGTTGGGGCGAGGACTCCCAAAATTAAAAAGTTTTAATTTTATTTATTTTTTTCATGTTTAACAGAAATTTGAGAATTACAACCAGGTTTTCAGTGGGTTTAATTACATCTCAAATTCACTGCAGATTCATGTTAAGTAATTGTACTGTGGCTAAATAACAATCTGTATTTTAGCACTGCAGCGTTTCCATGCCACTGCTCACATTTTTAATTAAAGGACATTAATGACCTCCTTACTGTTGTAGCCTTCAAATTCTTCTGTCTTTTTAAGTATAACTAAGGCCAACCAGGTTCATGTCTTGATACTGACATCCATGCTGTCTTGACATGTGAGTCCAAAATTGAGAATTTCCAGTCGCAATAAATTAGGACAAACGACGCTGCTTTAGACATTTTTTATGTTGTTGCTTCATCCCATAAAGACTGCAGCAGACTGACTGACTGCCGAGGGGTTTCAGGCAGTATGGTCAGTGCCAGAAACAGTTTGCCCCACACACATTTCATGTGTGCTACCAGTGTGACCACACACATTTAGCGTGAATCATGGTGTCAAGGCTGTGACCCTTGAAAGAGAAACGCTCAAGAAAAAAAAAAAGAAAAAACGCCTCGACTCGCTCCTGTCCTGAAATCTCAATTTCACTCTGGCTCCTCCATTGCCTTGACAAGGTCAGGCTGGCAGCAGGAATTCGTCTCGCCCCCTAATCTGGAGATTACATTCTCGGCGGCCGGGCAAGGCCCTCCCTCCTTCCCCTTCCCTTTCTGCCTCTCTCCCTGCAACCCTGCCAGCCTGGCTCTCTACTGCGAGGTAACGAGCCAAGACCCGCTTACAGTGTAGAGATAATGTCCACGGATTAAGACAGAGAGCCCCTCGAGTGGTGCCTCTTTCATTTCAGTATCCGGCCTGTGAAGCATCATAAATATATCCAGCCAGTCAGGGACTCCATTCTGTGGATCACTGTGGAAGTCAAACTCATATGATCTTAATCCGCCGAACTCAGTGGTAATGGCGAGAGCATTAGACAAATACAAAGGAACATTTTCACTGCAAAAATCATGAGATCTTTAGGAATGCTCTCGTCACCCTCAGGGTGAGTCATACATTTTAAATGGTTTTATAAGAACATTAAAGTTCCCTAAAGAACCCCTTCGGGTTGCGGGGTTGTTCAAAGTGCGTAAGGCTTTTTTTTTTTCATTTTTTATAAGGGTTCAACTCACCTCAGAGATGCCAGATATGCTGCAGGCTTCTACCCTGTGCGACAGCATTCCATACTTTAGGCCTGTGTTGTTTGCTTATCATTAGGATGGTTGCAGGGTGCATTTATCTTGGCACCTGTTCATTTAAAGATGTGCGCGCAAGAAGATTATCAAAGTGTTCTCAACCTTTCAGAGGATTTTGCTTTACAAATCTGCCCTCATCCGTGAAATCACGAGCAGCTGCATTAAATAGCAAAGTGTAAGAGATAGAGGCTTTATGGGATAAGACACTGACAGTGAGCGTGTTACAAAGTTTCCAGAGTTGAACTTGTTGTTTGAAGCACTTACTTGAATTCATGTGGCTTAAAATACAATTAAATTAGCTATTGATTAGCACTGAACTAAAAAGAAAATTAGCAAGTCAACAATACATTCAATTCATTAAATATTATTTGGTGCTTTTAAAAGGTTCCCTCCGAATGAGTTTGCAGGATTCCCCGGCCTGCACGATAAAAGGAAGTGAGCGGTCCATGGAGGCAGGTGCAGTGAGGTTCAGAAGAATCCAGGAGACATAAAAGGAAGTGTGTGTGTTTGTGTGGGCATTTCTTTTTAGCAGTAACCAGACTGAGCTGAACACCCACCTCCTGCTCCTCAGATGATAAAGATGTCCGCTGTACAACGCAAATATTGGACACAAATCAATGATACAGGAAAGTTTTTGTATCTTGATTCAAGTCGCACTTCTAAGTGTTGTAAAGTAACTATACACTTTATCATACTTCATGTTAATATAGTGTTTTTGCTGAGCTGACAGTTTACTATTAATGCAGATCCACCAGAGAAAACAAAACTACTGATCATAAAATATCAAACTTTGAGCTTGTAATTGAGCTGTCTCCATGACCTTGGCATCCCATCACTTCACCACAGAAGTGCTAAGTGTATTTATGGATATTATAATAAAACACATTGTATAACCTGCTGACTGTGCTACGTTCCTAAGCAAATCTATACTACATTTAGAACTGTAGTCTAAAACATGCTGAATACGGAATGAGTTTGATCCTCAAACATCCTATATAGGTTAATAATATTCTCCCATACATAATTCAAACTATTTCTTGTCATAAAATATTCAGTTTTAACACAATACATTAGAAAACATCAAGCTGCTCGCAAGTTTCCTGAAAGCAGCAGTGAGAGTTTGCAGATCGATCAGAGAGGGGAAAGATAAACGACGCATGATTAATTAGATTCAATTAAGGATGGAGTGCGACTGAAAACATACAGCAGCTGCCCCTGATCCAAACGAGACTAATTTTTTGCTTCATTGTCAAGTCCACAGAAACTCATGTTCTTGTTCTTTAGCTGCTCTTGTGCAGATATCTGGGAAGTTTTAAATTAAATACTATGAGGTTGTCACTGTTACAGAAGGGAAACTGGTCAATTCAGGCTCATGTTGTGAATGAGCTTAAAAATACTGTGAAAACTTGACTTCAGCTACAAAAAAAAATTCCTCTTAGACCGAATATTATGACAGATAGGCTCTCATGCCAGAATTGGCTCAACTTAATTCAAATTGTCAAGACTAAAAAACTCAACTGTGGCTCTGCTAACACTGGAAGCAAAGACATCAGCTGCAATCTATGCCAGCTAGTCCACAACCTTAGCTTTGCTAAAAACCCAGCCGTATTTCTATAGATCACTTCATTTAAGCACATGAATGGGTCTGAGGACACACATGCACACACAATGCCTTTTACTGAATGTAAAGTTTACAAAGGAAACTCAACAAAGTTCCCATAAAGTCAAAATTGATCTTGGAGCATTTTATCACATATGCCTCGTTCTATATCTCACTTTTATGCCGGTTATCAGGCCAATTGTGTAGGTATTTCAGAGTTTGTGTCTTCCTGGAAAACTATAAAAAAAGAAAATGTTGATGACTCATCTTGCACTCTGGGACCAATACTAATTTTGTGTTCAATAAATGATCTCTTACTGTAATCTTTATGATGCTGCCATGAATGAATAAAAGGAATGACACCGCCGGAATGGAGTGTTTCAGGAGACTCAGCCTCACAGATTACTGAGCAGAACGTGGGGGAAGTTTCATAGTGCACAAAACATTTCTGGACACAGCAAAACAATGATGCAGAATTCTCCTAAAAAACTGAAGTAGGAATAAAAAAATTAAAAAAATATAAAATAGCCTCATACAGCTTGTAATCCAAGTCTCTGGCAACCCAAAGATCCAAAATTGATTTGAAAAGACATTATTTATACCCTTTTTAAGCGTTAGCACGCATCCCTCCCATCTGAAGTGGTGCACAAGCTTGACCTTGGTCTGGGGTGTAATTAAAGTATTTTCAAACAAATTGGAGATCTCAGGGTTTTGGGGGGACTTGGATTACGCCAGATGAGCTCCATGGAGCTGTGTTATGGTTATTTTTAGTTGTTTTTTTAGGTTTTAAAACAAGTCCTCCTCTGCTTCTCTTGTTAAGGAGAATGCTACAGCCCTGTTTTGCTGTGAAGGTCCAAAAATATATAAATCACATATCACCCAACTTTTCATCGGCATGAGGGTGAGTAAATAATGACTGAATTTTCATTTTTGTGAGAACTTGCCCTTTAATCAAATATCCAAGAAATAGGCAGAAGAAAATGTGAATTTATGCACATTTCCATCCACTAATGTTGGAGTTGGTTCATCAAGATAAAAAGCTGGTGGCGCTTATTTTCGAGTCACATGCTATCAAACTATTGCTGAAGAAGAGAGACATAATTAAAAGAGCTCCTGCTAAACCTCAAACAAAAGAAACGATGTGGAAACATGATATTAATATGATTATTTTGTTTGTTTTTGTTTGTTTGTTCCATGTATTCATTTGATGAGGTTAGAGTCGTCTCTAAGAGTCTGCTGCTATTTTTTGTCTCTTCGATGTAGCTGAAGCTTCACTGGAATTTAACTCAAGTTAAGTCTGTTTCCAGTCAGCGCCCTTGACCAAGGCACCGGCTAAGATCTGGAGATGGTCCCCGGATGCTGTCATTGGCTGCTCACTGCTGCTCCAGGAAGGTTAAATCTAGAGAAAGTGTTTCACGTGTTGTATATTGTATGATATGTGATAAAAATAAAGATTCCTCTGCTTTTTTTTCTTTGCATTTTGTTGGGTTTTTTTTTTTACCTCAGCCAAAATAGAAAATGCACATAAAAACAGGTGAATGGAAACACATTCCTGCCTTTTTTTTCAAACAGCAAATACATCGGAATAGAAATATATTTTTGGTATTTGCTAAGAAGGATTTGACCCTGATCTGCCGTATTTTTATAATGCTCCAGGTACACAGAAAGTACACAGGCAGGTGTGTGAATGATTCACTCCCAATCAAGTGGAGGATATTCCACTTCACTGCTGGGGGGACAATAAATAGAAAAAAGGTGCCGCCAAAAGTACTGTTATATAAAATAGAGGAGAAACTGATGACAAGGCCTACAATTAAACTTTACTGTGTAATTAAAGATAAGTAACTTGAGGGTTTGTCCCAGTGTATTAAAAGTAACAATATTTTGTCTTGGATTCAACTGTGAGGTAACAAACAGAACAAAATGCAGTCATAGCTGTAACTGTGTTTTAGTTATTAAGACAGAGGTAAATAATAATGTCAGACATATCTTTTAGTTCAGTTACCAGAATAAAATTTTAGCGAGGTACATTTTCTGCACATCATAGGGCACACAACATTTGTAAACGTAACACCCCTGAATATTTTTAAGGACAACACGGGACACGTTCTAGTCGTGTTTGTGGCAAACCAATCCAGGAGTCTTTACTGAGACCTCAGGACATCTACAGCGGTGTTTGTGGTGACGGAAACAGGGAGCTATCTCAAGCAAAACACTGTTTTTGTGCTAAGACCTAACCCTTTGTGACAAGAGAAAAATAGCAGCTTTCTTGGAAGTCAACTTTTGCAAAATATGTACTTACTATGTCTTGTCAGTATCACCAGCACCACACTCAGAGACGCTCCATAGAGACAGGTGTGTGAGGTGCAGGTTGATTGGCAGTGGCCCAAACCACTGTGAGACACATGTAATCTCTAGAATCTTTAGAAACGTAACAACACATTGTTTTGCATCTTTTATTAGCACAAATTTTTCATTGCATATTATTATATACTTTTAAATGATATGTTTTCACTGATAAAGGTTATTGAGGGGGACAAATCTCTCTTTTCCCTAGCAAGGGGGGTCTGGACCTCCCTGTACCCCCGTGATTGCTCCCAATCATAAGTCTAATGCAGGGTGACCCACTACACCTAGAGAGGAGAGTGCACTTACAAAAACTAATGGGCATTAAGTGAATAAATAACACATGTAATAGAAAGTTATTGCAGGTTCTTTTAATGTATCTATGGTCCAGAAAGAGCCTCCATTATACCAGAAGTGGTGGAGACCTGATACTCAACAAAAGGCTTGTATGATCCCAATATGTTGGTCTTACACTAGAAGACACCCATTTACAGTTCTGTTCTCAGATTACACTTGAGATGAATCACCGTCTTTGTTTAGCAGTCCACAGCTCGAGTACACTGCAGCCTATAATGCTTTCTCTTCATTAGGTTATCTGCAGGCCACTGTGTACAACAAAACACCAAGCCCCAGAGGATGTATGTGCGAACGAATAGGGAGGACAGAAAAGGATGGAGCCGCAAAAATAAATCATGTATTCATTAACGATTAATCATCTATCTGGTCACACCACAACCTCAACGTTTTGTTTTTTCTGTGGACCTCAACATGAATGGACCACAGCAAGGCCACTTTATCCAACAATTAACACAGGCTGATGTTTATCAGTTTCGACATCCCTTTGCCTAATGAAGTTTCCCATAAAACTGTCATTAGGCTGTGAAAGGGTGGAGGGGCCAGGGAGGGGGGGTTGAGGATAAAAATGAAAACTGTGCAGCTTAATGTACATCATTATCTGGGACGCATCTCGGGCTGCATAATCAAAATACACTGAATCATCATAACTGATAATGACCAGACCACCTTCATTTTTTATTTCAATTACTCATCGTGTGTCAATTAAAACCGCAGACAAATGTGAAATGTTGAAAGCATGTAAGTGTCTCCTAAAAGCATTCGTCGTCGGTTTTGGATCTACACACACACACACACACACACACACAAACACACGCACTCTCCCTCAGATTCTGGTGAATAGACAAATTCATTTCCACACTAAGTCAGCCAGCATTAGGGGAGCATTAAAGGCTACACGAGCCGCTATGATATGATCACATGCATGTTATTTTCTAACATTTTCCAACAAGCAAATACGCTGCCTCTCAGCATCGTTTGTCCTCTGATCGCAACAAGCTCAGTCAACCCCTGTTCCTAACTGAGCCAAATCAATTAGATTGCAGTTTGTCATCTTTTCATGGGAGTGAGCATCAAACAATTCAAGCAGGAAAAAAAGATCAATATTGCAAATGAAATAAGGCACTTGATGTTCTCCAGCAGAGGTACACTCATTTCTACACTGAGACAGAGACGGTGTTTGGCATCGACTGCGAGGGGCTGGCAAACAGTCTGGATCGGCTCTACAAATACATCCTCTGTTGTTTTATTACCACAGATTATCTGACACTTTTGTATTGGGATTAATAGGCACAGCGGCTCAGTACATGATCAAACAGAGGATGTGCGCGCCTGAATCTGTCCATCAATCCAATTCATTTAAATCTATTACGAGTGGTTCAATGGATTTCCTTACAAAACATGAATTTGGATCTATGTTAGCTCCTCAAAGAGGCGCGTATGATTCATAGCAGATGCACTCACAGAAATATTCAGCGCTAAAAAAAAAGAAGTTGCAACATTTCAGCTCAGTTTCAATGTGCAGAGTCAAAGATCCAGTGTTTCAAGTTGAGAGACATAACTGAATTGTAAAGTAAAGGGGCACTCAGCTGCTTTAACAAGTGAAGTTTGGCATATTGTCATTAGAGTGCCCCTCTCTTCTGGGAGCTTTGGTCTGAGTAAAAACTTCATCAGAGTGATCTCAACTCGGCTTTGAGACTTTGAGGTTTTTTACAAAAAGTCTGGGTAACAAGCCAGAGTGCTGAGATTAAAAAACGTGGACATTTAGCAGGTAGAGAGAGTCTAATTAGGCACACTATTGAGTTGCTTTATGGTAAGTGTAGGATCCAGCATTTTTCAAACTTGAATCATATCATACAAAAGTCAGTATATATATATATATGTGTATATATATGTGTTTATATACTGACTTTTATATGATATGATTCAAGCCTTTTGATATGCAGTGGTAAACAGCTGGAATCCCCATTTCCACATAGCGTTAAAAGCACAAAATAGACAAGAAACTTTCAGTGTCCAGCCGATCCTCTCTCACAATGGTCGTTTCTATCTTTGTTATGATTCAGTTAAACAGTCTATCCACAGCTTTATGTCTGTCCAACATAAAGCTCCGGATAGACGGACACCGCCAGAACAAGCTTCCCCCTATATTTTCTTGGTAACCAGGGCGACAAGTTCTGCCCAATCTAAACTATAATTGGTTTCCTGTAAAAGAGAGACTTTTCAGAGTCTCTGAAAAGTTGAGACATTTTTAACTGGAAGTGTTTGAAGCAGCTCCACTCAGCACTGTGAAAAAAGAGACTGGGTGCAGCGCTTTTTACCAGGCGGCTTTTCAGACAACTTTCAAATTTAAGTTGTATTTAATATATATTAATAGTTAGTATTAGCAATATTCGCTTATCAACAAACAGATAAGTGAGAAAGGTAATTAAGATCCCACAAAGAAGCATTATTCCATAAAAAAAGTCAGTTCTTTAAGGCGAATGATAAAATAAAAGCTGCAGTACATCACCTCCTGCTCTTGAGATGTTACAGTCAAGATCTCTCAGCCTCTGCAGCAGCAGAAACAGCATCTGTCAGTGAGCTTTAGATGGTGCACACATATTGTATCATGTGCTGAATTTCATCATGGCCTGGCATTATGCCAAAAATGAAAACTCACTCGTTTTTCTAAACCAGCAGCGTCTACAGCTGACCGTGCAGGTGGGCTCAGTCGATGCCAATAGATTTAACAAAGTTGTTTGAATTCATTTCCTGATTGATATTTCATGTAGCCTGTGGCTGGCAGGCTGTAATGAGCTGATATTGAGATGGTAAAAAAGTTCAAGTCAGAGCAAATGGTTAGGGGAGTTGTATCAGAAGAAACCGTTGTGCTCATCAGAATAGAGGTTAATGTGATATAACATGCTATTACACTGAAGATGGAGGCTCAGTGTTACTGACCAAACTAAGAGTTTTACTGTGTTTTTTATGGTATCATATATATATATATATATATATATATATATATACATATATTAGCCTACTAGCCTCTTTACTCCCTATAGGTAATGGAATTGGCCCCAACAATCAAGTATTGCTTGGGTTCTTACTGTACATCAATGCAAAAATGTTTACCATGTTCACCATCACTTTAAATGTCTGCCTGGATTGTCACGACACTTATGATGACTGCTACAGATTATCTTAGGCCACTGTTATTTCTGTCTGCTTGATGTGTTTTTAAATGTGCACTACATGAAAAGTCACAGTTACGTAATTACAATGATTGCCATGTAATTTTGTACACTTGTCTGTAATGTAAATGTCTGTACAGAATTGTATGGCAATCCATTGAATAAGTATGATGATACTGACATTTCAGTCTGACCAATTGACCAACAGACTGCAATCACTGGAGCTACTCTGCTAGCATGGCTAAAAGACCTGATTAGAATAGAGTTCTAATTATCCAACAGCTCAGAGAAAATAAGGGAAAAAATAGATTCAGTTTTTTTTTTCAAATTATAAAATGATTTCCTGCATAAATCTTTGACTGTAAAGCTGAGAGTTAAACCGCTGGAAAGAAGCCAAGCCAGATAATACATCTTGTTGTACTATTATAGTTGAGGCATTGCGTTTAAAAATGTATGTATTATCATTGTGAAATCACTCTCCCATTTCAAACTTTTTACGTGAATGAATCTGACGTGACTTGACTGGCCTCAATTTTTTACCTCTTATTTTCAAATACAGTAAAATTGTGCAAATGTTAAAAAAAGAGAATATCTAATGTGAAACAGCGTGCTCATTGTGATGGTAATAAATGCAGATGACTTCATAAAGCAGAGGTTTTGTAAAGAATGTTAGAAAAGTCAGAAATTGCTCATAAACTAAGTCTTAAAATAATGGCCACTTACTCCCAGTTGTGACACTAGCTGTGACCACCATGGTTAACTTTAATTTGCCTGTTTACATTCCCAGTACATCTTGCAACATTAACATACGAGTCCCATTAAAGATAAGAGCATCTTCTATGTAATGGCTTGTAAAGAATTCATAATTACTCCAGACAAATACTACTTAGCCCTACTTGTGTATTCGACTTTGACCTGCTTAAATACAGAGAATAACTGCTGAGGATTAAGAAAAATGTAAGCAAAGTGGAACAAGACATACGATCTAAAAGGAAACATCTTTATTAAGCAGGGGTCAGACATTTTGAAGCATAACCAGATGCCAAAATAGGATTCCAGTCTTACTGCTCAGGGAGCAGAGCATGACGAGTCTTACAGTTACGAGGGAGGTCCTAATGAGTCTCAGAAGGCTCTGAAGAGAGCCGAGTGACTCTATATTGCCTCGACAGAGTTGCTTAGGCCAGCTGCATGGATGATATGCCTCCTATGAGGGGAAAAATCCCTTCTTTCCCTCCTTAGCTCTTATTTTATTGACTTCCCTCACTTTGCACTTACATGATTCCTCTACGGTCACATGAATATTTCAAGGCCACTAAGGTTCCAAAACCTTTGCGTTCCTTATTTTGGATTGCTCGTGATCTGGGGAGCTGAAGCTTATTCTAGTGTTGCACTCAGAGTCAAGTCACTCAGGATGAAGGCATCGGCTGAAAATGTGAAATGTCATAACTGCTACAGTATGTGGAGGATGTCATGATCTGAGCTTCTGGATACACAGCGGGACAAATCTCAGGCGTGGTGTTTATAGTTGTTCACTGAGAGAAAAGTTTTTGACCATGAACTCAACTCGGCAGGGGAGGGAAAACTAACAGCTCTATTTTGTGTTTAGTGAATACACTCCATTACTTTTCCTGTTGCCCTGTGACAGGTTGTACCTTCACAGGAGCAGGAAAAACAGATCATTTACCTGGTTTTTATTCGTCTATCATCTTCTCCTTCTTGTTATTAATTAACAGATGAGTAATTATTATTAATATGTACCTAACATAATTATTCATGTTTGACAAATAAAGGACAGAAACCTGAATATTTTTACTTTCTTCTCCCATCTTGTCATTCTCGTGTATCAGATTTATAGGCAATGTGTAGGAAAAAAAATTCTCTAATGAGTTTGGGAACTAATTAAATAGTTATGTGATATTTTCCACATTTCTTTTGCAGAACCCCCATTACATGACTGTCAAAAGTTTAATTACAAAAGGAGATTAAAATGATTTCACAATGATCAAATATTAATACAGCTAGTGTGATCATTTCTCTTGGCCCTCATATTTCTTGATAATAACTTGACTTGTGTGGGATATTTTTTTACTCGCCGTATCATTAGTGTGCGGCAGATTTGACCTCAATGAAAAAGCAGCCATTAATTACTCAAGAGGAGGCTTCTGTCTGAAGTTCGTAGTTAACTGTGTGTGTGATCAACTCTCAACTGATAATCAGATTTTTCTCTCTACAGGATCCTATTTTATGAAGAACATTACATTCTTCTTAGTATGTACTCCTCACAGCTTTGGACACAATTTGGACAGCAGAGAAAAGTACTTCAGCGCCCACGCAGCGTCCCATGACGGCATCTAGAGTTACAGTAAGTGATATCCTTGAATGGACGAGACACTGATACGCACCGCTCTCTTGTTTCCAGGCAAAACACACTGAAAGCATTGTTCACTTTTACTTTTCTGCGCGCCTTTCACTTTGAAACCGAGGCTGTACTAAGAATGTCACACAGGTGCTAAATCTAGCAGAAAAAGGGGAGTTGGTAGGCTATCACCAGGACAGGAAACCAAAGAGATTACAACCAAGGCGTGGGGAACGTGGGTTTAATCTGCAGCAGCAAATTAGGAAGCCAAACATTCGCCCATGAATCATTAATTCCAGAGTGGAATTACATTCATGCTAATTACTGTTGTTCAGTAGCTTCATTTATTTGACTTTAGCTTGTTTTGTTGGCAAAGGAGAACTAACTTCCGTTTCTACTTAGGTTTTCCTCAAAAGCTAGAGAGGCTTTAAATATTTGTCTGTATTTACAGTATTCTAACTTTTAGCCAACACTATTTAGCCTGGTTGTTGTGCAGCCAGCTAGCTTTTGTAGCTAATGGCAAAAGAAACAATGTAACATTTCTAAATGTTCAAACAAAGAAATAATGGCCGATATTGAACACAGTTCAGTACAGATTATTTTCACCTATCTTAACCACATACTCCACAGCTTGCAAATTCAGCTCTCAAATTTTTTCCATCTTTTCCAGTCTTATTGTAAGCTAAGCTAATAGTCAGCTGGCTTCACCTTCACCTTTAGCATATAGACATGACAGTGGTATTGATCCTCTAACCAAACCTCCCAGCAATTAAGTGTAAACCCCCAAAAGTCCACCTGTTTCTCTATGTTAAAGCTGGCAATGTTTTCAGTCAATCCCAAAGACTGCCTCTGTGCCATAAAATGTGTATTAATCCACCGTTGAAAATATTCCACAACAAATGCACTAATTATTTGTAGTTTTTAATTTAATTTGTAGCATTTTCTCAAAATGAGAATACATATTTGCGAGCCATTTTTAAACATCTTCACTTGGAAACAAATGGGCTTAGAGCAGAGTGCTACAGACAAGGTAGGGAAGCCACAGTGTATTGAAAGACAAACTAGAGCTTTGTTGGTTTTCGTCTTTATGTGAGTTTTTTGCCAATCAGAAAAATAGAAGTTTTTCTATTTAAGCATACTCATGATAGCACAGTCTTGTTGCTCAATTTAGACAGCCTGTTTGAGGCAGGAATGGTGCGCCGTTATTCTGCGTTACCGTTTTGTATAAAACATACAAACACAGAATGGGAGTTCATTGTTGTTCAGCCTTTAAGTCGGCAGTGGAGGTAGTACGGGAGCTGAATTGATGTCTCGGTAAAAAGGTTGAGCTGGCAGGACGGGACACATGTTGTTACAGGTCACACCTGACGCCGTTAGCCAGCATGCCATCTAAAATCACACACAGGGGCGGTATTATGCTGGTATTGTTTGGTTCAATGTAAAAAAGCAATGACAATACAATGATGGGATCTCTGTTTAAAAAAGGGGCTCATGTAGGTTTGCTGCAAGCAAGCTTGTGGTATATAATGCATCACTTAACATTAAATATTTGTATGGTTTCTCTTTCCGCTATTGTTAGTGGTCAGGTCAGCTGCAGATGATCAGGTATGATAAATTATAAAATCCTAGGAAGCTTTCAGTGTACAGTATTGCTCCACAGCGAGTGCAGAGAGGCAGAGAATGACAAAAAGAGAGATGTTGATAGAGAGGGGGAAGGAGGGAAGTCAGAGCGTGAGGCGGAGGGGTGGTTAGCAGGAGGCAGCTGGGGCCGGCTGTGCTGAACGGGCAGCAGCCAGGCTGATGGATTACACCGGCTCTCTCCTGGGTAAACGGACACCGCCACCCCTCCCCTTTTAACAATGTCTCAGCCTGTATCGTCATTGAAATGTCTCCAAAGATGGAGGTGAACATGCAGCTGAGCCACTTAATCTGAGAGGCTACATTTCTACCACAAGCAGTGGATTTGAGAGACCCCTGCAAAAGATCTTTTCTAAACAAATCTGATATCATTTTCGCAGAAATGACTTGTCCACTAATACGAATATTATCTGCGAGCCAAGAGCAATGCTGAAAAACAAGACAATCCAGCCGCTCATCGATTCAGTCAAGACTAATTGCCGGGAAAGAAGCCCATATTGTTTTCATACATATATCCTATCTCATTGTCATTTGCAGTGCAGCTACGAGTGGAGTGACTCCTCAGCCCCGGCTTGGCATGTGGTCTTACAGGTTATGACACCAGGGATCATCATTGCCTCTTCTAGTATGAATGAAGCATTTTAGGGCCTGCTGATAGCTACACAAGCCGCTTCAAGCAGGTCTGTGCTAAAAGGGCACGCTGCTTAAGAGTGTACTCTGACTAAATAAGTAATGAGAAACGGGAATGTGTAAGAGCAAAGCAGAGCAAATTAACCCCCGTGCCAAACACACACATGCACTTTCACATTTCCTCTCATAGTGTCTATGTCGAGGGGCTGTCCTTGTGTTTCACAGCTACAAACTGAGTCCTCAGTAAAGCCCTTGACATTTTCTAAACTACTTCATCAAGCTCTGAAGCAGGAAATCCCACAGCCGTGCCCTTCGTCTGAATGCTTTCCTGTGCCGGATTGCACAGTAACAAATTACAGTAGCAGTAATTCAATCGTAGGAACTGTAATCCTTTTAACAGTTAAACACTTACATTATAGCATGAGATTTGCTCAGGAAATAACTGAAACCAGATATTGTAGTCTAAAACAGAGTTGAAAACACAGCCTCTAATTGTTCTGAAATTATGTCTTCAGGCAAAAGAGCTGCAGAATCATCTATGGAACAATTATGGCTGTAAATAATTGTAACATCATTCCCATAACAGCTGGGTAATTGTAATAAACCATTTCCGTGAAAAATACCCTAAATGGCTGGCAAGTGTCCATTAACTCTGTATACTGGGACATCACAACAATAGTCAACAGTTTAATTACCAGTGCTAATTGTAAATCATTTCTCAGGCTAGACTCTAAGTAACCATATGTTACACTAATGATTAAACCAACCAGTGGTGAAAATGGTTAAACCAAATATATACAGCTATATAAATACAGCTGCAGCACTGTTTGTCGAGTCATTCAAAACTGTAAAAAAATAAATAATACTAATCATCGTTCCAGACATTATTCATATGATTATGGTTAAAGTTTCGTCAGGTTTAGGCCAAGTGTATACATGGGTGACGCAAACATGGTTTGTGGACTAACGTTTTGAAACCTCAAGTTTGGCCTTGGGGCTGTCATCAATTCGGGTTTTTTGAGCCACAAGTGACCATATTCGGACGAGAGGGCAGAGCTGGGGGAATATCCTGATCTGACTGAGAACATGAGGACACGCCTAAAGCACACAGTACCCTGCTTTCTCATCTAATTTACTCTGAATTGGACCATAATCTACTAAATTAATATCTTGTTGTATTGAAGAAGACCTCAAATTAGAGATTGAGACCCTAAACTCATCAAGAAAGTGTTTACTGAGGTGATAAATCAAGTGAGAAGCAAGGTAATTTTCTTATAGGCTTACATATACTGTAGTCTCACTTCTATTTGCAACCAGTGGAGTCGGCCTCTGTTAGGTATTAAAAAGAAGGCAGGTTTAAGATACTTACGAATTGGCTTTTCAGTACAGTACAGTAAATGGTTTGAGAACCGACTTTGACTGTTGGCAAAAAAATGGGAAATTAAAAAAATCTTCTATTTAAAAGTCAGCTTTTCAGACCCATCCATCCACCCAACCTTCCTCCTTATGCAGACTGAAGCTCTGAACATTGTGTTTGATACAAATCAATCATAGTCAATTAGCCGCTTTAACAATACATCAAGTTCAAATTGTTGAGTAATTTTCTTTCAGTCAGCTAATACATTAATCAACTAATAATTTCAGTCTGTTGGTGCAAAAAATAACAAAGATCACTTGCTTAGTATCTTAGTGTTTTTTTTTTTCATCAGATTAATATCTCTCTGAGTTATATACACCTCCATACATTTCCACCTGCATTGCTCACCTTCTCTATACTTTTGACATGAATTTTCAAGCAAAAAGGGTAAGTTACTGTGTTGAGGCGACCCAGCTGATGGCATTATTGATTGATTAATCTGCAGTCCTTTCTGAAAATAACCCTTGCTACTTTGATAGCACAGTCTCCAGCAGGTCGCCATATCTGATTAACCTTTTGTACGTGGCCGAGCTTTTAAAAGCAGGGGGGAGACATGAACAGAGCCTCCCTATATTCTGCTCCTATTCTAAGTGATTAAATCAATTGTGAGTGCTTAGCCTCGCTTCAGGCCCTTGCTGTGGGAGCGATAGTGTCGGCCTGCTGAATCCGTGTTCGCTGAGTCACCCGGCGTGCACTGCCAAGCACTTACCAGATCCCCTGTAAGCACATCAAACCTGGGATTTTATGAAAGAGGATACTGCAGGGAACCACGATGGGGAGCCGGCTTGGTGACAAGATGAAGGCGAAGAAAATGGGAAAAAAACGATGAAAGAATACACGCCTTTGTGAGGCCCATTGTGCTTGGTCAAAGCCTGAAGCGGACGGAGAGCTTGTCCTGAAGCCACTTATACCTCTATGGTCTGGTAGCCTGAGGTCACAAGTTGCTCGCGGGCTTGAAGGAAGTCTGCAATTAATCATCCTACATGGGGCTTAACAAGGAGATTTGTTCACCATCTTTATTAAAGATATTGAATTACGGAGCGTTTTTCATTTGCGAAGCGGATTTTTCTTCTCCTTCTTTATCCTGCCCCATAGGAGGCGATATATGTGATCAAGTAGCAGGCAAACTGATGGAAAATAATGACTCAGTGTTACTGGACTGGCCTGTGGGCAGAGATTAAGGAAATGAAAAAGAGTTCACGGAGTTATTCATCCCGCTCTCCCAGTCTCATTATCGACCACACACCAGAGGGGATGACACTTTGGCTCTCAGCACCTGTGTCCTCACAACCGCACTAACTTTGCCGTGACTCCGAACAATATCACGATGGAGGAAATTAAAGCTGTAACTGAACGAGGCAGGGGAGTAGTGGCAGGAGGGGGGAGCTATAACGGCAGTGCTCGGTTGAACTCTACTGACTGACAGCTTGAATGCTGAGAGGAAAACCAACAGTGGATGTGAGTGGATGTAGGCTGTGTACCTCTCACTGTACCTTTTCTCATTGTGTTCACAACTGCACAAAACTAAGAAAGCAATATTTATGGTTGGAGATGCGTTATGGAAAAGATAATTAACACATTTTCATGAGAGGTCTCTCGGAGAGGAAAGCAAATTATTAGCAAACGCAGTGGAGTGTACTGTCACTGTTGGTTCACACGCTGCACAAAAGAGTGAATATATGGCGCTCGACTGTGCACATTCTTTCCTTTTCACAGTCGCACTTAGTCATTTTGGCAAACAGACACATTTCAATGTATCTCTAACTTGAGTGGGTGGTTAGCTTTGTATAGGCCACCACGGTTTAAGATTGAGCTGCTGCACCAACTCCTCCACACCTCTGAAAAGCTTTCTCCCCAAGCATCTGCAGCAAACTGCACATAAATACTCCAGGTATAGCTGCTGTTATGGGGTAGCATTCATTCTGCAGATTGGAGTTTTTGTTCGACAAACATTTTTCAGAGGCAGATGGTTTAGTTGGCTCCCAATGTGGCAGAGCTGAGAAAAATAACAATGCTTTCTGAGAGGTATATGAGCAGCGGAGTTAAATGGCAGTGACAAAGCTTTGGTCAGAAAACAAATACAAATTTCATAACTTGTTTTTGAATTTACACATGAAATGTATTCAATGCTGCAAGAACTGTGTACTAACTTTCTTTTCGGTGTGCACTGATCATATTCATTCCTCCCCAAATGCCACTAATGTGTTTAGAACGACCCGTCATTCATAAAGAAAAACGCCATTAAGTTTTAATAACTCATTCATTTTTGATCCGTTAAGGTGCTTCCTGTCTGCATGTGAGTGAACTGTTTTCTTTTATGCCTGTGCAAATATTGTGTTTAATGTTGAGCTGCACTACAAAAAGCAGCACTAATCAATATCCGTTTATTTAATCATGGATCTAATAATGTCTCACAATTAAGGTTTTTAAACATTTAAAGAGACTAAAGGAGAAACTGAGGAGTGAGAGAGGTTATAGCTGCACAGTAATCACTATCTTTATACTACCAATAGATTAAATCATGCAAAGCAAAAAGTATCGCTCATACTGACCAACCCACAGAGAATAATCTCCAACTCTAACAGAAGGGCTGTTACTATGTGTCTGATGGATGTATAAATAAGAAACGGTTTGCTGACATGTTACTGTAGCCAGAGACTTCAGGTTATACTATGTCAGTGTCGTTTTCATCTTGTTTTTGCCATCAAGTGTTTAGAAAAATGTATTAACTTTCAATTTGATTGCTTCGAATTGGATCCACCAATCAGATTGTTTGGCAGGCAGGACATCACAAAGTGTTTAAAATTCTGAGAACCTAAGGAAACCCATAACACCCCTCTCTTCTTATCTGCATAGATCCTCGTATCTTTTAAGAGGTATAATTCTGGATTAATCAATAAATTAATCATAAATCAAAGAGTTTTTAACTGCATTTCACTGTCTTCATGAGTTGATCGAGTTTGCTCAAACTGACTCAAGACTAGAGCTGCAACAATTTCATTACTTGATTAGTTGTCAACTGTTAAATGAAGTGCCACCTATTTTGATTATCAGTTAATAGCTTTGGGTAATTTTTTTCAGCAAACAAAGTCAAACTTGACTGATTCCAGCTACTTAAATGTGGATATGACCTGGTTTACTTGCTCCTTTCTGACAGCAAACTGAGTATCTTTTTTCACTGTGGACAAAACAAGACATTTTAGGAAGACATTTTGGACTTTGGTAAACCAAGATCATAATTTTTTACCATTTTCTGTCACTTTATAAACCAAACAACTAATCAGTAAATTGAGAAAATAATAGAGAGATTGATCAACAATCAAAATGATGGTGAGTTGCAGTCCAGCTCAAGACTGGTGAAAACCTTGTGATAAATTTGAAGGTTCTGAAAAAAAAGCCAGCAAATGGACCCTGAGGTTAAGATTGTTTTGCCAATCCAAAACAGTGAATCAGCCATTGATTCAACTCAGAAATGATTAACAATTTATTTAATTATCGTCCAAATATTGAATCACACATTGAGTGTTTAAAAACAGCAGCTTATGACCACAGGAGTTATACAATTTCTGTTATTCAGTGGACACACTTGTGAGTGTGTGTGTAAGTGTAGATTTGTGTAGCAACTTCCTTAGCTACCATTACACCACTGCATATCTGATGTTGCCTAGATACTGTAGCTGCAGGCTGGTATGGATAATTTGAACTTGAGGGTTAACTAGCTGTCTTGGACAGCTCAGTACATACAGATGGTAGATATATGGTGACCAAAGCTGGCCCTTTCCTCCCTTTAATGAATCTGTTGTTCTGAAAAAGCAACAAAAAAGGTGTTAGTCCTGTATGAATGATATAGTGGTCTGTGCTTCAGCATCTGGGCCAATCCTGCCAGCAGAAATGCGGCAGAATGTGCAGGCTGACACAGACCTCCATCTCCCATGGTTGCAGCCGCAGCCAGGCTGTCAGGAAGATGAAAATATGCCTGGCTTCATTTAGTGCTGTGGGGATCCTGTGGAGAAAAGGGGCAGGTAGAGCTAATGGACTACTCTAGGACACAGTGGGGCTGTCGACTCAGCAACGCCGCCGGCTGTCTCTTCAGGACGCACCATTTTTATGACAATCTCTCCCAGGCCACAGCAGGCGTACAGGAGGGCCCCGGAGCCGTCACCTCTGTGCCCAGATTGTGCAGGATTTACTGTAAACAAAATCCATTTTCAGGGAATTTCAGATTATTTTAGAACCAGCCGTGTTGATATAAATCATGAGGGCTGCTCTTTTGTACACTGCAAAAAGTAACATTTAGTACAGGCATCAAATTCACTCACAATACACTAAAGGGTTTTCTGATTCAAGTCTTGGTACCAATGTAGCTATTTGTATGAAAAGGTAAATAGCACACCCATTGCAGCAAGCTACTATATTAGGTGCGGGCCTGAATATCGGGAGCAGATTTGGTGTTCAGTCTTGCTCAAGGACACTGCGAAATGTGCTCTACCTCCTGAGCCACAAGAAGGGCTGCAACTAAAGATTATTTTTCAGATTAATCCATCAATTATTCTCTCCCAAAGCACAAAACGATGTCATCAAATGTCTTGTTTTATCCATAACTCAAAAAATATTCCAATACTGTCATAGAAGAAGACGAAATCAGAAAATATTCACATTGTAGAAGCGCGAATCATCATTTTGATTTTGCCTTTTTTCTTAAAAAAAAATTACTCAAACTGATAAAGCTATTAATTTAAAAGTTGACACCAAATCAGTTCAACGACTGATTGTTGCAGCTCGCCACATCAGGAGCCTTTTTCTAGCGATAGATTTGTCTATAAAAAGGTGTGTTTCCTGCTCATTTTACGACTCATCCATAACCGAAATAACTTGTTAAGATGAAGTTTTTTTGCAGTGTGAGTGAGAGCATACACAGCATGAGCAGCTATATGTAGGTCTCACTCATATATATGCATGTATTTGCATGCTCGTCTGTGTAATCACATATTTCCGCCACTAACCGAGAACTAGATCTATCACGAGCTGTCAGTCTGGCAGAGCAATAAGAAAGATACAGCAGCTGCACTGATTGACAGAGAGGAAATTGAAGTGTCACATGAAACATGTTAACCATATTTTGCTGCATGTTGTCACCCACTGGCACGTCGCTTCACTCAGGCAACCAGAGCAGCGAAACAACAACAGGGGGAAAGATTCGAGGGGAGGAAGAGCTGAAATAACAGGGATTGTTTCCCCAATTATCGAGCATCTTAACAGAGAGGTAAGGCATGCTGTTTAAGGCCAGCACCTTACATCTGGTTCTACTTTCTGACAGTAATCTTCAACAGAGTTTTCAATGTCAGAGCTGCGACCTGAGACGTATGAGCAAATAAGGCTGTGAAAATTAGAAAAAAAATGGACTGTGAAGGGTATGCATAATCTTCAGGATGACAGTTCACAGATGAAGACGTGTCTTTATGTCAGCTGAAAGACAGAATCCGTTCTCACACCGTGGCAGAGGCATGTGTAATGGCTCAGTGCATCACCACCCACGGCACATCATTAGCAGTCGGAATATATAGGAGACAGCTGACCACTGCTGACGCCAAGTTCACACATCGGGTCTGAGTTGTTGCTTAGAGCCGGTCAGAATTAAATAGCGACTTACAGGGTTAATGGGTTATCTTAATCTGCAACAAAAACATCTGGACTCAGGGTGCCTGGTAGCTCACCTGGTAGAGTGTGTACCATGTGTTTGACCTCAGTAATATGGCCTTAAAATAATATATTATTTTTAGGCTGTATTGCGTTACACAATATATATCTTGATAAATGGTATGCAACAACTGACCAAATACCTCTATATCAATATTGCGACAATATTATAGGAATGGCCCTTTGTACTTTTCTGATATTGAAAATCAGGAAAAGACAGCCATGGCAATACAAAGATAACCAAAATCTAGTACAATATGTAGTCGCATATCCCGATAACTATATGATTTCTATATACAGCCCCTAGTGTTGGATACCATTCACATTCAAACAGATACCAGTATCTTGAATTCAGCAAAAGAACCTAACGGTAACCATTTTTTAAGACGTTACTCTCTTTGTAATAACAAAAATATCATTTCACTAGAAAAAAGAAAAAAAGTCACCAAACACAACTGGTATTGCTTCAGAGGAGGAAGCTGTTCGAAGAACTGTCAAAAGGAGCATCAATAACAAACAGTACGGGGCATGAACGAGCGCAGCTCTGGCTGCAGGCATGCTAACGTCAGCTGCTTTGATAGGGTCTTTCCTCAGGTTAGATGTGTTGTCCTGGTCAGCTTTGTATTTTGCATTACAAATATTTCAGTGTCGCCCTGACACACTGTGACTTGTTGCTGGGGTGATGTCCCTCATTTATTCTCTCTAGAGTGTTACTCTAAGGAACAGCAATTTGGCACCGATTGATTGAATGTGAATCTGTACTTAGTAGTCGATTACCTAGCCCTTACTGCCCAGCCCTACCACGTATTAAGGCTGAGTCCTAACTACAGCGACCTTACCCGAGCCCTTTGCTGCATGGCATCCCTTTTTTCTCTCCCCTGGCTTCCATGTCTCTCTCCAGCTGTCACTATCTAAATAAAGCAGAAATGCCCCCCCCCCCAAAAAAAAAGAAAAAGGAACCTAAAAAAACTAAAAACATCTGGACTCTTGTGCTGTGACAATGGCTGATAATAGAAAGTGTGTTTGCATGAGACTTGGCAGTGAAAACTCTCCATTAAATGATGGCTGTGAAAGTCTGGGTGCAAAACACGCCTTTGAAGCACATACATGCCAACTGTGGGCAAGTGATAATGGGATGGAATCTCAGCAGCTAAAGGTCATACACGTGTTATGTGTTGTTAACAGAGCTTCTGGTGGAGAATGTCTTCCAATCTTGTCCATTTTACATTGTGAGAAATAAAAATGTGTCAATAAATCCTTTAAAAACACACAAGTGACTCCTGGAGACATTTTCCAAAATAGTCTAAAGATGAATTCCCTATGTAACATTTAAATCCTCTGAGTCATCCAAAAAATAATAACTCATCTTAACAGCAGAAGTGTGAAAACTAGTTTAAGGTTACCTCTGAGTAGATGAAAAAGTTATTTTCAAGTCTCTGCATCGGTTTCTCTAATTTAAAGATGTTTTGTCAAGTGGTAAAAGTGAAACAGTGTTGATCAAGAGCCAGAAAACTGCTTCTTAATACAACGGTGTTGTTATGCAGTGCCAAAGCTGTCATTACACATTGTTATTGCAAAAACCTATCGTATCCTGTTTTATGATGATTTTAGTGTTGCCACAGGGATTTATTTATCGTGCTGAAGAGGCTTTATTGTAACTGTTTTTTTCCACCCTGCTCCTCCAGAGCTCTCACTGAATAAACTACACGAGCAAAACAACTGTAACTCTGTGATACAGTGTCAGGCAGCCCATACTGACAAAAAAAAAAAAAATGTTTTCAAACCACGTATTTGACTGTTGGTGCTCTCCTACTTCACCTTTTAGCAGCGCAGCTGGCTTTAAATTCAGGAAATACGATGCCAAGTCTCACCACTTTCATTCCTGGCTCTGAATATCTGAGACGAATTTGGACAAAATTCAACTTTCATTCGGACCTGTGGCTGCAAATCATTGAACGTGTGGTGAGAAAAGATTCAGAAGCCGAATGCTGAATGACTCACATACAGAATACTTGAAGATGAAACAACAGACAGGAAAATGTTCTTCAGGCACATGAGAAGTGATATATAAAAAGCTTGAAATAAAGTGTCAGCTGTCAACTTCTTCTTATCTCTGTCTTCATCAGGGCAGATAATAAATAATAAAAACAGACTGATTCAAACTTATACTCTCTGTAGACAATACATTGTAAGTAAACCATCAGAACTACCATCTAGATTATCCTATGCTGAACATGTTGCACGCGAGAAACTCTTTCGTAGGAGGAAAGAACAGAAATGTGTTGGTGCTTCAATCAGTAGCACTGTGTTTATACATTTGATGTCTTTGATGGCATTTTGAGGGACGTCTGTCTGCAGTGTGGCCTGATTGGGCCATGCGAGTCCACAACCCCACTTAGGATAGCCTCCTCCATTGTCTTGTAAGATAACCTGATGAAGGTCTAAGTACCAAAACGTTGTTCCCAAATTTGATGTCTTCACATATCATGGTCCACATTTTCATTATCAATCAATCTGACAATTATTTTCACCATTAATCTTTTATAGCAAAAATGTCTTGCACCATTGCAAATGAAGACTTTTAGTTTATTATCTATTAAACTAAGAAAACCAGCTGGAACCAGTGAATTTATGGCACTTAAGCTTAAGAAAATACTATGGATACGTTCATTGTTGCTGTCTCATTTTCAGCTATTATTGCCAGCTACCTGACGAATCAATAAATTATCTCATCTCTAAAGTTGACAAACTCTTTGTATAAACAACATTTTTTAATTGTACTTGTACTGATGGGAACGCTTGATACTCGTTGATATGATCATTTTGTTCTATTTAATGATACTTATGTCTTCATAACAATGTGATAATTGTCTCGTATTTATATTTGTTTGTCATTTCATTTTGTGATGGATTAATATTTACTTCCAGTGTATTGTTTGTCAATATAAAATACAAGGTGTTTTTATTATTTCCATCAAAATGAGGACCCTGTGATGTCAACTTAAAAATTATAAGTAAATATTTTCTTGCTCTGCCTGGGAGTGCCTAAAGAACAGTATGTTCTCTGATTCCACTTTATATGCAGAAAACCTGAGGAGCACTGATTTAAACATTCAGACCTATATAAACTATGTTATAGAAAGTTAGAGTCAACCAAGTCCACGTAAATGCAGTCAGTATGTTTCCTCATGTTTGTAGACAGAAAAAAAAAATGAAATTGCTTTTTGTCTTGGTTCTATTGTTGCTGCACCTCTACAACTGCAGTAAGTCTCCATGCCGCTTCTCTTCCTGCTGCTCTTAGCTCCTATACTTAGTCCCAGCAGACGTCTTACAGTGCTCAGCTCAGAGGAGAGAGAACCAGACATGCACATCTCATTAATTATGTCTCAGTTGAAATATCAGTCCAGAGCTCCTAGCCATTTGACTAAGGCAGAGGTAATGAAACCCTGTGCATTGAAGCTAAACGAGACAGCGCAAGGACAAAGGGCAGGGCAAGGGTTGCCAGGTTGGAAAGGAGCTAAATCTGAAGCTAAAGCCGAAGCCGAGGTTAAATCAATCTGAGTTTGGAGCTGCAGGGCCGAATGCACGTTTTTTTAAAGCAAAACACCATGGCTTTGTTAACCAAATTCCTACAAGACACTCCTAAAAGAAAGTCATCACCTCAACTCAAGTAGAGCACGGCAGAATGGACATCATGCGCTTGAATTCAGCTGAACAGTCCGACAGAACAAACTAGTTATCTGCTCCCAGCATGCACACAACCATATCATATCAGCATGTGCAGTATTTAAAGCACCAGAGAGCAACCTTTATCAATAAACCTTCCTAAATGTAAAGCACTGAGAAGGTCACAGTCAATTAGATGGATAAAGTAACAGCGATGACATTCACGTTGTCACAAAAGGAGAGGGTTCCACCCTCTGGGACCGACGGGACAGAGACCCACTGCCGCAGGAAGTCAATGACTGATGCCAGAGGAGACAACAATGTTTTTGCTTTTGTGCAAATTGAAGAAACATAACCATAAATTTACAAGCGGGAGATCAATACAGCCCAGACTTGGCCAAGTCCTGAGAAACGTATCCAAGGGAAACCATTCGATAACTCCGATCAGAGATGGACCGGTAGCCTGCTATTAATCTTCCATTACCAGCCACAGGACAGTGGACATTGTGAACGGGCTCGAGACGTTTAGTGACAGATTCGGCCATTAAAGCTTGCACTGATGTGTATACCCGGCAATCGGACAGATTTCTCCTTGTGTTATTGGTGCAATCATGACCATTCATCAGATGTGGTCCATTAGAGTGGTCACGTTACAAAGGGCGGCACCGCAGCCCTTTCCTTTCACCAGCATGACTCTATATAGTATATCACTAGCCAGCGGGCAAACATATTCAGTATTTCATCTCGTATTGCTTACATGACAGATCATTGATCGCATGAGTTGGATTTCCAACATTTCCTCCATTGAAAGATCAAGGGCTCCATTTTTACATCTGCAGTTTTTGAATATATCTGTAATAATGCTGTTTTTGTAATCTAAAACAATGCTTAGTTAGGAACATAAGTTTTTCTCTTTTCATTTTAATGACAAGGACAGGACTGTGATGATGCTTAATAGTAATGTTCCCATTATGCACAGCAGCATCTCCGGAGACTACCCTTAAATATGGGACTACTCAATCATGACGAGAGGAACCCATGTTGGAATGAAATGGGTCATACGATACTTTAAATAAATATGATAATGAGGCAGACACTACCGATTGCCAGGGGGGTTATTTGTGTTATGTGCTGAGAACAGTAGGTAGACTGGAAGTGAATAATACTGCTCCAGTGGAGAGGGAGTAGGAGTGGGAAGTGGTCTACAGCAGCACATGGGAATAGAGATGGGATGAGCATGTTCTGTTAGCATGCAAATGCTTCTATGTGTTCACATGATGCGAGATGTGAAAACGAAAAATGCTAAATATCATAAATTATCTGCTGTTTTGTTGAGATGTGAATTTTCTGCATACGAAATGTCTGATTAGCAACTCGCTATGACTGATATGACACAATAGTGATAATTTACTGCTTAAAAAACTGATTATATGTCAGCTTAGAGTGTCCTTTACATGTACTTGTGCTCTGAGAAGAAAAAAAAAAAGATAATTTCAAAGCGAGCTCATGTAATTTTTCACTCAAGCAGCCACAAGTATATGATGAGGATGATGGTAATTGCTAAAACGCAGTGTTACAGTAGCCTGAGCAGAAATGAGTCACAAATTCAGCAACATTGACTCAGTAATGTCTGTTTATATTTGCAAATATTAGCGACTATAAGCTACTGGTCACACCAGACCAGGTAAGGTTATTTCATAAACTCATCTCTGTGTATTGAATTGAGCAAGGGAGCATTTTATTGCCTATGAATACAAATATCTGTTAGACGAAGAATGTTTTTTCTCGCTTCAAAAACTTTGTGTTGTCATAGGTGTATGTTTTTTCTGTTTGTGTTTGAGCCCGTAACCTTAAGACAATTTTCAATCACTGTGAAAAGCAGTAATGTGTGTTGAATCTGAAATCCACATACAAAAATGAAAGGCTAAGAATAAACAGCTTTTAGTAAATACAGACCTCATAAATTCTAAAAAAAACAACAAAAAAAAACAAGTCTATCTGCACACTCGTCTGACGCAGGTAATTCACTGCTGTCCATGAATCCAAAAATAACTACAGTCGTCTTGTGTATTAGGCATACACTTGGAATAAAAAGAACAGAGTTCCAATGGAAATTTTGCACTGTGTTTTTGACAATAAAGCAAATGTGCTTTGTTGCATAGACAGAATTCTGATGGAGTCAAATTTGGTGAGACAAAGATTATGTAAAAAAAAATAAAAAATCAACCATATTTTACCATTGAAAATGCTTAAATTTAATATCAATGGAAGTCTTATACCTGATAATCTAATTGAGATCTAATAGATGGTGGAGTGAAAAAAAGTCTGTAAATGTATTGCTGTTTTGAACAAATCAAAGGACAGTCTTCATATTTGGTACTGTTCATTTAGGTGTGGCCCCGACACGTTTATGACTAATATTAAACCTTTGACTATGTTACAGAAAAGAGCAATATGACTTAAAAACAAGGTGGATGTGAGAGAACATATCAACAGACTGATTATCAGCTACATGTTGAAATTAAAAGATTTAGTCAATTTGAAAACAGTTTTAGTCATGTGTAAAGCCAGAAATAAACAAATTACCTGAAAATTTACAGAGGCTGTTTATATTAAGATCAAATCATGCGGATCATTGTTTAAAGTCTATATGTATGAACAAGATTAAAGCAGACCAAGCAGCAACCACATGTAATAGAATTTATACAGAAATAATAATGCAACATTATAAACTTATTGAGTATGTTAAGATGACTGCTATTGATTGTATCTGATTATGTATTGCAGATTTTTTTCATGATTTGTTAAAAAAAAAAAAAAAAAAGAGCTGGCCATTGGTAGCTGCAGCACTTTTTGGTTATTATTGGGGCAGGGTTATATAAGTTCTCCTCTTCCTGCTCCTGTTTTCTTCATGAAACATGTCAAGTATGGTGGGTAAAAGTGTATTATTTGTTCTTTGTTTTTGCAAATTATACAATGAAATTAGCAAAAATAAACCAAATATGAATGAATGAATGAATGAATGAATGAATGAATGAATGAACGAACGAACGAACGAACGAACGAACGAACGAACGAACGAACAACTGAATGAACAATTTAGATTCTTCTGTGAATCCCAGACTTGAATTTCTGCATACTGCAAACCTGTGGATAAAACAGAGTTGGAATTCTGCCGAGGGCCCTCGCTCCTCTCTGTAACTACCTCTACAAAAATGGAGAGGATATAAGAAAAACATCACAGGAGTGAGCCCAGGATTACCACTTTAACTGTGAAGGAAGAGGCTTTAAATGAGTGCCTTGTGATGAACAGAAGATGCCTCCTGTAAGTTGGGCTCTTCCCTCTCAGCGGGGGTCACAATTATCTCTCACTGGGCGACCTGAGGAGCTCAGTGGGGGTAATGTACTTCTGACAGAGAGATCTATGACACATATAGTACAATTTACAGCGCTATAGATTCCTGGAGGCTTTGTGTAAGGGAGTAAAGGGAGCAATAAGTCAAGTGTTTGCACTGATGTCACTTTACACAAAGGGTTAGATACGTGTATTAGTGGACCCCGATATTTGGCTTTTGTTACACATCATATATTGATCGGTGATGTGATCCTGCTCTGATACATGGAGGCTCCTCCCTGGCCACAGCGCAAAAAAGTCTGCAGATACATTTACTTTTTTTTTAGCTTATAGATTTTTAATCATAATTCTTCAGTAAGTTAAATATTCTGTTAGCAACCTCGTGTGTCTTGAGAGTTGTGTGTCTTGATGTTTCAAAGACAAAAAGAATAAAACTGAATCCCGAATATGTGTCATTTTTTGGCATTCAAAGATAAAATTATTACAGAGAAAGATGTAACAATGGCAAAACATTTCAACTGTCAGCACTTACATTATTGAGATCAGCCTTATTGGCTATAGTTTATAATTCATTATAAGTTAAATTGTCACAAGTGACTATAGTCTATATTAAAAATGATTCAGTAATCTCTTGCAGTGCTCACATTCTTCTCCAGTTAAAATTGTTCAATCAACGAATGCCGAATTAAGTGCAACAATTTGAAAAGCTAACGACAGCAGTTCACAAATAAATACAAAAGTAGGGAGCTGACATTAATACTCCTTTGTTTCAGTCTAAATGTGTGTGAGCAGATGTTCCAGTAAATAAAGCAGCGCTCACACAGTGACCTAACACAATGCGTGCAGCAAGGTCCCCTGTGTTTGTGTTTTGTTTTGTAAATCAATGCACTTTCCCTCATTGATTTTGAATACGATGCTCCTCGTGCATGCAGCTGCTTCATTTATGTTACAAGGTTACAGGCTCTTTGCTCATGCATGCCACCTGCTCTGGCATTCTCACCGTCGGTTTTGGACTTTTAGTAATACTGTTAGATTTCAACACTTCTGTGCCCTCAGACACTGGATTTGACACAGGACCTCCAAGGCTCACTCGACCCCAGAAACACTGCTCTGATTCCTGGCCCTGAAATAGAATCCACTCCTCTGGGTGTCTCCCTGGATCTTGTGTTCTTATCAGCTCCTCCAGGATGAGAAGTTGTCAATACAACAACCACAGAGAAAGAAAACCATTCCTTCCCTCTACTTCTCGTATCAACGCAGCCCATCTTCACACAGAACCAGCCTTGGTCAGACAGCAATTAAAACCTCGGCCCTCCGGTGGAGAGGTGGGCGCGCACGAACCACAGATCTATAAACTTGATTTCTATCCATTCACCTCTTGCAGCCTCCCATCGACACGCCAGCTCAGGAGGCGTCGACTATGTGGACTGCATGCCTGCTGTAATTACAATCATATTTGCCAGAGATGCATTACACATGACAGCAAAGGATTGAGTGGTGATACTTGTGATCCTGTCACTAATGAATGAGCTGCCTAATAAAGAGCTGCAGCTATAGTGTTTGGAGTTTAAGTTTAATAAATATCTCTGTTTCAGAGCCGCTGTGCACTCAAAAAATACATGTTGTTTCTCCCATTAAGTCAGAAAATCTGAGAATATGTAGTAATTTATTTAAGATGCTTAAAGCAATGTTCTATTTTATTTTTTGACAACAAATCTCATCCCATCATCAAAGAACTGATCCACTTAATATGTTTGGTCTGATACAGGGTTGGCCGATATGGCCTTAAAATAATATTACAATATTTTTAGGCTATAGCTATTGCCACAATATTTATCTCGATATTTTGAAATCATCTCAAAAGCATTTCAAAATGCTAGAACTGGGCTACAAAATCAAATATCTTGATATTTCAACCAAATACCTCCTTATAGATATTGCCTCAATATTGTAGGGGTGAATATTGGTACTTTTACAAATGATCACAGTGTGATTTGTGATCAATAATCATCAGTAATGTGATAAAAAAAGTGGGTAAAGGCAAGTATTATAACAAGCAGAACAGTCTGGTAAGTTCAGAATGACATCACTTTAGTGTAATACAGCCTTTAAAACCAGGAAAAGACAACACCAATGGCAATCATATTATAACGATCCAATATCTATAGTCTATAGTAGACGATTTATAGTCTCACATCATAAAATAATATATATTTATAATGCTGTTATCTGATATATTATCTGTGCCATAAAGCTCCATTGTTGTCCAAGACCTGTTAAAAACATATCAGTGAGCCCCACTGTAGTGTATTTTAAGTCAGCTCCACCTACACCATCCTGCATCCAAATGTGTTTAATCCACAGCTGTTTTCTAAAAACTACCACCAGCTGTTTTAGTAAATTATAAAGCCCTATGTAAAGATGAAACTATGTATTTGTGAGTGCCACAGCTGAGGAAGTCAAAAAATGTTGAGAGAGAGATTTAGATATGGATTCTTTTCTCCTTTAGTAGGATTTACTGAGGAAAGAAAAGGAAGGAAAGTATGGAATAACACCAGCCTTATCATTCAACCATACATCCTCACACCTTAACAACTGCATAGATCTGTTGCCAGTGACTCTAAAAAAAGACATAGTAATGTTTGCTAAGGTATAGGCACTAAGAATACTTGGTTAGGTTTAGAAAAACATTGTGTAACTTCAGTTACAAACATTCACATGTTACATAGGTAACTGTAGTTATGTATGTGATGTTGCTTTACTGTGTTAGTAAGGTAAAAGAACTTAGCGTTGAATTTTGCTTCACGCTGGACATGAAAAGCTGTCTCCTGGTTCCTGTTTAACCCAACCGTCCACCCCAACCTCCTCCTTTCGCCTACTTTGCCGTTTTTCATACTATTTCAGCTGACTTCCTCCGTTTCTGCCATAATAATAATTACTATGACCACTAGAGATCGCTGCCAAACAAGAAATGTGAATATGACTCACGATTACCTGCTTGCACAATAGGGGTGTAAATCACCAGTTTCATTGATATAATATTTACTAATGCCACAAAGTCTGCCTGATATGATTTCAAATTGATTCAGAATTGAATCAATTTGAAATCATATCAGGCAGACTACGATCAATGGGACAATATCACATCCCGTTTAACACATTCAGAAGCTGCCTCCTCTTTCTTTTCTGCTTTTGGCCATAAAAGAAAATAACAACCAATAAATAATTTTAAGAATTGTAAGCGGTTTAAGTGTAGTACACTGTACTTTAAACTGACACCATTTACACACAAAATGTGGCTCAACAACGAGAACATTTAACAAAAGTAAAATTCAGCATGATTTTATATCGATCCGGATCAATCGATAGTTACACCCCTATTGCACGGGTTGACGTCGTTGTTCTAATGAGTACGCACTGCATTCAACCTTTCTGCTGCGGTTTGTCAATGGTTCCATCACTTGTATTTGTCCAAAACATAAATCACTTTAAAATGAACATTTGAGTTTACAACAAATACAGTTTAACACTATTTCACCATTCAGGAAGTCATGGTTTTTAGAAGTTTCCTAGAACTGAGTACCATTTAATGGATTCAAAAGAAGCAGCTGCCTCATCCAGTCTTGTTGAATACTGACATTATTTCTACACAAAGACCTGGACTGACAGCTCACATAATAATTTTAGGAATAATTATTTTTCCTCAAGTATTGTTAATTTTTAAATACTTTTTTTTTTCTTCAGTTTTTAACAACATACAAATAACAGCATATACCTCTATGGCTCTGCCTAGATCAGTTCAGCTTGGAGAACATCTGTCCCTTTTAAATAAAGGTTTGTATAATTAAAACTCCAATCTGTTGCTTTTGTGAGAGCCATGCACTCCTCACAGTTTGCCGCAAGGCCTTTGTTTTGTCGAGGACATACCAAAAAACAATTTCCACAGAGGCTCCAAACATTTTCTGCAGACTAATGATGGCCGCAGAGAGAGAGAGGCAGAGCTTTAACAAGCAGGAAGACAGACAGAGATCCACTTCCAGGTCAAACTTTAACAAGGCTCTTATTGGGCAAATCCTAGGTCAAACTTTAACAAGAAGAGCTGCCAAATGGCACGGCCAAGGAGCACATACAGGCCGTCAGCTGGAGTGTCAAACAGACAGCAGCAACAGGATGATTTTATTAGTGTGGAGAGAGTGGATAACGTGCTTGTTATGAGGGTCGTATATCCTGCTTTGACCCCCTGTTTATGGTTTGCCTATAAGACTTAATGAATGTTTTACAGCCAATTGCAACAGTGGTGACATGTTAACAGGCTGACAAAAAACAATACGCATGCTACATCTGCTCACTGCGCCATATTAACTGAAATGAGGCGATGAGATCATCTACTCTAAACACATACAAATTTGCACACTGTGCTTTGCATCATGATATATTTTTAGAGGTCCCGTTGGCATGCTATATATGATGAAAAAAGGGCACAAGAAACAGAGGGAGATGTCCCGAAAAACTCCGAACACAATTAGGCTTTAATATCAGGCTCTTAAAATAGAGACGGGGGACACAGCGAAGCAAGCAGCCCAGCAGGACACGAAGAAAGGTCTCCTGGCACTGGTGGTAAATGAGCATCCATCTCTCCTCCTCTCTCAGTACAACACAGGAGAACTTTTACTGCTCCAAAAACCCAGAAAGTACACTTTACTTTCATTTTACTGACATCCCACCACCCTCGCTCATTAAACATTCATGCCTGTTCTTCTTTTTCTGTTTGCAAAAAGGTGAGCAGGACACTTAATACTTTGGGTCTAGCGGAAATTAAATTGCATGATTCTTGCCAGCTACAACCTGTGGTGGAATTTAATTACTATTGTAAGATACTTGTATTTTACTTGAGTATTTCCATTGTAGCTTTCAATTCGATTTCACTACAGCTCAGAGGCATGTTTTGTACTTTTTACTCCAACTTACCGACAACTTTAGTTAGGCTACTAGTCACTTTGCATATTCAGATTAACACAAAATATAAATAACACCACACTGTGGTATTGCTACTTTTACTGAGGTAAAAGATATCAGTACTTCTTTCACTGCTGGCTACAACATACATATCTACTCTGTACATTTCTTGTCTAGTGTTCTCCCCTGAGATCAAAAACCAAACTGCAGAAATTTCTATTATATATTCTGGTTTCATGGTGCCGCCCTCTAGCATTACTTAGACAGAATGCTGTTCTGCTATCTGTCTATGTAGATGATAACATATTTTGATACAGCCAATCAAAGGGACACCCTTGTAGCTCAGTTGGTAGAGCATGCGCCCCATGTTCAGAGGCTGTGTCCTCGCCGGATCGCCCCAGGGTTCAAATCTGACCCGTAGCCCTTTGCTGTATGTCATCCCCTCTCTCCTTCCTACCTTTCCTGTCAAATAAAGACAAAAGAATGAAATTAAAAAAAAGATGCAGCCAAACGAGCAGTAACTTCTGCATTTTATCATGGACAGATGCTCAAACTTACAGCCAGACAGCAGCCTGCTACACAACACAAGAACCACAGGCTGTGAACAACAACCCACGTGAATTGTTTCCTGCTCAAATCTCCTTCTTAGATCCAACTGACAAACAGGAACACACATCTTGTCCGACACCTTCGCTCGATGTGGTGACTGTGCTGTGGTCCTTACTCTTCAACAACACTAAAAATACAACACTGTCTGCCCATGACTTTGTCTCGTTTTCTAGTGTAACAGCGGGACTCTGGCAGCCTGCCAGCTGCTGTCAATCAAACACAGAAAGGGACACGCCCATCCAGCCAGCTGAAAGCAAAAGCAGCGTTTCTGACATTTCCATGAAGATCTTTTTTTATTCCATTTAATAATAATAACTATTAAGGATACATTTAAAACATTGGCATGTTGACATTATTTTTGACAACAAAAGAGATGACTAAATGCAATTTCTGTTGGACATTAAAGCATCAAAAAAGGATCCCTGCCGGTAATGGTTACTTATGAAAGAATGATGATGTTTCGTTATGTTTTTTCAGTGTCATCAAAGTGACATTTATCGTTTATTTATAATCACTGAACAAGGTATTCTGGTTGTTATTTTTTTGGTTTCCTTTTGTAAGTCTTTTGTAAAAGAGTGCCGTATATACATACAGCATTACTCCTCAATAATAAGAAAATCATACAAAACAGACTTTCTTGACAATGGTACAAGTCTAAAACAATAGATCAGACCCAGGGTTATAAACCAGAGTTCATATGGAGGCGGTGCAGATGACAGAGGTGCACTGAGGACAGAAAACAGAGCAGGGTCTCTTTTTTCCTTTTATCCTTGTTGGGCTGTAACATCTGCTGCTCGGTGCAGTCGACTACGCTGACTCTAAAAGTATCTGAGACTGGATTGGAGGCAATTTCTCGCCCATATAGAAATTCTGAGATCAGTACCTGAAGGGCATTAAATACATTTAACCTGCAACAAAATTGCTACTATCAGGAGAAGAAAAATGTCAGATTTTCAACATGGCCAACCTATCTGTGAGCCCTTGAACTGTGCCCACTGACTAGATGGTGCTTGAAAAACATTTTTTTGGCTGTATAATATCAAATGCAAAGGAAGAAGACTCCATACATAGTGGGCAAATTAATTCTCCCAGTGTCAGACAGGGTGAGGGATGGAGAACCTGCTAAACTGTACAAATTCCCATAACAGCATAACAAAAAAAAACGAGGTTATCATCTTCAACCTTGGCTATTTTTTCCATGTCATAGTGATGTTTGAGGGGAGCTCTGAATCATAATATTGTACCTTACACAGTATTTACCGAGAGTGTAGGTGACTTACACCATCTGTTTATAAAGCAACAGGCTCAGGCAGACACTCTGCCAGCAAAAAGGCACAAGGTCCCTGGGCTTATCTTGGTGGAGGTGTGCTGCTGCTCCTCTGCACCAGCGAGGTGGAACGATAAACATAATTAAATTGAGTTGGATTACACAAAATGGATCGGATCAGTTGGAAAGGCGGAGAAGCTAATCCAGTGCAATCCACTCTATTGAGGTGCCAACCGCACAAAATGACATAAATAAGGAGGAGGGGAAGGGATGCGGTGGCTGTCGCGGGGAGATCAAGGCGGGGGCACAGGAAGGACCCCTGCAAGTAAAAACAAGCTGCAAAGTCAAATATACTCGAAATGTTCGGTTTAAAGTAAAGACAATAAAGAGCTGGGCTGAAAATACCTCTCATTCGTAACTGAATCTGAAACTAAAATTAAACTCTCTCATCATAAAAGGATGTTCCTGTACATGTGCGAAGCTTCGAATGTGTTTGGAATGCTTCCAAAGTGTCAAAAATGAATAAGCAATGAATTTACACCACTCCCGTCCTTTGAGGCAGAAGTGGGAAATCACACTTGTCTTTCATCACAGCGGCAGTGATTGAGTCATGCATGAGACACACCACTCCTTTGGGTTTTTCACCTGCAAGTACAGTAAGTACACTGAAAATGTGTTTTACTTACAGAAGCAGAGATTGAGGCATATGGAGTGAAAGCAGGGGTCAAGAGTAGCCTGGGAGTTTCTATATTTTCTTTCAAGGCTGAACTTTTTTATTTATCACTAACACATCTACGACAGGACTCCCATAACCTCTTTTTTTCTCTTCCATTTCAACTCCCATTCCATTTCGTTCCTCCATTTTTTGTCCTCCCCCCTCAGATTGCATTTTCCCTTTTGTAACAGACTTTGGTACAATCCCCTTACAAATAACCTTTCCCCGGGGAAAGAGACTCTTACTTTCTCTACAGCCCTGCCAGCCCACTCCTACCCTCTCTTTCTTTTCCATCCCCATCTCTTTTGTCTCTCAGCCTCAGGCACAGTAAACAGATTGATACAGTCTGGGGGTTTCTCCTGCTTTTCAAACTAATCCAGTGTAATCCTGGTCTGTCTGCGTCCTGTCCGGCAGCTCTGTGGAGCACATTATCATCCAATAAAATGATTATTGATGAATCTGTAAGTGACGCAGAGGAGATGACAAGGGCTCCTCTCAATATCCATCCTTGCAGGTAGAGATCTAAACCGCCTGTTGAAATGGAAAGGTTTCTTTTTGTTTTTTTACCAAATTAAATGTGTCTAAAGCACCAAGCATAAAAAATGGAAAGCAATGGACTGGTATGGACAACTGGTATTTAGCACAGATTTGGAGTCTTCTTCTTCTTCATGTGAATTCATATTTTAACCCTCAGCTTGACCTGTACTGTACATTAACACAAATGACTTGTGACTTTACAAGGACTTTAGCCTTTTGACCTATAAATACTTGATACCTATTTTTTAAAAAGTGTGCCGGAAAATCTGTTTGTTTCCCTTCATTTCCGGAACCAACTAACAATTATAGCAATCCTAGTTTTTTTCCGTACCACAAGCTGTTTTGGCCATTGTACAACTATGATCTGTTTAAAAAGACATGAGTGTTGCAGGTTCCCTTGCCGACTTGTACTTTGAATGTTAATCCGAAAGAAGACAAATAAGCTTCCAAACTAGATGGCCTTGAGCTTCAATCTGCTTATGTTACAGCAGGGGAACCACAAGGTAACACAACGTTAACTAGAGCCCATCATATCAGACATCAGATTGTCAGTGCACTGAAACAGTAATGTTCACTGGAATTTTATCATTGGAAATTCACCCAAGAATCTTTTTTCTGCATTATGATCTCTAAAACAAAAAAAAGTTTTTTGCCGATATTCTAGCGAGCTCTAACATTCATGTTACCTACCTTGTGTAAATGTAACAAACTATTACTATTTTGCTAAAATGGTACTATGTTTACATTATGAAAAAATGCATTAAAAAAACCTTACCCAGCCATACCAAAGACCCAGCAACACACACTTCTGAATGAGACGTGTAATATCAGCTTTCAGCAGACTCTGGCCTAAACAAGTGCAGTTTGCATTATTTAAGCCGCCTTGGCCAGCCGCTTTAATTGAGAGTCTCCGCTTGGATAGTCATCCACGCAGACAGCTCAAGGCAAGCCCTCGGCAACGTATGTATGCAGGTAGAGGAGGAAAATGCACATCTTTGTGGCATTTGAAATATGAATGCAGCATTTATACCAGGACAGCATGTTCAACATTAAAATTTGACAGTCTCAACATTAAATCAACAAGCTGTGCCCGAGGCCAGCTTTGTACCAGGTGGAGACTATACCCCGCGCAATATGGTGGATGGGATTGCATGGACGATGATGGAATCGCTGTCGAGATGCAAGCAAAAGACCAACGAACCAACAGCTGGAGAGGAGAAAATGCAACT
Organism: Pagrus pagrus; assembly: GCF_965226575.1. Taxonomy (NCBI): domain Eukaryota; kingdom Metazoa; phylum Chordata; class Actinopteri; order Spariformes; family Sparidae; genus Pagrus; species Pagrus pagrus. Next base: position 22,416,705 of record NC_140201.1, on the reverse strand, counting down.
AATGAGCTCTGTTTTGTGGCAGGACTCTTCAACGGGGGTTTAAATAGAAAACAGAACCCGGAGAAAGTCATACAGGGACAGTCACATGTTATTGAATATTGTTCGAAACAGACTCACTTTTTCAATTCCTCAGTGTTCCCTTTGCTTTTCGTTTAACAAAGTGTGCTAAACCTCTTAGTCTATCTGTATTTGATATGGCAGCCATACAACAATATACCTGTGACATTAGCAGTTTCCTTATTTTCTGATAAGGTCAGGAAAAAAAGATCAAAAGTCAGAAATGAAGAGTTCTTTCCAGGCTTTTGAGTCCAGCTTTTCCTGGCAATTTTCAATACTTGATGCTACTCACACATTTTAAACTCTATTCAAAAAGTTTTGAGGTTTTCCTAATTAAACTATTTAAAAGTTTTTTTGGCTCCTTGAGGGCAGAACTCAACAACAAGCCAAATATCATACACATTTGACATATTATGGCTTAATAAAGCTGACTAAGCTTCAGCTACTTTTTTTTCTTTCTGGCTACGTTCCAGTTGTTAGACAGGGTCAATTATGCTCATCCAGGTGGAGCTAGAAATGACTGCACATGGCTGTGTTCCAGCACTGATATATTTGATGTCTTCTCATTGATAACTACAGTGTCTGTTTGTTTACATGCAGATGAACACAGAGCCCTCATATTAATATTTCAGGTTTGACATTTAACTGCATTAAAGCCTATCAAGTGCTGTATCTGAGTCAGGAAAGTGCTAAATCACAGCATTATTGGCTCATTACAGCTCCCATAACGAGTGAGAACATGCATCCTGCATTAGCAGTGAAATCAATGCAACTACGTGACTCGTTGTGTCGTGTAAATGAGATGCTGTTAGGTTATATAGCTGGGGTCTGCCTGTCTTTGTCCTGGCCTACATCGATTCCAGCGAGAGCTGTAACAAAGCTGAGACAGAGCTCTGCAAACACCTCCACTGTCAGCAGCCTTCCACAGCTCGTCTGAATGCAAAGCGGGTAGCTGGAGCTCCCCCGTCTGCCCTCTTCCAGTTCACTTGCGAGTTCACTACATCCGTGGGTCAAATCACCAGTCAGCTCTCGGCCTCGGGCAGGTCCGGGGCTGCGGCTGAGCCTCCACCTCACTGTGTGGCTCAGCTTGTCGGCCAGCCGCAGATCTACAGATCATTATCGCTATCAAGCACTGTTTCCCCAACAAAACGATATCTCTGCCTTTGATCCTTTGCCAAAGCTTATTTTTGTTCACTTCTGGGCATTCTAACCCAGGAACTGCTCTCACTCGGGGCAAAACTCAAGCACGACTAAAAATACCCCTCTGTTCTGTTGATGAGATGGAAATGTATGAATTAACGGCGGGGCATCATAGGATAAGGATACTTTCCCACACCTGCTCAGTCTGTGCAGACGATGTAGGTCTTTGGGGTTGTTTTTTTTCTTGTTATTGTTTTTCTTTGTGGGGAAGCTCTCCGAGGCTGTTAATGTAATGCAAACATTGTGCCGGGCTCCTGCTGTGGAATATCCAATTAAAAAGCACTAGATATGGAGCTTATGTGCAGCACTGAGGTTAGGACGTCCAAACTGGGCCAGAGGTCCTGAAACATTCAGAGTGGTCTGCACGCTGCTCCACATCCACACACTGAACAAACAGAATACATCTGCTGCAGCCACTGACTTGTTATTGTTTACACAGCCTTTCTCAGAAAATCACACAAAGATAATATTTATATACTGCTGAGCCATGTGAATGATAACAGCTTTGATAATCACAATAATCATAATGATAATAATGATGCTCTCTATATAATATTTGAATGTTTTCTTTTGTGTAACTTTAAAATTATATATTTGTTTATATATATTTCATGTATTATTGTCTGTGGCAGCGCTCTTTAAAACAGACATATTTTTGACACAGTTTTCAATGTGCTCTTGTTAAATATGTAAATTATTTTTGAGACTGAGATGGATTATGTATAACCCTGGGCAGATTGGAAGGTTAAATATTTGACCTGATAACGAGCGAACTGCGTTCAAACTATTGTCCATTTAAATACATTTGTGTTTTGGAGTCAGTGTGCAGGCATTACTCTAAGAAAAACTAATACTGTCAATGATTCTGACAATCACGTCATCACTTAAATATCTTATTAAGTATACTCTTCTTTGTTTTATATACATGTGAATCAAATAGTACAGCATTTTGGTCTATTTTGCAGATAAAACAAGCTTTTACAACCTGTCTCCCTGGGCTCTCAGAATAGTAACAGGCCGTCTTTTGATATTTCAACCCAATCCCCAGAATATGTGTCATCAGTAAACGTTTCTGCAAACCGAGGATATTTTCAAAGAAACTTGACATTTCTCTGTGATGCATCTTGACTTTGTTTTTCGATTCAGTACTCAATTTCATATTGTGACAACGCTGTTCTTACAATCTGGAACGGTTTAGGCACAAAAACTACTTAGTTAGGCTAAGGAAAAGATCACGTTTAAGCTTAAAATACCACCTGAGGTCACCACAAACACAGCTGGAAATTGTCACAATGTCTTATAACATCCAGTGGTTTCACACGCAGTCTCGAGAAAACAAACAGCTATCGGTAAGTAGCCAATGACATGTACAAAAGTGAACATATCAGTGGCTACAGAAACATTACCTGCCAACATTTTCTTCCTGACGACAAGACTGGATGTTTCATAACATTCATTTTTACTAAGCGAAACAATTGTTAGAGAGGAAACTAGATTTCAACATTTTCTGAAGATTTAAACCACATCTCATAACCATCAGTGATGACCAGATAAGCTAGTAAGTAGACTAGTGCTGTCACTTTTTAAATGAATAAAAAAAAATAAAAATTAATAGCCTCATGTTATTTAGTTGACTAGTGGTGACTGCTGCTTTGAGTGACAAGCTAACATTATGGTAAGGCAGTTGTAATCTAAAAAGCCTTACCTTTATCAACACTTCTCAGATGCTTTCGTGTCCTGACTTGTTAGGAAGGCTTGTGAGTTCTCTTTATTTTTGCATTAGCAAAGACAACAGCAAATCATAGTTTACTGAGGGCAATGGGTCAGATTGAATATTTAATTTTCTCCCATGTTAGACCAGTAATTAGAATTTCAAATAATTAAGTGACTAAAGTTAATTTGTTTTTCTGTCAAACTGTTTCCAAGGTCAAGGATGCACCTTCACATACAAAATGATAACTGATAAACAAACATTGTAAGTAAGTGCTGCTTGCACCCCTTGTGCCTCCATATACTGTAGAGCAGCACAGATTTAATGTAAGTAACAGATGAACTTCATGTCACCTGAGGTGTTTTCTAAATCTACAAGCCTGTCATTAGTATGCTGCTGAGGATTTTTCACTCCATGTAGGCTGCTGGTCCTGCTTGTCTCTTATTTTGGCTTAAGATATTTCTCCAGCTCCAAGTGTCTGCAGCTGACTGTATGAGGGTTGTCACAGGGGCAGAGATATGGTCCTTTTGGGAAAGGAGCTCTGCGAATGCCCAAACTTATCAAAGCAGCCCGCCCCATCCCCAAGCTCCCAACACAATGCTCCCCTAATTTCTCCTGAATGGAAGTCTCCCCAGACCTGGAGTAATCTCATATTCGCCACTTGCACGCAGTAACTCTAGTTACTCTAGCTCTGTTCCCTGCTTCCTCCCCTGCCAATTGCATAATCAAGTCCAGAACTCATCAGCAAGATGGCAGAAGAAGTGCTCTATTAAGCTGCATCGTGTTCCATCTGTTGTGTAAGAGAGAGATAACAGTATTTACAGTTCTGGAGTTTGTGGCAGACTGTTTCGGCCAAATTTTGTGCACCGCAGAGTTCTGCTTACTTCATAAAATGTCACGGATTAATTCTGCCGCTTGCAATGGTGTCCAACTGCAATCTTTGCCCTCGACAGAAATATCACAAACTAACTTTACTGGAAGAACACTTTATATGAAGAACTTGTCTTAGGTAAAACCATTTGAATGTTTGAAAAAACACAGGGGAAACATTCACTGTAATTCTTTTATGGCTTGTTCTGACTCATCTTATAAGTATTCTATCATTTTTATTTGATTTTGGGAATGGGCCAATATTGCTTTAGCTCTAGACCTGCAGTACGGATATAAGACTTTAAGAGAGACTCTGTCAAGGAAGTGGTTGCTAAGTGTCTTTCAACTGGCATCAAGTATTCAGCGCTCCGGTCTTGGTGAGCAGGATGTGTTCTTTAAAAATGACTAACCCAGATTTGAGTAAGGAGAGCAGCTGATAAAAAAGTGCTGAGTACAACGCAGCCTTATCTTCCTCACAGACTGGAATGAATTTACCTTAACATGAATCAGCTTCCTGAAAGATGCATTAAGTGCGTTCTTTCAAACAAGACTCATATCTGTGTCGATATTGTCGAGCCATTGCATCCATTACTCCGACATACACTGAATGAATAGAAGACAGCGGTTCTACAAGTACAGAGGTATTTCATTTTACACATCACCGTATTAAGAGGTTATAATAAACTGTGTGAGGGCTAAAATTGGAATCACTGGGTCTTCCATTTTCTACACTACGGTGAGGTGTGTGCCACACTTTTCTTACACCGGCACATTACAATTAATGCATTATTAGCGAGCTATCTGAGGACAGAGCAGGAGCGCCAAACTCTTTCATGTCAGGAACAATTCCAAAACGTAATTCATTTCACCACAAGACCCAAATTAAAATGAATAAATCAGATTTTTATCAGAGAGGAAGATTTTTGCAGTTGTGATAATTTGAGAAAGAAACTTCGAGAAAAAAATGATTCAGTTAATTTGATTCAGTCGTGAGTCGACTAATCGATGAGTTGCTGAACAGGAAATTAATCAAGCAACTATTTTCATAACTGATTAATGTATACATTTCTCTTTCTTGCGTTATTGTAAACTAAGTATCTCTGGATTGTCGGTCGGACCAAGCAAGCAACTTGAAGACATCACATTGGGCATGAGGACGCAGTGAGAGACATTATTTTCCAGATAGATTTCCCAGTTAATTAATTGAGAAAATAAACAGCATTTTAATCGCATTATTTGCAGCCTTGTATTCATACTGTAGTTTTAGAAAGTGACAGCATACCCAGGAAAGTAATTCTGTTATTTTGTCACTTTGGTAAACTCCAGCAAGTAAAGAACATTAAAATTAAATCATGCCTCACTTTGCCCGGGCCCCTCTGGAACACTTTTAAGGACCCCTTGACGTCCCACGTTTGGAAAGCAGGAACTAGAAGGGACATGTCTGTCTGGATAAAAACAGCTTGGTGCAGGAGCTGCATTTGGGGCTTCAATTGAATTAGTTACAGTGCAGCAGGAGGACTGTTAACACACTAGTGCTCCTCGTCTGTCACCTTTAAAGGCAACAACAGTGCACTAGACTCGAGACAAAGCCCATGAGTGGTACTTGAAGGATGCCACTTGGATGCTGTAACAGTGCACTTCCCACATGAGGAGCTCCACGGGGCTGCGTCTGAAGAAGCGTTTGCAAAAAATTCCGACAGCTTCAAAGCAGAAGGCTGTGCAACGGATTAATTAAAGCGTCTGCGAGCGGTGCCGCCACCACTGCTGCTTCTGCTGCTGCTCCATCCGTTCAAAATTCCATTTCAGTCACGTCCACTTCTTCAAAGGAGGAAACACATGTACATTTGAATAAGAGTGTGATTATTCCACTACTTGCACCGCAGCTTACACATGTCTGCATGGGATTGAGATGACTGCAGCCTGCAAATTGGGCTGTCAAGTGGTTTCAGTGTTCCACCACTGCTTCCATCCATGAGCTGCTGGCTGTGGGTTTTATGTTATCCCAACTGAAATAGGTGCATTTTCTGTGCATACATTCACTTTTTACCTTCATTTACATTTTTTTGTTCCCTGCTTGACAGCAAAACCAGCAACATCAACTCATTTAGGGTACGAATTTCATCATGTGTGGTCTTGTGGATCAGTGCCTTGCTCAATACAAATGAAAAGTTTGTTAGCCTGGGTGCTGAATTCACTCAGACCTGCCCCTGCTTGCTGAGCTCCACACTACACGAGGCTGGCTGTGGGCACCTTTTGCTGCATAACAACTTGGCAAAAAACCGCCACGACGCTGAAAGGACCTCGCTTATTTTAGTGTGACCGAAACAGGAAATTGTAAGTAGTCCCACAAACCCTCTTATTTATAACTTGAAGTAGGCGGGCTGGTGGAGTCATGTAGCCTGCAGCCCAGCACCGAGCGTTAAACCTGAGCACTGTCGGTGCACACTCAGACCCGCGGCTTCAAGTGTTCACTTCAGGATTCAAGCACGGACACTTACCTTGGTCCAGTAGCCGGAGGGAGTGCTGAAAAGACGGGTCCAGCGTGTCCTTCTCTGCCATAAGCTCCGGCAAGTACTTTTCGTTCTCCATCTCTCTCTTCCTGGTGTCTGGGCTCCGAGTGAGCGACTCAAATGTAATTCAAGTTAATAAAAAAAAACACAAAAACTTGCTCAACGTCCGAGCTCCAAGTTAGCTCCAAATGTTTCTGTGAGGCAAGAGGCACGCGGGCGATAATGTTTTGTCGCGCTACAAGAGCATTTCTCTCTCAAGTCCTCACACACAAACACACACACACACACAAACACACACACACACGGTAAGCGGTTAAATATGACCGGGAGGTTTTATCCCATCCGAGTGTCGTTGAGCCAACAGAGCCCCGCTACGCATCACAGCCGGACTGCAGCTTCCCTCTCCTCTCTGGGCGGACAGGCTCTCTGAGGCTCAGTCACTCTGTTGTATCCAGTGCTCGACTGAGGCGGCGGCGGCGATTGGTCACCGCGAGCAGGGGGCGGAGCAACGCGCCGGAGCTGTCCGCGGTGCTGAGTCCCGCCACAACCACCTTATTATCATAAAGCCAGCGCGAGCACAGGAGGCTGTGGCACAGGGGCTGCACCTGACTGACACCTGCCATTTTTATTTTTATCCAATCACAGAGCAAATCAATTAATTTCAAAATGTGCCTCTTTGCCTCTAATGCAGCATGCGATCCGAAAAGTAACTAGTAACTAAAGTAATCAAATGAAGTAGAAAGTACAATATTTGCTTCCAAACTGTAGTGTAGTGGAAGTGTAAAGTAGTAAAAAAGGAAATACTCAAGCAAAGTACAAGTACCTCAAAATTACACTGAAGTTCAGTACTTGAGTAGATGTACTTTCATCTTAGTGTTTCACTTGATTGTTTGAACTATTTTTGAGTAGTGTATATGACTTTGGTAAAAATGTAAGTCACTCATCGGGAAAGTATTTGGGTCTTAAAGTATCTGCTACTGAATGTACTTAAATTTATATGATTACATGAATGCATATACTGTGTACAAACGGCCCGGCCGGTTATCAGATCCGATATTCAGCATGTTTCTGATTATTGAAGACAGTGATTTTTTAAACCGTGTACCTGTGGTTTTTGAGGCCCCCAGATGCCTGTGGCCCCAGGGCAGTTTCAGAGTTCTAGCTTATAATTTTTTTATCTTTAAAGGCATCATTCATCATTCATTTTGATGTTACATTTAAGCCCCCATATTTTCAAAGAAAAAAAGCTGCTTGTTTTTGGTCTGGCATGCAAAAACAAACATACACAATTTAGTATAAATCGAATTATAAGATATTAGATATTGCACCTATTGACACCCTCAACTGATGCCACATTATTCCAACATATCAACTCAGATTTATTTCACAATCATGTATGTTTTTGTAGGTGTTTCCGGGCAAAATCAAACACAGTTACTCAACGTATTCCTTTAACAACCACATAAAGACATATAACAAGATAACATATGGTAGGAAAGCATTGGAAAAAACCATATGTATGTACCTATACTACCATGGGAGATTATATTAACTTTGATGTCTATAAACTCCACGAAGAGTAAGACATACACAATGAGTCACTAGACAGACTGTTTTTGAGCGAAACCTAAGCTATTTATATGTTTCCCAGGGTTTTCTCACATATAATTACATTAGACATGAGAGTGAAGGCTCACTCGTGACCTCACAGCTCTATATGTGAAAGGATGAGTGAGACATGCAAGATGTTTTGAGGTTAATAAGGTTAGAGTTGACTGGCCTTCAGCATATGAGTTATTGCTTTATATATAGTATTTAAAAGGCCTATACTGTATGTTGAGATAGGTGCAGCTGAAATATCGGCATGTTTCAAATCATTTAGCACGGCTGCAGGAACATCTCACGAGGTGACATAATTGTCCTTACTCATTTAAGTAATTGATTGGGACTGTGTGACTCCTTAGGTTGCTTTTGCTTGTTGGGACAACCTGTCAATAGTTCTCAGGAAATCCAATCACCTTCTCATAGGTCAAGCATGCTTTCTCGCCAGGCGTGCTTATGAATTCATTAAATAACCCCTGTTGTTTAGAAAACACAGCCCTGGTCATTATTAAAGCCAAACATGGTGAGTCTCCAGATTTATTACAGCGAACAGACAGTGACACCAGTGTCATTAACAGGCAGATATAGAGTTTATCCAGACAGCAGATATCTACAGATACAGCAGCAGATCCACTTTATCAGACATTGTGAGCCTTACACTTCCTGGAAAAACATACAATGAATGCAAAAGTGCCCTTGTGAGGAATTTAGGGTGTTAACGTCCGGGAAAAAAGAGGATTTGTATACACGCTTGGTATTTGTTAGAAAATGTGGAAAAAAAGATAAGAATTCTGTCAATATTTGTGGAGGATGCTGAGGTAGCCTCAGGTGGGCGGATATCTGTAGGCTGATCAGCACTGGTTATATAATTGAGATTTTCTTTTTTTCTTTTTCTTCTCCATTCTATTTTCAATAACTTGGAGAAAATATGACCCAGAGGCTAAAACCAAGATGGGTTTATGTATATTTATCAACGCTATATCCTTCATGAACTTTGGAAGGTGCTGTTGGTTATTTTGCTTTTGTGGCTTGATTTGTGCTCTGGAATAATCGCTGCGGGCATTAATGATGATATTTTTTTTTGTGTGTGTGTGTGTGTGTGTGTATGTGTATAAATAGCAGGCTTGGAAAAACTAAATGAGTGGAAATATGCACATATTGCTTGGCGAGCTCTGCAGGGTTAGGAGGTCCGCAGTGATCTGGAAGCGAGAGGGAAATGGAGACGGCGTGTTATTTGTGAAGCTAGCGAATGCTGCGGCACCTGGTAACACTGCAAGAGTCATGAAGTTGCAGACGTGGGTCATGTTTGAATTCTACTTTATTCAGATAACTTCCTGTCTCAAGCGTGTTTTCCCCACAAATTCTTTCAGGACTCTTGTTTGTGAGTGATTCACCGCAAAGAGAAACGCATTATGAATCAGCTTACTTTTTAATCTCTCCCAGAGACCATTAAAAACCGGCTCAAATGCACTAATCTCCTATTCAGAAGAGCGACTTATTTATAGATATGCTTGCCATCTGTTGCTCCGTCGTCTTCATAAACAAAGCCCCACATTGTCATTGATGTTTGAATCAAAATCGCAGGGCCTATATGTCTTCCTTCAGAGTCGCCTGTGTTCAGAGGGAATTCGCTAAGTGATTGCAATACATCAATCGCAATGAAAATAATCATGCTTTATGGGGCAACATTTTTATATATGTCACCGCAGACCACAAGGGCAGCAGCGTTGGTGTAAACAAAGCTGTGAGAAATGTTCTGTCAGGTGGGTGTAAAGAATGAAGAACAGTGGGCTATTACATTGACAAAGTGTTATTTTGATCATTAGAGAACGGCTGCCCCCTTCCTCGCCCCTCAGCCTGTCCAAGCCCACTAAATATGATGCTGACCACACCTAGAACCAGACAGCCTGCTCTGTGCAGCGCCCCGGGGTGCCATATACGGCTTACACACCCATACTATTATGTCTGCACACTTCTGCATTCCAGTGTTCCTCCCTTCCATAACAACAGGCAGGGATCTCATCAGCGCCGCGTGTGGTCCTCTTCCCGCCGACTTGATGTAAATCCTAACTGATTTAAATGGAAACACTTGTCTTGTCAGCTTTCAATCTTCATAAAATCCCATTTCGGTGGGAGGATGTCATGGGGGTCTTGTCACCTGAGGAGCAATTAGGCCTTGATGCGTCCTCAAACTGATCGCTGTGTCACTTTATGTCACGAACTTGGATTCCAGGGCGGGGGGGGGGCTTTTTCCACTTTGTTATGGCAGGATTACAGTGGCAAATCAGCAGCACTTTTAACACCTTTAATAAGTGGATTCCTTACCATCACCATGTTTGGGCGGCGGCAGGAGGATGGCTGGGAGAGTGGCAACACTGCCTCCTTGTGACCATGTCAAATTATTTAAAAAGAGGGGTTCATATGAGAGGATAAGGCTTTTTTATGTCCTTTTAATAAGTGGAATCCTGTTGGAAAAGAGGTGGGATGGAAATAAAACTTAGCTGGAGCTACAAATCTGGCTAATTCTCCTCAAGCTTTTCAGTAAATGGTGCAGCCCTGATGTATACCAAGCAGCTCTGCTGGTAAAAGCATCATTACAAGTCCAGCGCTCCTGTGTTTAAAACCAAAATTGGAGGCATTTGGAGAAAATGGTCTCAATGGGTCACAACAAAAGGGTCCACAAATACAAAGGAAATTGTTTTTAGGTCATTTTGTTGCTTTCCCCCCTTATTTATCCTGTTTTCTCATGTTTAAAAAGATTCTACAAACGCTATCTGAGAGAATAATACTAAAAAGCCTTAATGATGCTAAATTATATTTTCTCTTATACTTTCAATTCTCTCCAATAACAGTAGAATAGAAGACCAATTCCTCTTCAGTCTCTCTTGTCTCCCAAAGTGATCTTAACACAGCCCTCCTCTCAAGATATTGTTTTCCTCCTCATACAGCGCCACAATGCTGCTCCAGTCACAAAAGGCACCTTATTGTGGCTACTAAATGGAGCGCTCACATCCATTAAACAGCCATTCAACAGAATTATATTGCCAGCGCCAATCTATCAGGTACATTGATCACGCATCGTCAGCTGTGAAGTGCAGACTCTGGTCTCCTCTCCTGGAAGTGTTGTGCAAAAGAAACCTAATGAGAAACTGTCAGCAGCGCACAGGTAAACAAATCAATGGCACCCAGCAGTGCTCCCAAGGTCGAGCAGTACACACACACATACACACACACACACACACACACACACACACACACACACACACACCCCAACCCCCCCTAACAGAGGTTGGAGCTGCAGCCAAAGCTTCAACAGTGTAAAGGGCGCTGTCAAGATTTGACTTCTAGCAGAAAAACAGGATCTAAATGGGATTACTCACACTGGTTTAGATCATTTTCTTTCTTTTTTTAACTTTTAATGGAATAAATTGACATTTTGGGAAATGCTTATTTGGTTTCTTGCCAAGATGAGAAGATTGATACCACTCTCTTGCCTGCATATTGTATGTGACGCAATAGCCACCGGCTTAAAAAAATGGAGGGGAAACAGCTCGCCTGGTCTGACGTATAAAAATAATAAATGCTGGTAACGTATTTGTCTGCAACCACGGATATATTGAAAATTTACATTTATGTTAAATTTTCAGCCTTATGTTGTGTTGTGCTTATGGTCGAGTTAGGTTTAGGCACAAAACCCACTTGGTTAGGGTTAGGAAAAGATTATGTTTTCATTTACCCGGTTGTGTCGCCCCAAACATACTGAAAATTGTCCCGACATCTCATCAAGGATATGAATTTCTTGGAAATTGTAGAGATCTTGTTAAAAATATACAGTGGTTTCATGTTTCAAATGTTAAAATGACCTCTTGGTCTTGCCTTGCTGTAACACAACCGCCATGCCCTCCACCTCTCACCACTGAAGTCAGCTAATACAGCCCAGTCATTGGAATGTTAGCAGTTAAGCAGTTAAGTTTCAGCAAACCACAGAGATCATCCCAGGTTTATATTTGTACCATACGTGGCATATTGCATTTACATTATATGCTTACCAGCAAACTTTCACATCAGGAGGTGGTGGGGAACAAGCTCCAAGGCTGCCAAACGGGCGACCGCAGTTTGCATCTGTTGGGACATTTCCAACTGGTTGATTGGTGACCGAAACCAGGTGTTTTCTCACAGGATGTTGGACCATGTCCAGGCAGTTTCTGTGGTATGCAAAGCCTGGACTTTTTAATGGGAAGTTGGACCATCTCCAGGTTCTTTGTAGCACCCAAAACCCTGAGTTTATATCGCACATTAATTAGATCACTGAAAGTGCTCTACAACACTTGCCACGTTCACCTATTCACATTCACATTGACACACTGATGGCAGAGGCCTCCATGCAAGGTGCCGACCTGCTCATCAGGACACAACGATCGTACAACCATCAGAAGCACTTCAGTTCAAAATCTTGCCCAAGGATACTTCGACATGCAGCCTCAGGCAGGATTGAACCATTGGCCCTCAGATTAGTGGACAACCTGCTCTACCTTCTGAGCAAGAGGACCGTGACAGAAATTCGAAAAATGAAGGGAGTGTATGTATGTATTTATGTTTGTGTGTAGACTATGTGAGTGTACTTGTGCCGTGCACATCTGTCAAAAAGAGTTTGAAAAGAGGCACAAAGTGAGGACAAACATGCAGTTAAAAACGAGTTCAACACTGCTTTGTAACAATGTAAACATGATGACAAGTAAAAAGGTCCAATCAATAACCGAGTCAATGCAGGGGAATTCAGAAATATTAACACAGTGACATGTTCCATTAGGCTTTGTGCTGTGGCAGACTGTCACACTGCTGCACATATGCTGCGTTTTTTACTCTACACTATGTGAACACAGAACAGATGTCAATACAACAAACAGGGCTTGGTGTCACCAGGTCTTTATCAGACAGATCTTTTCACTTCTAACTGTGGCTGCAAACACAAACAAAAACTCAGTTGCAGATTTTTGTTTGTCTGTAATGAGTAAGAGCTTAATAGAGCAGCCTGAAGTGGCCCGTGATCTGTAGTGACTAAGTGTGTGGTGAGAGTTATCGCCGTGCACTTACATACCAGAGAGACACACACAAGGTCAACAGCAGTAATTATTCTGTGGGAAGCGTGTTGGTCTTCAGTGGGTTATTTCATTTCCTATCATTAGCCACAGCGATTAAGCAGGGGAACAATGATACTATGATAGCATCAGCGAGCAGCACACGGCCCCAGGCTCTTCTCTATATTCTTCGATATTATCTAAATGTCGCTTTGCATGGGTTAACCCTCCTGTTGTGTTCAGGTAGCTTGAATCTTAAAGCCGTAATGAGCAAATGATCATGATGGTTAGATGAAATCTCATCATTAGCATCCTTCCCCCCCGGATGCTTTTTTAAATATAAGAGATGATGTTAATGTTATTTTAATGCAGCTGTGAAACTCAAAGCTAAAATTTGCAGTGTTGAAAAATTAGGAGCTCTTTTGTCATTTGGAATCTAAAAAAGACTTCCCTTAACAGTATCACCTCCCAATCACTGACACAACATTGACTTTTGATCACCTTTTAAAGATGATATGGCAAACGTGTTCACAAACAGTTACCTATTCATCCGCTTTGACCGTTTGAGAACTGCACATCAATGCTGCAAACACTGAGTCCACCTCTCCTCATCCTGCACTCTGTCTGCTCTGAACATGGTCCGTCCATTAAGTGCAACAGCTTGATCAGAGATGTTTATCTGTAAGGATGTGGGCACAACAGTCTCTGATATCTTGTTGCTTTGGTCCCATTTGTCCATTTTATCTTACTGCAACCAGACATTACTGTATGTGTCAGATTTGTACATTGGGGAGACAAAACAACCTCTCCATAAACGAATGGCACAACACAGAAGGGCCAACTACTCAGGTCAAGACTCTGCTGTCCACTTACATCTGAAGGAGAAAAGGACAACAATGTAAACATCTTGGCCAGAGAAGACACATGGTTACAAAGAGGAGTAAAGGAATCCATCTATGTCAAACTGGAATGACCGTCTTTTGAAGGTGGCCTATGACATTACTAATCAACCACCTACAATGCGCACGTGAAACCAGGAATAGTCGATTGAGGTTTTATTGACCTCCTTTTACCTTTTATTGACTCGGCAGGAACAGAGCAAGGTGAGCAAAAATACAGAAATGTCTCTCGAAAAGGTCTCTGATGGATCCGCAGATATGGCAGGAAGAATATTTGCTGGGTGCGCAGAGCACTTAGTCCAAACACACTTGCAGTCCGGAATAACAAGGGTTACAATATCAGGCAGAGGCAGGCAGACAACAAACTCATGAAGGCAGAGAGTTTATGCTGAGCAGCCGCAGGCAAAACAGCATCCAAAGGAGCAGCGGAAACTCTCAAAGCCGGGGACAGAACGCAGGTGAGTTTACCGGGGATCAGACGAGATGAGCTGGTTGGAGGCAGGCAGGGCTGGCAGCAGGAAATCAGTCCGGAGAGAAGCGCTCACGCGAGTCTTGCTTGAAATGACGATGAACAATTTGGCAATGAGTGTCTGTGAGGCTGGAGTATATATACCAGGTTGATTGGTGATGATGAGCAGCTGAGAGAACAGGTGAGCTGAGTTGGCTGATTAGGTGAGAATGGCTGGTGACAGGGCAGGCAGAAATGAGCAGGTGACCAGCTATGCCAAGCTGTGACAATTAGCCAGGAGCAGCCATAAATCCAAGCTGGATTAGGTTGACTCCTCTCCCCACTCTTGTCTTTCCTGGTGTGGTCCCGCTGATCAGGTTGGATGGTTAAAAGATGCCGTGGGCAGTGGTCGTCTCAAAGTCCAGCGCTCTTCATCCAGAACCTGCACTTTCTTTGCCAATGCTGATGACTTCATTTGTGCCACAGGCAACATGTGTTTCAGCAACTAAGCCAGAAAATAGCAGTTAAAAAAAACAAATGCAAATTTGAAGGAGCCAGCGGCCACTGCGGTTGCCATAGGAGAAGCACAGAGCAATGTTAGCATTCATCTGGGGTCTTTTTTCTGGTCACCGGATAAATAAAAGAACAATATTCACTCTTCCCTTAGCTCTGTTTTGGCCTCATAAAATTCCAAATGTCTGGCTCTTTAGTTGCTTAGTGCTCCTGCTAGACATTAACTCCAGCTAGTCAGCTTACTTGTCTGTTGTCTGGCGTCGAGCTGGTGGTGTACAGTTGTTTCATCAGACTTTTGTGGTTACAAACAGCTGCCTGCTGCTGGTGGAAATGAGGTTGATATGAGCAGTGAGAGCAAACAGTTAAATTGCTGTAAACCAAAACACTGAGCTGAAAGACGCTTAAACAGGTTAAACGGTTAAATCACAACAAAGACACAGTTTGTAATTTCTGCCACTCAGTCAAAACAAAACACAAGAGGTAAGTAGTGTGGGATCATGGGAGTTGTTGTCTTCAGTGCTAATAAAAACACGATTTATAGTGAAAATCTATCTGCGACTCCCTTCCGCTCTGTCTGATGTAACATCTGGTGTATTCCTGGAAGTCATTGGGACAGGCGACCTAATTAAATGTACCATCACCTTGAATAAAATTACAGATTTCTCTTACAACCTGAATGCTGCCATTTACAACTTGGCATAAAGTTGGACTCAATTTATCGGATAAATAGAGAATTTCTCTTTAAAACAAACATCCTTTCAACACTTTCATTAACTATATTACAGACTGATCTTTTGATCGGTCATGATAGTTCAGAAGATACTGTGCCTCTATAAACACCTCTAGCGCACAGAAAATGATGTGCTTTATATGTCGAGTTTGACTGGAACAAACTGCAGAACTATAAGGCACCGGTTGCCATGGCTAAACAGAACAAAACAGAAAAGAATCTATGCAAATAGCCTTCCTGATACTGAGTGACCAGACTGACAGATGATGTGTGGGGTCGTTAAAACACTTTGCACCAAAGATGGAGACATAATAAAGAAAGAGGATCTCACACATTAACTTTAATTGAGATTTATTTGTCAGAGCAGCACCCATATGCCTTAAAATCTAACAGTGCTCTTACAATCATCCCTTCTAAATGATCAAGTCGGCTCTTAATGGAGCATTACAGGCCCGTGGCATCCTAGATTAAGGGATGAGCTGCCATAGAGGAGGGTCTGAGGAGCACATTAAAGGACTGAACTCCACTTTCACACGCAAAGTGGAGAGATGCACATGTTGGCTCAGTGGACTGTATGATCACATGTGAAATTCATTTCTCACTGTTGAAGAAACATTATCACATATAGTGGCAAGTGACAACACGTGGTGAAAAAAAAAAAGTGTGAACATTCAGAACTTGCAGAATGAAACCAACACTGTCAGGTACTTTGTGTGAGGTGGGTGTGTGTGTGTGTAGTGGAAGAAAGTAATGTCCAAAGAAATACAACGGAAAAGAAGATGGAAAAGGCAGAAGCTGAACTAGTTATGTTCTTAGTCGTACGAGCCATTAGGCGCTGTGACGGCGGATAAAAGATGGTGCTGAAAGCCACGAGAGGAAGAGGCTGTGGAGAGGATTTACCTACCCAGTCTAGACAACTGATCTGTGGGGATGAAAAAGACTGCTGTTAGCCAAATCCTCCATCACCCTTTGTACCGTACCTGCGCTGCCTCATCAACCTTGGAAAAAGCAAGAAAAGGGCACAATTTTCATTCCAGGGGTGAGACGTACAAACAACTCAAGTTTCAGCCCTTTTATATCTGTGCAAAGTTTGATTTCTGGCAAGGAAATTGAAAAACAAAGTCTGTTTACCGGAGAATTTGCTACATCTCCTCGACTCTCAGATAAATCCCCCAGGAAAATGTAAGAAATATGGAAAAAGCCAATTGCAAAGGCAGAAAAAAGCGTGACCTGGGGACAAATATGGATTGCAGTATCCACCACTAGGGTTTCCTTAAGTGGCAGGGCACCCTCGTGGTTCGAAAGTTCATCCTGTAACAGAGAGGTGACAGGAAGGTCACAGGTTCGATCTCCACGAATGTCAATACCCATCAAAAGCTGAGTTGTTCACTCACAGTGAGCATGTGGCTTACTGTAAAATGTCCCATGAAGGTAAATATGACAACACTTTATTTGTAATGCTATATATTCATTTCAGGGGAAGGAAAATCATTACCCATAATTCATTATTCAGCAGCACTTAAGCAAGACAAATTCATGTGTTTAAGTGTCTCAAGTTACAGAGCATCCAATACGAATATAGATTGTTTCAATGTGTTGTTTTCAATCATGTGTATCACTGGTTTTTTTCCTTTCCTACAGTAAATCCCAACACATCCTCATACCTAAACAACTGAATGGTCATTTGTCAGTGTCTCCAAAAACTACATATCTTACCATTTCGACATACACACATCGTACAGTCACAGTTCTGTTATGTACATGTTGTACTTCACTACGTTAATAAGCTGAAATAATTTACCGTCCTTGTTCAATCCGTCAACCATCCCCAATCACCTCCCCATAAGAAGTTGTTGCTCTTACTCACTACTTCCTCCACAGCTGTGATAGCTACTACAGCTGCTAGATGTCGGCAACTAACAACAACGTAAATATGGGTCAAAATGACCTGCTTGATTTTTTTCGACGTACAGTATATGGGCACTTTTCTGAGGAGGACAGGCTCCTAAATCCATGAGTCACCATAAACAAGTGCTTGCATTTTTTTATGTCTACTTGTACAACAAAGTTTATAACCCAAAAGAACTTGCAAAAAATGAAATACAGTAGAGGGAGCCAGCCTGTTTCAAACCTCGAAAGGGCATTAACTGATTTAGAAAGAAGTGAGAATGAATGAAAACAGTACAGTAAGAAAAGTTCCAAAGTGGACCAAAAGACTGAGCTGAAAAACAGTAAAGTACTCCATGAGAGCTGAGAATAACTGCAGAGTCATCACCACAGGCAAGACTTTTCACAATACAGGTCGTCGTTTGATTCATTCACAGTCAGATTCAGTGACAGAGGGCCCGAGGCAAAATCAGGCGTGGGGCCCCCATCAGGAAGTTGTGATTGTACAGTTGATTTCTGCATGACTGTGAATATTTTGTCCAATCATCAACTTTGCTGTGAATGCTTTAGTGTTAGGAAGAAAAGGGGGTCAGTGCTTCAGCATCTAACAGGTTAGCTGCTGTGGCAGGAAAGCGAAAGGTAGGTCAGGCCCTGCGGCTGGTTTCAGAGGGAGCAATGTTAAGCAGCACAGGCTTTACGTTCCCTTATGTTTGTTTTCCTTTTGTTTAGTTTGGGCTGCTGTATAGATCGACGCATTACCTTCGAGGATTAAACACCAGAAATTCAGCATCATGTAGCGAGTGAGTGATTGCAGTGGATCATGTAGTGATGGAACAGTCCATTAATCTGTTGTAAGAGGGGAGAGAGAAAGGAGGCGGCACAATTGAAATAGAAATAAAAAAGAGCACTTTGTAAGTTAGAAATGTAACATAAATGTATATCTTTAATAACTACATCATCTTAACAAATATATAGGTTTTAGGAGGAGCAAAGTCTTTCCTTGGTTCCTTTGTAAATATCCATCCATTCATCCACCCATTATCTGAAACCACTTATCCTTTTCAGGGTCATTGGGGGGCTGGCGTGGTACACCCTGGATATGTTGCCAGTTCATCACAGGGCTGACATATAGGGACAAACAACCATCCACGCTCACAATCACACCTACGGACAATTCAGAGTATCTGATTGACCTAACATTTGCATGTCCACCCAGGTGTTGTCTTTCGATCACAGCTGATCGGAACTGGAGCCGGGGAATTACTGCCGATTGGACCCATTCACACTTTTTTGAAATGCATAATTTAAAGCTGTAAGATTTAGTTTTTCATTTGCATTGCCAGCACTAGTGCCTTCAAATCTGTAGGCTAGCCTTTTTTTACCCAGGTGTTGTTCTTAGCCACAATTGTATCATCATCTTAACAACTGATACGAAGACTGTTACTGTCATTGTGTCTGTGAATAAGGAGTATTGCTGTAAATCAACCTGTCATGGCTGACTGTAAGAGCCTTTCTGAACGCGAATGACTTGAATGAACATTATTTATTTGGTGTAAACAAACATTTTTACATCTTCAAATGGACGTGTGTGCAGAGGCTTCTCTTTGTGTGCACACAGAGCAGACTAAACCGATGGAGTTTCATCCATCTGGCCTCGGGAATTGTAATGTCAAACACGAGGGGGTGTTCTGAACATGAGATCAAACAGTTTTACAGTCGTAGACAGTGAAAAGAAAGGAGAACAATTTATAGAATAAGCATTGAAAATGAAACGCCCTCGAGCGCTGTTAATAGAAGGGAATATCACAGAGTGCACAGAAGGAGTTCCATGTCTTTTCTCAAGGAATGAATACGTTTCATGTCCAGAGGCAAACACAGATGGCCAGCAAGAGCTTCCTTATGGAAAAACCTGCCCAAAGTAAGTACATTCATGAAGTCAAAGAAAGGACACTGGAATAGGCTGCAAAATACCAAATGAAATTGTTGAACATATCAAGCGTAGATTCCAGACAGAGTAATATTTAAGCATTGATAATCAGCCAATTAATTAAATGATTTAACCCAAGTCACTTCTCGTAAAAAAGAGGGTTCTTCTATCACTGCCACAGCAAACCTCCATTAGCTCTTGTTAACAACGGAGGGAAAAGAAAAGATGGAAGTGCTGGGGGGAAAAGAGGGTAATTGGCTAGGACTCTCCCAACCAGCAAGCAGCCCGTGTGTGATTGTGCAGCGGTCTGCTGGTACCGGGGAAACATCCTTGTCAGCACAGGGATGAGTGCAGCGTATTACACAGGGAGCAGCGCTGAGTGGCAGGTACAAAGGTGGAGATTCTGAGGAATGATAATTATCTTTGAAAGTGGGAATACCTGAAACAAGCGCGAGAGCCCCAGGGTAATAGGAGGTTGCTTGACAGTTTGGATACAGCTTTCTGTCACTGAATGGAGCGAGGAATCACAGCGATGAATTCCTTTTACACCTGTAAGAGGATCTGAACCTGAAAATGACACCCACAGAGTGGTTTAGTATCGAAATGTATCCTCATGTGTAAAGTCATGTCGACTTTATGTGTAAAAAGTGTTCACATTCAGTGGCGATCATTGTGACAAGCGCTAGTATTTCTGGTGCTCCAGGATGATTAAAGTTGAACTGAAATTAAAATTCAACTTTCCTGATATATTTGGTATGACTCACCTATGAGGTGAGGAGAATAACAATTCAGTCAGACTTAAAATGTCAAATGAATCAGTGTGGAGTGAATAATAGTGCTGAAAATAAATGATCACATCTGATTTATTAGCTAAATGATGACAATATTTACAAATGAGGGTGTCAAAAAAACTAAATAAAAAAGGATTTCAAATAAGGGGACTATAATAGAGATGAAACGAGCTCAAAGACATTTAAATATTGGAATTAAAAATTCAGTCTTAAGCTTGAAAACAGCACATGACGATGGCAACACGAGATCCACTCAATGGCTGTCTCCAAAGCCAAAAAAAGATTGTTTAACTCAACTTTTAGGCCAACATGGACGAGAAGTCCTCTGTGATTTAAATTTGAACATCCTCAGCCTTTTTCAGAGACATAGAAGAAGCTATGGAGGGTCAAAAACAGACAAGTTGAAATGAATAACGTGCAAAGACGCCTGTCTAGCAATTAGTGTAAAGGATGACAGTTAATTAAGTTCATACAGCCTGTAGGTCTTTCTGACAGTGGTCCCAGTTACTTACCGTACACTGATTCTAACGTAAGTTAGTTAGTTGGTAAGTAGGTTTTATAATTACAAAAAAGTGAATTACGTATACTTAAAAAAATCATCCAGCTGAGATACACTTGACTTTTGAACGTACTTTTAATGTAAAGTACCACACTTCAATGTACAAAAGCTAAAAATAGCTGTTTGATTGGTTAATGTTTTATAAGTAGCGTACTCAATATGAATATATTGAAACTACCCCTCAAATTAACACAGTAATTACTCCAATATTATTTAATGATAATATTCTGCTATTTTCCAACAAGCGTTTGATAAATAACTGGTCGTTTCTTTAATACATTTCAACTCCAGCTGGTTTCTGCTTAACTTCCCCTCAACAGGCCACTTAATTGAAATGAATTGTTGCAGCTTAATTTCCAACTAGTTTCTGTCCAGTTCTGCAGGTCAGTAAACTGAAGTACATTTTTGTTCCATTTACAAAGTGCAGGTACTTGAATGATATGTAAACATTTTTCTGTTATCAATTGATTGACATTTGACATTTTATTGTCTTTTGTCGATTTTCTTTAAATTTGATCAACTTTGTGCTGCATGTGGATGGAAACCTGTCAGGTGATTGAAGTAGAATAATGAACCTCAACCTAAGTTTAATCTCTCTCTACTTCCTCTGTATCAGCTGACTATTGACTATAGGCCTTTATTCATTCAGTTAATCAAACCAGATTTCACCATGGTTTTATTACAAGTCATGTTGCTGTCTGGTTCCCCCTCTGCTGTTGGAAGCTATAGTTTCAGTGTAAAGTCCACCCATGTTCAGTGCCCTGGTTGAGCTCATCAAAGTCCATTCTTCATCTCATGCACATCTTCAGCCCATCACCACCACAAGTGTCTCAGCTCCAGCAGGGGGTTTCCTAATCAAGGCATCAATGCCCCTCTGAAAATATACTGACATCACAATGTGGCCTATCGCCCAAAGAAGACTCATATTTATCATCTTGATTGTGCACCCTGCCACCTTCTAGCTTCAAACAGTGTTCTGGGGACCTTATTGTCCTCTGAGAACAGCTTGTTAATCAGTTATGGAAAAAAAAATATTTCTGAGTTTGTATTACTGCCTCATTAATATTGATAATATTGAAATTCTAAGTTTGAATTTCTTCTCCAAAACTACAAACTGCCCCTTTAAAGTTGGAGTGCTTGTGTGTTTTTTTTCTCCCAGAGCTAACCAGGTTCTAGTTTATGTGAAGCCGTGAAGATAAAAATGATAGTCAAGGGGTTGTAATAGCGGAGAAGTGAAGAGAAGGTTTTCTTCTCACATTTTTGCCTGACTTCAGCCACTGCGTTTCTCACCACCCCTTTCCACGTGCCAAAAAACATGAAATCTCCTTCATATGAGGTGTTAGCATGATGAATATGAAAAAAATATGATCAGTAAAATAAACTGTTAATTTTAACAGAGGAGATGCTAATTGTAGGAATATATCACCTCTGGTTTGCTTTGCTGCAACCTGTACAGTGGCTGCACCGAAGCGCAAGTAAAGGAAATAAAAGCAAAGGCACAAAGACTAGATTTTTAGATATCTGAAAAGTGCTGGAAGTAAAGTAAGAAAAGTAAATAAGTTAAGTTTCTGTCAAAAATGTCTTTGAAGCGTGCTACCACCAGCTGTGTGTTCTTAGACCACCATGATATCTAAAGCTCGTGGCACCAAATAAGATTTAAAAGCTCTGTGTTTACTGCTTCCACGATTCTGTCTCCATCTTTCAGTCTCTCACACGGCGCAACCAACTTAACAAACAACGTCTTTGTAAATTAAATCAGAGGACATATCCTTCTCGGCGCTTTGAGAGCTTCTGAGCTCCTCCAGCGGCTGTCAAGAGGCCTGTCTGGCTATTAGGGGCTGGACGAGCGGTTTCTGCTCTCCATTAGAACTGTCAGCTCCACTGAATGACTCTCTTTAATCACTTCAAATATCATTTCACACAAGGAATTT
This sequence comes from Pagrus pagrus, assembly GCF_965226575.1. Taxonomy (NCBI): domain Eukaryota; kingdom Metazoa; phylum Chordata; class Actinopteri; order Spariformes; family Sparidae; genus Pagrus; species Pagrus pagrus. Next base: position 22,393,992 of record NC_140201.1, on the reverse strand, counting down.
CAATCCCCTCCAGAGCAACGGAGAAGACAAAGGCACATCAAGTGAGGGCCCCTGCGAGAGCGGTTCGCAGGCTGGCAGCTGGGAGCGTCACACGCAAGGAATTGTGGCTTTTCAGAGAGAGGACGCGCAAGATTGTTTTGGTGTGAAACAGCTAAATGGGAAGAGATGAAAGAATCAGGATTTATTACCGTAAAATCACATTGAATTTGACTGCTCCTATCAGCACAGCGTCGAGTATCCCTCCTTTGATTCATGATGTGCTCTTGTATCTGCAACACATCCTTTGAGCCATGATTTTGATATGACCAAGCGATCCCTCGTGATGGATCAGATCAAAGACTCAATTTTCTGCTTGTCTGATATTTCAATGTCAAAACTATTTGCAGGGAAGGTTTATTTCAACGTTCTTGCAGGCTGACCACCCGCTGGAATAACCATGTGCCTGCACTGATGTTTGCAGCGGAGGGCTGGTTTCTGTAAATCTCTTCTTCCTTGGATTTATATATTACTCCATCCTGTATTTACACACTTCCACCAAAGTGAATTCCACTCCCACAAACCCCAGTGTTACATGTTCTGCTTGCGATTGCTCCATTATTGACCCATAACCCTCACCCAGGGCAACAGTCGAGATGTTGAGGAACTCGCTGATGCAGTAGCTTTTCTCCAGGGGCTATCAGTTCCAACATACACTCTTATTTATACAGCAGCAGGCTGGAGAACTTGCACTGGTCTGTTTTGAATCAGAGGGGTCAAAGGAGAGTTTTATGTGCAGAGAAGCGAGGAAGTTATTGTTGGCTGGAGTGTAGGTTGGAATATGCATTTTTCTTTTTCAAACGGACAGTGCTTTAAAGCGCTAAACTCTTTGACTTGCTAGGGGCCACTGGGTTAACTTTTATTTCATATTCTAAGTGCTGTATCATAGGCAGCTGGACTTGTTTCAGTTCCTCGAAGACGTTTCACCTCTCATCCAAGAGGCTTCTTCGGTTCTAACTAACTAGAGGGGAATTGCAGGCTTTTAAACTCTGTGTGGGAGTGTCCTTATGGAGTCATGGACATGTGTGAGTTGTTAGGGCTACTCTGCCCTCTTGAATGAGAGGTGAAACATCTTCAAGAAACTGAAACAAGTCCAGTTGCCTACGATACAGCACTTAGAATTACCATGACCTGGATGATCTTTTATTTCATATGTTAAGGCTCTATCAGTGGAAGATTGTTTTTCCTTTTACATTTTCAAAAGTGAGCCAAGAACTAGCTTCTGCCAGCGTGAGGGCATTGAGCTCAGAATTAATGAAAGCCTATGTAAAAAAAATTCTAAATTACAGAATTATAGTGAATGTTAAAATGTAGCATTACAATTGCACAAGCAGAGTCATCAACAGTGTTGGGCAAACTACACGATCAAAATAACTAAATTAAACTGCAAAAATGATAATGTACATTACCCTTTCCATCACTTTAGTTTCTCAGCACAGCTCTGCCAAAGGTTTCTTACAACAACTTGAAATCCTCCACATCCAAATACCTCATAAACTGGCAAGACACATGTTTTTTGCTTAAATGTACCATTATGAAGTAAATGTAGTTGCAATGTAATTGCTGTAGAATAATGACACATCAGTCTTTCACTTCGATTCTCCATAGCTTTCAATTTGCAATTTTGCTTCCCACTGGGCACGGCATCTTCCAGGAAAATGAAGGTTAATTGTCACCATTTCTATCTGCTTTTTAGTCGCCATCATAGAATAAATGAAAACTGCATGTTCAACCAGTTAGTTGTTAGTTTTCACTTTAACCTGTGTAGAAAAATAAAAATAAATATTGTAGTTTAACAAGCAGCTAGCTAACATTTTCAAGGTTTTTACTTACAATCAACAGCTAGCTTAATGCTAGGTCCGGTGACTGCATGCAGTGCTCCCATCCTCACAAAGCAGCTGTTGAGTTCACCGTCCAACTGTGCACAAAAACCTGGTGATTACTGAATGTAGGATTACCAGTGGCTAATGTTAGCAAGTCAGCTAAGGCATTATGTTAAAGCTGCTGTAAGTATTGTTGTCTGCATGTTCCCCAAGCAGACAGGATCACCTCTTTAAACAGTTCTCTCTCCTGATTGGATAAAGGGGGCAGGGATAGCATAGCATCTTGTCTCTTTTACTGCATGAGTGGGCAGGAGAGACATGGGTTACTGACCAAACACTAGAACAGTGATTACTATTGGAATACAGAGCTATCTAACACTTATTTTAATAATAATACATTGCTTACAGCAGCTTTATTATGACTACCTGGGTTTATGTCGCATTTCTAAACCCCTGCACCAAGCTAACGCATCGCAGACCATGTCTCTTGACTGACTGCAAGAGACCCTGAACTGATATTAACTCTTCATCAGAATTCTGCTGAGAAGAGTCAAAGTCATTTGTAACTGTAATATCTTAGCATAGCTAAATATCAGATTGCAATCCCTGTCATTAGTGGTTAACGTAAAAGTTCAGCATGTCTAATATCAGAACCACTGAATGGGTCTATAACTTTTTGTGCCAAGCGTACATTATGTGACGTACATCCGTGTTATGACTTGACAGTAAGTTTAAAGAACTCACCATTGACTTCTAGTTTCACACTGGACATGAACAGTGGTCTTCTGAACGAAAGTCCTGTGCTTCTGTAACCTAACCGTCCACCCATCCACCCCCTATACAGACTTTTTTTTCTCTTTACACTACTTCTCTTCTCTTCCTCCTTTGCAGCTGTGGCCACTGGATGTCACCTCCTAACAAGAAACATAAATACTGTATGTGTGTGATAAGCAGCTTCCATAGATAACCTATATGGTTGTTTTGGTGATGATGGCACGCTGTAAAAGTTAAATCAGATAATTATAATGCACCCTGGTCATAATGACACTGAATAATGTCAGTAAAACAGCAATAACTACCTTAAGTTTGTTAATATGAGCTAACAGCCACTACAATGCATTGGTCATACCAGACCAAGTACATTTAAATATCTGGCAACAAAACCTTTAAGTGTTTAATTTATCTTCCTTCTTTCAAATGTTACTTTGTCGTGCTTTGATTGAGAGCTACTGCACTTAACCAAGTGATACATTTTATTACGTCTGACTGACAGTTAACTGTCATTGGCAGTCTGGGTTTATCCTGTCCTGATTGTGAACCGGAGGTCGCAATATCTATTACCTCTGTCCTCTTCAACCTTTGAGAAATGATGGCCCATGTTTCTGTGTGAAAGGACATGGCTCCAGCATCAGGCGGCACATCCCTCTCTGTCTCTGCAGGGCCTGCCGGGACCTCTTAGGTGACAGCGTCACTCGAGCTGAGGTTGAGGGCTTCCTCCAGCCGGCTGCTTGGCTGCCTGCCTGCCCCTCTTCCTCCAAGCTCAATGGACATTGATCCCCGGCAGCGACACTGTGTCCCAGGGAGGGGTAAGCAGATACACCTCGTTGCCTCCAACAATCATTCTGCCCCTGTAGGGACAGGTCGTGGTAAATTAATAGTGTGCTTGCAGCGACTAGATATTGTTAATGTATTTGCTATTGATGGAGTGAGATAACATGAGTAGCTTCAGCCTTACTTAACACAAAACATAAATCCTCCAAGGCCATTGAGGAAGAGCAGTATGGGCAGTGAGTTATTCTGAGCTTTTAGCGAAGCACACCACTGACACATGAATTTATTTTTTGTGTATAATACCGCATGCAGTGTCAGAACAAGTTTAGCTCATTGATCTCTATATGATTTCCATCATAAAACTAATGTCAAGTGTTAAATAAATACATTCCTATTTTAGAAGACGTGATTTGCTCTCTTGACAATTGAACGGCAAAGTGGCAAACACTGGTGAAGAGGAGTGTGGAGGGCAGGAAGCACAGAGAGCTGAGATAATAACCCACTAGACCTCGTAATTCTCTACTCGAATTCACGACAGTCTTCTTTTTACTGAATGGATAAAGTTTCCTTGAAGATAAAACCTTCACTGTATGACTGACTGCTTCATGCATTGTCCACACCAGGAAAGGTGATGATCCGTCTACACCTGACACATTTTCATATTGCTGGTAAAAATATCACCTCGTCATCCTGTTCCTGAAAGGTGCACTTTACCTAAAACGTGGGGCATAATCCACTTGATCCTTCATAAGAGCTGTCACAGTGCTACATATACATTCTCTAAGCCCACTTTGAACTTTTGGATTTGACCGGCTTTGGTGTGCTGCTACATGACATTTAAGACGGATCTACTTTAAACTTTCTTTCAGATGAAGGAAAATGAGACCTCCTGGTCGGTCCATCACAAATTTGCTCCACAGCTGCCTGCGTTCCCATGATGAGGCATACCTCGTGCTTTTTACCCTGTCTTCGATATTTCGTCACACAGGTCGCAGTTGAACATGTAAAGGAACAGTCCACGGCAGCAAGCATGCACTACAGGAGCTGGAATAACACGCATGCGAGTCAAGTCCATAGACCGTATAAAACATGGACATGTCTCTGACATCATCTATAGCTTTCTGATGACGCTCAGTGCGGTGAGTCAAGATGTCGCCTGACTTGAACTCCTGGCTGATCCAAAAAAATGAGTAAAAAGTTGGTGCATGGGTAAACCTGGGGGGAATGAAGCCAAGTTACTTAAAAATCCCCAACTAGCTTGAAGCTACCAAGGTAGCCAGGGCTACCAAGCTAAACTAATTCTGGGGTCAGAGAAAAAGTCTCGAGTTTCTTGTCTGATGGCGGGTTTGTTCCTCCAAAACAGCCAGAATAACTTATTGTACATTGACTGTAAGCTAGCAAGTGATGAAAGCACTAAGGGTGTGTGTGTCTGTGAGTTTGTGTTCAATATACCCTCTGACTATCCTCTCTAAGTCAGCACTCACCAGGCACTCCAGTTCTTTTTGTTATCCTTCAGTGTCTTCTCTTTTGACCCTTCCCTCACTTTACATTCATGAAGTAGAGTACATTTCTTTTTAACATGGATTTCTGCACGTCCGTGGCTGAATTCTGCAAAAGGTTGAAAAGCGAGAGTGAAGATATATCAACTTTTCAATCCCTGAGGTTCAGTAATTAAACTCTGTGCTCTCCTCTGAACTGTAAATGGCTCTGACTCAGGGCAGAATCCGATGACTATGGGTGTTTATTCCTCCAGAAGCTGCAGGGTCTGCCGATGGCTCACCAGCTCACAGCTCGCCTTGACATAATTTAAACACGTGAGAGATTTACCTGCTTTTGTAGTCAGCCTCAAGCGGCCATTTGAGAAACTGTAGCTTTTGACACCTGAGCATTGACTTTATTCTCCTGCCCCCAAGACTGACGCTTGGTCAAGTCGAACATAGGCTACAGTACTGAATGATGCATCAGGGCTTGTAGCTGGAATTATCATCCTCCTGCAATTATCGCCCCTCAGCTCTGCAGAGCATTTTAGCTTTTCTTGTTGTTTTTGTTTCTCTTCCCCCGACGAACTGTTTTGGTTTCATGGCCCTATCCTATTTTCTCACTCTCATCTGCTTTGTTTCCAGACATAGCAGGCAGCTGTTTTCAGTGAAAAAGCTGTGATAAACTCACTGTACATACCCACCCATCAACACACAGCAGACAGACAAAATTAGCAGCTACCTCCTGAAGACAGTGGAGCATTTAGCAGCCTAAGATATTTCCCTCAGGAGTTGTTGAAGAGAAGCTGGGGGGTTCAAATGCTTCCATCTCCATCACTGGCATTTATCTTACACAAAACTTAAATAGGCTGAGCTCTGTCAGCGTCTCTCAGACTCAGAGTGCATGCCTGTGCTATTTCCAGGAAGCTGTGCACAGCCAACTTGAAAAAGACACAGCAGAGAGAGATTCACTTTTTCCCAGCACCACCAGCAACCCTCTGCGCTTCAATGAACACCTACATGAAGCCTCTGTGCACTATTACGTCTGCTGGGTCACAGGGTCTGTGAGCGATTTTCTCTGGTTATATTGGGAGTGAATACATACTGTAGCTCCACGTTCCCTGAATAACACCCACCCCATCCATCCCTCCCCACCCAGCCCCCGAGTAACCCACTTTCTTTGAAGGAGAGTGAAGGGGACCCGAAGCTAAGGGAATGAACATCAAGGCTGGTATGTATGTTAACCAATCAAATTTAATGGCTGGAACCAGCCATTGTATAAAAAGCTCCCATAGTCCTTAGAGTGTGATTATAGAACCCCATAGAGTCCCTAAAAACGTTGCGTTCATGCCGTGTTCACACCATGGCCTGAAAAATGTCGTAATGGTCAGCACTGCAGGATGGCAACAGACCATTGTGCAGTACTACAAAATGTAAATGTTGTGTTGTCGCCAACTTTGACTTTAGTGTTAACATAGAGACATTTCCAATATATGTGAAGTGGTTTCACAGCTACATTAAACACTGTTGTGTGACTGCTGATTTCCAGGCAGCACAGTGCCGCAGTCGACAGCGTCCTCTCACAGCAGGAATGTTTTGGCTTGTCACGTGTCTGCGTTGGCGCTCTAGTTTCCTCCGAAACTCTAAAAACATACACATCAGCGAAATTGGACACTTTGAATTGACCATCCATTGTCCAAGTGTGTGACAGACTGGTGGATTGTCCATGATGTCATCTACCTTTTGCCCAGTGCATGCTGGAATAAGCTACCGCCCCCCCACCACACTGAACAGCATGGAGAGGTGGTTGAATAGTCTAACTGTAAAAACATGGGAAACACTGGAGGAATTGAAGTAACGCACAAATAAGAATCTCTTGAACATTATTTTTTTACTGCCTTTTTCAGAGAACAAGACAAGAGAAGAGAACAGAAGAGAAGCATGTTACAATCAAAACATAGTGTTGCCAAGCTCTAAGATATTTTCAGCATCATCAGGCTTCCTACTGCAGCTCAACAAAGCAAAATGTATCCTTAGTGTTGTATTCTACTTGATCATTTAAACCTACAGGTATCTGACTGGACATCAACTGGAAGCCAAGAAGAGCAAATGTGCAATCTTACTGAGGAAACAAACATTACAGCCTGGGACTTATGAAAGCCAGGAATCGTGAGCTGGCTTTAATTATTCTTGGGCCTGAATTATTACAACAGATTCCTCCCAAACCTCTCAGCGGTCTCTGGCCGTGTCACAATATGCCTGATGGAAATGCAGAACCATTTGTTTTGTAAATCAGGATCTGAAAATGCTGCGATCGGTTTCCAAACAGAAAACACTGTGCAGAAACCCCCTCTGTGTTTACTAGTGGAAGGGCCTTTTGACAGTGTTGTCTGCATGTGGGGACACTCAGACCATAATGCATTGGGGTGGGCACTGGTAGAAGTGTTCTAACTGTTAGTCAGACAACACTATCTATGAGAGAAAGTGAGGGGACTTTTACTTTCAGAACCAGAAGTTCTTAAAATAGTTATTTAAGGGGTAATGCCACCATTTTTACACATTTAAGTGTGTTTACAGGTCGTGGGGAGTACTAATGCATATATGAAAAAAGTAGTATAAAGCCTTTTGTGGCAACAGGGGAAGCTGCATGTTATCTGATAAATTACCTCCAGTGATTTCACTCAGTGGCTAAGTTTCATGTTCGTGTGTAATGTGATGCCAGGTTTTGAAAAGCAGTACACTAGTCTAGTGTTACACTCCTATACACCTGGTGGACTGGTTATGGAGCATTTAAAAACAAATTGTCATAATTGATACAACACCTTTTTTATTCCTCTTCCTTTTCAAAACCTGGTGTCTACATTACCCACAATGCAAGCAAATTAGCACTGAGTGACCTCAGCGGAGGCAACTTATAATTTCTTAATAACTTAATAACTTAAATTTAACTTAATATTTCATGCAGCTTCCTCTGGAGCCACGAAAGGCATTATGCTACTTTTTTAGTACTCCCCAAGACGTGTAAACATACTTTAATGTGTAAAAATGGTGGAGTTACCCTTTAATGATTAAGCTACCAAACCTCAGGCAACTAATTGTTGTATACATGTCATGACAGTTTTTTGAAGACACCACGCTACGACAACATTCTCAAAGCCAGCCAGGTCTCAGTGGTGCCCCAATCTCTAAACTGAGCCAAGCCAGGCCTCACAGTGTAAGAGGGCTCTAATGAGCAGCTGTAAATGTGCTAACTGCCTAAAGGCCTGAAAAGCAAAGTTAGAAGTTCCTGGCACAATTTCACCAACTTCCAACGTGCGTGGGGAGAAGGGAAAAAGTCTGAAGAGGTCAAAACATCAGGTCAAAGGCAACAAGCTGAAACGCGTTTGACGGTAAAGGTCAAAGTCACAGTGGTCATGGTCTAAAAACCATTTTCCTGTAAAAAGAAATCCATTCTTTTCCTTCCTCACACTCCGACTGCTGTTTTACAATACAACACGAGTTGTTCTGTACAATACAAGTGTTGCTAGAGTTTTGACCTCTGCTCACACCAGGAAAAGTTTTAATCAATGCAGCTTTGTAAAAATATGTCCAGAGGCTTGGTGATGTAATGACTAGACTTTCAGAACTAGTAAGTGAAGTGCCTCTGAGTTAAAAGCCAACTCGTTGAAGAAAGTGTTGCTGGGGTTTGGACCAAGCGAACCATTGCTCTTTTGCAGAACAGTCTTTTCTCCAACAGAGGAGGGTAAATAAACTCTCTGACTGGTCGAATGGATTTCAATTCATAAAAAATTTTTAAATGCTGTTTACACTGTTTCAAACGCTGGTGTGACCCGGCCTCGTCGTTGTGGCCTGCGCTGTTCTGGCATCTATCACGCACTTTGTTTAGAACAACAATGCCTGCATAGTGTGTTGTATTATGCATAGGTGTACTTTCTGAGGTGTTGGAAAATAAAATGTCTCTATTGTGTATGTGCATCCACTTAAGTCAGGTGTCAGGTCAACTCAGTGTTACATACATAAAGCACATGCATAGAAAAAAAATCTTACAGTAAATATTTAATAGTGAATATTGTGACCTGTATATAAGGTTAAAAATCACAGAAGTGAGTTATATTATATGAGCAAAAAAAGCAGCTAACAAACTTCACAACCTCTCTGTGCTTGTTCTAAAACCAAACGTTGTAGACCCTATTAATTTTTCATTTATTAGTATATGGGTACACTGTTTGATTGTAACGTCAAAGTAAAATAATACCCAGAACCAAAAACATGTTTGTTTCAGCAACTAGATGGAGCGTGGTGAACTTCAGTTAAAAAGAGCGAGCAGCACCACCACCGCTAAGTGTTCAAGCATGAGTGAGCTGTCAATCATGCACACTTGACCCCTAACATACATTTTTTAAGCCCTTGACAGCCTCCACAGTAAAACCATCAAGACATGCATTTACTGACTCAGAGCCTGTATTGACTTTTGTATACATCAATTCACAAAGGACGACTTTTAAATTCATAAAAGAACATTTTATGATGTAATTGCCCCACATGCTTAGTTACCTCCGCTCAGCAGGTTATGTTTTCACTCCTTGGTTGGTTTGTAAGCACGATTACAAGAAAATTAACAAACTGATTTCCACCAAACTTGGATGGAGGATGGGTATCAGCACAGAATAGACCCCACCAACTTTTTAAAAAACATTTTTGTTTATTTCTGAGGGAATATCATATGGATTTTATTGAAAAAAAGTCAGGTTTATTAAGGTTGCTGGTATCCATGAGTGATTTCAAAAGTGGACCGTTGGGCCTAGGTGGAAGTGTGTGCTCCGCTGAATATCATTCTACACTGTAGATTTTAAAGAGCTGACTTTAGTTTAAAAAGCCAGGAAACCTTTAACCTTAGAATTACCAAGTAAAGTAGACTATTACTGTACATTCAGTTTTTAATTCTGAGGTAATCAGTCTCCTTAAATATTTTAAGTAAAGTCACTCTGTCAGATTTGACAGTGTAGTTTGGTTAGTAAATCATTTGTGCTAATATCAAGGCCCTTTCTGTAATCTGTTCAAATGTATGAATTTCATATCAATAAAATGCATGATTTTTGTGTGTATTCAATTCTGCATTTCCTCAGCATTGTTCTCTCATTTTGTTGTGTGATTAGCCAATTGCTTCTAACTATTAACTATTAAGTTGTGCGAGCTAAAATTATTTAACAACTTAAACTTATTATTCTAGTTTACCTGGTAATTTTGAGGTAATTGGTTTCCTAGAATTTTTCAAGTAAGATCACTTCATCAGATTTTACAGTGTAGACTCAATAGACCTTTTATTCCCTTTAAATATATCTTTCATTTGACAATTCAGTGGAAAATACTTATTACAGCTACAGATATTTTGCTATAACTACCATTAGATTACCACATATCCTAAACATTTTAGTTATTTGTATGATTTTAAAAAGAAATCTGAATGTGAGATATTCATACAAAAGACTGAGATAAAAACAATACAATAAAATCAAATGATATATAAGTTGCACCTCTTACCGGAGACAACACCTGGTTAAATGACTCAATAGCATTAACATGTTAAGGATTTCTGTCTGAGAGCACATGACAACACACCTCTTTAACAGTGCTGTTGCTTATGAATCTGTTCACATCTCACAAAAAGCTCTACAAGGAGAAAATGTTCCAGTCCACTGCACAGAGAAAATCAGTCTCTCTCATAATAGCTCTGGGCAATTTCAGACCACACAGAATGACAAGGGAATCAATTTTCCTGGTTAGGTTATAGATGGATTTTCTTCACCCGCTCTTTTCATAAGAAATAACTGAGATATGTTATATAAATTATTAAGAAATCCTCAGTGGTGTTACATATAGTGGGCTACACACCACTCTCCTTAAACCTAATGAATATTGTTATTAGTGTACTGTACATGTAGAGAGAATTTCAGACATTTGCATTTGCTGATCTTGCTTTACATTTTGGACTAAAAATTGGGCACTTAAAGTAATCTAACAGCACATTCATGTGCACTGAATATTAAATAGTGGATAAATGTCCTGCGATCCATCACAGAAGCTCCCGGTTAACTTGGCTCCATTGAATAATGAAGAGATGGAGCGTTAGATGGATCCAGCCTGACCTCATGTGGAGGAAACTGCACAAGGCAGTATACAAAAACTACAACATAGTCTCTGTAAGGGCTGACGCTTTGCTTATTCTACTGGTAATGTCAGAAAAAGGTAAGCCCTCCATCTCTACCTGCCTGGAAAACTCAGAAAATTGCTCCCTATTCTGAAGCAATGTGCGGTCGATGGTCACAAAGAAACGTGTACAGGTAAAGAGGAGAGTCAAACTGTCCAAACGGATCGCTCTGAGTAGTTGAAGTTATTAATTAGGCTAATAAATGCACTGCTTATCAAGACATGTTAACATAGTTGTCATCAGCTAACGTGAGCAGAGGCACATCAGCTGGTCAGTGCTCAAAGCCACAAGGTGTTTTTCACCCAGGTGACACGTCAGCGATGTTAATGGTTAGTGATTTCCAGCTAGTCACTGACAGACCAGATAACTGATTTGGACCGGGCATTTCCCTCAAGCACTGATTAGTAAACTGGTTTGTCCACTCAAGCAGAGGCCAGCAATCTGGAGAAACATTGTGGAATTACAAGTTAATGCAGAAGTGAATGATCTGTTTAGTGTGTTTCAATTATTTACATGGGATATTGACAAAAGCCAATCGCTCAGAAAACAAAGTGATGCCTTCAAGGCCCCCACCTGGTATTAAAGTAATCTGTATCTGGACACGTTATCTAGATAAGGGGAAATGCATGTTAATGCAAGCTGTAAATGTACCACGATCACATCTGCATCGCCACATCTGGACACAGCTTGGCTTGTTGGGATCTTAGGTTAAACACAATCCATGTGCTTTAACATTGATTTGTGTGAGAGCACACAAATCAGAGAGCAAGCGAGAAGGCTAATGGGACGAACCTAACTGATTTATTAATATTGTTATTGATTTGATGTATTTTGTGTTATGACCGTGCCAAAAGATGTGTTATCCAACAGAACTCTGTGAAAAATAAAAGCAATACAAGTGGGAAATGACTGATGTACTGCAGAAATGTATAATGTCAACAATATTCACAGAGCAGCCTACAGGCCGGTGCTGCAACACACCAGGACAAACTGACACAATAATTTTGTATGCAAAGAAATGAATAACTTCAATAATTAAAGGTGCAATGTGTAAGATGGTTGTTCAAACACAAATGCTGTGTGTCGGTGGGTTGGACTGGCCACCAGCTGTGGTATTTGACTACCTGGGATTGAGACAAAATCATCTGCCTCCAGAATTGTTTGTTGCTCCTTTAAGAACAGTGTTACACAAAGTTTAGAAGGTTGATTTGCCATCACCTAAAATTCATACACAGGTTTTGCTCTGGAGGACAGAGATCTGATCTCAGTGAGGACAACAAGAAGCTTTAAAAATACCAGGTGTAAACGCAAAGGTAAGATCAGATCATTTATTATCCAGGTAGCATATGGTTGCTACCTTAGTGTGTCAGAAAGTCCAAAAGCCCGAAAGCAGTTTGGTTAGCAAACATTTCAGTTTTAGGAAGTGTTACTAGCATATTTTTTATATTTAACATTATAATCAATAATGTATTTATGCAATTTATTATCAAGATTTGTATTGATCAATTTTCTTTCTTATAACTGATTCATCAGCAGGTAGTTTAGGACAGTGAACCAAACTTCAACTTTAAACAATTATATAAAAGAAATAAACATGAATATTGAGGATATGTGAAAAACAAAATACACCTAAAAGTGACAAAGGTTCACAATCAGGACATTAAAATATGAGAAAAAAGGAAAAATTATTTAAAAAGAAAAGTTATAATGTAATGTTAAAGAATAAATAACCTCAATGGAGATTATGAAGACATGTTTAGGCACATTTGTGCAGTCGCTATGGGATATTGAAAGGTAAGAACAGCTATTAATGGCAACCTTTTGCTATTACATACCTGTACATCTTTTTGATGACACTTGAAAAGGCTCTAAACACACTTGTATTAAACAAACTGTCCACCCCATATATCCTTTAAACGGAGAGACTGCTCATCAATTACTTGATTTTTGATGATGATACTCAAAATAAAAGTGGGCTACTAAACAGACCAAAAAAAAGTATATTCTGAAAACAGCTAGTAACATTTTAATATAATGTAATAGAATAAAAAGCCCCACTGGAGCCTATGAATAGACATTTAGGCACATTTGTGCAGTCACTGACTATGAGATATTGAAAAGAAAGAACAGAAGCTATTGATGGCAGCTACATAAATCTTTTTGCTGTCTCTCAAAACGGCTGAGACTCATCTAAATCTAAATCTAATTGTATTAAACAGATTGTAGAGCCAGTATTTGCTTTAAACAGATAGATTGCTCACCAATGACTACAGTTATTTGAAGAATGATTTCTGATGATGATATACAAAATAAAAGCGGGCTACCAAACAGACAATGGTAAAAACAATGGTGAGGTGTAATTAAAAAAACAGCTAGGTCTTTATGCATAGGTTGAATATGATATATGACACACTGATAAAGATTAAATGAAGTTTAAAAATTAGCCACAACTCGACTGGATGGATTAACATGCAGAATGTTAATCCGTCAGTGATGATAATAATCCAGTGTGTTATAGGCGACTCACTTCTTCTTTCAAAATACTTTTAACTTCAACTTTCAACCAAACTTTGACACAAAACTTGCGCCTCAAACTGAGTATTTCTTCACCTCTTGCATTTCTCGCACTGAGCGTCACATGCGGCTGGATGTCAGGTGTAAAATGTAAATGCAATTATTCCGCTCGCGGTAGGCGGGGCTTTGTTGCCATGACAATGACGTCAATGTTGGTGTCGAGTAACCAAAGGTCAAAATAAAGACAAGTGAATGAAAACGGAAGGAAACTTAACAGGCTGCCAGGAATAGGACAGAACATGACCGAATCGACTCAAACTTCAATCTGACACATCGCAGCGGTTGTCGAACCGTATGCTGCGCGGGAATCATCGTTTTTATTCGCCGGTAAGGAAACGTCAGACAGCAGAAGGTTAGGGTCACAGACGAGCTAACAGAAGCTAGCCGTGTCAGCGAGCTAGCTAGCCAGCCTAGGTCGTTGGCTAACTAGGAGCTAGTGCTAACACCTACCACATTAACATTGTTTGCTCTGGCAGGCTGCCCGACGAGGCAAAGTTACTTTAACTGCTTCGCAAGCGGTAGAAATTCACTTATAGCAACTGGAGCTTGTTACTGAAGGCTATCTCGCTATTTAAGTTAGCTTTTCCAGTGTTGCAGTCAGTCAGGAGAGGACACAGTAGCTGGCCTTGCATTAGTGAATGTTCCCCAGCTGTGTAACTTCTCTGACATTACAGAGCCGTTATACTACAACACTGTCCGATAACTGTGTGTATAACCTTAGTGTTACAGCTAATGTCATTGCTGCAGGTTTGTATGACATTAAGCTAGCTTGTTAATCTTTGCAAGGCAGTGCAGTGAGTTCAGATAAACAAAGTTTGTTTAATTGACTCATAATTCATAGTGACACAGAGCAGTTGCTCGTACATCATTAGTGTTAATAGATGCTTGGCAGTGAGCTTGAGGTTGAATAACCCTGTGCGTTGTCATTGAAAGTCGTCCTCAGCATCAGTCAGTCTTGTGCAGGGTGATGGTAATGAGGTCAGGCTGACTTCTCTTCTTCTGCATGTTTTTAGGACAATACAAGACCACAGACCATAATGTCTTTGACACTGGAGTCTGGATTCTCTACAGACATCATCTACAGTGACGCTGCGTTATACTGGCCAGATGGCCATTTTCCATAGTTTCCTGCCCTTACCAGGTTACACCTGCAGGAAGGAGCCCGCACAGCTTTCAGCATGCTTGATAGAAATATCAACATTTAGAAAAGACAATGTCATCAACTTTGGAGTCCTGTGCCTAATGTGTGTGTCTTCCATTACTTGTCCAACATTGTGTCGTCTGCAACTGAGGTTACATATGCACACGGTAGTTTGGGGCTGTAAACATCCCCGACTGGAAGCTGTCTATCCACAGAGCTTTCAGTCTGATGTTTACCGCCGCCGACTGCCTCCAGCTCCACAGCAATGGAAGAGTGAGGTAAATGTGCTGTGTCCATTTTCAAGTCCAAACTTATTTGTCTGGGAAGGTTGTATTAATACTCAGTCTGTTAATCAGGCCTTGTAGGTCGTGTTGGTACCTAACTTGCATCTTCAATATCGGTTGTTCAGACTCAGTTCATGTAAACATCCTACACTCAGCTGTAATCGGTTGCAGCAGAGGCTGAGAGAAGGTTGTTTACTTGAACTGGCTGAAAGTGACACTTTGGCATAAAGCGAGCTGACCGAAGGGCATCCACATCAAGGTCATACGTCACAGGTTTATCAAGTCAATTACTCCATTTAAAAACACAAGAATTTTGAGACTGATTCAGTAAAAATACCAACATTTGTAGTCGCAGGATACTTATATATTTGTGTACTTTAATTTTTATTTCATACCACTGTAAATAAAAACCTTTTGGCCTTTTGGAATGTTATGCAGACGGCTATTGAAGATGTCATCTTGAGCTTTGAGATCTTGTTTGACATTTCATATGCTATTGATTATAATAATGTAATTAATAATTAAAATAATCATCGGTTGCAGCCGTAATATACAAATTGGATGGTACAACAAGTGTAGGTTATGCTCATTACCTTCTTTCCTTGGTGACTGTGTGTGGTGCTTTTATGTTTTCATTCCGCTCAGACTAAACAAAAGAAATATGATACTGTGAGCCCTCTTAAAGTCAGAGCTTGCCTGTTGTGTAACAGTGTTGACTGCTGGCATTAAAAGTATGCAAGACAGCTTAAATATATGATGTTATCATGATGATAATCATTTCTTCTTTCCTTGAAACAAGGAACCTTTGTCAGGTACTCCTGTCAGTGAAATACAAGGGGTTGGACATAAAAAAAATCAAATTAAATTACAAGGGAATATTTGGACGATATAAAAACATGGTTTTGTAAAACATCACAGGCCAAAACACAGGAGTAAAAGCTAAAAGATCATCTGAGGTTTGTATCGGTGGATGAGCTGCACTTCAGCTCCAACAGATTTCCTGTTCCTGCTTCATGTTGACCTCTTAAATAGAGTCTATAAATAGAGACCCTGCCAGGGCCTTACGGAGCAGTCTAATTTCTGGATACATCCATTAATCAGCATGAGTAGGTAGGTTGGTGAGTAAATGAGGAGTTTATTTTTACCATAATTGTGTCTGTGTTACTCCAGTGCACCACTTAATTGTTAACTGAGTGTTAAATAGCTGTGGCTGAGTAGCAATACCTAAAGCCTTGTAAACGTCAATATCTTTTGTATCAATGTGGTGTTGATTGATGGGTAAATGTATGATTTCTTGTTCTGGAGTTTTGTTCAAGCAGAATGGAGATTCTGTTAGTAACCTGAATGTTGAAATCAATAAAAATGACATGAAAAATCTGAATGTATCCTGTTTTTTTTACAAGATCTGTCAGACTTTTATAGTACAACCAAACAACTAATATTATATAGCTGTGTATATAGCATCACCACAAGAGAACTGATGAAATAGACATCTTCATAAACATGTTTGCGAGTGGTAAAATTAAGATTTTTATGAATGAGTACAAACAAGTAATCATCGATGATCATAAAAGAGTGTCAAATATAGTGAAAAGTTTGTTTGATTCAAACAAATCAATGTATTTACTCATAACATAAATGTATGTATTTAAATCAGTTAATCTCTTTTTGCATGATAAAATATAAACTTTTAGGTCAAATAGTGCAGTGCACAGCAGATTAGATTTTTGCCATGCTCAGTCTAATGCTGCACATACTAAATATTCACCACTAGATGTCAGTCTTGTCCTGTACTTCATACAGCTCACTGTCAGTGGTGAGTAACGTAACTGATCAGGTAGGTTCAACATGAGACTAAAAGAAACAGAAGTCCCTTCAGGACACAGTTGTTTTGACAGTCAGCAGATTCCAGGCTGACGATGTGTCTAACCAAACAGTGGCTTTCAGTTCAGTATGACGGTAAAGATACAATCTTAGACAACTGAGTGACTGTATTCTTTGTTAAAGCGTCACGGTTGTCAGTCTAAACAACACCAGATCTTGTTTTGTCTTACTGGTTTGTTACGCTCTTCATTTACTACTACTACTGCTACTGCTACTGCTACAGGTGGCAAAGTTAAAATCACCTCTTTTTCAAAGGGCTATCCATTCTGTTTCCGCTTCTTGATATGTCCACCTTAACTTGTCATTTCTAAAAGGCAGTGTGAGATGCTAATGCATATTGAAGCCTACAAGATCTTGTTACTGGACTGGAGTTCACAGTTATAAAATTGTTGCTCTCCAGTCGCACATCCATTTTCAGCATGTGAATTTGTCCTTATTGAGTTGCCGTAAATCAGCTTAGTGCTGTCTTGTGTTTCCAGGTAATCACTTCTACCTCTTGATGTTTGGTTTAATCTGATATAATGAGAAAAGGGAAATAAAAAACAGGTTTGGCATTTTGCAACACAGATGTTATGGTCATTACACAGAAACTACCACAAGTGTTTCGAGGTAGCAAGTCACAGCTTTAAACATATTTGTAAAACATTACCTTGGAACAAAAGGGAATGTTATATATGTATATATATATGGTCATTTTAGCAGTATATCACTGTCTACTATTACTGCAGTTTATTATTTATAATAATTTTATTTGAATCCAGGTATTGTACTGCTCTAACCATTTTATTTTTATTTTATTTATCTTCCATTTTTGGCAGGTTACAGTATTGTTCCCGAAGGATTCATATATTTTGCCTCCTTGCTATCTTTAAATGTGTTGCCTCATATTACCCATATTCTTATACCCATTGATAACCTATTACACAGAAATCCAGTCCAATATTACTCAGATATATAGCAGAGGTCTTGTCTGCTCTGTCTTTACCTGAGATTGAGCCTGATCGCTGTAAACTACTGCCAACAGTGTTCTCTGGCAGCTGGAAACACAACTACCTCTGATGCATGGGGACAAATCAGGTTAACTGACCATGGTGTGTTATTTGGCATGTCAGCACAGAGGGGGATTCTGGGTGCATGTTGTATATCTCATTTAGTTTTTCAGCTTTATTTATAACAGTGTAGCTGTTTTAACCTGAATAAGCTACGTTTAGTATTTCACCTGTTATTTACCGTCATGACATAAACTGGTCGGGCTCACATGAAGATTTTCTATTCATCTTTACTGGAATCAGCTTTCTGCTTTTTCAACCCAGTTTATGTATTTCCCTTATTTTTCCCTTTTTCACTAGGGATTACTGATTTGTAATTTTTCTAACTGGAGACGTTTGCCTCCTCCTGAAACATTTTACAAAAACCAAATTCTTCAGCAAAATGTTTTCTCATGTTTTAGATTCCTTCTCTCAAATCTCATTCATTTAGTTTATTCCAGTATGTTGAGTGGTTCTGCGTGGCTTCTTCAAAACCTTTTTTTACTGCACAGCATTTTTTCATTTGTTCATAGACAAGGTCACAAAGACGAACAGAACAATGATCCACATAATCCTGAGTTTTATGTCCATTTTCCTATTGATTTAGAAGCTGTAAGGAGTCTTACAGCACATCTCGAGAAGGAGAATTAAGAAAAGTAATCATCTTTTTACGTCCTGCTGTGATTGTCATTATCGGACCGGCACTCCGTCCTTATACTTTCAGCTTTTAACCCTGGCAGCTTACATAAATGAACAAATATATTTTTAAAGAATGCTTTAAATACAGCAAATAGAAATCAATGAAGCGTCCAAAGTGTTTGTGATAACCTTTTTTAATATATAACAGTCGGATAAAAACCCATCCAGTCTAAATCTGTTCATCCAAACATTGTCACAGAAATCCAATAAACACAATTTGCTTGGATCAAGCAGCACCTCTTGCATGCACGCTCACAAAAAACATGGTCGAAATAATCAAACATTTCCACCATAACCTCTTGGATTGTCCACTGTAGGTTGCTGCTATCATTCTCTAATAAATCATTGAATTAATGAAAAAAGTTATCAGGGAATTATTAGAAAATGGCCAGAGATAATTAAGGACTCAACAGCAAAATAATACACCTTGCATCAGGTGCCAACTACTCTGCAATATCATTTCCTGTCAGAATAAAGCTGTAAGCAGTGTCTGAGGTCAGGCTGCGTCCAAATGACAAATAGCATCAATTTAACAGCTTGGTGAAGCAGGCAGTGTTACATATTCCAGCATTACTTTAATTACAAAGTATTTTCACTACAGGCTTGTTATTGCACAAAAGGCACTAAAGCATCAATAGCAACAATAACTGCATTCCTCTGAGAGTTAGGCTGCCAGTATACACAATACAAAAAGTCATATTTACATTTATCAGCCACATCTGTGTATGACAAGTCACTCTTCTGGCAAAATGGTTAAAAAATACCAGGTTTGTGCTGCTAACCATGGCTGGCTCATTTTTCACATGTATGGTAAATGTTTTTAAGAATTTCAGCATGAAATAACCATCTAAATAAAGGATTTAAAGCCTAAAATCCTTAAAAAAAAAAAGGATTGCGGCTCAGATTTTTCTCTTTTCTGAACGTCACATTTTGTTTTGAACAGGGCAGGTCGCCACTTCCATGCACAATCAGGAGCCAACAATTCAAGATGCTGACAGTTGTGGTGGTGTTGTGGGACAGGTCACATCACATCTAATCAAGTCACACCCACACAGGTTTTTGTGTTTAGCTCAACACCTCAGGATGTTAATATTGAACGCTAGAGACAAATGCTTAAGTTTTAAAAATATGTTTTCATCTTGTAGTAAGGACTTAACAAAAATGTATTCATAAGTATTGTCTTTTGGCATTTTCATTTAGTGGTGGGAACTAAATTAGTCTTTTATGAAACAAGATCTGTAACCCACTCACATTCACATACTGGAGGCTACATATCGTCCACCAGAGAGAGCTGTTCAGTCAATGTCAGAGTGTGTTTAGTCAAGCGGCTCCTCTCATTTCTCTGTTTTGTGCCTCCTTATCTCCTCGCTCCTCCGGCCTCCTGCCTGTGACCTGGAAATCGATGTCAGCACACCATACTGAAGGATGTCTCAATTCCTGAAATGCTCTTTGAGGGGAGAGGAAGCCTTACAGAGGAACTATGAGCCAGGATGCACAAGTGTATCCTTTGTGGAAGTTTCTTTCTGCACCCCTTTATTTTAAAATGTATCGAGGTATGTATGTTACAGAGCCCCGTAAAGAATATATTAGCCAACAACCAGCCTGACAACCCAGAGTTGAGACCAGGAGGCAGAGCTGCAGTCTTACACGCTTCTCTGAGCTTCCATTAGATCAGTTGCACACCCAAAACTTCATTGAGACTGTGTCTGCCCCCCGACCACCTAAATTAATTAAATTAATCAAATCAAAAGTCCACAGAAGCGGAGTTGTGTATGAAAATCTAATAAAAATTAACAGCAACTCACTAGCATATCGTAACAAAATATTGGTGAAATGAACTAGTTTCGTGGCAGATAATGTGTTATATAGAGGCTGTGTGTCGATGCCCCGTTACTCGCATTATATGGATATATCGGCGCTACACTGGATCTAATTTTGTCCGAATGACGCCAAATGACACCAAAGTTATCTGGGTGAGTACATGACCATATATTTTGCTAGAAAAAAGGTCCAGGTTGTAAAAAACGGTAGTTATCCTTTAATAGAGGAAAACAAAAACAACACCAGGTTTCTTTTCAGCACTGTAGCCAGGCTGACAGAAAGTCACAGCTCTACTGAACCACGTATTCCTACAACGCTCAGTAGTAATGACTTCATGAGCTTCTTTAATGATAAAATTTTAACTATTAGAGACAAAATCCATCATTGCTTGCCCTCAACTGGCACTATTGTATCTTTAAACACAGGAACCTCAGAAGCAGTTGTAAATTCTGACTTATATTTAGACTGCTTCTCTCCCATTGACCTCCACCAACTAACTTCGATGGTTTCTTCATCTAGACCAACAACTTGTCTCCTAGACCCCATCCCAAGTAGGTTGCTGAAAGAAACTTTACCTTTAATTAGCACATCTCTACTAGAAATGATCAACCTGTCTCTATTAACAGGATACGTACCACAGTCCTTTAAACTAGCTGTAATTAGACCGCTCCTTATAAAGCTTAATCTTGATCCAGAAGCTTTGGCCAACTATAGACCTATATCCAACCTCCCTTTCCTCTCCAAGATCCTTGAGAAAGCAGTCGCCAACCAGCTATGTGACTTTCTTTATAACAATAGTTTATATGAGGATTTTCAATCAGGTTTTAGAACACATCATAGCACAGAGACGGCATTGGTGAAAGTTACAAATGACCTCCTAATCGCTTCTGACAAAGGACTTGTCTCTGTCCTGGTCTTACTAGATCTTAGTGCTGCATTTGATACCATTGATCATCACATTCTACTACAGAGACTGGAAAACTTAATTGGCATTAAAGGACCCGCATTAAACTGGTTTAAGTCCTATTTATCGGATCGATTTCAGTTTGTACATGTTAATGATGAGTCATCCCTGTATACCAAGGTTAGTCATGGTGTTCCTCAAGGCTCCGTGCTTGGACCCATACTATTCACCTTATATATGCTCCCTTTAGGAAATATAATTCGGAAACACTCCATAAACTTTCATTGTTACTGTTAGAATGCCCGAGCGGCCAAAGGAGGCAATAAGGAGATTTTTCCACAATTGAAGATCCAAAGACACTTTTATTTTTCTCAATACTCACAATCACCATTCCAACACCTACACCAACACCCAACACTTTCAGACTGACTCCTTATATACATTGTTTCCTCTGGTAATTGAGCTGGACTATACCATTCATACAGGTAAAATCAGAAACATACACATATTTAATAACCACACTATTTACACAACCCATTACCAGAAAATATATATCATCTTAATAACTATTAACACACCCCAACATAAACCTCATAAATACCCATATCTATCTTACATTAATTAACTACATATTTACACACCATGAAACTCCCCTCTGCCTATATTCCCACTTGTTTCACTCCCTCCCGGAACTATAAGGTGCGCATGTTCCTGGGGAACTCTTTTGCCCGCACACCTTGGGAGACCGGAAGATCCGCGGAGGTAAGTTCATGCCAACTTTCAGTTCTTACATTTGACGTTCCTTCAGTTCGCTTGTCATTCATTTATTGACCAAGGTAAATCGACCTGTCTCATTCACCGGTGAACACCAGAACGCGTCCGCTCCGT
The DNA here is from genome assembly GCF_965226575.1 of Pagrus pagrus. Classification (NCBI taxonomy): domain Eukaryota; kingdom Metazoa; phylum Chordata; class Actinopteri; order Spariformes; family Sparidae; genus Pagrus; species Pagrus pagrus. The sequence goes on along the minus strand of NC_140201.1, from coordinate 22,371,673 downwards.
GTCCCTCCCCGTGCAACGATCGTCTCCGTTATTGTGATGTATCACCCCAATCAAGTCCTTTAAACCATCACCTGGTGCGTCTGAGTTTTATCCAATGCGTGCATGCTTCTGAGTCTCTTACATGACCATCCTCGTACACGTCACTCTGTGCGTAGTGACGGCGGCTCGTCGTCACAGTTACGCAGATGATACCCAGTTATACCTATCAATAAAGCCAGATGAAACTAATCAGCTTACTAAACTCAATGCATGTCTCAAGGACATTAAAACCTGGAAGACCTGCAATTTTCTGCTGTTAAATTCAGATAAAACCGAAGTTATAGTACTTGGTCCTAAACACCTTAGAGATGCATTAGCTAATGATATAGCTAGTTTGGATGGCATTAACTTGGCCTCCAGCACCACCGTCAGGAATCTGGGAGTTATCTTTGTTCAAGATATGTCCTTCAACTCCCACATAAAACAAATTTCAAGGTCTGCATTTTTTCATCTACGTAACATTGCAAAAATCAGGCCCATCCTGTCTCAAAAAGACGCAGAAAAGCTAGTCCATGCATTTGTTACTTCCAGGCTGGACTATTGTAATTCTCTATTATCAGGCTGCCCTAACAAGTCTCTAAAGAGTCTCCAGCTGGTCCAGAATGCTGCAGCACGTGTACTGACAGGAACTAAGAAAAGAGATCATATTACTCCTGTATTGGCCTCTCTACACTGGCTCCCTGTAAAATCAAGAATAGAGTTTAAAATCCTTCTCCTCACTTACAAAGCTGTTAATGGTCAGGCACCATCATATCTCCAGGAGCTCATACTACCCTATCACCCAACTAGAGCATTACGCTCCCAGAACGCAGGATTACTTGTAGTTCCTAAAGTCTCCAAAAGCAGAATGGGAGCCAGAGCCTTCAGTTATCAAGCTCCTCTTCTGTGGAACCATCTTCCTGTTTTGGTCCGGGAGGCGGAAACCCTCTCTACCTTTAAGAGTAGACTTAAGACCTTCCTTTTTCGATAGAGCTTATAGTTAGGGCTGGCCCAGGCCTGTCTTTGACCAGCTCTTAGTTATGCTGCTATAGGCCTAGTCCAGGGGACAAATGACACACTGAGCTTCTCTCTCCTCCTCTCCTCTCCATCTGTATACATTATGCCTGTATACATGCCCCATCTCTGCATGTCACTGACTTCACTTCTTCCCCGGAGTCCTTGTGCTTTCTAGTCCTACAGGCTCCCATGGATCCTGGCCGCGCCCGGGTCGTGGATCGTGGATGCGCCTACTGCTATGGCCCTGCCTGATCGTGGATGTGCCTACTGCCATGACCCTGCCTGACACCCACCACTACTGTCGCTAATATTAGTCATATCTCTGTTACATACGTTCCACTACTATTATTGTAATGCATTAGTACATACTATCCTTACCATTAATCACTACTACTGTTATCACTAGTAATCACATTTCCATGTGCATTTCATTATTATTGCTGTAATACCTCTTTATGTACTTTCATTCCTGTCAACCATCCATTATAATTGTATACATTGTGATCTCGTTGATCTGCTCTGTACATGCGACATCTATTGCACGTCTGTCCATCCTGGGAGAGGGATCCCTCCTCTGTGGCTCTCCCTGAGGTTTCTTCCGCATTTTTTTTCCTTGTTAAAAGGGCTTTTTTTGGGGGGCAAGTTTTTCCTCACTCGAATTGAGGGTCGAAGGACAGAGGGTGTCGTCTCTGTACAGATTGTAAAGCCCTCTGAGGCAAACTGTGATTTGTGAATTTGGGCTATACAAATAAAATTTGACTTGATTTGAATCTGATATAGGGGGGAAAAAAAATTGATGGGCGAAGAAAAAATGATGTACTTTTTGCGAGATCCTGCAAAAATGTTTTAATTTAGGTCAATGTATTTCCAGGTCAGGTAAACTGAAAATAAACCAAACAAATACAGAAATGGAGCGCGCACACCATAGGAGAGGTTTATAGAGTTTATTTTGAGATTGGCCTCAAATATAAAGACATTAAATCAGTGCTTGGAGTAGACACGGTTTTCTCATAAGTGACATCTGAAAAGTCTACTTAACGCAAGGGGACTCTTTCGTCGCAAAGCATACTCTGACCTTGTATTAGTCACTATCCCAGGCTCTGTGTTGTTACGTCAATTTATTCAATGAATTTTATGCCCACCTTGTCTCTTTGCATATGCATAATGTCCTCTTTTGGGACCTCTCTTGAACGCAGGAAATGCTCCAAATCCTCCTCCATGACTCATACTTTTTGCTGATTCCCAAATGGCCAAGCGACAGCAAAGTGTTACAGCTTTTGCGGGATCTCGAGATCTCTCGCAAAGAGGACATCTTTTTTTTTTTTTTCACCCATCAATCTTTTTCCCCCCATGTCCCTTACAGGGCTCCGTAGATTGGGGCTTTAAGGGATAAGTTCACCCAAAACCGAAAATTCAGTCATGATCTATTCAGCCCCATGCAGTGATGGGAAGTGGGGTGAAGTTTCATAGTCTACAAACATTTCTGGAGCTTCACAGCAAAACAACGTTGCAGCATTCTGAAGTATGTAAATGGGAATGAAAAAAATGTAAAATGGCTCCATACAGCTGGACCGACCTTATCTCCAGAAGCTCTGGGATCCCAAACTGCCTTGGAAAACATGGCTGAGCTTGTGCACTCCCCTCAGATGCTTTAGCACTTTTAGCTCAGCAGCTACAGTGAAGATTTCTGCTTTAAGAAGGGTGTAAATAAGTTCTTTACACGTCAATTTGGATTACACCGGACAAGATGTATGGAGCCATAGTATATTTATTGTTATATATTATTGTTTTTGCGTTGTCGTTTTATGTTTTAAAGCAATATCTATACACACTTCAGTTGTTTTGGATCATGGGGGTGATTGGATACTGACAGAATTTTCATTTTTAGGTTAACTTATCCTCCTAGGCAGTTTTCATGGGACCAATTTGTGGATGATGTTGACGAAAATTCAACTATAGCACACTTACAGTACACGCACACACACACATACACACACACACACACAAACTTACTGATATTCTGAATACATACTGTTTATCATCATGAATACCAGACCAAATTTTTATCCTGAATCTATGAAGTAGTCTAATAGTCAAAATAGACTACCAGCCAGTGATATATTCAAATAATTTACAGCTCTTGCAAAGGTGGCTGCCTGCTTTCCAAGCCTATTGGATTTTCCTAAACTATACTATGCAAAAACAGATCTGATAAGATCAGATCTGCCTGCACCTGACATCAGCGCCCTTCATAAAACTTGAGTTTTTGTTGCTCTGCTAGCTTCCTGATGACATCATACTCATGAGTTCCAGGGTGTATTCCAGTTTTATACTTTTTGTTTTTGATTTTTTCCCAGTAATGACTCCAGTTTCCATCATTGTCCGCTCCGTAACCGAACACATGGACCTGGGAAAACAAATACAAACATATGATAATCAACTGCATCACTTCAGACAGAAAGATGTTCATTACTAATGTCAGGATGTTAATTTTGGAAACAAACACAAGAAGTGAGCACTGACTGGGCCATAATGTTCAGATTGAACTATCAAGCCAGTTATACCATTCAATCAACTTTAGGTTAGCAGGTATATCAAGCCTCACACTGCTCTTTGCTGGGGTTAGAGTCTGATTCAAAGGCAGTTTTAAAGTTAGGGCAGGGTAAGAGAATGGCGTTACCTGTCAGAGGGCTCAGTACATTTCTGCCACACAGGCTAATACACCCCTGTAGGGTCAACTTTGGTGTTTATGTTTATTGATAACAAAGAGTAACTCCTGAACATTAACTGAAGAAAGCTCCAACAACTCATACCAACTCTGCTAACTTGACCTTATCCAGTGGTTCCCATGGGTGCATTGGTTGCAGTGTTGGTGTTGTTCCTATATCAGTATGAGTGTTGTTCCAGAGCCATCATTGTAACTTAAATCAAGGGAAATTGACAAAAACTACACTACGTATGGGACACTAGCGGAACAAATTAGAGCCGGGCCGGGGGCGGGGCACATGACCGGGCCCTTTAAACCCAAATAATAAAGCTCATCATAACATCATTTTACAACATACACATGCCCGCAACAGCGGGGCTTACAAGCTTCAGCACCACGGAGAGCAACTATGTCATTCTGAAGTCCATCAAACGGAGATGAAGTATAACAAACCAAGAGAACAACAAAAACATTAGGCTACATGGCCCCTAATAATAAAACAACACAAATTCAAAGCAGTTCACCACCACGGATAGCGACCACATCACCCACTTGACACCCACTTTAACTATTTCAACTAATGAGAGCACAGTAGGCTACTAGCCTATATCAATAGCTATAAAGTTTAGTAAAACTGGCACAGCGGCCCACATGTTCACGTACAAACACAACTTTAATACGAAGTACTATAGGCCTACTCACCACTATTTGAAGGGCATACGACGAGCCTTGCGCTCCGCGAACTTGTCCACAATGCTCTGTATGTCCATTTTCTTTGCTCTCTCATTCTCTATGGACAACATGGCAAGTCCACTCAGTCTCTCCTGTCCCACTGTGCTCCTCAAGTGGTTTTTAATGAGTTTTAACTTGGAGAATGAGCGCTCAGAGGTTGCAACGGTGACGGGGAGAGTCAAAAATAAAAGGATGGCGGTGCAAACCTCACTGAATGTAGAAGTTACTGCTGGGTGGTTGACAAGGAGCATTTTTGCCAGATCCGCAACAGACTTTTGCTTTGGTATCTGGTCCCTGAAAGAGATTCTAAAACAAAGCAGCTGGCCAGGGAAGCTGGGGCCCATGTCCCGACTGTAGTGCTCACTAAGCCGCCGGGCAGCTTGGTGTAACTCCTCATCTCCTGCTGGCAGCAGTGTGTTGGGGTGAATTGCCTCAAACATATTCACAGTTCCATTTAAGATGGTGAATCCTTGGGACAGTTGCTGGATGATAATATCAAGACAAGCATTGAAAACGTTCACCCGAAAGTTGCTCTCTGCGTCAGTGAGGCGACTGTCTTCAAAAATGTTAATCCAAGTGATGCTTAACTTTTCTGGCCCTGGTGGCTTCAAACTGTCATCCTGACTGGGGCAACCTATATAAGCCCACATACATCCACCTCTCTTGATAGTGGCGATTAGAAAAAAACTGGTTGCATGATCTGAGCTCCTCCGGGCCCAAGCCGTGGGAGAGGCCTGCCCTCCCCAGCCCCCCCGACTCCCCGAGGTCCCCGCTCTGACCCAGGCCGCCCTCCCAGCCCCTCCCGAAGCTCCGCCCCTGGTATGGGACTTAGGAGACATTGGATCGAATCCTGCTTGGTATATATTTTTATACTTTCAATGTCTTTACAGTTTTTCTGTCGTTGTTTGGTTTCAGTTTAGGGAACTAAATGACTTGGTAAGGTTTTTCTTTTATTATACCTGCATGAATGTGTGGACCATGGACCAAAGTGAAAATCAAATATTCTGAAGAGAAGATTGAGGCCAGAAACACGTATTATTGAGTGTATTTTTTTTTATTATTACTTCATTCTCCACCTTCAAATCCCATCTGAAAACCCACCTTTTTAAACAGGCCTTCTCGTTTAGGTAAAGGAAACATGGTTTGGGTTGATATAGACCCTTTCACAATGTTTAACGTGTTTGAAAGGATAACTTATCCCATGTGCGTATTTTTTAGCCTCTTTTCCCCTCGAGGTGCTAGGCTATGACATTACTGTTACAGACTATGAATCTACACCAAACGTGACAACTTCCTAAACAAAGAAAAAATGTTCAAACTCTCTGTTTGTTCCCAGGGAGTTGCCATGTTTCTTCAGAGAGGCACTGCTGCAGTTTTCATGCTTCCACTATAAAGGTGACTTAATGCTGTCCTGCAGTGATCATTTTGAAAGGCTTTTGACAAACATATTTCATCAGTGACATTGGAGGACTTTGTAGGAACTGAAAACCTAGTGAAAGCCTGCTTAACGTCTCCCTGTATCGTATACATTTGCTTGCTATTTCCATCTGATATTTGCATCTACTTGTCTGTCACAGTAACAGTGGTGGCTTTCACAAGGAAAACTCCTTATTTAAAAATAAACTTACCTCATCACAAATACGTAGGGCAAGAATCAAAACCATGAAGCCAGTAGAGGGATACTGGCCCTTCTTATTCAGCCAGCTGTCATGAACACACCTCATAAAAGCTGGATTCACCACCATCACCTGTTATAAATCAGGATTGGCCTTTAAACTTATTACACATTTTTAGCCAATACAGTTCATTGTAGAATTCGAATATGAGAATTCAAAAAAACTCACCAACATCTTGCTAGCTGCAATATTTGATTTTATTGGCGCATATGACCTATTGAAAATACAATGAAATGTCAAACTTAAATACTTTTGTCAGTAAAATGATATAACAGGCACCCCAAAAGAAAACTGTGATTCTTGATTTGAATGCCCTTCCCAGGATGCTTGCATAATATTCCTAGTTTACGCTGTTTAGCAAAAAAACCTACATATTTCAGTTTAACCTACAAAACTACCGGATTAGGTTTAGCCAACAAAGCAACTTTGTTAGATTTAGCTAAAAAAAATAAAAATAAACTACATATTTCGGTTTAGCTGACAAAACTTTCTGGTTCAGATAACAAAACTACTTGGTTAGGCTTACCTAACAAAACTACATAATGAGGTTTAACCAACAAAATTGGTCATTTTTAGCTAACAAAACTATTTAGGTTTAGCTGACAAAAATATTTGGTTAAGTTTATAAAAGTACATATTTCAGTTTAGCTAACAAAACTACATATTTTGGTTAAGCTAACAAAGCAGCTTGGTTAGATTTAGCTAAAAAAAAAAAACCACCACACAAAAAAAAAAAAAAACATATTTTGGTTTAACTGAAAAACTTCTGTCTCTCTGTATCCAACACTTTATGATCACATTTACTGTATGTAGTCCATAAAAAATATGACTCACTTTCCATGGAATTCTGTGGTCAAGGCCTTCATGAGCCACTCAAGATCCAGTATCTTAAAAGGTACCAGCACGAGGTGGGTGGTGATATCCAAGTCCACAGCACTTTCTGGATACATGACATGATGAGTTGTTCTGGTCCCAACATCTGCTTCATAGCCTTTGGTATGACCATGGTTAATTCTAAACAGTACAGAGGGATATACTGTTCATAGGATTGCTTGGATTTTTTTGTTTTCTGACATTGAGGCAACGTTTGTCCCACTGTTTCAAATCAGTGATTAAAGGATTAAAGGAAGTTCACCCAAAAATGAATCCAGTCAGTTTCCACTACATTTTAAAACAAGTCCCTGTCTACCTCAGTTCTTAAGGAGAATGCTGCACCACTGTTTTGTTGTGAAGCTCCAGAAGTGTTCGTGGACTGCAAAACTACACTCAACTTTCCATCAGCATGGGGGTGAGGAGACGATGACTACATTTTCAGTTTTGGGTGAACTGTTCCTTTAAAACAGCTTTCCTTAGCCAGCTTATTTACCTGATGACAATGTCATGAGAATCTATGTCAGGTCCATAATGCGATCCGTTCAAGTTAACAGAATTCCCCACCACAGCACAGGTCCTGCAGCAGTCAGGACTGGGCTCGGTCAGACCTGGACTGGGTGGGATGATCTCAAACAGCCTGTCCACTATTTCATTGTAGGCACGGAAGCTGCGCTGCTCAACCTGTAAACGCTGACACACAAACCCAAAGTACATTGCTGTTAAACCAGTTATGAGTTGTATAATGACATCAAATTGTGAAACAAAAAAAAGTTTGATGGCCTTATGAAAGGCTGAGACTGTTTCCTTGTAAGGTGACAGCTCACCTTCCACCAGTTGAAAGCATCCTCTGGGAGACTGTAATTTGCTGACAAAAAAAGTTCAACAGAGTTGTTGAAGCAGTGCATCAACCTCCGATCATCTTCTGATAAACGTTTAGTGCAGGGGCTGGTGTCCTCAGGCAGTGCGTATTCTGCAAGCTCTCTTAAAACATGTACGTTCAGAATCACACCAATGCCAGTGACACAAAGCAGTGCAATGAGCACCTTCACTCGTAATTTCATCTCGGCTCTGTGATGCTCCACACTGGGAATCAGTTCCAATCTGTGAAGAGTGTCTGTCTAAATAAACATGCAAGTCTTAAGTCATGAATCAGATTTTTGATAGAGTCAGATCACCTGTTGTGCAGGATGAGAGAGATTCTGAAGCAGCACTATCTAATTATCCCTGAAGAGACATTTTTACATTAGCCTTGAATAGGCAATATCTAATTAGCCCTAAAGAGGCATTATCTTATTATACCTGAATGTGATTTTTTTTCTTTATCTCTGAAGATGCATTTTTTTATTATCACTGAAGTATTTGTGAGATTTGGGATGGTTCGGGACTAGCTGTCAGGCATTTTCATGCCAGTGCTGCTGCGACGTAGTTTGGTGCTGGAGAGTTCACTACATAAACTCATCTTTATACCATGCAAATACAGCTGCTAGTCTGTGAATGAACATCACAACAGGCAGTATTACTTTCATGAGGAAAAACATATTCTTCTTAACAATAATAATAATGATAATATATTGTTATTATTATTTCTATTGTCATTATTGTCATAAAGAAGCTGTAAAGATAGTGTTCATAAGAAAGTATGAACAATAGTTCCATTCATTTATGAGCCAAATATACGTAAAATCCACAAAAATCATACTGTCACTTGTCAAATGAATCAAAAGTATCATCAGTTAAAATGTATTAATTATGATTATATTTCGTCTCACCTGACCAGCGTCAATCCACAATGTGCAGTGATAGGCTTCAAGTCCTCTGTGAGTAGGATGAGCACGTATGAGGAACAGGTTTGGAAGGGTGTGGTCTGGTGTGGTGTGGTGTGGTGTGCGTGCAGAGGTGATAGGGGTGGATGGATGGTCTATTGGCAATGTTGACAGTGATTCATCTTGATTATCTGCTGATCTCATCCAAAGAAAACAAAGGACAGAGAAAGAGGGAGATGAGGAATGTTGACATATTGGCCTCAAAGTAAAAAGGAATCTGTGATGCATAAAACATTTTGGCCAGTAGAAAATGTTCCAATGTTTACAAAACTGATGTGATGTGATGATGCTGGTAAAGCATGTATCCTGAATACTAAGCCAAGACTTTCCAGTACAACTCAGTATCTATATCTAGAGTAGTTGAATTGTTGTCACCTAAAATTAGTATCCAACTGGCCTTAGAAAGAAAGAAAGAAAGAAAGAAAGAAAGAAAGAAAGAAAGCCGTCCAGTCTGTACGTTATATTTTTTTGATGCCATCATATTACATCATTCCATAGTTTCGGTCCGTGTATTATCCGTTCATCCATTCAATTGTAGGGACACCTGCCTCTCTCAATGTCTCTTCTATTATTGAGGCCTTGTTCTCTGGAAGGTAAACATTCCTTAAAGATGCAAGCTGATTGTGTTTTCAACTAAAGGCGCCTTGCAGTCTACCCTACCTCTATCTGGCGAGAAAAATATTTTTGATTAGATGATTAGCGGTCGACAGCCACTGTGAAACCGGACGAGCCGCAACGTCATTCCGGCTATTGGGCCAAGACTGCCAGCCTGCAGTTGAGCTACAAACACCTGCTGAAAACCAAAGCCGCAGCCCGCTGACTTCACAACTCTTCAAATAAAGTAAGATAACCATCATTCATCTTGTTGGATTCACACATGAAATACGAGTTGGTGTCTTTCGCTGTGGCTCAGGTCTTTTGAGTTTAAGAGAAATCCGGTCAGGCTTTCACCCAACCCCTGATTTCACCATCCGCACATATTTCACTAACAATCCCATTACTTTAGTTATTACAGACTCCTCATCTTTCTGTTGCCTGTTATCATTCGTTTAAATTGCCATTTCATTTATTTACTCTGAATTATTTAGTCAATAAACATATTTAACCGTACGTCGTTGTCTGTGCAGGTTTGTTTTAATGTAGAGAATCGATTGGAAACTGTGTAGAAGTCACTGCTTCAGTTATGAGATTGGATAAATTGGTCTAAAATTGATTAGAATTGTTCCAAGTTAACCTTGTCCAGTGGAATTTGATTAATTCCCTCCGGATTATTCGAATAGATAAAATAACGGAGCTGGTGCCCCATTTACGAGTGCTTTATTAATTGCAAGTGATTAATAAACTACATTTATTAGTACTGTATCTCCTACACAATTATCTAATTCGATCCGGCAAACAAAAAATTAAAGCAGTAAGCAGTGCTGATTCAGGCGTGTACGAGCTGACCAATCAGAGCAGACGGGGTATTAGAATGAATGAATGAATGAATGACTTTTATTATTGTGTCATGCATACTTGTATGCCCAGCCCGCATGGGCTTATAAGACACCAAGAAAACAAACCGGATCCAGAGCACATCATCAACACATCAAAGAAATAAGAAAACAAACAGAGGTTCAAAACCATTATCTAAGAAAACAAAAAGAAATGGGAAGACAATGCCAAGGTTCAAGAGAAATCATCAGCAATTAATTAAACAAATGTATCTGTCTTCTTTTCCAGGCTTGAGAAATAAAGCTAGCAGTTTTAAACACACTGAAATTAAATAACCACTCCAGCTTCTGTTCATCAGAGCACCAAAATATTTCAGGGTTTTGTCCACAGATTTCATGAAATAATACCTCTCTCAAATCGTCATACTTTGTACAGTATAAAAGGAAATGAGACTCACTTTCTACTTCATCTAGCTCACACATTTCACATATTCTATTCTCCTCGGGAATATTTTTAAATCGACCAACCTCAATGGCCAGAGGAAGAATACCAGATCTCAACTGTGCAACTAAAGATCTTTGACTTCTCTGTAAACGTGATGTAACATATAATTCAGGTCCAAAATTAGATTTAATCTGCATGTATGTCCTTAATTTTGGTTTTAATAGAACATTGTCAAACCATTTCTCTTCAAATTTCATTACAGTTAACATTACAACACAAGTTATTCCTGTAAATATACACCATATCCACCTCCTCAAAAATGGAGTAAATTTCTTTTGACCAGGGAGAACTATGTAATTTACTCCATATAAATACTTTTTTATTTATTCTATCCTCTGCCATTTTGTTTAGTCGATTCCACAGTCGAATCATTTCACATTTTCGTTGTACACATCCTGGAATCCAGCCCATATCTCCCTCTTTTGCTGGAATTGGCGCAAATCTATGAACACCCAAAAAACATCTTATAGCTCTATTCTGTATAGTATCCATAGCTTTGGACTCTTTAAATCCCCACACTCCTGCAGCATCATTCAGTATGGGAGAGACGCATGCATCATACAATTGAGTATATGTAAAGTAACCCAAATCATTACAAACTTTCATTTTATTAATGACTGATCCCAAAGCTCTCCCAGCTGAATCTGCAAGGCACCTAAAACCAGTTTCAAATGTCATAAATTCATCAAGAAAGAAACCTAAATATTTATATGAGCTAACATATTCTAAGGCGACTGAATCAAAATAGAATTTTTGTTTACTTCTTTCCATGCCTTTGTTTCTAAAATGCATTATCTGTGTTTTGCTCTGATTTATCACCAATCTCCATTTATGACACCAAGAACTAACCAAATTTAGCATATTTTGTAGATCAGACTCAGATTCTGCCAGTAAAATCATATCATCCGCGTATAATAAAATACCTAAATAAATGTCATCCAAACATATACCCAAATTATTTTTCCTAATCTGTAGAGCTAAATCATTCACAAACAAAGCAAAAAGTGTTGGGGAAAGAATATCACCTTGTTTCACGCCAAAAGGGGTTTCAAACCAATCAGTATACATATCATTGATCTCTACACAAGCAACTGGGCTACCATACAAACTCTGGATAGCTTTGTAGAATCTACCATCCACCCCTACTTCCATCAGTTTAAAGGCAAGTAAATCTCTATTAATCCAATCAAATGCCTTTTGGAAATCAACAAAGCATGAAAAAGTGGGTTTACCTGTGGCGATTCTGGCTCTAATAATAGTTGACACTGAATGAATATGGTCAACGCAGGCACGGTACTTTCTAAACCCATTCTGCTCATCAACAAGACACTGTTTCATTTCCAAATATTGGGTAAGCCTATAATTCAGTATATTAGAATATACCTTATAAACTGTACTAAGGAGACTGATGCCTCTGTAATAAAGAGGTATTCTGGGATCATTCTTTACTGACTTTGGGATAGGTTTTATGATAGATTTATACCATGATGATGGAATTATACCATACTCAAAACATGTCTGAAACAGACAAAAGAGGACTTCAAGGAGATATGGAGATTTCAGGGCTTCATTTGGGATGCCTTCTATGCCAGAATGGGAGTCCTCAAAGAGACCAGAGCTAAAACAGAGCATCTCAGACAGAGGGGTAATACAGAGCTGCAGGACTGGACAGTATGAGAGGACTGATGTTTTTTTGGCATTGAAGCATGTAAAGCTAGTGTAGTAGTAACCCAAAGTAAAATTATGAATCTGAGAATAGTATGTCTCCTTTAAAGCTGCAGTGGCAGGATCAATAATTGGGGCAGCCTCACAGAGCTGCTAGCATGGCTTTAGACTCTTAATCCTGCGGTAAAACAGTGACATCTTCACTTACTTCTCCAGATGGCGCTATTTAGATCATTCTGTTACAGCAGATACATATGAATTAGCAATCTTTGGGCAAAGCATTTGGGATTGTAGCTGAGTTAATTAAGACTTAGTGGATGAAACTGCAGAGCTATCTGTTTTTTTTCTTTTGGCTTGACTGCTGCAGGTTAACATTCATCCCAGGCACGTAAGGCTGAGATTTCTTCACTGAAATGATTAGATGAAGTCATTACCGCTCTGCCCCCCAGCAGAACATTTTTAAAAATATATATATGTATTAATACACGTTCATATTTTTCATCGAGTTGAGAGTGTGATCCAACAGATGTTAGTCATCAGTTTGATAGGAGCAGAGGGGCCAGGCTCTTCCTCTGAGACACATCCATCAGTCATGGAGGGGGAATCGCCCAAGTCCAGCAGGAGAAGGAGCCGCGCTCAATTAGTTCTGGCTCCGGCTCTGTCCACCTGATCTATGGGACGCAATTAGAACAGAGCCCAACGAAGGCCTGGTCATTTTTGCTGGCTTGCCGAGTGCACCGCTATGACTGCCTTATTATTTTTATAGTTTTGTTTCATGTATGGAAGGTCGGGAAATCCCTCACTAAGGCACTTTACTCTGACAATCGGGTGTGATTAATCTTTCCATGTAGAAATATGATATCACACACAATGAGAGAAGAGAAGAGATGTAGAGGGATTGGATTGGTTGAGCTGGTGACATCATGTGTCTCAGTCCTTCAGCATACAGGGCTAACAGTGTCTTTATGGTGTGTAGTACGATTCAAATGAGATTCATGACAGATTCTGTTCATTGGATGTACTGTAAGTGTTTTTCAGGCCACCTCTGTCTTCACTTGGTCCTTGCGACTGAAATACCTCAACAACCACAAGCTTGACTGTCATGACATTTTGCACAGACATTCATAGTCCCCAGAGGATGAAGCTGACCAACTTTGTTGATCCTCTGACCTTTTTATCTAGTCCCGCCAGCCTCTCTTTTCACCTACCAAATGAAAATGCCTCTCATAGGATGGATTCTAATAACTTTTGATATTTTCATCAGCCTGTATTTTGTTTAGTGCTAATAAGCTGATTGTAGCATGCCATCAAATGACACAAAATGGTGGCAATGCCAAATACAATAATCAATTGAGAGCATGTTACCATACTGATGTTAGCATTAACTCAAAGAACTGCTAACTGCCTTACAAAGCTGCAAGCGTAGCTGTCAACTCTGACCCGCAGATTCCACTGGATACGGTACGGCTGCATTACGGCTCCGCCACGGCGGCGGAGCTGATCCGTAGCACTCTAGTCTATGTGTTAACTTCCACCAGGTCCGCTGCGCTGCGTATCTGCTGCGTCCCAGCTCCGGCAGTCCGCAGCCCTGCGGATCAGATACGCAGGACTTCTATTCTGGCGGACGCCGCAACACAACGCAGCAATTCAGCCGAATTTAGCACAGAGCAGACAGGAAGTCAGACACGAAACAGCAACAAGACATCCGGTTGATTTTCAAAATTAAACACTCCGTGTTGATACAAACACAAAAACCTCAAAAAAGAGACGCATACCAGCTCTTCTTCTAATCCGTCACTCGGGAACACTTCGTGTTGTTGTGTTTATAACACATGCATATAACTGCGGTCGTGTATGATTATGTAATTATCGCAGGAATTTCTCGGTTTTGTAACTCCAGCTGATCGGCGGAGCTGCGCCGTGGCGGACTCAAAACGCAGCTGGTGGGGGTTGCCTGACGAGAACGACAGAGCAAAATCGTACCAGAGCCGTACCGTAGTTGTACCGTATCCAGTGGAATCTGCGGGTGAGCCCCAATCCAAATACACCCCTTGCCCCTACCACGTATCCCTACCCCTCCGTTTGTGCGCTCACGCCTAGCGGTAGCATGTCCCAGTTCATGTCGGGATAGAGGGTGAAGTGTTAGGGTTACCACCCTTGATGGGATATGACGCCCCAAATGTAACTAAAGCCCAGCGGTGAAGTCGCTTCACTTGGTACCACTCCTCAAATATCAGTGCAGACTGGCGGGGGAGGAGCACTGGTTGCTAATGTTAGCCTGTGAAGCTAACACTACTGGCCAAGAAATAAAGCAGTCTTCTTTTTTTGTCTGATAACTTCATTAATAAAGTGAAGTTGAGAACGAATTTCGAGCGTCCATGCTTTTCTTTCTCCACCAGAATCAATTGAAAATGGCGTTGTGATAGTGCCACGATTGCCACAGAGACGCAAGAGAAATTGCCACAGTTGAAGACGGTATATTGGAAATGGCCGGTCAAATTTATTTATGTAAACGACCATCGAAAACTACTGATGACATATGAGGGTCTTGAGGGAGATTGCAACCCATTGTAACTGTCCTGAGGGGCAAGGGGGCACTCAAAAACAAGAGGTAGGGGTAAAAACTGTAAACAGGATCGAGTCCTAGTCTTGTTTTTCCTGTTGGGATTTAACTGTAAGTGTTCTTTATTCAAAAGTCGCGACAGCATACATCTGAAAGGATTTCTCTTACAGGCTCAGTCATCTCTATGGATTCAAACATGTAGCCATTTCCACCTAATTCTCAGCTCAGCAGGATGCAGTCTTGATTATTATTCCATAAATAAGTGCAAAATGAGCTCCAATTAAGAGGTAATTGCACTGCTGTTGAGCAGTAACAAGATGCTAATGAAAATCCCAGTCTTATGATGGGACTGGGAGATTGCTTTTAAAATTAGGCTGCTCCGCCAGTTTTGCTCTCTGTGGATGGAGGAATTAGACAGCATGGGTCTGGTGAAGGGAAGTCCTTGCTAATTACTCTCAAATCCCAGTGAAGTCCATTTGTGGCAATAATTGCCCTGTGATTGCCTTTGTACCCTCTCATCTCACAAAGCCGCTCCCGATTTCTATTAGAATTTCTTTAGGTTTTCTGGGGTGACGCTTTATATTGAGGGCACAAATCACACTTCATGCATCTACTGCTTAACTTTTACTGGACTCGTGATGATTTAATGCAGGAAGTTAACTCAGGATGGAACATGAATTTCTGTTGTCACAACATTAAAGTCATAAAACTGTACTTTAGATTTGCTCAGCCTCTCTGATAGCAGATAAACAGAAATACATGCACGGTTAGATACAAATAAATAAACCTTAATGCAACTGTAATCATGCTTACTTAATCACATATCAGTTACTGTATTAAGTAACTGTTAATTAAACGTTACTTAACTAATGATCTGTGAACTAATTCGTCACCTTTCATCACATGTATCCTTCAGAGTTTGGCTCCAAACAACAAAGTCTCCATCATCCCCGCTGAGTGGTGTGTTTGCCTGCTGAGTCCGTCTTTATCATTCTGTGTAGCACCGCCTCTGGTTTTCAGATAAACTGATAAAGTGATGGCTTCAGGTTCTCCTGGTCTGCTGTCATAAACTGATAAATTGTGCAAGTGTTCCTGAGCAATTTCTAACATTTTCTGAACCAAAGTGGTTGAGGGGATGTTATGTTATGTTATCTGATGTCACACCAGCACAATGCTACAAAACAGAAATGCAACAAAGCTGTTCTTATACTTTGGCAAATGGTTCATAACTTTGGATTGGAGTTACAGGTAGTTTTGAAAATTGAGACATTATGAACACTGGTTGTCTGTGGTGTTGTTGTTTTTTAAAAAAGGGGCAATATGTAAGAATTTAGTTCAAAACCTTAAAAAAATTCAATAACAGAATGTGAAGAAAAATCAGTTTGACATTGTGCTGGCTACGTAGCCTGTTGTGTTGCAGAGATATACTAAAGTCAGCATGCTAACCAGCTTGCCAAGCCCATTTTAAAGCTCCTGTGTTATCAGTGTAAACACAAACCCCGAGCTCCCAGTCTGAACCTCTAGCTGCACGGCAGTATGCAGTTACTCTGGTAATAATGCCTAACCCCTATTTGTTTTGAGTGTGAATTTGACAAGTGGTCAGTTTTTACATGCTGCAGCTCTGAATGTTGTTTGTAATATTTATGACCAAATATATCAGCCACAACCATACTTACTGTCTCATGCTAATTAACGAAAGTTTAGCATGCTTTACTAAAATGATAAACATGGGAAACGTACCTGTTGAACATCAGCACACTGACATTGTTATTGTGAGCATGTTGGCATGCCGTAGTTAGCATTAGCAAAAAACATAGCATAGTGACTGTTTAGGCTGTAAAAATGTACTCAATGATGTCGTTTCGAGTAAACTCTGGATGTCGCCACTTCAGGACACTTGGATTGCAGCGGACGAGCAGTATAGAGGAATATTACAAAGTTTTTGTGTAGTTTTATGGACCTTTTCTCCCGGGCGCCATTATAGCTCGTTATATGGATTATCGTGTCCGGAGAGTACCCCCGCGGGTCTCCAGCTGCACTTTGAGGAATAAGAAACTACACCGGACTTCTCATCAGCATGTGGGTGAGTCGATAATGACTGAATTTTGTTTTAGAGTGAACTATTCCTTTAAGTTTCTTGGTTTTGTTTTTATTTATGCATTTTGGGATATCATTTTCTGATGACTTTGTTTTACAACTTGCTAACTGACAGAAATAGAAACTGGATGGATTTCATGGTTACTACAACACAATGCCACAGACATCACATGCGTACGGTGGCCCTGAAGTGCAAATCACAACGGCAAATCAGAACACACAACAACAAAACAGAAAACACAACAACAACTTACTAAACACAACAACAAATCAAAAACCACAACAACAAATCAAAAAACACAACAACAAATCAGAAAACACAACAACAAAAAAGAAAACACAACAACAAAAAAGAAAACACAACAACAAAACAGAAAACACAACAACAAATCAGAAAACACAACAACAAAAAAGAAAACACAACAACAAATCAGAAAACACAACAACAAAAAAGAAAACACAACAACAAAAAAGAAAACACAACAACAAATCAGAAAACACAACAAAAAAGAAAACACAACAACAAAAAAGAAAACACAACAACAAATCAAAAAACACAACAACAAAAAAGAAAACACAACAACAAATCAGAAAACACAACAACAAAAAAGAAAACACAACAACAAAAAAGAAAGCACAACAACAAATCAGAAAACACAACAACAAAAAAGAAAACACAACAACGAAAAAGAAAACGGCGGTGTTGTCCTTCCGGTTCAAAGGACGGACCAGTCCAATCAGCGACGATTCATGTCGCCCGAGAGTACCTACCTTTTCCGGTTTGGTTAATGTCGTGTTTTCTGATTTGTTGTTGTGTTTTCTTTTTTGTTGTTGTGTTTTCTTTTTTGTTGTGTTTTCTGATTTGTTGTTGTGTTTTCTTTTTTGTTGTTGTGTATTCTTTTTTGTTGTTGTGTTTTCTTTTTTGTTGTGTTTTCTGATTTGTTGTTGTGTTTTCTTTTTTGTTGTTGTGTTTTCTTTTTTGTTGTTGTGTTTTCTGATTTGTTGTTGTGTTTTCTTTTTTGTTGTTGTGTTTTCTGATTTGTTGTTGTGTTTTCTGTTTTGTTGTTGTGTTTAGTAATTTGTTGTTGTGTTTTCTGTTTTGTTGTTGTGTTTTCTGTTTTGTTGTTGTGTTTTTTGATTTGTTGTTGTGTTAAGTAATTTGTTGTTGTGTTTAGTAATTTGTTGTTGTGTTTTCTGTTTTGTTGTTGTGTTTCCTGTTTTGTTGTTGTGTTTTCTGATTTGTGGTTGTGTTTTTTGATTTGTTGTTGTGGTTTTTGATTTGTTGTTGTGTTTAGTAAGTTGTTGTTGTGTTTTCTGTTTTGTTGTTGTGTGTTCTGATTTGCCGTTGTGATTTGCACTTCAGGGCCACCGTACATGCGTGACATGAGGGCGTGTGCAGCTGTCATGCAAGAAAAGACAGCAGGAATGTCCTCCAGAGCTCTTGCCCATTTATCTGATGTTCTTTTCACAACCATAAGCTGTCTCCCATAACAGTACATCCAACTAGCCTCATACAGAGCACATGTAACCACGTCAGCACCTCTGCACTCGGCTTCTTCGCCTGCATAAATGTCTGATCACGGCCGCCTAGACAGCTGATACAACAGTTGATTTGTAAAATCAGAGGATCTCTTCACAGAGACTGTCAGAGTGTATGGTATGGGCAGGCATAATGGACAACAAGCACAGGTGTCTCTCATTATTCATATGGCAATCTGAATGCACACAGATATCGTGACGAGGTCCTGAGGCCTATTGTCGCACCAGTCATCCACCAGTGTCACCTCATCTTGCAGCATGACAATACACAGCCCCGTATTACGAGAATCTGAAAACATCCCCCTGCCTGCATACTCACCACACAATTCAGCCACTGAGCATGTTGGGATGCTCTGGATCGACGTGTCCAACAGCATGTTTCACTTCCTGCCAATATCCAGAAATATCAGCCGCTGAGGAGGAGTGGAGGAACACTCCACAAACCAAATGCTGGTTTTCTTAATCATGCCCGCCTTTCCCTTGTTCTGTGAACACAAAATGCATATGCTGTAAGTCATGTGATGTCCATTGTTCAGTGCCCTCGAAATGTGGTTTTGAAATAGAGCTGCACACTTAAGAGTGGCCTTTTATAAGCACACCTGCACACTGATCCTGCTGTATAATCAGCATGTTGATATGTCACACCTGTCAGGTGGATGGATTATCTTGAAAAAAGAGAAGCTCACTCACACAGATTTTAACAATTTTGTGTCCAACAGCTGAGAGTGTATTATTCATTTATTCATTTATTTTACTTAAACTCGTGAAAAAATGGGAGCAAAAAGAGAAATGACATCCCCCTTGTTAGCAAATGATCAACACACACACACACACACACACACACACACACACACACACACACACATCACCAGGGTAACCCCTAACTGCTGCTACCTGTAGCTGCCCTTAGCTGCTAGTTAGCTCAGTTAGAGGTTGGGAATGGAAGCTCAGAGACCAGCGAGACTCTTGGTGTTTTCTTTGGACCAGGATGGGTCGGGCTAGCTGGTTAGCATGCTAACTTCTGCAGATATCCCTGAAACACCATACATAGACACCATAATGCCAAAAATGTTATTTATTTATGTTCATGTTGACCTCTTAAATAGAGTCTATAAATAGAGACCCTGCCAGGGCCTTATGAAGCAGTCTAATTTCTGGATACATCCATTAATCAGCATGAGTAGGTAGGTTGGTGAGTAAATGAGGAGTTTATTTTTACCATAATTGTGTCTGTGTTACTCCAGTGCACCACTTAATTGTTAACTGAGTGTTAAATAGCTGTGGCTGAGTAGCTGCACATACCATACATTCACCACTAGATATCAGTCTTGTCCTACTGTTCGATCAGGACTGTACTTCATACAGCTCACTGTCAGTGGTGAGTAACTGATCAGGTAGGTTCAACATGAGACTAAAAGAAACAGAAGTCCCTTCAGGACACAGTTGTTTTGACAGTCAGCAGATTCCAGGCTGACGATGTGTCTAAACAAACAGTGGCTTTCAGTTCAGTATGACGGTAAAGATACAATCTTAGACAGCTGAGTGACTGTATTCTTTGTTAAAGCGTCATGGTTGTCAGTCTAAACAACACCAGATCTTGTTTTGTCTTACTGGTTTGTAACACTCTTCATTTACTACTACTACTACTACTACTGCTACAGGCAGGGTTGGACTGGCTATCTGGCATACCGGGCATCATCCCGGTGGGCCTTTGACCCAATGTGGGCCGGTCCGGTCCGCTATGTTTTTTGTTTTTTTTTCTTCTCTAAATTCCCTCTAATTGGGCCGGCCAATTGGCTACAGAGGGTTAACAGTGTGTTACCAGCATCGACAAATATAATTGGTCTATTGTTTGTCATTGTCAATCAGTCATGGGCTGACAGGCGCAGAAAGCCCTGACAATGCTGTCAATCACTACACGAACCAGGGTGGGGCGGGACCTTGATGGGCGGGCCGTGGGCGGGATGGGCTGCTGCTGAGCCAGTAGTAAAGTTAGTGAGTAGTAGTAGTGAGCGTCTTTGAAACTGTCGTGTCCGCTACTTGAAAATGGATAAGAGGAAGAAACGCCCGGGTGGTGCTGAGAAACAGCGATCAAAATAGTTGAAGTCTCTGGAGGTGGAGGCTTCTAAATGTGCGAAGTTGACGGACCTTTTTGGTGCCGGTGTTGTGCCAGAAAACAACTCCTTGCCAAAACGGGAACGCCCATGGGGTTAGAGTTAGGGTTAGTCGTTAGGTAGTTAGTCGTTAGTCGTTTTCTGGCAAGGAGTCGTTTTCTGGCACAACACCGGGACCAGTGACACCAACCCGCCAGCAGCCACAGGTGCTGCTGCACCAGGAGACAAGGGAGGAGGACCTAATGATGATGAGCGAGTGGAGGCAGACATGGTAAGTAACATTAGCCAGGGGCTGGCTAGGCAAAATTTTTGAGACATGTCCAAAACAAAGTAAAAAACGTTTTTACATTGAATGTGATGTGACCTAACTAACTGCATACTGATGAATGCAGCTGCCCCAATGCTAACATAGCTCCTCAGGGATTGAAGCCATTATTTTTTTAACTTTGACAATCTAACATGTGACAGCATATTAGCCCGGAGTTGAAGGGCTGTGACTGTTGGTAGTTGTGGTTGATTTTGTTCAAATATGCCGAATTGTGATATTATGGGTTATTATTGTTCAGATGATTTAACTAAGCTAGCTAACAGATGCTAACGTCAGCGGTCTCTTGTTGCCATAGCAACAGTAAACATTAACGTGGACTGATGAGCTGTAAATAGAGATGCAAAATCAAGCTGAGATACTTAGAATTTTAGCACAAAATAAAAACAAACCTATAGGAAATAATAAGTTTAATTTGCAATATTTACCATTGAATTTATTGTAATCTTTCAATTAATTTATTGTTTACTGAGGTGATAACTATTTAATAGGTATAATTTGTGTGTAACTTTAATTTGTGTGTAAATGTGTTACTTTTACTGTAGTTTTCAAGTGGCTGTGTATAGTGTTGTCTTGAGCATTTTCAGGTCACAAAGATCTGACTTTTTTGCATTGCAAAACACTAGTAAAGTGTCCTAATAAAAACACGACAAAGCCATTTGACTATCTTGTTCATAAATGATGGTGTCAGGACTTTTTTTTATGACACACACACTTTCATTGATATGATAGTCCTTGTGTTCATAGCTACGTGCTCTATTTGTTAACCGCTATCGAGGAATATGACTCTCCTTTGTAGTATGTGTGAGAGAAGACGCCGCAAGATTTGTGGACTTCTACGTGGTGTCCACTGATAATGTAGTGGGCTGGTCTGGACAGAAAATGCCAGGGCTGAATTTTTGTCCCAGTCCACCCCTGCTCATATTACCCACATTCTTATACCCATTGATAGCCTATTACACAGAAATCCAGTCCAATATTACTCAGATATATAGCAGAGGTTTTGTCTGCTCTGTCTTTACCTGAGATTGAGCCTGATCACTGTAAACTACTGCCAACAGTGTTCTCTGGCAGCTGGAAACACAACTACCTCTGATGCATGAGGACAAATCAGGTTAACTTAACATGGTGTGTGTCATGGCCTCTGAATGCCATATACTGAACTGTTAAGCTATCTGATGTTTTAATACAGTGCAATACCAAGCAGTACCAAGATTATGTGAACCCAAAGCTCCTCCCCCCCGGCCAGAACCCAAAGCTCCCCAGCCTCAGCAAAAACAGAGTGACAAAGCCACTGGTCATACACAGCAAACTACTAAGGTAAGCCTGAGGGAACAGCTGGTCAAAGATGAGGAAGAGATCAGCCCTATGCCAGCAGACCAGGCCACAGCAATACACCACAACCTTTCCTTTCCCAGTGGCAGTCCAAGGAGGACAGTTAGTAGAGCAAGGCAAGGCCATAGCCCAAATACTAATGCTGACGCAGCAGTAGATCGGACTAATGATCATGGTGGTTTCAACGGCCTTTCTGCCACAGCTGACCTCGCCAAGTTCCTCGCCAGAAGTCAACTTATCACCACAGGTCTAACAAAGTTCGACGATAAGGTGGAAAACTACTGGGCATGGAAGTCTTCATTTTCCAATGCTATCGAAGGACTCTCCTAAGAGTCCTTAGAGCATGTACGTCAGATCAAATCCGTCCATATCAGGCACCCTGCTGCTGGTCTGAGAATGGCGTGGGACTGTTTAGAGCAATGTTATGGGACACCTGAAGCCCTTGTAAGCGCTCTTTTTGCCAGACTGGAGAACTTTCCGAAGATATCCAGCAGGGACGTGCAGAAGCTTCATTACCTGGCAGACCTGCTATTAGAGATAGAGGCAGCTAAGGAGGATCACTTCTTACCTGGATTATCTTATTTGGACACAGCTAGAGGAATCCATCCCATCCTCGAAAACCTTCCATACCACCTACAGGACAAATGGACAGCCTATGGCTCCAAATATAAGGAACAGTACCAGGTATCATTCCCCCCATTCGTTGTGTTTTCCAAGTTCATCTACGATGAAGCTAAAGCCCAAAACGACCCGAGCTTCATCCTTCGCTCATCTAGTCCTCCTTTCAGGAGAGAGCGTCCCAACGATGGCTACAGTCAAATGAAACAGCGGGTGTCAGTCCACAGGACTCAGATATCTTCTCCAGACCAGGAAAGCAACCAGTCTACAACAAAACCAACTGCTGACCTACTTAAGAACTGTCCCATCCATAAGAAGCTGCATCCCTTCAATTCCTTCAGTGTAGAGGTTTAAGGGGAAAAACTTCTTGAGGAACGGAGACAGTACATTAAGGAGAAAGCAATCTGTTTCCATTGTTGTGCATCCATGGCCCATATAGCCAGAAACTGCAAAGCAGAGATCGTATGAACTGAGTGTGGGAGTGACAAGGCATATTGCGGCTCTGCATTCTGGCCCTGCTCCCTCGAAACTGAAGCCACCTCAAGCAAATACAGACTATGGCGGGAAGGAGGATGAGACAAAGGAGGAAGTGTCACCGAGGTGCACAGAGGTATGTGGGAAAGGGATGAGCTCTTGTGCCTGCTCGAAGATATGTTTGGTAAATGTGTACCCCAACGGTAGTCGCGAAGCAGCAAGGAAGATGTACACTATCCTCGATGAGCAAGGTAACCGCCGGAAGAAGAGCATGTATACAGTCGAGCCAATAGACCAGAAAATCAACCTGCAACTCCCTACCTTGGTCGAATGTGAGGAGATCCCAGACAACAGATCGAAAATACCTACCCCTAACGCAGCTTCCCATCATAAGCACCTCAAAGCCATTGCAAGTGAGATCCCTCCTCTAGACTCTACTGCAAACATCCTGCTGCTGTTGGGTAGAGACATTCTCCATGTCCATAAGGTGCGCAAGCAGATTAATGGTCCGCATAATGCCCTATTTGCCCAGAAATTGGACCTGGGTTGGGTGGTCATAGGGGATGTATGTCTTGGTAAAGCCCACAAGCCATCTACAGTGAGCAGCTTGAGGATGTGTATTCTTGAGAGTGGCCGTCCAAGCTATCTGTCTCCCTGTGAAAGTCACCTTCAGGTAAGAGAAATCTTCAAACGGTCGGCTCATCAAACACTTCATCAAGTGCATCCATTCCTACTCAACACAAAGATTCCCACAGGAGAAGACATGGGTGAGTCAGTCTTTTTATGCACCAAGAACGACAGCAAGCTCACTCCATCTATTGATGAGCAGAGGTTTATACAGATAATGGACAGAGAGGTATTTAAGGACAGTGCAAACAGCTGGGTGGCTCCTCTGCCCTTCAGGGCGCCCAGGAGACAGCTCCCTAATAACAGGGGATATGCTTACAAACGACTGACAACACTCTGCAACTTTCTTGAGAAAAACCCTGAAATGAAAGCACACTACTTGGACTTCATTCAGAAGATGTTGGATAATGACCATTCAGAATTGCCCCCCCTGCTGCAAGATCACCAAGAACGCTGGTATCTTCCATCATTCGGTGTGTACCACCCCAGAAAGCCCGGCAAGATCCGCATTATTTTTGATTCGAGTGCTCGTTATTTCGGGGTCTCTAAATGATGTCCTTCTCACCGGACCAGATCTTAACAACAGCCTTCTGGGGGTGCTACTGAGATTCCAGAAGGAACAGGTTGCTGTAACAGAGGACACTGAACACATGTAACACTGTTTCGTGGTCAAAGAGGAACACAGAAATTATTTATGTTTTTTGTGGTTCCAAAACAACGACATGAACAGCGACATCGTGGACTATCGTATGAAGGTCCACGTCTTTGACAACACTCCGTCTCCAGCGGTTGCCATTTATGGCCTGAAGAGGGCTGCCAGAGAGGAAGAAGACAGCTATGGGAGTGATGTCAGGAAATTTGTAGAAGAGGATTTCTATGTGGACGATGCATTGAAGTCTTTCGCCACAGAGGAAGAGGCTACCTCTGTTCTCCAACGTGCTCTAGCAGCCCTGGCACTCTCCAACCTTCGGCTACACAAAATAGCCTCTAACAGGACCGCTGTGATGGATGCCATCCCCACCGACGATCTTGCTAAGGATGTTCAAAATCTGGATCTGTAGAAGGATGTGCTGCCCTTGCAGCACAGCTTAGGGGTTTGTTGGAACCTCATCACAGACATGTTCACATGCAGAGTTCAGGTTGATGACAAGTCATTCACACGTAGAGGTGTGCTCTCTGTAGTGAACAGGATTTTTGATCCTCTCGGATTCATCGCACCCGTCACGGTACAAAGCAGGTTTCTTCTCAGGCAGCTGTCAACACAAGTAGGAGAATGGGACTCTCCTCTCCCTGATGATAAGAGAGCAGAACGGGAGAAATGGAAAGCTTCGCTCCAGCATCTGCAATAGCTGCAGATTCCCCGATGTTATTCCCATCTTCGCCGATGCTTCAGTCAAGGCAATCTCAGCTGTTGTTTACTTGAGGATCACCAACCACGATGACAAGTCCAACGTGGGATTCGTCTCTTCAAGAACAGAAATGTAGCTGGATATTCAACCCACCTCGCTTGTCCCACATGGGTGGTGCATGGGATCGCCTCATTGGTGTGGCATGATGCATACTGGACTCCATGTTCTCCAGGGTTCCCGCGGATCCTTAAAGAGTCTTAAAAAGCATTGAATTCATTAATCTAAAAATAAGGCCTTCATTGGCATTAAAATGTCTTAAATCAATCTTTCAAAAGTCTTAAAAATGTTAACACATGATAAGTAGGATTTTGTGATCGTAATTAGTCTCAAATCTAAAAATAATAGGTAACATTTATTTTTTTTAAATAATTTGCCGAATAGCAGTAACATCACGCAATCACGAGAGCGGAACCAACAAAACAGTGATGTGTTTGCGGCCATGACTCTCAGAGCAGATGCACGTCAACAAAGATTTTTCTGGATGGCTGAAACCGGTACCAGGCAATTTATACGAGGCACGGTGTATTTTGTGCAGGAAATGTTTCAAACTCGGCACGATGGGAATCAAGGCAGTGGAGTCCCACATGCACAGCGCCAAACACAAAGCCTCAAAATCAAGCTGTCAACAAACGGCAGGTATTTCCCAGTTCTGTTCTACTCTCGTCTCTACCGTGCATCCATCCCCTTCTCCGATATCAACGACCGGGACAGCTGCACCAAATCTCCGGACAATGTTCGGGTGCACGCCTACACTGAAAGCAGAGGTACTGTGGTCTGAACACCGTGACAAAACACCAATCATACAAATCAAATGAGGGAATTGGAGACTTATTCCGTGCAATGTTCCCAGACTCTGATATTGCCCACTCATTTGCACGCGGTTCACAAGACGGGCTACATCAGCAAGTTTGGAATAGCCCCGTACATTTCAGAGCAGCTTGTGGCAGATGCTAACAAGGACGTGTTTGTTTTAATGTTTGATGAGAGCCTCAACCAGACCATAAAAACAAAACAACTGGATCTGCATGTCCGCTATTGGTGCGAAGATCACGTCCAGTCCAGATATGCAGGATCGCAGTTCATGGGACATGGAACAGCCCAGGATTTACTACGCCATTTCAAAGTAAGTAGGCGGCACACATAGATCATTAAGGGAGCAGAAAATTAGAAAGATCATTCTGCCCATCTCATTTATGTAAATGTGGCGACCAAAACTTTCAATAAAATGCAGTCCAGTCAACACCACTGCAAATTGTACGGTCTTCAGCTTTGACTTGTTGTCAGTTTATATTATTATTGATTCCTTTTCTGTGTCAGCCTTCTATCCATTACAAAGATAATATGCTGCATGACAGTTTGCTAAATCTTTACTAGATTAATCCAGCATGCTTCATCATTGTTTATTCTCAGCAAGGTGCCAAGGACCTGGATAGGCGTAAGCTGTTGTCCGTCTCCATGGACGGACCAAACGTTAATTGGAAGTTCCTGGAGCTACTGCAGCAAGAACAGTTAGAGCAGTATGGCGGCGCTCAACTGATTGTGGTAGGAAGCTGTGGCCTCCACACCTTACATAATGCTTGCAAAGGCGGCTTCATCATGTGGCAACTGGACAAAGTTCTGAAGGCCATGCACACACTCTTCCATAATACACCTGCAAGGAGGGAGGACTTCACAGTTCTTACCAAAACCACACAATTTCCACTGCCATTCTGTGGCCACCGGTGGCTTGAGAACTTACCAGCTGTGGAGAGGGCTTTAGAGGTATGGCCTTCAGTGACCATGTACGTGGATGCAGTCAGGACCAAGAGGCTACCAAATCCAGGAACCTCATCTTTTGACACCCTTGAAACGACAAAGAAAGATCCTCTTATCATGGCAAAACTTTACTTCTACATGTCTGTCATCAGGACCTCCAGCCCCTTCCTGAGCACATATCAGACAGATGTGCCAATGATGCCATTCCTTGTGAACGATTTGGCAGAATTGATGAAGGTATTTATATTCTACGACTAAACTTTGTGTTTATTTCTGATTTTATACATATATATTATATGACAATTATATTATATCTTGTTGACAAAATCTGAAAGAAGAAAACAAAGAAGCAAAGCAGTGTTGATATATTGTCCACTCAATATGGTTGTAATTATATGGGTTATATTTTTAGCTTTTCTGTTCACAGTGTATTTTGAGACGTTTCATCAAGAGGGAGGTCCTTCAGGACATCAGTCCACTCCAGTTAGCCAGACTGGATGTTGGTGACAAAAAGAATTTGGTCCGTCCTAAAGAAGTGAACATCGGCTTGGGAGCAGAATCAACCCTGAAGGTAGTGTATCAGGTTATTGTTTAAAATATTACCAGGATCCAGAAAATGGATTTACTAGTTGTTACATAGGTAACTCTCATTATCCCCATCAGGAACTCCAAAGACAGAAAAAGATAGGAGAACTCACAGTCCTAGAGTTTAAGAGGGACTGCATCAAGGTGATGTCAACTATCCTGCAGAAAGTGCAAGACAAGAGCCCCTTAAAATATCCAACTGTGAGGCAGCTGGCCTGTTTGGACCCTAGAAAGATGTTCTTTGATCCAGAATGGTGCCAGGGAAAGCTAAGGATCCTCTTCCAGAGGTTTCGGCACGATAAGCAGTTGTCAGGAGGTGTCTCAGCCAGTATGAGAGAATAGAGCAGTTCAAGTTTTCTTTCTGCATTAATTGTGATGTCCGTCTCTAAATATAAAAGAAACTAAGAGTGATGTAAATAGCATCTAAAGAAGTGTTAGGTATCCAGAACGTGTATATTATTACTATGAATTTGCCTTGTTCTTATCTAGTACCTAGTGTGACTGTAAAATAAAGTGTTTGCATTTTTTCATTGAATTTTGCCTGTGCCTCTGTATTGTTTCTTGCAGGTGACGTGATTACACAGCAGTTCTGTGATTTCTTATCCGTTGAGGCTGGAAATGACACCTTCCACTCCTTCCGACCCACTGAGACAAGGGTGGATGTCTTCCTCCATCAAGCTTTCCAGAGCAAATGCTATTCTGAGCTATGGGATTTTTGTAAGAAGCTTCTTCTCCTCTCACATGGCCAGGCAACAGTTGAGAGAGGCTTCTCAATAAACAAAGAGGTTGAAACTTGCAACATGCAAGAAGAAACAATGGTCACCCAGCGACTGATCTGTGACTATGTCACCGTTTGTGGGGGTGTCCTCAAGATCCCCATCACCAAGGAGCTGCTGTCCTCATTTGCATCAGCTAGGTCAAGGTACAGGATGTACCTAGATGAGGAAAAGAGATACCGGTATTTACATGCTGCTGTGAGTGTCAAAGTTTCAAATTACCAGTGCAGCAGATCCCTCTTGTGTTTGTGTGTCGCGCGGTCGCTCTAAACAGGAAGTAAATGCCGGTGTGTATCTATCGCGAGTCTCGTTCATCTTGTCGGGCGCGGCTTCCGTAGTGCAATCGGCTGCGAGGGAGGCTCGCGTGAATGCGGAGCGTGCCTCCGTGTAAACATAGCATAGTGACTGTTTAGGCTGTAAAAATGTACTAAATGACGTTGTTTCGAGTAAACTCTGGATGTCGCCACTTCAGGACACTTGGATTGCAGCGGACGAGCAGTATGGAGGAATATTACAAAGTTTTTGTGTGGTTTTATGGACCTTTTTCTCTCGGTCACAATTGACGCTCGTTATATGGCATACTCATGCTGGAGGGAAGCACCACGGGTCTCCAGCTGCACTTTGAGGAATAAGAAACTACACCGGACTCCTCATCAGCATGTGAGTCGATAATGACTGAATTTTGTTTTAGAGTGAACTATTCCTTTAAGCTATCTGATGTTTTAATACAGTGCAATGCTGCCCCCCTGTGGACGCAAAGGCTGAATGCAGACTTCACTCCCGTTTAGTTAAGTTTCACTTTCGGTTTGGGATAAGGAGCGCACATGGCTGGTGCAGACGATTCTCATCGTTCTTTGTGCTGTTGGAAGATATTATTTTTGTCATTGAAGCCACAGAAGGCCATATCCATTAGTTTTTATGCTTTATAAGTTTGGTGAGGATTGGTTGTGTATTACAATCGGGTTTATGTTGTACATTGTAATAATTCTTCCATGTATGTATAAGAGGCAGATTTGCTCAGCTGTTAACTTGTTAACCATGTAGCTCTGATGTTGTTCTGGTTCATGTTGTTACATTCATTTTGAAGTGTTCTACTACACTTTTTCTCTGTTTGTGCATATTGATCAATGTTGTTTGTACTTCCCTCAGTCATTGTGATTATTATTCTGTGTGTATGGCTGCATTTTAAAAACCTGTATTTGTGGATATCTTGTATTGCAGTTTCACAGTCGAGATATGTTCCTCAGTAAAGGTCAGAGACAACGCCACCTGTCCGGTCTGTGAGTCTTTTCTAGGCATACTCGATTGTTTGGGCTAGCTGGATAAACTACTTCAGCACGAAGAGGGAGGCCGGCATAGTGTGTTATTTGGCATGTCAGCACAGAGGGGGATTCTGGGTGCATGTTGTATATCTCATTTAGTTTTTCACCTTTATTTATAACAGTGTAGCTGCTTTAACCTGAATAAGCTACGTTTAGTATTTCACCTGTTATTTACCGTCATGACATAAACTGGTCGGGCTCACATGAAGATTCATTATTTCCTATTCATCTTTACTGGAATCAGCTTTTTCAACCCAGTTTATGTATTTCCCTTATTTTTCCCTTTTTCACTAGGGATTACTGATTTGTAATTTTTCTAACCGGAGACGTTTGCCTCCTCCTGAAACATTTTACTAAAACCGAATTCTTCAGCAAAAATGTTTTCCCATTTTTTAGATTCCTTCTCTCGCTCCGGTCCTTTCACTGAACATTTTCTCTGCTGAGTGCAAGTTAAGTCAAATCTCATTCATTTCATTTATTCCAGTATGTTGAGTGGTTCTGTGTGGCTTGTTCAAAACATTTTCTACCGCACAGCATTTTTTCATTTGTTCATAGACAAGGTCACAAAGACGAACAGAACAATGATCCACATAATCCTGAGTTTTATGTCCATTTTCCTATTGATTTAGAAGCTGTAAGGAGTCTTACAGCACATCTCGAGAAGGAGAATTAAGAAAAGTAATCATCTTTTCACTTCCTGCTGCGATTGTCATTATCGGACCAGCACTCCGTCCTTATACTTTCAGCTTTTAACCCTGGCAGCTTACATAAATGAACAAATATATTTTTAAAGAATGCTTTAAATACAGCAAATAGAAATCAATGAAGCGTCCAAAGTGTTTGTGATAACTTTTTTTAATATATAACAGGTGGATAAAAACCCATCCAGTCTAAATCTGTTCATCCAAACATTGTCACAGAAATCCAATAAACACAATTTGCTTGGATCAAGCAGCACCTCTTGCATGCACGCTCACAAAAAACATGGTTGAAATAATCAAACATTTCCACCATAACCTCTTGGATTGTCCACTGTAGGTAGCTGCTATCATTTTCTAATGAATCATCAAATAATCAAAAAAGTTAACAGGGAATTATTAGAGAAGGGCCAGAGATAATTAAGGACTCAACAGCAAAATAACACACCTTGCATCAGGTGCCAACTACTCTGCAATATCATTTCCTGTCAGAATAAAGCTGTAAGCAGTGTCTGAGGTCAGGCTGCGTCCAAATGACAAATAGCATCAATTTAACAGCTTGGTGAAGCAGGCAGTGTTACATATTCCAGCATTACTTTAATTACAAAGTATTCTCACTACAGACTTGTTATTGCACAAAAGGCATTAAAGCATCAATAGCAACAATAACTGCATTCCTCTGAGAGTTAGGCTGCCAGTATACACAATACAAAAAGTCATATTTACATTTATCAGCCACATCTGTGTATGACAAGTCACTCTTCTGGCAAAATGGTTAAAAAATACCAGGTTTGTGCTGCTAACCATGGCTGGCTCATTTTTCACATGCATGGTAAATGTTTTTAAGAATTTCAGCATGAAATAACCATCTAAATAAAGGATTTAAAGCCTAAAATCCTTTAAAAAAAAAGGATTGCGGCTCAGATTTTTCTCTTTTCTGAACGTCTGTGTTCCCCTCCACAGGGCACCTTCATCACATTTTGTTTTGAACAGGGCAGGTCGCCACTTCCATGCACAATCAGGAGCCAACAATTCAAGATGCTGACAGTTGTGTTGGTGTTGTGGGACAGGTCACATCACATCTAATCAAGTCACACCCACACAGGTTTTTGTGTTTAGCTCAACACCTCAGGATGTTAATATTGAACGCTAGAGACAAATGCTTTGCAAAAGTTTTAAAAATATGTTTTCATCTTGTAGTAAGGATTTAACAAAAATGTATTCATAAGTATTGTCTTTTGGCATTTTCATTTAGTGGTGGGAACTAAATGACTCTTTTCTGAAGCAAAATCTGTAACCCACTTACATTCACATACTGGAGGCTACATATCGTCCACCAGAGAGAGCTGTTCAGTCAATGTCAGAGTGTGTTTAGTCAAGCGGCTCCTCTCATTTCTCTGTTTTGTGCCTCCTTATCTCCTCGCTCCTCCGGCCTCCTGCCTGTGACCTGGAAATCGATGTCAGCACACCATACTGAAGGATGTCTCAATTCCTGAAATGCTCTTTGAGGGGAGAGGAGGGAGGACAAAGGAGGCCTTACAGAGGAACTTTGAGCCAGGATGCACAAGTGTATCCTTTGTGGAAGTTTCTTTCTGCACCCCTATATTTTAAAATGTATCGAGGTATGTATGACCTAAAACTCATGATGCCAAACCACAGCTGAACGAAATATGTAGTAAAGGTGGTCTGTGGTCCTCCGGCTTGTTGCTCATATTAGTCTGATGACAGGTGCAGAAAAACTTCCTTAAAACAGACCAATGAAGAGATGACTACTGAATGTGACATCGCAGCCAAGCTATTAAACTAAATATGATACGTTTATATCGTCAAAAATGAAGGATTGGGGCTTTAAAGGATAAGTTCACCCAAAGCTGAAAATTCAGTCATTATCTATTCAGCCCCATGCAGTGATGGGAAGTGGGGTGAAGTTTCATAGTCTACAAACATTTCTGGAGCTTCACAGCAAAACAACGTTGCAGCATTCTGAAGTATGTAAATGGCAATGAAAAAAATGTGAAATGGCTCCATACAGCTGGACCGACCTTATCTCCAGAAGCTCTGAGATCCCAAACTGCGTTGGAAAAAATGGCTGAGCTCGTGCACTCCCCTCAGATGCTTTAGCACTTTTAGCTCAGCAGCTACAGTGAAGATTTCTGCTTTAAAAAGGGTGTAAATAAGTTCTTTACACATCAATTTGGATTACACGGGACAAGATGTATGGAGCCGTTTTAAAACAACTCCCCATATACACACTTCAGTTGTTTTGGATCATGGGGGTGATTGGATCGGACAGAATTTTCATTTTTAACTTATCCTCCTAGGCAGTTTTCATGGGACCAATTTGTGGATGAAGTTGTAGAAAAACTCAACTATAGCACACTTATAGTACACATACACACACACACACACACACACACACACACACACACACACACACACACACACACACAAACTTACTGATATTCTGAATATATACTGTTTATTATCATGAATATATACTGGCTCATATTATGAAATTGAGGTTTATGTCACATCCTGTGTTGTCATACAAAACATATTATCTCATCAATAAAGCATAAACAAATTTGTCAGACCTTTTTTACTGCATGTGAGCAATGTATGTGCTCGATAAAAGAAGACCAAAACAAATTTTTATCCTGAATCTATAAAG
Source organism: Pagrus pagrus (assembly GCF_965226575.1). Classification (NCBI taxonomy): domain Eukaryota; kingdom Metazoa; phylum Chordata; class Actinopteri; order Spariformes; family Sparidae; genus Pagrus; species Pagrus pagrus. The sequence continues at coordinate 22,338,316 of NC_140201.1, read as the reverse complement.
TTAATAGTCAAAATAGACTACCAGCCAGTGATATATTCAAATAATTTACAGCTCTTGCAAAGGTGGCTGCCTGTTTTCCAAGCCTATTGGATTTTCCTAAACTATACTATGCAAAAACAGATCTGCCTGCACCTGAAACAAATGTTTTTTCTTTTAAACTGAAGCTTTTTTAAAGGGGCTATTGAATCTTACTTTGCATCTCCTATCAGGATGTTTTATAATTTATATATTGAGAGAAACATCAGCACCCTTCATAAAACTTGAGTTTTTGTTGCTCTGCTAGCTTCCGGATGATACCATACTCATGAGTTCCAGGGTGTATTCCAGTTTTATACTTTTTGTTTTTGATTTTTTCCCAGTAATGACTCCAGTTTCCATCATTGTCTGCTCCATAACCGAACACATGGACCTGGGAAAACAAATACAAACATATGATAATCAACTGCATCACTTCAGACAGAAAGATGTTCATTACTAATGTCAGGATGTTAATTTTGGAAACGATCACAAGAAATGAGCACTGACTGGGCCATAATGTTCAGATTGAACTATCAAGCCAGTTATACCATTCAATCAACTTTAGGTTAGCAGGTATATCAAGCCTCACACTGCTCTTTGCTGGGGTTAGAGTCTGATTCAAAGGCAGTTTTAAAGTTAGGGCAGGGTAAGAGAATGGCGTCACCTGTCAGAGGGCTCAGTACATTTCTGCCACACAGGCTAATACACCCCTGTAGGGTCAACTTTGGTGTTTATGTTTATTGATAACAAAGAGTAACTCCTGAACATTAACTTAAGAAAGCTCCAACAACTCATACCAACTCTGCTAACTTGACCTTATCCAGTGGTTCCCGTGGGTGCATTGGTTGCAGTGTTGGTGTTGTTCCTATATCAGTATGAATGTTGTTCCAGAGCCATCATTGTAACTTAAATCAAGGGAAATTGACAACATTTTTTCTAGCCCCTTTTCCCCTCGAGATGCTAGGCTATGACATTACTGTTACAGACTATGAATCTACACCAAACGTGACAACTTCCTAAACAAAGAAAAAATGTTCAAACTCTCTGTTTGTTCCCAGGGAGTTGCCATGTTTGTTCAGAGAGGCACTGCTGCAGTTTTCATGCTTCCACTATAAAGGTGACTTAATGCTGTCCTGCAGTGATCATTTTGAAAGGCTGACAAACATATTTCATCAGTGACATTGGAGGACTTTTTAGGAACTGAAAACCTAGTGAAAGCCTGCTTAACGTCTCCCTGAATCACATACATTTGCTTGCTATTTCCATAAGCCATCTGATATTTGCATCTACTTGTCAGTCATTAATCTGTCACAGTAACAATGGTGGCTTTCATGAGGAAAATTCCCAATTTTAAAATGAACTTACCTCATCACAAATACGTAGGGCAAGAATCAAAACCATGAAGCCGGTAGAGGGATACTGGCCCTTCTTTATCAGCCAACTGTCATGAACACACCTCATAAAAGCTGGATTCACCACCATCACCTGTTATAAATCAGGATTGGCCTTTAAACTTATTTTTGTTAAGTGTCACATTTTTAGCCAATACAGTTCATTGTTGAATGCATTCAAAAAAACTCACCAACTCCTTGTTAGCTGTGATATTTGATTTTATTGGCGCATATGACCTATTGAAAATACAATGAAATGTCAAACTTAACATGCAATGAAATACTTTTGTCAGTAAAATGATATAACAGGCACCCCAAAAGAAAACTGTGATTCTTGATTTGAATGCCCTTCCCAGGATGCTTGCATAATATTCCTAGGTTATCGCAGTAAAGTTAGGTTTACGCTGTTTAGCCAAAAAAACTACATATTTCAGTTTAACTTACAAAACTACCAGATTAGGTTTAGCCAACAAAGCAACTTGGTTAGATTTAGCTAAAAAAACAAAAAAAACAAACTACATATTCCAGTTTAGCTGACACAACTTTCTGGTTCAGATAACAACACTACTTGGTTAGACTTAACTAACAAAACTACACAATAAGGTTTAACCAACAAAATTGCTCAGTTTTAGCTAACAAAACTATTTAGGTCTAGCTAACAAAAATATTTGGTTAAGTTTATAAAAGTACATATTTCAGTTTAGCTAACAAAACTACATATTTTGGTTTAGCTAACAAAGCAACTTGGTTAGATTTAGCTAAAAAAAAAAAAAAAGAAAAAAAAAGAAAAAACTACATATTTCCGTTTAGCTAACAAAACTTTCTGGTTCAGATGACAAAACTACTTGGTAAGGCTTAACTAACAAAACTACATAATGAGGTTTAACCAACAAAATTCAAGTTATTTTTAGCTAACAAAGCTATTTAGGTTTAGCTGACAAAAATATTTGGTTAAGTTTATAAAAGTACATATTTCCGTTAAGCGAACAAAACTACTTGGTAAGGTTTAACTAACAAAACTACATATTTAGTTTTAGCTAACTTTGACATGTTATCATTGCTGAGTTGATCTGCTCTGCCTCATGAGCCACTGTCCCCCTTCAGGAAGAAAATGTTACAATTTTGTTGATCCCTTAACACCATAATCAGGTCAAAATGATTATTTTTTCCCTTTACATTGGTTTGTAATGAAATACCTGCAAAACTACTGTGATCCTCATCTGTCTTAGCTGTTCTTTGTATTTAATTTTAGGAATGCAGGAATAAAATAAATGACTCACAAAAACACTTCATATTATTGACCAGTTTTGGATTCTTTCTCAATTTCGTTCTTACCAAATATTCTCTCTGTCTCTGTCTGTCTGTATCCAACACTTTATGATCACATTTACTCTATGTAGTCCATAAAAAATATGACTCACTTTCCATGGAATTCCGTGGTCAAGGCCTTCATGAGCCACTCAAGATCCAGTATCTTAAAAGGTACCAGCACGAGGTGGGTGGTGATATCCAAGTCCACAGCACTTTCTGGATACATGACATGATGAGTTGTTCTGGTCCCAACATCTGCTTCGTAGCCTTTGGTATGACCATGGTTAATTCTGAACAGTACAGAGGGATACTGTTCATAGGATTGCTTGATTTTTATTTATTTTTTTCTTACATTGAGGAAACATTTTGTATGTTGGTTCCACTGTTTCAAACCAGCAATTAAAGGATTAAAGGAAGTTCACCCAAAAATGAATCCAGTCAGTTTCCACTACATTTTAAAACAAGTCCCTGTCTACCTCAGTTCTTAAGGAGAATGCTGCACCACTGTTTTGTTGTGAAGCTCCAGAAGTGTTCGTGGACTGCAAAACTACACTCAACTTTCCATCAGCATGGGGGTGAGGAGATGATGACTACATTTTCAGTTTTGGGTGAACTGTTCCTTTAAAACAGCTTTCCTTAGCCAGCTTATTTACCTGATGACAATGTCATGAGAATCTATGTCAGGTCCATAATGCGATCCGTTCAAGTTAACAGAATTCCCCACCACAGCACAGGTCCTGCAGCAGTCAGGACTGGGCTCGGTCAGAACTGGACTGGGTGGGATGATCTCAAACAGCCTGTCCACTATTTCATTGTAGGCACGGAAGCTGCGCTGCTCAACCTGTAAACGCTGACACACAAACCAAAAGTACATTGCTGTTAAACCAGTTATGAGTTGTATAATGACATCAAATTGTGAAACAGAAAAAAGTTCGATGGCCTTATGAAAGGCTGAGACTGTTTCCTTGTAAGGTGACAGCTCACCTTCCACCAGTTGAAAGCATCCTCTGGGAGACTGTAATTTGCTGACAAAAAAAGTTCAACAGAGTTGTTGAAGCAGTGCATCAACCTCCGATCATCTTCTGATAAACGTTTAGTGCAGGGGCTGGTGTCCTCAGGCGGTGTGTATTCTGCAAGCTCTCTTAAAACATGTACGTTCAGAATCACACCAATGCCAGTGACACAAAGCAGTGCAATGAGCACCTTCACTCGTAATTTCATCTCGGCTCTGTGATGCTCCACACTGGGAATCAGTTCCAATCTGTGAAGAGTGTCTGTCTAAATAAACATGCAAGTCTTAAGTCATGAATCAGATTTTTGATAGAGTCAGATCACCTGTTGTGCAGGATGAGAGAGATTCTGAAGCAGCACTATCTAATTATCCCTGAAGAGACATTTTTACATTACCCTTGAATAGGCAATATCTAATTAGCCTTGAATGTGCATTTTTGCATTACCCCTGAAGAGACATTTTTTCATTATCTCTGAAGTTGCATTTTTTTATTATCACTGAAGTATTTGTGAGATTTGGGATGGTTTGGGACTAGCTGTCAGGCATTTTCCTGCCAGTGCTGCTGTGAGGTAGTCTGGTGCTGGAGAGTTCACTACATAAAGTCATCTTTATACCATGCAAATACAGCTGCTAGTCTGTGAATGAACATCACAGCAGGCAGTATTACTTTCATGAGGAAAAACATATTTGTCTTCTGATATAGTAATAATAATAATAATAATAATAATAATAATAATAATAATAATGTATTGTTTCTATTCTTTTCTATTATTGTATTCTATTGTCATTATTGTTATAAAGAAGCTGTTAAGATAGTGTTCATAAGAAAACATGAACAATTAATTAATTAATTAATTCCATTCATTTATGAGCCAAATATACGTAAAATTCACAAAAATGATACTGTCACTTGTCAAATGAATCAAAAGTATCATCAGTTAAAACGTATTAATTATGATTATATTTCGTCTCACCTGATCAGCGTCAATCCACAATGTGCAGTGATAGGCTTCAAGTCTTCTGCGAGTAGGATGAGCACGTATGTGGAACAGGTTTGGAAGGGTGTGGTCTGGTGTGTTTGCAGAGGTGGTGGGGGCGGATGGATGGTTTATCCATCTATCTCTTTGGGAATGTAGGACGGGTCGGCCACCATCGCAATGCGTTGGTATATGACGAGTTGGGAATGAGACTCAAAAATCAACTTTTCTTACAAATAGGATCTTTAAATATGTATCCAGTAGTTCATTAAACTCACTCTGCATCTGATCAAGATCCTGGCAAAACAGCTGCGCTTCTCTGTCTCTCAGTCTGCATCGCTGTCAGTGGAGTCTCTGCTGATCCGGTGACCAACAATCACTGTGTGATGTGTACATTACATTTACCTTACAGGTACATGCACAGATTGGCCCTTTTGGTCTCATACTGGACAAGATATGATTTACAACTAATATAATTAGGAAAAGATTCACTAGTATCAACAACAAAATGGATCCCATCGAAAAATCTTAAAAATGATATCGGAATTTGAATCTGTACTGGGTTAGATTAAGGGCTTACCACAGCTGCCTGTATGACAGTGTGTTCACGTGCCACCAGCTCTTTTAGAAGTACACAGACTTCTTTAATTTTGAAGTCAGTGTTGTAAAAAGTACCCAAAAGCTGTACTTGAGTAAAAAATAAAGATATTGTGTTAAACTGTTTGGTAAAAGGGAAATTCATCCACACAAATAGTACTTAAGTTGTAGTCTTAAAGTATCTGATATTAGATTTACTTAAGTATCAAAAGTTATTTTCTGACAATAAATGTCACAAATAAAAGTAAATCATATTTGTCTGCTGCACTATTTGTACGGTACATACTTTGCACTTTACTGCTTTTTGCACTTCTGGTTAGATGCTTTTCTGCATTTCGCTGTCTCTGTACCTGTACTGTGCACAATGACAATAGAGTTGAACCTAATCTAATCTAATCTAATCTATGCACAGTTATGTACTGTATGTACTGTACACTGTGCATCAGATGATTCACTCTGTGTGATAGAGCAGAAGCATGGCTGTAATTATTTGCTTAGTTGTGATAGTAGCAGACAGGAAACACCTGTGTTTTATTTTGTCTTTGAATTCAACTTCACATTTATCAACATAACGGTGGAAACAAGGGTTACTATGCGACAAAGGGGTGTTGTAACTTCACTGATATGGTACAAATGAATGAAAATATGACATCAGCATAATTACGCACAGAAGTTATGATGATCCGACTTTCACCATCTCCAAAAATTTGAGTTCAGATCAGAGAGGAATGTACTGGCCACATATTTGTGCAATATAGAAATACACAGTTGTAAAATATGAATAATTTTATGTTGTTGCTGGTGTTTTGCTCAGGTTGATCTAATGATGAACCTGACAGTTATTCATCTTGACCATCTGCTGATCTAATGCACAGAAAACAAAGGATAGAGAAAAAGAAAAGAGAGGGAGATGAGGAATGTTGATATGCTGGCCTCAAAGTAAAAACGAATTTGTGATACATAAAAAACTTTGGCCAGTAGAAAATGATCCATTGTGTACAACACTGATGTGATGTGATGATGCTGGTGAAGCATATATACTGAATACAAAGCCAAGACTTTCCAGTCCAACTCATCTACCTCCATATCTAGAGTAGTTGAATTGTTGTCACCTAAAATGAGTATCCAACTGGCCTTAGAAAGAAAGAAAGAAAGAAAGAAAGAAAGAAAGAAAGAAAGGAAAAAAGACGTTCAGTCTGTATGTATGTAATACATCATTCCATAGTTTTGGTCTGTGTATCATCCGTTCATCCATTCAATTATCTAATTCAATCTGAACGAAAAATTAAAGCAGTGAGCAGTGCTCGTTCAGGCGTGTGCGAGCTGACCAATCAGAGCAGACGGGGTATTAGAATGGGAGTCCTAAAGGGGACCAGAGCTAAAAAAGAGCATCTCAGACAGAGGGGTAATACAGAGCTGCAGGACTGGACAGCATGAGAGGACTGATGTGTTTTTTTGGCATTGAAGCATGTAAAGCTAGTGTAGTAGTAACCCAAAATAAAATTATGAATCTGAGAATAGTATGTCTCCTTTAAAGCTGCAGTGGCAGGATCAATAATTAGGGCAGCCTCACAGAGCTGCTAGCATGGCTTTAGACTCTTAATCCTGCTGTAAAACAGTGACATCTTCACTTACTTCTCCAGATGGCGCTATTTAGATCATTCTGTTACAGCAGATACATATGAATTAGCAATCTTTGGGCAAAGCATTTGGGATTGTAGCTGAGTTAATTAAGACTTAGTGGATGAAACTGCAGAGCTATCTGTTTTTTTTCTTTTGGCTTGACTGCTGCAGGTAAACATTCATCCCAGGCACGTAAGGCTGAGATTTCTTCACTGAAATGATTAGATGAAGTCATTACCGCTCTGCCCCCCAGCAGAACATTTTTAAAAATATATATATTAATATATATATTAATACACGTTCATATTTTTCATCGAGTTGAGAGTGTGATCCAACAGATGTTAGTCATCAGTTTGATAGGAGCAGAGGGGCCAGGCTCTTCCTCTGAGACACATCCATCAGTCATGGAGGGGGAATCGCCCAAGTCCAGCAGGAGAAGGAGCCGCGCTCAATTAGTTCTGGCTCCGGCTCTGTCCACCTGATCTATGGGACGCAATTAGAACAGAGCCCAACGAAGGCCTGGTCATTTTTTCTGGCTTGCCGAGTGCACCGCTATGACTGCCTTATTATTTTTATAGTTTTGTTTCATGTATGGAAGGTCGGGAAATCCCTCACTAAGGCACTTTACTCTGACAATCGGGTATGATTAATCTTTCCATGTAGAAATATGATATCACACACAATGAGAGAAGAGAAGAGATGTAGAGGGATTGGATTGGTTGAGCTGGTGACATCATGTGTCTCAGTCCTTCAGCATACAGGGCTAACAGTGTCTTTATGGTGTGTAGTACGATTCAAATGAGATTCATGACAGATTCTGTTCATTGAATGTACTGTAAGTGTTTTTCAGGCCACCTCTGTCTTCACTTGGTCCTTCAGACTGAAATACCTCAAGAACCACAAGCTTGACTGTCATGACATTTTGCACAGACATTCATAGTCCCCAGAGGATGAAGCTGACCAACTTTGTTGATCATCTGACCTTTTTATCTAGTGCCGCCAGCCTCTCTTTTCACCTACCATGTGAAAATGCCTCTCATAGGATGGATTCTAATAACTTTTGATGTTTTCATCAGCCTGTATTTTGTTTAGTGCTAATAAGCTGATTGTAGCATGCCATCAAATGACACAAAATGGTGGCAATGCCAAATACACTAATCAATTGAGAGCATGTTACCATACTGATGTTAGCATTAACTCAAAGAACTGCTAACTGCCTTACAGAGCTGCTAGCGTAGCTGTTTTATCTGATGAGCGTGAAGTTGAGAACGAATTTCGAGCGTCCATGCTTTTCTCTCTCCACCAGAAACAATTGAAAATGGCGTTGTGATAGTGCCACGATTGCCACAGAGACGCAAGAGAAATCACCACAGTTGAAGACGGTATATTGGAAATGGCCGGTCAAATTTATTTACATAAACGACCATCGACAACTACTGATGACATATGAGGGTCTTGAGGGAGATTTTAACCAATTGTAACTGTTCTGAGGGGCAAGGGGGCACTCAAAAACAAGATGTAGGGGTAAAAACTGTAAACAGGATCGAGCCCTAGTCTTGTTTTTCCTGTTGTGATTTAATTGTAAGTGTTCTTTATTCAAAAGTCGCGACAGCATACGTCTGAAAGGATTTCTCTTACAGGCTCAGTCATCTCTATGGATTCAAACATGTAGCCATTTCCACCTAATTCTCAGCTCAGCAGGATGCAGTCTTGATTATTATTCCATAAATAAGTGCAAAATGAGCTCCAATTAAGAGGTAATTGCACTGCTGTTGAGCAGTAACAAGATGCTAATGAAAATCCCAGTCTTATGATGGGACTGGGAGATTGCTTTTAAAATGAGGTTGCTCCGCCAGTTTTGCTCTCTGTGGATGGAGGAATTAGACAGCATGGGTCTGGTGAAGGGAAGTCCTTGCTAATTACTCTCAAATCCCAGTGAAGTCCATTTGTGGCAATAATTGCCCTGTGATTGCCTTTGTACCCTCTCATCTCACAAAGCTGCTCACGATTTCTATTAGAATTTCTCACAGACTGTGTTGCACAACACTGCTGCAGGTTTTCTGGGGTGACGCTTTATATTGAGGGCACAAATCACACTTCATGCATCTACTGCTTAACTTTTGCTGGACTCGTGATGATTTAATGCAGGAAGATAACTCAGGATGGAGCATGAATTTCTGTTGTCACAACATTAAAGTCATATAAACTGTACTTTAGATTTGCTCAGCCTCTCTGATAGCAGATAAACAGAAATACATGCACGGTTAGATAAAGATAAATAAACCTTAATGTAACTGTAATCCATCGTACTTAATCACATATCAGTTACTGTATTAAGTAACTGTTAATTAAACGTTACTTAACTGATGATCTGTGAACTAATTTTTCACCTTTCATCACATGTATCCTTCAGAGTTTGGCTCCAAACAAAGTCTCCATCATCCCCGCTGAGTGGTGTGTTTGCCTGCTGAGTCCGTCTTTATCATTCTGTGTAGCAACGCCTCTGGTTTTCAGATAAACTGATAAAGTGATGGCTTCAGGTTCTCCTGGTCTGCTGTCATAAACTGATAAATTGTGGCAAGAGTTCCTGAGCAATTTCTAACATTTTCTGAACCAAAGTGGTTGAGGGGATGTTATCTGATGTCACACCAGCACAATGCTACAAAATAGAAATGCAACAAAGCTGTTCTTATACATTGGTAAATGGTTCATAACTTTGGATTGGTTACAAGTAGTTTTGATAGACATTATGAACACTGGTTGTCTGTGGCGTTTTTTTAAAAAGGGGCAATATGTAAGAATGGCATGGTATATGTTCAAAACCTTAAAAAATTCAATAACAATGTGTAGAAAAAGCAGTTTGACTTTGTGGTGGCTACATTGTGTTGCTGAGACACAGTATATACTAAAGTCAGCATGCTAACCAGCTTGCCCCGCCCATTTTAAAGCTCCTGTGGTAGCAATTTAAACACAAACCCCGAGCTCCAAGTCCAAACCTCTAGCTGCAGGGCTAACTGAGCTAACTAGCTAACAGCAGCAGTATGCAGTTACTCTGGTAATAATGCCTAACCCCTATTTGTTTTGAGTGCGAATTTGACAGGTGGTCAGTTTGAACTAGGGATGGCTCGATACAACTTTTTCATGTCCGATACCGATACCGATATTGCAACTTGGAGTGTCTGCCGATACCGATATCAATCCGATACCGTCTTTTCTCCTGTTCATGTTAATAATACATATAATTTGTATCAACGTACTTGGCTTAATATGGACATCTACAAACACCATGTTCAAACTGTGCAACAAATATTCTGCTCCCCTAAAGGAAGAAATAAAATCCAGGGTTTCCCCCAGAATACTTGTTAAGCCCGGTGGTAGGGTGGCCCACCAGCGGCCCACCGGTGCCCAAGCTTGTTTTTTTGTGTCAGGGGCCTGACCCTGACCATTGATTTTTTCCTCAGAGATTTTTACAATCTGGAGTCACGTAAACCTGACCACGCATCTTTTTCCGGTCAGTTGTCATGGAAACATGACAATCACGGATCTACCAAAGATACTCTGTAATCTACTGTTTGGACCAGAGTAAGCAAACGTGTGTAAACGTGAACTGTACGAGCTGAAAAATGAAACACTGGGTCATTTTCACATCTGGTGAAAGCACCTCGGCTCACAGAAGTCCGGTGCTCTGATGTTCTGTGTACACATGCTGCAGCGGCTGCATCTCTGTTTACGGCACGCCGCGCAACAGCACGCCGCACGTCGCGCAACTGCTGTTGCTGAGGCGATAGTGTCTTGCGGCATGTCACGGAAAGTGAAGTTGAGCATTTGGGCTTAGGTATCGGATCGGACGGGCTATAGTTGTTTTTTTCGATGGTCGATCCTGAAATTTAGACCAACATCGGACCGATACCGATCCTGAGTATCGTATCGAGCCACCCATAGTTTGAACACTGCACCTCTGAATGTTCTTTGTAATATTTATGACCAAATATATCAGCCACAACCATACTTACTGTCTCATGCTAATTAACGAAAGTTTAGCATGCTTAACTAAAATGATAAACATGGGAAACGTACCTGTTGAATATCAGCACGCTGACATTGTTATTGTGAGCATGTTAGCATTAGCAAAAATCACCGCAGCCCTATAGAGCTGCTAGCATGTCTGTAGACAGACTTCTAAGAGGCAGGGTTGACTCTCTCTTATTGCTGCCCATGTAGAAACATACACATGAACATCGCAGCCTGGATACAACAATACTACAGCTACAGATTAAACTGTTCATTCATAGTAATGACACAACAGTTGTAGTGCTAAAACTACAACTTCATTAAGCTGGTGTCACTCTGAACAGCTAATTCCTGCTACTTTTGTCGTTTAGAAGAAAAAATGCCATTTTCTACATTATGCAAACTGAGAAGCTCAAATCAAAAATGTGAATTTCTCATCATGGGGTCATGAAAACTCACTTTCAAATTGGCATACAAATTGAAAAGAAAAAGCTATAAGCAGAAATAAAAGTACATCGTTCCACTGTCATTATTGGTACAAGGCTTCCTTATATGCATTAATGCCTCAAGGCTCTCGTAGACGTTTTTTTTAGATATTTGGTTTTCCATTTCCACTGAAACACCTCCTCTCTGACCTCAGATTACAGGTGGGTCTGAAATATTGGCAGTAATATACTGAACTTTTGACCGCTAATGTGTGAATGACCCATGTGAATGATCAGGGACATGTTTTTTTCCTACAGACAGACTGTAATACACCATGTCTCAATTAAAAGGCTTTATCTTTGAAACTCTGCACTGATAGATGCAACATGTCTGATACAGAATGAGAGAGGGACCTTTTGTTTGCCTGAATTTTGATGATACAACTGGTGCATCGTTGCGAAACCAGTGTGACAAAAAAACTTTTAATTCAAATTCAAGATAAGTTTTGTCAGTAAACTATGAGCTTAAGTTTGTCGGTTTTGTTTTTATTTATGCATTTTGGGATATCTTTTTTCTGATGACTTGCTAACTGACTTGCTAACTGACAGAAATAGAAACTGAATGGATTTCATGGTTAATACTGAACAAAAATATACCCTTTTGTTTTTGCTCCCATTTTCTCAAGTTGAAATAAAAGTTTTAATACTTTTTTTATACACGTAGAAGACTCATTTTTCTCAAGCTGTTGAGCCCCTCTCCTTGGCCAAGATAATCCATCCACCTGACAGGTGTGGCGTATCAAGATGCTGACTAAACAGCACCATTAGTGCACAGGTGTGCTTTGGACCGCTCACTCTAAAATGTGCAGCTTTATCTCACAACACAATGCCACAGATGTCGCATGTTTTGAGAGGGGGGCAGCTGTCGTGCTGACAGCAGGAATGTCCTCCAGAGCTGTTGCCCATTTATCTGATGTTCTTTTCACAACCATAAGCTGTCTCCCATAACAGTACATCCAGACCTCCAGGTCCAGGCCTCATACAATGCGCATGTAACCACGTCAGCACAGGACCTCTGCACTCGGCTTCTTCGCCTGCATGAATGTCTGATCGCGGCCGCCTAGACAGCTGATGCAACCGTTGATTTGTAAAACCAGAGGATCTCTGCACAGAGACTGTCAGAGAGTGTATGGTATGGGCAGGCATAATGGACAACAAGCACAGGTGCCTCTCATTATTCATATGGCAATCTGAATGCACACAGATATCGTGATGAGATCCTGAGGCCTATTGTCACACCAGTCATCCACCAGCGCCACCTCATCGTGCAGCATGACAATACACAGCCCCGTGTTACGAGAATCTGAAAACATCCCCCTGCCTGCATACTCACCACACAATTCAGCCACTGAGCATGTTGGGATGCTCTGGATCGACGTGTGCAACAGCATGTTTCACTTCCTGCCAATATCCAGAAATATCAGCCGCTGAGGAGGAGTGGACGAACACTCCACAAACCAAATGCTGGTTTTCTTAATCATGCCCGCCTTTCCCTTGTTCTGTGAACACAAAATGCATATGCTGTAAGTCATGTGATGTCCATTGTTCAGTGCCCTCGAAATGTGGTTTCAAGATAGAGCTGCACACTTAAGAGTGGCCTTTTATAAGCACACCTGCACACTGATCCTGCTGTATAATCAGCATGTTGATATGTCACACCTGTCAGGTGGATGGATTATCTTCAAAAAAGAGAAGCTCACTCACACAGATTTTAACAAATGTGTGTCCAACAGCTGAGAGTGTATTATTCATTTATTCATTTATTTTACTTCAACTCGTGAAAAAATGGGAGCAGAAATGGAATGATTGCATTTATGTTTGCGAGGTGACATCCCCCTTGTTAGCAAATAATCAAAATGCATTCCCTTTGTTTTCCCCCTCCTCTCCATCCTTAGTATCAGAGGGAGCGTGGGGGCAGAGGGGTTGCTTAGTTGAATATGTTGGTGTGGTCTGACTGCCAGACCTATTGATCTTTGTCTGACTGAGATCTGTACAAGTTAGAATCATGGCTCAGAAATATAAGTAGCCTAACTACTGTGAAAGAAGCAGCTGGACTGTCCCAAGCTCCTGTCAGTTTCATCTCGGATCTATAACCTTCTCTAAACTTTATCATATAAATAATACGTTATAAACTCTATTGTAGCATACACACATCCTCTATAGACTCTATAGTGTCACCTTCATGACCAGAAGTGACAAGAAGCAACACATAGTTGTGGAAGACCAAGAGGATCATAGAGACACACTGCTGACTGACTGTAGTGTTCCTATAATATCATGATAATATTTCAATAATCATTCCGTGTCTTAAAAAGCAAATTTTGAAAGCTGCTAGTTAGCTCAGTTAGAGGTTGGGAATGGGAGCTCAGAGACCAGTGAGACTCTTAGTGTTTACACAGGAGCTTTGGACCAGGATGGGTCGGGGCTAGCTGGTTAGCATGCTAACTTCTACATATATCCCTGAAACACCATACATAGACATCATAATGCCAAAAATGTTATTTATTTATGTTCTATTGATACTTTTAGTTGTTTTTTGAATGTTTTCAACAAAAAATCTTACATATTGCCCCTATAATACTGCAACTACCACAAAATGAAGGCTCATTGGACATATATCAGGGATTGTTATTCTTTATATTTGACCTTTTCACATTCAAATCTTTATAAGAGTAATTTATGAAAATGTGCCACCTCTAATTTCCATCCATAAATACGTTTTACGTTACAACTGTGGCTTTCTCCTTCTTCCCTCTCCTTGAGTGAATGGCTTTGCAAATAAGTGTCAGTCAGCACAAGGAGACGATTGCAGCGGCGGATGACAGGCTCATCCCCGATGACAGCTGATGACACCCAGTGTTTCAACTTTCAAATTGTCTTTTCTCATATGCACAACAACTGTGACTGAGTGATTTGTAAGATTTTGCCTCTCTGGTGGCTTTGTCTGTTGGAATTTGTAAGTCTGGGGTGCAATTTTTGTTAATCCCAGCCAATTCTTTCTCTTCTTTCCATATTGTGAATAAGTATATAACATCACAAGCTCATTTAGTGTTATAACAGGCTATACTTTATATTATATGACAAAATGACCTTTAAATTTACCAAGATGAGCTGCTTCTTTAGATAGATAGATAGATAGATAGATAGATGTAAAACATGTGTTGAATTGATGGCAGCCATTGCTTTCAGTGCCCTCTAGTGGTCCTTGGTGCACACAACAACATGGGCCCATTTTAATGAAATGCCTCCCGCATCAACACACATCATTAAAGCTGTGTTACAGGCTCACAGCACACTCTGTCATGGCTAAATAGGCCCAGTTTAAGCAGCACCTAGAGTTTTATGACTGCACTGCAGCCTCCGATCACTCCCACCTCTACTGCAGGGATTTTTAAAAAGACAGTTAATCATTAAATGATTCCATGGCTGGCATTTTCATTTTTTGTGAATACCTGAATCTTTAATCATCTGTGGCTTTGCACTGATGAGCATGGGTGCACATGTAAGATTTATGGCATTTTACGGGGTATTCAAATGTCTAATGTCAACCAATCATGCAGTTTACTCTGAGGAGTGGATGCCTGAACTTGAGATTCATTTGCCAGAGGAGACTTCAGGTGATTCTCTCACTCTGCTGCTTACGCAGGAGCTGCCATGGTTACATGAGCATCGACCACAGAAGGGAAAAACCTGATTAATACTGTTTGTTAGCCGCTGGCAGCTAAAACAGATATTGATCTAAGATTTAATTTAATAACTTTTTAACTGCTAATCCTATCATTATGCTCTAAAAACATAGGTAAAGCGGTGTTTCTCACCTTTTCAGTATCACACACGTCTTGTTTGGATAATCCAGGGGCTCTGGGGTCACAGCCAAGCAACTTGTCCATGTTCAATGGATGATATATTTCTCTGAAAACAGTCACTTTTGCTTCCGTGTGTTCTTCAGTGTGTTGTTCTTTTTCTGAAATTCTTAGGACACGTCTATAGTAAAATACGGAAGCCCACTTCTGCCAGTTAAAGAAGAAATAAGATGACAACTAAACTTGATGAAAAAAATATTGTAAGTTCACTGTAAATTATACGATTTAAGAAATTAACTCAAAATGTAGATTTTTTATATTTTATATAATTAGCTTTTTTCTCAATTTTGAATGTTTATCTCATAATTTGGATTTACCATGGGAATATTTTAAATCATTTTTTCTTTCTTTGACTGACAGGAATGGGCCTTCATAGAAAATTCATTATAGGATTGAGCCTGTTTTTGAAAAACACAGGGTATAATATTATAAAATATGGTGGTAGCTTGCTTAGGAAAGATGATGATGTTGTCAAAAATTCATATGAAGTCTAGAACATCAAAGTGCCTCTTCTTGAAGTTCTGTCTGAGTTCAGTAACAAAAACAACAACCAAAAAAAACAACTAAAAGTTAATCCATTCTCAGCTGAGCAATTGGGACTCCAAAGGAGCCAGACTGAAAATGAAGGTTCTCCTGAATCAAATGATGTGAGGTACTTGATGCTCACTGTTAGAACAGGGTAAGAAAAAACAAAATAAAAGCCTTCATGAGTCTTTTAGGGGAATTTACAAAGATAAGGAGGCTTCAACTTGTTTTGTGAACATTTATCAGCATGACATTCATAATTCATATGTTCAGCTGTTCCTCTCATCACCTCTCTCGCCCTCATTTTTTTAATCATTTGTAAACATCATCATTGTTACATTAAAAAAAATGTTTTCACAATGAGCACGTCTCACACAATACATGATAAACTTAACTGATGAATGTGACAATATTGTCTTCTGCTGCTCTGTTGTCAGCTATTCTAGGCACGGGGTGTTCATTTAGTTAGAGGAAGCTCAATGCCTGTATACAGGTGGCCTATCTGTGGCATGCAAGGAGTTAAATTTCTAATTAAAGCAGTGTGAGGCAGAGCTGATAGTCTTGTCTGAGAATTACAAAGCACTGGAACTTTTACTATTGCCATTTAAAATGCAAGTCTGCGGATAAACCGCGGTTGTGTTTAATTAAATAGCAGTCAGGAAGTCATCACACTAATGTTTAATTTTTTTTTTTCTCTTGTAGTCAAGGTGATGACAAGCAGAGAGGGAAAAAAAGACATGAAAATTATTAGACAGGCCGCTCGTTCCTCCTCCTGCCTGTTTTATTAAGAAACAATCAAGCGAACAATCAAGGGAACTTGCGATGTGTGGAGGTGTCTGTTTAATTCAAGCATCACAGCAGTGAGCGTTCGCAGGGCTGATTTCATCGTTCTGACTGAACACTTGCCCAACTTAATCTCTTTTGACTGAGAGTTGCATGTAAGGCTAATCATATTCATTAAACACTGAGGCGTATTTTATGCCAACACCACACAAGAACACTTTCATGATGGACATCTGCACACTGTGTTTACTGTCCTTATTCTTTATTTTTTCTTTTCAACTATCATCCACACTCTCAGACCTAACTGAGATCATATCTGTCACTGACAGGGCAGCATGAGACTTGCCTAAACACAGATTTTGTCAGTGTATTTTCAGATGTCTCAGCTATAAATCTGCAGATAAAAATCCGCAGAGATCTGTTCACCTGCTTGTGAGGATAGATTCCTTCTCTGCAGCTATTTATTGCTGACCAAGCTAGATTATCAATCAGGCAGAGAAAGTAACTGCCCCTGATGGCCCAGACCCTCAGGGGCTCCAAAGTCCCCAGGTTGCCCTGATGGCAATTAGTATGTGTTAATATGATTAATTGCAAACTTGGCATGATGTCAGCTGAAATTATAAGAGTCTTCAGGGAGCTCCTGCTTTTTTTAGACACAACTGTGCTTCCTGGGGATGGTAGTGTTGTGGTTGATCCCTGACTTTAGTCCATAAAGAAGAACTCATGGATGGACTGAACATTGTTTTACAGATATCCAGGATTCCCAGATGATGTATCCTCATCTTCCAAACAGGATGATTTGCATTAACTTTGGTGATTGAGCATCCTGGACTTTTGTTCTTTTTATTTGGTGCCATCATCAGGGCAAAATTGTCATTTCTACAGAACTGTGTTTATTGAAAAAAATACCTGCAAAATTAATGACATTGCCATTGCCTCAACTGTACGTATGTAAAACGATATGATGCAATACGATACGATACAATACAATAGGAAACGATACGATACGATACGATACGATACGATGCGATGCGATACGATGCGATGCAAAACAATACGAAACGATACGATACTGTATGAAACAAAATGAAACGATAAAAAAAGATTCAATACGAGACGAAATGAAATGAAACAATACGAAACTATACGATAGGATATGATACCAGATGAGATGAAACAAGACAATATAGAACAATATGATACAACTTTATTGTTAGTTCCTGGATCCGTACTTTTATCCAGATCCGCACCAAAGGTTAATGGGGTCTATCGTGGACCGAGACGCACCCTCCATCAAAGCATTGTGGAAATCAGTTCAGTCATTTTTCGTAATCCTGCTGAAAAACCAACAAACCAACCAACATATGGACACGGGTGAAAACACATTATCCTTGGCTGCTCAACATCAGAATAGTGTTGTTACCACTGATAGTAAACAACATGGACAGAGCTTCCTGGTCTGAAAAGTGAAGTCAATGTGAAAGTGTCTTATATTCAAATTATTAATTAATTTCTAATGGCGAGCGACTTCACTGGTTTCAAAATTAAATGTGATTGTATTGATTGATTTATTATGTCAATAAACAGTTTCCTAATGAGTTTATGGTCTCAACTGCTAGATTCAAGTCTTCTTCATTACAGCATAATGTTCATTGTTTTACATTATGGTCCCATTTAGAGTAAAAAAAGACAATAAAGCAGGGTACGTTTTTGGGTGTGGCTACCTTATGATTGACAAGTCTCTACAGGGCGTGTCCTCGGGGTTCTCAGTCAGATCTAATCAGGATACTCTCTCCAGCTTCACCCTCTCATCCAAATACATTCACCTCTGGCTCCAAAACAACAAGATGGTGACAGTTGAAATGCCAAACACGTAGTCCACAAACCAATATGTGATGTCCTGGTGGTGGGTTCACACTTTGTTCTTACCCAATCTTGAGTCCTGTCTTGTGGAGGTGCCTCGTGTCAAAATCTAATTTTTCATACATTTATCTACTATTTCATTTTGCCCATTACATTTTGGGGTAATTTCCACCTAGATTCAGCTGGAGTATTGTTCTCAGTGAAAAAGGGACTTAAATGTGGCTGATATTCATCCCAATTCAGAACAGGTCAATCTCCTGAAGTGACTCATATGTGGAACAGAACAAAAAAGGCATTAAACTCAACATTTTCCTGCACATATAATAAATGAAAAGAGTCAGCTTACTGCATACTGTGTCATCTGTACCTTAACGTCTACAGAATATGAAGGTTATCGAGGCAGAAAGGCAAAAGAGAGCCAAGATTTTAATAAGTGTGCAGCAGTGGTGGCCACTGCAGAGACACTTGATGCAAGGTCAGAGCCAGGAGTGCTGTGACCGATACATCAGTGGCTTTACACAAACTGAATAAATTCAGAATTTCAGCATGTCAAGGGCTACTTTTAACTCTCTCTTTGTAGGATTGCAGGTCCCATGATTCAGATGGAGGTCACATTGACACAAATGAAACGTGTGTCATTTGCTGTGCGGGGAGGGTTTTTTTTTTTTCACTGTTACCTGAAATTAAATGCACCTCAGAATGTTTTTCTGAGAAATGAGAAATCAAAAGTTAATGACATATCAAATTGAAAAACCATTGCTGAACAACGCAGAACACAGTGTTAGTTAAATTCACTGTCAGGACAAATGAAGGGAGACTGAAGGGAAATCTAAATGTTTCTCTTTTCGAAATGAAGGACACACATGCACGCACACACTCAGCTGAAAAGATGAAGCAACTCTTTGATCAGTCCAAGACCGGAGAGGAGGACGGGCATAGCAGCAGGTGATAAAGAACGAGAGAATCATTAATCTAAAAAACAAACTTAAATTCGAGCTGTGTTCTTCTGCTGGAAATGTTAAGTGACAGGAAGACCTTTATTCTTTTCATTTAGCCAAACAGTTTTGACACATTGTTCCATGGTCCGTCGCAAATGATCATTTCAATTGTGATGAGGCTGGCACGAGTCATGAATCAGTATTTATGAATGTGCCATGTAGCGGCGAGGAGCCTGCAGCCAGGCCTTGTGAATGTGTTAATCATCGGGTTATTAAGAGAGCAAGTTTAATTCCAGGCTCAGGGGACACTTAGCGCGCTCCTGCCTCACTGTCGCCCGTTATTTATAACTCTTCGAATTAACAGTCACAGATCATCCACATTATATATCAGATAGTGTTTAAGGGTGACTTTGCTCTTGAATACAGGATCTTCAGTTTTTGTTGAGCTCACTCTGACATGACATGAACTCAATTGCTCCCGGAGAGAGGATGTCTTCTCTGATTCTACAGCAGTCAACAATTGCCACATAAAGTGTTGCCAGTGTACATTTCTTCTTCTTTATGTTGACACTTTACATTTCTTTATGTTAAAACTTCACATGTCTCTATGTTAATACTTTACATTTCTTTATGTTAAAACGTTACATTTCTTTATGTTAAAACTTTACATTTCTTTCTGTTAAAACTTTACATTTCTTTATGTTGATTGTGACAACGCTGTGCTCCTGATCTGGTTTGGTTTAGGCATGAAAAACATTGTGTGTGATTAGGAAAAGATCATGTTTTGGCTTTGTATACCTGTTTTTGGGGCCACAAACACAGCTGAAAATTGTTGCAAGGTCTCAGTGGTTTCACACTTAAAAACATGGAAACCCACTGTGAACTGTGGTCACTGGCTTGGCAGCCCTCTCGCCTGTAACTCCAACACCATCACCTCCTCCCCTTGGTATGAAAGTCAGGTCATAAACATGTAATGTGAAGGCGATATGACATGTTTTGTTGAAATGTCAGTACGATATGTAGCCTATGACAGTTACACATGGGAGTGGTTTGCAAATATTTCACCAAATTGAAAAAAGTGCAGGTTGTACTTCTTTTCTTTTTTTAACGGAGCTCAATAATAGCTGAGGGAAATATACAGTCATCTCGGTTGTGTATTACAGCAAATTCTCAAACAGTAAATTGTGAAATCCTCCAGACTGTGAAGTGTTTAATTGAACATTGCTCCTCCAGAGGTAAGTGCCAAATCTTTTCTTTTGTATTTTGAAAGAAAGCATTTGTCATGTTCATGTCACAGCCTTCTACCAACCAACAGCTGCAGGATACTTATCACATGAATAAACAGCCTCAGTCCCATACACTGTTTATCTTATGTACTTTAAATACTGTATGCGCTGATGAAATGAAAATGGTTTGATTCACCCTTTAGCCATTTAGGACCACGTCGGCGTTGGCTGGGTTTTTATAACCTTACACACCAGCCAAGTCCCTTCTGATAGATGATTAATGATCCGCTGACTTGCTCTGCCAGAATGGGGCCATCTACATAGTGACTCTATCACTTAAGACAGTGAAGGGCAAAGCCCAATAACAGAGGTTTTAGTATCAATGCAACGGGATTCACACCAGAAGTCAGCATGGTATTATCAGATACTGAATTGTTGTTAATACTATCAGTGGGCATGTGTGGAAAGCCAGCAGTCGCCTATGTATGAGTGTAATGAGACATTAAAGCTGCACTGATCAATATATTTGATGTGAGCAATGGATTAAATGACCACCGCTATCTGCAGTTTTAAAGCAGTTTCTTGTAGCGACAAATCAACGGAGAATAATCACTGCAGTTCCTCTCGGCTTTATGCAGCTTTTTAGACACTTTTAGCTCATTGTTTGGTTTTCCGGCCTGCAACGTCAGCTGTCGTTAATCCCATTTCCAGCTGCAGTAGGCAGTTTTTGTTTTGTTTTTTTCCCACATAGCTCTGATAAACCGTCAGCTACCTGGCCAACACAAAAACAGAGCAGACAAAGCTGGCGACAGGCTGATGAAGAAATTAGATCATGTGGCAAATAAAGATCCAAATTTATTTCCTAGTAGTTGCTGGAGGCTAAACACAGCTGAAAGAGTGAGAATATTCTACTTAAATTCATGAAGTGACAAAAAACACAACTTTATTTTCACTACATTCCCTTAACATCCATATTCCTCCGCTCAAATGGATTGCA
This sequence comes from Pagrus pagrus, assembly GCF_965226575.1. Lineage (NCBI taxonomy): Eukaryota > Metazoa > Chordata > Actinopteri > Spariformes > Sparidae > Pagrus > Pagrus pagrus. The sequence continues at coordinate 22,316,696 of NC_140201.1, read as the reverse complement.
GTGCCAAAGGAGAAGGCTGTTTGACGGCTACATAAGGTGCCAAAAATGTCAAAAACATTGCGTATACTTAAATGGATATATACTATAATTTATCTTGCTGCGGGTATACAGTAGTTTCAGCAGTACAATGCTCTGCTTCCTGCCAGCACTGCAGCCTTGTTCTCCACACAGGCGGAGAGGTGACAGTCATCTACTGCAGGCAATACACTGACTAGGGACAAGTGCCTCATACAGCCCCACATCAAAAGACCTGAACTTTCACCTAAAGCTTCTTTTGCTGTTTTTTAAGCCGCACTAATCAGTATTTTTATCAACAATGGATCACATAACTAATTGCAAAGTAAAAAAAGGACACTAGTAGTGAACAACTTCCACCGAATAATCAGCCCTACTCCACATCTCCCCTCGACTCTACAGAGCATTTTAGCATCTTTCAGCTGATTGTTTTAGTTTTATGCCGAAAACTTTACAGTTCTTTTTCACTGTCACTGCTCTCAACCTCTTTTCAAGTAATAGGCAGCTATTTTCTGTAAAATAGAGCTCTGATAAATCCACTGTATGCTAACCCATCGCCCAACAGGAGAAGTGAGCGACTCGGTGGTGAACATATTTCAGCCATTTAGCAGCTAAAGAGAAAGAGGAAAACAGAGCTTCAGAGCTACTGGACATTTACCAATTCACCTTCAACATGACTCCAAATTAACACTTATGTGCCTTCTGGATGTGTAAATAGGTAATGATTTGCTAACATGTTAGCCATAACAGCTTTATAATGTAATAATGTCAGATGTTGTTGATTAAGGTTCTCAGTCATCCAGGTCAAGTACTGTATCGTAGGCAACTGGACTTGTTTCAGTTCCTTGAAGATGTTCCCCCTCTCATCCAAGAGGCTTCTTCAGTTCTATCTAACTGGAGGGGAGTTGGCAGGCTTTTATTCTCTGTGTGGGAGTGTCCTTACAGAGTCATTAAGGACATGTGTGAGCTCTGAGTTTCAGAGTCGTTCGGGCCACTTGTGGGTTGTTGACGCAACCAGCATCATGTGGGTTGCTAAGGCTAGGTGAGCCCAGGTGTGAATGATTGTTAAGCTGTCTGGGGAGAGAACTTTTACTCCTCTTTCAAACCACCTGTCTTCTCTGGCCAAGATGTTTACATTGTTGTCCTCAAAGGAATGATTTTTCTCCTTCAGATGTTAGTGGACAGCAGAGTCTTGACCTGTGGAGTTGGCCCTCCTGTGTTATGCCATTTGTTTATGGAGAGGTTGTTTTGTCTTCCCAATGTACAAATCTGTGCAGTCCTGGCTGCATTGAACAGCATGAACTACAGTAGTCTGTTTATGCCTGGATGTTTTGTCATTAGGATGGACAAGTTTCTGCCTCAGTGTGTTGGTAGGTTTAAAGTGAACCAGGATATGATGTTTATTAAAGATCCTCCTGAGTTTCTCAGATGTTCCTGCGACATAGGGAATGATGATGTTGTTATGTTTTCTCGTCTCCTCCTCTCTGTCTGCTCTGGATCTTTTAGCGGTCTTGACAAAGGTCCAGTTTGGGTAGCCACAGGTTTTAAGTGCTCCCCTGATGTGCTTCTGTTCCTTGTCCTTCCCCTCTGACTTAGTGGGTCTCAGCCCGATGGTTTGGGGTTCTGAAGCTTCTGTCTTCTTCAATGTGTACTGCACAGTCCGAGAAGGGCAGACGGTCTCCTCTTTCATCTTCCCGCTTGAACTTGATGTTATTGTCCACAGTATTTATATGTTCTGCGAAGGCTTCCACTTCCCCTTGTTCTGTCTTGACACAGGTGTCATCCACATACCTGAATCAGACGCTAGGAGCCAGATGTTGTGATGTTAGCTTGCTCTGCTGCCCCAAAGTGGCAAAAAGAATCAGTTCAATCAATACAACCCTAATGGCTTATAGTTTTCTATCCAAGCAAACAGTGTGCAACACACACACATCTTTCATATCCAGGCCCCCAATAAATTGTCTGTTTCACAAGGATCCTTTTTCTAAAAAAAAAAAAGTCTGTCTTTGTCAAATTTAGAAAGAATAGGTCACAACATTTTGACCTAATTTGTCGCGACACCATATACAGAGGCATCAGGTTAAATCAGGTGTGTGTCACTGAGTTAATTGTCAAGTCCCTCCTAAAGGGGGCGGCTACAACCAGGGACATAAATACAGACAGTGCAGGCAGTGTGGCTGCACTGGGGCCCCAGGGGTGGGTGCAGTTAGGGCAAAATAGTAATAATAGTAGTAAAAGTAGTAGTACTCGTAGTATGTTTGTGTGTGTGTGTGTGTGTGTGTGTGTGTGTGCGTGTGTGCCTTATGCCACTACAACCACAGAATTAGCGCACATCTCCAAGTACTATGTTTAATATGTAATCATAGTACCATGTAAATCAGTACTGGGACCATAACTTATCATAAAAGCAATATAATGAAATATTGTCATGGTTTTGGGTTTTTCAGTTATGTGTTTTCCTGTTTTATGTTGACAGTCTCTCCTCATGTTTTACTTTCCACCTCCTGTCTTTGTCTTTTTCCTGCCATCTTTCCCACCCACTGTATTTAAATCTGTTTTTACGTCACCTTTTGTTGGTTTCATCTTCTTACCTGTGTCTGTTCCCCAGTCCTTACGTGTCCTTTGTGTTTCAGGTTTGTCCTTCGTTTGTGTATTTCCTTTGGTCTCTTTCTTTGGATCCTCCTTTGCCTGCCTCTCTGTTGCCAGCCTTTTGTCACCTGCCTTTTGTTGCCTGCATTTTGCTTTCGGTTTTTCAGCTTTATAATAATGCTTACGTTTTTGATGTTTCACTTGCTTGTCTCCGTGTCTTGCGTTTGGGTCCTTCTTTGCTAAAGACATGACAATTATCATGAAATAATAAATACAAAATCACTGAAAAAAAATTAAAGTTATACATTATGCATAAATATAATAGCATAAGGCAAATAACAAAAGGCAGTCAACTGGGACTCAAATGTGAATATGAGAACAAAACTATACATCTAACTCACCCTTAAAACACAAGGGAGGGAGGGTTGATTGAAAATTCCCGGGGTGTTCCTTTTTACCAACCACAGGGAACAGATATATTAAACAATTTTAAAATAAACTGACAGAAGAAACGATCCACTGTGGCAGAAGAGACAGTTACAGAAAATGCTCCCGTCAAAACCATCATACTCATAAGAAGGCTTAAATAGAGAATTCTACATTCGCTCCCGGGGGGATTCTAGTTTGAAGGTGATGAATGAAAAATAAATACATAATTTATGGTATCATTTACACAGTCGAGACGCGTAAAACGTTACAGCAGAGCCGACACAAATGCATCGTAATCCTAACCAAAATAACAACGCAGCTGTCAGTTGTGAAATGACTACCGAACGCACACATGCTTTACTTGTAGCCAGAAGAGACAAAAACTCATGAATGGGGGTCCTGCCACCATGTTCTGCATCCATTGATGCGAGAGAATCCATTAAAAAATAAGCTCATGTTATGCTAGTGCATGCTGTCTGCTCTCCCTGCCTTTGTCTCTCCTCTCCACTCAGCTGTTTGGTGAGCGCCTTCACACAAGGTGGTTCTATACTATATTATAAGGTATATTTCCCAGAGAATCGGCATGAAATGATATGAAATGACCTGTGTCCATTGTCTGACTCGGAAATTGCTCAAGTAATTGGTTTTGTCTTCAAAAGGCACCCACCGTGCTTCATCTTTATGTATTACTTGCAGCTGGCGGCCGACGCTTCCTGCCACTCAGTCGTATTCTCAGGTGACTGAATGAGTTAGTAAGTCTGGTAAACATGTCCCACCTCCACACAGATAGGAGGGGAGGGGGTTTAAAAATGATGGCTAACAAGGGAGATTAAAAATAAACAAACCTTGACGGGAAGAATATAAAATCTGAGAGGTGGGGGACTGAATACCGAAGAATGTTTGTTTCATTTATGGAAATCTTTCAAGGCCTATTTGGCTCCACTGAAATGAAAAATCCTCGCTATTCATTTCCTGCTGAACAAGCGCTGATTATGCAATATCCTTGAATATCAGTGAATTCCAGGCGGTGATTCTAGACATGGATTACAGCTTCTGTGTCAGTCACAGAATCTGCTGTTACAGGTAGAACATTCGTCGTCTAACAGTGCGGTGGGAAAACAGCGTGGCATCGACTGCTTTGATCACGATGGCTGGGAAATAAATTATGCACATGCTACACATCAATTATTCCTCTTGTCCCTCCAACCTGTTGTGCTGTAGGATTTTCAAGCACCCGGGGAAAAAAAAAAAAGGGAAAATCTCACAGTAAACAATCTCGAGATGCAGGATTTTCACCAGCCGGGGACCTTGTGCATGTCAGCTGTAACACAGTGGCAAGGACAGAAAGCCATCTGCCAGAACCATCACAGCCCAACGCTGCAAACTTCTTTCACTTGTCAATTGAAACTATTTTTCACTGCTGACATCTGTGTTGGCTTTCCATCTTGTCCGCAAATTGAATCTCAGATCCGCCTCCCTCCCGGTTTCCTCTCTGTAAAAATGAAAGACACACGTTGAATCCACAAACAAGGCTGAGGCTACAGCACCCAAGGAAGAATTTCTTGTCCTGTGGTGCAGCAAATTGTATTTCCCCCCCCCCTCCCAGCTGGAGGATATATCGCCTATAATTAATAAACATGAAGCAGAGCGATTTCAGTCAGACATCTGGAAACATTTTGAGAAAGGGTTTACTTTCTTTGTTACGATTCCTAATTGTAAACAACCTCTCCGAGAACAAATGTTGGCAATGTGTAAACCACAGAAATGTGGACACATTACATTTCTTTATGTAGTGACTTTACATTTCTTTAGTTTTAGTTTTTCATTTGCGGTGACAATTTGGTGCAATTTGGAGACAAAACACATTAAATATTACTACATTCTGAATAAACAGTGAACACTGCTGCATTCAGCAGCAGGGGCATGGCTTCAGTGCACTGGCTTCATGGCTCTGCAGGCTGAAGCTAGCCTCACACCTGATCCCTGTCAATTGATCTCATGGGGAAGCAGACATAAACAAAACTTGCTCGTGTCGCAGTGACAAAAAAACAAAAGTAGAAGGTCTGGATGAGTCTGGTATTCTATTCTTCAGCAGACTGGAGGTGATATTTTAAGTTTCTGTCAACAGTTGTATGCTAGCTAATGTTAGCGTTAAGGGCTATAACGTTTACTATTGCTTGGCAGCACCGCCAGCTGCTCCGGGATGACTTTCATTGGTTGTTGTGGTCCGGCTTGGAAAGTGACAATGTAATCGTCCTGATTTTACATTTTGCACATCAAACCCCTCATATTACCAGATAATTTGTGCCAATCATGCTTTGAACGGGCACTGCACTGGCGCTCACAAATCTTGACCGAGGCCTCGAACTTGGCTTGGCAGCCTTCTTGCCTGTAACTGCACCGCCATCCCCTGCACCTCCTAATTCGAATGTCAGGTTGGACACATGCAAGCTAAACATGATATGACACATTTTGTAGAGATGTCAATCTGCTAAGGAGCCTAGGATGTGTCCAAATGTAAATCTATTGTTAAGTATGTGCTCTAAAATGTGTATGTATACATATATATCCAAACAGAGAGAAAAAAGTGGATTTCATTCATATTAGACAGAGAATCAAATCAAAGCTGCCCGTCTTAATATCTATCCTGAATGTTATATTTCATTCACACCCACAAACACTATACATCACATCCAATCTGCTGACAGCTCTCGTTGTCGAGCTCACCTGAGCCTCCAGTCATACATTTATTCCAACGCTGTCAGTGAATCACAGCGGAATTACAAAACAAAGACAGTCCGCGATGCACCTCACCGTTCTGTCTGTGAACCCCATTCCAGGAGCAAATGGAAAAAACACAGCCAGAGCTACACATCGGATCGGACGGGATTAAGTTTCACATTGTTTATCGAGTGTTTTGATAGCTAATGAGATTTCATCGGGTCGGGGAGGGGAGAGGGGATGGGTTCGGAGACAGACCGTGGTAGCCAAATGTCAACCCTGGGTGTTGAGTTAGCACTTTGACAAAGTGGGAGCAGGGACGGGGACAGCTGTGGCGCCTGAGGATGGAGGCAGCGCTGAGGCAGTTCACTGCTGTGACAGAAAGAGGGGGAGAGGAAAAAAAATGGACGTCCCTCTTTTCACTGCTGTGTAAACCAGGGCGATGCAAATGACTTTATTACTCCTGGGAATGTAATTCATACAATCAGTTGACTGGTGAACCGATGAAGATGCTATTTATAATAAGTGAGAATGACAACACAGTGTTGGATTGAGTTCTTCTGTGCGAGCTGAGGTGCAGCATGCGGCCCTGGCTGCAGTTTATACTGTATTATTGGAGAAAAAAAAAATCACTGTTTGTAAATAGAAAACAGCAAAAACACAATAACTGATTTCTGTTCATCCTTGAATGAACAATGTGTGTCCTGTGCTTTCATTGTGACTCACGCGGCTTTACCTCGCTAAACAAGAAGGAGCCGGGAGAATGCATACCACCCACTTTCACATCTCTATGAGACTGCCATCCTAAACCAAAGACTATTTTCTTGCTGCCAGTCATGCAGGGATAGCACTTCAAGGTCTGCCAAGGTTGAAAGCAAAAGATGTAGCCGATGTAAGAAACCTCTCCCGCTCTTTCTTTCTTTGCTGTCGACAGTGTGTATAACCTTGCAATCTCCTTTAATTTCAGTATTACAAATGGGCAGATCAGCGCTGCATGCGGAACTCACGCGGCATTGAATTTGTCACACGCTGCACACTTGGAGAAAAGGTCACCGGAGCAGTCTGTGATGTGCGCAGATCTGGATCTTTATTATTAGTGACAATGACATCAAGCTTTGTAATGAAAAGGACGGAGGAGGCAGAGTGACTACTGCTTAAGTCACCGTTGTGTAAGAAGAAAGGAGTGTTGTGTGGAAGTTGTGGAAGGATTTTGCAACATGCCCTGGAGCAATTTTACCCTCCTAGCGATGTGGCGGCCACCGCCGCCACCATAGTCTCTCAGCACATCTGAGCTAAGATCGATTTTAATGTAAGAACACACTTCGGAGCGTAATTATTCTCGCAAGCTTCAAATAGAAAGAAACAATCACAGCGAAAAATGTAGGTCGCACATGACAATCTTGCAAATGCGGATCATTAATTCATTATTGTGGTGTAGAGGCTGCTTTTGCAGTTGTGTCTAAATGCATAATTAATCGGCAGCATTGAAGCACTGGAGGAAATTTCCGACTAACGAGAGACAAAGAATGTATAAACAGAACCGAAATCAAACAGTGAGTGAGCGGTTAAAAGGAGAGAGGTGAACATCACGCCCGCAGAGTGTGTAAATGTATTTTTCAGGGCCGCGATTTATTTGCGAGCCAAGGTCTTGCTTCATAGTCTTCTTCCAGTATAAAAGGGAAGTCAAGCAGCGTGACAACATTACACGGTTCGAGGGGATTGCTTTTCACACCCGCGGACCTGAAGCTGAAATATGCAGGTATGCGAATAACACACTAGAGAAGAAGAAGAAGAAGAAGTAAACACACTGTTTATGGCCTCCCGAATGTCGCTCAAACAAATATAAACAGAAGGAAAGAAAAAAATGAATTGATTTTGTCTGCGATATGCTACAGCTAACACTATTTTTGGCCTGCCGGATCAATGCAATACAGAGAAAAATCAATGGCTTTGGATTGCGTTCCCTCACAGTATACACTTTATTGATCTGCTGCCACACGTCTGAGATACAAAAATTAGAATCTCTGGTTAGATCAGAGGGAAACCATGTCTGCTAGTATTTGTGTCGTGTCACAGGGATCAAATAGTCACATTAAAGCATGGCATTGTCCCTGCTGTGTGATGTATAATGGAGGACAGATAAGCCCTTGTCTTTCCCTCCTCTTGGCTCTGGTTTCACATGTTCGGTGCTGGTTCCCCAGAGACTGACGGGCAGGGATGAGATTCCCGCTGAGAGAACACTCCTATAAACCCCTCGGTGAGATCCCATGTTTCTCCTTCATCCATGTCCCACCCCCCCCAACTACAGATGTGGGGAATTAAGAGATAAACAGAGTAGAAATAATCCAATTACCTCTAATGGGCATGCCCATGATGGAAGTATCTGAGGAAGAGCCTTGAATCTTCCCGTAGCCTGCTCTAATTACTGTAACAGGGTAGCAGTGTTTACAAAAAAAGACACTTCCAAGGTGAGTTGAAAAGTAAAGCACGCAACACTTTATGGAGAAAGAAAGCAGCTCTTAAGTAGCAGCTCAGCTGTGGTGAGAAACTGACGTGTTGAAATGGATTTTTTTATTATCCTCTGCATCTTGGCAGCGTGTTGGCAAATTGAGTTGACTGTTGGCATTTGTGCACTGCAATTCCCTGAAATAACTTTTCAATTAAACAATCAGTGTTGGGGTGTCACTAGTTGAATGTAATTAAAATAAAGGGAACTTTAATCTGTTATGGGACAACAATGAAGAGACAAATTTGGGTCCAACATCATCAAGAGCCGCCTCTACATCTAGACAGACTATTCATGGGCGGTATGTGCTCGAGTTTAAAGCATTGTTTTTGATTGGTGCTCGTGTTTGAGTTTGAGTTGAGTCTTGTCTGCCAAACAAATCAATGCGCACCACTCACATTGATTTGACCTGTCGATTCGACTGACATTTATTTGTGTTGAAGACATAGTTTAGCTCTATATTTTGTCTGGGTCCACTGGGCTGCATGTTCATTATTTATTAAAGCTGCACTGTATGCAACTGTCTTACAGGCCCATACACAGACAGAGACAGAGCTATTGATACAAGGAATAGCAGTTTGCTTACATGAGTTTGAGATGACAGATTTGAGATGTACTTATATTTGTTTTAGGGGTTGACCAATATGTTGTTTTCAGGGCCGATACTGATACTGATTATTAGTAATCCGGGAGACAAATAACTGATAATTGGAACAGATACTTTTACAGGAAAAATAACAATCTTAAGTGGAGAATAATCATTGATGGACTGTAAACAACTACAATTTACTCAGGTACTGTACTTATATACAATTTGGAGGTACTTTGCTTCAGTATTTCCATTTTCTGCTACTTTATACCCTCACTCCACTATATTAATTTGATAACTTTAACAAGCAAATTCAGATTGATCAGGGCTGATCAGTGATTATTCGTGACATCAGATAGTGTTATGGACACTGAGACCACAGCGTGGTGACCACTAACAGAGAAAGGATGCTGCATCAGGGCCAAGTACTGCATTTTTCTTGGCAATCAGACACAAAAAACCCCAATACCGATAATCGTAGACATGAATATTGGCCCCAATAATCGGTCAGACTGATAGTCCGTCTACCCCTAATTTGCATTTGTAAACATTAGTGCAATGTTTATGTGAATCATCCTTCTGTTAATACCAAACTGGAAACTGAAAAATAATCATTTCATGCACTGACAGATTGAGTTAAGCGCCCCTAAAGTGGCACAGATCGATTCACTAATTTGTAATCAAAATAAATTGCTATGTAATTATAGGAAAACTGACATTTTGAGTCTAGTTAGCCAGCAGGTAATTGTGTGAGGTAATACTTTGGTACAGTGCTTTGAGCTTAGTGTTAACATCAGCATGTTGCCAGTAACAGACCATTGTGTAGGATGCAGCGGCCCTCTCCGGAGCCAGTGTTTGTTTTTTTCTGTTCGAGGCAAGGTAGATGTTGAGGTAGAAACATGGCTGTGCAAGATGGCCGACTCCAAAGAAGAGGACCTGCTCCCTCTGGAGATACAAAACGCTCATTCTAAGGTAACAAAAACACAATGACTCTTAGTTTCCCTCTAAATCGCACATACTGGAGCTTTAACAGTGCTACAGTGCTGATGTTTAGCAGGTATAATGTTTACCATGTGTACTATTTTAGTTTAATACAGCTGAGGCTGATGGGAATGTCATTATCTTTGCTGCACAATTGGTTAAATTAGTTTTGACCTGACGATGATGTTGATTCAAAAGTTAAAGGATTATCACAATTATTACAATGAATTGTGAGGAAGACATGAGTATTTGGACCAAATTCCATGGAAATCTATTAAATAGTTGTGGAGACACGTCACTAAAAATCTCAAACGTCTACCTCATGGTGGCTCTCCAGGAAGAGGATCGCCAACGTCAGCAGGATCCATCCCCTGGGAACCATGAATTTCTGAAAAAATATGGCAAACCATTGAGATATTTCCAACTGGACCAAAGCGGTGGATCAACCAAAATTTCCATGCCTTAAGGCGTCCCACTAGCTTGGCTAAAGATGTTATAAAGTATTACTTTAGGGGGTTTGGAGCTGCAGCATTGCTTTACTGAATATGAATGATTCCCTATAAAACTGTAGTGTTTGATTTTTCTTTGCAATAAAACTCCACATTTTAAAGGATAAAAACTGACAGTATCCATTATTTATCTTGTTGTCAACAAGTTTCATCAAAAGGCCGAAAGCAAAAATGAGTTATTCTCTCAGTGTGTTTCGATGTTCCCTGCCCTATGGAAAACCTTCAAAAACACGTCTGAAAACACATAGTTCCATTTTTCAAAAAAAGAGTCATTAATTTCCAAACAGCGTGGGTGTTGGATGATGGATGTGTTTTTTAATGCCAGCCTTATCATTTAAATAATGTTATGCAAACCCCACACTGTTTAATGAAAATGTTTCCACAGTACCGAATAGTTGCGAGCGAGCTCCTCCCATAGAAAGTGAATCTGCTCATCTCCCCCTGCTGTTTTTTTGAGATCTAGTTATGTGGGAGGCGGTCACGTTGACACACTGGTCCAAAGCCATTATTATCAGCAGCCATCAGGTAGCCCAATCCGCTCTGTAATGCCATTAGGACAGCATGACACCCGGGGTGATGCACACATCATTAGCCTCCACGCAAAATCCCATCCTGCAGGAAAGTAGGCAGAGACCAGGCAGGGACTCTTCACTGACTTCGCCACTTGTTTCACATTTGACTGCATTTCTCGACAAGGACAATCCCAGTCTTTGTGGATCCCATAAACCCCTTAAGAGCACACAGTAGATCTCAAAATGAATCTTTAAACGCTTCGACAGCAAGTTTCAACAACACGAATGTGAATGGATGAATAAAATACATAACAAAACTGCTTTATTTCAGCAGTTTTCACACGCCTGACTGGAGGAATTTAATCCTGCAGATGCACAATCATGTTTGACTTCATTTCCAAACAAAATGATGGCAATCATCTGCTGATACCTGCAGTAATCCCACCATTAAATTCTTTGCACAGAGACTTATTTTTGTTGTGTTTGTGCATTATGGGGAATGGAAAGAGGATCAAGCAGACTAGTCTGTTGACCATTCTTCCTGCAGTGTTTGTCCTCCAGAGTCAGGTGTTCAACATCGGAAATAATCGCCAGTGGTCGAGGCAGAAAAGAGCTCAGACAGGAGTGTTCTGCTGCCTGTACGTGCTGAAGGACCCCGTCTCTCTACATTTTCATCTGACATTTATGAAATACTGGCACTCATCCTTCAAATCTATAGAATGGTGGAACATGCTTTGTATTAACCACTTATCTCTGGGAGAATAAAGGGGCTTATTCAATGTAAAGGTCATGGTGAGTTATGACAGTGTATGAGAGCAATTATGAAAACCTTTTGAAACAGAAAATCAACTCTGTCATCAGAGTGAGGCTGGGTATTGGTTGATTCCTCACAGCCATGACAAATAACCATGTTTTATATCATTCAATGCAAAGATATTTCATTTTTAGATTGCTACAACCTTTTTACATGGCAACAAGAGATTATTAAAGGTGCTCATCAGTGTTTTATATAAGCAATGGGTCATATGATTATGTGTAAGATGAAACGGGGTCACTTCAAGCGACGAACCCACGGAGTATATAACCCCGACTTTGACGGTCCCTTTAAATCAATGGAGCATTTTAGCATCTTTTGGCTCATTGTTTTGGTTTCTTGTCAATCTCGCAACCTTTGTTTTGGCTCAGTCTGAACCACTCTCATCAACTTGGACTTTTCAGCAAAAATAATAAACCCACTGTACTCCAGCTCCCAAAAGTGAACAGACAAAGTCAAACCACTAGCTAGTAAACATAGAGAAGTTTGGTAGATATATTCAGCATTTACCCATGACACCAAAACAGAGCCAAAAAGGGAGGTAAGATTGGACTTACAGTATGATCACCAGGTGGCTGGCGGAGGTGTTCAGTACATGCACAAATGAGTCTTCAACACTGAATCTCCAAGATGAACTGACCACAGTGAATCACATTGTCGCTGACTGTTTCTGTAGCTCTGCTGTCAGCTCAGCCATGATAGTTTGTTACTTCTTCTATAAAACCTCATGAGAAGGCTGCAAAAACAACAGAAACAATCATAATGTGACGAGTGTTTCATATAAGTGAAACTGTAACATCTGAGCTGTTTGTATAAGCTGACACGACTCATATTAGTTAAGTTTCTGTGTACCTTCCCTCTGTGCCAGCTTGTCTTGTTCCCCCGTGACAGCGGTCCAGCCTCTTCCTCCTGTGAGTCTTTGTGTTTGGTGAGCTTACTGTAGTTATCTGAACCCTGCCTGCCTTTAGACCTTGCCTGTGTACCGACCTTGCTGCAATAAAAGGACTGTGATTTTACTACAGCTGTGTGTTCGAGTCTGCATTTTGAGTCCAAGCCTGTGGTTCAGTATTGACACAGGCTACTTTTGTTCTGAGCTTGAACTAGAAACAAAATGAACATACTTCTGAGCCACAGGAGCAGCACACTGACGTGTTCCCTTACTGTTCATCTAACTGCTAAATTAAAGATTACACGCTAACCTGGGGTCCGTTTCACAAAGCAGGTTTAGTGAAAACTCTGAGTCTGTTAACCCTGAAATGAGGGAAACTCTGAATTTTCCGTTTCACAAAGGGAGGTAACTCAAACCAGAGAAAGAGGGGTAACTCCAGCCTGTTTCACAGAGAGAGGTAACTTAAGCTCTCGCTCAGTTACCATGGTAACATACTCTATGAACCTAACCTGGGCGGGACCAGGTTTTTCTCAACAAACCTCGAGTTTCTCTCTGTCTCCGCCCTCTTTCAGCCACACACGGTATTTGATTTCCTCATTCATTCAGTCAGCAGGCGAGTTTTGGCGTAATATAGTTCTGCCGTCTGTTTTTTTGAGAAAATCATTGCAAAAATCAGTCAGTCGGCGACATTAGAAGTTATATTAGGTGGCGACTATTTTCACTACCATGGCATGTCCTTTTGATAATGATCCCGTGGATGAAGGTGCAGCATTACTGCGCAGAGAATTAAATATTCGTCGGGAGATGATTATCAGACCGCGCATAGATGTTCTTGCATTTCCAGACAATTGTCTTTTTGAGCGGTACCGTTTCACGTCACAGTCCATCATTTACATACACAACCTAATCCGTCCTTACATTTCCAACATTACCAACCGAAGTCATGCTCTCACATCCCAGCAGATATTGTGTGTTGCGCTGCGTTTTTTTTTTTTTTTTTTTAATAGGGAGTTTTTTTTATACAACGTCGGAGATGCAGAGCACTTGAGCAAGGCAACTGTATGCAGAGCGGTCAGAAAAGTGTGCCTCGCCCTGAAACGCCCAGTGGGGTGAAAAACTTAGCCCTCCTCTTCCCCGTTGCCATGGTGACTCGTCGAATCGAGGCTCCATTGATGCTGTCTTTTTATACTTGTGGCGCACGCGCTTAGCTCCAGGTGAAACTACTCCGAGTTGATCAAACTAACTCAAATCAGCTGTTCTGGAACCGAAAACTCAGAGTTTCCTATCTCAGAGTAGATCAACTCAGAGTTCAAGGTTAGACTCAGAGTTTGTTGAACCTGCTTTGTGAAACGGACCCCTGGTGGCTGGTTGGTGGTATGAATCTAAACAAGTTAGCAGCTCTTACCTTTTTATTTGCTCCGATTTAGCCATTTTAATGCCAAGGCTCGCCTCCGCACATGCAGAACAAGTTTCCCCTGACACTTTTTTTGCAAGGGTAATGTTGCCTCATCCTGTGTTTGGCACCACCAAAGACAACTGTGATTGAGTTAAGTAAACACAAACAAGCTAGAGTATTTTTCATCCCCCTATCACAATCATAATTGGTGCAGCGAGACCAGAAGGCTTTTAGATGAGAGCTGGAACAACTTCAAGAACCTCAAGCGAGTGCAGTCGCCTTCATTTGGCACTTAGATACCATGACCCGAAAGACATCACAGGCATTTTACTTTGAAATGGAGACGCAATCACTTAGTTTTGAGAAAAAACGTGAAACATTGGTCGAATGAACTACGAGATCATCTACGAACTCAACCTCCACACCCTTTAAATAAACTCGCTAGACACAAGCAAATCACAAACCTCTTTTTCCAATTGTATTTATCAGGACAAACCTTTGATTTGAGATGAAATAATATTATAACATCTATCTGACTGTATGTAGCACAAATTGTAAATTAACCCATATGGATTCCTCTTCAGACTCAATTATAATATGAAAAATTCAACCTCTGTTTCTCTATCTCAATCATTTTTCACCGTCTCTGGTATACATGCAGCGTGAAACCAAATTTAAATAAGAGGAGTGATCTCCTGATTCATTTTTACTCATGTAATATCTCCGCGTTCGGTGAATTCATTACTCATTCATGCTTCCTATCGCTTTTAATCCATTTCCCCGCACTTTTCAGATTTTAAAACCCTCTTGAGCATTTTCGTAAATTGAGTGTTGTGACTAGTCAGTGTGGGGGCTGCCGAGATAAAAAGACAAGCCAGTAAAAAAAAAGAAAACCCCGGCGTATCATGATGAAATGAAAAGATCTCGAGTGTACTGAGCGGATTTGAAAGCTTTTCCTATGCAGACTTGTCATGTTCTGTGGAAGGAGAGCTAAATTAAATACTGAAGAGGCATTCCCCCCTTTAAACAGTCGCTGTCAGGAAAAATTAAAGCTGGCTCTCCCAGAAGAAGAGGCACTTCAAATTAAAACGGATCGACACAAACATGGCAGCCAGGACAAAAAAGGTGCCTCTGGTGTGTCAAATGCCGAATGAAATGCCAGAAAGAGTTTCTTAATTGATATGTAGGCCGTACAACCTTTGTCTTCGCAGCCCTCGACAGTCAGACACTGCATTATGATCCACAGTGTACGACTGGAGCTGCTGTGACAGAGATGACACATATTTAATTCAAAGCAGCCATGTAAGAGTCAGCAAAGAGTGAGCTCCTTTGAATGTTAATAGTGTAGATACACACGGTGCTTTTAAGACCCGTCCTCAGGTCTCTGTGTGAGACACACTCGCTCCCACTGCGGGCCTCCCAAGTGTACATGTCAAACACACTTTGAAGTTCTGAGCAATCTGGCAAAAGAGCCTGTTAGTACCTCGGCAACACCGCTGCACTCGGGCTAAGAAGTTGAGAGTGTGAAAGGAAAACAGGCTGCGGGGAAGAAAGAAAGAAAAGGCAAGAAAAAAAAAAAAATCCCAGAAAAGTAGGAGGAAGAGGAGAGTCGGGCGGAGGCGGTGGGGGCGGTGGAGGCATCTGGTCCCAGAATCCCCACAAAGTTGTTTTGGTTGTTTGATCCTCAGGTATGCAGGGGGTAGATGAGTTCTGTGCGTGAGCGTGTGTCCCGGCGGTTTTGTTTTGTTCTTTCAGTGTGAGCTTCTTGCATACAGCATTCTGTCTATAAAACGCACCAATGCTAATTCACTTTGCTCTGGACATTCAAGGACACTTCCTCTTCAAACGTCCTCACGTTTACTGAATTTATGTCTTTCCACATTTCATTTGAGGGAGAATTTTAACACTGACTGACAACTGACAACATATTCTTATTTGGTCATACAAATGTAATAAAGACAATAAAGATACTAATCTACTAGTGCTCCTCTGAAGTGATTTTTGCTCTGTTAGCAGCAGCCAGGAGATGGTTATAGTGATGTCAATCTGTCACACGCTTTGGACTGTAGGATGTCTGCACAGATATTGGTGAGATTGTCTTGAAAGGTGCTGCTTATAAAGGGACCAAGAGAGTGAATCATATTTTTTTTGTTGACCTGCCGACCTTTAGTCTTGTGCCACCACCAGGTCAAACATTCCACTGGTACACAGGGCTATGGCCAATACTTTAGATTGACTGAAGTCAAGAGGTGGAAAATCACTGATGGTGTAGTTCGTCCACTCGTTTCTAAGCTGAGCAGTTGCATGACAGTTCGATTGCACTTTAGGACGTATTACAGTAGGTAACCACGTCAGCATTCAGCCTTCTTCCTTCAGCATTCTGCATGCAACAGACTCACCTGTTCAGTAGCATATACCATGACAGTGTCTCTTTCACCTGGTTGACGAGTGTCTTTGTCCCGTTTGACACCAAAAGTCAGTGTTGATTCATTTTTACTTATGCCCATAAGTTGCCTAGCTTCGAGCAGCAGCCTTAAAGGTGTTATTTGTAAGAACAGTTGATTTTTCAGTCTCATTCCCAACTCGTCAAAAACTGATGCTTTTAAGTTTTTAAAAGTAAAAAAAAATGCAACTTCTGTATATAATTGTTATTATACAAATGATAGTGATGTAATGCTTCTAAAAGTAAAAGTGGAGAGATGATTTAGTGATCAAGATTCAACCGCAAGCAACTAAACAACAAAGCCCTGCATCTGACACCACATCACGTCGTCTTCAAGGTTGAGATTGACAGGCCATATCTTAGAAAAAGCTATTAATGAACCTTGTGGTGAGACTGTTTATCAACTGCTGTCTCCAAGGTTAACAATGAAATTCAATCTCAAAAACATTCTTGTCTCCAAAAAAGTAATTTCATCCTGTATAAAACAGAAGCTCTGCTATTTATATATATGTGTCACTGCAGTTTTTTAACCAATTTTACCACTCATGTACTTTTAATGCCTGAGCTGCCTGTTCCTTTGATTTGATACATGGGGGCTTCGGGGACAGCCTGATGTTCCAAAACACCTCCATTCCGACACACCCCACTCCGACACACCGCTGTTCCGAATCTGACTTTCAACTTCCAATTACTTCCCAATAGGGTTAGGGTCAGGGGTTCCACAATAGCCTTTTCGGGAAAAGCAGGGTCTTCAGAAAAAATGGGAAACCACGCCATTACGAAGAATGGAAGTCTATTTTCGGAACAGCGGGGTTTCGGAAAGCTGGGGTGTAACCGGTGGCTTCACAGCTAGCCAGGTGAAATTATAATTGAAACTGTCGGTCTGTGGTCAGTCGGCCTGTCCACCACTTTAGTCCAGACTGAAATGTCTCAACAACAACTGGCACATTTGGTCAACACATTCATGTTACCTGTGGGTTGAATTGTGACAACTTGTGTCGTGCCATCAAGTCAGAGAGTTACTTTGTCCAACAACTTGGATGATGGCTGTAATTCCCATCGGCCTCAGCTGTACTTTAGTGCTAATTAGCAAATATAAGCATGCTAACATGCTTAACTAAGAAGAACGCGTAAACATCGTACCTGCTTAACTTTAGCATTTTAGCATCGCCATTGTGAGCATGTTAGCAGGCTGGCATTTAAAGCTCTAAGCGCCTAATTACAGCCTCACGCAGCACGGCTAGAGACTCTTGTTTTTGTTTTTTTCTCTATTTTCAACCATTTTTCATCACGTGCTCCCCTTAGGGTCGACCCGTTCTGTTTTGGAAAGTCAACGAGCTTTCCTCTAGAGCCACCACCGATCAAAAATGTCCCCCTCTCACGCAATTATGTCATAATCTAATGGGCAGATTACCATGAAGTTTTATGAGCGCATTCATACTCCCAAGGAGATAAATCCTTCTGATTTTAATGAAGCCATGTTGCCCACAGTCCCATTATGAGTGAACCACTGCACTCTCAACAGAGCCCTTAAGGTTTTAAGACTTTTAATCTGCCTTCATTTCAAGATTCCTTTTAAGCGTTTAAAAGAAAGTTTCCATGAACTTTGCTTTTCACTATAATAAACAAGACTGCTGATCAATCTGGACTCACAGTGGTGAAGTCATGGCAGGTGTCACACCACGCCAATAACCCATCTAATGCCCACGCTGTGATCCAAATGCTGAGACGCTTTCATAAATCGACAACAGGGGACGAAAGGAACAAAAACCGGCGCTCCAAGATCGAAAAACGAGGGCATCGCTGAATCAGTTTTCACAAGGCACAGCAGATGTTTTTAGATGGACTCTACAGGCTGCATTTTCATCTTCACCCCCAGTGCTCTTAATGCTTTTGATTATGATTTCCCATCAACAAGACACATTCTGACACCCTCCACAGAGACGCCCGCATCTCATCTCTCCTCAGAAGCAATGTAGCTCTCCAACTATTTCTTCTGACTGCAAACACTTACTGCTTTTGATTATATCCCCAGTACTCAGCGTCCTCCTCTCGAGCCTGCCCAATCAACCTGCATATCTTGCATGGCCGCACACGCGCGCAGACGCACACGCCCGGCCCCTCCAAGCATAGTATAATTGGACAAAGATTTGAAATAACGGCATCTCCCAGTGGAGAGATAGTTTTTCTCCTGGCAGCAGTGAATTGATAATCCGCTCTGTAAAATACTCCTGGGGTCTACACTCTCATGTGGGGCCGCTGCTGAATTGGTGGAGGCAGCATTCAGGGCCGCAACACTCAGTTCTCCATATCTAACACCGGCTAATCCTAATTGCCCGTGGCAGCTGTGCCACAAAACAGCAACATGCCAATAATGCAATTAATTATATGACTCAAACTTTTATTTATTTCTTACAGTATCCACAAATATTGAGCAGTTTGCCACCGCGAGGCTGACTCAGAAAGTTTTGATTGATAATCTGAGGCTTTTTTCACCGGGGATCACTGATGTAATGTTGCACTGTCATGACAACAAAGCTTTACTTGCCTCCACAATAATCTGTGGAAAAAGGGTTGCCATGTGGATTTCTCTCCTTAGAGACCATTTTTATCATCCCAGCACAGAAGAGCGATCATTTTATTTGACTGTGCTGTAAGAGAAACTTGAGCTAAGCTGCTAAGAGCAAGCAATAAATATGAATTCAATACCCCGCAGTTGAGTGTACACTGTTGGAAAAAAAAAAGTGAAGGAGAAAAAGGATGAGTGGGAGGAGGTGAAAGACCCGTCGCTGGAGAGGAGCCAAAAAGCATTCCGCTACTGTTTTCCACAGGTGTAATTAGGGGTGCATGTGGACAGCGGCGAGAATGACAGCAACACTTTACATGCCGAATAACGAAGGGCACGCAACCTCGGAGTCGACAGCCCTTCATGATGGAGGGTCTGTTGGAGAAGAGCGATAGTGAAGATGCTTCCCCATCGGAGAGCAGCCCAACAAACTGGTAATCCTTTTGCATTGTGAGATGAGATACTGTAGTTAGCCAAGTGACCTTGGCTCTATGTGAGAAGGATATTGCCAGAGGGCTGAACGCCTCATGCTGGGAGATATTGCTATTTGGCGCACAGATACTGCAGCTGAAGCCCAGCATGCATCGCACTCTGAGAAAAAAAAAAAAAAGAGGAAGAAAACACATTCTTGTGAGATTCTTTTATTCTGACGTGTCACATTGTATACAGTATAACATGTTGTTCATATTAAATGGTGTTTGAGTGGAAACTTCCCATCTGTTATTATTCTCTCATAGTGAAAACACTCTTTCTGCCGTGCGGATGTTCAAAATGAGCCAAAATCACAGCTCAGATACTGAAATTAATTAACTTGCCTCATTTTAACCTTTCAGCCACTCTACCAACATCAAACACGGAAAAATGGCAGGCAATATAAAATTAATTGAATACCTTGAACCCTTTTCTCTGGAAATATTCTGAACATATATCCAACTTTCCTGAGGATTGGGCCGACAAGGTTTCAGTACACTGAACTCAATATCAATGCATTGCAAATTTGATATATCCCGCTGCCGTGGGACACTTTGGTCCGCATTAATGACTTGAGACAAGAGTAAAAATATTGTCTTGGTTTTTAATCTATGATGTCTAATGGCAAAATAAAATGATGAAAGTGCTGACTGCGAGCTGTACCGTTTCTCTGGCAAACACACCCGCTAATTCACAACTGATGGCCGTAATAAAAAAATAAAACTCATTGGAAGTTACAAATCCTGACAAAGTTTGAGACCACAAAATCTATCTTCCATTCATTGTTAATTGAACATCTCCAGGCTAGCATTTGGAGAGAATTGTTAATGTTCACAGTATTGATTGGCCTGTACCGGGTCCTCAGAGTAACATTGGCAGCGCTGCAGAGAGTGCACAAATCCAATCTTGCCCCCTTTTTTTGTAATTACGCGCTGACATTATCCCCTACATTAAAATTTCATGACCTGGGGACAAAGGCACGCCACAGAAAAATAAATCAGGCTGTCAATCGAAGAATGAACCAATTAATCTAAATTCCAAAAAACTTTTGGAGAAGTAACACTCAAAGCAACTGTGCTTTACATGCCAAGTCTTCCTTGACAGTTTGCTAAACCTCTTCCTTTAGCAGAAGTCCAAATCTTAGCTTAGCAACTGTGACTATGGCAGGCTGTCAAGCTTTGGCTTTCTCAACACGGTGAAGCGGTGTGCACAGGGCTGCACTAAGAGGAATACTCACCGTTTGGATGGTGTCTGTTCTTTACCTCTTCCAAAACCAAAAAACAGAAAAGCGAATGAGCTGCAGGAAACGTAAGCATGTCAAGCTGACTAACTTGTAACCTAAATAAGGCCCAGGAGCTCATCATCAACTCATCAGTTTTTTGGGTAAGAGTTGCATTTAAAGAACAAAGGACGTCACACTGAAACATCCACTGTGTAGTCGGCCTATAGACCTGTTCCCACAGGCATGTGATAGCAGGTAACTGATAAGGTTAAAAATAACTGCATTCTTTTGAGGTGAGCCGTCATGGTCCTGGTGTTGTGCAAAGCTTATTGGAAAACTCAATGGCACAGAGCCATTGTTAACGACATTTGTTACGCTCAACCTTTCCTGCCATGACAATTCAAAATGTCTGCCATGAAAAATGTCCACTCTGTGTGAAAGCTGGTCCTTCATGCTATCACAGTTTGGGCGAACGTTAGCAGCTAACATTAGCAGGTACCTCCTATCCTTTGAATAGGAGGTATCCTTGGTGAACTTTACTTACTTTACCAAAATTGTTAGCCGTGATAGGCTACATGTGACAAACACATGTAACTGGCCATCCTACAAGCCCTTTCTTGTGTTAAGTTAAAAAGTAAAACTAGCCCATATAAGCTAAGCATGTTAATTGTGTTAGGATAATAATCTTACATTCTTCCTTTATTGTTTGACTAAACTACAATACAAGCGCAATGCTCTGCTGTGATGCTAAATGTTGTCCTGACATATTCAGATTTAGCCTCAGTCTTTTAGCATTATGTAGCTATGAGCTAGCATAGGCTATTAACTACCCTTTTCACGAAATTCACATTTGTAAACCAGTTGAAAACATTAAAAGTGAGCCAGAGAGAGCATTTATAACCACTTCATGGAGCGAACATTAGCTTAATTATTGAGCTAATGTTAATCTTAATTACCTAGCTAAATGCAGTTGGTAAAAGTTGTTAGCTACAGCTCATATTTCAGCTTGGAAAATTTGTCGGCAGTTAAATGTTTTAAATCTAGGACACATGATTTAAAAACCAGTAAGAATATTAACCCATAAATCTGCCTTAGTTATCGCTCTCAACTGCAAGTGTGCCAAGAGAGGCATAGCGAAGGGAACGAGCTCGGCAAAGGGTAATTTGCAAATAGATTTCACACACGAGTGATTTAAATTATGAAGGTGCGTGATGTCCTAAAAACTCCAGATAGCAGGAGTTCATATTTTATATTATCTAACAATTTTTTAATATTATAACTGAAGGTAGATAAGTTACGCAAAGCCATAATGAGCGCATCTGATATACACACAATATTTTAAACAATGTCTACATTTGGTGCGAAACACCATGGCAACAAATGCCATCACATCCATCACCTTCACCACCACAGATGTGCCGAAAGTAAGAAAAAAGAAGATGTTATATCACTCTAAATCCTGCTCTATTTCCATTGCCCTACTGCCAGTTTAACCACGATGTCTGCACCTTACACACACACACACACACACACACACAAACACTTATTGCCAGCAGCCATCATTCCACCGTGTATGTTCAGCTGGCCTGTCAAGTCCCAATCCAGCCAAGTGCCCACCCATCTGTTGAACTCGAGACAGCATGCAAATCCCAACCAGAGAGGAAACGTTCTATCAGATGAAGAACTTATCTGCATGCGAACGGTTGCTTTCGGGGGCCTCTGGGGTCCGAGGCCTCAGGGCGTGCTACAGTAGTATATGTGCGTGCATCTGGCTGCAATGCAAAGTAACACTGATGCAAGATTCAGTCTTGCCCTTGGTTAAGCAACACATGCACTTTGTTTCAACTTTGTATGACTCAGTCCCATTTTCAACTTTTACCCCGACCCCTAGTTTTGCCCCGTTGCCCCTCAGAACAGAGTTACAAGGGGAAGTGGTTGAAATCTCTCCATGGAACAACCCGTAAAGACCCTCATATATCATCAGTAGTCATGTCATTTATGTAAGCGGGTGTGACGGGGCATTTCCAATATGCTGTCTTCAGCTGTGATGATATCTCATGCATTTATGAGCCAATCCTGGCGTTATCACAATGCCATTTATCTGACAGAGACAGAAAAGCATGGACTCTCGCAATTCGTTCAAAACTTCACACTATCGATCAAGTCATCAAATAAAAAAGAACACTGCTTCATTATCTGCAGCAGTAGCAACCCGTGCTCCTACCCTGCCAGTCTGCACTGATATAGACCCTTTTCACAGCAGACATCTTGACTTGGAACAGCACAGGTGCGACCAATAACGTTAGTGAGAGCTGGATTCTAAAAAGTTACCCAATAAACCGTGTCAGTGCGAGAGCTATCATTAATGTTATAAATTCCACCTGTGCTTTTCTATCCTGTTTGACAAGTCGAATGTCTGCTGCGAAAAGGGTGAGAGGAGTGGTACCAAGTGCAGCAACTTCACTGCTGGACTTTAGTTAAAATGTGGGCACCACAAAGCATCAAAGGGGGAATGCAACATTGAAATATGTCAAAATGTAGGACCATCATGCATCAATCTAGTTGCGTAGGCTGAGTGGATTTCCCCTAAATGGAAAACGACATGGTTTGGCCTCAAATATCTGTTATGGTTGCCACAATCACAGATGGAGATGGTCTGACTTCCTGTGAAAATAGCTGGAAATGTCCCCTTATACAAACACCCGCATTTGACGTGACACAAACTGATGGAAATATCCCCAGGTCTTCTTAAACATATCCACCAGTGCAACTTGAACTACGCCAACCCCATCGCCTCCACCTCCCGATGTGAAAGCCAGCTGACAAGCATTTAATGTGAGCTTGACCTGATGGCAGGTTTGGTACAAATATCAACCTTGGCTGTATCTGTGGTTTGCAGAAATGTTAACTGCTACCATCATATCCTGGCAACTGGACTGGTTATAAATCTCGTTAGCCTCAACACTTCGCCTTAGCCTGCTATCCCGACGAGAATCATGGACACCCTGCCCCTGGACATGAATCACAATAAATCTGCTCATATTGGCAACTGCAGTTATGTGAGAGGAGAGTTTGTCAGTTCTGCGAGCTGCTAATATACAGGAGCAGCTCTACAAGGTTTAAGTTAGGGGTTTTGGTGAGCGTTCAACGAGACGACATCACTAACGAGACTGTTGGCTACATTATTTTTCATTAGTTTTACGACAAACTGCGACTCTCTTGACTTGGAAAATGATCTTTTAAATAGACAAACATCAGATGTGCAGTTCATTGCACAATTCAAACAGGATCGACAATGATTCATCTCTGCAGTGACTGCTGCACAACATTTTTCCCATGGTCCCAAGGTCCCATGGCGGTCCACTGGGAAGAGCGTGACTGTGGCACTCTGTATTGCTATTTTTCGATATGCTTTTATGGTTGACTGATTTAAATTACTATCAGGGGTTAATCTATTTAATTCCCCTGTGTGTTCAGAAAATATCTTTACCTGCAGGTTTGTTGGTGTTTTGAGGGAACTGTATTTCATGTTTCTTGAAAAAAAAAAAAAAAAGCCCAGCCAACTTCAATCACACAGACTCAGGCTTTGCAAGAATAATTCACACTCCCTCTCTGTCTGTGTTGGCAACAAAGCACTTTCAAAGCCTTTCAGGTATCCACAGGCCTTAAAATACCATTTAGCGTGCTTTGTGGACTGATAAACGCCGACAAAAATAATTAGTTACACAGCCATGTTGAATCATGGGGAGGATTTAGTGTCAATGTTGCAGCTTTTCATATAGCAGCCGGGTTATATTCAGAGCTCTATGCTTTTTTAGTCTCCTCAGGGGGGGGGTGGGAATAGGTGAGCAGTCACCTGGCTGGGGGGCATAAATCTGACCAACAGGTCTCTGCAGGCCTGAGGCTATTATGGCTGAGTGAACTTTTGCTTGGGTGAGTTCACCCTGCTCCAGTTAAGCCACCACTCACCTCTATTATCCTATTAGTCTGCTGCACTTATGGAAACGAGCTGCAGTGATCCTGTCAGCAAATTTAGAAGTCCACAAATATTTTATGGATCAAAGACTGTGCAATCTACTTTAACGGTGCACCCTCAGGGACATTACAGAGATAATGGTGGGGCATGCAGCTAGATTATTAGATTTATCAATCAAAGCTTGTACTAGTCAGTTATTACCTGTGTTTAATAATATAATACGGCCGGTGCAGTTCCAGTAAAAGGAGGCGGATGTGGGATATTAAGAGGTCCCATGAATGCAGATGAATTCTTTATCAGTCTATAGGAGCTTATTGTTCATTCCTGCAGCAATGAGCTGGAGGCTATTACAGCAGGACCTGGTCACGCATGCCAAAAAATCCCGCCGTGAGAGTGCGTGTGTGTGTGTGTGTGTGTGTGTGTGAGTGTGTGAGAGAGGATGCTGAGGGGCGTAGCAGTGTTGTGCCCCTCATGGTCAGAGCTCAGGAATTAAAATGCATGCCTCTCATTGCCTGGGAGCGAGGAACGGTGTACGCAAGAAACTCTTCCCATCCTCCTCATCCTCCTCCTCCTCCTCCTCCTGCTTCTCCTGCACGGATGCGCTTGTTCCAGGAGGGCTGTAAAAAAAAAAGAAAGAAAAACCTCCTCCCGGTGTTTTTGTTCTTTTTTTTTTTCTTTTCTTTTTTTTTTACATTCAAAAAAGGCAGCTGTGTGAGGTTGCCAGTTTGGAGCTTGTTCCCCTCCGCCCCGCTCTCTTAAATCGGACCCTTCAAGCTGAGACCGGGGCGCAGGGATCCGCTCGCCTCCCTCTCTCCGCGGAGCCGCTGCCACACCGCGCGGAAATAACGGGACTTCAGTGTCGGGAGCCCGGGCTGGACTTTGAGTGAGTATCGAAACAACGAGGCATGCTTTTAACCCTGCAGGATGGTGTCACCTTATATCCTAATTATAGCTTTTAATCTGAGTGCCTTGGAGAGAGGAGCGCGCACGCAGGCTTAAAGTCTTAAAGTGGTGCTGACCAGGTGTTGCTCTGCAACTTTCTCCTGCCAAAATACATATTTATACTTCATTCCGGAATCAACAAGGAGCTTTTGATGCTTAAATCGCAGCTGCAGATTTATAAGAATACTTTTCGGTTCCATGATCCATACTCTTGCTGCTTTCCAGCATGTCTGCGCGCATTTCTCTCCATTTTCCAGTGTTTCCAGGCACCGCTCGGTTCTCTAGTGTCATGTTGAGAGAAAAGCAACTTCTTCTGTTTGAGGGCTGCTTTTTGATTTCTTGCCTTTAGATTCTGTGGTGTGGGCTGCTGGCTAAGTCAGTGCCCAGCTCTATCACTTGGGAAAAAATAAAAAAGAAAGGCTATATGCCATCCAGTGTGCTGGAGCAACTGTTGAATACACAGCAGATGTGCTGAGGAGAGATATCAGAGCCGCACACAGCACTGTAGGTGAGATTGTTTGCTGTCTCTGAAGCAGCCTCATTTAGTAAAACAGCAATTTCCTCTGACGGGAAGCCTTTTTAGTTTGTTGTAAACATTAATCACTCTGTTTCACTGTCAGTGTGAGTAAACTCCTCGTTCATGGGTTATGAGTTCTGAAATGATCCCCTCTGCTGTGTATTTTGCCTGAGATGTCACCTCATTTACTAATGAAGGTGTCTGCAGCGCGCCGGTTAATTTTCCGCTGAAACCTCTCCTCACCATTATAAATAATAAGCAAGTAGAATACATTAGCTCAGCCGGGTCCTCATCACGGCTCCAGTCGGATTGGATGGCGTGACCTTGGGGGGTGGACCGCGCTGCAGTATTAAGAGGGGAGGGCGGCAGAGATGGAGATGGGGTGCTTTGGTGGCATCCATTATCAAGGAACCCAATTACATCTGGAAATTGTAGTTGCCATAAGCAATTGCCATTTATAACACTACACAAGACAAGAGGAGCTATTTTGAGAGTGTGTATCATTCCGATAGTCTCATCTGCATATACATTTAAAGAATCCGTGTGGCTCCTCTGAAAGGAAGTCCTTTGTGGGCTCTTTTTAACAATAGAGCATGGAAGAGGTAATGAGTCACTGTGAATCATGGCAACTCTCGCCAGCTGCCAGCCAGATGAAGACATGCTGCGAGGAAAAAGTCTGATCAAACTGCAGTCGCACTTTGCGCCGCTGTTTCCCCTTCAAAGAGCGCCACGCCGAACGGAAACGCTCAGTGCTCCACGAGGGCGCCTAACGTCTCATTCAAAGTTTGTGCGAGTTTTCTCTTAACAATCCCAACTTCCACTTCGAATGTCTCCCCTGCAAGGTATATCCTCTTGTCTTTAGCTGCCGTGGCTCGAAGGCTGAGTTAAGTCTGTAATCAGTTATTCAGCGCCGGCGTTCAGACTCCCAGCTCCAGACAGAGGAATCCCCATGGCTCACCACAGACCCAATCAGACCCTTTAAGTGCACGGCTTCCCAACAAGGTCTGGGACCCGAGACTGCAGCTGCAACGGCAGAAAATGTTTCCTGTCCCTCGGGTGGTGGTCTGCATGTGTCTGCGGCATGTACAAGTATATTTCAGTAATGGTTAGTGTCTTTTTTGTCCAGGCCTCTCGGCTCGGTCACAGACAGTCTTTTTCCTCCACAGTATTCCCCTTGGACTTCTCCCTGGCTTTTTGATTTGCCCTCTGTTTCCACTTAACAGTCCTGGCTACTTTCCAAGAAACTCCTCAGCACCGTTCAGGTTTTTTTTTTGTTTCAGGCATGAGCAGACTTCTTATACTCTGGGCACATGTGGGGAATGTGAGCATTTACAACATCTCCATTTCACCCACTCGCGAGGATGTTCGCAGATGACAATTTAAACTCCGCAAAACAAAGAAAGCCATCCCGTGATTGCCGTCTTAATCTCAGCCCCCCAGCGCAATCAACCACGTCGAGACTGCACATCACTCCCGCAATTAGGCTTGTCAAATCACCGAGTGGCTTTTATCTGCGACTTGCTTGTTTGATAACACTTATTGGCAGGTGTCTTCGGAGGAGCAGGGGAAGGCGATCCACACAGCTGGTGCATTTCAAGAGGGACGGATGCATTATGTAAAAGCGTACTGTACTGTGCAGCAGATGTTCCTTCCTGCTGATGGCTAGCTCAGCAACACGACCATACATCTCCATATCGCAACATCCTCGAGAGTTCTCCTTCTTCTTTTATTCCTCGTTTTGATTGACACGTGAACCATCCGTGACACTCGCCGCTTTGTTGTCAAACTCAGCCGCTCCCCGCAAATTGTCCCCTCGCTGTCCTAATCGTTTTCCGGTGCAATCAGTTAGGCTGAGAGTGTCATCTTCCATGGAAAGCATCTTCTGTACCTTTTATCCTCCTTATAGTCATGTTGACAGGCCTGCGGCGTTGACGACCTTGTCGGGACAAATGCAGGATTGCTGTGACTTCCTGTGTGTCTTTGTCCTGTCCTCAGTCGGGTATTAATTTGGCAACTAAAAAGGGAAAAGAAAGATTTTGTGTGTGGGCCTGACATACATCCTTTCTGTGGGTTTATTTGAAGGAAAGGCTAATTGTTATGCCTCCGAGGTCCATTGTTAATTAGAAGTTATCTCGGGCAGCTCTCACACGGTCACCGCTCTAATTGGCAGTCAAAGCTGTGTACCACCTGGCCTAGCCTTTAACTCACCAGGTGCTTCCAGCGAAAAGGCTGTCGGCCTTGGCATTATGTGGGTTCGGCCTGTTAAAAGAAGACAGACAGCGAAAGAGTGAGAGAGAGGGGGAGAGAATAGAGGAGAAGAAAAAGACCTGTGCCGGCCAACTTTGCTAAAATGGCGGCGCTGCAGCAAAAGGTTATTCGGTGCCACGTCACCAGACAAGCCGTTTCATGCTGGCATGAGGAGAGAAGAGGTGCGGAGAAATTAGTTGAAGCTTTTGATGCGCACGTCACCGTACATCACACCTCTTTGTTTCAGATTTCTAATACCACAGGGGATGTGATGTGGCAGCACATCAACACTCCACACAGCCTGTGCAGGTTTTGTTTACCTGTTTTGTTTTTTTTTTTTGGTGGGAAAAATAAGTTTAGCCCGTGAGAAGGAACAATAGCAGGTATCAGAGAGGCTTTTAGTGTTTGTTTCATACAGGGTGAATCAAGGCTGATTGGACAATCATGAGTCCATTTTGTTTTCCGTACAGAAAGATGAATGTTAGAATCGATTTAAGCGAAAAGATTTTCACTCCAGAACACAATCCACATTAAGTCTTTTATTCAGCGCTGAGCGGGAAACTGTGAGAAAAGACAGTGATTTAATCTAGAGATAGTGCAGCTGCTTTTCACAATGAAGTGGGAAACTCGCACTGGGAACTAGCCTGAATAGTGTGAGATCCCTCTGCACGCACATGATCCAGAGTTGTGTTTCTGCTGCTGGGAGGAAAAATTCACCCGTGACCTCTTGTAAATCTTGACTAACTGGTGCAAGAGCATGTCAATCATGATGTTTTGTCCTTTGGAAAGGTCAGACAGGTGTGTCCTGCGTATGACACAAACCATCTGATAAAATGTGCCTCGCATCGCCGTGCTCCGGAGGACAAAAGGCCTTTGTCTCTGTACATCACAAAGTCAATAGGGCTGCATTGTGTTGCCGCTCCAGCATTTAAAGTTCACTCTAATTCCCAAATGTGTCGTCCCTTTGTTCTCCGATCACAATGGAAATTTAGAATGTAAAGCGGATTCCGACAATGTACTATATCTTGATGGGTAGAGCAGAGAGAGACGCGTTAGGAAGCTTTGTAGCTGTGTTGTGTTGGCAGCCTAAGGCAGAATGTGTTAACGTGGTACAGCAGAGCAAAGGATGATCTGGATCTGTGTGATTTGTTGTTGTTGTAGTTTATTTTTTCCAGGAACTGTTGTGTTTAGGCCTCGAGCTTTTGCAGCATGACTTGTCTGATTTCATCCTACAGTATACATACAGTGTTCAATGCATTACCCAAGAGAACGCGGGTCATTTTTAGCATTTTCAGCTCATCTTTAATCACAAGCCGGCAGCAGCAGCAATAAGTAAGAAGTAAGTCGCAGACGACTGAAGGAAAAAATAAAGAATAATACACGTATCACAAATAATAAGAAAAATAAAACATCACTGCCGTATAACAGACTAATCATAATAAACAGGCCTATCGCTGCTATAATTACTGACAGTGGAATCATTACTTCCACTAATGCTCCACTGCTACCACCGTTAATAACAGTTCATTAATTAAACATACTATGGAAAACAGCAGCTCCGCTCAGCGAGCAGGACTTCTCCTTGACTGGACCCACAGAGCTGCAGAGTGTAGCTTAATTTTGCTCTGGAGGTCATTCCAGGAATAATGAGTGGTATGAAATGTAAATACTCCTCTTTGCTCAACTGCCCCGGCACTTAGAATACCTGAGACAAGCCAAATTTGAGATTTAGCCACATAATGAGATGCCTATTTTAGTACGGCCAGGTGTGGAGTGAAAAAGAGACTATTATGCTTTGTCAAAAAAAAAGAAAAGATTTTTTTTTACAAGTGAGAGTTGGGAAATGAAGCTTTCAAACGTCTAAATCCATTTAAAGGGAACTGTTTTACACTGGACTTCCTGGTATGACCCTGAGCCGAGAGGTCGAAGAACCTCAGCTTGGTTACAACTCTGAAGTAAATCCTACTTTAGATCATCTGAATCCACCTTGAATTACTGGTATAATATTCCAACCCCTTCAACATACAATGTGCCACAGAAAACTCCAAAGTGGCGACGTCATGCTACAAGGCAAAAACTTCCCAGCGAGAAAGGAGAGTGAGGATAGCTTAGAAGCTAATGCTAGCTCAGATGACAGCAACATGAGTTCTTTCAGCCATCAATAGCATTAAAACTGAGTTGATGAGTTGTCAAACATTCCAGATGACATATAAAAAAATCTTTTTTTTTTCATAGAAGCATGAAACTTGGTGCAGTTGTACATTTTCAGAGATGGAGCCATCGCAAAAATGCCTCTTGGTGGGCATGGCTGCCATTTTATTTCACATTTTCTGTGTCTTGAATCATATCTCCTGAACCAAATAAGATAACACAGAAAGGATTATGTCTACCCCTATGTTTGCATGGTCAAGGATTACAATGATACCATATACGACATGATAAATGGTTCAGGTGAAGAGTTAATGGTGACTTCAGGTACATTAGGAGAAGAAAACTAGATAATCCAGGTGGTATGTCAAAAATCTTTGATTTTTTCATAGAAGCATGAAACTTGGTACGGTTGTACAGTTTGGGGCCCTGAGATAGATCAGATATGGAGCCATCACTAAAATGCCACGTGGCAGCCATGGCAGCCATTTTACTTTCTGCTATGACTGAATTCTGTATTTTGCATCATATCTCCTGAACCAAACATGATAACAGAACAGAAAAAGTTATGCCTGTGTTTTGATGGTCAAGGATTAAAATGATACAATGATACAATGATGATACGTCCTGACTCCAGCGTCGCGCAAAGATTGGAAGCAAGAGGAAGCAGGTAGCTTGGCCCTGTCGAAAGTGAAAAGATACACACCTCTAAAACTGACTATTAAATTTCCTCTCTGTGTTTTTTGTTTGTAACATAACAGAGGGGGACAGCAAGCCTTTTTGTCCCTGAACTTTCAGACATCATAGTAATAAAATGTCTAAGCTCCTTAGTGTCTAACATACACCTACTTGCACTTGTGCTACCAGCCGAGCCTCCCCTTTAAGGACGGTGGTCTTGTGGGTAACCTGTGTTTAAGACAGAGTCTAGCAGATTTCTTGGGGGAAGTGAGTCTCTCACGGTGTGTTAGAGAGGTGCCAGCACATTGTCA
Source organism: Pagrus pagrus (assembly GCF_965226575.1). Lineage (NCBI taxonomy): Eukaryota > Metazoa > Chordata > Actinopteri > Spariformes > Sparidae > Pagrus > Pagrus pagrus. Next base: position 22,285,225 of record NC_140201.1, on the reverse strand, counting down.
CAGGAAAGCTCATGCTATTTTTACTTCAGTCAGCCATAAAGTGTGTAAATAGGCTCAGTTTGCAGTAAGGCTGTGTGTTGTGTTCACGGAAACAGAAGAGAAATAAAAGTCCCAGATTATCCAACATACGGCGTCTTCCTGCATTCCTTACAGCAGAGATGGTCCGGACTGTGAAAAGCTAGTAACCTGGTAGTACGTAGTCAGGGTGAAGTAAATAAAAAAATCATAGGTCTACTATCTACACGTCAGAGCCATGGCTCTGGAAAGGGAACATGCAATTGTGTTAATCAGTGGATCAGATGACTGGTTGCAGAATTTTGTGTTTTCGGCCGAGCAGAATCTCTGGAGCGCTTCCTTGCACCTGCAGGCTGTTATTATAAGTTATTATAAAAACAGCCTAAAATACCTACATTTCTGTTCCCACACTTATTAACCCAAATCGGCGCCAAGTTGGCAAGATTTCCTGTTTCGTTTTCAAGTTTCATTCCCTTTAAAACTTTTGTTTAAAAAAGACAGACTCTCTAAAGGGCAGGGGCAAAAAATGAATGAATGAATGAATGAATGAATGAATGAAAGTGATAAATATTACTTTAAGCCACAGATTTACACAAGTTTACCAAGAATTAAAAGTAAAATTAAAATTATATTACTTAATGCTGTTGCATTTTACTTATTATTTTTGTTAAATGTAATTTTTAAACATCACCAGAATGCAGGAAATGCACAATCTCAAATATTTTTACTTTTTTTTTTTTTTTTTGATTTTGAAATTTGAACATTTGTAGTTTCTGCCTCCAATCTTTATGCTAAGCCAGGCTAACCACATCCTGACTCAAGCTCCATACCTAAACCTGCAACAGTTCCTTCAGGCCACTGGGAGCAGCGGAAACATACTGTAAACACAGCATTGGATGTATTACCATCTAATGAAGTTGATCTGGCGAATGTGTTAGCAACCAGCAGCTGTGGAGCGGCATTTGCATTCATTTGGTGTCATGTTGTAAATCCAAATTTAATTTTAGCTCTGTTGGACTCCATCAGCTCCTGAGGGAAATATCTGGCTCTTCCACTGCTAAATGCTCCACTATGTTCACCAGCTAGTTGCTAACTCTCTCCTTTGATGCTGGGAAGGTCACACACGGCAGGTTTTTTAAAGCTTTTTCACTTGAAAAACAGCCACCTGCTGGGGATGAAAATGACACCGATGAGAGGGAACCAAAATAGTTACCAAAGTTGCAGGTGGTAACCAAACAAAGAGCTGAAATGTGTCAACACTCCATGGAACTGAGGGGAATACATATGATAATCCACTGTGGGTTCTCATGACCAGTGACTGCTTTCACATACATGTAGTAGTGTGATCCATTGTTATATGAAAATAACAGAAATGTGCATTAAAGCAGCATTCACTCTCAGAAATAAAGAGGATCAGCTCACTTCCACAAAAGCCATACCTCTATGTACATCTTATACACACATACACATTGAGGTAGTTTTATAGCATTATGATTGAATTGTTCCTCATAATATTGAGAATTAATCATCGCTCTGAACTACTTAAATCTGTCAAATGACTGTATACATTCTAATTCACTGAACAGTGTTTCTCTGCACAGTCTCGTCGGGTACTCTGCCAAAACTTCCTTGAAGAACTGGGCACAAGTCTTCATCAGAGCACCACACACATGCTAGTTGGCTTCTGTAATGGTTATGAATAATTATACTGTCTTCAGTAATTCTGTAATCAGTATTGGGAGTACATCTGGCTGACTTTTCTGGGCGAATATACTGTGAATATCAGAAGTCTACAGGCGCCGTCTAATTTTCTAGTTTTATTGCCTTGAAGGCTGAAATGAAAACCTATTAAATCAAACGTGATTTTCTCCATATTCGTTTGGACATGCTGAAGTAACGAGCAAAAGGTAAAAATGAAAGGGAGCTAATTTCTGCTTATGTAACGGTGAAGACCCCGCACTTATTGCTCCGATAACAACCGTGACGTTTTTCAGATGAGTTTGTGCCATGTGAATCTGTGATTTGTCCCTCATTCCCCTCTTCAGACTGAAATTGGCTTCTGTATGCACACTTCTCCTCGGATCGATCCACAGAGTTTGTATAAAGGTAGAAGTCCAACATAAAGATCTTCTATTTGTCTCAGCCGGTTTGGCCGTGCACTTTGGTTTGCTGTCAAGTTGAAGGATGGAATTCTTCTTTGACTTGAGCAGAGTGTTTTTGTTCCAGAGGGCAGCTGATTTTCCCCCCAAAATATCTTGCTTTCAGGAGCCATTTATCTTCCCCTCTATCCTGACCAGAGCCCCTGTCCAGCCTTGGAGCATGATGCAGCACACGCACACTTTAAGCATACCAGTGCCATTTACACTTTTTGATTGATGACTGGTGACTGGACTTTGCTGACCCTCAATTATTTTCCAAGGCATGCTCTTTTTAGATTTTAAATGTGTAATAATGTATTTATTTGCCCACCTATTTGTTCACCTTCCGCGACTGTGTCCTGGTTCAGTGTGTCATCTGATGACATTGAAACGTCTGCAGATGACACACTGCGCCAGGGTCATTCACTCAGCTCCTCTCTGCACCACTGCTGAACTGTGCAGCGTGATCGGTGTCTGTGACATTGTGTGTCTTTTAACATTTATTCATTTTTCAGTGTGTTTAAACAAACAGCACCTTCATGGTAGAAGCCCCGGGGCTGTGTCCAAATCTGGATTTGACAGGGTGCAGTTTTCAAATTGCTAAAGCCTCAGTTTTAATTGGAAATTAATTAACAAGTTAAAAGTGTCTCAACAACCTGTAGCAGGTGAAAGTTTTAAACAGCGGCCGTTTATTTAACTGACCAATGACATCTGCAACCTGTGAATTAATTCAACCGTGGCTAATTAACGTTTATAATGTGAGTTGGCAGAACAACCAATAAGTAACTCTTGGCTGCTGTCTGTTAATGAAAAGAAGGTCTGACACATGGTCTCCTGTGGAACTACAACAGCTCCTTTGTCCACTTTGGTATAAATTAATAAGACAAAGTGTCAAATAATGAACTTTACAGATGCTGGTAGGCAGATTCTGTTACCTTTGGACAGAACCAGGCCAGCTGTGCCCTCCTGTTGTCAGTCTTTGTGCTAAGCTAAGCTAGCCGGCTATTTTCTGTACTTTCATATTTACCGTACAGACATGGGAGTGCTAGCATCCTGTTATCCAACTGCCCGGAAGACAGCAAATAAGTATTTCCAGGATTTTAAGCACATCATAGTGCATCATTTTAAACTGCATTCATCAGACATCAAACAAGTTTCAGATGTGACTCATCAGCAGTCATTGTTAGCATAACTGGCCAAAATAGCACCACTTTTCTTATTACTGTATTTGAATGTCATTTAGTACCATACCACTGATCACGGTCATCGCAGCTATTAAAGTACCACCCACGTTTTAAAATGAATAGTTTAGTCCCCCACACTCTTTTCAGGGTGCTGTGTCAGTGCTTCATTATCAAATCCAGTCCGCTTCTTGTTGAGGGAATGTCCAAATCAATTTCATTTCACTGTCACCTTGCACCCAGGCAGATTGGCAGATAACACACACACACACAGAGAGATGCACACAATTGCAACAAGTGTCGTCAGACATTTTAGTTAGGATGGGTCACACACACAAAAAGCCTTGAGCAGAGAGCGTTTTAGGTAGGAAGAAGGGAAACGTGACAGGAAAGAGGAAAGTAAGATGGCAAATGAGATGGCTAAGAGAGAGAAAGGGATGAAATGAAGAGGTGAGGGAGGAACAAGTAAAATAAACGTTGGCAGATAGATGTCAGCTTGTGTTATTATCTCTAAATCTTTTAATTGTTACTGCAGTGCCGCCATTACTTTAGTCTATACAACTGGGCACTTTATGATTGTGTGAGGTTATGATATTTACTACACAGAAAACAGCAGAAGTCATTGGTGATTAATTAATTTTGATATTTCATGAGATGTTTCGGGTCTATGTGTTGGATTTTAGGTTATTTGCTATTTGAAATGTTAGCAAATATATTTGTAGCCAAAACAAATAACGGTGTGTGAGTTACGGCTGGGCGGGACAACTGCCATGACAGAGGCCACTGTTCAAGACAGCGTTTCAACATTTGTAAGTGTGACACCACTGGATATTTTTAACAAGAGAAGACTGTTCAAGATGGCTTCCAACATCTGTGAGCGTGGGACCATTTTTTTCAGCCATGTTAGTGGCAACAAAAGCAGGCATTTTAAACTTAACCATGATCTTTTCCTAACCCTAACCAGACCTTAAGCATGTTATCACAACATAAAATTGAAAAAAAATTAACATGAAGAAACTTAATTGTTGTAAAATCAGTCAAGTTTACTTGGAAGCTGACTTTTCAGGCAGGCTTGAATCCCTGCGAGGACCTCACCAAGAACCACCATATATTATATTTATATCTTATGCTCTTTATTTAGACGAATGAGTCATCATGCTCGGTACAAATGTATCTTATTTAATCATGTGTGTAGTTCAGAAACAGGCCAGGAGTTTGAGAATAGCAGTTCAATGACATAGAAAACGATCACAGCATAATATGATATTAGCTCCTTATCAAATATTTCAAAGTTGAGACCAAAAATTTCAAACTCCAGTTTCGTCCGACCCTTGGATGCCCCTGAAATCATTCTGAGTGCATCTCCCTGCATAATTAAGATGAACTGGATGTTATTTTTAGGAGAAAATGTGCCTCTGTCTTGCCACCTGACCACACAGCCCAGAAACCTTGCAAACATGCAAATGAGCTCATATATCCATGGAGCGGGAAGACTCAGGCACACAGTACAGTACTGTAGCTAATAATGCTGCCGGCCTCTTCGCTTCCCTGATGAGCTTCTTACTGCGCAGTCATTCATCTCGGAGGAGCCTCCTGATCCTGGCGAGATCCTGCCGCTGTATCACCTCCAGTCTGTGATTACAGTTTTCATTGTGTTTCAGGCTGAGTTCACGGACATGGAAATCTTCTTATGTGCTCCCTTTTAAACTCAGCCTTTAAAATAATTGCGTAGTTAAGATGTGTGAAGACCGAGTTTTAATTAAAGTGCAGGGCCAATGGTTTAAATTATGATTAAAAAAGAAAAAGGAAAAAAAGAAAAAAAGAGATGAAGCAAGTTTCACATCATGAGGTAAAATAATATTGCTATTTGTCTTTTTTTTTTTTACCTTACCTTACCAAACTCCAGAGATATGCAGGGGTTGACTTTCCCCAGTTTATTTTATCATAATAAAGTAAAAAGTGTCCCTGTTTTCTGACCTGCTGCTGTTTTGATTTGCTCTTGCTCTGTTTGTCATTAATGCAGCACTAATTCCCGCAGTGAAATTTAAAAAATGGCCGTTGGGTCCCTCCTGAAGCCGTGCAATATGTATTATCAGTTCCCATTAATTACTCCATTATTGCAGCATAGCACTGGTTGCATGTCCAGTATTATTAAAAACGTAATTTAGGAAAATGCACCCTGAAAGCACACTGCAAACTAGAATAATACATCTATTTTAATTTGATTTTGACGCAGGATCCCTCAGGACAGTATCTCCAAAACGTTAGGTAAGGTAAAGGCACATCCCGGCTTTAGTGGTCCAAATTTTAAAAACAAATTTGCGGTTAATGATGAGCCCCGGAACAGCTGCTAAGTAGATTATCCAGCCTTGGAAGAATATGACATGGCTCTGTTGCTGTGCATTATTCTAAAGATAACATGTGAGCTGTGACATTATTGGTAATTTCTTCCCTGTGTATAATGTTTTCTGGCCGGCCTTCATTTCAATCAGGAGAGATTTATTGCCAGTGAGCAAGTATTTATTGACATGTCGGCAATAAAGATGAGAAATGGAAATAATCTTTGGCTATTAGACTCCATCACGACGTGATTGCACGGAGATAATGAATCTCTGGATGGTATTTTTATTTAATGCTTTATTTCAAAATGTTGTCTCATTAATGATAGGGATCTCTCTTTCTCTTTTCACTTTGTACACAAAATGAACAGAGACAGTTTAAGCAAAGACAGACAAAGACATTGGCAGAGACATCTACATGTGTGATCACGAATATAAAAGTAGAACCTTTAAAATGTTCCAATGAAATAAGTATGAGAATACTTATACAAGAATGTAACTTCACATGTTTTTGGAGCTCATTCCATGTTCGCAGCATAGTATTTGAACCTACTTTTGCCAAGTTCATTGTGTACAGGAGGTTCAACTAATGTCAGAACGTTCTGTGAGCTGAGGTTGTACAGTAAGTGCTGTACTTGAATTCATCCCGAGAGGTAACTGAATAGTTTTCATAGTTGAGCCTTATAAATAAACAACATACATACGTAAAGAGGCAAAGTCACGCCCCCTCCAGTGTGCCCCATGGGACCATTTTCGTAATTAATTTGTACCGTAGTCGATGCTAAGAGGCATATACATTGTTGATCCTGTTTGAATTGTGCCGTGAACTACACATATGAAGTTTGTCAATTTCAAAGATAATATATCAAGTGAAGAAAGTCACAGTTTGTTGTATGGATAGTAAAATATCATTTAGTTTTGTGTGGAGCGACTCAGTGAAGTACATATTGACAGGTGCAGTTATGTGAGCTCTACAGGGTTTCGGTGAGACGTCACTTACTTAGTTGTTCTGATTAAGTGCTTTCACAGTCTTATACTTGAGTTTTATGACAATCTGCGACTTTCTCGAGTTGAAAAATAATCTTTTACATACCGGTGGCACTATTCGAAGGGGATCAAAAAATGATTTGTCTCTCCGTTCACTACCATACATATTTTTCCTGAAATAAGGCCCCATGTTGTTCCACCGGAAGGAAGAAAGACTCAGCCTCTCTACAGGATCCCCCTCTGTTGTAGGAACTGGTGGTGGTGGAGATGATTGGATGATGAGAATGTCTGAGATCTAGAAGGATGGAAGGAAGAGTGGGCTTCTGTCAAGCACAAACCTGGGGCGGTCGAGGCGAACGGTTTGCAGGACGGTTGCGAGGATGCGCGCTGAAATGACAACTGACAGCGGCAGAGAGAACAGATTTAAAGTTTCGCAGCGACACCCGCAGTCAGCTGATCATGACGGAAACGATGAGAAGAGGGAGACAGAGGGAGTGGGAGGAAAATGAATGATGAGCAGCATAAGACACTCTTCCTGATTGAACTTATGCTAAGCGTCATTTGCTCATTCTGGCCCTGAATGAATACATTTCATCCGCGGGAGTCAGCGGAGAATTTAGGGTTGTCATTAGGACATACACCTTAATCAAAATTCACTGTGGGACACTGTGAATCTGTATTGTAATATAATAATATATACATATTTACAGGACAGTTCCTCTCAATGCCTTTTCCTTAACATCTTGTCTTCCTACCTTGTATTTACATATCTCTACTGGTACCAGTAAGAATCTAAACAGTAGCTGTAACAAAATGGTTCTGTCATTTACAAGCTAGGATCTAAAACACTACATTACCTCAAACAATAAGGCAATAAAGAGTTGAAAAATATTCCTGTGCAAATATACAGTATGTGGTGTATAGCTGAGATGTAGGAGCTGGCTGTGTTACTCCACCTTTGATTCACTGTTGTGCTCGATTCACCCGCTGAGCTTCACAGCGTGACAGACTCCATCTCATTTCTTACAAACGGAGGCACAAACTAGTGCCTGTGTGGCTTTCAAACTGTGCAGCTTTCATTTTCATTGATCAAACAGCTAAATTTGTCTGTGTCACCGATGCTGCTATCAAAGCCGCGCTGCAGAAAAAGAACACAGAGGGAAGGAAATGAAACAGACGGATCCTCACCTCCAGTTAATCAAATGACCCGAGTCCTCAGAAAAGAAAAAAAAAAGTTTCCTCACCGTTGGATCGGGCAAAGATGAGAATCACACCTCTAACTTTCTCATCATCCAAGTAAACACACACAATCTCTTTGTCAGATGAGGCCTAGACATCTCATAGGGACTGGTAATCAGCTTAAAGGATAATACCGCCATTATTGAGTTTTTCCTTATCTCCAGTGGCGAGTGATCTCCTGTACCCACCCTGGTGATTTCACTTCGCTCTCCGCAAATTGGAATTAACTCATTTTATTGCTCCCATTGCCTCCAGAGTGCATCAGAAGCGGAGACTTAATATTTTGTCGTAATCCAGCAGAGCGATTGTGAGGAAAGTAAGCAAAATGAAAATCACCAGTCAGTCAAGCTTTTCCTGCCTCCCCCCTCGTGGAACAAGCGCTCCCGTTCAAACACGACCTGAGGGTGAGCTGCTGTCTCATGATATATGATAATAACTGTGACAATGAATATATTGACACTGATGGAATCAGTCCTACATCGACATATGGAGGATTTATGGGGCTGACTGAACGAAAAAGAATGCCATTCGTTCATTTTATTACAATATAAATAAAGTGGATCTCTGAGGAGCGCTACGTGTTCTCTCGCATAGTGATGGCGGATAAATAAAAGCCTCTAAGATGCATCTGTTATGTATCAGCACCTTCTGCTCCCAGCAGGTTCCCCCTGCTTTAAATCTTAAAAAACCTCACATTGATTAATCACTTTTCTGTTGTTGCGGATAACTATCGAAACAATATCTTACCAAACCAACAGTGTATACAAAACAGAGCTGTCCTCACCAGTAAGAACAGAGCGTCGGTCGTGAGATCCAGCTAATGTCTTGAGCCATTTGTCATTTTTTTTATTTCCATGATTAATTTAATGCGGTAACTTATAGCTTTTTGCATGTCGTTTTAGTCACAGTGGAAATGAAATATGTCACGTGACACCGTATAGACAGTTGTGAAGTCCATGTTGGGAGGAGGCGGGGCCGGATGAACAGGAATTTCACCCAACAGTCATGCGTTCGTGTCCCTCGTGAAACCAAACTTATTTTAACTTAATTCCCTAACATAACTTACATAATGTATTTAATCGACAGTACGTCATGTACATAACATACACTGTAAAATCTGACAAAGTGACTTTACTTATAAAAATCGAGGACATTACCGAGTAAAGTAGACTAACTTGTTCACTGCTGGCGTTTTTTGTAGTAAATCAAGATCTTGATCTTTCCATAATCTTAACCAGATACTGTATAGTACAATTGAATATTTTTAGGCCAAAAAAACAAATGTGATATGATGAGCCCCAAAACAGAAATATGTTATGAATGAACACTTTACTGATACGTTCAGCAGTGTTTCCCACAGAATGGCTGTGTACTTGTGACGCGTGTTTGTACAACACAATGGCATAATTAGGCCTACATCAAATAGAGGTCACATCACAATCAGTGTATTAACAGGAGGGATGTAATAACAGAGAGCGTTTTCTCTCTCTGCATGTGTGATTGACAGTAGACGCGAGGGGAAGAGCGAGGGCTGATTGTCACCTAGTTAATCGATCGCGGATGGTGTCAGAGTGATTAAAAAAATAAAAGTTTAACATGCTAAAATGGGTCGTGCAAATAAAATATATGTGTGGGAAACACTGTCAGTGTCAACATTCTGCAACTTGTCACACATCAAGAAGAGCTCAGTAGAGTGCATATCTAAATCAGGTGTGTTTGATGGCAAACTGAGGCCGTTGTTGATCACTTGTGTCCCCTACAGGCTAGTTAAGAGAAGTAAGGACTCAGCAGACAATGGCGGTATAAAAATGAACACTAAATAAAATTGAGAATCACCGCAACACTGACAGGTCCTTGAACAAACAGGCATAACTATGCACAGAAATTGTTAGGCTGATGGGTTCAGTAGTATTCAAGATTAGCATACACAGGATCCCCTCTAGGCTTACCTCTAGCAGAGATAATTAACAACATTTCCTCATTATGTTGATGGAAAAGGTAATCCACGTGGCATTTGCTGTTGCAAGGTAATTTCTAGGAGACAACTTCATCCAGCCATAGGGTTAGTTAAACTAGTGAGCTTGTTTGAATATAATTGGACTTAATATGCAGCATCTTACACGCTGTAGCCGACTGTAGTCCTGACTGATACAAACACCTGAACTTCGCTGCCGAAAAGACCGTATTGTCTGCATCTGTCCAGCATCCATCAGGTCCTTAGTCTTCTTTTTCTTTTTGCTTTTCATTCAAAGTAGAATTACATAAAGTATGTTTGCAGCGATATGCTGTCTTCGAGGTATACAGTGGTATGAAAATTGTCTGTTATCATACAATGTACATTTGCTCATCTACAGATTTTGATTCTAACATAGAAGAGGTATTAAAAAGTAATATTTAAAGTTTAAATCAAGTTTCATTCAAGTGCAGTGTGAGTTAACGGATAAGGGTGTCAATACTTTAAAGAAAAGGCTAAATAACTTACTTAAACAGGCTGATATAAAATAAGCAACAATGTGAGAAATGAATGAAAATCTGTCTGCCTAGCTCGAGCTGCTGTGCTTCATAAGCGGCCTTGTCCATTTTTTAAACGCATAATAGCTCAATTATAAAGCATACATATCAAGTGCTGCTAATCAGTCTAATCCACACAGAGAGGTCGGGTGTTGAGGCGAGAGCGAGTAACCCTCATCAAGATTCAACCTCATCTTTGATTTCAGGGGAAGCTCAACAAACCAAAATCACACCGATGCTAATTGGTTAATTTACATGGCCAAAAAAAAAGAATTGCTTCACCATGTTCTCATTAATACAGACTGTATAACTAATGAACAGTGTTTACATCCGTCAGAATCTCTAAAATGCGCCTGTCGCCGCTGGCAACAAGGCAAGTGTTAACGGTAAAGAGAGACGCAGGGGTGTTTTGATCCTGCAATTTCACACACACACGAGGCATGATCACAAAAACTGCAGCATGATCAAAGGCTGTCAAAGGCTCCTCGTTGCCCATGACTACTTATTGATCAGCGCTATTGTATGAGCATGGCTGCACATTAGAGTGATTTGAAGTGTTGTGCATACTGGTGGCGGGGGTGTGCTGTAAACTCAAATTAACCCGGCTCTTTATCAGCAGAATCCACTCTGCTCACCTTTTCAGGCTGATTCATAATATGAAACCACAGCATACATCACTGCAGTTAATATTTTATGAAGACAGGAGTTCTGACAAGGGCCTAAAACACAGAAGAGGTACAACTTTTCAGTGAGGCTGTTATACATCATCAGCATGCATTGCTGTGAAGCTGGGGCTGCTTGGGACTGGAAACCCACACAGACAAACACAGCGCTATAGATTTAAAACGTATTTCCGCTGCCTGTTGGATCCGTATTAAAAGTTAATGTGAGTGGAAAGGCAAGCAGAAAGGCAAAGCATTCTTCAAAAAAACGGAGAGCAGCCTCAGAGGGTCCCTGTTGGAACCTTCACAGCCCCCCCTAAACCTTTGAAGCGCCCGAAAAGCAGCCTACTTATTTAGAGTACACTGAGGGATAGGTTTACTCAGGATATATGAGCTACAGGCAGGTACGGCATGCCAGACAGAGATTGCTGACAAAAAAAAGGAAAAAGAAAAAACGCATTTCCTGCTAAATATTAAAAGCTGTCTTCTCCGGAGGATAAGACCTTCACTCGGAGTTGATATTTTGTTGCTGTAAGAAATCCCCAGAAATTCCCCTTTGGAGCTTGAGGGTAGATTATGTAAGAATTATGTAAAACAGCACCCCCTGCAGGCACGGCATACTGTGACGAATCGAAATCAAAACAAAGACGGCCACCCACCCTGTGCTCTACATTTAACCACAGGACAGGAAGCCAGATAAATATACCCCCAACCCAAGTCTTCAGCTGAGAATCTCTTCACAAAGACGTCATCTGAAGTTAGCATCTTAAAATGTAAAGGCCAATAATATCTCCCAATATTAGCTTATTGCAAAGCGTATTAGCGTATTAGACAGCTGATAAGTGACAAGAAATTCCAGCATGTATATATATATATATATATATATATATATATATATATATAGAGAGAGAGAGAGAGAGAGAGAGAGAGAGAGAGAGAGAGAGTTCCAAATACAGTGTCACAATCTTATGGGTTGTTTACCAGAGAGTATTTATTTTTAGCCGCATTAGCAGTGTGGCTCTTGGGATGGCAATGTCAGCCAGTTGGTTGGCCACAGTCCAACATTTTGACCCAGACTGAAATATCTCAACAACTATGAGCTGGATTTCCATGAAATGTGGTCTAGGTATTCATGCTCCCAAGAGGATGACATTGACTTAAAAGGTGTAATGTGTAAGAATTGGCCACCTGTCAGTAGTCACTCCAAACTAATAGGGGGCAACATATCACTAGAGTAACCACTAATTAACAAGACAGGATGGGTTGGGGACTGTTTTAAGCCTTAATTCTTATATAATGTACCTCCAACTGATCCCCTGACTATCCCTCTAGTACACACTCTAGTTTTCACATTTCTTTTGAAACATCTCAGAATCTACTAAATGGAGTGGCACAAAATAAATGGTCCCTTGAGGATTAAGGTTAATGGCTTTGGTGACCCCCGACTTTCCCTCCAACAGTGCCACCAGCAGGTTCACAGTTGAGGTTTGAAATGAAGTGTCTTGACAGCTATTGGATGACTTTTGTTACCCCTTGACTTTTCATGTAGCACCATTAAAACTTTTTCTATTCCTTTGGTGGTAAAGACATTCATCAGCCTCAGCTGTACTTTGTGTTTAGTGCTAATCAGCTGATGCGGTTAGCATGCTAACGTTCTGATCTAAGATGTAAACAACAGCATTATTAGCCCTGTCATTGAGAGCATGTTAGCATGCTGACATTAGGTCAGGCTAGCAACTTTAAAATGTACCACTCAGGATGTATTTAGTCATAATTCTTTAAAACAAATGTAAGGGAGTCCTTATCAAACATATTTTTGTATATTATGTGTCAATGTTAAAAAAAAAAGGCAAAAGGCAATATCAGCTTTTCAGATAAGCAGCTGCTGCTCAGAGCCTGCTAGCTCTGGAGGAGAGAGTTGTGTGCAGAGCCAGACTTTCTGGAGGAGTAAACAACCACATCAGATTCTGCTCTCCATTGTCCGGTGTTTATGCACTGTAATGTTGACTGCTGACTAAAGGTGGAGGTGCTCGTTAGCTCACGGCTAATGTGCAATAAAGTAATCTGCCTGTTTGCGGCGAGTGAAAGTAATGTATTTAAATACATACAGTCCAGCAGGCAAACTTGCTTCGGTGGTGGCAAACACACTATTAAATAATCACCATTGCTGATGAACATCTATCTGAGATTCAGGCACAAAATGTTTATGGTAATGTTTTAGTTATTCACGTTAAGTCGACCTCCTTCCTGACTCTCTCCTGGAAGTTATAGCAACAGGTGACCAAAGGAAACACCCTGTTACCTTTAGTAAACTTGTGGATTTCTTAAAATGTGTGCATTTTTGGAAACATGTGGGATACACAGCTAAACAAAACACATGATAAAGGCGTTTTCAGACAATTGAATGCTGGATTCTTACATATTATATCTTTAACTCTAAATTACATCTGACACACAGCAAACATAGGGCCGGGTGCTAATCACAGGAGTACTGTTCGATTTCACGGGCTGAAGGAAAAGCGTGATAAAGCTGTCATGTGTAGTGTGCACAGGGCACATGAAGGCATCATGTTAGATACACAAAGAGGAAGGAGGAGGGGGGACGTGAATCTGACAGACATTTTTCTGTGTTCGAGTTGAGATTATACATTTCTTCTTACATTGCCATTTCAGCTATAAGCCCCTGAGTACAGAGATAGAGCTGTGGCCACATGCTGGATGTTCCCCACACCATTTGTATGCTGCTGCTAGAGCTAAATTGCAGCTGATCCAAGGTGTGTGATGAGTACAACATGTCCACAGAATGTGGCGCACAAGAAGGTACTTACCCAGAGGGATTAGAGAGGAGCTAATACTCTGGAAATGTGCTAATTATCGTTGGATAAGACGTAGACATTAAAAAAGCAGTATTACAGTTATTGTAAATAATAGACACAGGTGATGAATTTATGTATTTGCTTGTTTGTTGGCTTTTACAGATGTTATCTGATACCGATTATTGGATTTTGATTGACTTTTAAAGCCAGTCACCTTCTCTGGAGCTGTTTAGAGAGTTCATCATTGTTATTTCTAACAATGAAGTTCTCATTTATTATTGACACAGTCTGAATATTCATGCAATTCATTATATTTCACAATTATTAACATAAGCATTGCGAGCTTTAATCGGCAGACAACACCAAAAAGCTAACACCTAGAGGGGATTTGATGCAAAAGTAGACAGAGTGATACAACAATTATGGATTTTCAATGTATCATCATCGGGCTCTCCTACTTATGCGGAGCACTTTGAAATTTTTAAAGGAGAGGAGAGAGGAGAGAGAATCCAGGACATTTGAATATTACTCAGTCAAAGTGGAGTAACAGGAACAAACTCTGAAGCAGTTCATCATGAATAATTTTGTTTGTCAAGGTAATGGGACATTTGCTTTATAAGAGAGAGGAGCGTGTAAGACAGAAATGTGTAAAAAGCACACTGGCCTTCAGCACATGCAACATTTAGATGTCTGGCCTTTTAGTTATCAGTCCGGTCCTGATCCCACGTTTTGGAAGAGATGTGTCTGCCAAAGAAAAGAGCTGTAGAGAAATCAAATATATCCAGTAACCTTCGCTTGCACATGCTCTTATGCTACAGCATAAAACACATTGATTTGACTTCTGGTTTGACATTAATGCAAAGCACTCCATCTGAAAGGAGAAAAGAGTAGGCAGAGATATTGTGTGAGTGGCTCTTTGTGGCGCTTGCCGTTCAGCTGTAGTTAAGATGTTTTCAGCATCAGGATGTGTGTGAAATGTCACAGCAGCTCCCTTTAGATTTGAGACATTTGAATGTAGGATGTGTTTTCCTCATAATCACCTGGTGTGAAATATCTTTGACACTTATCTATGTCAAGGCTAGAATTTCCATTCGGAGGGCTGCCATAGCATTGTATTAAATATGTGGAGTACTGAGTCTGCTCATTCATCATTAATTATAAGTTCACTTGAATTTCTTATCAAGGTTCAGCTTTTGTAACATTAATAACATTAAAGATCAGGGTCACCCTGGCACCCTAATGGTTAAAGGTTCCCCATGGATTTGTAGCTGTAGTAAAGTGGAGCTGTTTTTGTGCGAGTGTGAGAGGAATTGATGTCATTTTGCAAATTGCAGCTAGCGTGTTGAAAGTTTGGTGGAAGGGTTCCCAGGATGTTTCAGATCCAGTTTCACAAAAAAGGAACAATGTAGACCAACCTTATTAATTTTTATGTGTTCTTTGGTAGGAGAGTGAAGTTAAAGGGTTCGGTGTGTAAGATTTAGTGGCATCTTCTGTGTGGCTCCAGACTTAACAACTAAATACCCCTCGCCTGCACAGGACCCTTGTCACTACCCGATGTGAGGGGCTGCAGGGTCTGAGTAGCACATACGTGCAAGTACGTCTGCCATCTTGGACAAAACATACACAGAACTGCAGTAAATGCCACACATACACAAAAGAACCCAAACACAAGACACACACAGAGGCAGGCGTGTAAAAGAATACAAAGTGAGCTTTAATGCTAATGTTCAACATCCAAAAATCCCATATTGCGAATAATAGAATGGCAGGCGGCAAAAACTGGCAACCAAAAGGCAGGCAAAGGAAAATACCAAAGTAATACAAAAACTGAGGATAAATCAGGAAGACGGGGATAACAAGAGGACTGGGGAACAGGCACAGGAGACGTGTGGACGGGAACAGACAAACCTACAAAGAGTGAGGGAACAACACAGGCTTACATACAAACTAAGCTAATGAGGGGATGAGGTGCAGATGGAGAGACAATGGGAACAGGGCGGTGCTGACGAGGCTGACAGGTGTGGGAGGAAAATCAGGCTGGGGAGGAGCACAGGAACACATGAGGGAAACAGAACACTGGAAACCCGGTGAGCAGGAAGTAGGAAGTGACAGGATATAGAGGGATATAGAAGAGGATATAACTACAGAATAAAACAGGAAATCAACAAACCAAAAAAGTAAAGTAAAAGTGGAAATTTGACTCCTAGGGTGTCAGGCCTTGTAGTATTTTTCTATGTGCTCCTCTTTGTGCATTGTGATCCTTTGTTATTCTATTTTCACCTGTTTGCTCCCTGTACACGGCTGAGTGTTGAATCTCCATTTCTACCAGACATGTGCGTAGCTGCTGTCCTTGTGAGGTCACGACACAGCTGCTCGACTGGTCATGAGGGACAACTAGCAGGAAAAACCCTTAAAAAACCTGGAACTTGCATTTACTATCACCTGCTGAGCAGTGCCATAATTCAGTTTCCAGAAGTTGTTGTGAGAGCAGGTGGAGTACATAGAAACAAAATCAGACGCTAATAAAAAGGCTCCTGCAGTGGGAAAGAGCTGCGATTGATTTTCCAAGCTGTACTGAAAGAAAACTAAAGGAACACCCATATCAGTGTGTTGGAACAAAAGGAAATGTGGAGGAATCTTAATAGCTCTTAACCTTGCATTGTAAACAGAGATACCAAACATCTCCAGAGAGCCGGCTCGCTGTACGAGTCCTTCACTAGATTTATACAAACAAAAGGGGGGAATCAGTGTAATCAGTGTAATTTTGAAATCTATTGATTTGGCTTTCTAATGGGACTTTCTCTTCTTTCTTTTTTTTTTACTGACGGCACCAGACCGAAGACATTTCTTTTAGTATTTGTGTCTGCTTACCGTACTGAATGCTTCCTCTATTTAAACAAATAGAGGATAAAGATTTCTTTAGAGATAAAGAAATCTAAATGATAATATTGCAGTCTGAGTCTTTGCTTTAGCGGATTAACATTGATTCTTTGAGTGATGTAAATGGAGCAGTGGTGCATTTCTCCTGGACCATCTCAAACCCTCCTGAGACCCTCTCTGGATCCCCCTTCCACGCTCGTTCCCCTAGATGATGATGCCATCACCCAGCTGCTCCACAGATATCCCTCCCATTTAGATGTCTGTGATAGCACTGCGAGGGTCTTTTTCCTTTCTCTCCCTGTGCCTTTAACAGCATACTGCTGCTGTGCAGGGGGATAAGCCGGGGGCGGTGCAGGTGCATGCCCCCGCGGTGTCCTGGATTACAGGCTATCTTGCCCACAGGCTGCGTTTGGTACCATTCCAGGGGCCACCCCAAGGCGCCGTCCTGTTATCTCTCATTCGTCCTCTTATCTCCCATTTGAGCTCGACGTCTTCCCACCTTTAAAACTCACTCGGATGAGACCTCAGTTACAGGGTTTAACATTGATGAGAACAGGGATGACTTTAGGAAAGGTCTGTGTACATTCATATTAGTCATCCAGGTAGCAGGATGTCAAACACAGTTTGAAACAATCCTGTGGACTGGTAATTAAACGGCTGAATGGTTTGTAAAGTCTGCTGTCAGGTGGGATTCCTCTGCGTTTGTCTCTGCGGACGCACCACGCCTTCTGATAAATGAGGACATGTTTGAGGAAGGAGTCACTTTACAGAGATCAAGTGACCTCTTCCTCCAATAAATGAGTTGTCAGTTTTAGATAATCTCCTCAACAGTGAAGTTACAGCTGCATTGTTAGCAGCAGACAGCTGATGTCACAGCTCCAACTTAATGTACATGTATAGGGAATTTGTTTATCTTACTGAGGATTCGCTGTACTGAACTGTCAAATTGTATTTGTCCTTATTTGCTAAAATACTGTGTAACCCAGGTTATTTTCTGAAGTTTACAGAGTTACGAATGTTCCTTAAATGCCTCACTTGGAAATTACGTCATTAAGTGGCTACACAGGGAGTTTTTTCATATAAAAAACACAACCCCCACATGGCTGTGCAGAGCATGCTGCTGGGACAGGTGAATGGTGTTGGATAAATTAGACCTAGATTACTGCTGAAACTGCCAATACTCAACTTTTTTGCTTTGACTCATCATTCTGGAGAAAACACTGATGGCAGTGACGGGCTCAGGATGTCTGAGGGGCAGGGGTTTTCAAACATGGGGGCACACGGTGTCCAGTGAGGAGGGGGCAATTGGAAAAGATGTCTGTTTCCGTTTTAAATATAATTTTGACGTACTTAACTTGAGCGTTTCCATCTTGTACTATTATAAACTCACACTCCACCACATTTAAGAGGAAAATGTTGTTAGTTGTTTTTTTTTTCTTTTTATGTTATTATTTCTGTCATGCCAAATCTGTCTGATCCCACATGAGATTACAAGACACCATCACATTACAAAACAAACATTGTCTTCCAGTTATTCATATAGCAGCAAAGGGAAACAAAGTAGTTCCCCATAAAAAAGGCAGAACTGAACAAAATGAAAACTTATTTCATCAGACTGACATACTGTTTTGTTTCAGCCATGCATGGTAAACAACCAGATCTCAGCTGGGTGCATAAGGACCTTTGCTTTTTAGGCAAATTACAAACAATATCATCCTCATTGTATACAGTTTTGGTTTGAAATATGTATCACCAACCTAGTGCTCTTTCTACTGATTGAACACAGATTCTCTAGACTGAGGAATGCTGACCTTTTCATTATTAGAGATGGTTGTATTTCTTAATGATAAGGTATCGAGTTTGTATAATAATATATTACATATTGTCCTTTTAACTCTACAAAATGTATTGACACTTAATGCTATTACTAGTTACTTTTTACATTTAAAAGATGTGATATGATAATGTGTAACATAACACTTTGAAAGGAGCCCTCCTGCAGAATGAGTACTTTTTACTTTTGATACTTTGAGTACAGTTTTGCTGATAAAACTTCTGTACATTAACTTGGGGAACATTTTGAATGCTTTTACTTGTCGAAGAGTATTTTAGGCTACGGTAATTAACTTTTAATTAGGTATAAGATCTGATTAGTTCTTCCACCATTGTGAAATAGTGAGTGAGAGAGACACAGAGAGACTGTGAGAATGTCTCATTTGTTCAACAATGAAAATACTTTAATTAAAGCAATAAAGAAAAATCAAATCAGGCAAATTAAAGAATTAGACAGATGCATTTTAGTTGTACCGTCAGCACAATACAAGACAAAAAGGCAGCAGTGGGCAGAACTATGACAATTATTTTTAGTGGTTTTTGAATCCCTTTCTCTTTTCTAATTTTTGGGTGTCTCTGTCATAATTTTGCATGTCTCTGTGATCGTTTCTGGTCTTTTGATGAGCTCTGTCACTTTACCGCAAGAGACGTGCACATTTCATGTCTTCAATCACCATTCCGAGTTCATCAGCAGCTTCTTCTGTGTGACGCTGCTCTCCAGCAATGAGCAACAACGCGTACCAGGCCGTTTTTAGCTGCACTTATGTAAATCAGATGAACCGCGGCTGGGATCATTTACATCTTTAATCTATATGCTCTGAATGTGGTCTGAGTGTAAAAGCTTGGAGACAAAGGAGGCTGCTGCAGCTCAAACCTGTTCAAACCCACAGTGGACCCAATGTTTGGCCCTGTGTTATCCTTCCTTTGATACATCGTGCACTATACTCTGCCATTTCTTTTCACTAACCCATAAAATCCCTCCTACACACACACACACACACATATGCAATATTTAATACATATCTATATATATTGTCCAAGACCCTTGGGTTTTAATGAAGCCTATAGTTTTGTTTAGAAGAATAGTTACAGTTATCCTAAGATAATCAATATTTCTGTGAATTATATTTTAAAAATATATCCAATGGTTGAAGGTTTGGTCCCAAAATGGACAGTAACAGCCCTCAGTAATCCTGCTCATTATCGACCGTGACCTTTTGCTTGTGCAGCTGCAATTATTACACACATTTCAGTAGGTGTTGCTCTAACAATGAATGTGCGAAAAGTATTTGGTGGGGTTCAGAGAGGACACTCCAGGCAGAATCACTCTTCATTGTGTCCCTTTGAGGACATTTTTGATGCGTCAGTGGTTTGGGTTTGGGTAAATACTACCTGGAGAGGCTTTATACATTTCATATGTGTAAGCACAAAATGGTTTTAAGCTATAGTGACGGGGTGTGTAGGAGTGTTGGAGAAACATCTTGTACTTTGCATTTTGCACCAGTAAAGGTTATTCTAGTACATCCTGCATCATGCAGTGATGTTTGTTTGAGTGCCTTTTATCAGCGATAGTGGAGAATATTGTTGATTTTTGATCACTGAAAATAATATTGGCATGCACCTTCAGGTGCCTGTAGCAGTAGTCGATAAATCCTTATCATTTGTTGTTCAAGTTATTACTTGGCTGGTGACTTTAGGAAGTGAAGTACAGTAAGAAACATTTAATTCTCCATACATACCATATACTGCCTATAGTGGGTTGTTAAGTTTATTGATCAATATCAGTTTGCATTGACTAATTCAGCACTGATTTATGGGTTTTTTGTGGGGCTGAACCGATATGGAAATTCTTTTTTACATTTTTTTTATTCTCACTTTTGTGTGAAGGAAACTAAGAAATCCTGTTCAAAGAAGAAAAACATTTTTGAAAGCCATTCAGCCTTCATTATGCTATCTGTGATCACCCTCATTTATAAAATAACCTTTAATATAACCTTTTTTTCCCATGAAAAATATTCTTTTTTTGAAACATAACTGCTTCAAAAACACTTTTAGCCTGCCACACAACTGCCTCCTGAACGAGGAGAGTTTTTCAGTGCTCAGCCCAACAAGGACAATCTTTTTGTTAAACATGAATAAATGTAATTACCTGAAAATGTAACAGTGGTGAGAAAAGCAATCAAATGTAAAAGAAACCTAAAAGTTGCAGTGATGCCCTCCTCCTAGGCCAGTCAAGGAGGCAAAGATCGGCCAATGCCAACGTTAGGCAGATAAATCAGTGCATCCCTAGTTTTAAATGTGCTCCGTGAGGACACCAGTACCGCAGAGTCTAAATAAATACCATTTCACTGTCAGTGGAAGCAGAGATGTTTGCATTGCCCCCTTTGACAGATATTTAGATATGGAATTTATTCAGTCCCAAATCACTAGTCTGACATTAGGCTTGACACGGGCTTTGAGAACAAAATAACAGTATGCATGTGAAAGTACTGCAGAGTTATCAAACTGAGCAGATTTTACTTTCCGCTTTATAATTATAAGATGACAAACTCCCAAACTTACTCGTGATGTGCGTGGGCGTCTCCAAGCACACCTGCTATTTTGGTTCATGTAGGTGCAGCAGAGCAAACGAAAAGGTCTAGACGAAGTGGAATATAACTTGGAAGGTGTGGTGGTTAATAAACACTCTCAGTCAGCGACACATGAAACAGCTGAGGCACATGCTGTGACGCACGACCACAACGGCTCAGGAAATAAAGAAACGGCCTGTCGAGCAGCACGATGTGAACACACAGCACCGTAATGTGAAGACAGACAAAGAATTTCAAAAATAGTTTGGTGAATCAGTTTATGTGATTGTGCTGTTTTGCCTCTATTTCATAATGTCTGTGTCTGACTTTAACATTTTAAATGATCCCATCATATCTCATAATAACTATCTCATAAATAATAATTCATTTCAAGAATAAAATAAACTGTTTCCTTTCTTTTGAAACGTTTGAAAGGAGGCTGTGACGCACAGAACAAGCTCACCTAGTCTGACGTCTCCATCTGATGTGTGTTGAGGTGTGTGTTGTTCTGTCGAAGCAGCACAGTGTCATCTGCACATTGTTTAATTCAGGTAAACACGGTGGACAGAGTGTGGACAGAGTGTGGACAGAGTGTAATGGTGCCTCGCTCTGGTGCGACACCTCTCGATTCAGAGGCTGCAGACTTATCAACATATGTGTCCTGCAGGGACTGCATTTAATGAAGTGAAGAAGAAGCTTTTCATACGACATTAAAGCAGCTGTGAACAACAGATGCTGAAGGAGTAGTCATATACTCTGTTCCTGTTTTGATTACATTAAAATTAATCTGCTGGCTGAAAAGTGTTTGATTGAGATAGTTCATTTACATTAAAAATGTTATTTTTTTGCATTTTCAAGTATCTTCTTTGCTATTGTTGACAAAATCATCAGGTTGGCAACAGAGTGATGGGCCAGAAACAGGCCATTATCAGTTAATTATTAAATAAGAATTATTATCAAGTTAATAAATTTAATACAGTTTTACAGTTAAAGGATGAGTTCACCCAACATTGGAAATTCTGCCATTATCTACACACCCCCATTGTGATGGAAAGTCTTGTGAAGTTTCGTAGTCCAGAAAACATTTCTGGAGCTTCACGGAAAAACGGCATTGCAGTGTTCTCCTAAACAGCTGAAGTAGATGGGGACTTGTTTTAAAATGTAAAAAAACAACTGAAAAAAACATAAAAATGGCTTTATACAGCTTGTCCGGCGTAATCCAAGTCTCCGGAAGCACCAAGATCCCAAATTGATTTGAGAAGACCCTCGATGTGGAGTCAAGCTCATGCACCCACTTCACGCGTTTAGCTTAGCATCTACAGTGAAGATTTCATCATATAAAGGGTGCAAATAACATCTCTTCAAATCAATTTGAGATCTCGAGGCTTCTAGAGACTTCTATTACGCCGGACGAGTTGAATGGAGCCATTTTGTGCAGGTTTTTTTCTCCCCAGTCCCCATCTACTTCAGTTGTTTAGGAGAATGCTGCAGCGCGGTTTTGCTGTGAAGATGCAGAAATGTTTTGTGGTCTATGAAACCTCACCAGACTTTCCATCGGCATTTGGGTGAGTAGATATGACTGAATTAACATTTTTTTTGCTGAACTTACATCCCTACATCCCCCATCCCTACAGTGTATACAGTAATAGTAGATTAACTGCAAATACACAATACTACACTTACAACATAGCAATGTAACACTCTTAAAGGATGCACACTGAGTTGTCATTGACAGAACATGTGGAGTTAATGGAGATGAATTAAAGTGAAACAGCTGCGGCATGGATCAGACGCTGGTGGACTGTTTTTCTAGATTTTAAATTAGATATTTTTTCGCAGGTAATAACTTTTATTTTAATGGTATCTGATGAATATTTTATTAACATTCTGCACATCTCTTTATCTCCTGGGCATATTTCTTGGCAAAAAGTGTTTGAAAAAAGTGAAATCTTGTAAGAGCGAGAGAATGTAAGAGCGGTATTTCACTGCAATAATAGCAGCCTGTTTACTTGTGCTTCAGCCCAGAGTCGTCTATTGAAGAGGGATAAGATGTAATAATGTTGCTGAGATTGGAACTGGTGGGTAAAAAATGCCATATTGGATGTCAACGCACTGTTTTCTGGACCATGACTAACTGATTTTATTACCGTCTGACACGGACCGATTCCACCACTTACTGACCACAGCACCGCCGCTGTGCTGGGAATAAAACAAACTAGCTGGTGGAGGATTTCTGACATAGCCAGAAGGCGTAGAGTCCATCCCACATAGCCGGTCCTGACTACCTGGGGGGTTCACATTATTAACATCCTGCAGGGGTCCGATAACACTGTGGCAATAGATTAGACAGGGCAGAGCTGGCTGTTCTTCCAGGGGAGGTTCAGGTTATTTAATGCAGCCTGTCTTAATCCCACACACTGTAAAAGTCTGCCAAAAAAGTCCATCTGTTCCCTGCACATAGGCTTTCTGAATGAATAAAGTTCTGAAAGTTTTTTAAAAAGTTGTTGAGGTCCCTTGATGTCGTTAATTTTGAATGGGAGCATAAAGGCGAGCATAAAAGAGCTTTTGATCATTTTCTGCTTTTCTTTGGAGATTAATGCCACAGTGAAGTAACAATCATTTGAACGTGATTTCTCCGGACATATATACTGTAGCCCATATTTATGAGTCCATTAACCATTGTATGGGTTTCTTATCCATTTCTCTTGAGGACAAGTACAATTTGTAACAACGCTGACAGAAAATATCTCCTCCCACACTATCCCTCCCTGCTCTGTCACTGGCACAGTTTTCATCACAGAGACGAGGAAGCTAGTTAACAGCAGAGACCCGACCAAAAGTCCTCGTTCAGCATGCAAAGTACTGCCACTGTTTTTGCATTTGCATTTTTGGCTCGAGACATCGTTTGTTACAAATCCATAGGTGGCAGGGAGTCAGTGGCAGCTCGCAGCATGTGAAGTCCGCCGAAGAGTGTTGGCGGGTTCGTGAAAACTGAAAAAAATCATCTTGAATCGAGAATCCGGCTTTTGCTTGAGACCGGCGACCGTTAAGGGCCATTTAAGTGAGAAGCCTAACTGTCTGTCTTTGTGCTACAAGTTGTCATTTCAAACTGCTCACGTCCCTGTTGTCATTATTATGAACTCAACGCTTCCCTCCTCGGTTTCATATCAAAAGCTGTTCAGCTGGCAGAATACAGTCACTTCACTGTAAGGCTTTTGTCGTGAAACATGCACAAGAAGTGTTGTAGTTAATCATTAATACATTCATAACATAGTCCATATGTGTTTAAAAGTAAATGCAGATTTATTCCCCACCTTTGATACAGAGCCAATCTGGATTTGCTCAAGCATGTTGAGGCTTTGTTTTAACACCAACTTTTATTTGATACGGATATGTTTAAGCTTTACAGTTCTGTATGTTGCAACTTTATTTTTCTTTAGGTTCAATGTGACAACTCAGTGCTCATGGTCTGATTAGGTTTAGACACAAAAAACACTTGTTTTGGCTAAAAAGACACCACAAACGTCTAACATTAACGTTAACTTTAAAGTCTCCTTAAAAATATCCAGAGGTGTCGCACGTATGTTGAAATGCAGCAGTAAATTAATGATTTAACACTTACAGATGTTGAAGTCTTGAACAGTGGTCACTGGCTTGCCAGCCTTCTCATATGTAACTGCACCTCCATCCCCTCCACCCCACCTCCTAATACGGAAGCCAGGTCATAAACATACATTTTGAACCTGACATGTCACGTATTGTAGAAACACCAATAGAGGACATATGACTCACACGAATATGACATTAGCCGCCAACCGATCAAACTTTGATACAGGAGTGTAGGTGAGACATGTCAGAACTCATCAGTCAGTAACAGGAAAAACAAATCAATGAGCAAAATAGTGGCTGAAATCTGCACAGAGCTGCAGAGTATGGTGTTGATTCTCAGCAGTACTAAAAGTACAGGGACTTATTTAATTCAGTATCAGTAAACAAGACTATGGGCATGCTAGCAGCTGGGACAGGCTGTACTTCGGCACAAAAGTACTTTAAGCTAAATGCTGTCATCAGCATACAAACATGCTCCCAATTACTATGCTGTCTTTATCATGTTCACCATCTTATGCTAGCTTGCTAACATCTGCTAATTAAGATGAAAGTTAAGGAATCCCAACACAAATATCTGTTGTCGTGATGTCAGAATTTCAATCTTCAATACAGTTCTAGTCAGGGAAAAAATGATACCTGATACAACAGATTTTTGTTTAAAAAAAGTCATAGTCACACAAAATAGGATTTTTTTTAAATAAACAACATTTCAGTCTGGTTCGAGGTAATGGACAGACTGACTGACAGACAGACATTAGCATGCTGCAAAAGTGTTGATTGACTGTGTGTTCAGTAGTGTTAGCAACCCTTTCACATTACTTGATTCAGTATTAATAAAAAAAAAGATGGATCTTCAAAGAGCTTTAACCAATACAGCTTTGATGTGTTACTCACTTATGGCACCATCTCTTGCTGTGGTGCTGCTAACAGGGTGGGAGAGAAGATTGGGATCATTGGGGGGCAGCGAGTCTTTGTTCCATAACAGAACACAAGCTAGAAAGAGAGCTGTGAATGCCAGAAATGTCAGCACGCACACCCATATTCACCAAGACATTGGTATTGACCGACAACCATATCAATTCCCTGTAGGTATACTGCGTTATGGTCACTGCGCTGATTGAATCTACAACTGAATCTACAAGGTGGAGGCTTTCAAGTGGTTATACTTGAACAACAATACATGCTGTTCAATCTATGAAGGGTTTTTTGGCTTTGGGTGTGTTTAGGTAACAAAAACTCTTTTTTAGACTTTAGACTTTCGATTATTGAAGGTACATATTAATGAGTGTTGGTAGAAGATGTGATGCAAATTACAGTCTCTAACACTTTGAACCGTCCAGCCAGACATCCACATGATTAATTTTCATGGCGCTATAAGGACATCACACAACTTCCTGCTGTGCCATGATTCTGAACATAAACATTGGTTCTTTTAAAGCTCGAACAAACAACCAATGCTGTGTATCTCTAGAGAGGACAGCACGCTTTTCATGTTCTTCTTGACAGAAGTGGATTTTTTCCAAATGCAGAAGTGGATCTGGAACAAGATCAGAGGCAGACTGAAGTCCTCAGTGGATCTGACTGACACTGATAGAGAAATCATCTAATACGGGAAAAAAACAAATGCCCTGTTAATGAACTATAGTGACAGATCTGTTATCCAGCATGTTTTCTCAATAAAGATAGTGAGAAATTGGACAAAGAGAGCTTCCCTGTGCCGGGCACTTGGAAACGGTCCTGCTTGAGACATGTTTCTCAGTCGTGTGCCAAATCCCTGCGATCCTCGGAGGAATCCTTCCACACTGTAAGCTATCTTTTTAGCATGTGTGGTAAGCCTTCAGTAAACATGCTGTTTCGCCCTCTGATCTCCTTTTGTAGCTCATATTTTTCACATCTACATAAAGTGGAAAATATATCCCTCTGGTGTAAAACTGCAGTAAAAAAGCTTTTATGATCAAATAGAGTGAACATAAAGAATCATCAGTATCATGGCAGACATATTTATGTTGACAAAAATGCAAATGGTCGGGTTTATTTCACTTGAGGCTGCCCACACCTTCCACGTTGCCGATGATTAATGGGACAGACATCGCCTTTTGGATGAAGAACTTCCTTGACAAAACACATTAATACTGAGGCCTGTTTTACATTCTCTTCCTGGCTGCATCTAGCTATCAGTGGAAGTGCAGGGAAAACATTTGTCTGCATGCAAAATGGCCTCATCAAAAAACTAGAGATAAAAACATTGGAAACTGAGAGAAAGCAGAAAAAAAAAATCACCATCATCATGGGAACACGTATTCTGTGTTGACAAATGTGCAAATGGACTACCCATTTCATTCCATCACATGCGTCCCCGGTCTTCCGCTTTGTTAATGATTAATGGGACAGACGTCTCATTTTGGACAGAGACTGTGCCTCACAACACACATCAATAATCAGAGCTGCTTTACATTCAGTCCACCTTGCTATCAGTTGAAGTGCAGGAAAAAACATTTGACTGCATGCAAAATGGTTGGAGATATTCCATTTGAGAGTAAACATCAAAACCAATTTTCAAGGGAGGCTGGAGCCGAAGCTACCTTTACCTACGTTTGGTTTTATTACATCAGGGGCTTTTTTTTATCTGAAAATCTGAACTGGAGCAATTGGTTTGTGCAAACTGTGCCTCTCCAGCTCATGTTATAAGCATTACATTTTTCTAGGTTTCATTATATTCAAGGATTGTTTTCCTTCCTTTTTATGCCTTTCTCTTTAATATACAGCACAGGAGAGGGCTAAAGAATTAGAGGGGCAGTTTGTAAGGTATGGCCTGAGTTTTAGTTTAAAACCTTCAAAAAATGAACTTACATTATCAACAGAGTGCGAAGAAACAACAGTCCTGACGTTATGTCAAAAATGTGTTGAAGAGACATCCACCAAAGTTGGCATGCTAACCAGCTTCAAATGTTTTTACACAAACACACTCTTTATAAATAAAATAAAACTCCCCAAAAGAGTCTTTTCTTCCACAATCACCTCTGGTCAAAATAAATCCGCAATTCACAGAATAAGATGTGAAAATATTCTGGCTCAACACGCCCGTTTTTCAGCTGCTGTTATAAAACTCGACTTTCCCTCGGCCCTCTGCCACTGCAGGCCTCTCCTGTCCCTGCCTGCCGTGTCTTCTCGTCCCCTGAGTCACTGTCCTGGTCAGAGCCACTGTAAATCACCTCTGTACTGTATCCTTCGTCCTCAAAATGACTTCCGTCAATCTCAGAGGCTGTTATCAGTCCCAGTCTAGTGTCAATGTTTCAATATATGACTGACTGCTCTGTAGCTGCTTAAGGCTAACGTTGATGCTTAACAGCTCTGAACCTTGAATGTTAAGACTCAGAGCTATCAATGTCATAAGCTTAAAACAGAAACATTATTTGCTTTAGTTTAACTGTAAGATTCAGAAAATACATTTACACTCTCTAGCTGTCAAGCTATGCTAGCTAGTCTAAAATTAACGTGGTCATATAGATATAGTCCTATACAAAAAGACAGACACTACTGAAAAACTGATACAGAATGAGTTTTCGTCTACAAAACCATCTTTGGCCATGTGCAAATAGACAGAAGCATGCAGGGTGTACAGTAACCAGGCAACAGCCAGTTACCAACTCATAGAATTAACGTTAATTAACTATAGTTTAGTGCATGTGCTTTCAGCAGTTGTCATTATAGCTGAAAATCAACAGTTGCTGCCTAAAACGTCCACCCGCTTCAGCTTGTGAATCAGGTTGAGGTACGATTTAAAAATCTGCTGTTGTGATTTGAAAACTCTACTTTTTCACATTGTGACTCTGATATAAAAATGATTTACCATTCAGCCCGAGCACAGAGCATCATTTCTTTGACATTTGGTATTTGTAAATGCATTTTTAAATTGCATCTACAATTTAAGTTCCCAGATACATAGTACATGGATTCCACCTTGACAGCATTAACTACATTATGGATCAGCATATATTAAAGCTTGGATATACAAAACTCTAAATCTTGCTGACCCACCAGTGGGTCGGTCTTTACTTTCTTATGCTGTGCATGTAAACATTGTTTGAAACTGACAGAATTTCATTTTAAATTCCAGTGGAGAAGCCAATGATACCAAACATGTCAGACTGAATTTGAGGTTCTTGAATATTTTAACTTGATGGAATGGTGCAGCTGTAAAAAACATTGAGTCTTGGGATGAATATATCTGAATGAATACATCTCAACATCATATATGCAAAGGTGGAACAAGGTGTCTCAGAACATATATATGATAGTGTCAGACATGATAATGAGATGATTTTTCCAAAATTAAAGCCGCTTAAGGGAAAAACAGGCAAACATGTGTTTTAGGGGGTTTGAGATGGTAAGTCGGAGCTGGTGGAATTGCTCAGAATAATAGAGTGAAGGTTCATTTCAGACTGCAGTGCACTGTGCTTTCATTCAGTGACACCAGCCTGAAGTGAATAAGGCAGCCTCACGGGGAGTTAACACACCAGGGAAACTTTATTGCTCCTGGCAACTACAGGTTCATGGATGGGTGTGAAGGACGTGACGGATAAGAGTCTGCAGTAATCAGTGGAAATGCAGTCAGAGAATGTCAGGGTGGGTGGATAATACAATAATAAAATTAGATATAATAAGCTGCTGTGCCAGGGCACTGAGCAAAGGTCTATTGGAGTTATGTTCATAACAGTAAACCTAACAGCAACAAGGACATAAAAGAAGCAGGGAAGACAGAAATGGAAAAGATCAGTGATGAACTCCTGCTGCTAAGTACAAGTGTAGCCATGTTACAGCCTATGAGATGTTTTCTCAAAACCATTAGTAACACCAGCACATACTGTAGTCCTCGGCCTGTTTGGGAGCCAATATGAATACTGAATTTGTTTACACTTTGCAAAACTGGCACCAATAGAGTGCTGTAGGGATGAGGTAGTTTTGTTGGCTAGTCCGGAAGTTAGCATCTCCCTGGTTCCCTCGTCAGAAACCCTCTGGGATTTTTGAATTGGATTTTGGATCAATGATGAACAAAATGTGGCTTTAGTCATGTTCCTGTTGTCAAAAAATCATGACCAAAACCAACAATGGATTAGTCAGATTCTCAATGTCAGCCCAAGCCCATAAACCCCTGCTGAAGACCTACATCTTTAAGATTGCTAATAATGATACAATATTGTATTAATTATATAATTAAAAAGGCTCAGTAATATCCTAAAACAGCTGGGCATTGTAGTTTTTATCAAACATTACAAGACATGAGAAAATAGAGCACTTTTTGGGGACTATTTTCAGACGCCGATTAATACACATTCAGTCTTTTACCTACCTATGATTGTTTGGTGTGATTGAGTAAAAATAAACAGTCACCCAGTGAAACCTGCCTAACCTCTGCTTGTTAGCACCTTATTTGTGATTTTGGCATTTAGCTCAAATTACCACCGTGTGTAATTATAGCTGCTAGCTGCTGACTCATTGAATCGTTTGTCAAAAAACAGGCTTTTGATACAGGGATAATATGTGTTTGTGAAATCAGTTTATTGGTTTTGGTCTTCTCATGAGATTTGTTGACATTAAGACAAATGTTTTAAAGAAATCACTAGCCCTACCCTTCAACAAATAATAAGCAACTCCAATGGTCTCCAGCCTGAATTAAAACAAGAGTAAATGGTGTTTTTGATGAGGACGTGCAGTTTGTTTCCCCCGATGACCTGCGTGAGGATGCTGGTCACATACACAAATCAGGACGTGTAAACATCAATGGCTAGAAAAGGACACGATGGCAGTTTGAAAATATATAAATAACACTTTGTTGTGCAAAAATGAAACCTCTCACCTTCAAAATGTCAGCCGCATTTTAAATTTGACCACTCCACATCTCTGTCCTCTGGATTTTGAAAAGGCTTCATGAAAGCAGGGGTCACACGCTGTTTCAGCTCTCAGTTGAGGAGTAATAAAAAACACTGAGATGAGGTGTTTTTTTTTTCATAGCAAACATGTTTTTAGATTTTAGCAAGATTATTTCAATCTTGTGAGAAGACCTTGCCCACACCTTTCAATCCCTCTCTGCCTGTAGAATCCTCTTTATGTGCTCGAGCAAGAAACATAACTGAGCCTCCTTTTTTTTCTTTTTTTTTATCAAAATAAAGCACTGACTGAAAGTCAATATCTGAGCAAATGAAATACTCCTCACCAAAGCCAGAGACTACAGCGCGAACACTCATAGATGTGATGCCATCAAATGTAAAAATCTGGTGCTTTTTCATTTTTTCCCCCTCTGAGTGATATTATTAGTTATGGAGCGGAAATTTCACAAAAAAATCCCTCTGGAGCTCTTCTGTGATGCCTTTAACATCTCTTCTTATTCATCCCGTCGGGTGGAGTTTCAGATATTGAATGCTGATGATAGCAGAGATTCAAGGTTTTTTTATTATTCCGGGCTTTGCCATAATATTGTTCATATTAGAGAATATGTCTGTCTGTAAAACTGCTGGATTTTTACTATTCAGACATACATACCTGCAGATGCCCATCATGCAAGTGTTCCTCATGCAGCCTTCTTCTTCGGGCCACGTGCGGACTTATGTTAACCCTCTGCAAAAAGTCACGAGGTCATCATATATTTGAATGAAGCCACTTTGTTGATGTGGGCAATGATTACACAGAAACACCCCATTAAAAGAAGGCAGGGTCAACTTTAGTTAATAGTTATTTCACTGTTAACAATGAAATGTGTTATTAAGCAATTGTTTATTGTAAAGAGACAGTAATTATTCATTATAATACGTTGTAAATGGTTCATTCTGTGTAGTTCATCTATAAACAGCATTTGGATGGTCATTATAAAGCTGAAACTGATGTTAATAAACTTTACTATTGCTTAAAAAGTGGTTTATAAAGCATTTCATTGTTTGTTGTCAAATAAATGTTAACTAAAGTTTATTTAGTAATGATGGTTATTTGAAAGTGTTACCAATGAATCAAATTAAATAGCAGCCACATACCATAGAAAACAAAAATCAACAACAAACACGTGAATAGCAAAGATGTTGCCTGTGAGGAAAGCATGTGCTGTTGTTGTTGAGTTAGCATGACAGCGTCAGTGCAGTTATTTTCATTTTCGTTTTCACAGCAGTTTTACATTGGGCTAACAAACACAATTTCCAGTGTGCTGGAGGAAAAAGAAAGGGAAAAACACCGCTATTAAAGTAAAAGCTGTATTTGAGAACGGCCCAGAAATGTGTGTGGGTCCAGGTGGATGGTGTCTCAGGTTTTGTGCAAGCAACCTTGGCAGTAGACATCAAGGAACAATACAGCCCAGACTCTGTTTTCAATCAATGCTCGGTTCAAATAAACTTTCAAGAATGTTTTTATGCCGTTGTTGGAGCAAGGACTTTTCACTGGATGTGATGATATAACTTTTGTGTGATAAACAAAAAGCCAAAAGGTTGAACACAATGGAATCTGTTATTCAAATAAATGTACTAATGTTTCAAAGACGTAAGCCGACAGAGTTCACGGTCAGACTGAATCTGAATCTGCGCTCTGATTACTAGCATGTATTAATCACTTTTTTTATAGGCCACATGAAAAATGAGACCTTCCTCGTCTCTCTCAGTTGCCTATTCAAGCCTGTGAATGATTTGTTTAATGCTGCTGGACTGGATTTCTTTGTGAAGGACTCCAGTCAGATTTTCTGTGACGGTCCCAAGGATGTGCCTTTATGCACGTTGTCGAGTGCCTCGTCTCAGTGCCTCTCTCCACGGAGCTAACAGAAAGAGACAGTAGCTAAAGTTAGTTTAGAGTCAGCTAACATAAAGTAACTTCCAGCACGACGCAGAGGTTCAGCTGATGAGCAAGGTCTTCTTCAGACATGACTGGCATGTTAAATTGCCGTCCCATTTATGTGACGTGCATGTCCGTGTCAAGAGTCAAGGTTGTTTCTTGGAGTTAACTCCTGCTGAGAGGCTCTGTTCATCTGCAGCAAACATTCTCTCTGAGCTCAGCAGAAATGCCTCTCTCAAGTATATAAAGCATAGGAGTCCTCAACGCTGCAGAATTCTGATTTCTCAAATTGCTCAGAAGCAGCGGAGGTAAGCCGGGGAGAAAAACAATTTCCACACGACACAAACTCAAAACACTTTACTGTAACTACACCCTGCAAAGTTGATGACTTCTCAAAACTGAAGATTAGAGCGAAAATCACAGCTTACACGCTGCTGCTTTCCACCCCCTCTCTCTTCTTTCCTCTCTCTTTTCTTCCCTCCCGCCCCTCTGAAGTGTGAACAGACGCTTTGCTGTCTCAGCTTAGCGAACTTTGATCAGCGCAGGGTCGCCAGCCTTCAGTCGGACAAGGTCAGGGGAACGAGATGATGGCCGACGCGTTGTCAAAAAGTGGGGCGTCGCCACCTGTTTGAGAATGCACTCTGCATGCTCTCACATCTACTTGGACCCTTGATGCCAAGGGGCTTCAAACTGAGTGGAGTCAACAGCCTGCTTTATAGTTCATTGAAGTGTCCATTATAAGTGTCCCCAGGTATCCTTGTCAAACGTGCTGCCTTAGACAATAACCAACCTTGGGCTGTATGCAAATTCGCAGTCTGCTGTGAGTTACGGAGCTCCAAACAGCAGCGGGATCACTTATAAGCCGTCCTGTGCACCGGCCTGTGTCAGTGCTGCTGATAAACGGCTGTACAGTTTGTTTTTCTGCTCTGATAGTGAGAACGAAATCAACAGGCGAGCTGCATCGCCAGCGTAGTCTTTCCCAGCCAGTCTTAAACCCAATCCTCTTTGCTTCCCTCCAGGGTGGAATTTGAATGACCTGATCAATTTCTAATCAGGAAAGACCCGAAGCCTTTTTCTCTCGTCGTAATGGAGTTCCCCACAAATCTTCTATATGGAGGGCTCACTCAGGAATTGTTCAGAGCAAAGGGCAGGTAGCATGTTTTCTTGGCTCCATTTTTTCAGATGTATCTCTCGCCCTGGGTAGGGATGATAGCGGTTAATCTCCAGCGTGGATCTGCTGTTCGCTAAATATAGAAGTATTTGTGGAATCCTAAACACAGCTGCACATCAGAATGAAACCCGGGCCCTGTTTAAAGCAGAGGTGGCCTTTTCATGTTGAAAATGAAACCCCAGGAGGTCTGCCTGCTTTGTCAGTCATGAAAAGCCTGGGTCTGAAAAAAACATTCCCCTTCTCTATTTTAGTCTGGGAATTTTGTCACTGGCAGCTTTCTGACAAACTGTGTGTAGCATACGCTATAGTAGCTTGAACACCGTTTGTACCCGTGGGTCCCAAGTCTTTTTTTGTCAGATGTATTCCCACAGCCCTATCTCAAGGACAGAGCACCCGTCACGTTACAAATGTTTTGTGTGTGAGTGTGGATGGTTTTTTAAACCACTAATTATATAAAAGTGCATATTGTCAGAATATTTTTTTGGACTTATTTATACTAGAATCTGGATGTTTCATTGAGCTAATTCAACTATTTACAGTATCCATTACTTTAACTATGTCACTTGTTAATTCTACTCACCCTTGACTGCCAGTCTCTTCGCAACTTGGTTGGGTTTAGGAAAAGATTTGGTTTGGGTCGAAAATAACTATGTTACCTATGTGTCTTAACTGAAGGACGCACGTTACATACATAAATTAAAATTATGTTGTGTACATGAAGTAATAGTAAGTAAGTATTACTGTATACAGTATATACTATATACACATACAGTATATACTTGTATATACACACCCAGAATGAGTAAGACAGAGCAAAATGACTGCAAACTGTTTTCCTAATACACACTTTATGAATCTCTTCAACATTTGTGACTATGACACTGGATCAATGACTCATTTTGGTATGATCCCAGGTGGTCAGTGCTTAGTGCATTTGGACTTTTCATTTTATCTCAGTTAACAAAAGCTGGGTCCAGTTATTGACATATTCCTTACAGTGGGACGGGAGGGTGATTAAGGTTGTCGCCTGTTTGTTCCAGGAGAACTGTAATCATTTTCGCAATCAATCGAGGCACTTTTTGTCGTTGATGGTCTTTTTAAGAGCTGGGAGACTGCAACACATCCTGTGTAATTTGGCAGAGCAAACAGAGCCATAAACAAAACACTTTAAATGCAACATTTTTCACAGGCACAGAAAAAAGTAGTGTAATGCTTCAGAGACTCAAACAGTTTAATCTTGGAACTATTAGTGCTGTGAAATTAAAAGAATACAGAATACTGCATATTTTACACTCCCTAGTGTTTTTAAAGTCAAACAGCGTTAGAGGAGCTTTGTTTTTACCCTGTTTTTTCCCCCAGAATGTGTCACAAAAATGTCCTTTTTATCTGCCCCCCAGGTGGATCATTAAAGAACGGATGACACATCAGTCACTGACCTCACAGAGTCAACATCTGAGTAGTCAGTAAAACTGACTGAACCTGATTAACCAGGAGCCATCGGGCTGACGGACTCACAGTGGATTTAACGTCCTCTGGTTTGGATGAATCCGCAAAGAAACCACGTTGATGGATTATATCGAGGACAATCATAAACCCAATCCTGCACTGTCTGAAAAATAAGAACAACAGCATATGCTCATTGCACAGCAGTGATATATTTGAGCCTCTTGCACCATGTGGTCAACAAGGTTGCTTTTTTCTCACACCTTTGGGACTCTAGATTTATCATGATGCTATTTTTGTCCGTTGCACTCCCAAAGTTCCCAGCCAACTGATCGTGACTGTGGCGACATGTCTCTACCCAAGCGAAGGAAAATCAGGACTTTTGCTCTGCTGTTTTGTGTCATCACATTTACAACGTTCCTGTTCAGTTACACTTTCCGGGACCCCTCGCTCTACTTCTTCAAGTACGCCTTTCGCCTGTCGGACAACTTCTTCTCCAAAGGGATGTGCGCCTGTCGACAGTGCATGACGGAGCTGGAGGACGACCCCTGGTTTGCTGAGCGCTTCAATCAGTCCATCCACCCTCTGATGACCAGGGAGAACAGTGTCCTCTCTGAGGAAACCTTTAAATGGTGGCAGGTAAGATTCATGGGATGGCTTTAGGGGATTTGTGAATGTATGTTACAGAGGATTGGAAGGAGAAAAAACATCCACCACCAGCCTCTGAAAGCAGATGAGGTGCTGACAAGAAAGATCATGAATAAAGAACACAGATCACACACTGCTGCTGTAATGCTCCCAAGAAGTGTTTGTTTTTGCCACATTGATTGTTTCAAATCCAAGGGATCTTCACCAGGATCAAGTTGTGAAGCAAACTCCCACGCACAATTTGTTCACATTTAACAAGTGAGATGGTGGATGTGGAAATTGCTGCTCATTCTCACCATCTATAGATGAAGAGAGATATTAACCATCATAACATGAGTGTATGGGCGATGCCATAAAGCATGCACTCTCCAAAAATCACTCTTTGCCAATGCAGTATGCTGCAAACATTATGCAAACATGACACTTCAGTTCATGAATGTGCTTTGACTACAGCTACTCCCAACTGTACTATCATTTCAAATCACTGTTTTCATAAAGTGGTCTACTTTGGTTTGCTTTTCTTCTCCACTCCACTCTTCCACCTCACCAACTTTTCCTGTAATGCCTAAAGTAAATGCATGAACATGTTGCAATCCCTTCTGGGTTTCATATGACTTGACTTTGACAGCGTGTTAAGCTTTATATATTTGATAAGTTACACCACGGCCATGTCTTGTTTTGATTTGACTTGGAATATATGTTTGCGTTCCTGCGGGGAGTTAGATGAGAAGCTCAGTACCCCTCCGTGGTATCGATCTGCTCATCGGTCTCAGCAGGAAAGCAAATCTTAACCAAAATGTTGATTTATCCCTTTCATCATTCTTTAAATGGTATACTCGACTATACAAGGCTGATGGTGTTATTGATGTATTGAGCTGTTTTTAGCTAAGCCTCACTCTTGCTATCCCTAGAGTTTATGTAAAACAAACACCAGCACGTAGTTATATGGTCCGGTTATATCTCTTTGAAGTGTATGTTTGCAGTGTAGCTCCCCACCAATTTTACAAATCGTGATCAGTTTAGCACTACTCAGTTGTCTGAGGCTCTGGAGGAGCTTAGTTAAATCTCCGAAAATAACCCAGATGATGTCATCACTCAAAATTTGATACAGGGAGCCTGGGTGTGGAGTTAAAAGAGGTGGGCTTCTACTTGTCAGGAAGGGTCTAACAAGATGGTGTTGTGTTGCATTACGGGATGTGTAGGATCCAGTGTATTTGGAGCTCAATCGATCCAAGGGACTAAAAGTTACGACACTTCTGAGGATATCTTCTTCCTTGAATTTTGACCACTTGTTTTTTAAATCTATCTTCCAATTTATGGAGACTCGTAAGCCTTTAAAGGAGCTATATGTAAGATTTTTCGTTTAAAACGTTCATGAATAGACTAACATTGTCAACAGAAAGTGAAGAAAAAAACATTATAGTTAGTTATATTGAAGACATCTTTGTATTATGTTACGGAAGTTAGCATGCTAACCAGCTAGCCTGGTCTTGTAGTACCACCGTGGACCACAAGGGGCGATAGTGAGCGCTGTAGCGTCTCAGTCCAACATGCGAGGATGAAGAAGAGACGCTGCCCTGAGTGTGTTTTCTCAACAGACCACATTCAACGGCAAAGAAAAGAAGATACAGAAATAGCAAAGCAAGAGTTAACAGTGCTGGAGACGTGAAGTTTGATGCTGAACTCGCAGCATTTCTTCTGGACTAGTCTGCAGTTAGCTGATAATGCTAACATTAGCTATTCAGTCAAAGCTTATGAACACAGCTACTTGTATGTTGCAGACAGTGTTAATACGTTTGTTAAGTACTACAGTATGAGAGGGAATGTGCATTTCTTTGTTTCTTACGTTAAGGATGGACACCACCCCTGTATGGTGATATGCCGCCCGCTGTTTAGAGTATGTATTAGACAAGTGGGCAGTTCTTACATGTAGTGACTTTAAAGCTTGCACAATATATAGTTATGATATATATGGTCACACTGGTCTTGCTTAATGAAAACTTTACTTTCCAATTACACCTAATATGTTAATGCATTTTCAACCTTTCCTTCGCAAGTTATTGAAAAAATATAAATGTATATGTGACTGATATCAAGTGCCAGACTAATTTGGTCTAGTTTTTACTCCTACGCTACTACCTGACACTGCAGTCAGTGCAGGAATTGTTATCTCTGCCCCTTCCATGATGGATTTTGTCACCTGTATGATTGCTCAGTGTCACTGTTAAATGGCTGCCCGAGGGGGAAACCTTTGGATACAGAGTGACTGACACAAAAGCCTGTTTTTTTACTGTTAGTGCAGCTAACACCTTTCCTCATATCAAACTCCATTTGAGCTCCACTGGAACTACCTTAATAGATGTTATGTCACCTGCATTCGGGCAGCAATCCACAGGGATAACAAAAAGAGTTCATGTCAGATATATAATAAATTGCATGCTAGCTTTAATTGAATTATATCCAACCAATATATACTGTACTTTCTGTGTTCACCATTATGAGAGTACAGCCCTCTAAATTAGAAAAGCCTTTTCACAAAATGTATGTCACATAATTATCCTACCTTTGTCTGGAAGGCATCCAGTGCCTTTGGTTTTCCCGCATTCACCTCACACCATGTCCAATTAGGGGCAAGAATAGAAAAATTACTGCAAGGTTGCCTCCTGTCACTACTCGTTCCAGGAAATGCTTCTCACAGGGAGCTTGATGAGGAAAGTGTCACATATCAACAGTAGCCCGGCCAGATGGTTCGGGCTGCGCTGCTGCAAGGCAAGGGCACGACCTTTCAGGTGTACCCGGGCTCTTTGTTCCATGCCAGGGCGTACGTGTTACACAACGAAATGCAGCTTCTGTTAAGGAGAGTTTCTAATTAGAAAGAAATGTGCATGTGCAATCTGGGTTTTTTATACAGTCTGCTGATAAAAAGCTATGTTTCAATGAATAATAGCTTATATTCAGTGCCAAATAAAGCTAAAACATGTTAAATGGTTTCCTTAGGATTGTATTGTTAAGGTGGAAAAGCCTCCACAATAATATCTGGACCATGAGTCACTAAAAATCAGCATTAAAAGTCATGAGATATTGTTGCAGAACATTGTGTCTCCAGCAGCCACAGTACAATATGTAACAGCATACAGTGCACACACATTCCTGCATTTATTTGCTGTCTCTTCGAGTTCAAAGCCACCAGAAGAAGGCCAGGCCAAAAGAGCCCCCGTAGACGCAGCTAAGCCGCCCCTGAGGTTATTTCAGAAATGTGCTCGGTGTCTCGAGCTCCGCTGCCCTTGTTCAATCACTTCTACTTAAAGTGGCCCCGGAGCCGCCACTCTCTCTCTCTCTGAGGCCTGTCTCTGCTGTGTCACCAGTGGTTGCAGTCAGAGAGGCAGCCGGCCAATTTCAGCGGAGTGGTGGAGGAGCTGTTCCAAGTCATCCCTGATGAGGTGCTCTACATGGACGCCAGCCCCGAGCGCTGCAGGACCTGCGCCGTGGTGGGGAACTCTGGCAACCTGAAGGGGTCCCAGTACGGCGGCCTCATCGACTCCAGTGATTTCATCATAAGGTCAGTTAGCACTTCAATCTGTGGTGTTATTTTGAGAATAACAGTCACACAATTTTGACATTTGCTTTGACATTTATTCACTTATTTTTGTGACAATAGTCTCCTACTGTATGTGCTGTTGTTTTAGTTTAAGGCATTATTTCAGTTTCCCAACTTGGGTCTTATTTTTGTAGCTGTGGCTAAATTTCTGTTAGTTATGATGACAATTTTCTGCAAGAGTACATACTGAAATCTTGTAAATACAGTGTCAACGCTAGACAGGACATGAGGATGATGATCAGACAGGCTGTAAACAAGCCAGCAATTTAACTTTATTAATCTGTGAACCTGAAATGTTACTATTAGTTCCTTATTCAGGGCTGTAGCATCCAGTCATGTCATTTGCTTTTTTCTGTGCATTTGGAGTTGTTTAAGACTACTTGTGCTATTGTTCAAATAATAATTAATAGCTCATCATTTGACTTTTTTCAGGTTAAAAAGAAATGTTAAAGTACTTGTCCACTGAAAATCATATTAAATTATTCCAGTCAGTGTGGAGAAGGCTTTGATCTAGCATTTAGTCATTTTATGACTTTACAAAAAGATTTAAAAAACAAACAAACAAAGAAATTAGTTACATACAACAAGTAAAGGTCAAAGTCCAAACTCAGAAAGTCAACACTAATGCATGATTACAACACAGTTAGGGTTTTCATTTTAACACTCGCCTTCCAAATAAATTTAGTTAACCAGAGGGTTTTAAATCTGATGTTGCCTCATTCCCACAACCCATTCATCATTCTTTGTCAGCACAGATATTTTAAAAATAGCAATGATGATCAAATCTACAAAAGTAAGACTAACTGAGTGATTAACCACACATGCATGCAATGCTTATTTTTATTATCCAGTGATTTGCTTCTTCTTTTTTTTTAAATTTTGGATTAATCATAAGGTCAGTTGGATGTCAGATATACTGCGCAACCTGAAATATTCAAAGTTCTTCTTCTATTCGATCAACAGTCCAAAACCCAGTGATATACTGTGAAAACCAGCAAATGTTTACATTTTAGAAGGTGACTTTTTAACTTTGTTTGGCTTTACTTGTTTAAACCAGTGGTTCCATAATGGTGTGCCACATTGCATTGGAGAGTCCAGATGGGATTTTGTAACAAGCATAGCTTAATTTTGTCAAAATACAACAAGTAATGAATGTGCTTTTAATTAACTATATCAATCCTTTGTGCACATACATCTCCTGATACAGAGGCAAAGTATCTTCTTTTAAAAACCCTGCAGGGAGCCAAAAATAAACATGTACAGAGTCATTAGATAGCACAATATAGAGGTTATTTTGAACTGATATGGATACAGGTGTGCCTTGAGGTTTTTGGCTGGCCCTTTTGGTGTGCCTTGGGCATAAAAGGTTAGAAAACCACTGATTTAGCCAATTAGCACACAGGAGTTATCCTCAGCATATGCTTACCAAGTGATTGATTTGAGGTTTTTGCCTTTATTTCAATCTGGACAGTAGTGAGGTAGCAAGAAATGAATGGACATGCAACAATGTCCCTTTGATGCTATACTGAGCTTTAATTGACTGGACTAACAAAAACTGGTTTTCATAGGATTAGGGTGAGTGTGCTTTTATTTTTTCCATTTCTTGTAGCACTGATCGGTTTTAAAACGAATCAGCTGCGACATATCCATCATATGATATAACGATGTTTTGTTGTGTTTTGTTTTATCAGTTAACCCAGCGGAGAGAAAACAGTGGAAAAAGCTTTCATTTTGTTTCACTGTGTCCCCGTCTCCCTCCCGTTATTTCTGCCGTGTCCCAGCCTGCACTCGGCTCAGAGGTGTGGTAGCAGATTTCAATTCACCCATCACAGATCCTTGTTCAGCATTCAATAAACATTCTGAAAAATTATCTTAACAAAGCAGCAGATAAAAACAATAGCGTTTGAGTATTCAAATGTTATTCCCCTTGTCCTAGGGCGGCAGGAAACAAGAGAGGAGTTTGTCGCTCTTTGCGATCTGTCATACCAATTGCAGCTCTGCAGAAAATGAAATGAAAAAGATGGAAAACAACGACAAGGGGATTTTCTCGGCGGGGGTGTGGGTGTGCTTTCTGATGCAAAACTGTTGGCTTTATGATAAAATTAAGCTAATTTGAGCGTCAAAGGGTAAACAAACATTTTCACTCAGACAGCTCAATGTTCATGCCGTATCTCCGGGCTGTATAAGTGAGATTTGAGTGTTGGCTGCCTTTTTGCAGGTTTGGTTAAGGGCTGCAGGGGCAGAATATGCAAATCTCCGAACAGTGGAGTGGCGTTCCCTCCATTGTTCTTTGATTATCATATAACAATTTTAAAGAGTGTTACAATCTCAGATCACATTATCTACTGCGAGATACTATAGGAGATAAAAATTCAATCAGTATCCTCAGATTGTTTCTGCACAGAAATGACTGCCTTCAGGAGGCAGTGGGATGATGTAGAAGATACTTATCCTGAGCAACAGCAGATAACACTAATTTCACAACTAAATGTTTCAAACCAGAAATGATATGGAAAGACAGTCCAGTGAGTGCCAACAGGAACTGAAAATCAATGCCTTTCAAGTATCCACACTGAATTCTGCCAGATTTTCTAAAGCCTCCTTTATAGACTATTATGAATATTGAGCGGCATCGGCCTATCGGCTAAAGCCTCTTGTTTACTCAACAGATTGAAGTGGTAAAATAGATTTGAGTCATGAAAAGAGCCTTTGCTTCTGCCTCTGACGGACAAAAATGAGCTCTGTGGCTCTGGAATAATGAATTATTTAAGGACGTGTTGTTTGAAGAACTAATAAGTCATCATATTTATTCAAATTAGATTTGAATTATGTTTTTGTTCTTCTCAGACATACTAATTGATCGACCCATGCATGGGCTGGCTAAGAGCACAGTTTTTGGACATCTTATCTTCAGGAAACTTAAAAGTACACTCCATACCCATTTCCAGTTGGTATGTGATTGCAGATAAAAAGCACATTTAAGACACAAAGTCGATTCTTTTATCTAGTAAATGTGAAAATACAGCTATCTTTATGGAGTTGAAGACACAGCGATAGTGAAATCGCACTTACTCCAGTAACTCGGACACATAGAGGAGATAAGGGGGGACAATTTGGACCAAACAACAAGCACAGCTGGCCTGGTAGATGCTTGTCTCACATCACAATCAATTATGTGTAATGGAAAGTGCTACTCAAAGGTGAGGGGAGTAACAAAACTAAAACTGTGTGTTACTATAGCACGAAACCTACAGCAGAAGCAGATTAGATTTCAATGTAAAGCAACAAACAACAGAGAGAATAATGTGAGTGACTGTAAATTCACTCTTTGTGTGACTTGGACTGAACCTTTACAGTGAAACATCAGCTGTTATGTAAAATACGATAATTTCCTGTAACTGTAATCTGATCAATTAATGGCCCCCACCAAGGATGTTGTGTTTCTGCTGGTTGGTTGGTTAGTACTGAACATATTTCCACGAAACTTGGATAACGGGGGGCTCTTGGCCCAAAGCTAGCTACGTAAAAGTGTCCTGCTAACATAAATAAAGAAAAACAGTATGACATTGTGTTCTCCATTGAAGACAGTTCAGTTCATTCAGTCATAAATATCAAACAGTGGAGATGTTTCTCTTATCAAAACTACACATTGCACCTTTAAAGTTAGACAAGAAGTGGCAAAACAATAAAAACAGTATGATAAACTATGAATGCTAACACAAAGCTAACTGCTGTTATAACAACATCAACGTTACTTTCAGTGGAATATGTTTTGTGTTTAATGTTGCTTGGAATGAGTGCAGGATTAATTTGGTAGTCTATAAATATTTGTGGCTCGGGGGGTAGATTAGTCGTCCATTAATGGGAAGGTTGGTGGTTTGATCCCCAGCTCCAGCTGCACATTGAAGTGTCCTTGGGCAAGATACTGAACCCCTAATTGCTCCTGATTGCTGTTCCAGCGGTGTGGGGTGGATTACATATGAATGGTTATGGTTTGCAGGGTAGCGTCTGCCACCAGTGTATGAATGTATGTGTGTGTGAATGCTGCTTTTAGTTGACGGTAATGTGCACTTGGAAAACAATGTTTTTGCTGGCGATGCACTTCCAGCAACGTGCCATTATGAAGTCCATTTACCACAATACCAGATGTATTCTAGACTTAAGGAATATTAGTACATAAATGTTAAATCAACGGTTTTGCTTCTTCAAGCTACAGTAAGTGGATCCAGCTTCTCAATGATCATTCTATGCTAAAGAGCTCATTGCCGTGGGAATGTTAGGTTGGCAATGAGTGAGTGACTCTATTCAAACTGGCAGTTTTGGGGAATAACAGCTGGATTTAGTTAGGAAATTCAGTCTATTTTTACACCCAGGAGCGGAGTGACATTGACACTCTGTTAAGATTGATGGCAAATGGGCTTCATGATGATGTGGCTGATGCGAAGATCCTTTTCATGACAGTAACCAGAGCACTGCTTAAATATCCGAAAGCAAATTTCACGCAGTATTGTTGCATGGCTCTTAATTTATCACAGCATGGTTCTGTCATCCTGCTGTGACATGTTGCCTCTGTAGAAAGCCACATTACTGCACTTATCATCTTTGCCAGCTCCTGCTGTGACAACAGCATGGCATTGTCTACCCAATTCAATTAACGGATGGCAGGAACAGCAAAAAGACAAGAGTTAATACTATTAGCGGAATAGTTTCCTGCAGAAGCATGCTCTGGTAATATACTGTTTTCTTTTTATTTATTTTAGCCTGAGCAGCGAGTCATGCTTGGTTGGAAGCCTTGGTGCTCAGCCAAAAGGTCACCATAGCTACACCAGAACAACGGTTTAACACTTATGTGTGGAATACAGATTTCACAGAACTTTAGAAACATGCTTGAGGGCACGAGTTTTTACAGAGTACATTTTTATGTGATGAAGGTTTCTCCAAATACAGACTCACTTTTTTTTTTTTTTTGGCATAATCATTCACATCTCTCTTGAACACAGAATATTTGATCATATGCAATCATATTCCCTCAGTACCTCTTAATGCTCTATGGGCACACCGGCATATTTTATCTGAAAAGAAGTAGGCTGTCCTGGGTATGTGATTGTCTCATCATTCATATTTACTCAGCTGAATTGAGGATCAGTCAGGCTTATATTCTACACGATGATGTAAGCCCTTGCAAATAACTTCATTAAGATGGATCTTAAAGCCAGCAGATGC
Source organism: Pagrus pagrus (assembly GCF_965226575.1). NCBI lineage: Eukaryota > Metazoa > Chordata > Actinopteri > Spariformes > Sparidae > Pagrus > Pagrus pagrus. Next base: position 22,240,556 of record NC_140201.1, on the reverse strand, counting down.
AATAGGTAGGCACGTCACATTTGTGACTCAAAAATCCTGCTTGAAATTGGCTTTAAAACCAGGATTTCCACACAACTAACACACGGCGGCTTTCCAGCGTCAGCTGTCTTCTGAGTTTGCCAAGCAACTAGTAATGATGTCCTTTAAAAACCTGTTCATAAGATTCAGAAAATGAACTTCTTGATTCCTCTGTCAGTGTTATTACCATAGTGATATGTTCCTGAGGGCCCACTATGAATGACCGGAACGTTACGTAAAAGTGCCTCTTAACACCAGCAACCTCTGAGTAAGGACGGATAAGCTGCACTTTGTGTTTGTAATCAGTGCCCCAAAGCTTGAACACAGCTCAAGTATCAATGCTTGTTTTTGCATTATTATTATTATTATTATTTTATCAGAATGGGAATAGTGCTTTCAAAGATCCACCATCGCTAGAATTTCAATTTGGAGCCCACTTTAATGTGTTCACAAGCCACTCTGCAATCAGCCCCTGCGCTTTGCTCATGTATTTGTTATTGTGACACAAAGTACAATGGAGTTCAGTGGCTTGATTGCCACTTGTGCTACCCACACCAACTTGAGAGCATCCATCAAAAGTCCATCTCGTGACATGAATTCAAATCGTTGCCTATTTTAAATGCAGATCATTCTCAGGTGACGTTAGTTGCACCTTCATTTATTTGTTTTTCTTCGAATCTGTCAAAACAAAGCTTGGCGTAACTGCTCGCCCACCTAACATAATAATTAGAGAGATAAGAATGTATCGGTGTAATAGTGAAGATTATTTCTTGCTGTGTCGAGGAACGGAGTGCAGTTTAATGTGTGCATTAATGAGATTTTCTTTTATACCACACAGAGCGAAACAAGAATAAAACAAACCCGGACATGAATGGCAGCTGAAACTGCTACATTATTAATTCTGTCTGATTAGCCTGTTTGATTTCTAGCAAGCACATGATTTAAAAAATGAACTATTTATTAAAAGGGAGTTTCATTAAACTGGGCCAAATAGCTTTTATAGCTTTGACGATTCCTTCTCTCACAGAAGCTATAGCTTCAAAGTTACAAATGAGCACTAAACGACACCTTGGAGATGAAAGCAAAGGTGAGAGCACCCAAAATGTTAGCAAAAGCTGTGTGCTTGCACAGCTATCGACGTACTCATCAAGTGAATGCTGAATGAATGTGATATAGCCTTGCAATGTGAGGAAGCGATCGTTACGCGTTTCCAAATCGCTAAAGAGGGCTTCTTTAACGAGCTGTGTGAGGTAAGACATGGCGAGGGTTGCGCATAATCAGTCAGGAAAGGACATTCATCTTACTTGGCAGTCTGGTAAAGAGCTAAACATTCAACTTTTGATGAAACAGCATAGGGTCTACTCTTCCAACTCTTCTTTGGATACCTCTTAGTCACTGAAATACTTGCACATAAGCATTGAAAATGTTCACATACACACTGAAACTATACATCCTTATACCTGAACGACTGAATAGGTCGATTGCCGGTGACTCCAAAGACAACATAAAACCATTTCCAAAACAACATGACCATTACAGCGTACATGACCTTCGTTGTACGGTCCCACTTGGTTAGGTGTAGGCAAGAAAACTGTCAGAGTTTGGCAAAAGGTCAAGGACCCAAATGCAGACAGACCAGCAGGCGGGTGAGGAACTAAAGGCTTATAAATAAATAAAGTAAGCTGTAATTGACAAGTCTAAAGTCCAAAATAGCAAGGAACAAAAAGGCAGGCAGCAAAACACACAAGAAGCAGACAGGGGAAGGTCGAAGAACTAAAGAAGTAAAAAAAAAAAAAAAAAATACAAAAACAAAATAAGGTGCAAGCCAAAGAAGTACTGGGAACACAGACAGGAACAGGAGGAACACAAGGAACACTGGGCTTAAGTGGGGAAAAACATAACAGCCAAACTGACAAAGAGAGAGGGGAAGACAAGCACTTAAATACACAGGGAGTAATAACTAATTGAACACAGGTGAGCAGGGAAAATGGCGGGAAAACAGACAAAGAGAGGGGGACCAAATACACAGGAGGATAATCAGGGACAGGTGAAACTAATCAGGACAATCACAAGGAGGGAAAACAAGACAAAGGGAAAGGAAGTAGCAGAACATGACACATGAGGATGAACCTTACAAAATAAAACAGGAAACGATAACCAACCCAAAAACCCAAACCATGACAAAACTACTTGGTTAAGTTTATGCTCTAAAACTATTGTGTGAGGGTTTAGGAAAGCATTGTGGTTTGGTTTGAGATAACTATGATACATTTGTAAATTCAGTTACGAAAGTACTGACGTTACGTTTTGTATTACCTCACCTAACTTCCTCCTTTCTGCCATAATAATTACTACAGCCGTTAGAGGCGGCCACCTTACAATAAACGGCAATATAGATCATGATGAGCTGTTATCAAAGTTGACCTATACAGTCATTTTCCTGATGATGAGGACCGGCTGCACTGAACGTGCACACTGTTAACACTGACACCATGGCACCTGCAATAAATAGCCTTCCCCATAGGTTTATGGATATACTTATCTTTGAGTACATGATTACTTGTGCAGAGGGTTGCCTAGATACACAATCTGTGACAAGAGAGGCTCAAGTAGCTTGTGTGCCATTGTGTGTGAAGGTGGTGAAGCATGTATATGCACTGTATATGAGTTTTCGCCGTAATCAGCCTCCCATACTATTAATCTATATGAGGTATAGGCAGGGGTGCCGCCAGGGATTTTGGGCCCCATGAAAAGAATCTTTACAGGGCCCCCCAACACAGCGGCAAAATTTTTTGATGCTATTTTAGCATATAATTTCATCATCATTAGGGGCCTCTCTGGGCCCCCCTCAATCATGGGCCCCTAGAATCCGTCTCCTTTACCCCCCCTTTTCGGCGCCCCTGGGTATAGGTAAATAGCATATAGTACATGAGGCAACCTGTCTTTTGGTCTCCTGGTGTACAGACTTGGGCTGCTGGTATTTCATCAGTCCACACTTAGAAACCCGGTGGATAATGTCATCTGTGGTTCCCGGATAACTGCAAGACATCTATAGCGAGATACAGGCACAGTACCACACTGTTCTCAAAACAACCTTGAGTGCCACATTAGGTGCGACTTTAGTATTCGACCTGTTAATTACAAAGCCTCCAGCTTTTAAACCACACATGCGACTGTGCCTTCATCTCACATGTTGCTGTTGCCTCATTCTAGCCCGTCTGCTTCTCTTACCTGATAAAAATGTACACCGCGTTCAGTCCTCATCGTGCCTATTAGTCAGGTGGAACTGCATAGGCATTTTGAAAATGTACACACAGCGAGGCTTACAAAGGCGAGGAGTGGTAACAGCCACAAACAAGTGAGCCTGAAATGAGACAGACCTGAAACACCACTGACCTTTAAAGTGTTTGTGGGCTTTGTCATGCTGTGAGATCTGCCTGAACCTTGCAGCACTCTGCCATATTATAGGATACTGTGGTTCATGGCCTCAAGCGTTTTTGAGGACAAGTGAATAATAATTAGACAAATAATGTCCCACAGCATGCTGGCAGGCGAACGGCATTGGCATTAAAGATGCCATTAATCATTTATCAGCATCACAGTCTCAATTTTCTCACTTTTCAAGAGGAAGACATTCCTGCGGAGACAAGTGCACACTGCTGAAATCTCAGACGATGTTTTAATGTCAAACTTGACAATCGATTTGACTGAAACTATGAAGGCGGACACACAGTAATGTAGCTTTCAATTAAGTAGCCAACACAGACAAAATCTTTAAACCAGGACCTATTGATCAACAGTCTGATAATCCGACTGCTCTGCCATTTTGTTTGACTTTAATTATTCAGCTTGACATTTTGTGTTCCTGTTAGCTGATTTCTTTTTAGGGGGGGGGGGTTATTTTGTTTTACTGTGTTGCCCTAACCGATCAGCAGCAAGTGATTTATCCATCCTACCACTGTTGGTATTTGACAACCTGGAAATAAGACTCAACAATCAACTTTTTGGTGGACCAAAAAAAAACAATATTGCGGCGCACACGAGGATAGGATGACATTAACATTCATAATTTACATTTAGAAAATCAACTTTCCTTCTCCAGAATCGCTCATACCACCTTTACTAGTTGTCACTTGCTGATATTCTTACCCCAGCCCTAACTAATCTCACTTCTCGTACTAGCCAATCAGAGGCAGAGTAAAGGCGGGTCGTGACTTCGCCACCATCACCCCACACACTCACTATGAGGGGGCTGGAAGTAACAAAAATTACAGAGGTGATACTATGCATTGAAATGAAAATTAGATTGATGTGATTTGATTAATTTAAAATCAATGTGATTAAAAGAAGACGTGACATGATGAAGATAGATTAATGTTTAATCATTTACCACATCTTACATTCATCATTCATCAGTCACAACACAAAAAAAATGTAATTTATCATTCAAGGAAGGTGTCCTCAAGGGTGAAAGTTAAAAATAATGACAAAAATGGAAGTGATGAAAATAACTTTAGAGTGATAAACTGTCAGTCGATAGGACCTGATTGACATTTTATTTCAAACAGTCTTTCTTTCCAATTTTCTTGGTTTAGTTTAGCGATGAATATGACTATGAGTTGACATTTTGAGCAAAGCATAGACCTTATTATGTGAGGCCCTTTTCTTGGAGATACAGCAGTGTATGATCTGTGTTTTCCCCTGTAAACACACCAACCTCTTCAGCATCCTGCCAGCCTGCTGCTGCTCCATTCAGCTGAACCTGTTAGCGATTTCTATTGGGGATAAAGATAGTCTGGCTTGTTTGTATTTCTTTAAATCAATCACAATCAAATCCACAATCTTTTTGGATGGCACTATTCCCAGGATGAAGCAACAGTGCCTTTGCAAAGTGGTAACATGCCGATAGTGGAAGGGGAGGAGATTTCCATTGGGAAAACAATTCCCCAAAGCAAAGTTAAAGTCAGCTACACAGAGCAGGGCAGAGCTGCTCACTTTTAAAACTACAGATGACAGGACATTCAAGTTTCATTTAATTGAAATTATTTCTGAAGTTTTCACTTTAGATAATGGTTCATAATTAATCAGTTGAGTCCCCCAAACTGGATCTTTTGTTGTTTTCGGGGGAGCTCAAGTCCCTTATAGCAGCTCCCCCATCTGTTTAATTTTATCTCTCAATAACCAAGCACTGAGGCCTGATGTCAATGTAATAGATCAAGCATTGCATAGACATCACAACAGCCACACTAGCAGATGTGCTGCAATATCAGGCCCACGCCAGCCTGTTAAACAATTAAAATACCTGCCTCAGTGATGTTTCATTAATTTATTGTCTTCTTTTTATCTGGAGGGAAGTCATTGATGTTTTTGGTGCAATCCTTGTGATCTAACAGCCTTGGTAGCATTCACCTACTCACAGCAAAATCATAATAAAAAAAAAAAACAAACAACACAAAAAAACACTGAAAATATCTATAGACAACAGTGCTGCTGCTGTTTGCAATGAGAAAACCTTCAACTTGAGCTTTTAAGACTCACTTAAGCTGAGTGAGGTTGATTGATGCTCAAAGTACCGACACTTTATACTTGTAGCCTCAATATAGCCCTGCTAGAAATCCCTGGTCAAGATATCTGTCATCAGTGAAAAGACCTTTACTCTGAATTTCACTCCACTTAGAATGAGTCATCTGTGCTGGAGTTCAGACTTTCTGTGGAAGAGCATCACAGACTGCTTTATTATTCTTCAGATTTGTTTGAATGGAGAGCCACATCAAAATCTTCACATCAGATAATGTTTGACATACACAAAAATATTGATCCCGAGGATTCCACTTAAATATCTCGAAACGTTCTTCTATATTCTGTTTTCTGACTATTTGTGTACTTCAGGTAAAAAGCCTTCTTTTCCTGTGCAGACCATCTTGTTGGTGAGATGGGCTTTTCAAAGGCCCAATACATCTGCTCCAGTTTGTTTCAAGTCCATCTGGTACAAATTTCCAGTGCCAGAGGGGAGTTAGAGCAGAAGTTGAATATTGATTAGACCAATCTGAAATATTCGCCTCCTTAGAGCGGTTGACACCACACGCCCCCACAAGATTAAGTGAACGGGCAGCCCAGTGAATCCATTCAACAACTTAAGTTAACTTCTTGAGTGGCCTTACAGACTTGCATTATTGTAGCATTGACCTCTGCAGTGAGTAATGAGATGATCTATGCATGTCTTCTGCAGATCTGAAGAGAATCTTTTTAGTCACACAATCAGTGAAAACTGTTCTGAATCAGCTTTATTGGCCAAGTATAGACAAACAAGGAAGAGAACTCATTTGACTGTTTTATCATTGTTTTTAAAGGACTCACATGGGATTGGACAGCTAAGGATTGGACAGCTAAGGATTGGACAGCTAAGGACAAAAAGACAAAAAGCTGACAAAATATATGTAAAGTAAAGAGTGTGTCCATTCTGTTTAACATTGTCCCGTCTTCCTGGGGACGAAGAGAGATATTCCCTGGGTTGCCTCCAGGATGAAAGGGGTTGTTGAATGTGTACACTATGACTATCAATTAGCAAATGACAAACTGAACCAAGTGCTGACTACAACGAAGCACGTCTTCTCATGTTGTTAATAGATATCTCTCTGCTTCCAGTTTATTACACTGGGTGCCTGGCTATTCAATGTAGTGTAGTGTAGTGTGAACAATTTGGAGGTAAAAGTACTTTTAATGCTTATGCTTTTAACTAGTAATAACTATGGATGATAATCACAACAAACAGGAATAGATTTTGGGATGGTTTGCAGTCATGGTTGAAATTGTTTTTTGGGACAGTTCCAGGTCAGTGGTGAAAAAAGTCAGTCTGGAGCCCTGTGTTCAACATCAGAAAAGTGCCTTGCTGAAGAAAATAAGGCAGAGTCCAGTTTTGTTTTCCTACTGTGTGTGAGTTGAAGAGAACATCACATGAGCTTCCATCAAAGCTTAGTCTAACGAAAACTACCTGCAGGAGCTAACACAGAGTAATGTGGTGTTACAGTAGAATATCTCTGGATGTGCTGCAGAAGTGATGGATTCCTCACATTATACTGTTTAATATGTGGCATGCTGCTCCTCTGCCCTCGCTGCCATACTTTTTCATCTGCTCTGGACGGCAGGGATCCATTTGCGGAGCAATTCTTAAATTCCCAGAAGCTGTAGTTGTCATTAAAGGAGAAATCCGCCAATGTAGTTCTGTCAAAAACTGTTCTTTTCTGTTGAGGTATTGCACCATAAAAGCTCGAGCCAATACTTCTCTTCTTCCATACATTGCAGTTGTAGCTCAGTCAGTGCCGTAAACCTGGTCTGCTTCGAAGGAAACAGTACGCATTGCTTGTTAATGGAGAGTAAACCAATTTCTCTTTCTCCACCTTCTCTCCATTTTAGATGTAAAATGGGCCGAACAGTCTGTGCTGTGAGTTTTGTAGATGTGTTCGCAGAAAATGACGTCGTTATTCTCTACAGCTTCTTTTCCCTCAGAATGACACAACTGATGATGCACTATCACAATACTAATTACTGTGTTGATAATAACCACATCTGGCGGAGCAGCTTCATCAGTGGTGGTGACACAACACTCCTGTCCTCTGGGACTGAGTGGCCTCCCTAACATTTCCCAGCTGTAGCATTGCTTTGGTCAGCTGTTGCATCAAAGGCAGCTGTGCATTGTGCCTCCATGTCCCTCCTGTTTTTATAAGCTAATTTAATGTGTGCTTTTCATTCAGCCTTAATTTAGATTAAGTCCACATATCAACCTTTCAACTTGTGTTTCCCACTCACTGTTCTCATCAGCTTTGTTTTCGAGATGCAGCACACATCTGTTGGCAGTGATAAACTCAGATAAACCCACTGTGAGCTACCTGCCCGGCATCAAACAGCAGTTAATCCAAGTTAGCGAGTAGCTGGCAAAAAGTCAAGCTTGCGAACTAGTAGACATTAAAAAAGAGCTAAGAGAGAACATTTACCAGATGGCCAGAAAAAAATAAAAATAAAGAAGCAACATGTAAGAATTGGCAGCCTGTGAAAGTCATGCTCAAAACAAGCAGCAGGGGGCAGCACATAACCAGAGTCAACACTAATTGCTGCTAACTGCAGCTAGTTAGCTCATCTAGCTATGCAGCTAGCAGGCCAGACAGTGAGCTTGGAACACCAGGAGAGAGTTGGTACTTACAATGCGAGCTCAGGAGCTTTGGACCGGGATGGGCTGGGGCTAGCTGGTTAGCATGCTAACCTCAGTAAACATCCTGTCATCAAAAACATGAAAACTTGTGGATGATTGTAGTTATTATTTTTTATGTTTTTAACAAAAATTCTGACATATTGCACCCTCAATGTTGTTGTAAATAACAGCTAATAATTTAAGACCACCAGATCTCTGGACAGGTGATAGCCATGGACGGGGTCATTACATTTTCAGGTTGTCCATCCATCCCATTCTTGTAAACACAATATCTCAAGAACGCTTTGGATTCAAGGATGAACTGATTCCATTTTGGTGGTCAAAGGTCAAGGGTCAAGGTAGCAGTGATGTCGTGCGTCCAATTCTCATGAATGCGATATCTCAGAAACACCTTGAGGGAATTTTTACAAATTTGGCCCAAACACCCACTCGAACACAAGGATGAAAATAACAGATTTTGGTGGTCAAAGGTCAAAGGTCACTGTGCCCTCAGAAAAACATATTTTTGGCCATTACTCAAGAATTCATCATGACACCATTCTACAAAAAATGTTCTGGCCATTATTTAGTGCCAAAGCTTAGGAACCACTGCTTGACTGGTGCCCGGAGGCATACAAGTGCAAGAAAGTTATAATTTCTAGTTTTCGTCAAGATCCATGTATTATTCCCTGAGAAATTAACAACATTTTCAAAAAACATCCTATCTCAGACTAAGAAAAGTAGTGAAAAAAATCCTGGATCTTTATCTGAACAATCGTTCAGTAGTTTTTGTGAAATCCTGCTGACAAACTAACTAACAAACTAACATGGGTGAAAACATAATGTCCTTGGTGGAGGTAATAAAAAAAATACTTCACACAGAAGTGATAAAACAAGAGAGATGAATTATAATGATGTTGAGATTCACAAAAATACGCAGAATTAAAACATTCAACAAAAAAAACAACACTCGGTGAAAACAATTGAACACTGAGGTGAAGTGTTTAGACATCATCATCATCATCTTGAATTGGCCAGAGGTAATAAGTATTGATCTTAAGAAAGCTTTGCAAATAATTCCGTGTGTTCAGTGCACGAAAACTGAAGGCAGAGTTTCCAAGTTCAGAATAAAGCCGTGAGATATGAAGCATAAGACAGTTAGTAGAGCTACCGGACTACGGGACCCTGCAGCATAGATGTTATACATGGTGATGAATGTCTAATAAGGGATTTGTGGATGAAAAGATACAGCCGATACCGGAGTTTATCACACCCCCGTGCCACAGAGGACCAACTTTGTTTCCAGAATACAATTGTGAGTGTCAGAAGGATCTGCAGTAATGAATCTGAAGGCAGAGTGATAAACTGAGTGTAGGGGTTTGAGGGATAGAAAGACCGCCTCACTGTACTGTCCTGCAGTTTAAAGGAAAGCTGGATCTGTTTCTCTACAAAAAATCTGAGTTTTTGCCACAGTTTGGTGATGAGATTTTCAATATGATTGTTAAACGTTTGCCCTCCATTGGCCAAACCGTTTAAAAAGCTGCTTCGAGGACAAATTATCTTTTTTTTTTTCCTATTCAAATTCAGTCCAAGGATAGAGGGTGTTCCAATTGTGCAAGGTCCTAGTCATCGCTTAACCTAGAGGCCGCATCATGGAAAGATACAACATGTAAAAGCATCAGCTATGAGGTAGCCTGGAAACAAAATGCCTCTTGCTGGAGGTCGTTTTGAGTCCTGACAGGCTCAGGCTTGAAATTTCAAGTTGTTATATAGCTGTCATCTCAGAGTCAGTAATGAGGAGAATGATATTGCTCGGACCGCAGTGCCCAAACAGGTGATGCTAGTCGCACCGGGGGTCAGCTTCATGATTTTTCCTCCGTGTGTCACCTCCTTCCACTGACCGAAAGCAACTGCTACTGTCAAACTATGTTCCTGCCAATTACCGCTCCAGCTTGAGTGAGTATTGTCGGACATAATAATAGAGACGCATCGCCTGGCTTGCCAAGCGGTAATTGTTGAGCTCTAAATGGACACTGGATTGTACTGAATTGGTGTTTGAATGTCCAAAACATGCCGAAGCAGGACAAATTGTGCTTTCTCTTTATTTTTACATGTTTAATTCTTTTCTTAAATAAGCGAACATGGCTGGATTTCCATGTCTCGGTGCCATGTTGTTTGGCTGACTTGGGGAATTCATGAAAACAAGCCCATTTATAGATTATGGCTATTGGTACAACAAAAGGCTGGAAAAGACAAAGATGGCAAAGCAACTAAAAAAAAGAGGGAACGAGGGATGTGATATAAATAGCCCAGAAATAAATATCTCTGCTTCTTTGTTCCCTCAGAATGAACCAGGCTCCCACCTCTGGTTTTGAGGAGGATGTGGGCGCCAGAACAACACATCATGTCATGTATCCAGAAAGTGCCATAGACCTGGACAACACCACCAGTCTGGTGCTGATCCCTTTCAAGACCCTGGACCTGCAGTGGATCATTAGTGCTCTGACCACGGGTGCCATTAAACAGTAAGTGTACCCATCAAACGTTAAAGCTGCACCCAATCAATATTTATGTATTGAGAATGGATTAAATGACTGTGTGTAATGTGAAAGTGTTGGTAATAATGACGAACCCATGAAGAATAATCACTTGACTCTGCAGCTCCTCGCAGTGTTTTAGTGTCTTTCAGCTTATTGTTTTGATTTTACAACCTGCAAATTTACCGTGTTGTCAGGGTGATTTGTGATTTCAGTGCTCTCATCGACCTCACTTCCAACCACAGAAAAAAAGCCCCTGATAAACACACTCTACACTACCTCTCCAGCACCACACAACCCACAGACAAAGTTAGCAGCTAAGGCGCTAGTGTCAGGAGTCCGTGGAGACCAAAACAGAGCTACAAGGAAAACTTATATTTCTGTATAACTTCTGATAATATGACAGTGTTGCCTTATAGGTTGTTGCACTACCAAGTAACCAAAAAAAATAAGTGAATGCAGGTTTGAAATTGAGGCATGAATGTGCATGTTTAAAATACTTTTTATTGCCAACTTAAACAAAACTTAAATTTAATTTAAGCCCATTGCTAGAAATACAGATATTGCCTCACAATGCCTTACCAACAGTCAACATTCGAAGTGGGTGAAGTGCTTGAACATTAGATCTATGCTCTTGGCCACTGAGCTGGACAGCAATGCTCAGATATTAATGAAGAAACAATGGCAAGAAATAAAATATTAAAAGAACTGACAACAACATGACATAAGGGGGGCAGGGGTTTGATGCCACAGCTCATTCATATCTTAGGACATGTCAAGTAAACATGTTCGCAAATGTTTGATTGTCATTCCATGGTTTTTTGGGGTTTTTTTTTTTTTAACTGTACCGTCATCGATGCATGGGCATCATTTCTGTAGACATTATTTAGTCACGTTTCAAAGCAGAAATTCTGCAAATTTTATGTAAATATACACAGCCCAGTCGGCAGAATAAAATGTCCCATTTCACATATCTGCAAACCACAGACACATTTAAAATTTGCATGTGTCATGCTTATCATATCACCATTTATACAATTGGTGTCATATCACATTCACATTACCTTCACTGTATACAAGCTGACATTTTAATGTCGGGACGATATCAACTCAGTGGTTTTTGTGCCTAATCCTAACCAGACCCTTAGCACAGTCTTAAAATGAAGAAAATTGAATCGAAGCGTTAAAACTCAATTTATCAGTATTTTACCAAGTAATACTTAATGTGCATCCAATACAAAAGGCCCTCCAATTTTTAAATCAATGAAAAAATGGGCATGTTTGAGAGCTGAATTGTCCTAAGAAAGGCTGTGAATGTATCACCATGCATCATGCATGTGTCGCACTCCCAGATTCATTTACACTCTCCAAATACCAGATTGTCATAACAATCGCACTCGCTCAGTGCTGCTATTTGTCAGGTTGCCATAACAAGGATAATCACTCAGTTTTAATCTTCCAGTAAATTTCACCTTCAGCTGTTTCACTCTCAATGACCCGTAATCATTAGCTTGATTACTGGACATCCAGGGAAAAAAAAGTGAAGGCACTGCCAATGAATGCCACTGCCAATAACTCAAACACGGCAACATGTAAGATGGTAGAGGGACGAGTAAATCCAAACAAATGTTTCCTATAAATGTGCGGTTGTCTCCAACTCTGCCAAAGCAATCATTATGCGCCATTAAATTTCATTTTACTGGCAGTAATGTCAGCATTAGCCCAACAGCCATTAGCTCTTAACTGAGTGTTGTGAAATATTTTGTTACATTTCCTGGTCTTGTTAAATAAAAAGGGGCTCTATGAAAGGGCAGAGCTGTGTGAGGGGGCACAGGACTGACTTAGAATAGTGCACAGTCTAAATAAGGCACTTCTCTGTGCAAAAATGTCAAGCCTAGGTGTGTTGAAGGACTTTTCACCATATGGGTGTAGCGTATAGTATAACTCACAAGAGATATGAGGGACAGTTTTCATATTCATTCGCCACAACATGCAGAGGAGCCAGTTGGAGCCAGTTATTGTACAGCACACATTTCTAAATGGCATTAGACCAGTCGGTATAATCTCTGAATTTTAATGAGACTCATAGCTGCAGAGGCAATAGCCTTGATAAACCTTCCCTTAATTGGAAACATTTGTATCTCACCATATAGTCATTATTATTACGCTTTCAACCAAGTCTGCACGGCCGTGGTGTAGAACTGACACTGACTTTAAATTTACACTTTGTCAGCTCAGTGTGCTTGTTTTTGTAGCTCCTTCATTCATGAAAATTGTACAAATATGAATTAATTGCATATGAAAATTAAAACATTTTTATATGCAAACTGAATGTTGACAACTCTAGGAGCAGCACACAGCATTAAACAAAGAGCCTCGCACATTTTTATGGTTTCATTTATCACTTTCTTCACCAACCTGAAACAGTGACAGTATTTAAAAACAGTATTTTAATGAAATGTCAGTTTTTACTTAAGTTCAATGTTACATTTAATGGATTTTTTTTATCATGCTGAGTCAATGTGAATAAACTAAATTACTTAGTCTGTTCAAATTAAATTAATGCATACATAAACCTTGTGTTTTTATTACATTATTGCATTTAAAGTTATGGGGAAATTCTACATAAACATAATGTGTCTCCTGTAATAAACACAAATCTATCTATTTCATATCTATCTGTTTCTTGACTCAACATGACAGAAAGACTTTGCATTAAATAAGACCCTTCAGATTGAATTAATGGAATAGAATTAAAACTGTACTTGTCCTGGTGTAAACTTTTGATAATTCGTTGAATAGGGAAATATTAACGCCTCATAACCATGTAAATGCATGATCTGGTTGTTTCTTTCTAATTTGAACACTTATATTCTTTCTGTGCGTGCTCGCCTCACATGGGAGCAACATCAGGTGATGTTTCTTCCAGGAGCAACAGAAATATGTCGGTAGCAAAACAGAACCTGGTGGCAGATCAAACTTTTTGTGTTGGAGATCTTAAAAGACTTCATGATTGTTGATGGTTGAAAGGTTTGAAACGAGTTCAAACAAGTGTTTGGAGAATTGAACAGAGCTGGAATCTAAATTGAAAAATGGTTCTTGATGAACTGTAACGGTCCTCAAATGACAGGATGTGGGTCCATCTTAAAAATTGTATTAACAGGCGGAGCGAATGAATGCATGAATGGATGAATGAATGAATGAATGAATGAATGAATGGATGAATGAATGGCTGAATGAATGGATGAATGGATGGATGAATGAATGGATGGATGAATGGATTAATTGAATTTTCTCAATAAAGTTTGGGAAAAGACGTCTTCTTCTTCTGTTATATTAAACAGCAGAAGCATGACAAAAATATTATATTCTGAAAAAATGCTTTGCAGCCTGTAGGCTAAACACATGGGATCACTTTATTTAGAGTCCATGTAAACAGTTAAGTTGGAATCTCTCATCAATCCATCAGATTGAAGAAATATCATCCATCTAACCACAGCTTTGTTTTATCCAACCATCAATCTCAGTCCGCTTTGTTTAAGGCAAATTATTTTTCTGAGCGCGATGACGAACAGCTCAGCTCTGCAGGCGCTTATCTGATGAGTCAGAAAGCAAAAAAAAGAAAAACTGACAGTGAACATATGTTAATGTGATGACTGCTAAATCTGCCCATGATATTTAATCAGCTTCTTTCATACAGTTGTAATAAGGAAGAACGCTGTTCATGTATTTTTAGACATGTCCTCAATAAAATGAGATCAAAGGCATGAATGGATGGATCATGCTGAGATTGTGGATGTGATAGCAGTGATTGGGGACAAACAAGCAGAATTGTTTTTCGTGAGAACAGTCTTTCAGGGTTTTTCGAGGCAAGTAAAGCCCAGATTTCAGGCTCCTGGTGTTTTCTTGTGTTACAGGACATATATACCTGTCACGTCCAGGATAAAGGCAAACAAAGATAAGGTGAGTAACAAAAAGTCTTTTATTAAACATGGCTTTACTTATATTAACTTTATGGATTCTATTTTTTTCCAAAACAAAAAAACTTAGATATCCTTTATGTGCAACACATGGCCAAAAGTATGTGGACAACCACATCTGATACTTACATGTGATTGTTGAACTTCTCATTTATAAAGAATGGGCATTAATCACTGTATACTGACGGCAGTGTGACAGATACATTCTGATTCTTAGAGGTGCTTCAAATGGTGGAAAGTAATTTAGTACATTTACTCAAGTAAAGCACTTGTACTTTTCACTGCACTGCATTTATTTGATCTCTAACTAGTTACTCTTTTACATGAGATTTACAAGATTTTACATGCAAAAGATGTGATGAGCTTATAAATTATAATGCAGTGCTTTATTTACGTATTAATTCATTATTTTTACGAAGAAACTATATTGGCTAAACTCAAATTACAACATTATGTAATACTATCCAATTATATAATGCATTATTAATAGTGAAACACTGAAAATAGTGTTTCTGCATCGTGAGTACTTTTACTTGAGTAACATTTTGAATGCAGGACTGTAACTTGTTGTATTCAGTATATGAGTATTTTTAGACAAAGGTGTTTCTACTTTTACTTGATTGAGGATCGGAATATTTTTCAATTTGACAAGTGGTTTGTTGCTGCAGTTAAAATGGCATATGGCGCTTGTCACTGACGCATAACGTTACTGCCAGCATATGGTGATTCTTTACAGGAATGTATCACTTCTGTATGTCACTGCTCTGCCAAATAAAAATGGCATGCCACTTGTCCTCTACTGACCTTGGCTGCTTTTGTAAATATATTGGCTTGTATTACTTACAGCATACAAAACAAGTGTTGCATACTATCAGCCACTTGTCAATCTTGGTGTTGCTGCAACATTAACATTTTATATCGAAATAAGATGCCGGGCGCAAACCATTAACAACTTTAATCTTTCCTCCTGACATTTTTTTTCTTTTTTTTTTTCTTGTGTAAGCAATTCTTTATAAAGAATGAATCTTTACCTCTTGCCATAGATGACAAAGTAATAGAAAATCCTCTGACTCCTTTTCAGGTGTTGATTTACAGTCCCACATTTTTCAAATACGTCTACGAATCGTGGCTCGAGGGTCATGGACGATATCCTTCCACCGGATTCCTCAGCTTACTGCTCGCTATCCACATATGCGATGAGGTAAGTTGAACTGCTGCATTGAGTGCAGTACAGTGCTGAAATTCCACAGTAAATTGTAGGATTCAGAATCAAAAATATGTGCATCTGAAGCGATGTGAAAGTCTGTGCTTTTGTTCCTCGTCTGTTCCAGGTCAGCGTGTTTGGATTCGGTGCAGACCAGTATGGAAACTGGCACCACTACTGGGAGGAGAACCATTTGGCTGGAGCTTTCCGACACACAGGAGTCCATGATGGAGATTATGAATATAATGTCACCCTGCTGCTGGCAGACAAGCACAAAATCCAAATGTTTAAAGGCAGATGATACCAAGCCCGTATGTTCGTTGGGATGGCTATCAGATGAACTTCAGCAGCCTTTTAATGTTTATTTTACTTTCTCTCATGCTGGAAGAACATGTTTGCCATGATTTCCAAAGACACGTGAACTCTTTCTTTCCTTCACTGAAGCTACTGTTAAAGAAGTGTCACTCCGATTGACAAACCAATAGACAGGGCAAAAGCAACACTGCCACTTGTTTCAGAAACTGAGTGTCTGGTAGTGAACACACAGAAGACAGGAGAATATGTCTTATCAACAAGCATGCTATACATAAAAAGCTTTAGTTATATTGTCTGTGTAAACTCGCTTTTTCTATAATTGGTTAGCATTGTGGCTACCTGAAGCTTTGTGTCTTAATGGCTATTGACACAAAATAAGTCCTGTTGACAGCAGCAGTCAGACAAAGTGCCATATCACTCTGTTGATTTATAGACATAGCAAGAGGGAGATTGTGCAAAGTTCATCATTGTCATTCGTGCAGGAAGAGCATCTGAGAAATATAACCACTGTCTGCTGATTTAATTGGTGTATATGGGAGGCAGTTTGAGTCCAAATTGACGAACAACATACTTAAAAGCATTTTAATGAGCTTCACAACAAAACACACCACCGACTGTACCATAAATTTCACTTCAGAATAAATCACCAAATGAGAACGTGTTTTACATTTTACAATGGCAGGTATGAGAGAGAGAGAGAGAGAGAGAGAGAGAGAGAGAGAGATCTTTTTCATCATACTGACCAAATTCTTATAAACTGCCTGCACTACAGAGCTCCTTGTTTCTTGCTTGTCTGAACTGAGCTGTAAAATATAGTTTGATAAGGCCAAGGGACACTTACAATCAGGTCCAAAATCAGCCCTAATGTGTGGCATTTATAGATTACCCACACGGCCTCAGCCAGAGTTTTAGAAATGCTCAGGTCAGAGCGTCTCCCCCTCTCAGAAACTATTGACCACATTTTCAATTACAGATATTTCCTGATAATTTGTTCTCAACATGACCGACAAAATGGTGTTTGAAAGCCCTGTCCACACTGCCAGAATTTAAATTAGGCTGACTACAAAACACAGCCGCTGCAGCAAGAGTTGACAAATTTTAACATATTGAGTCTGAAATTACTAAACTCAGCCCCCCGTTTCCCACCTTGTGCACATTTGTAGCCATGCTAGCAGTGTGGCTGGTAAGACGGCAGTGTCGATTGGTCAATCGCTCAACGAAACATTCATGTTCCCCAGAAGATGAATCTCAGTAACTTTCATGATCCCCTGACTTCTCCTTCTAACATCATGGGTGTTGAGCGGGATATCTCAACAACTACTGATTGGATTGAGATGAAAGTCAACACACACATTTACGTCACCCGCAGGACGAATTTTAATACATTTGGTGATACCTTTTCATAACTCCATCATCAGCCCAAAAATGCATAATTCAATCCAATACTTCACCAAATCACTAGTGACATTCAAATCTAAAATACAAAACTAATGGCATTCCCATGAGCCTCTGTTGTAGTTTTGTTTTGACGCTAATTAGCATGCTTTCAAGCAAAACTTGATGAACATGGTAAATATACCTGCTCCACATCAGCATGTTAGCATTGTCACTGTGAGCATGTTAGTATGATATTATTAGCATTTAGCTCGAGGCTGTGCTGGGCCTAAGTGAGCGTCACAGTAATGGATGTACAATGGATACTGTACATACTGTACATGTACCTGGATACTTTGCCACAACTCAAATTAAAATTTTGCCCAGTGGCCATTAGCAGTATTGCAGCAGAAAATCACCATTATAAAATAGACGTCTGCAGATCTGTTGACAGAACACCTCAAACAGCAACAAGGTTAATTATGACTCTCTCTATTATGATGTTTTGATCCATGGAGGTTTAATTGATCTAAAGTTTTCCTTGGGTCAACGATATGGATTTAAAAATCTGTGAAGTCATCACAATGTAAAATCTAACCAGGAAGTAAACCTAGAAGCTAGACAACACTTTGGGCTCATGCACAAGGGGAGCAACTCTAATTGGAATTAATAGCCACCATCTTTGGGCACAGTATCCACTTCTAAATAATACATCCATGGTGAAAGAGCATGGCTGCAGATTCTTAGTCTTGTTCTCCCCTCCAGCTCCAGCTGAACATGGAAACTGTGGCTGCAGCTATCAGCACAGTGTTGAAGCAATGTCAAAGGCAGACTCAAAACTGTTTTAACAACCTCATATTATGGAGTATTTTTATTCACATCCTTTTGACTACATGGCAAAATGAGAAGTCGGTGGTGAGATAACAATGCTTGAGGTGGATTTTTGAAATGTTTATTGGGCCCTGAAGGGCTCTACTGGAGACCTGTTTTAAAGAGTCGTGCAATAGCAAAGCCGCTGATGAGATTTTCATCGCTCTATGTTGTAAAAAAAAAAAAGATTTAATGCTTTTAAATGCTCAAGGTGTTCCTCAAACACCAGCTTCTTTATTAAGTTGTCGACATTCATTATTCATCACGGGAATCTGATATATGAAACAGCCTATACAGGGGTGCCTTATCATTAAAATCAATGATGTACTGAACATTTTTGATGTACGTTGTGACATATTGTTCATGAAACGTGGGTGTTAAGTGCCTTTAATGGAATTTTTTAAGACTTAATTTCATCATCACATTGTTGTAATTATGTGTACTGTAATTATCATTTGTATTTAATTGTCAGCAACCTTTACAAGCTTTTGTTATTTGTGTGTATGCAGTATTGATTTAACAAATCAAAAGCATGATATTATAACCATCTTAAGTATTTGTGAGTAAGATTTTCTTTTGTATATACCACAGGACAAAATGCTGGTTACATGTTGAGTAGGTGTGTCAACAGCTTCGCCTCTCTAGTTTTGATTAATAACAGCTATGTTGTTTTGTCCAGGCTTGAAATTATCTGCTGCACTTGCTGAACTTGTTGTAGATGTGTCAAGACTGAATGCTTTATGCCTTCCTGAAACACACACGCTCTTATCCTGCCTTCACGTTATCATTTTACACCAACAAATCTCTCATCTGAAATGTTGTGTTGCCTCTGATTCGTCAGAACCAGAGCTCGGTGGTGCTTCTGTAATAGGCTATGATTTGCTCCATGTGCCTTGAAACATAATGGGACATTTGCCCGTATTGTTAGCATCTTCCTGATCGTTTTCTTCTCCACGTGAGAGCAGGCTGATGAAAAGAGGAGCCACAATATTTGTTTAATTCAAATATGTCAGCCACAGTGGTGTACGTCTGTTCTGCAGGGGACACTGTCACCTAGTGGACAAGAACGTGTATCAGCATTAACATCCCTTGATTTGTCCTTTACATGACTGATGTGATGACTTGGTGTTAACTGGCACTTTTCCGACTTCATTCAGTGTTTAATGTTCAAACACAAAGTCTGTCTCTCACCTGTATTTGTTCTATTTTTCCATCCCGGTGAGCTCTTTAATGTTGAATAGTTATGTAAAACCCATTAAAGCAGCACATTCAGAAAAATCTAAGGTTTATTTTTGATGTGAAGTTCCCGTCGTCTGAAGAAGTCTCAGATCACTGACACTGACGTGTGTGGGAGAGATGTATAATGCAATCTTGCATTTTGAGTGGACTTCTACAATGTGGTAAAACAAAACTCGAGCTTTTCTTGCTGAAATGTCTGAAAAGGACAGGGGGTTAATTCATTCTAAATAATACATTTCAGAACATTATGCAGAATTTGTGTGGGTAAACTGTAATGTTAGCTGGCTTGTATGCGTATATAGGCTATGGAGACCAGAGGGAAATAAATCAGTTTACAACAGTCGAGATGAGTTAGAGGCAAGTTTGGAAGTTAAAGTTGAATTGGACATGTGGCCAATTCTTACGTATTGAACTACATACTTTAAGAGTAGTTTAAATAATCTAATGAGACAAAGTAAAATATGGATAATTATACATAAACAATGTCCTTGATTTGAAGAGAAATCAGTGTTTCTAGCCAGTATGATAATTGTTTCCAAAAAATATCAAGATTGTATGCCCCGTGGCAACAACTTTGAATGTGTCTCTCTGGTTTCTGCTGTTGTGAAGATCGTGTTTTGCCTCATAGATATTCATCTCATGTCTGCCAATTTAAATTGTTTTCTTTTAAAGGATGAAATCAGAAACATGGCCATTAGTCAGCTTTAATTTTTGAGGGGGTGGGTGTTCATTTGAGTGCCCCTCTCTATGAGGTAAGTCTGTTCCACCATCACACGCTACAGCTAATAGACTCGAATAAAAAATTAAAAAATATGTGAATGCCAGCAGGTTGCTGAGGTTATTATTTATCCTTCCTATTACACACTGTTGATTCTCTTATCACAGTAATGAACTGTAAACTGTGCACCAACAGGCTGTTTGAGTTTTACATCAAATGCTTAAATTAGATTAAAGGGAAGATAAGAGAAGCTACAGTTGTTATCCTGGAGGAATTGGCCACAAGTGAGCTGCTACACATTTATGCTCTTTGCTTTTTTTTGTTTATTATTAAGCAGCTCAGTTTCTCACAGTTTGACTTCACGGTGCAGCTGTTTTGCGGCTGCTGTGGGAAAAAACTTTCACAAATTGGTATAATTAACGAGCCAGATCAGCAATCACTTTATACTGTTTTCATCCGTTGTTTTAATATCATGTCTGTTGTTAACAGTACAAACCTCATTCAAACATCCAGACTGATCATAACGTGATCACCTTAGAATCTGAATGCATTAAAGGCTGTGGACCCATTCACTCACACTGTATTTATAGCTCAGCGTTTATATGCAGTACATGTCACATTAAAATTTCAAAATGCTCATTTTGGCCCACTGATTATCTATGTATAAGCTCCTAATAATGACATGAAATGGTAATGAGATATAGAATGCATTGAACTGAATGGAGTCTGTTTAGTCACAACCTTATTTATATCTCAGCAAATGTATAAGGACACACTCCTATCAAAATGTTTGGTACTACACACTGATCAGATGCTTCTGAGCACATTGTGATGACATTTATGATTTTTAAATTATAATGAGTTACATGATTTTGTAAAGCCTATGGAGCTCAGGTCACTCTGACTGTATTTATCCATTTATTTTAAGATACTCAGTATGGAAAACTAATCAATCACACAAACCCTGCTTATAATGAAAGATTTATACTTTATGAGATATAAAATAGATCTGAACTTGCTGGCGCCCCTTTACATCCCATTTCACACATACAGAATAAAGCCATTTGAATTATTTAAAGTTATGCACTGAATTACAGCCTATACGAGTCTCAGAACTCATTTTATATCAAGTACAACTCCAGAAGATAACATCCAGTGTGGAAAACAGATCAAGCATACTTTATATAAGCTCATGATAAAGAGCTGTAGGATATAGTGCATGGAAGTCAGTGGGACTTGCAGACATTGTGTGTATACCTCAGACATTATATACAAGGGCCATTCAAATAACTTAAAGCTCACAACTGCATACCAGTCAACCATATATGTTCATGCATGCAGTCCATGTTGCTACCGTAGTACCCACGCTATAAATAAGTGATTGAACACAATGTAGTTTAAAATATTCAGAGTGGCCTTCTGGTCAAATGTTGACTTTATTGTGAGACACAAAAGGCACCTAAGTGCTAAAGAGCTTCATTCTCTTCTGCCTATAACTTTATACATTATACACCATGACTGCCTTCAGGTTTCTTAAGCCTAGTAATCATATGGTCAAGAAATGTGCTTCAGCATGATTCAATTCTTCTAGCCCTATGAGCTTAATTTATGAAATAGTATATGCCATTTTCATTTGCTTACATTGCAATCTATGTTCAAACAGCAGTTGTGGTGGAAGTATTTAAATCTTTAACTACAATTTAAAAATAACCCATTAAAATAAAAGTCCTGCATGAAATAAAGGTATCATCAACACAAAAAAATAGAATAAAAGACTGCACATCATTATATACATTACTGCATTATAATTATTGATGCATTAACATTTCTTTCTTTCTTTCTTTCTTTCTTTCTTTCTTTCTTTCTTTCTTTCTTTCTTTCTCTCCACCACTGTCATACAGTTGCTATACATAATATAATATAATATAATATAATATAATATAATATAATATATTATAATATAATATAATAATAAAATTCATTTTAGACTCCTGGAAACAGCAGCACAAAACAATTTCAGCACATGGTCTATGTGATGATATAACATGAGCTTCAGTAGTGGAATAAATAAATAAATAAATAAATAAATAAATAAACTAAAGAAATATGGGATATCTAATATGTATATCTACAATACAGTATTCACTATATATATAGTATACTAAAATAATATAATAGCGTTTAAATGAATATTATATTATATTATATTATATTGTATATGGTGTTGTATTATATTATATTATATTATATTATATTATATTATTTTATGTTATATTATATGATATTATATTACATATATATTATTGTTTATTATAATATATTACATTATTTTATGTTATATCAAATTATATTGTTTTATATAATATATGAATATAATATTATATTATATTATATTATATTATATTATTTTATATTATATTATATTATATTATATTATATTATATTATTTTATATTATATTATATTATATTATATTATATTATATTATATTATATTATATTATGCTGTATTGTATCATATTATGTTACTAAATGAAGGTAGTATAAATATGACTGTAAGCTCTGTGATGACGTATGTTCCTCTTTACCACGTGGTGCTGATGACGCCTCCCGCCGTTGAACAAGCAGCACAACAAGGAAGTGTTCAGAGTCCAGTTCAACCCGTTTGGACGAAACGACTTTCCGAGCAAATGTCTACCCTGTAGTACAGGTAGGTAATGCTCCAAACCCGTGTTAATACTCGGTGAGAATTAATTTCTCATTCCTTCGCCAGAATAAAACACAGTTGCGATAAACTGCAGCTTCAGTGTTTAAACATGGCAACTGGTTTCACTTTCCAGTCTGGGGAAATGTATATAGCCACGTTCATGAACTACGGGATCACTGCGCAGTTAAAAATAACAGCAACAGAGCGACTGTAACTCTATTTGTGAACTGCTTAGGAAATAGATTATTGTAACAATAACACCACCGTTAAATTTAGCTCCTACAGTATAGTAGCTGTAAAAAAAAAAAACAGGCCGAGCTTCCTGTTCTCCAGCTCTGAACCTGACAGTGCTAGGTAGGCCATGATCTCTGTCACACAGGCTCATGTCCATAGTTTCTCCACGTAAATATGAATAAATACTTAAAGTGGCTTCAGACAGGGAATGTTGATGTTTTACTATTAAGTCCTAACGTTTAAACGAGCAGAACTATGACTACTACTGTAAAAAGTACGTTGTGTATGAGAAAGTATGTGTAACTAAGACTTATTCTTTCTGTGGTTATAAGAGAGAACACAGTCTGATCTTTCCCTGTTGTTTAGTGGCTGATCATATTATACTTCATAAAGATCAATGACATGTTGTAATGTATGTGAAGCAATGTTAAATTAAAGTTAATAAAAACATAATGTTTCCAATAGCAATTTTCTGTTAAACTGCCATGCATAGCGCAATTTCATTGTATAATTTATCAATTAAATTATATGTAATAAAAAAAGGTTCAAGTAGAGGACTGAGTAACGATAGTATTAGTGGTACTACTGTGAGTAGTTATCACAGTATTATCGTGTCATCAATATGTTCAGACATTATTCAAATATTACTGGACATGGTAAAAAGTTTATGGTCAATCAGACACTTGATAACTTTAATTTTACAAATGCATCTATGGCTTAGGTAATGAAGAGGTGATGAGGATGCCGTACAGTGACAGCTTTAAGTGTCATTCATGTAAACATTAGAAACTCTGAGCAATGATATGTTCATATTAGAATTTTGACATATGGTATTATATGTAGTGCTGCATTATTTACACTGGAATAAAATGTATGAATATGTCAGAAAATGGGGAATAATACTCCACATCAATTTTCCAAAACCCAAAGATGTTCAGTTTACAGTTACATGCCACAGTGCAAAATAGGGTTATGTGTAGAAGTCAGGCTACAGCTTTCCCACAGAGCCAGAAAGCTGTAAACAAATGATTTGAACCACTTTAACTAGTATGTTAAAACTGTATGTGTTTTACAGGATGTCTGTTGAAAGCGTGGAGGACAGGACGGTGGAGGTGCTGGCGCTGCCCCCAGGAGTGGATGAGGAGCTGCTCTTTCTGTACTTTGAGAATAGGCGGCGCTCTGGGGGAGGTCAACTTGTCTCTGTGGAGAAGAAGGGTGATACTGCTGTACTGGTGTTTGAAGAAGCCGTGGGTAAGTGGCAACATAGAGTGTATTTGTCTGACGTATTTTGCAAGTCTGGGCACATATTCGCACATTTTATTTGTTAGCCTTAAATTTAGCTGCTTCTAAAATCTTTAATGTGCATCGTCGAAATTACCTAAAAATAGTGTTCTTCTGATATCGATAGCCGTATTGGAAATGCCTCTAATACTGCCTAAAATGACGAATCGGTATCGGCACTTGAGTCTATGCACTGATCTGATACCTCGTAGCTATTTTCCCTGAAGAAGGATCCTAGTTAACAGACTTTTTTACAGCACAAGTAGCCGATAAACATAAAATTCATGTTAGTAGATTTGTGCTTGTTAGTATTTTTGTCTGTTTGTTCATGTTTTACAAAGGGCTTTTAAAGCCAGGCCATAAAACAATGATAGCAATCATATCCCATCTATACAGGGTTAGTAGTACACATCTGTTAAAAAATAATAATAAATGTGATGGCTTTAAAGTTAAGTTTGTTGGTTAAATAAGTTAAAGAAAGTGAGCTTACTCTATATTGGATCCGCTAACTGTCTTGTCTTCATATTTATATAAGCTTCTACAATTTTATAAAACATAAAAAAATTGCCTCCCTACAATGACCCAGATGCCCTATCAGTGTAAAAGCTTTTAAGCATACATTCTTCTTAAGCACCAAAGTAGACATTAAACATTTAACCCCTCAAATGATAAACACTACTTAAAGAAAGCATTACTGTAACAAAAATTCTCCACAAAAGCATTGAATGGAAACAGCGTAATGATTTATTATTGACATACAGAATGCTAACTTTGCCTTCACTTCTGCTCCGATCATTTTGACAGCTGCTGCCCAAGTGCTGTCTAAAGGGCACCATGTTCTGCATAATGTAGAGCTGAGTGTGAGAAAGCCTGCCTCTAAGGACCCATGTAGACTGCTGCTGAAGGGGATCCACCCCACCACCTTCACTGACATGATAGAGCTCTATGTGGAGAACATGCTGAACCTGAACGTGAATGAGTACACTCTGCATCCCTCACCGGGGAGAGATCTCATCCTCATTCACCTCAGCCAACCCCTCTCGGAAGGTACATTAAAGGCACATGTTTTCTTTTTGTCTTAAAATCACTAATGTTTTTGTTTCCAAATGTTCAACATTGTCATTTTCTTTCATGGCATTGTTTAAGATATATCTTTTGTTTTATAGATTTCCAAAACCTTAGTGCAAAAATCTCCAAGAGGAAACTTTCTGGGGCCAAGGTGACCCTTGAACAGATTGAGCAAACTGACTCCATCCTTGTGAAGAACCTGAACCCTGGCACCACTCCAGATACGCTCACATTGTACTTTGAGACCAAGGTTGGTGGGAATCCGAAGGTGAAGGAGGTCACAATGCTTTCAGAGGGTACAGCCAAGGTGTCCTTTGTCAATTATGACTGTAAGTGTTGTATTATACAACCTTTTAAACAGTTTTTTTCACGGTAGTTTTTTTTATTTAACAAAATGTCTGCATTTCTTTTACCAGCTATTGGCTCTGTCCTTGAACACCCGCACAAACTGGAAGGCGCCGATCTTGTGGTGATGCCATACTTTGATTTTCTTCAACCTATACAAAGTTTAACACCACAAGACTCTGCTGTTGGAAGCCAAGATATGGCTGAGAGCAGTTTCGAGGATTTGATTGATATGGAGACTAGTCCTGCCACGGTGGACAGTGCAAACAGCCAGTCCTCCGCTCAAACTGCCCCGGAGCCCCTCGTCGCCCCTGAGCCAATAGAGGACGTAGCAGAGGAAGTCATGGAGGATCAACCGGAGGAAGAAGATAAACTGTCAACCCATATTGCTATCACTGAGCCAGAAAAGCTTGCTTTGTTTCAGCTCGGCACCTTTCAACAGGACATGACTGAAAAGGCTCACCCAAATGTCACCATCCAAATCAAAGACAATGGCGTGTACATTGAAGGTACTGACAGACAGACATTTGAGCAGATAGAACACTCCATCTTGGACTATTTTGACAAAATGGCTGGGGCTCATTTCACCCTCGAGAAGGAAAATGCTCAGTTCCTCGCAAGAAAAGATGTAAAAGAGCGACTTCTGCAAACCATAAATCAAACAGGGTCACCTACTATGTACACTGTATCAGACTGCGACATTGTGGTAACCTCCTTATCCCAGGACTCGGCTAACCAGGCTTGTAGCTTTTTGAAATCCCAGGTGGCTCACTTCAGCATGCCGGTGGACCCGCAGTATGAAGGGATTTTTTGTTGCAGAGAATGGTCTCAGTTCCTGAAGGCTCTGGGTTTCTCCTCTGCGAAGGTGTCAGAACGAGGGGGGAATATTGATGTGTTGACTCTGAAAGGGATGGAGAGTGAGAAGCGCACTGCAATCCTGGAGTTTCTTAGCACACCTATTGAAAGGGAGACAGTCCTCTCTATGCAGCCAGGCATGCTGAAATACATCCAGATCCATTGTCATCAGCTACTGGCTGACATGGACCAAGTGTCTATCTTTCCGCTAGAAGAAGAGCATTTTTGCGGGTTAAAGGTATGTATTGCATCAGTATCACATGTAGAAGCAGAGATTATTGACTGCAGGACATTTTTCAAGCTTCTGTTTTAGTAATTTCTGCTGCCATTTTAACATTGTCTTAAAAGTTTGTAGGTCCATCAGATTGTTTTATCGTTTGTTATCTTGTTTTTAATGTACCTGATAGATCCATGGCCAGGTGGTTGCTTGTCAAATGGCTGAGGAGGTGTTGCAAGGTGTCATCTCCTCTATCTGCACCAGAACCATCACAGTGAACGCTCCAGGAGTGACCCGGTTTTTGCATGATAAGGAGTGCAAAAGCATCCTAAAAGAGATGGAGACAAAGTTTACGGTCTATATCAACCCAAAGCATGTTCCCTGGGAGCCGCTGCCGCGCCAGGTAATGATGGAACAAAGAAAGAGCTTTCTTTGTTTTCTTTGTATCCTTCTGTGTTTTTGGAGCTAGATATGCAACTTCATCCCTCTACGCTTCCTCCAAGCAGGCCATTTATATTGGTTGTCATTCATCTTGATGAGCTGTCTAACTTGAAGCCTTATCCAGCATAGCCTGAGGCTGAGTTTACCAGCATACACAACAAAGAAGTGAAACACTGGTGTTTACTGTTTCCCAGCAAGTCCTGCCTGCTAGATGTTTTAACTTCACTGTGCTTCGTTTTCTAACTGCTGCTTTATCATCCCGAGCTCAACACATATGAAATAATACTTATACTCACAAACGTCAAAACAGTTATAGAGACAGATTAATAATTTGTAACATATTGTGTTAAATTAAAAAAAACATACTTCTTTTTTTCTTACTACATTTAACTAGTTTTAACTACATTATTGCTTGCCATTTTCCAAAGCATGCCCATTTTAAAGATTGATGAATGCAATGTCTGACCCTCCAGTCACCGGTTTCAATTCATGCTTGCATGAGAATCATTTTAGTTGACTTAGTTCTGTTTCATTTCTGTCAAAATGAAGTCCTGAAATGAATCAGTTATAGTGTAAGTAGTAGCTGACTAAATGTTGAAACTCGATGAACACCACACAATGAAAATGTCACTTTGTCCTGAGCCAATTAGCAAGCTTGAGTAATGTGCCAATCGCTGCATTTTTTTCCTTGGAATAGTTTTACATTGCAGGAGATATTCTTATTTGCTGTCGTTCTGACAGAGTCACTGCGCCAGGCCGAGAAGAAATAGTTCCAGCACATAACTCTCCTTAAAACTACAACTTGTTTGGTACTTGTTGAACAAAGAAGATGTAGCATGTTATTTAGTGAACTTGAGAGGTGGCTGAGGGTGGATTTTGTTTTCCTTTAGGACAGAGTAAGGCTAGCTGTATTGACCCGCTTCCAGTTTTTCTGCTAAGCTATGCTATTTGGCCATTTGCTCCATATTTTTGGGACAGATTTGAGTGGTATTGATCTCATCTAACTCTCTGCAAGAAAACAGATAAGCATTTCAGCATTTTCCTTTAATGGCAGTGTGTGTTTATAAAGCCTAATCCCTTTCCGGTCCTTTGCATGCTGTGAGTTATTGCACTTCAGGCGCCCTAACTGATTAAAATGCGTTGTCACACTATGTTGAAACACATCCTAACTGAGGATACCTTATGAATGAACAGCATTCTGCAGTATTAATGAAAAATCATCATCTTCAAATGTGAAGTAAATCAGGCTACTCTGCTGCAGAAACATTTTGTCTTCACAGAAACATTCTGTTTATTATTTCAGGACATTTTTGAAGCTGCATGGATGATGATGTCACACAAAAACTTCCAGAGAGTGTCTTTGGATGATTCTGCACAGGAGTTAAATTCAGATTCAATGCAAACTGATCAGAATGGAGCTTCGGGCGGAGGTAATCAATAATTTCAATTATAACTGAAAACATTTCTCATATATCCCTGATTACAAAAAAGTTGGGAAGCTGTGTAAAACATGAAAAACCCGGAATGTGAAGATTTTGCTCTTCGTTTTTTGAAGATGGGTCAGAGATTGGGAAAGTTTAGGGATGCTCATAATACACCTGTTTGGAACATTCCTCAGGCAAACTGCTTAATTGTTAACAGGGGATAGTATCATGATCGGGTATGAAAGGGGCAACCTCGAAAAGGCTCAGTCGTTCACAAGCAAGTATGGGGCGAGGTTCACCTGATTGTATAAAGGATATTACTACATGGGCTCAGGAACAATTAATAAAACCATTGTTGGTGAACACAGTTAATTTGCAAGTAATTGAACTCTGTTTTACACAGTGTCCCAACTGTTTCAGGATTGGGGTTATATTTCTGTGCAGTTTCAAACAATCTGTGTTGTCTCTTTGTAGGCCTTTTAGAGGAGGCGAAGAAAATTGTCTCAGCCGTTAATGAGGAGGATGTGTCTGCTCCAGACCAACTTGATGACATGGATAACCTGGACCTGTACACAGCAGATGAACCAGCCAGCCAGACAGACCAGGGCTCGGATGGATTAACTGACGATGCTTCAGAGCCCTTAAATTTCGTGGAAACTACGAGTGGGTTAATGGTGTTGAAGGATGGATTTCTGTTCCTCCCTCCCGGTCCCAAACAGCCTTCCAAAAAAACCCAACCTTCCTGTAGAGACCTTGAAGAAGACGCCCAACTTTCTCTAGCCATCCAGTACTCTATGGAGTCGGGCCCTTGGTCCCTCGAGGATGAGGAGGAACAGTTGCAAAAAGCCTTGGAGCTGTCCAAGAAAATGATGCAATGTGAAGAATCTTCTGGTAGTACTGACAAGGGCACAAGAACGGAACAGCCGAAAAAGGGCATCAATATGTCTTTACAGGACACCATCAAGGCAGCCAACACCCTACAGCTGTTTGTGTTTGCAGGTTATAGTTGTGACCTGATTCGGGTGGACATAGCCTTCGGGAAGAAGGTCAGCCAGAGGCAGGTGGAAGAGAAACTGGAGCACAGGACTGTGAAGAACTTGTCCGAGTACCACAGGAATTGTCTGGAGTTGATCAAGAGGAAGCACGCAGTCGAGATTCAGATTCAGGGCACCATAATCACAGTTTCTGGCTTC
This sequence comes from Pagrus pagrus, assembly GCF_965226575.1. NCBI lineage: Eukaryota > Metazoa > Chordata > Actinopteri > Spariformes > Sparidae > Pagrus > Pagrus pagrus. The sequence continues at coordinate 22,210,353 of NC_140201.1, read as the reverse complement.
AAGGACTTTGTGACCGAAGCACTGTGTGATGTAAAGCTCCTGCTGGAGAAAATGTCCAATGGTGTATCTGACAAGGAGATCCTGAGAGCTGTCCAGTGGGTGTTTCATGACCCGGTCACTTCAGATACGACCCCGTATTCACCTGATGCTACAGTGTTCATCGAGAATGTTTGGAGGTTGAAGCTGAAAAAGATGGATATCTTGTTAGACAATCAGCCCCACACCATAAACTTTGAGAAGATGCAAGAACACAACATAGCTTCAGGGAAATCTGTGAAAATTGCCAGGAAGTTGGTTAATTTAGAGGATTTGGTCGAGGGTGTACCAGGTAAAGTGGACTTTATAGTGTTCTTGTGTTTTCTGTAGAATGATCTGCTTATAAAGCCCAAAATCAACTAAATGTAGTGAAAGATTGTCAGACAAGTCAGGATTATAATTGAATGCACCATTTTAGGCAACATCCAAATGTTGGAAGAAGTTGGCTAACTAATGCAGACACAAAGCTTCTATCTTGATAACATCAACTTTTTTCTCGAATGCATGTCTTTTGTCTTTGTTAGAAACCAAAACGGAAAAGCTATTGGACTTCATTGTCTTGAGTTTAATGTTCACTCTCGAATTAAATGTCAAACTAAACTTAAAGCTTCCAGTTTCCATTAGCTAGCTATATTTGTTCGGCCTGGATTACACTCTGAATGCGTACATTGACAACTGTGGACATCCGACCCAGTCGTCAGAATACATAATGCTAGTACATTCCTGCTAAATCACACATAAGCTAAAACTTAACGTTTCTTTATATTAGAAATTTAGGCAAAATGTATCTTGCCACAACACTGTTCTTATGCTCTGGTGGGTTTAGGCGTTTGGAAAATGTAATGTTTGGAAGTATCTATGGTTTGCAGAAACACTAACTGCTGAACCATAAATGGTAAAAGGACTATAGTGTTTTTCCAGTCCACTAACAGCTCAAAGCGCTTTACAAGACTTGTCACATTCACCCATTCACACCCGCTCCATGGGAACATTTCACAGATGCACAGATGTATTCAGTAGCCTGTTGTAGAGGAGTAGAGGTACATGGTTTTATGTACAGACCCGATGTGTACACCCTCTGATGAAGACATTTATCATATTTACAGAGTATAATTATTACTACGATTACTAAAATTGTACTCCATTTTACTAATTTTGATAACAGTTGTTTTTGTGAACAGTTATATCGATGACCCATCTGATCGTCTGTTACCGACTGAAAACTGAATCCTTTGTTTACAGAAGAGGAATTCTCTCTGCTGTCAAACCTGCCTGAAGCATCCAAAGTGGACGAGGAATCTGATGAATTTCAGAATGTGGTGAAGAGCTTCTATGAGACCATACAGGAGTACCACAGCAAAATCAGAATCATACAGGTGAAAAAATGAGCTATATATATTTCAAACAAATTATTTGGCGTGTCTGTATTAACACAGTTTTTTCTCCAGGTGGAGAAGCTGATGAATCGACTGCTGTACAATCAGTACAAGTTGAAGAAGGCGAGCGTACTGCAGCGCGCCACGTATCCGGTAATCGAACAGACTCTCTACCATGGCACAAGCGAGTCGAGTGTGAAGGAGATCTGCGTTCATGGATTCAACAGAAGCTTCTGTGGAAAGAATGGTATGTTTTTAATACTTACGTTCTCTCGCCTGACTCAATTTGTCTCATCTTGGGTATTCATTTCTGACATCTTGTTTTCTCCACACAGCCACCGTCTATGGTCAGGGGGTGTATTTTGCTGTGAACTCTGCGCTGTCTGTCCAGGATCAGTATTCACCCCCAAACACAGACGGATACAAGTATATTTTTGTGTCAAAGGTTCTAACGGGAGACTACACTAAAGGCTGCCATTCGATGAAGACGGCCCCGCTGAAGGAGACTGGTGACATTCCCCTCAGATATGACAGCGTGACTGATGACATCACTAAGCCGACAATGTTTGTCATCTTCAATGACACACAGGCTTTTCCTGAGTATCTCATAACATGTCAGAGAATCCACCGCTGAGAGAGAGAAAGGATTACTGGTCAGATCATAATCATCATAGTTTCTGCCTTGATTAAAAGTGTATTTGATTTATAAAGGGCTGATGTGTTGTAGTGCACAGTTGATATTTTGACTTTCCCGATCATCATGACCATTCAAACACCTTCTTCAGTTTAGTGAAGTTTGATCAAGAGAAACTCAAACAGCTAAACCCAATAAGGCTCATCGTGCCACATCTTTAAATAGGTGTTACTCAGCAGTTATTGCATGGCAGTTATTTGATCTCTATAAAGAGATATCTTCATATGAATGCATCTGAGTAGTATTGACAAGTCGCATTTGAGCCACATTGGTTGGTGGCTTCTTATTAGCTTTTTAAAACGTTCATCTGCATTCATATGCAGATATTTGTAATAAAGATGAGCTAAATTGGTGTCAGCAGTAGCTGATGAAATCCTAGATTGCTAATCGGACTGTAAACAATGACAAGCACACTGAGGAGGAACTCTTGGCCCACACATCCGTTATCTGGATATCTGCTAGCCTCAGGCAGCAGATAGGCCTCAGAACATTGGCCGTTGCACTGAGGGGTTGACTGGGGATTTGCTCACACACTTCAGCGTTTATTGTCCTTGCTTAAACTTGCAAGCATCCAAAATATGTTGAATTTATGACTTTAAAACACATATTGCACATATTTCTTGATATCCCTCAACTCATGTAATTGTATTGATATGAATGTAACTGTTTTGATTTGCAATTCTTTAGCTCGCCGACAATGCTAAATACTCTGATGTCCAACTATAGTTACCACAAACTATACACATAGATTTGAAATGAGAATATGGCCTAAAGTATATATATTTATTTGCTTTTGGGTTCAGCTTTTTGAATTTCCCTGACCTGTGGTCCACTGATCTACCCTGAAGAAAATGTTATTGAGAAGATGATCACCATGTTTACAAAAGAAGTAAAACTTAGGCCTAGATTGAAAATAAGCGTAATTATACTTAATCCTAATACAACTAATTCAGATTTTTTTTATGATCTATAATCCATTGTAAATTTGGCGCCTTGTGCATCAATCCCATTTAGTACGCACTTTAAAGAATGTGTATTATTATTTTAATAAATTAAAATCCGTGAGTTAACCTTTGTGTATCGTGTACAGAACATGATGGGTCTTGATAGCCACCTTCCAGTTGCCCTCACTTAGTGCGATAACACGAAGTGTAGTGTTTGTGGACATCATGATTGACCGACAGTGCCTGTTTGGGTGTTTTTTTTTTTCATTAATGAAGTACTTTGATTGCAGATCTTTGGGTTTCCTTATGTTTGTGATTTGTGCCCAGAAATGTTTTTACCAAAGATCTCATTTTTTTGTTTTGTTTGTTTTTGTTATTATAAAACATTAAGAATTTGCAGTCGCAAGAAAGAGCATCATTATTTTTAAGAAAAATAAAGCTTCTTAAAATGAAAAACCATTAGGAGTTTCTTGGGAGTGTTTTTTTTGGGATCAGCCATTGGTGAGCTGCATTTTAAAGGCTCGTGCTCTTGGTCATCTAAAAATGTCTGGCCTACCATATGGAATATTTGCTTAGATTGTATGATGAAATTATTGCACACAGCAAGCCACCAAAAGTGGAAAAAGAGTAACGGATTATTCAACTGCTAGTTTACACTTCTGTATTGCAGAAGTATAATTCTGCATAAATGTAAAGCTGCATTGTGCCTTTTGTTTCACTACTGTTATGAGTTAATAACTTTAACATTTTTGCCACAGTAAAACATTTTTACCAGGTTGAAAATGTGCAATTATTAATTAATTAATTAATTAATTATTGTGTCACTTGTGTGCAATGCGTGTCAAGGTCAACACAAAGACAACACTTTTTTAGTGCACCACACTTCAGTAGTTTTCTATAGAAATGCAACTGAATTTAAAGGAATTGTAACAGAACAGAGACGTCGATCATTTAAAGATTAGTTTATGTTGGCCTATATTTTGTCCTTGCTAAATTTCTCCAAATAAACTGAGACAAAATTATCCTGACTCTTTCGAGGGACCTCTGAACTCAAGAGAAACTGATGGTTCTGGCCCATCACATAATAAAGCCAAGAAAAGGCAAATAAATAAATAAAAAAATAAAATGGCCAAGTGTGATCAAACTAGTTGACTTCAGCTTCCAGCAAGATTTTAAACTGTAGGGGGCAGCAGCAGACCTTCGAGTAACTAGTCCGCCGGAAATAGAAAAGGCGAAGAAGACTGGAGCTCCCATAACACAACACGGCAACTAACTGCTAGCTTACCTAGCTATTGCATAGCTATCTTAAGTTAGTAACCCACACAACATGACACCTTAAATGTACAAAGAGGAAGGAACAATAAAGCTGCAGACTCTGATAACGTGTTTCATATAGGTACGTTCACAAGTTTAATTGACAATTTGCACAAATATGCCATAAAACTATCAGGTGCAGGCGCTGTGCCATGCCAGCTAACATGCTAGCTACTAATAGGAACGTTAGAGTGTTGCTAAGATAGCTAACGTTACCGGCTTTAGCATACGCTCGTTTTCTGAAGCTAACAGCTAACAGAGACGCACACTGATCATAACAACATGACTGAATGGCTACTGCTACATACATTATATTGTGTTTTTAAATATACGCTAGCTAAAAGCGAGAATATTGATTATGTGGCTAACTAGTTGCCAAGGCTCAAACTCCAACGTTATCTTTGGTAAATTACAAGCTAGTTAGCATTTGTTTATTATGGAAACAATTTGGAATTCAGTAATAATATGTGGCTATAAAGTAAAGCTAAACTTTTTCTGAATGATGATGCTTTTGCACTGAGTAACTTCATCTTTGGTTAGCATTGTTTCCCGCTGCTAGCCAGTTGACTTACCACTAGCCGAGTTTACTCTTGAGGAAGAAGAACAACGTCTGGTTAAGTGTTTGGTTAATTCTGTGAATCTTAATCAAGCAGCAGCTCTCAACATGAAATCAGTAGATGTTGACATGAATGGTCTCACCTGTCAGATGCTCAGGGGAACCTTCCAGGATGTATGCAGTGTACAGACAAGCACACACCCCCACTGCAGTGGAGTTTTCTGTCTACTGCAACTTCATATCCAGCAAGGAGAAGAACTTGGTCGTTGCTGGAACATCTCAGCTGTTTGTCTACAGGATTATCCACGATGTGGAGGTAACCATAAGTCTCCATATTTCATTGTGTCAAGTTTTGAAATACAACCATTAAAAGCTTTTCATGATATGTATATTTCTGTCATAATTTCAGAGTACGTCAAAGGCTGACAAGTCTTCAGGTACATCCAGACTTCATACTCAAAGTACTGTTAAAGAATGATATTAATTTAATGTCAGAGTGAATTTGCGATCTGACTTCACTCTTTCCTCCTTCAGATTCCAAATCTCGTAAGGAGAAGCTGGAGCAGGTGGCCTCCTTCTCTCTCTTTGGCAATGTCATGTCCATGGCCAGTGTGCAGCTTGTTGGAGCCAGCAGAGATGCGCTCCTTCTCAGTTTCAAAGATGCCAAGGTATCATTGTTCAAGCCGTGCACTGCCTAACTGCATTTTTAACAGCCTGAAATTATGTTTGACTGACCTCTGGGTGTGTTTGTCCTCTCTCCAGTTGTCTGTAGTGGAGTACGACCCTGGGACACATGACCTCAAGACGCTGTCTCTTCATTTCTTTGAGGAGCCAGAGCTCAGAGTATGTACAGTAGAAACAAGAACACAGTAAATATCTGAAAACTCAAACTAGATGTTGACGTGCTCAAGTGAATGAATTGCTTAACTGATTTGGCCTCTTTTCTACATTTTCAGGATGGTTTTGTACAGAATGTACATATTCCCATTGTCCGTGTAGATCCAGAGAATCGCTGTGCTGTGATGCTTGTATATGGCACCCAGCTGGTGGTGTTGCCATTCAGGAAGGACACTCTAACTGATGAACAGGAGGGTGGAGTTGGAGAAGGGTAAGCCTGCAGTTCACTCTGCGTTCTGCTTATTAATGTCTTTTAGTGGCCTCACTGAACCATAAATACTTACATGTTGATTCCCCAGTTGGACTGAAAACTTATCTTGAATATGTTGGAGTCAAATGTTTATATTGTAGTAGCACTATGTTTATCCATGGTTCGAAGAATAAAACAAAACGATGGAACATGCCACTTTATTAAAATGTTCGACTACTTTCTGACGACGAAAAGAACAGACTCCAGGCATGTACGTGTAATTGTCTAATTTTGAGCATCTCTTGTCTCTGTATTGCATCTACAGACCTAAATCCAGCTTCCTGCCCAGCTACATCATTGACGTCCGCGAGCTGGATGAGAAGCTGCTCAACATCATCGACATGAAGTTCCTCCACGGCTATTATGAGCCCACGTTGCTCATCCTTTTTGAGCCCAACCAGACATGGCCTGGGTCAGTCCACATTATCAGCTATAACCACAACCTTTTTTTGTTTCATTCAAACAAAAGATATATTGACAAGGTTGTCTTGAACACATGGTTTTGGTTTGCCACAAATAAATCTAACTTTACGTTTCTAAGTATGCCAGATTTGATTTCATGTTTAACTTGTGTTTTTGGATCACTCTGCCAGGCGTGTGGCCGTGCGTCAGGACACCTGCAGCATCGTCGCCATCTCCCTCAACATAATGCAGAAGGTTCACCCTGTCATCTGGTCCCTCAGTAATCTGCCTTTTGACTGTACGCAGGTCATGGCTGTTCCCAAGCCTATCGGTGAGCTCAGTCAATTCTCTCTTCTGTCACTATTTATGTACAGTGTGGTCACTAAAGCTCTCAGTTCTCCGTAGAGATCTTTTCTGATTGAAAAGGGTGGATATGAATATACACTATGATGAAGTGTGTTGTGCTGTTGCTCCTCTGATCACATACCAAATCTTTTTAGGTGGTGTGGTGGTGTTTGCTGTGAATTCATTGCTGTATCTGAACCAGAGTGTTCCACCATATGGAGTTTCTCTCAATTCTCAGACGAATGGGACGACAGCCTTCCCTCTGCGTAAGTGTGATCGTCTGCAATTCTATCTGGACACCTGGACTTAACATACCTTTCATATTTTGTGATGCTCATCACTGGATGACATATTTTGGCTACCCAGGTGTACAGGAAGAAGTGAAGATCACACTCGACTGTTCCCAGTCTGACTTTATTGCCTATGACAAGATGGTCATCTCTTTGAAAGGAGGAGAAATGTAAGTCATTGTTAATACCACCAGGATGTACATGAGCGATGCTGGCAGTTTATGATTCTTCACTAGCTGTTGTTGTCTTGCAGTTACGTGTTGACCCTCATTACTGACGGCATGAGAAGCGTACGGGCTTTCCATTTCGACAAAGCTGCTGCCAGCGTCCTGACAACCTGTGTAAGTAGCAACAGGGTCTGATGAGACAGGAAGTCGCTATCTCAAAGGGGCAGTTAACTCCAAAATCAAAAGTACAGGTTTTTTTCTCTTACCGGTAGTGTTATTAATCCATCCAGATTGTTTTGGTGTAGGTGGTAGAGCTTTGGAGGTATCAGCCAAAGAGATGTCTGCCTTCTCTCCAATATAATGGAACTAGATGGCAGATCTCAGCTTGTTGTGCTCAAGGCTCCAAAAAAATGTCCCATTCAAAAAAATACCCTTTTTTTCTTTCTGTTCCTGTGAACAAACAGAAAATGCTGGAGGGGTTGAGGATGAGGTTTTGAAAGCTAATGCCAGCACTTTTTAAAGCAGCAGAATGCCATAGAAATGTCCATTTTTACACCAAAAGTATATTAGCAGGGCGATGATCAGACTTCACTCAAAACCTGTAGGTAGTTTCTTATATCTGGCGGACCTTTTGGGGTATTCAGTAAATACTGAATATATACGAAGTCCGTCAGCTTTTGGAGGATTTAGAACAGACAGTCTGTCACAGTAATGCCTCACACTCTGGGCTCTCCTCCAGATGGTTACCATGGAGCCCGGCTACCTTTTCTTGGGCTCCCGCCTCGGAAACTCTCTGCTGCTCAAATACACCGAGAAACTTCAGGAGACGCCACCTGAGGAGGGCAAAGAAAAGCTGGACAAAGAAAAAGAGAAGGAGAAGGATAAAGATAAACCGGTACGTTAGTGATTTTGTTGTGAAACAACATTGAAATCCATCTTTATTTTCCCTTTCTCTTGTGTGGTTGCAGCCATTAATTTTGATACTGAGCTTGACAGCTTTTCAGAGTAAATGTCAGAAGGAATACCATCTTGTTTGACAGCTTGTCTGCCAATAAAACTAAATCATCATCTCTAATGAATTCCAGGAAGAACCACCAAGCAAAAAGAAGCGAGTAGAATCTTCCACCAACTGGACGGGTATGGTCAGATTTTATTTATGACATGTTCCAGAAATGTGTGTGTGATCTGCCAATCTGTGTTTTCACTCTACTTCTTTGTTTTGCCAGATGAGGTGGATGAGATAGAAGTGTACGGAAGTGAGGCCCAGTCAGGCACTCAGCTGGCCACCTACTCCTTTGAGGTTAAAAAATAAATAAATAGCAAAAGCTTAGTTGCCTTTTATGTCTTTGTGTGAAACTGACCCAGGGTCTTCTGTGTTTTCATCCAGGTGTGTGACAGCATACTCAACATTGGACCTTGTGCAATGGCCTCCATGGGTGAACCTGCTTTCTTGTCTGAAGAGGTACACACAGTAAAACTTCCTAATGTCTGTTACCGAGCATTTATTCTCTCAACAATTGTATTTTAAGGTTTCTGACTTCTTCTTCCCCACAGTTCCAGAGCAACCCCGAGCCCGACCTGGAGGTCGTTGTGTGCTCTGGCTTTGGCAAGAACGGTGCACTGTCTGTGCTTCAGGTAATTCCCCCCACTGATGTTATTTGTTGTTGTAATGCATGTGTAGCTGGTTTGATATGTGCATGATAAATGTAACTGCACCATCCTAAAACCTGTGGTCGCGAGGGCCGTCTGCCACAGGTCCAGTGATGGTGCTACAGTGAAGTCTGGGTCTACCAGGGCTGCCTCAGAGATCGACGGAGTAGCCTGTAAACACCCCAGACACAAGCTGACTTGCTCACAGTTCAAATACTCTTGGGATTTGTAACACTAGCATGTTGTGGGGTATAAATACAAGAGTCTAAAACCTGGAAATGTGCTTTGATTGGTTTCCATTCTGTTCTCAGAGAAGCATCCGACCCCAAGTAGTCACCACGTTTGAGTTGCCAGGCTGCCACGACATGTGGACAGTCATCTCAAGTGAAGTCAAGGAAGACAAAAAAGTACTGTGGAAGCTTCATGATTTCCCTCTAATGAATGTTCACTATGTTCATTCCTATGGTAGCACCTTTTCTTTGCAGTAAGATCTTTGTTGATCCTTTCCCAGGCTGTAAAAAGCGATGATTCAGAGGACGGGGCAGAGACAGAGACCGGCGAGGATGGTGAAGAGGGAGAGAAAGACAAAGAGGAGAAGGAGAAAGAGGTGGAGGAGAAGACAGAGCCTCAGCTGGAGGATGATACGAAGAAGCACGGCTTTCTCATTCTGAGCAGAGAGGATTCAACCATGGTAAAAACACACATCAATGCACATCTTAGCTCAACAATCAACAATTTTGATTGTTGAGCTGTTTAATTCTCGGGAAAACAAACCTACTAAACCAAATCTATTATATCATTTGGATGTTTTCTAATGGAACCAAACTGATTGTGTGTTGTTGTGTAGATCCTTCAGACAGGTCAGGAGATCATGGAGCTGGACACCAGTGGTTTTGCCACCCAGGGACCAACTGTGTTTGCCGGAAACATCGGTGACAACAAGTACATCATCCAAGTGTCCCCCATGGGTATCCGGCTGCTGGAAGGAGGTAAAATAGTATAAATAATATAAATATTTTACATTTGCTTGTTGCATTAGCAAACAATAAGGGAGTAAAGGAGAATACATGTATAATATTAAAGCTAATTTAAAGGTATTAGATATAGTAACAGTCTGTTTCTCTTTTCTCTTTCTCAGTGACACAGCTCCACTTCATCCCCGTGGACCTGGGCTCTCCCATAGTGCATTGCTCTGTGGCAGACCCTTACGTGGTCATCATGACAGCAGAGGGTGTGGTCACCATGTTTGTGCTGAAGACTGATTCCTACATGGGGAAGACACATCGGCTGGCCCTGCAGAAACCACAGATCCCCACTGTGAGTGAACCATCAGCACAGTACTCCTTTTTCTTTACCAAATCTGCCCCCTGCTGGCCAAACTGAAGCTTTGAACTAGAGTAGCTGGTCCTGTTGTTCAGTCCTGAGCTTCAGTAATGGCAACACACAAATGCACAGCATCATTAAACTCCCTCATTCAGAAACTAGATTCACAACATTCACTTAATAGCTTGTATCAGTAATTACCTTGTTTAAAACTGCCTCTCATTCAACAGCAATCCCGTGTGATCGCACTGTGTGCGTACAGAGATGTCAGTGGGATGTTCACCACAGAAAACAAAGCTAACTCCTCTGTTAAAGAGGACACCATCATTAGGAGTCAGTCTGAAGCAGAGACCATCATCCAGGACCTCAGGTGAGAGCATCACCTCCATCCTGAAACATGCAACCATTCCCAACATGTCCTGATTATTGATTGATGGACTGATTGTTGTTAAATCGGTGTGCAGTAACGCAGTGGATGATGAGGAGGAAATGCTGTACGGAGACTCAAACGCCAGTGCGGCGCCTTCGAAGGATGAATTCGGCCGCAGCTACATGGGAGCAGGGGCTTTTGGGAGTGACGGAAGCTCGAGCAAAGCAGAGCCCAGCCACTGGTGCATGATCACCAGGGAGAATGGTGTAATGGAGGTATGAACTATATGTTATATCAGAGGATTATATGAACTATGATAATCACTATCAAAGTGCTGTTTCCATACTTCCTTTTTTCACACTCCTTTGTTTTAATTTGATCAGATTTACCAGCTCCCAGACTGGCGACTGGTGTTCCTGGTGAAGAACTTCCCAGTTGGTCAGAGAGTGCTGGTGGACAGTTCGTCTGGCCAATCGGCAACACAAGGGGAAGGTAAAAAAGAGGAAGTGACACGTCAAGGAGAGATCCCACTGGTCAAAGAGGTGTCTTTGGTTTCACTCGGTTACAATCACAGCAGACCATATTTACTGGTGAGTGTTTTAGTGCTTCATACAGAGAAAATCAAAAGAAACTGACATTGAATGAAAGCCGTGTATGACAAAATGTTTTCTTGTTCTAGGTCCACGTTGAACAGGAGCTTCTGATCTATGAAGCGTTCCCGTATGATCAGCAGCAGCCACAGAACAACCTGAAAGTGCGCTTCAAAAAAGTAAGAGCTCAGACCAATGAACATACACTAAATCAAGACAAGTTTGAACGAAGTGAGTCTTTACTGTGCTACTTTCCTCTGCTCAGGTGCCCCACAACATTAACTTCAGAGAGAAGAAATCAAAGCTGAAGAAAGATAAGAAAGCAGAGAGCGGGGCCACAGAGGAGAGCTCAGCTGCCAAAAGTCGGATCGCCAGATTCAGATACTTTGAGGACATCTCTGGATACTCAGGGGTAAGGAACGGGTTTTTTTAATACAGATATCAGAACTTAATAATGCTCTTTGATTTGCCAAATGACTGTCCACATTTCCTCGTTGTCCCAGGTGTTTATCTGTGGTCCGTCTCCTCACTGGATGCTGGTCACGTCACGTGGAGCTATGAGGCTTCACCCCATGAGCATTGATGGCTCCATCGAGTCTTTCTCACCCTTCCATAACATCAACTGTCCCAAAGGTTTCCTCTACTTCAACAAACAGGTACACAGAGGACACACTGTCACCTTGGTATTGGTAGAGTAGGTATTCTTATGTCACTCTAAAGGGAAACAAAAATACAACTTAGATCTGTTATTAAATGATCAAATGATTATTATTATTTGTAGTCGTAGTCGTAATATCTTGGACTTTAGTAGACTTATTTGGTTTTCTGGGGCTTTTAAAGCCTGGCAGGAATAAGAATGTAGAGACACTGAAACAAATAATCTATAAACACTGACCACTTTTTGTGCAGTGTTGAAAGTAATTAGTGGCCTCAAATTACATACTACAGATCACTTCAAAAATGCTAGTATTTTGTTACCTTTCGTAAACCCTTATAAATTGAACTCCAAATGGGAAGAAAAGATACAATTTAATTAAAAATAAACTTTAATGATATAATCATATTAAAGTAACAATCCTAGTTTTATGTTCAGGGCTTTAGTATGAAGTGTTTCAACTGGATCTGTCTGTGAGATGGTCAACCAGCATTCCACTTAGAGGATGAGCTGGTCGCCATAGCTAGATAAAACCAACGACTAGCAGCACGTAATAATGGACACACACCTCACCCTGACATGCTATCTAGCTCTGAAACACCGTTAGACTCAGGTAGAAGCCCGGTAAAACACGAAAACATCGACCTGAACCAGCAAAGAATAAACTAAAATTAGATTTTCCAAAATCCTCCACGCTTGGTGACTACCTTGCAGCTGCATCAGAGAGCAGATAAATGAAAATCCAGACTTCAGGCTATTTGAGGAACTCAAATTAATAATAATTTTCACAGGGAAGAAAGCAAGAATGTTACATAGGGCACCAGGGGTGTTTGTAAAGGGCTGGCCCATGCAACTCAATATGTTTGGTCTGCCTCCTGACAGACATGGTGTTATTGGAGCTTCTATTATTGGTCACGCTTCCCATAGTGAGATAGTGAGTGAGATTTGAAAGAGAACATGTTTTGTGACCGACAGTGAGTTGATTCTGCTATGGATAAAGATGAAGCCAGAGACACAAATCAGAGCTTCAGCAAATTAAAAAAGCAACAGTTATCTGTAATTTCTTATTCCTCAGGCAGTCTTCAGTGTGTGTGTCTGTGTGTATTTCCCACAGGGCGAGCTGAGGATCAGCGTCCTGCCCACCTACCTGTCCTACGATGCCCCTTGGCCTGTCCGAAAGATCCCACTGAGGTGCACCGTCCACTACGTCTCCTACCACGTCGAGTCCAAGGCAAGGCTCCTCTCACTCAGCCCACACAGCACCAGGGGCACCAGAGCAGCGACGTGACACAAATTCAAGCTGAAACACATTCCCTGGACACACACACACACACCTCCACTTGCATAACGCGATGCAAAATAAAAGCGCATCGATCAAGAGGCTTTGAAAAAGTTTGAGATGAAAGCCCTCTGGCCTGAAAGTTTTTCGTACTGCTAGAGAAAAAAAATCAATGAGGGTGACTTTGAAGGGATTAGCCTTTGATGTAAAGTTTTCTGTGTGATTTTGGCTTCTTCCCTGTTAGGTGTATGCTGTGTGCACCAGTGTGAAAGAGCTCTGCACACGCATCCCCAGGATGACTGGAGAGGAGAAGGAGTACGAAACCATAGAACGAGGTCAGACATGAACACACACAGACGCACATGCGCGCACACATACATACTCACAGCCCTGTCAGGTGAACTGAAGTACTTGTTCAACAAGACCACCTGCCACGAATATAAAAACAGAATTAAAATAAAATACTGAAATTAATTTTCCGACCGTTTGTTGTTTCATAGTTATATATATTATATTTGTTTCACTATTTCAACTGTTTCTTTCTTCTAGCTAACCATTTGAACTGTTTATTAATTACTTACAGCCACCTTTAAACCTCTTAACCATGAGTTTTAGGTACTATTTTAACCATTTAATGTATTACTTTTAGCTATTTCAACTATTTGTTTCTTTTAGCTCGCTCTTTCAAGAATTTATCAATTTCTTTTATCTCATTATTTCAACTATATGCTTTCTTTAGCTACGTACTTCAACCATTTATGCATTGCTCTTATATTTTCCTAAGCTAGCTATTTTAACCATTTATTCATTCTGTTATCTGACTATATTACAGCTGTTTGTTTCCTTTAGCTGCCTATTTCAACAATTTTATCAATGTATTTTAATTAATTATTTCAGTACTTGTTTCCTTTAGCCATTTCAACCTTTTATCCAGCTCTTTTAGAGAACTATTTCAAGTATTTATTTCTTTCATATTCATATTCATATTCAATATTAATTTATTTTCTTTATTATTTCAATTATTCGTTTCCTTTAGCTTAATATTTGTTTCTTTTAGCTATTTGTAACCATATCCGACTGTTTCCCACTTGAACACAAATATGTGTATATATTACTGATGTTTCTCTTCTGTCGCCCTGCAGATGAACGTTACATTAATCCTCAGCAGGAGAAGTTCTCCATCCAGCTCATCTCTCCAGTCAGCTGGGAGGCCATTCCAAACACGCGGTAAAAGCTGTTTTCTTTATATATCTCACCCCTTTGCAAAACAAGAGTGCTCCTTGCAAAATCAATAAGAAAGTCTTGTTTTAATAGACATTAGGCACCTATGAATAAAGAGGTCCACACTTTTGTTTTCTCATTTTCTCTGCACTGGCTCATCTCAGTGGAGGCTTTGTGCAGCTTCTAAAGAATTGCTGGGATTAATTGAAAATCCTGGGTCATTTATCCTGAGTTGTAGACAATTAGTGTAGTCTCACATGGCTGCCTTCCCTCATTTCAGGAGGGTCAGTTGGAAATGTCAGGTCATTTGTACAAGTCCCTGGTCATTTAGTTTCTCCGCATAATCGTTCCACCACCACTGTGAGGCTTTTCTGCAAGGAGCCAAAGCACTAAAGTCAGTCTGGCTTGCAGAATTCCAGCATAATACTGTATGTAAACTAAATGAGGTACTGTAGTCTCTGTTTCACTATCTTAACTCTAACTTAGCCTTTCTTCTTACTGAGATGTATTATTAAGCTGAGACAGCAAAGGCTTGGCACTTGTAAACAGAGTGAATTTGAGTCACCTACTTTGCTAACTGGAGCATCCTGTTGGTTCTTAAGCCTGTAAAAACACAGAGCCTCTTAAATATGACGTCCACACTCAAGCATCCATTTTTTTCCTTCAATATTTCCTGTTACGCTTTCAGCACCACCCGACCAATAAAGGCAAAATGCAGAAGAGGAGGGCTTCTTCTCTACCACTGCTTTTTTCCTTGCTTGTTGTCGTCCTGCAGTGTCAGCAACCCTTGTACTGTGTAATGCCCCTCTTTTATTGTGATGAGTCATAATGAGGTCACCTTAAAAATAACGCAGGATGCAGCACTTTTTCCACACAGATGCTTGTGTTTGCCCTTTGTCCATATTTGTTTTTCCACATTCATTTTATGAATTCATTTTAATAAATTTTCAGTATGCAATAAACTGTTAACTGAAGAAATTCAAGGTCAAATCAATATGAAACTCAACAAAATATATATAATAGTGTACAGCCTATCCTCACTGACTTAAAATAATAGAAACAACAGTTCAACAGCCCCACAAACTGCCTACCCCAAGCAGATAAAAAAATACAATTAAAAAAGTGTGAGAAATTGAAGATTATGGGGTCAAGCCCCCCAAGCAGGTTTTGCTCTTGATATATTATCAAACTAACATTATGCCCCCATTGATGTGAATGCACTACCATCTTGAAACAACTGATCCTATCGACTGTACATGTTTTTTAGTGCTCTGACGCCATTCATTTGTCTTTCAAATTTTAGCTTGTCTGCTTTAAAAGTGGGAATGTGTCATGTTTAAGTTGACACCTCCTGTTTGTGATCACCTTCGGCCTACGTTCGAGCAAATATATGAATTGTTTTCTAAAATTGTGTTCATGGTTAAGGACTAACAGAATTTAAAGAAAACAAAAGACTTTCTTCTACAACAGTCTGACAAACATTGACTGCTTTTTACAAAGCGGCACTGATTTTATCAGTTCTCCTGCAAAGCATCCGGATCAGCTGGTCAGCTTACTGTTACCAGATGTACAGTATGTTTGATTATGTGTTTAAAACAATGTATCATAACAGATTTCAGTAAAATTCACCATTTGTGAAGGAGACAAACTTAATAAGCTGTCCCCTCTCTGTCTGCATAAGGTTTGACCTGGAGGAGTGGGAACATGTGACCTGTATGAAGACGGTGGCTCTGAGGAGTCAGGAGACGGTGTCTGGACTGAAGGGCTACATCGCAGCAGGGACCTGCCTGATGCAGGGGGAGGAGGTCACCTGCAGGGGCCGGGTGAGCAGCACATAGCAACAATTTCACTACCGAACTAACTTCTTTCTTTGTAAGAAATGGTGACAATAAGAGACGGAAACATCTGCTGATGGCTTGACGTTTGATTCTTGTGTTCAGATTGTGATCCTGGATGTGATTGAGGTGGTGCCAGAGCCAGGCCAGCCGCTCACCAAGAACAAGTTCAAAGTGCTGTATGAGAAGGAACAGAAGGGACCGGTGACGGCTATGTGCCACTGCAACGGATACCTGGTGTCGGCCATCGGACAGAAGGTATCTCAGCATAACTCGCAGAATTCACAGAACTGGAATCAGAAAAACACCTTGAAATTAACTTAAACATTAAATTCTTTCATTTCTGCCCTAAACTGATAACAAAACTTGGACGAAATTTTGACTTAAAACTAAAGACAAATCAACTGATGCCGCTTTTCCACCAAAAATAAGCAGGTCTACACAGGATTTTAAACGCGGGTCAACCCGCAAAAATGTGCCCTCAAATTTGACCCCAAATACGTCAGAATTTAGCGTGTTCACCTGGGTCTTACGTTTACATCAAAGCTGATCCGAGCCGAGGTGATTAAAAAAAACCTGTGTCTACTGCCGAGTCAATTGACCCGGGTCTAAATGCAGAGTTTACACATGCCCATATCACACAAGAGCCCTATCTTAGCGGGTTTAAGTGGGATTTTTGACCAGTGGAAAGGGGTATTAATGTTGCGGGTAAATATGTAGAAATGAGGTGTAACTTCCTCGATGTCCCTGCAGATCTTCCTGTGGGTCTTGAAGGACAACGACCTGACGGGTATGGCCTTCATCGACACTCAGCTCTACATCCACCAGATGTTCAGCATCAAGAACTTCATCTTGGCCGCAGATCTGATGAAGAGCATCTCGCTGCTCCGCTACCAGGAGGAGAGCAAGACGCTGTCGCTCGTCAGCAGGGTGAGGAAATGACACCACTGAAACAGTCATTTTCTGTATCATTATTACAAAAGGGATCGTTTTGTTGATGAACATATTTTCTTCAGTATCAAAGACAGTTTTCAATTATAGCAGACATTTAAGTGTACCCTTTTCCAGTTAGAAGTTTGGACCCAAACAATCAGGTTTCAGTGTTGTATTTACTTACTATAACGTGCGGCGTGCAGAAAACCTAGTGGAGTATTATTGGTTAAGATGTACAAGTAAGTGTTGATGGTGTGTCTCCTGCCTGTGGGTGTTTGGATTCAGTTGTGTCTCAGGGACTGTATCTGTCTGTAATTGTTTTCTCATTGTTTTGCTGACAGGATGCAAAGCCCCTGGAGGTTTACAGCATTGAATTCATGGTGGATAACAACCAGCTTGGCTTCCTGGGTAATGTTTGTTAAGCCTTTACGACTAAATTCAATACAATTCTGCAAACCCTTGTTCTCATGACCCTTTATTTTTTTTTCCTTTTAGTGTCCGATCGGGACAAGAACCTCTATGTTTACATGTATTTACCTGAAGGTATGTGATAATGTTGGTACATGCGATGCAAATGTCATGTAACTCTGCATCAAACGGAATCCACTCATGTAATGTGTTGTCTGCGTTTGCAGCTAAGGAGAGCTTTGGAGGAATGCGCCTGCTGAGGCGAGCTGACTTCAACGCTGGAGCCAACATTAACACTTTCTGGCGGATGCCGTGCAGAGGAACCCTGGACACGGGCAGCAAAAAGTCTCTGACCTGGGACAACAAGCACATAACGTGGTTTGGTACGTGTCACGTCTTAGCTAACAGTTTTATTAGAGTCGAGTGAGTTGCGTCTCGACATGACCATTTGTGATTGAATCTCACTTCCCAACTCTATATGCAAAAAAAAACCATGTAGATCTCTGGGACGAGTGATCCGATGGATTCTTGCACAAAGAAAGAAAGAACTTGTATAACATTTGCAGAATTTACAAGAAATCCCCCCAAAACTAAGAGCTTGTCAGACAGCATTTAATTGCTGAATTAAGGCAATGATAAACATGGACACATTTTGTATTTCCAGTTAGCCTTGAATCATTGAGTTAGGCAGAAGTGTATAAAGTGATATCTTGATATGATCATATCATCACATCAATACACTTCCACTAAGATGAGATAAGATAATATTGAATTATTGCTTATTCCTATTGGACACACATTTAGTTGGTGATTACAGAATTTGGAACACAGTCTGGTTCATTGGGGAAAGATATTATATAATGTGTATTTCAAGAAATGTGTTCGTCATGCTTTGAAAGATCAAATTTTCTAGTTTAATCAGGCTTTTCTAAATCACGTGGAAATGAGAAGATTGGAGTTTTCATGTTAGATATTTATTTGGGATTATAAGCACAGTTGGCAGGAAGGAAGTGGTGAATTAAAACCAGATACACCTACAGCCGATAATTAGAGTAACATTATTTATGATATCTTCAGGCTGGAACAAATGACCTTTTCTATTCAACTGCAACAGAACAAGTGTATGAAAACATGGGAAAGTTGGATTGTGTACATTAATCTAATACAACCGTCATTTGTTTAATTTGAATTAGTTATAATTTCCTGTAAAGTGATTTGACTGTGCTGAAGGCGTGCCCCAGCAGTTTAGTTCTCTTTATTAAGTTTGGTTTTTGATTTTGTATTTGATTTTCTATGTTGTACCTGTATTTTTATTTACTTTATTGATCCTTATCTGCTTCTTTCATTCTGTTGTTTTACCCTCTGTTACAACTGTATCTTACAGAAGGTACTTACAAGATATTGAGTCCTATAGAAATGATTGCATTGTTTGGACCTTGGTTCAACTCAATAAAAAGATAATAAAAAAAAAGGAAATTCGAGAATTGGAAAGAAATCTTGAAATTCAGCTTCAAATTCCCAAATGTTAAATGTAGACTAAACCTGTTTTTTTGTGTCCTTTCCCCCTCAGCAACCCTAGACGGAGGCATGGGCTTGCTCCTCCCCATGCAGGAGAAGACTTATCGCCGTCTGCTGATGTTGCAAAATGCTCTCAACACTATGCTGCCTCATCACGCTGGTCTGAACCCAAAGGCCTTCAGGTATATATCTACGTTCAGTAGGCTACTTGTCACATATTAGTGGCCACTATTGGGATCATGTATCACACGTAATTTAGTATGAGTGACAGATTGTGTAATTTTATAGTCGATATAACTGACTCTTTGTCTTTGGTCCAGAATGATGCACTCTGACAGACGATGCCTGCAGAACGCTGTGAGAAACATCCTGGATGGAGAACTCCTCAACAAGTACTTGTACCTCAGCACGATGGAGCGCAGTGAGCTGGCCAAGAAGATCGGTACCACTCAGGACATAGTAAGTACACAGACAGAGGAGAGGATGCAGTGAAGTCAGTCCTCTTACTCTGATGTCCCTCTCATTTTACCCTCCTTTCATCACCAGATCCTGGACGACCTCCTGGAGATGGACAGAGTCACAGCTCACTTCTGAGAGCCACATTCCCACGTCTCGTCCACTGAACGCTCTTTTTATACCGAAAGGAGAAATGTTTTTTCTTTGTGCAAACCTGATTTGTTTTTCTTACTTGTTCGATGAAAAAAGAGGGCAGCCATGTTTTCTTAGGATATTTTGTATAAAACAAAAATCAGTAAAAAGTAATTTACACAAGTCTTGTGTGTGTGTGTGTTTATTGAGCTTGAAGTGAATAAGACAGGAATAATTCAGAAAAGGAGGTAGAACATTTTATTAATATCGTTAAATTAACTTAAAAACATTTGTTGAGGTGGCACTGGACCTGAAAGGAGTGTACTCCTGCTCAACTCAGGAGACAAAAACACTGACAGGGTAGCTTTCATCCAATTAACACTCAACAGAAAGAGTTAATCCAACACAAACATCCATTCTTGTATCACAGACTGATTAACATGTATCTAGAATCTACTGCTGTCATTAAAGCTGCAGTGTAGTTTCAGACCAACCCATAAAACAGTTATATTGTAGTTTCTTTTTTTTTCTTTACAGCTGAGGTGCAGTTATTACACATTACTCCTGAATACATCGGCTGTTTGATTTATTGCTCAGCCAGAATGCTGCAGCTGCTACAAATAATCGTCTCCCGGAATAAATGTCACCATTTTTTATTTTTTTTAAAACAAACTGCAGCTTAAAATATCTCATTAGAATTTCAAAACAATTTGCTGTACTAAAATTACACTAAAAAAAAGTTATAATAATTTAATTAAAATGACAGGAAGTTTACTCCGGAGTGGGTTTGGTGCTTTACAGTCCTGCAGTTCAGTTCTAAAGAAGTCTGACACCAGAGATCACGGTGATTTGGTTTGGAAACGCGCCCACACTGGAGCAGCACCATTACTGACAGCTTTCTGAGCTGCTACAGTACTGAAAGGCTCCCTGCTGACAGATTGCATGAACTTCTGCTACTCTGATCCTTCAGAGTGCGACATGTGTGCGCTATCTCAGGTACTCGTACATCTCTGCGTCCAAAGATATGAAGCCAAAGTACGACAGCATGCTCAGGAAAGAGCGCGTCACACTCATGGATGCCATCTCCCACCTGTAAACGAGTCGTGCCGTTAATATTCTGAGGCTCCAACCACAAAACATGATTTGTATGACTGATGCAAACTGAGTCTTTACCTCAGGGCCAGTTCAAACTTGAGGCTCTCCCACGTCGTCCTCACCCAGCTGAAGACCCAGAGCTGGGGCAGCATCCCTGTCCGCTCTGCCTGGATCCTCCCCCAGCCTCGCACCGCACTAAATGACAGGAGGGACATCGGCTCTGTATTCAAGATTCCTTACTGCAGTGCCACATCAACATAACTGATTGAAATTTGTCTTGGTGAGCTCAAACACAGAAAAGCTACACATTCATAAAATACATTAAAAGAGTATGAACAGATAAGAAATACAATCAAAGTCATAAATAAAGCACCTGCAGGGTGATTAACCTACAGGTGCTTGTGTGTTGAGTGTAACAGGCGGCTGCACTCACCTCTTGGCCATGACGAAGTAGCGGTCCACCGGAGCTCCCAGAGAGATGTTGATGCTTCGGACCGTGTTGATGTTGCGGAAGACGAGCAGCATGGGCCGAGGCATCGACTTGAGCACCTGCATGATGCTGTCGAAGCGGTGGCTGGCCATCTGGCGCATGTAGGCCGTCTCCTCTCGACTCAGGATGTTGGACAGACCCAGCTGCCGCATGTTGATGGGGCGCTGCAGCAGCATCTCGCAGAACAGGAAGTACTCTGCAGAGCGAATTAGGAGAAGTCTGATTATTGTTTTATTGTGAGACGGCAACACCGAGTAGATAACTGATGACATACTGTACGGGTCACTGTCCTCACCTTTGACACCGAGTGCATTGGAGTACTTTTCCATTGCTGCCTCATCTCTCAGGACTATGGACCTCCACAGTTTACAAAGGGCCACTCTGTCACTGGAGTAAAAGGTCACAGTTAGAGCTCCTAGCACAGCATTCTTAGATGTTTTTTACTAAACAGACTAAACCTCAGTCTTACCGTTGACTGAGGTATTCATACAAGCCGTGGTCCAGGAGCACCAGCTCTGCCTTGTTATCAGGACCTCGTCTCACTAGAACTGCCAACAAAAAGAAACTGTTAGCATGGAACGACCTGATGGATCAAGTCAGACTTGCAGAATCAGCATCCTCTTTTAATCGCTTCTGATAGCTTACTTTATATATCATTATATAGAGGGAGAGAGATGGGATTGTCACTGATGCTCAATACTAATAATGACTTTCTGTCACACCCACCATTTCCAGGGTGAGGATCAGCGTGGATGAAACCAGTGTAGAATATTTGTTCAGCGAATGTTCGGATCAGTTTATCTGCAGTCTGAAAAACAAATATTTGATGAGGTGTTTGAGACAGCATTTCTATAACAACACTCCAGTCTGAGCGTGTTGTGTAGAGTGCATCAACTCACATCTTTCAAACTTAATCCTTGTCTTTTGATTTCTTCCACATTGTTGATTTTGCAACCGTTGCAGAACTCTGCTGTCAACACTCTCTTTGAAAAGAAGAGAAAATAATGGCAAAGCTTTAGCCAAGAACAGGATGAAGTCTCTTTATGTGGTACTATTAACAATAACATCCTCACCTTACTTGTCAGCTCCCAGAAGACTTTGGGAACAGTAACAAAGCTGAAGTGTTTCAGCTCCTCTGCACACCTCTCAGAATTCTTGCCCTCGTTCTCAAAGTCCAGCTCTTGAGCCAACGTACCCTTCAAGTCCTACAGAAAGTCCAAAAAATCCTATTATTGACTTTGTCTACACGCAGTCATTTAGCTTAACATCTTCACCCCGTACTTTTACAGTAGGTTAGTCAAGAAACACAACTATTTCCCGACCTTAAGCACCCATCTGAATCCAAAGCTGGGGTGCATGAATTTGACAATATCCAGGAGGATCTCCAATGTTCTGATATCACCATCAAACCGATCCCTGAGGTCGATGTACTGCACCTGTGGGGACCCGAAGTGAACACAGCAGGCTGTTAAATGATTGTGTTGAACATTTTGGTCAGTCCACAGTCTAAAAGCAAAACGATTCATGACTAGACTTTTTTCATGCAACTTTAAGATTCCCCCCTACTGAAAGTGAGAAACACGGCAACTTTTTCAAGGTTGGTTGGTACTAAAAACTAGCATCAGTGTGATTTAAAACTTGCATTGAGTCCTGGATTTGTGTAAACTATTCAATATGATCCATCGCTTTAGAGTTCTGTAACAGAGTGGCCGAGCCAAAACAATGGCGAAAATGGAACTACAGGGATTCAGCAGGTTAAGATCCATTTCACGTCCTGGCAAAAGAAAACAAAATCAGCCCCCGCCCCATTACTTGTAATGTAAATTCATTTATTCATATTCAACTGTACATGACTGCACAGAACTGAGTCCATGCAACTTTAATGCTTTCATACCCAGTTCCTAATCTGAGTATTTTCTTGCACAAGCAGACTTCAAGTTAATTATTTTTAACAGGCTTCCGCCAAACACTAAAATACAGTCTTCTCAAGCTCCATCTTGTTGAACTTGCACCTACACATATTAGTTGAAAGTAATACTGACAGAAACCATTTTAACTTATTACTTCTAAAGGTAGCCTCTTCTATTTCATCACATTGAGACAAAATAACTGGGTGTGGCCCGCCCGATACATTTGTGGTTACCAGCCCAGACAGTGTCGCCAGGTGATATTTTTCACCTTGTGAGTCTGAGTGCACAATGAGTCATCATGGCTAAATGTTTTCCTTGAGATACCTATTGTAGCAGGAATTAACACAGATGTGGTTTTGAGGTCTTTGCCAGGTGTTTATGTCTGTCCGTCTGTCCGTTGACAGATTTTTGTGAAATGAAATGAAGCCCGAGGTAGAAGATGGGCGCAGTCTGTACCATCAGGTCCGACTACTGAAGTAATAATGAAGTGATACATCTACTTAGTACTCATGGTCACAATGTGAACATGTAGACCATCTCGCAGCTGGAAAATATAACCCCAAAACACATTTAAAAGTTAATCTTAAAGGGGCAATATGTAAGATTTTTTGTTGAAAAATTAACTAGGATTATCATCAGAATGTGAGTAAATAGCAGTTTCTGACATTATGATGTCTGTATTGTTTTGCAGAGATATCTACTGAAGTAAGCATGCTAACCAGCTAGCTCCTGCCCATCCTGGTCCAAAGCCCACATGGGTGCGGTGTGAACATGAACACTCCCCTGGTCCCTAAGCTTCCAGTCTAAACTGCTAGCTGCAGGGCTAACTGAGCTAACTAGCTAAGGGCAGCTAGAGTTAGCAGCAGTAGTTCAGCAGTTACTCTGGTGATATGCTGCCCCCCACTTGTGTGGAGTATGAATTTGACAGGTGGCCAATTCATAAATATTGCACTTTTAAGTTAATGCAACTTCGTAAAGGTAAAGTTTACTGCATATTCCAGTCAATCTTTGAGACCACCATGGCCACCAAAATCCATTTAAGACACTTTAAGGCCTAAAATTTTGATTATTTTTGCAGAAACCCTGAAATAAGTTGTGGTCTCAGAATCAGTGCTCACCTTCACAGCGACAGGAGTCCCGTCAAACAGTTCTGCTTTATGAACCTGAGCCAGGCTGGCAGCAGCGATGGGCTCATGGTCAAATGTTTTAAAAAGCTGCTCTGGAGTTTTGTTGAAGTCTTCTTGGAAGAGAGCGTCCACCTATCACAGAGACAAACACAGTCCTGAGAAAATTCAAACAGTCCAAGGTCCATGAACCTTGTGCCTTGTTTGTATTGCGGTTCTCACCTCTTTGTACCTCCTGTTCAAGGCCTTGTCTTCTAGTATTTGCAGGGTGCGGATGTACTCGGGGGGTAGGAGGTGGTTGAAGGAACACAGACCTTGGCCAAGCTTGATGTATATTCCTCCGTTCCTTATGGCTCCTTCCACCATGCACTCTGCTGCCCTCTGATGGCAGGCTGACATCTCAGCCAAGTAGGATGGGCTGCTCTAGCAGGGGAGGACAGCAGTAAGACAAGATTGTACAGAAGCAGCAGTAAACCTGTGGTGTTGTTCTTTATTTCTGGGTGCACACGAGATGTGGAAGGAAATGAACTGGGGACGTGTTATGACACTTAGATCCCAAAGACACACAAAAATATGTGTGTTAATCATTGAAAGTAAGTACACTTCGTCTCTTCCTGGAGTTGCAACATCTTGGGAGACGATCCCAGCTGACATTGGGCGAGCGGTGGGGTACACCCTAGATAGGTCGCCAGTTCATCACAGGGCTGACATACAGGGACAAACAACCATTCACACTCACATTAACACCTACGGACAATTTACAGTAACCGATTAACCTAACTTTTTGCATGAGAGAATGCAACTAACTGTGATTACTGATTGTTCTGTCTGACAACAGAAAATGTATAAAACAGAGAAAAAACAGATAGTCACATCTGAGAAGCAGGAACTTAAAATGTTCAGTAATATTGCAATTGTTGTCAATTAATTTCCTGTCAGTCAACTAATCAGACAATTATAATGCAGCTAAAAACATAGTAATTGACTGATCATTTCAACATCAACTGATTTAGGGTTCCACATGTGTCCCAGGATCTTTCGCTGAATCTAAACAGAAAATCTAAAAAAGATTCTCAATAGCAGAGAATCTCCAGAACCCAGCTCCTCAAATGCCTCATCATCCACCCAAATTCAACTAATATCGCACCAGTGATAAGAAAGGCATGAAATTGCTTGTGTTTTTTTTTTAAATGCCATTTGAAGCAATCAGCAAGTGCCTAAAAACAATGGAACGATTTATCATCCTTCCATGTCCAGCAGGAGCGTGACATCTACAAACAAACTGATTAAACCTTCCTCCAACCATTTTCATGACATGGAACTTACCTCATCCAGGCCCCGAACAGCCACATTGGTGGTCCACCAGTAATCCACAGAGATAAAGATTCCCACAGAGAGAGATCTGAGGACGCACAGATAAGAGGCTCGCTGTGACTTCAAAAGGGTTTCACTTGTGACGTGACATGAACAGGAATGTGAGCGATTCACAACACTACCCACCAGTCCGGTTTCACACACTCGAATGGTGGTCACACAAATCATGTTTTTATCTAAAAATGAATCTCACAGATTCATCTCATAACTGACTGACTGACTGCAATATACCTGTAACTCATATTGTAATGTGGCTAATGTGATCTAACTTTAAACAGAGCCACTGATATTACTGAGTCACTTCACTGTTACAATTGCTTGATAAATGTTAAAACATTAGTGTAACTCGTAGACGGGGTTGTTGCTGTACTGCCAAAGGTACATGGTCTTACTTTAAAGTGCGTGTAAAGCAGCAAAAAAAATGTGTTATGAGTTTGTCACACCACAGTTACATGCATCATTGACCACTGAGCCAAATTTGAAAGATTAAAAAAATTGCTAAGTATATAAAATTAGGTCTCAAAATCATGGAAAAACAAGCACTTCTCTCTGCTGTGAAACGCTGGGGGCGTGTCAGTTAGAGGCACTGAAACCACGCCCACCGCGGGAGGGGAGCCCTCTGTGTACTGCACAAGGACGTAGCCTAGCAACAATGGAAGCTAGTGCTAGCAGCATCGTCTGAAGGACCCAGCACTACCTGTTTGAGCCATCAGAGCCAGAAACTGACTCTGAGTCCGACACTGATAGTGCTCAGCCTCATTCCTCACAGGCTCCATCAGAATGGTAATTTATTTCCCAGTAATTTAAACCCCAGTCTACATATAATTCCTTGTCATAGCTATATTGGTGCACATAAAATATTACCTGTGGATTATCATTGTGCTGTCAGATGGACTCGCTCAGGGAATCAGGCCAAATCATGTCATGATTAAATGCAATAACATTTGCTAACATTACATGGGCACGATGTAAAATCACTTTCAGGATTTGCACCTTCAGCAAAATGCATTTAATTAAACGAATACAATATTTATAACATAAGCACACACTTACACTGGCGGGCACGTAATGCCGGTGGCGGAGATGAGAGCACCTACTTTCGGCGGGACAGAGAGGATCGGTGGCGGGCAACACTATGTGCCCGCCACCGATCCTCTCTGTCCCCGGCTTGCATCCTCCCGTCCCGCCGAAAGCGGCTGCTACCATCACGGCCACCGGCATTATGTGCCCGCCACCGGAGATGAGAGCACCTGCCGTCGGTGGCGGGCACGTAGTGCCGGTGGCGTGATGGTAGCAGCCGCTGTCGGCGGGACTGAGGGAATCGGTGGCGGGCACGTAGTGCCGGTGGCCGTGATGGTAGCAGCCGCTGTCGGCAGGACGGGAGGATGCAAGCCGGGACGGAGAAGATCGTGGCGGGCATGTAATGCCGGTGGCGGAGATGAGAGCACCTGCTGTCAGCGGGACAGAGAGGATCGGTGGCGGGCACATCCTCTCCGTCCGCCGACAGCGGCTGCTACCATCACGGCCACCGGCATTACGTGCCCGCCACCGACAGCAGGTGCTCTCTCTCCGGTGGCCGTGATGGTAGCAGCCGCTGTCGGCGGACGGAGAGGCTCGGTGGCGGGCACGTAATGCCGGTGGCCGTGCTGTAACTATCGGGGGTAATGTGGACACTGCAGAGACTGGTGTTGGTGGTGATTTTGAACTCTCCACAGTAGCTCCTCTTGACAACATCGATCCACCATTTCCTTACGTTGTCTCGGTAGGAGACTTAAATAGGCTAACTGAGCCGTTACCCTGGCCTGCACACTGTGGCATCCAGGAAAGATGCATGAGCTACGTGGAGGAGACATGACTGGTTAGCTAGCTGCAAACTATCATAAGCGATGCTATCCGAGACTCGAGAGCTAGCGGAAAACCACCGAAGCTAATGCACTGAACGTATTTATACTGCTTCCGCAGCAGGGCGGGGTTTATGCTAATCATAGCCGCGTTACGATTTCTGACCCGCCCATTAAATCCTGAACACAGAAATGTTGAAATACAGTTTGGCAGCCTAGCTCCATAACTAAATTATAAATGGCTGAATGGCTTTTTACATGTTTTAAGGAAATACATTTATAACCTATTTAATGTGTTTAGAAGAAAATGGCTGAATTTGCTTTACACGGACTTTAAGTATGTGAATGGATGGAAGGATTTCATAAAGTCATCAGAGTAACAGGCAGCCTTATACTGCATAAATGATGACAAAGATACAGACTAACCTGCACAGGCGACCAAATCCTTCAATGACAATCCTCATCTTCCTCCTCTTTCTTGGTTCTGACACTGCGTACTGGACACCCACTGCCACAGGTACACCGACAGAGAGGCCAACAAGTGTCTTCCATAACAGCCCTCTGCGCTTACCTTCCCTGGAGGCAGGAGACAGTCCCATTCATCAAGACTGCAACATCATTACGGGGAAGTTAATCTGTGATCGCGGTTTGTCGCTATTTGGTACCTGAGTGAACTGAAGGATCTGACTGGTCGCAGCGGGGAGCCGGGAAGCGGGTATCTTCGGAGCAGAGCCATGTGATGCAGACACAACCTTAACTACAGAGGGAAACAAGGGCTGTATGAAATATGACTGTGACTGTTGCATTGTTTACAATTCGTCACCAATGGACGAGCCACTTGAAGTAGCTTGTCCGATCAGCATAGCCATCTAGTTGGCTATATTACTCTATTGGTTTGGTCACGTAGAGAAAGTATGGAAACAGAAGGAAAGGGACGTGAAATACTGTAATCTCTACTGTTCAATCTTGATTCAGCTGAAAAGGTAGATTGTGGACCCAGATCGCCCATCCCTACTCTCAGTCTGACACCATATTAACCAGAAACCTGTGGACACATTACAAGGTTTCGGACAGACAGTGAACCCTGGCTCTACCACTCTCATAGTGTTGGCTTATTTTTTAACAGAAACATCTCCTATGTAAACTACTTTTACACCCTGTCATGCTCTGGAGGACATCATGTTCACCACACCGAGTCCAAGAATGTAAAAACCCTGCAAACTTCAACAGTTGTTGCTTTTCCAGTCAGTCACATAAAAGAGCTTAAAAAGAGGCTTGTCACTTAGCAATTGGCCATGAACATTAACATTAAAACAACACTGCATGCAGTGTTTTTACAGCCGCAGAGTGACAACACCATTGTTTCTATGAAAAGTGTGCTAACTGTGCTGTAATGAGCAGGCAGCAATAAAACACATTCATGTTCCCATTTACAAGAGCTGCAAATTTCCTGCTGGGCTTGTCAGCAGCAACTGTGTTTCACTAAAGAGTATTACTGTTATTACGATCTGGATCACACACTGTTATTCATTAAAATAAAATGCTCTTGTTTGGAGAACAGGGTTGTTGGCAATCAATCCCCTTCCCATAATTCTCACTTACAGAGTCTATTTACTCCGATTAGCCCACTGATGTGTCTCACACTGCACTTAGCCCCAGGCTAAAGGAGCTAATAGCCCTGCAGAGACTCAGCCCAGGGCTAAGAGTTGACCCTGGGATAACCAACCCAGGGTTAACCTTAGCCCAGGGCTTTATGATTCATAATGCAATTCTACTCAACCTGGGTTAAAAGTCTGTTGGAACACGCAGCTAATGTTAACATTCAAGAAGTTGTGTGATTACTCCGTTTACTGAAGCCGTTTCACACTGGCAGCCTGTGTTAGCTGATTTTCAGGGAATAACCCCACAAACTCGAGGCTAACTAGCCAGTGAGCCCTGGGCTAAAGTCGGGGTTAGCCACCTTTGGAAGGTGCCAGGACTGTGCCAGTGTGAACACTTTCTTAGCCTGGCCCTAACCCCAGCGCCAGGATAAGGGAGCTGTTAACCCCAAGCTAAGAAAGCTTGTGATTCCAGTCAGTGTGAAACGGAGCTTAAGTAACCAGAGTAGTCACACGACATTTTGAATGTTATCATTAGCTGCGTTTAACCCAGGGCTAGTATAAAAGCAGTGTGAATCGTATAGCCCTGGGCTTAGGTTAACCTTGTTGACATTATTACTTTCTCCATTTTATGTTTTAGAATAGTTTGTGTTTATTCCAAAGTCTTGTGCTTGTTCTGATTGCTTCTCCCTGCAGGATCCAAATCTTTCTGGTGCTGCTGTGATGGTTTCCCCACAATTAGAGTGGAACTATTGATCATTTCAATTATTGATTAATCTGAAAGTTATTTTCTTGACCAATCACTTGATGTTGATTGTATGGTCAATACAAATGATAAAAAGTTGAAAAAAACTCTTAGTTTTTTAAACTTCGTATCACTTATTTTATCTGACCAACAGTCCAAAACCCAAAGAGCATCATTGCAGAATTATATAAAACAGAGAAAAGCAGCAATTGCTCACAATCGGGACTAATAGGCCTATTATTTTCATAAATAATCCATTCATTATTTAGTCCATAAAATGTGTTTGCACACAGTCACGTCTTCAAATGACTTATTTTGTCAAGCCAACAGTCCGAAACTCAAAGACTCTTCATTCACTGTCACAAATGTTGAATGTGAATTGTTGCAGCTCTACATGTAACATGTCAAAGTGTCTTTTTAAACCTTTGGTTGGACACAAGCTCATGGATGTTTGGTAAATCCTTCGACTGCCAAAATGCGACCGTCACCTTCTTTTGACAGATTTTTCAATCTGATTTCTCAAGATCTGAGGCAAATCAAATCAAAATCAGGCCCAGTAGTGTTGAGTAACAGCAGGAAAAAGTGAGTGTGTGTGTGTGTGTGTGTGTGTGTGTGTGTGTGCGTGTGTGTGTGTGTGTGTGTGGGTTGGGGTGGTCCTAGATCAAGGCCAATATGACAGGCCGGGGTACTTTGTTGTTTTCGTTCGCTGTCTGCATCTGAGGGACAAAATGTCTCCAGTGTTGACAAATTGATGTACAGATAGCAGTGATGTCAGGGACCAGAGCACTGACATATCAAACAAACTCTGTGTCACTCACACACTGAGAAAAACAAGTCTGAAGCGTGTTTCCCATCACCACGGTGAATAACACAACAGTGAACAGGAGCAAAAGTCAGCTGATATTTGGTCTAATCCCATTCACACTCATATTGTGGGAGCGTGTGACTGATTGTTGCTGTTAAACTAAGTTCCAGTTCCCAACTGTAATGTGAAATACAGCTGTGTAACCTTGACAAATATACTCCTTTAAATATTCCAGTTCGTCTTTTACACAAAATAGCTCACAGCATTATCTCTGTGCCCTTGCAACAGTCCACTGGTATCTACTGCTAACATGACCGGCTAATTACAGTTATCGTAGCTAGCTGCTGGTCAAGCCGCTAACTTAAGCTAACGCTACTATCAAACTAATCGGAAATTATATAGAAATGTCGTTTATTTACCACTCTGTTCGTCTCCCCTGTCATGTTTCCTGGGATAGTACCAAGGTTCCTCTCACTGTGATGAATTGGTGTCCAGAGTGTCCTTCCTGTTGAGATTGTAGCCGTCTAGTGGAGCCACCTCCTTCATTAATCAGCACATAGCCACGAGCATTAGCCAAAGACTACGAGAGCGAGAGGGTGCGCTCCCAACTTCTTACTTCCGCTTTCGTTTAAATCTTGTTATTTAGTCAAAATACTTTTTCGGGGGTCATTGAGAGCTTCATTTGTCTACAGGTCTGTTTGTTTTCTCTGTAGAGACACTCAAATACATGGAGCATGGAGTGTACAATCGTTAAAATCAGCATCAACAGTTTATTAATTGTTCATTATAATTATGAGTTTGAGTTATTCTTTGAAAAAATAAAAATAGGCTAGTGGTGAGTTAGTGAATATATTTTATTAGTGTAGTTGAAAACTACTGGTAAAATAGTTGTTAAGGCATTGTTGAATGTGGTTCTATTTCATTATTCTGCTTTTAAATGGAAAATTAATTGATGAATTATTACATGGATTCTATCTGAAAGTTTATTTCTCTTTTGTGATCACTTAAAGATCTCCTGTAGACATTCTAAGGCATATAAAGTACTAAATAATAATAACAATAATAGATATTTTTTGTTTTATATGGTATAGCCACAAAAAAAGTTCATTTACCAACTTCAAGTCTTTAAACCACATCTAATCCTTCTCCCGTACTGAAAAAAAAAGTACAGAAAAACTGGTAGTTACATGATGTGCACTGGACATCACACTTGTGTAATTTTGATACATATTACATATGCATATTACATTAAATGCATAGGCTACTGATACAATATTGGCTTCCAAAATAGTTGGGATGTGACAAAAGTTGTGCTCATGTTAATATCTTCATCTCATAATTAAGGCAAGCACAGAAAAACTCCCCTCTGGAGCAGATGCATTTAAAACTTCACAGCGAAGCTTCACAATGACACTTCAAAGTGAAGTAACAACAAGCAACGCTCACTGTTCGAAACAAACAAACAAAAAGCATTTTTTTAAATAACATTTAGTGAGACTAATTAAAGAAAGTCCAACCCGACCGAGGGGTAAATGCCCCTGACAGAGTGGGTGAAATTTAAAGTGAAGTTTGTTAGGTGGGCAGAGATGCATCTTGGTGGAGGACTCTCTGGTAGGAGGTGCCTAATGATGCGTCATTGGTTATACGGAGTGGTTCGAGGCATGCCCTTGTACTTTTTATTGTACCTAATTGTTTAAAATGTATCCCCCCCAAAAATGATATGACCTTGAAGAGTCAGTAATGTAGGCTGTAACAAGAGTGCCATTGCTTATAATAATGACGCACCTAGTGAGCCTGTTACCACCAAAGATGCCACATGAGATATGCTGAAGTATTATTTCTAAGTTTCATCATCTTACATCACTTAGGTCTCTGTGGGCTCCACAGTCCTCATCTCAAGCTTTATGGAAAGTAGTTATACCAGGTTGTTTTTTCTTTGCTACTAGAGTCGATTTTAAGAGTTCATTCATAGAGATCATTATGACCAGATTTTGTTTCTCGTGTTAAAAGACAATACATTATTACCAAATGTAAAAATGTTTTTTTGCGGCTGTCGCAAGTGCATCGCTGTCAGTGTGTACAGAATAACAGCGTATCAAATGACACAGATTCAGCCAGCACGAAACCGGAAACATGAATCGGCCTTCAAAATAAAGGTTGAAAAATAGTTCACTCGCACCCAACAGATATAGTAACTGATCATAACAACAAGCATTCGGACTCAAATCAACCAATGGGATGATTAGATAACGTATGTGAAACTGTAGTTGTAAAAAAGGAAAAAGAAAAAAAAAGAAAACGTGTTAATAAACCACATGGCTCAAGTATTTCACGAAGGCTTTTATTTTGAAAGCAGAGTGGACGGTGTGTTTTGCTGTAGCAGGCTGCATGGTCCACCGGATGCAGTGGCGACCCGTGTCGCTGCAGTGTTGCGCTTTCCTGTTTACGGGCGGGAAGAGCGAACGTAGCTGACTGTGGAAGCTACTGGGTTTAAATTGGCAGCACATTTGTTTTAATTTTCCTCCATGCTAATGGTTTGCACGTTTTAATGATACACGGGGCACTGCGAGCTCTTGTGGATACCTTTTAGGCGGGCCGTTGCTGAAAACTAGAGGGATTTTTTGAGAGTGCGGGGCAGATGGAGGATCCTCCTGCAGATTCTGGCGGTGGTGGCGGCGGTGCAGCAGCGGAGGGCCCCGCGGTGCAGGTGGCAGATATCTGCTGGCCGACCGGGGCTCTCCCTCTACGGCTCCTAGAGTGGAAAGTCAAACCCGGGTCTCTAATTAACGTGGACTCCGTGCTAGCACTGTGCGCTCCCATACCTCAGGAGAAGGGGGCAGAGGCTGCCAGGCTGCCAGAGAAGAAGGTGAAATCGGACCGTGCTGGAGTAGTCAAGGAGCTATGCTGTCAACTTGGACAAGTCATACCCCCGGGGTGAGTCACTCTGCTTGCTATAGCTAACTATGTTCACTGACCCAACCATTGCCGGGAAAGGCTACAGGCAGCATGTCAGCTGTAGTTTTGGTACCGCTTTGCCAGCTTCAGACTTAACCCGCAGTGCAACGTTAGCTAGCTAACGAGCTAACATTGCTACATATAGGTGCTAAGTTAACGTTAGCTTGTTTGCTAGCTGTACTCAAATCACCCACGGCACTTGCTCGTGTCAAGTCAGTCAAAACAAACAAGGAGACTTTGGGCCAGAGCTTTCAAAATAAAAGTGTATTTAGTTAGATAGTCTGTTTCTGGACCTTTTCGGATTTGCAAACGTGTTGGAAATGAAAACCAGTCGCAAGCAGAGATTAAGTAAACATTATATGATGTCTTGAACTGTCACTTGAATGTACGTGCAGTCAAGTTTACAGGCTTAACATTATTTTACGCTTTTATTTTGAAGGCAAAATCACGTGAAGCGCCGTCTCGTTGTGTTTGCCTTGACGCAGCCGCTCCTCGCGTGCACGGAGTGTGTACATGCTGTGTAGGTTGACAGGTGGAGGACTGGCCCGAGTCTCCCGATGTCCCAGTGAATCTAACACGGCCGTCGTTCCCTCCTGCTTCCTCCTCACCGCCTTTTATTTCAGAGCGACAGTAGATGTGTTTTACAACAGCTGCGTAGGAACAAACGAGCACATATTTTAATTATCACTACTTGGCGTCACTTGTCTTTTTTTGCTTTTGGTCTTAAAATTGCTAGTCAGTGAAGTGTACCTAATATAAAATACGTTGTATATTTGTATGTAAAATTTGAGTTTTTGATTAACATTTAAACACCTCTGATTTCAAAGTTAAAATGATTTGCTGCCATACCGCTGAGAGAAGGGCTTGTGCTGCCTTCAGGTGCGGCTTGTAAAACTCCTACACCTCAGTTTGAAAACCCATCATGCTTGTTGCGATTGTAAAGTGCCCTCAGACTGAAATAATATCAAAATAGGCCATGTTTCAAAAGCTTCTGCTTTTAAAAATCAGTTGGAATTTGGTCTGGCAAGCAACAAAGCAATTACACACAACAGAGAGTGATTAGCTATTGTAATGTTTTTAAAAAGGGCATTATCAACTGTGTGGATTACAAAACAAAGCGACCGACTGCATTATGTCAAGCTATTTATTAAAGTACAGTCATGCTTGCTGGATTTACAACTTGTTCTCAAAGTAATAACTCAGTAATAGCATTTGTCAGTTGGCAAATTGCTACTATAAAGATTCAAGGCTCACACCTTATCTGTGAGGTACAAATGCTAAAACATGAGACATCAAATCAACTTATACCTAGCCCTTGCATGCCACAAAGCAAGCAAGTGAGCAGAAAGATGGAACCACTGTACTATTGCTGGTTTACAGAAAAGTATTTACACTAATGTTTCTTGTCTTTTTTTTCCAGGGGTGTCATCGTCAGAATAGAAGAATGCAGCCATCCAATAGTTATGAAGGGTTTATGTGCTGAATGTGGCCAGGACCTGACTCAGTAAGGAAATGCAAACACTTCTAACTTTTTTTTATTACACTTACTCATGATGTGTTGGACACTTTTGCTCACACATTGACCCTGACACTGCGCTGATTGCAGAACACCCAAACCAAAAGAATGTAAAAGTAGATGCTTACAATATCACACTGTCATTTAGTAAACAAAACAATTTAGAGCTGATTAGACTTTGTCTTTGTAAGCATGTTACATTCCTGTGACAGACAAAATATGTCTGACCCAAAGTATTTGTGGTGGATCCTGTATTATTTAACACCATCAGGGGGCACCAGATATCATACAGGGAGAGCTGAGTAAAACTCAGGTCATAAATCAAGCGCTCCCCCTCTGCACTGTCTCTGCTGTCAGTTTGATAGAGATGTAAAATTTACAGCTGTCAGTTAGACTCCAAGACATGCTGAATTTATCACAGATTTTACATAAAGAAACATAGTTCCTGACCGTGCATTATTATTGTGAGGGAAATGTGTGGCTGCTATTAAAAATGATTGCCTATTACTGAAATAGTAAACAGCATGTTATTTTATTACATGATTTATGTATTGATAGACCAAACGGTGAGTCTGAAAGAGCTTAAAACTGCCAACAATCAGACTAATCACTTGCTCACTGGAGTACATTTTGGGCTCACTAAGAATGTTTTCTCAAATCAAACCACTATCAGCTGCTGTTTGACAAAATTTGATTTGCATGTTTGTGAAAGCTGCTTTTCTTCTCAGTCACAATGTGTTCAAGGACTAAGAGATACACATACCACAAAATTCATGACTCCCACTCTTCTTCTTTTTTTTCCCTTCTCAGGCTGCAGAGCACAAATGGGAACCAGCAAACTCCCATCTCCACAGCAACGGTCTCCATGGTGCACAGTGTTCCCGAGCTGATGGTCAGCTCAGAGGTGAGTCTCATGCAGGAGATACCTGGAAGACTGGGTTAGTGGGGCAGATATACCTTACATGCATCCCATTATAAGACCTGTGTGTGCATGTGCATTGCTCTTGAAGCTCAGTGCATTTGGTCTTTATAATGCATTTCCAAGATATTATATATAAACTGTTTTTGATTGTTCAGATATTTTGTATCATCAAATGCAATACATTTTCATGCAGAAAAATGTAACAAATACTCACTGTTTCCTGGGGAATTGTAGGTATTTCAGGGTTAATCAGCTTAAAAAGCATTAGCCACAGCAGAAGCACGTAACTTTCAGATTAAAACAAATGATAATAATAAAGTTGTGCATAAGAAAAGTTTAGGTCAAGGTTTCCATAGACAACTAAATTAAATTAAGCAGCAAATGTGTAATCATATATTGCAAATTCTGTATTTTACCATATCAAAGGTGGATGTAAATGATGTGTCTTATTCCCTCCAAAATCAAGGCCAGGGCAACAGCTGACCCCGTAACTTACTTGCATCCATGAACTAGTTAAATTCAATCCAGTTAGATACAACTTTATAACCCTGTTAGCCCTGGCAGTGCCCTACCAAGGAATACCCATGCACCCAAAATGGGGGGGAAACCATTAATAACATAGCTAAAAGGGACCAAAAGATGTAAGCTTAAAACCATAATCGAAATTCTAGTGATAAATACTTTAGTAATAAATAATTATGTAAAAAGCACTGTGTTGTTGCTCACTTTTTCTGACAGTCTGTTCGTTATCTTTATTCGCTCCAACAGCAAGCAGAACAGCTGGGCAGAGAAGACCAGCAGAGACTCCACCGGAACAAAAAGCTGGTCCTGATGGTAGATCTGGACCAGACGCTGATCCACACCACTGAACAGCACTGCCAGCGTATGTCTAATAAGGTATTATCCCATCACATCACTCCTCTGTACTGTCATCACTGTGATGAAGAGGCGCATTCAGTGTCTCACCTCAAACCGGATTTTATGCATCAAGAATAAATGTTTAACATCAAGCTGTACAGATTTGAGGCTTTGTATTGACATGAATAAACCTGTCTGAGAGGAACCTAAGGGTGAGTCCTGGAGGTATCTTGTCAACAAACAAACAACAGTTTTTATATTCATTGCAGGCCTAACATGTACAGCAAATGCACAATTATTTCCTCTTAAAATATTTGTAAGGCTGAATATTAAAAATGTTTTAAGACGTGAAGGATTGTTAAGTAGTTTGGTGCATTGCTACATTTATTAGCATGTTACCATCAGCAACTGTCAATGAGTGCTATAGGGTGAAATAAACATCAAGATGTAAATTGCACCGCCTACATCCTCATGCATATTCACGATACAAACATTGCTCTGAAGTGCTACTAGTAGTGAAAACCTTAATCTTAATCTGTAAATTGCATGAGGTAAAATGTATGTACTTGTGTTAGCCTGATACCAGTCTAACATGCAGCCTTGATGTTGGCAACACGCTGCTAGTAAGTGTGAAAGTGTGTATTATAAGTTTGCGTCTCCCCTCTCTCTATGGCAGTTGGCTTTTCACCCCACCTTTGAATGGCCATTCATGATAACTATAATCCCTTTTGGTTTCTGATGAGCATAATAGAGCTGTCTGAGTTTCTGACACACAGGAGGTGGATGGATTCAGAATTATTATTCTGTGCTAGATCAGAGGGCTGTCTGCCAGTATAATGGCAAAGCTTCAGTAGAAGTGACAATGTGTTAAGAACACGCTGTAATCTCCCCCCAGGGTCACTCCATTTATCATTAGAATAAGGTCTAGTTGTAATTCCGTAAAAGCACAGAACAGTTATTAAACCAAAGCTCTTATTCAAAGTCGTCCTTTAAGAGCAGATGTTGACGACAAAATCTGCTTATTAACTGTTTGTCACAGTTAACACTCTTGTTGTTTCCTCCAGGGCATTTTCCACTTCCAGCTCGGGCGAGGAGAGCCAATGCTCCACACACGACTACGCCCACACTGCAAGGAATTCCTGGAGAAAATCGCCAAACTCTATGAGTTACACGTCTTCACATTCGGGAGCCGCCTTTACGCACACACCATTGCCGGTAATGGACTCATTGTTTTACATTTTACAGCACGTTTCCCACATTATAGGCCCTGATTACACAAACCCAAACAGTTTTATTGAAATTAAAATGCCATAGAATGAAAACTATTTCAAGTTTGAATTTAGGGAAACTCTTGGTCTGCTACTTGTACTGCCTGTTTGTGTCCATAAGAGGGAAGTATCTGCTCATGTTCTGGGTTCAGCTGATGTTATGTTGGTTCACTGGTGTATATCTAATGTCTCCTGGTATCATTTGCAAGCAGCAGGGATGCTAAAATTTAAAATGCATGTAAAGCCAGTTAATGTTGTGCATTAACATTTTGGATGCTCTCCTGCTAAATGTGCAGCTTTACAACACAATCGTCAAATTCCAGCTTAGTTTTGCAGCATTTGTAGGAGCTGACTGATGAAAATATTTCAGTTTATGATTCAAGGCTGGATTATATTGAAGTGTAGATAGTGTGTTTATAGGCTGTCTCTTTGGTATGCAGGCTGCAATTTTTCATCATACTGTATATAATAGCAGCAGCAGCAGCCCCTGTCCAGCACCGTTCTGCCTCCATATGATGAATGTTTAATGCATTTTGAATTGGATTTTACTACTGGCCCTGATTCAGGGAGGTCGGCAGGTTTCAGAGCAGCGCTCAAGTTATTGACGTCTTCTGTTGTGGGTAAAGGAGACTCTGGCCAGGCTGTCTTGTTCTATCTTTGTCCAAGTTTTCATCAAACTGTTTATTTCTTTTCAGGCATAGTAAGAAAGCCAGAGAAAGTTAGGTTTTTCAATCTTGATTCCATGAGAAAATACTGGAGAGAAAGTAGTGAAGATGTTTTAAAATAGAAGAAAGTGCTCATTTCTTTGGAGGTGGATCATTTTGTTAATGTGGCGCAGAAATAGTGTAGAAATGAAACGGCATATTTGAATGCAAGTGCTGTAGTAGATTGTACTACATACATTCCTTCTGCAGCCTTAGAGAGGTACTTTATGATTTCTCATTTAGCATTCAAATATGCATCTCTTTTTCCTCATTTTACCCTGTTCTCTTTTTCAGGCTTCCTGGATCCTGAAAAGAAGCTTTTCTCTCATCGGATCCTTTCTCGAGACGAATGCATTGATCCTTTCTCCAAGACGGGGAATCTTAGGTGGGAATTGCCTTCTGCTAAAGATGACAACTAGATCGATCGTTGGCAGTTTAGTCTGTGGTGACCCTGCACCTGTCCACTTTCTAGACATTATTTCAGTCTTTTTTTACTTTTCTAAGCTTGTGTAACCATCTGTCTATGTCGTCAGTGACTGCAGATGAACACAAAGAGAGAGAGATCTATTATTCTCTTTCAGTGTCACTTTGAAAGGTTGTCTTTGACATCTCCTTGCAAATAAAAAAAAATTGGATGGATGATGTAAGAAATTGATGCGCCCCTTATTTTTATTCATAGCTAAACACACAATCTGTCACTGCAACGTCACCACAGCCAAAGAAGCATGAATAATGTCCTCAAAGTGTTTATCTGTAAAAGTTCGGACATCTGTCAAAAAGCTCCTCAGTCTTACTGGTGTCTTCTGCATAATTCTCCTGACAGGAATCTTTTCCCTTGTGGTGACTCGATGGTCTGCATTATCGATGACCGAGAGGATGTGTGGAAGTTTGCACCGAACCTCATCACTGTGAAGAAATACATCTACTTCCAGGGCACGGGGGACATCAACGCTCCTCCTGGATCACGGGAAGCTCAGATGGCAAAGAAAGGTACAGTGGACACACATCTTTGATAACAAACTGCCTGTTTATGCAACGCTGAGGGTCAAATGGACAACAACGACTGCGCTGTCCAATGAGTCGTTTCCAGTACTGTGCACATTCCCCCGAGAGACACTTTTAGCTAAGGTTAACAAGCAAGTCAGTCACTGAGCTAGGGCTGCTCTCATAGTTCACAGTGCTAATGCTGAATGTTTCAGTCATTTATTCTGTTTAGTTGGAAATGGTGTCAGAGGTCCGTGTCAGTGAGGAACAGGACAGTAAACTCTGCGCCTCGAGGTGAATTGCAAGTAGCTTTAACTGAATCAGACATAGTATTTTTTTTGTACATTTATTTACGTACAAAATATTTTTTTCAAATGTCTGTCAGTTGAACATACACGGTTTTGTTAGTTAATTTTGTTTTATAACATGGCCACTGAGAATGCCTTATACTGATTGGCTGGCAGGTGAATACTGCTAATCATACAGTATAACCATATACAAATGATCTATCTTGTTCTTTGATTAATGTGCCAGTAATTAACAAAAAATAATACAGCAGCATCACTGCCTGGTCTGAGTAGCGCATGCGTAAGGGCGTCATCGCCATATTGAACAGCTGTGTACAGCAACACCTTGGACAAATCACATGCAGAACTTCATTCAAATTTGTGATTTTTTTAGTTCTGATTACATGTGCAAATAATAATTTTGGGTTGCATGGTTGCCTGTCATAGCATCGTATTTATTTCAATTTTCATGTCACTTTTATTGTGCACTGTCCAAATATATCGACGAATTGTGCTGTGATGCTTTGGCAATATGGGTTCTGAAACTTCCATGTCAATAGAGCTCCTTTGAATAGAATTGAATTAAATTGTATTAAAAAAATGCTATGCTACACCAGGCAACCATGCTCCGCTGTCCAATTTAATCATAAGCAAATGTTATCGTGATCATAAACTCACTCAACAAATTTCTGATTATGTTGCTGTTCAATGTGTGGCTTGTTCAAGGGGTGTTGCCATACCTGACTCTCCAAGGTGGCAGACAAACTGGCGCATGCCTTACCTTAAATGATGCAACTACTCAGATCTGGGAAGTGACAAGCAGCTGTGAGGTTTGGCTAAATAGCTTAGAGTGAAGGTGAATACTTGTGAAACCAATGAACTACAATAAACAAATACTGTAGTTCCTAAACAAATTTCTTTTAAAATACGTTTTATGATTGTGTGAATCCTAACATCTGAATAAATTAGCAGTAGGAGGAAGAAAAAGATGGTTTTAAACATTTAACAGTGGATCTTAGAGCTGCAGGGGAAATGGATAATAAATAAATAACATACTATTTACATTTATATTAGGTATTAGGTAAATGATTGCTTTATTAGGGTATTCATTTATCATTTATTATTGAGAGCCACTCAGGATCCAGACAGTATATAATACCCATCAACGCTGCATTGATGTGCAGCCGACATCCTGAGTTCACATGATGAGCCTACACACCACTATGCACAAAGCTCTTTATGAGTTAAATGTACCTATCAATGGACAAGGATACCGTCTTATAGGCTTCCTATACTTTCACCTTTGTATGTCCTCCTGTGTTGTACTCACAAGGGAATCCTCTCAAAGACACACTGTTGTTCCCTTCATTATTATAGCAGGAAACAAGCTGCGTGGAGCCAGCCAGTGTGTCTCCTTTGGGACTGTTGCAGGACCCCCCTCATTTACACCCACTCCCGGTTGTCACATCAATTAATGATAACTCCTGGTTGTACTGATCCCATGTTACAACAGCTGCCAGGCTCACTAATGGCCCTTGTGTTGTTGATAAATACAAAGATAGAATAGAGTTGTCGAAACACAAGCTTCAATTTGCCTAAGGCAGATTTGGTCCAATGCAAATTCAGATCTTGATATATGACATTGTTTTGCCTAGGGCAGCTCTCTTGCTGCTTTGCAAGGCAAATAGATACAATTATCTGTACATGTTCCAGTAATCTCTATCACATGAACAACAAGCAGACATTTACATATGGGATTTGACTAAATCAGAAGTTCTCTTGGTGGCTGCCTGTGTGATTTGTATTACTACTATTTACAGTTGCACCTGTTTATCTGAATCATAAACTGTATACAGTATGTAAATTTCATTTATCTAGGAAGTCACATTGAGATTCTCTTACGAGTGCCGCCTAGCCAACACAGGGTCAAATAGCAGCAACTAACGCATGACAGGACTACATCAAATCTTATCAACAAACAATAATACATTTCAAAATAAAGTGCATAAACAAGGCAACATTAACTAGTCATATGTGAAGCAACTGCAGCCAGCAGTGACCCCTTAACACAAATATGTTATGAAATACATAGATATTTTTATTCGTAACATGTGGAGCCATGAAATGAATATGGAATAGATATTTTGAAATGAGAATAATTTTCATTGGTGGTCAAGACAAAACTAACAATTGTACTGTTGTCCTACTAAGTTGGGAAGAGAAGCATCACTCAACGACACAATGTAGCGACTTGACTCTAAAGCTAGTTTAATTTGACTAGCTTAACATGACAAGCTAAACGTGAGCTAGAATCATTCATAACTGCATGGAAAGGTCTGCTAATAAGGCTAGAATTCAAGAAGGCACGTGTACGGCTTGTTTATCATTGCCACAGTGGAGCAGCACAAGAAGCTGAGGGTTGAGGGCCATTAAAACCAAAACAATGAGCTGAGTGGCACTAAAACGCTCCATAGAGCTGAGAAAACGTTGAGACTTTGGTGATAACTCTTTGTGGGTTAATCCCTGTCACATCACACACTGTCATTTGGTGTGTTGTTATTAGAAAATTTCGAAACAAAAAAATAATTGCAGCTTTAAGCACACTTAAAAACGGTAAATTCTATGTGCCACTACTATATTTTTGAATGCAGAGGGGGCTTGTTGACAACTTTCACTAAGACCATTTGAATCATTATGTGCTGTTGAATATTATATCACTCAATGTATCAATCCATAAGCTGAGCCACTGCACTGTAGACGGTCGACACTTCTTGATATTGAGATCCTGCAAAAATGTAAGTCTTAAAAGGGAACTTTGTTTTTGAGAATGTATTAAACGCTGTAGAAAAGTTTTGCCCACAGTCTAATTCGCTGCTTTCTTGTTCTGAAGGCTGGTGTCCACTGGCCCGTGTCTGCCCTAGCGTGCTGTGCCTGCTCAGATTATTTAGCTGCCCTCTCTTGTTCGTCTAGCCCTGTGCTTCTGTGTGATGCAGAGTTTACAGTACATCTTTCTATATCATTCAGAAATGACAGGATACTTTGCCTCCAAAACACAATTCTTATTTGTCAAGTTTGACTTTCTCAGAATCAGTACCACTGTCATGTGGATTATTCTGTGTTGTTGACACGTTATCGCTCGATTGTATTTCATGCTCAAATAGAGTCACTTGCACTGGAGTGACTCAGTGTACCAAGATCACTCTGATTTGCCTTAGAAGAAGATTTTACACGAAGAGGTGTGTGCCAACAGGGGCCGCCAGACCAGCTCCTTGGGTTATCCCCTGGGTGAAATGTACTAGTGTGAAATGTTAGGAAGGTCATTGCCAAGAGATTAATAATCACAGGGTCACAGACCTTCCAGAAAGCATTAACGCTCAGTTCATGATGAAATGGGCCATCATCATCACTGCTGATGAGGTTATATGGTCTTGATAGATCGTGGTAGTCATGATAGAGCATTTAAAAGATGAGTTTGTTGAAGTTTGCTTGCTAGAAATGTGGGTCCTAAATTTTACTTGAATGTATCAAAATCGGTTTTATATTATCACGGTGAGTCATAGGTGGTGAGTTAAGGTTAAGTTTGAACAAAATGTAGTGAAAGGTTATCAGAGAAGTCGAAATTATAACTGAATACATAAAAGGAGTGATCAAGGAAATAAATAGCTTTATTCTTTTCCCTCTAACATCCTATTGCTTAAAAAACAACAAATAAAAAATCAAAAGCCAGGGCAGATACTAAAATTTAAATCATCCATACACTGTTTACTATGTTGCTTCACTCTCAATATAAAATTAATAATCACATGAACAAACTGTGTAAAATATATAAATGAGCCAACTTGTGAAATAATAATAATAATAATAATAATAATAATAATAATGATAATAATGATAAATAAGAAATTATTAAATTTAACTCATTTTAATCCTTTAATCTATAGCAGCTCTTGCTGTCACCTCACCTATTGATTCTGATGCATGTGTCCTTGAATACTGTGTGATCACCTTGTCTTGTTCCAGCAGGAGGCCCGTCGAGTCGATCAGCAGAGAGCACAGAACCAGTAGGGACACTTGGTGCCGATGAGCAAAATAATGGCCCCAGGAAAAGGGCGAAAGACATTTCTGGAAAGGAAGAGTCTACAGCATCTC
Source organism: Pagrus pagrus (assembly GCF_965226575.1). Lineage (NCBI taxonomy): Eukaryota > Metazoa > Chordata > Actinopteri > Spariformes > Sparidae > Pagrus > Pagrus pagrus. The sequence goes on along the minus strand of NC_140201.1, from coordinate 22,166,087 downwards.
AATCTTCTCAGGGAGTACCAACAAATGAACGGACACATCCAACAGGGGTTGTGGAAGATGAATCGGGGAAAGGTAAAAGCTCGCAGACTGAGGTGGAGTCTGGGGCGAGGTCGAGGGAAACTCAGGTGGGTGACGGAACAAATGTCAAGGAAGATGATAGTAACAGGACACTGGTGACACAAGAGGCACAGGGCAGTGCAAACTCATCAGCACCGGGACATGAGTCCAATAACTTGGACTTTGACCTTTCCAGTGACAGCGACAATGATTCCATTACAGAAAAGCCTCCGTCATCAGAGAGTGATAGTGAAGGCAAGTCTTGCCAGGCAAAGAAATCTGGGCAGGATGGAGTCACGCAAGAGCATGGAGATGGGGCAAGGGAGGGGGACGGTAAAGGTCGAAGTGACGGTGAACCCAGCTCTGATGCAGCAGAACCTTCAGGAGTTCTTCTCCCTGACCCTGAGCTGGGTAATGGCTGTTCTGATAGGAGAGAGCCAGAAACAGAGTCTCAGAATAGTGAACAATCTGGGGTCACTATGGGGGAGGAGCTGCTGGACCAGAGTATGGAGGAGGAGGAGGAGGAGGAGGAAGAGGAAGCTGATATCGACCAGGACGATCACCTGATCTACCTGGAGGAAGTGCTGGAAAGGATCCATGCAGAGTACTACGCACGTTACGAGACCTACCTGAGGAAGGAGGCCTCTGAAACGCCGGACATCCGCAAGATTGTCCCGGAGCTGAAAAGCAAGACACTGGAGGGCACAATGATAGTGTTCAGTGGCCTGTACCCAACAAATTACCCCATGGAGAGAACCCGGGAGTCCTACCATGCCAAAGCACTGGGGGCTAAGATTGGCAAGAGTCTGATTCTGAGCTCCCAAGATCCCATTCGGACGACGCATCTCATCGCAGCAAGAGCTGGTATGTAGAAATGTATGTATGCTGTTGACCAAGCATACAGCAGTAGCCGTAATAAGGTCAAATCTGACATTGAATTGGTCTTTCCAAACTTTCATGCTATTTTTCTCAAACATAGTTTTTAACCACAATTCCTATTCAGAGCATGTTTGTTCCTTTTGCAGAATATATTTGAGGTATTTTTGTTGCCGTGTGCCAGAATCACTCAACTGATGCAAAGAAAGGTCTGCTAATGAGGCTTGAATTCAAGAAGAGTCATGTACAGCTCATTTAAATGCCAGGCTTACTGACACATTGGCAGATTTGTGTTAAGTGAGCCTTGTCAGAACTTTGGTCGAGCCGAGATAATTGAGATTTAATACACTGTCATCACAATTACTGCATCTCGTAGGTCTGCAGTTCTAGGAAAATGCTGGTGTGATGAGCTCTGGTTAACATATGACAATAATGCTGTAGGAATATACCACTGCAGACACCTTGGCTAAATTCATAGCACCAGCAGCAACAGCAGTTGGAAAAAATCGATTTTCTAAATGTTCATTAACAGCATGATGTTGACAGAATTAAAAAGGCCAAACTCAACTGCAAGGGCAGAGCAGCACCCGGACAATTTACAGTGCGCACATGCTAAAGCTATCTTGTAGTTCATCTTCAAAAAAGGGGTTTAAGGACACCAGTGAATGGTTGAGCACACAGTAAACTGGAGCAAGGGACTAAAAATACTGCCCCCTAATCTATTCATCCACCCACAAATCGATGCCAAATCAAAAATCGATTCTGAATTTAATCGTACAGGCAAGAAATTGAATCTGCCAAAGATTCTCACCCCCTCAAAAGTGAGGATGATATCAATGAGATACATTTGAGCATAATTGCATCTGAGAATCATCTCCTGTGAGTCTGTCATTTAGGTCGGCAGCATGAATCCAGCACAGGAATGCACAATAATGTTTATTGTGTAATGGTAGTATTGTGTATTTATCAGTTTATTTATTTGTTTACAGAATGTAAATACATTGAATGGCTATTGCAGAAAATTACATAAGTATTATTAAAAATGGGGGGTGGTTTCATAGAAGTCTGAGGTATTATAACTTCTGTGACAACTTCTGTATGTTAACATATTTGTAAGAAAAATGTATTTTTGAGTCTCACTCCTAAGTCGTCAAAACAGACGCTTTGGGATGGCAGCCAGCCCATCCTACAATCCCAAAGCGTTCTGACAAGTTGGAAAACCCAGAGCTTCATTATTTGATGAGTTGGAAATGAGACTCAGAAATCAGCTTTTCTTACAAATAGGGGCTTTAAGGTTGTATTGTATTGTTGCCGGGTGCCCCAGCTGTGGATCTGGACCTTGCTGCTACTTACCGGTCAGCTTGTTTTGAAGTTATCCTGTGAACTAATAGCCTAAATTGATTCATGCAGCTGTAAATAATTATGCTTCAAATTGATTTAGGTATAGTTCCTTGAGACAGCTCCTTTTCTGTAATTAGGCCCACTTGATTGAGGGGAACACAGTTCACTGCACTCTGACATTAGAGAACCATGTGAATGCTGGTGGCAGTGTTTGTGAAAAATGGATAACTTGAGGGCTAGTTTGTTGAGCTGATTATAATGAGGCTGAAAATAATGTACTGCCTTGACAGTCATGTGCCCAACCCATCATGTGTAAACCTGTTGTTTGTAAAATGTCCTGTTTTGCTTTGAGTGCTGATGAGGCCAGTTGTTTATTAAGCACCCTTCATACATTCTTGTCATCAACTAATAGTGCTGTCGTGTCGGCAGAGACGTGCATCATGCTTTCATACATTTTCTGGTAGTTGACGAGATACGAACAATACAGCTTCTGCTCAGCTTAGAAAATGGTTATTCTATCTGAAGAGCACCAAAGACTGCATTCACTCCTCTATTGTTGCTTGTCCCGTTTACCTTCTGAAAACAAACACAGGAAGTGGCACCGTTGCCTTGGGAGCCATCCCGGCTGAGAGCAGCACTTGGCAATCACTCATGTTGTACATCAGAAGGAGAGAAAAATCAGCCAAAGATGAAATCAGGACAATATAAGCAGCATGGCTCTTAGTCTGGAAAGAGCTGCTAAAAATGTCCATTGTGTTGTCAGAACAGCACATTTGACAGGTTTTTATCAGGTCCATGTCACAAAAGTATCATGTGCATATGTTTGTGCTATGTTTCACATTGTGTTCACTCAATGAGTGGCTACAGATACACAGTAACGAAGCTTTTTCAACAACATGCTTTGCATTTCGGTGGGATCCATTTTCTTTCTTGTGGACAGAATTATGAGTTGTGGCAGCCAAAAAGTTACTGTTCACGGATTCAGATGGGCACACAAGTCATCATTCTGTTTTTAATACACAGACTGATCTTAGAAATTATTTTTCTTTATTTTTTGTTGATAAACCACATTTTTCCCCTTAGTTATTTTTTTGCCATGCTAGTGGAATATCTCGGTCAAACACTTTGTTCCAGGCTGAAATATCTCAACCAACTGAACAGGACATGTGCACAAGCACTGGGTGTCAATATGTGAACAGTATGCCATCGTTAGCCATGCATGACCAAAATAACCTGGGGTTAATGAGCTTCTAGACTTTCTTTGTGTCAAACATCAATAGGTCTTACTCAAGCACAAACATTGCACTCACCCAAAACAACATAAAAAACACTGAGTTGGCAGAAAAGTGTAAGGACAGTGACTCAACTGACATTTTAGTTTTTATCTTTCTAATAATATTGACCAAGCAATTATTTCCTCTGTTTTCTTCCAGCAAAGACAGCCTCATCATTGATCTCAATTATTCACCAGTGCCTGTGTTTGTGTATTTGGTTAATAGCTTTTGACCACGAGGTCGAAGCCTGTTCCTAATTTTGACCTTTTTCCTTGCTCATTCCTGTCACCCAGGCACCGAGAAGGTTCGCCAGGCACAAGGCTGCAAGCACCTCCATGTTGTCAACCCTGACTGGCTGTGGAGCTGTCTGGAGCGCTGGGAGAGGGTGGAGGAGCAGCTGTACCCACTGAAGGAGGACTACTCCAAAACGCCACGGTAAAGGAGCAGTTGTCTTAAAAGCCAACCCAAACCTTGTAGATGTGAACCTAATGTATGAACTGCAATACATCAAAACCTTTCTTGAAGATAATTCCAAGTCTGACATCTTTTTCTTGCCTGTTATAGGAGCAACAGTCCTGCAGCATTCCTTGACCATCTAGGCTCCCTGCAGAAGCCTATTTTCCATCCAGCTGCCATCCACCACAGACCTCCACCTCCAGCGCCTGAGGTTCGGACCTACGACCCCGTCACAGGGAAGCTGATCCGAAGGGGCCCTCAGGTTTCACGGCCACCGCCCTACTCCCAGCCATCAGGGTCCTTGTTGCTGTCTGATAAGAGAGAGCAAACTTGTCTCAGGTAACAGCAGAAGTGGAGCAGTGTATTATAATGATAAAATATTGTTCAACAGCCACACTACTTCACTGTACATCAGCCGTAAGCTAGCAAGCAATGGCACACACTGACGGTGTGTGTGTGTCTGTGTGTTTGAATACAATCCAGCCCCTCACTAAACTCAGCACTCCCCAGAAACCCTTTCCCCCTCTCCTCTCTGTAATGCCATTTGTGGAATAAAGTACATTTCCCCTCCAGCTCAAGCAATCAACAATACAGTACATAAACACCCGACAATGGAGGTCGTCTGCAAATCAATGCTGTAGTCAGGTTGATAAATGGGAGTGAAGATAAATCCGCTTTTTTAATCCCAAAATTTAAAAAGTGATCTCTGAGCTATTTTGCCGTCGTCAAATGACTCCGGATCAGAGGCAGAATCTGATGAGACTCCGGCTGTTTAGTCCTTCAGAAGGTCTGACTCTGCACCTGAATCTCTCCTCCAGAGCTGGCTGGCTCTGAGAAGCTGACACACACCTGAATTTTTTGCTGAAAATGGATTATTTTCGACTCTTGGTGTTGGTGTCATTTGCGTTGCATCATGATGTTGATATCTCCGATCACAAAGCTCATCTAGAGCCACAAAAGACATTACATGTGACATTGCAGTTTCCACGAGTTGTACTGCTTAGTCATGGCTAAACTGATAATCAGTTGGAATTACAACCATAAAGTTAATTTTCTATCGTCAAAAAAATCGTGACGTTACTATTGCATTTTCTCTTCTTCACTTTCAACTTTTGTTGCTGACAGAAATAGCAGGCATCCCATTGCACTGTATCCAGAAAAAACCCTGTGGCTCCTGCAGAACTATAGCATGTAAAATCGTGAGAGTTATGCTATCGACGTTTCTCTGTTTAGTACTGACTGCAGAATCGCTCATAACAGATCTTAAATGTATGGATCTTTCCTCTGGGCCTCATTTCCATCCCTCCCTTCTCTGTAAACTAAAACAGCTGTTGGTGTGGTGTAACACTGCTTTGAATTGACAGGAATTACCCTCAACGGAGACATGCAGCAGCTTCAAATATCAACTGAGGCACAATAAAGCCCCCAACAAAGCTTTTATTGTATGGATTGTTTATAGCATTTGGTGACGAGGGAAACCTGTCAACCCGGAGTGCGTAGTGTAGCTCCCAGACGAGCCTCCAAGCTTGGGTTGTGTTATTTTTATCTGCATGCTGGGCCATAAATAAAGGCACAATAAAATTCAGGGTAGTTTATACAACAAGGGATGAATTCTCTTCAGCAGTGTGAAATACTAACCTTAAAATACGTTTCATACTCATTCAGTCATATAAATATTAGATTTTCCAGCCATGTTCTCATTTAATTTCCACCAACAGTTTGATGTGACAGGTGAAAGAAAAGCTTCACACTTCCTCAAAGTCACCTCTGTGCTCTTTCACTCCAGTCGTCATTCGTCAGTCAGTCACAGATGCAAATGAAGAGTGTATATTTGTTTGTCATTGGAGCTGTGGCCACACTGTTCCTCACTTAACACCAGAGTAATAAAAGCTTACTTTAGGCATCGTTTTACTAGACAGTCACGGTGGCTTCAAATGTTTTGAAATGTCTATGATGATACTCTAATTAATAATCACAAGCATAAAATTGGCCCACATAATTAATGGATTGGAGGCAGCGTGCAGTTTTCTGGGAGTTGCGTGAACTTGGATTAAATCATCAAAGAAGATCTGTTCAATTAAGCACTGCCAAGTGAAAGTGTGGAAACTTCCTCTTCGCACTTGCATAAGATTTACATTTAAAGGGCCCTCGTTAGAGAGAGTAAGCCTTTGCACGTCTCATCGTTGGTTCCCAGCCACAACTTTCACTCTCACCGTGTTCTCTACATCCACAAATTGTCTGTGTTGTGAATAATGTGCTGATTACAGTATGCAAAACGTTGGCGAATGAGCACTGTTTCCTTTCGGTTCCTGTGAACTGTAACACTAGAATGCATATAGAAATAGAACAAGCAAAGCAGCAGGGAAACAATGTACTCTGCTGTTATCTTGACTGTAAAAAATAAACAAAACAAAAGCAAGTGATTATTATTCTTTGTCAGACTATGTGAGGATCGATCAATTTTCAGATACATAGGCACGTTTCTTTATTGACTTTGTTAATAATTTGTCAGTTTAAATCATTTAAAAAAAAGATTTTTAACGAACATCAAGAAACTTTTAGCTAGTAATAAAAGAGTCTCTATTTACTACTGATGCTACATGGCCTTCATAGGTAAACAGGACAAGCACTGAGATCACTTGGTTGGATAAGTCATAAAATGAAAACTATTTTTTATGATGCTGAATTGAGGTATCTCGCAGCCTGAGGAAAGAAGCTATTGTGCTGCCTGGTGGTACGGTACACTGCTTAAAGTTGACTCCATATTATTATCTTACATAACCAGAAATAGATGCAGTAGTAGATGCAACAGTCCCCTTTAATTCAATCAAGGCTAATCCTCTCTGTATCACTCTAAATTTTAAACCACCCCAACCGCTTAAGCATAATTTGAGCTCACCAGATCTAGTATCCACATCAAACTGTAGTCCCTCATAGGTAACAGCCACCTAAATATGCCAGATTTTTCATCCATATCCATGTATCATTGAGATTTAACGAATATATCAAGAAACACCCCATCTTGCAATGTTAAAGTGAGAAAAAATCCCTGGATTCCGCCTCTTTATCTGGATCGGCACCAAAAGTTAATGGGCACTATTCTGGTCCAAGATCCATCCTCAGTCCAAGTTTTGGTGGAAATCCGTTCAGTAGTTTTTCTGTAATCCTGCTGACAAACCAACCAACAAACGGACAAGGGTGAAAACATAACCTCCTTTAGTGGAGGTAATATGGCAACTGATATAAAATCATATAAATACTAACTTAGGAGGATTATTACAGTATCAAATAGGAATACGAAGATAGGAGTATGAAGACAAGTCTAAACAACTCTTGAGCTACTAATTATATTGACACAATAGATCAAAATCTGCCATCCTTATCTTTCTGTCTACTTGGGTAACTAGCTAGCTAGTCCACCTATTTGACTGCACCGAGGGAGTTTACACTCATGGTGTTTTATGCTCATGTATTTGTTATTGTACAACAGGGGAACTTCAAAGAGTCAGCAAGATGACGCAGCAGGGTCGAGCCAAGATGACGAGCAGCCTGGACCGTCTCGTCGGAAACGACAGCTGAGCATGTCAGAAACTATGCCTCTGTACACGCTTTGCAAGGAGGACCTGGAGAGTATGGACAAAGAGGTAAGGAGGGCGGGAGTGACCATTACTGCTACAAAAAGAAAAGAATGAGAAGAAATGTCCAGAAAGGTTTGGACATCAATTAGTTAGTGAGTCTTATATGTTGATAAGGTTAACGGCTCATTTATTTGTCACCAGGGATGCAAAACAAAAGAGTTTAAGTCTGTTTATGCTACATAAGAGAAACAAAACAAACTATTTTATGGAGTGGAGTGTGGGTGATGAATTGAGTCTCACAGCCTGAGGAAATAAGCTGCTCAGTAGTCTGGCTGAATTTCTTGTGGTAATTTGCCCACAGTGGCAGATATTATGTGGCCAAAAATGAGGCACTCAGCAGAGACTGTATATACAGTTAGTGAGGAATTCAAGTACTCTTGTCTCAGCGGTGAGTCTGTGCTCTTAGATTTCCCTTGCAACCTCACAGCAGGGGATAAGTGCATTCACCTGCAACATTATTGCTCTGCATTGGGGGGCCAAACTGTGCACAATCAAACAAGCTTTGTCGATGCCGCATTAAACATCTTGATTTTCAGAAGTCTTGCTGTGTTGCGTGTGTAGATTCAAAGCTCCTGCATAAATTTTCCTTTTCAGTTGAACTCCTCTTTCGCTCTTTCGTTCCTGTTCTTAACTTTGTCTGATTTGAAAGCTTTCCAATCTGCCTTCTTTTGTTGTGCTGGTGAGGCTGTAATGAAGTATTTATTTACCAACTCAGCACTTACTACTCGCTTATTCCACAATAAAAATCTGTCACTGTACAAACCGCTGGCACTTTTATTAGTAAGCGGTTGCATGGCGTGTTGACCAAGGTTAGTGGTCAGTTGCTATACATCGACACTTACTTCATAAGAAAAGTGTTGGGGGTATTTGTGGTGCTGTGTCGGGTTGACTGCTATCCTGTGCCTGTGTTTTTCACATTATCCCATCTTGTCATTTGTAAGTGCAACTTATTGATAGGTTGGAGAACTTTTTTTGAGAGATTGGCTCTCCCTGCATTGTCATTTATGGATGAGATGGTGTAGAGGGATGAAATGAAATCGCAGTTGAATACAATTTATCAGGCAGCTTTAGGTAAATGTTAATGACGGATAGGTGTATGCTGAGATCCATAAACATCAATGAAACCATGAGAGCAACACATCATTTAATGCTGCTTCCTTACATTTCCAGCCACCGCCACCCAGGCAGATTTAAAGCCTTATGCTGCCATGTCATTTTCTATTTTTTGCCATCTTTGCAAGGCAGGTGACGTGGTGACTAACGTCTGAAAGCTCTGAACCTCCTGCTTGGATAATACTCTATAATGGAGTCTGAGTTCTGCTAATGCTTCAGCGGGGGGAAAGTGGAGTCTTGAAATCTGTCAAGAGCCTCTCAGCAGGTTATTATTCTAAAAAAAAAAAAAGCTTTGTGGCTTGTTCACGTGGGACATGACATGTGACAAGCCATGTTTGAAGTGAGGTCACGTTTTGGCTAGTGGTTATTTTCATAGGTCTCTTCGTTGTATTTTTAGGGAGTATCTCATTGGAACTCTTGTGTTGGTCTCCACCCAGGTGCTTTTATTTCTCACCTTAAAATCACCTAAAAAAAGTTAGGCTGATTGTATGCAGTAGTCTGTATTAAAAAGTATACATACTGTAAATAGTAGTGTATGCAATTTTGACTCTGTTTTGCCTAATATTATAGCCATCTTAAAGCTGCACAATTAGCAATTAATGAAATGACAATATGTGTGAAAAAGGGTTTGCTAGAAGTAACAAACCCACAGAGAATGTTTATCATCTGTGGTTCTGCACATTGTTTTGGTTTTTAGGCAAGCAACTCTTCTGTCTCGCTCACAGCTCTCATTTACCCTGGTTTCCTGGCGAACCACACGAATTACTGTGGTGTTTATTGGTAGGGGAAAATAGCTTTGAGCAACGTATACGCAGTTTGTTTGTTTTATTGTTTGTTTTTTAAGATAAGTAACTGTGTTGTCCCTTTTTCTGGTTTATGTATTGAACCCATTGGTTCAGCATGAGTACATTTACTGCATAGGGGTGTTGTGCTTAATGACATTTGATGGAGCTAATGTGCTGCAAACTGTTGAGTCAAGCAATGCGCCAGTAAAGAGGCAGAGAAAGTTTCCAAAAAGAGTCTTTGCCTTATAAGTGTGCTTTGCCCATAATGACTTTTAGTGAGAAACGATGGATATAAAGAAAGAGACAATAGAGAAAAGGATACTTGTTAAAAGTAGCTTTGTGGCCTTCTCTCCTTAAACCTCAGGGTATAGATCCTACAAGGAAATGGGACTTTGTTTAGTTAAATAGAATGATCTTGATGTCAGTGTGATTGGTTATGCTTTAAATGAAGACTGACTCCTGCTACTGGGATGCAAATCAGTCTGCCCAGTTATTAATTTTGTTGAATTCCGAGTTAAGCGCAGCACTGTAGCTGCAGGTGACAGCTCCATCTGGGAAGTGCTGTGCCATGACTTTCTGGAATAGATTTTCTTCTCCTTTTTTCATCTACACTTATGTGTTTAAAGAAGATGCAGGGCTGCCACCTATAATCTCTAAAAAATATTGAACTGGAGAAATGCCAAAGCCGACACTATTAACATTTCTCTTTTAATTTTCTATCCATATCTCCGAGCTTTCACATTCAGATTAATGTTTATTGTCATTATACTCAGGTACCACAAAACATTTTTGCTTCTCTCTGTTAAAGCAACATTATGAAGGGTTGGTAGGTTGATGGTTTGGCAACGCTACAGTTTCTGAGTGCAGGACCACTGTCTGAACTACAAATCCCAGATTTCTGTAACAACTTGTCAGTTATCAATTCATAAATTCATAGGTAGATTAAAACTTTTTCTTCTACAGCTGCAACTGATGATACCTGTAGCTAGCTCGCTTATTGAGCTAACATAAGCTTCATCTGTTGATTAAAAGTTTGGTCTCTGTTTGACCTTTTATCTGTTTCCACCTGACTCGTCTTAAAACGAGAATCTTGTCTTAAAGGATAACTACTGTTTTTTACAACCTGGACCTTATTTCTAGCAAAAAAATATGATCATTTACTCACCCAGATAACTTTGGTGTCATTTGAAGTCGTTCGGACGAAATTAGATCCAGTGTAGTGCCGCTAACGCGCTAATGCGAGTGACGGGGTACTGACACACAGCCTCTATATAACGCATTATCTGCCACGAAACTAGTTCATTTCACCAATATTTTGTTACGATACGCTAGCGCTATTCCCCTCTGAGTCCGGGCTTGTCTGTTATCAACATCCGGCACTAGCAGTAGCAGCTACAGGTAAACTAACCGGCTGTCGCGGGTGTGCGCGCAGCTCAGAGATGACATCTTCCAGGTCAGAGGTAGTAGGTCAACCTACTGACCCCGGATGTTGACAACAGACAAGCCTGGACTCAGAGGGGAATAGCACTAGCGTATCGTAACAAAATATTGGTGAAATGAACTAGTTTCGCGGCAGATAATGCTCATAAAGGGCTGCTCTTCGGTGCCCGGATCACTCGCATTATATGGATATACGCGGTGCTCCACTGGATCTAATTTCGCCCAAGTGACGCCAAATGACACCAAAGTTAGCTGGGTGAGTAAATGATCATATTTTTGCTAGAAATAAGGTCCAGGTTGTAAAAAAAACGGTAGTTATCCTTTAAGTGTCTTAAATTCACACTTGATGGCTACATATCATAATTTTTATTATTATATAATTGAACATCTAAGAGGAAAGGAAGCATCTTCACCAGTTAATAATCTTTGTAAAAAAAGACTGTAATGTTGCCTAAGGCATGTTCACATTACAGCAGAATAACAAGGGTGTTGAGCTGCACGCTGCTGGCAGACGTCAGCTTCATTACAGAGACTCAAACAGTGCTTTTGTATCAAACCAAGTAGCTGCCTCTGCATGTTTGTATTTTGCCAAGGGAGTATCTTTTTTATCTGGTCTTATCATTAATCAATCTGTTTGTTATTGTATTGTTCTGATAATATGGAAACGTATCTAATGAGTCCATGTTTCGGTTCATACAATGGTCGGGAGTCTTTGGCTGTGTCCACAAAGGTCAAGGCAGCTCAGGTCAAAGTCAGCTAGTTAGCAGATCCTGCTTACTTTTACAATTTATGTTAGAGCAGATTCATTCATTCCAATTCTATCCATTATCCATCCCTCGTACTTTTGCTCCTGTGTGTTTGTAGTGTAGGGAAAAAAATACCACCCACCCAAATTCTTTAAATGCTGGGTGAGGCTTTCTGAGAAACCCAAAGCTTGACAGGCCTGCCATGCTTAGTGTCAGTAGGTAATCTATAATTGGACAACTGCAAATTGAAAGACCAGTGTAGTGAATAATCAACTGATAACTTAAAGAAAAAAATCTAATTTTTTTTAGCTAAATGACACAAAAGATTTAATGGTATTTGAACCCAATCATCCTCCCTGTCTCGTCTGGAGATAAAACTGTCATTCTTATGGTAATTGTTCCTGATATACAGCAGCGATGGCAAAAGTATGACACGTTTTCAAAGATCACATCTGTGTTTGTGCCTATTAGACATCATGATGACTGCAGCAGGAAGCAACCTGGAAATTGTGTTTCTATTATTAATCTGGAAATGGTACATTATGTCAGGGGTTGGGTCAGGCCTTTTGTATCATTGAGTCTGAGCCAAGGTAGTTAGAAATGTTCTCTGTCTCTGCTTCATCGGAGAATGTGGGGTAATTTAAAAGGAGAGAACGTGGTGTTTGAAAAGCATATTCTTCATTACCATCTAGATAAATTTAAGTGTTAACAATATAATGTGAACTTTGGAATGGTCTGGTTTTTCATCAGAGAGGATCTTGAGTAGAAGTGGTCTTGCACTTAGAATGATGGATCTCAGATGGCTATGTTCCCACCTATAACATGTGCTGTTTTGTCAAAATTATGAAGGTCTCTTTAACTGTATTAAAAGTTGCTTCACTCTTATGAAGATGTGCTCGATCATTCTGATAGTTAATCATCTTCTGTGAATTCCCACAATGACGAGATCAATCCAGTCTCAGTCAACACTCTTGGAATGTTTAAAAAGTTGCCAGAACTGCTTCATTTATTTCAGGTGCACTGTGCTTTAAGGCTTTCGTTGTAATCAATACCATTGTGCAAGCATTGTTATGGTAGCATGGACCTAACATTTATTTTATTAAAGGCCAGCCTCTCAGTAATGTAGCTTTGTCATAGTTGAAGATCAAGTTGGTTAATTAGATGTTCAGTGCTCACAGTGGGCATCGTTCCAAGAACACCAACAGCACTTATTGTGTAAATGTGACATTTAGAAGGCTTGAGCATAAAGCTGAGTGAAGTTCACCGGTGAGCGGGGAAGATTTTATCATGTTTTTTCCCATGTGGTTGCTTTTGTTTTCTAAAAGGCACTGTCCCCACAATTGGTTTAGGGAAAAGCTCATCTTGTTCTTTCAATGTTATAATGTATTCAAAATGAAAATGTCAGGCATATATTCAGGCGCTAATATTAAAAATGTTAATTGTTACTAAAAGTTGTGAACTTAACATGTACCTGCATCTTTAAGACCCAACCCAAATGAGCGAACCTGATACTGGGCTATACATTTGTGATTTAAGATGCTTAACACCACCAAGGCTCAAGTAATTCTGTCAGGCGTCATCCTAATTTGGAAGTAGGACTATTAACTTCTTGGAACCATAATTAAATCTTTGTCCAACATCTTTTGTACTTCAGGAAAAGTAAAGAAATTGACTCAAAAGAAAGATCTTTTGTGGATGCACTGCATTTCAAATGTCATCCTCCTTAGACTGCCTTCGCTAAAGGGCAGTCTTTGACGTTCTTAAACGCAGTAGATCTTCAGGGCAAAAGGAGAGAATCAGGTTTAATTGGCTGGAGCAAGGTACACATCTGAGTCAGGTAGACAGCCTTACATTTAAATGTCACCAATGGTTACATGGTGGTATGTGTCAATTTACCATGAGCAACATGTGCAGAGTCGCCCAGCTATGAATCACAGCAGTGTACCAACTGGGTGACCTTTCTTTGAAATTGCTGTTCCCTTGTTGGCTGTGTGATGACTGGGTTTGGCTGGATTCTTGGTCCTCTGCCACTTCCAGTAATACGATAATGCATCACATGGACTATTAGTGCTTTACTCGATAATATTAGTCAGGAAAAGTGGTCTTGTGTAATGCAAATTCCATTCAGAACGTAACCCACATTGTCTCATTCAACACTAAGTGTTGTCTTGAGTGACAAGAAAACTTGACGAACAGTTGCATGTCATAAAGCTGGCACGAGGCCGTACCTTTATCCTCACATGTGCTTGAATCCAAAATGATGGCTCATTTTCGCCATTTAGTGTTACCAAACAGAACAAAAATAGCATTTTTTATTGACAGGTAGGGTTGGCTAGGCATTCGGTTTTGCCAGTCCAGTCCGATTGTACAAGCTTAAACTGGTTTGATTTTATGTGAACTAACTGAACCAGCTTTTGGCAGGTGTAAGTGGAAAGAGCCGGCAGCATGTGGCTTGTTAGCAGGAGCCCCAGGGCAGCAAAGTATCTCAGCACCTCAGGGTGGTCTGCCTTTTTTTTTTTGTGATGTACTAAAGTTGAGCATTTTGTGCGCAGTTCCACTATACTACTCTGACTGACATCCACAAGAGAGAACTGTCATGAGTAACGACTTGGTGCTGGTGATGCTATGTCACACACTACAACACTTTATCACAAAGCCTCGTTTTAACCCAGACCAGTTTGCCATTTTAAATGTATTAGCGTTACACTGTTAAATGAAACTGAACACTTCCTAGAATACAATACCTTTATTGTCATTGTACATGTACAACGAGAATCAGTGTGCCGTACCAAGCTACAAGAAGGAATAGATAACAGAAATAGAAATATAAAATATAAGCATGGATATAAATGTAAACATGAAGTGTTATGAATAGGTATAGTTGTAAAATAGGCATAAAAAGTAACTGGCATTGTGCATATTGTGAGTCTTAGATGTCGCTCTATGTTAGACTGAAGTTGGCAGTTGTGAGAAACATTAGCAGCTATTCCGATATATAATGTGCAATTAGTGCACAGTATATGTATCAGTTTCAGATTTAAAGCGTTTCAGTGGAAAGAAACCCTTAATTTCTCATCAAGGCTTTTATTGTGAATGTACTGTAGACATTTTATTGACTTGCAAGGATCCCAGAAGCAATTAAAATGTGGCTACTGCCACCATTTCTAAAGTTGCACTCTGCCAGTTATTTTGATGTTAGACATCAGAAGAAGAAAATTTAAGTTGGATGGTTGTTGTGACAAATAAAAATATGAAGTGTGACAGTAGTCCTGATTGATAGAGGTGCTCCACTAACACTCTCACCCATGGGCTCCCATCGTGTTCTACTTGGGAGTGGCTGAGTCACATCAGCCCCAATCTCATTGACAGGATAACATTGAACAATGGGTCATACAGGCATTGTTAATATTTAACCATGCTTACAATCTACTTAACCTTAACCACCCTTTTTAGTGGCCTATTTTTAACTTTACCTCAGTTATACAGAAGTCACAGTGCACATGAAATCTGACAACTTTGAAGTCGACACTCAGCTATGGGAAAAATAATCAACTAAACACAGCTAAGGTCTCCTGAATTAGATGAATGTTGCCAGTGGGATTAGCAGTGCTAGCAACCTTTGCACATTAGAGGGAGTCATTTGATGAAATGTTATCTATATACATATATATATATATATAATATCAAAAGTACTGCCTGAGGATGCTTTTGAAGAAATCTCTTGGGTTTTAGAAGTGAATTATGTAAGATCAGCAGCTTCCTATATGTCACTCTCATATACTCTTACAGTTTAACCTCGGATGATCTATGATCAGTCTTACTTAAGACAGTTTTGCCTTGCGGGTGTATTTCGTTTTAGGCAATAGCTTCTTGAATGACGTATTTCTCCCTCTGTACTTATATTTAACACAAGCATCAAAGGATCTGTTGAAACAAATGAAAAGTTGTACACTTGTTTAAGGTGGCCGTTGAAAAAAAGATATTGTTCTCAAACTCTGTAATAGCAATCATAAAAAAAATAAGAAAACTAGCCCACCAGAAGGCTGTGCTAAATATATGCTGATTAACCTGTGACTCTGCAGGTTCCTGCAGGACGCTGTAATGTCAGAGCTGGGCTAGACTTGTAATGTTTGCATATTGATTACTGTGTAAATCTTTTAAAATTCAAATATTCACTCCCCTTGTAGCGCTATTTTGGTCTCCGCCACCTCCTGAGGTGAATTATGCTTTAAAGCTGTGGGCCATAAAACCAGAAGTCATTAAAATGCTCCAGAGAATTGAGGGAAACTGCAAAGTCTGTGTTCATTAGTGCAACTAACTCCTTTTATGTTCCAGTCACTTGACCCCATTGTTCATGCAATAATATTGTTAAGGGCAGAATTATGAGTTTCCCAGTCACTGGTGTTCCTGCAGCATAAAAAATGTTTTTCTAGTAGAACCATGTGCAGTCTGAGCGGTCCAGACAGGGCTGTCTGCTGTCTCCATCTTGATTTGTAGTATTGTCAGAACTGCCTAAATTAACTATTTACCATTTATTAAAAGTTGTCCTTCGCTCACATTTAATCATTTTCTAGATTTCTGTTCTTTGTTATGATTAAAAGGATAATAGCCATTTTCACAGCAGACATTTTGACATTTGTTCTAGAAATAAAGCACAGTTGATACAAATTTAGTTAATGATGGATCAGTTCCATTAAGTGTCCCATTAAGCCAATATGCACAACACCAAGACCCTGGAAATTGATCACCTAAATAGAATGCAGTCGTATATAATGTTGTTAATTACGCCTGTGCTGTTTCTGCCCTAGCATGCCAACATTTCTGCTAAATAAATGGTCTATTGAGTAATATGAATTTGACTGGCTCTCCATCCCTCTAGTCTGCATTCTCTGCCAGTACAGCATTGAGTCAGTACACAGTGTTTGATATAATCTGTGTTAGGCTCTTCAGATATGAAATATAAAATATGTAAATAACTAAGAATTTATTTTTCCTATCCAATATTGATTTCTTGCACCATTACAGTTTTAAAACAGAGCATTTAAACAGAATTTCTTAGGAGTTAAAACACAAGTCACTATTAATAGAGCCGAATGTGAATGTTAAATTGGCTGGATTTGAGTTCCTGCTGGAGTTAATATTGAAACTTCCTTCATTTCTGTCAGGAAGTGGATTTATTATCATCATCATCTATTAACTGTTCTGGCTCACAAAAAGAACATGAAATTTAAATCCTGATGAGTGTAGGCTACAGGGGTGAACTGGATGTAAATGATTATTATACAGGTGAGGATTTAGAAACGTGTTGGTGTGGCACGTGTGACGCCATCGGGGCCCTCAGAGACATGGCTCATTAAGCCTGGGATCATAGGAGATCTAACACAGTCATCAGTCACAGTGATCTTCGCTCTCCCTCTGCCTGCAGGTATTGATCTCCCACATCCTTGGTGAGATATAATCCTTGGGAGTTACTGGGGAGGACAAGTTTTCTGCATGAGTCTGCAGAATATAGAGGCTTATTAGGAAGATGTTTGTATTACACACATTGTTAGTCTTCATCTATTTGCTAGTATCTTGCCCAACAATGACAAAAAAATCTTTTGTAGGTAAGATATAGCCAGGCAAGTTTGCAATGTCTTCAAAGTTTTTTTTTCTTTTTGTCTAACAAGTAAACAAAATAGACTCACAACATGTCAAGAAAGGAAATTTTTGATTGCTATTTTTCATACTCGACAGAAAAATACAACTGTATGCCTTTTGAATTCAATTTTCTTACCTAAGCAAGATTTAAAATCGACCAACAAAATAGTAGAGGTTTGTATTCTGACATTTTATGGACCTAAAGCATATAATCTCAAAGATTTACCCAGTTTCCTGATGGACAGATAGCTTTCCTTGTTGCTATAGCATCCTTTAACTGCTGCTAATGGTAGCTGCTGTTTGCTACTTAGCATGGTTTGCTGTGCAGCTAGTGCTCCTATTAGCTGATTCAGCTGTGGGTTGCTAGGATCCAAAACTGACAGGAAAACCACATCATCACTATATTCCCTGTCATAAATATTCCTTTATTCCCTGTCTGACAATGTTCATGGGAACGTTAGCATGGGTAAAGCAACGCAGATCACCTATGTCTGTGTTAACATTCTACCTAGCGCTTAGCTCAGTAGTGTTTTGCAACAATTTTCATTTTTCCGTTAGGTGATGGCCAAGTACTCCTTCAGCTTATTCCCTTTAAAATATTCTAAAAAGACAGAGAAATGTTGTTGTATGACTATATAAGCGTAAGTTAAAACATCTGAGAAGACTAGACTTTACGACCAGGCCTGATGATGTGTTTGTAGTCTGTTGGGTCCCAGGACTGTGTTTTGCCTGGTCCACCCTGCCATGGCCAATATGAACTAAACGAGTCAAGTAATCCAGTATGCAGTACGTATTATACAGAATGAAAGGCTTTATTACTCTGGGGCTGCCGACTTGTAATTACAGCTTCAGTGTGAAGAGTTGAAGCAGTCCCAACAGAGCTTCCACAGATATAAAATGGTTTCAAGGATTTGACTCAGCTGATGAAGAGGTTTCTGTTGATTTAAAAGCCTCATTTATTCTTCTCTTTGCAATAAAGTCCCATGTTTACTCTCGTGTGAAGCTCCTTCTCAGCTGGCCATGCTGCCACGGTCTGATAGTCTTGTCAAGTTGACATTTCACAGACAGTATCAACACAAAGGCCCAGGCTCTGATAAGATGTGAGTGCTGTGGAATAAAGAAATACTATGGTTATGATTTCACTTGTTTGGCGTGCAGTCCACAGAGATTAAACATGGCAACTGCTGCTTTTTATAGGCCTTGTGGAGCAGATGTTATTAGCATTTATGATGTGACCATGTCATGTCATTTTGACTCTCTGATCAGATGGTGTCAAATGTTTATTTCCATCAATATTGATGTTAACAGTGGGACTGAAATCACATTAATCAAGTAGAACTTTTTAATGTTACCTCAGGCTGCTATTTAGGGCTCAAACAATAAGTTGATTAATTGGCTTAGGTGGTACACAACAGACTAGAACTGCACCTAATTATGTCATTTATCATCATATTATTTTTTCGATAAATAATTTGGTCTTTAAAAGTAATGCAAAAAGAGCATCACAATTTTCCCGAAGCCCACAGTGACATTCTTAATTTATTTATTGTCTGACAAGAAATCCGACACACACATACATGTTCAGTTTACTACATACTGTAAGACAAAGAAATGCAACTGATTGTCCCATTTGAGTTGTTGGACAAAGTCAACTTTATTTACATAGTCCAAATTACTTTGCCTCCGTGGGTTTTACAATCTGTACAGTGTACGGCACCCTCTGTACTCAGATTACCGACTCAAGAAGAAAAAACAACGTATTGTTAAACGTATTGAAAAATGACTTGAAATGCTCAATAGTAGACAATTTCCTGGTGATAAACTAACCGAAGGTCGTTAACCAGCCATTTTGACTTTCTCTCATTTACATGATGCAACAAATAACATTATTAATTGCTACAATTTCATTGCAGTTATTACTGAAATTAGTTCCCCTTGTAGCAAGGTCCATGAATCTAATTCATTAGTGAACAACAAAGACAAAACAAATGTTATGCTTTGAAGATCAAAGTTGGGAAGATTAAAGTTGAGAAGATTTATTCAAAAATAGGATTGGGGCAATATGAACATTTTAGGTCATGATTATCCGGGCCAATATAATTGCGATTCACTATTACCCCAAGGCAGATGCCTTCCTAAAGCAGGTTCTGTCTGTGGGCACCTCATATCCCTGTTGTTAGTTTTGAAGCTGTAGCATTTCCACGCATTTGATTTGTACTTTTTTGTGGAGGATACTTCAGCCATGGTGACAGGTGTAGGATTTTGGAGTGACTAGAAAGATGCAGGCTCCCCCTTAGGACTTTTCACGGTTATCCTGGTAAATTCACCAAGATCAACTTATCCTCAGTGGTTTTTATCACAATCCATAATAAAGTCTTGCATATGTCCCATCCCTATTCAGAATAAAGATGACGTTTTCTTTTTTAATTCACATTTAACAGAAACTAAGGAACATGCATGAAAAGAAACATGTAGTTTATTTTCTTAATAATCATTACTTCACTTGAACTTTTTGCTACTATTTTTTTCTGTATTTTTCTGGCCCATAAAATGTCCGAATTTAATTAGAAAATCCTACACCAAACTTCCTAAAGTGACATATTCAGATTTCTTGTTTTGTCCAAAACCATTGTTTTTAAAACCAAAAAAATATTGAGATAAAGATTTTTTAAATATACTAATATCCCAAAATGCAACAGTTAAGATGAAATCGGTCTGTTGCCCTGAGCTGAGTCTGTGGTGCTGTCCATGGTCCTGAAAATGTTCATGCATTTCACTGAGTTTTACAGCCGCAGTTTAGAAAGCAGCGAGTTTTAAGATATCAGATCAGCGCTACAGGGTCAAATGCAGTCAACCATCATGCCCACACAACCAGCAAATTGCTGCTCCCAGACAAGCCTCTCCATCATCCAAACCAGACTCAATCCTCTGTCCCTAAACCTGGACCGCTGTGAATATTCCCTCTCTTCCACTTTCCATTTGGATACAGTCCTTGGCAGCCTTACAGAAATCTCTTCAGTCATCTGACTGTGACAACATGTCCAGTTTTGCTCCTTTCTTATCCATTCAATGAGGAGTAAATTGGTAGGAAATTCTTTCTGAACCATACAGATTCAGAAAAGCACATCATTGATATAAAAGCCCCCTGAAATCTGAAGTCTCTGAATGAACTCTGAAGTATTTCATGTCTGAGGCTGTTCCATTCCAAAGTAATGTTTTCAGTTCAGCCTTATGTAACTAGCCTTGCCTAACCTCAGCTGCAGTGTAGCACATCTTTCTGAGATGATGGTGAAAAGAAGCCAATATCTTCCTGTTTGCAGAGGCGCCTTGCTCTGAAAAGATGGTTGTATTCTCTGCATATGAGTGCTTCCTTCATGTAGGAGTAGGCAGAGGTGGAGTGAAGATGAGAACTCTTGTTTACGATTGTTCTCATCAGAATGGGGCTTGTCCTTGACTCTATGGCCGTATGGCTTTTGGCGTTTGTGACCTTAATGAACAACTCAGGTTGAATACAGTCATGAGCAGGAGGTGGTTGAAGTCTTTGTTCTCCTGTTTCACTGGTTCCAACAATTTTTAATTCATAACTTGACTTTTGTAGGTTTGCCAGTGATGCTTCATATCCTCACGTCTACCTCTCCTTGTATACATTTGCATTAATTTCCTTCTCCCATTGGCCTCAGGTGAGCTCTCCTCTACATACAAAGCCCTTCTTTTCCTTCCCACACGCATAAAATGACCCGTCAACGGTCTTACTCCACTCAGCAATCAAATGTCTGCCCTATTACCACCTCTGACTACCTCTCACTACATCTCACAGATGGATTCAATAATTTTGGGAGGGAATAAAGCTTGTTACAAACCCCCTTCAGTGGGAATTGGCTATGAAAATTTCTCCCTGTGCAGTCCTCAGCCTTGAACAATAACCCAGCGCAAACAGAAATTGGTCAGGACAATGAGAGACGATTGACTGACTGCACGGAAATGTGTTGAGCGCTCACTGTGAGCTCCTGCTTCACATATTCTGCTGCTGATTTTTACTGGCAGGTATACTATTGTCTCTTCTGAGTTATGTTAATGTACTGAGACACTGATATTTTTCTTTTAAAGCCAGACCTGAGGTTGTGAACCTGTGCTATTCAAAAACTTGAAAGAACAACTCCTTTGTGAACATGAAAGTTTTTGCTTGGACAACTTCAGTGCATGTGAAGCTCTGCTGTGTTGCTGAATGCAGCTAAAGGCCATCTCAGCTGCCAATACCTAGTGTGTTTCACTCATCATACATAATTCATAACAATGTTCAATGTTTTTTTTGTTTATTGGTATAAATCCCCTGTTTCATCACGATGTGATATTATGTTGATTCTTTGGAAAACTATGTGATATTTGCTGATTTCACTGCACGTCTGCCACGATACGAAATCAGTTCAATTCAGGGGCCTGCTTTGAGAGACTATCATTTGCCCATTTAACACAGTCAGTTACTGAAGAAGTTTCCACCCTTTACTTCTAATTGTAAATAAATGTAAGCAGTTAAGTTCAGTAAAAATGTACTTGAAAAATGGGCCTCAATAACCGGAACAATTAACAAGAGTATAAGATTTGGCTCAATATTAACTGTCAAGGAGACAAAACCATCGTTTTTCTTTTTTGCTAGTCACTATTAATAGCTTAAGCCTATGGCCTTTGGCTGAATATGTGCACAGCATTTTTTTTCTGTACACATATCTTATAAAATTATATGCTTTATTTAAAGTTTTTCATACACTCCGCTGGTCGAAGTCACTGCATATCCCCTCAAAACACCACTGCTGAATTTTAGCCTGCATGCCCGATTATTCAGCCTGACCTCGTTAAAACTGAGCAGCTAATAATGCCATAGTGAGAGCAACAAGTTAGTGGATTGCCGAGTGAGATGCTCTGTTTGTTTGTTGGTCCTGTCTTTTCTCCAGAATCCAAAATATCCAAGATTCATTCCTGAGAGGAGAATAAATATCCTCATTGTCTTGTCCATCTTCCTCTTGCCATGTTTGAATGATGAGGAAGGAGGTGTGCTTGGACGGCCAATTTCACACAGACGGTCAAACTAAAGGCATATCTTAAAGATAATGATATGTCTAGATGTTTTTACTTTTCATTGATCACATTGGATTATTGATCACTGAATCGATATATTGATCCTGTTTCATGGATTGTTACACTCCTAGTACCTTCTCACCTTGCTGCCCTGAGGTAGACGTGCTCTCCAGGGTGTGTCAGTACACTGGGACATCACTTCTGACCACATCCAAACACACCTATCAGTGACCCTGGTTGTGGTTAAAGATAAAACAGGATTTAACAGTCAGAGAGGGCAGTGAAACAATAGTTTCCAGGCTTGTGTTACTCTTTAACATTAGCTTACATTTATACAAATGTTGGTGGACTGACCTCCATATTTATATCTTTTGTCCAGGATGTTTTGTTGCAGCTTCTTGTCTTCTCAGTGAGACCGTAGATGTTTGTATGGCGCATTAACGCTGTCATCATGCAAGAGCGACACTGACGTGACAACTACCGTCTAGACATGGGGTTAGCTACAGCCTTATCCTGTACTCTTGTATCTGAAGTAAGATCCCTTTGAAAAGGCAACAAAAACATTTAATTTTGGCACATGTATGGCAATAAATCAGGATCAAATTACATCATCAATAAACCTTAAGGCTCCAACCTGTCTAGATCTAAAATATATTGCCGTAGCAACTTAATCAAAGCCCTGTGCAATGGCTGCTAATTTTCGTTAAGTTGGCCTCAGCACTAGCTTAAGCTCATTGCTGTGGGCAACAGCAGTTCACTACTCCCACAGTAACAGCTACTCTAAATTGCCAGCTTTCATTTAAAATGAATGACTGTCGGCCGCTTTTGCTGCTCATGAATCTTTTAGTTTGAGTAACACCTCAGGCCAGGTTTGAGTCTGGAGTTAAAAAACCCATGTCCGGAAGTTAGTAATGAAATCTAAATACCTTTGCTGGACAGGAAACATCTAATCTTCCTTAACTGCAATTGATGTATGTTTTTATTTGTCAGCCCCATTATATTCTGTTTTTTTGTGTTGAAACCAGTCAATGTCCTCTTGTGTGCACAAAAAAGTGTGCTCTATGTCATGTTTGCTATTTTGTCCTCCACATCAGTACATCTTCCTCGCAACGGATAAATCATCACAGGAGACAACAGGGTAGTCACAAACTGTGCCAAACACAATAGTGCAGCCACTGAAACACTCAGCCAAAAATAAAATCTCTGCCCTGGAATAACACTTGTACGAAGCTATATTTGCAGCTTGCAGTGATGAGACCAGCAGCCTTACTGCAAACTAGCTTTGGGGGGATGCCGTGCTGTGCTTTGAAAAGTTTCATGGTGCGCTCTTTGCTTGGCCTTTGATTACAGCCAGGAAAAAGATGCTGTGGGAAGTTGACCATGCCGTTTGTGAGAGATTGTTAATGCTTCCATTTTTGCGAAGGTTATAAGACCCCTCCTGACACAGTGAACTGTAGATTGGTTTTTAAATGGCTGTGATCTGAAGCAGACACAGCTGCACTGGCCATTTACTGTACAGTGCCTCAGAGCTATTTGTCAGTGGTAGATAAGAACTTCTCTGATCCACACAGAGAAAGTCTTTGCCCTTAAATTTTCATATGTTTGCCCTTATTGGTGTTGGAGAAATGGACCAAAACGACTTCTTATCCTTCTCCTATTTCTGCTTGAAGTTTGGCCTTGTTTGCTCAGAAGTTTGTCAAAGTTTGTTCTTATATTTTTTCCAAAATTTTTAGTGCCAACAATGTCAAAGCTTCAGACCTCTGACTGGCTCGGCTCCAGACTAATTTTTCACACTGGTTACACTGGTGCACCTGTCTTTTTCATTTAGGTGCACCAGCACAGAATTGAGGTGCATTTTAAATTAATTAACATTTAATGTAAATGATGGTAAACATGTTTTTTCTTTTTTATTTGAATTACAAGCAGCAGGTTTGCGATGACCTTAACTGGTAAAAAATAAACTGTTACATTTCAGGTTCACTGCTGCAGTGAAAGTCACACCAATCTTAGAATGGGCATTTTCCATCAGTTCACTGACATTTGTGAGCCAGGGTTGTTAGGAGTATGGTGCATTACTGACTGAAGTCCACACAGTGCATCTTATGTACATTAGTATTTTCAGTGTTCCTTTATAACATTCAGTATTTTCCACTGCCACTGGAAGCTAGCATGCAAGGCTAAGTAGCTTTCACTTGCAAAATGTTGTTCGGTAAAGGGAAAGCTAGTTAGTCCAGCTTGAATATGTTAGCACTGATTCCCACTAAACATTACATTTTATGATTATATACTCATCTGCTGAGTCATGGACAGCTTATACAAAGGAGGGGGTCTGGCAAGCGTTAGCTGTCTCTGCTACATGGTTGCAGTTGTGGAGATGGTCACATCACTTTGTGATAAGAATTACTGGAATGACACAGTGAGTTAAAAAGTGAGTGTTTAAAGCTTAAAACTCTGGCCCCCAGCTAGTTGTGTTGCGTAGCCATCAGAATTAAGGTGTTATTTCTCATCCACACGGATATTGCATTAATCAAATTACTGTAGCGATGGTGTCCAAAATCAACATTTTCATGAATAAAATGCTTGATTCGTACCACGCACCTACTTATTTATAAATGTTAACCTGCTAATATTTGTTTTACTCAGCTGAAATGTCTTTCTTTCTGTTTTTATAAATATCTGAGTGTTATTATATGAACTTTTAGCGTATACTTTTTCTGTCAGCCAATCTGCTGTCTGAAAGTCAACCTGTGGCCTTCTTACATCTGTCTATATTCAGCTCTCTGTATTTCACTGTATTGACTGGAAAATACACCTCTTTTTAAATCTTTAGCAGCTGTCACAAAGGCAAGGCCAAACAAATTGTCGCAGCTGGCGCTCGTGAGAGCTAGTGATGGGGAAAATGCCATGAGAGGAGAAACATTTTAGTGGAGACAAAAAAATCTGTTTGTGTTGGGATGAAATCTTAAATTGTCTGTTGACGACAGTGAGGGAACAAACAAAACCCCTTTCTCATTTGTGCCCTACCCAGTAATTTGTTGGTGCCCTGCTGGGTCACTCTCAATTAAAATTTGATGCAGCAGTTAGAAATGGAGGACAACCAAGTTTCTCTTTCATTTTTTTCCCCTCCAGAGCAGCCCTGCCTCAGGCACTGTTACCTTCTACTTTCACCAGGGCTCTCTGTGGTTGTCCAAATAACCAACAACAAGGCTTTAATTAGACTGGCTTGATGCCAGTAATGATCCTGACTCCAGCCCCAAGAGAGTGTCCTCCTGCATTCATCCCAGTTTTCCCTCAGCCACGTGCTGCTAATGAGGCAGTGGACGGGATGCTTGCTGTGGTAATATTCACCTCTGATTTCCATTGATCTAATGGTTGTCAATTAGCTAACCTGCTGTAAATGGTCAGTAACCTTGGGGCATGATAAATTATGAGCTGCTCGAGGAATCAAACATTGATGAGCTGGTGGAGTTGACAATTTCTCTTTCTATGGCTGGCAGCATATCCCGCTGGATAGATTAACTTTGTTTATTCGGCTCCAGATTGTTTCCTCATGGTAGAAATTTGATGTGATGAGTTTATCACTCTACCTCAAATATTATTCCATCTGCAGGAGGATGGACTACACCAATCCAACCCTGTTAAATGTATTATCCATTACTATAACAACTAATTAAGACACTTTTTTTGACTTTTAAAAATATTTGGTTTTATATATGAAAGAGAAGTTAAAAAACTGATGTGATTTTTGATCTATAGTTTTTCTTTTTTCACAGCCAATATTGGCTTATGGATAAATCTTTAATAATCAAAGTTCAAGAAATAGTTAGACATTTTAACTAATGGCTTCCTTGATGAGACGGATGATTGACAACGCTCATGTCTGGCGTTAAATATGATACTACTGCCAGCAGCCGGTTAGCTTAGCAAAAAAAAGTATAAAAATTACAGGTTGTGGTTTTTCTGTATGTCCTTGCTGGTAGTTGGATTTTTTCTTTTTTTCCACTTTCGGTTGAACAGGCTGCTCACTGTAGCCATATTACTGTACAGATATGAGATCTAAGAATGGTTTCAATTTTGCCACTTAACTCGTAAGGAAGTGTGTATTTCCCAAATGTTCAAACTATTTCGTTAAGGGATCCACATCAAACAGTTTCATTTTATGCAGTTGTGTAAAAAAGCATATATATATTGGCTTTAAACTCTCAAACATAGTACAGTATCGGCATTAAAAAAAATACTTTATCGGCCAGTCTCTGTTCCTTAAATGAGACTCTTAACTGTTGGCCTCAAGTTTAATCACCTTCCAAGGTTACAGTACAGTATGTAGCCTAATTATTTCTAGAAGGAAAACCACTTTCCAGATATAATAAGATGCATAATTGGAATCTGCAGTGCGTCAAGGGAATGGACTAACGCACATGGTTCCTCTTCATGACACTTTAAGCAGAGATTATTAATTGAACAGAAATTTGATCACCTACAAATAAGTTATTCCCTGAAATTTGTGAGCTATGTTAGTGGATATCTTATACAAAATCATGAAAGGCCAAACTAATTGGTATTCAGTGAAAGGAGAGACAGTAATTAATCTTTTGTGCGTGTAATGCACAGTAATCCATATGCAAAGTGCTCAGATATTTTTGGTAGTATCTACACGCTATATATGCATTTTGAAATATTGATATGTAAACTCAAAACAAAACTGAAAGTAGAAAGAGGATTTGTCTGAGGCTGTAGTGACGCATAAATTCCATGACCTCGTTCTGTCCAAAGCTTAAAACAACATCTCACAAAAGCTCCTTTATTTTCAAAATAGGTGGATGACATCTTAGGCGAGGAGAGCGACAACGAAAGTGAGGGCAGAGGGAAGGAGAAGCCCGGTAATGAAGAGGTGGAGGATGATGAGGAGGAGCAGCAGCCGCAGCAGCAGCAGCAGCAGCAGCAGCAGCAGACAGGAGCTGGACAGATTGCAGGAGGAGGGCCCGGCCCTCAGGCGCTGGAGGAGAGGATGCAGACATCACCCAGTGAGGCCAGTCTGCCGGATAGTGTGCCAAGGTGAGACACTGAACTTCATTGCCAATTTCACCTTCATATCTCGTCATTTAGTGTTGCTTTTTTTCAGTATTCCCACCTCACTGACCCTTTTTTTTGTGCCCTGACTCTTTCCGCTGCAGCATCCCCTCTTACGTAAAATGTTGAACATGGACAACTGTCTTTCCTCTGTCTCTCTTCAGCCCAAATATTTAAAATTACATGTTTCCTTTCTCATCACTCTTGGCACTCTCCTCTTTCACTGTCGCTCCTCTGCATCTTGCATAAACACCTGCAGGCGAGAAGGATGCTTCACTTAAATTGCAGTTGGCAAGAATCTAAATCCGTTGAGAACCCGTACAAATGCATTGTATATTTTATAGATCCTACTTCTCCAATGACTATTATCATAACACACCACTTAATCAGCGCTACCATGCTGAAGCCAGACAGCCTGGTCGGTTGCCATGGAGACAAATTTCAAACAGACAGCAGGCAGTCGAACATTTCTGAACATATAAGAGGCTCTTATTGCTGAGAGACAGGCCTGAGTTGAGCCGAGCTGTTAGATTTGCTCTCTCCTGGCAGATGATTTTGTTGACTTATTTACATCCTCAGCATTGTGATATTGCTGTAGAGAATTCATTTGAAGTTTTCCATAAATAGAAGCTTGTGCAGTTTATTTCAAAGTTCAGTAACAAATCTCTTCACATTGAAAACATCAACATGGGAAAGAGCATGAAATAAACCCAGAAACAGAGTAAAAGTAAAGTGAAATTCAGTACAGTTGTCTGTTGCTACGTTTACTTTCTCTTTTCTCTCATTGCTCATTCTTCCGACACAAATAATGTGCATTTCTACAGTTACTGTAACTTGCATGCATAATACTGTAGGATCTGTTAAGTCCCATAGTTAAATGACTTTGGCCTATGACCTTTGGAAACCTCCTCTGGTGCTGTTATGTTTGTATCAGCACTATGTGGTGATTTTAAACATGACACACCTGACACCTGTGGTGGCTTTATAGTGGATGGATCTTTATCTGTGCTCTCTTTATCTGTTTCATTTTATCTAGACAGGCGAGGTAATGCAGTGTTGCTCTCTGATGACAAGTGGAACACAAAGTGGGTTGTTCATCAGGAAAAAAACTTTCCATTTCCTATTATTATAAGTACAATAACACAGGGAACACCTGAATATGTGACAAGTGCATCAGAGGAAAGCGCAACCGGGATAAGCAATGAGAATCTTCTAGCACACTGTCGCGCTTACTGCTGGTATATTTTATTGATTACGTTCTGGTCTGTTTGGCCTTCATTGGATATGTTGGCAAGCATCATAACAGTTCTATATAGTATATGCACATAGAAGCTGCCTCAGATATCCAATAAATTAGTTTGACTGGTGAGCAAAGCACCTTGAGCAAATACATATGCAAATACAAAAACCATCCAGGCTAGTCAGTGAAAAAAAACCCATAGTAACGATCAGAAAATACCAATTCATACATTCTACAGTGCTTTCATGCGTAAGACAATAAATAAATAAACATTCATATAGCACCAAACTAACCAAAGGTCAAACATCAAAAGGTTTCCAAGCTTATTTTGTCACAGCCCAATTTTGAAAGTGGAAAAACTAAACGATTAACGCAAAAAATAACATTATCAAGAGCATAAGCTGCATTATTGAATGTTTCTGTAGTTACTCTACCTTCTAGTTTGTGGTGTGCAAATGAAAAATGCAAATCAAACTTTTGCTACCACCAAATATGTTCCACATACAGTAAAGACACAAGGTGCTCCCCTGCTGTTTGAAAGTGAACTCAAGAGTAAGATGTGCTTCTTTAAATCCTGGAATTGACCAGTACGTGCTTGATGACAAACATCAGTTTCTCCCTTCTTCAGTGGGAATACTCAGTCTTTGGCTTCATGTTATTTTTCTAACCTCAATTGTGATAGTCGTCCCAGCATCAGAATACTCTTGTTTTCTTTATTGTTCCTGAATGAATCAGATTCCGAAGATGTGTTCACTTCACTTATCCCTTTCCCTATGAAGTAGTCGCTCAATTATTTACTCTGTAAATGCATGGAAATATGATTTCAGACTTATGCTTTGCGCTCAGACTTTTTGTCTAGTTGTTGGAATCTCTGACACGAGGTCATAGTGCATATGTTTCACATAACAAATTTGTACACGTCATGTACTGTTTATAGCAGTAAAGACACAGGTGGATCTAATAACATAAATGCACCTTTATAGCAACTATTGCAATGCAGCAGTTGATAATGTTATTAGTTACACCTGTTATTAACAAGTCCAAATGTCCCCAGGGAAAATATCTATACAAGCCCAAATTTCATTGGCTAGATGGAGAAATAAGAGCCATTACGCCTCGGCTGACCAAACAAAAATTTATAGCCTGTACTCTTGAGCTCCTCGATAATAGCCCTAATGTTGGGAGCTTTTTTACACCAGTAACACTCTCAAAAACCTTTTTTTGTTTAATGGTCTTGGTTGTGCCTCGGTATCCATGGCTACCCAGGCCTCAGCAGGCATCGGCATAATGATTTATGATGATGATCCTTTGCCTACCTCTTTTGAATACATCAGTCTGTCTGTCACCATTGGTTGCTGCTAATTAGCCAACCCTGAAATACACCGTCTGCTGTGTTGATTACTTATTGCTGAAAACCTCTGGAAGTCCAGCTCCAGTCAGCAGCAGCACAGGCCTGACACACAAGGGGAGGAGTGTATGTTTGATTCTGAGAGCACTGTCCACTCAAATTGGTAGGTAGGTCTTTGGTCCTTCCACATAAAGATACCAGAGAGATGGTCTATTTATATTACAGCTTACCTGGTGCTGAAATGCTCTGAGCCCTGTGTCCCTCTACCTCTTTGTCTTTTGTCTATATTTTTAACTACGATGATGCCATGACAACTCTTTCTCTTCACCAGAATGTGCTTCTGATATCACTTTTTAACACCAATAAACTGCTTTTGGTTCAGTTTTTTGTTTTTGAGCAACATGAACTAACATACACTTCTATCCTCTGCCTTGGCTCTGCTCTCACACTACTATAGGAGTCCTGTATGAATAAAAGAACTGCGAAAGAACTGATGTCCTTGCGTGCTATTAGAGCAACATAAAAATGAAAGATTTAAAAGAAGGAAAGACATGCTTGCATGCCATCTTGTACAATTATACAGTTTATTCTGAACCACAATGTTGCCTTAAAGGAATACTCATTCTAAAAATATAGTTTCTTCATCAATTACACATTCGCAATAGCCTGGAATGACAACAAAGTTTGTACTACATTCCCTTAAGCTACATAGAGATGCAAAAGTGCTGTACTTCCATAAAGTTGGAGGACTCACAAGAAAATGATTAAAAGAATAGTCAAGCTCCAGAAATACTGGACCCTATGACCTTGATTTCAAAGAAGCTGGGAAGCTGAATAAATCATAAATAAAATTGTTGATCCCTCAGGCGGCATTGCATTAAAAACTGACATGATTGGATAAAGGATATTACTACATGGGCACCGGAACACTTCCGAAAACCATTGCCTGTCAACACAGTTTTGTTGCTGCATTTACAAATGCAAGTTAAAACTCAGCCTTGCAAAGCAAAGGTATATATCTACAGCCTTCAGAAACACTGTTGATTTCTCTTGGCCTGAACTCATCTGAGATTGACTGATGGAAAGTGGAACATTCTGCTTTAGTCTGACGAGTCCACATCTCAAATTATTTTTGGAAATCAGGGACATTTATCGTCCAGGTTGGAGAGGATCCAGATTGTCACTGAAGTCCTTTTAGGCAAGTCTTTCCACTCAGCAGTCATCTTGGCAATGCCCCTGGACATTTATTTCCTGCTAACAAGACCAGAACCCTATTTAAATAAAATAGACGATAGCCGTAACTTCATTTTCAGTGGTCACTGGGACATAACAAACTACATGTGTAGAATCACCAGAATCACCTATCAAATCTGATGAAACAACTCTTAACAAGTTTGGTGACTTTGTCCCAAACTCAGATTTAAAACCCTTTTTTTCCCACTACGCACAATGTTTATCAGTTTGAACAGTACATAGCTTGTAATTCAACTATATTCAATTGAATACAGATCGAAGAGGGTTTGCAAATTAATGCAGTCTATTTTTATTTTTGTTTTATACAGTGTTACAACTTTTTGGGAATTGGGTTGTAAATTTCCCATAATGCCATTTATTGGTATCTTCCTTTAGACCCCCACTTGCCTCCTGTAGGCCTCTTTCTTAAAAAACCCCACACCACCAGAATGTAACGAAGGCTCCCTATTAAAAATTGCATATCTCTAGACTAGGCGACAATAACCCTGAGGACATCATCAGAGTTAAAGTCCTATTGCTAA
This sequence comes from Pagrus pagrus, assembly GCF_965226575.1. Lineage (NCBI taxonomy): Eukaryota > Metazoa > Chordata > Actinopteri > Spariformes > Sparidae > Pagrus > Pagrus pagrus. The sequence goes on along the minus strand of NC_140201.1, from coordinate 22,134,215 downwards.
TTACGAAATGTGATAAATTGGTGCACTGCCACTTTTAACAAAACTGATATTACAATGTCGTAAAAATCAGAGGTGAGACTAGCTTAATCTTACCCACAGATATCCATTTGCATGTTTAAAAGATTTGTAAACACATTCACCTTCACTACAACATAAGTGCCAAATAACCACTTCACATCAGAACATTTATCAGACTATCTACTGAGACTCAACCTTGATTTTTATTTTCAACAGCATGAATAACAGGTGTACACACTATATTTTGCAAGGAATAGGAATAGGAAGAAGTCTGACATCCACCTTTAACTGTCTTCCAGGCTGCTTTAATGTAATTCTCCTGTCTAACAGAGAAAAGAATTTGACTGTATTGTTGCCCAGTAGGCCATTAGAGGCATTTTAAGATTCATACAAGACGTCGTATAGCTGCTTCCTGATTCAGACAAGACTCTGTGGGACCTCCACTCCCCCAGGAGCTGGCTTAATAGTTGTCATTCTGTCAGTCTCCATCCCTGGCCTTACCACCTTCTCATATTTAGCACAAAATAGACATACATCTGTTGCTAAGATACTGTAGTGATGTGAATGTCTCTGTTTTGTTCTCATTCACTATCTGCTCCTGCCTTTCTTTATTGTTTCCCTCTAAAGTAAAACAACGTTGCTCTTATTTCTGTTCATTCTGCTCTAATCCAATTTTTTGAACACAAAGGTAACACTGGAAATGCAGCCATATCCACATTAACAGGATTTATTTGTTACCTATTTCGGCTACATTTAGACTAAATGCATGCAAATAATGTCCTGCCTAATATTAAGCATGGAGGAATTTACACCCACAAAGCTTGTTTAAAGCAAGTTGCAATCTGGTTTTGTTGAAAATAAGCCGTACTATAGGTATCAAGGACCAGTGTTTGCAACCACTGCTTTAGGAAAATTAAATTAATTAGCCTTAACAAAGGTGATCCAAAGATGTTTTATTTCCCTGCACATTTTGAAAAGGATAAGTCATACTCACACAGCTCTTAGCTTCTTTAACATCATTGCATGGTCGTGCATAAGCTTTTAAAATCTTTTCACATGGATAATTACATGCTCTCTTTTTCAAATCCATGAATGCATAATGGGCTAATAAGAATCTGCATCGGGCTGATTCTGCTTTTTTGTTTGTCGGTTTCAAGTTCTTTATTTTAGTGAATCAATTTTCTGCCACATTGCTCACTCCAGGCACAAATCATGTGGCACATACCAGCGTATCTGCAGACCCTCAAAGTCTTAATACGTCTCAAGCAGGGATCTATTGAAGTCCAGAGTATTTCGATCTCTCAGGTACAATCAAGCACAATTTGAATTGTATTAAAGGTGGAGTAAGCAATTCTGGGGAAAAATACACCAACAAGCAACAACATTAAAACCACTGACAGGTGAAGTGATTAACATTTATTTGCAAAAACTGCTAAGGAATAGGCAGGCCCAGGGAACATGAAAAAGAGTTCAAGGCATCAAACTGGCCTCTAGATTTCCCCAGATCCCAATCCCTAGTCCCTAGACCCTAGAGGTCCCACCTCATAACCCACAGGACTCAAAAGATCCACTGCCTGTGCACCACAGGATGCCCTTAGAGGTCCTGTGTCTATGTCTCAATGGGTCAGATCCAAGTCCAATCCACACTTGTTCCGTTGCATCCCACAGGTGCTTGATCAGATTGAGATCTGGGGAATTTTGAAGCCAATTTAACACCTTGAGCCCTTTGTCACTTACTTCGGACAATTCCTGAACAGTTTTTGTGGTGTCCCAGGGTGCATCCTCCTACTGGGAGGGCCACTGCCATGAGGAAGTGTACTTGGTCACAGTTTTTGGGTGGGTGTCAAGTTGCATCCATATGAATGCCAGGATCCAAGGTTTCATTGCAACAAGATGATCAATGTTATTCACTTTACCTGTCATTGGTTTTAATGTTGTGGCTTATCAGTGTAAATAAGTGTTGATTCTCATTCCCAGGTCTTTTGGTTGGCCAGCATCCCGATGGGCAACCCAAAGCTTCAGTATTTGATGACCTGGGAATGAGACTCACTAATCAAATATCTTTCTCTAGAATTGTCTACCTCAGCTTTGAGTCACTGCATCTCTCTTTAAAACGCTACAGTTGAAATTCAGCCTGCATGCGCATTTTTTCAGCCTAACATTGTTGAAAGAGCAGCTAATATTGCTGTAGCGAGAGCAACAAGTTAGTGGACTGCTGAGTGAGATGCCTTGTTAGTCTGTTGACCCGCCTTTTCTTCAGAATACAAAATATCTTCATACTGATTTATTCCTGAGAGGGTATACTCATTGTGTGGTTCTTGGTTGATCAAAATTACCTGCCTGGTGCTTGCACTGTTTAGAGTTAAGGAAGGAGGTGCACTTGGATGGACAAGGTGACACAGATGTGCCTTGGGAATTTCAAAATAAAGGCGTATTTTAAAGATGACAATGTGGATTGGTTTTCACGTTACATTGATTATTTTGGACCCTTTACCATTGACTTGATATATCAGTCCAATGATAGACTCCAACTTCAACAGTGTGCAGAAACCCTGACATACCATAAACTAGATTGCATTTTAGAATTCAGTTAGTCAGTTCGACATTGTCATGCAATGATAGCCTCACAGACAATTGATGAAATTTGCCATGATGCGTATGTAAGAATTTAGCTGTGTCAGCTTTGGCATACAGTCAGTACTGAGCAAATATCCTACTTTAAGATCCCTGAGCTTAAAACCTGTTTCTACCGAATTAACCACTCTGTTCTTCTTCTTGGGTCTTCGAGCATTTATGATATATATACATATCAAAGAATTGAATAATAGTTATTATTTGTAATATTTTTTATGTTTGGTTGTTTCTTGAGTAGATACATAAGGGTCCTGTAGTCCACAAAGCTCCCCTTGCATGACTGGCACATCAAAACAATGAGTGTACTGGGGAATCAAGTGTGATGCAGGAAAGAGTCATTGCTAATGCGTTTTGAGCATACACCCTTCCATTACCATCTCCTCTAATTAGCTGCTGAGCTAAAGGAAGAGTTTACTGACCTTGTGCAATCAAAGTCATCCTTGAACTGGCTTAGCCCCAACCGTCTTAACTCTCTGTCTTTTGTGCTCCTGTCTGGGCTCCTTGATATTGAAGTGCTTTAATGCAAGTTGGATGCATCTCTATAACTCAGAAATGAGGAAGGTTTCCAGCAAGCTGTTATTTCAGCCCACTTGTGGATGTGTTGGCAGTCATTAGCTGTTAGTGCAGATTGATGTGAATGATTTATGGTGAGCACTGGCACTTAGGGCTCTAACAGATTTAAGATTTAACAAGGAGGTTGCAGGGTTGATATAAAAGGTGAATGAACTTTCCTTTCCCACAGGCTCACAGAAACTGTTGTCACATCCTGGTTAACGCAGTGCTGCCCCAGTTTCAGTCCAGACATATAGTACACAGTTTTATATTTTTACATGTGTCTTCACATGTTCACACATTATGTTTCTCATACACCAGGGATCGGTCAGTGGAATTATTAGGCTGTAAATTTCAGCCTTCAAGTAGAAGGTTTCTCAAATTAGGTTATTCTTAAAGTAATATGAACAGTATGAATAATTGATAGTCCTCCCTGCTAGGAACTGCAACAATGAATGGTACAGCCAACAGGGCACATGTAGGCTTTTAATGAAGGCTGAATGACCTTGGGTTTCCTCTCAGACTTGTTTCTTGTTTCTCTTACCCAGTATCACATAAAGGCCTGCTAACATCTTTTCCATTCCAAACCATGTTGCAGATGTGTTATATTAATTTGGCATATGGCGCTTCTTGCCGAAAATGTACATGCATTTGGAAAAATCTTGTATTCAGTGGCAGATTTAAGGTTCGTCTTACTAAAGTTGACAGGAGAGAAAAACAGATTTTAGTTTCAATTCTTGCCATATGATTTTTTGACTGCTCACTCATTCTCTATTATACCAATGCAACTGATTTCAGTTGCACATTATGTGCAATTCATTATGGGGAATACTAGGGATCAGCCGATATTCAGCATCTTTCCGATTATTGGTATCAGTGTTTTTTTTGGTCAGATTGCTGATAAAATAAATGAATTTAAAGATGTGCTACTTTGGCTCTGATGCAACATGCTATCACATAAGATCTTTGCCCACTACACTATCTGTATGGTAACACATTAAAAGTCTATAAACACTATAATGATAACAATCTGCAAAGTCACTTAAAACCAAGTTTAGTGGAGAGGAAGTATAAAGTAGCAGAAAAAAGAAATACTGAAGTAAAGTACCTCAAATTTGTACCTAGGTACAGTACTTTCGCTGACCAACCAACCTCCAAACGGAAACGGCTTCAAACATAACCTCCTTGACGGAGGTAATAAGGAAATGGGTTTTATCAAGTAAAAGTGCAATGGGCTGGAGAGAAGTATAGTCGATACACAGCATTGGAGAAAAATTATGTTGCCACAGAATGTTTAAGTGCTTTCACTTTACAACTTTCAAACCACCATCCACAACTCATATGCAAGGTTTGAGCCAGAGCAAGCCATTGCGAAAATGACGCCCTTAAAACATAAAATGTCCCATCACTGCAACCTCCGTGCACCCATAAATTGTCGGCCATAAAAGCAAGGGTAGAATCAATGCCGTTAGCAGGCTTGGTATATATCATTTAGATGATATCTGATAACTTGAGCTTTAACTATCCCCTTACTCTCAGTTACCCTAAGTAGACAAATACTAGGGGTGTGAATCTTTGGGTGTCTCACGATTCGATTCGATTTCGATTCTTAGGGTCACAATTCGATTCAGAATCGATTCTCGATTCAACCGATTCTCGATTCAAACGATTCTCGATTCAAAAATTGATACAGTGCATAGTGTGTTAAGGCAAATTATGGCATCAAAACAATACAGTTTGTATAAGATAATGTGATTTTTAAACAAACTGATTCCAATGATGTAATTACACAAAGGCAAACATTAAAAAAAGGTAACATTTATTCATGCTAAACAAATAAAAACTTACTTACTGTACAAGAAATAACTTGCATAAATAAAATTGCCTAAATAAAAGCTAAGGCCAGCTGCGCTTTTCTCCCAGGAGTTACAAAAATAAACTGTACACAAATAACACAAATTGGTGTTTTGTGTGATTTTTCAAAATAGAAAAAAAATAAAATAATAAAAATCGATTTTTGAAGTTTATGAATCGATTCAGAATCGTGGATGATTAGAATCGCGATTCTTATGTGAATCGATTTTTTCCCCCCACCCCTAACAAATACATAGCCATAACTATTAAAAACAAAAGCAGCTCTGTGTCTCTTAGAATATGCTGAATAATAATAAATGTAGCACTCACTAATGCACAGTTTCCATAGGACCGTTTATTGTCGACCTTGGAGGAGAAGTAACCCCTAGAATAAGTACTAAGAGCCCATTCTGGCCCCCTTCCAGACAGCCCTGGCTCATACACTACTTATGGTGTCCATGTTAAGTGCTTTAAAATGTCACTTTAGATGGGGTCCTAGTTGAGGTGGATCACTGATCACCTCTTGAGCCATTTATAGAGTGATTATGCTTATGTATTTATTGCATTGGCTTAGGTTCTGGTTGCTCCCATTTGTCTTTGGGTATGCTCTATAAAAAGTAGTTTTACATTATGAGGGATTGAACAGCACTCTGCTCAGTTTATTAGGAGGAATTCTGAGACTGCATACTGCAGACTGATTATGGAGCTGAAGCCAAACAACAAGCAGGCTTTCAACTGAGGATTAGTGTGTATGTGTGGAACTCTTGGTGCCAAGTAATGCACAGCTCAGGGATTTACTCATCAGTACTGCCACACTTTTACGACCAAGATGATAACATTTGAACGTGTCCATGCATGTGTTTACAGTTAGACACTTGGTATATGTGGCAGTTAGTGTCATAGTCAAGAGATTCAACTGATGAGAGATTTTTTTTCCTCAGTGATAAAGACTGTACTTAAAAAAGGACAGGAAGTAAGTACATTCTTCAGGAGTCATTTTAAATAATTGGCCAAGCTTTAGTCTTTTGAATAAAATTAAGGTCACTGATTAACTAGGTAGCTTCCCATCTCTCACCATTATCTTTTCCATTCAATTCGATCTATTACATCACAGACTTTCTGCCATGACTTCTACAGCAATAAAGACCCAGCAATTAGACCCATTCACCACTCCAACACATCGGCTGTTATCAGCTCTCCTCACTTTTAATTTCCTGTGTCTCTGGGTGATAGGCTTTCATTCAGATGCTCCATCACTCCTCTTTTCTACACCGTGTACCTCTGGAGTGTATTTATGTCAGAGTGAAAATGAAAGTGTGAAAGTTGTCAGCTTGAGTGAGCATGTTATTATAACATCATCAGAGCAGAGGTGATGGAGGAGGCAAATGGGTTGTAAAGTTTTCCATTCAGGTTGTCAGGCAGCAGAGTGTGAAATTCAGAATGTATTTCATCCTCTTTGACGCTCTTTGTTGGATGTCTGAACCTGAGGTTGCCTGATTTGCTGTTTCCTGCAGTTCACGTATGATCAATTCAAACCCGTATTTTGTATGTGTAAAGTTGTTTGTACAGCACCCAAACGTATACGTGGACGGACAAACCTATGCTCAAAGTGTCAGTCTGGTTAGAGTGACAAAAATGACGGTTCTAGGAAATGATGCCTGTTCCTTACACAGGGCAGGTTCCTGAAACTTCTACTCTTGGAGAAAAAATTTCAATGGCACCATTCAAGAAGGTAACTAAGGACAGTGCTCCTGCACAGACAGACAGTTTACTCAGCTAAGCCTGAGAACTGGTTCAAGTGACTAAATTGTGCCCCCTCATTAATCAAAGAAAAGATCTACAGCCAGGCAGAAGAGCATGAAGTCACGTCTTCTTTTGACCGCACCCACTGTGTGATATCAAAGAGGTGCTTTGGTCTGAGAGTCGATTAAACATGAATGAAACACAGAGCACCGGACCTACCAAGATGCTTACACTATTTTTTTCGTCCATTTTTCCTGTTGCTTGACTGTAGCTTAAACCTTTTGACCCCAGTGAAGAATAGAAGCTGATGATACTCTACTTTTCTTACATTTTATAAGATTTATAGTCCCGATCCCAATTTAACCATCCTACTCGTGAAAAGTTTAAAGTTTTTCTGGGAAATCCTAGAGGGGTGTCTGCTTATAGTTCAACTGGGACTGAGGCTATGGATAGCCAGATGTTAAAAAGAGGATTTTATCCTGTACTATTTTATCCTTAAATCATTAACAGCATAGTCACAGACATTTAGGCTCTTGGACAAGCTTTTTTGAAGGCTTTTGATAATGAAGCAAACCATCTCCGCATACTCCAGTTTAGATGACCCAGAGCAGTTGCTGCCTGTTGGATATCTCTCTCATTCTCTGTCGTTAGCTGCCGCAATGCCCCAGATTCCCCTTAGGGATTAATAAAGTTAATTTGGCCTAAAATATTCCCTCACATTCTTCTGCATTAGCAGAATAAGAACTGATTTGAAGGATTGGGATACAACTAATGCTTGTTAATGTTAACAATCAATACTTTTTTTTTTTTAGTTGATCAATTGTTTGTCTATGAAATACTTCCCACATTTTTCATCTTCAAGCTAGTCACTATCCGACAAATCCCAAAGATGTTCTATTTACAGTGTTATAAAACAAAATACAGCAGGTCCGCACATTTTTGAACCAGGAACCACCTCCTACAGCTCTTTCAGAAATTATTCTATAAGTTAACTTGTATTACAATTGAAAGTGGCAAATTCAGACCTGGCGTGAAATAAAAAATCACTGATAACTCTCACGCACTCAAGCATTCACATTAATTTGTCACAGCTGACACAGCTGCCCTGCTTGCATATTACTTTACTACCTAGTTTCTCCCCTCAGTGGGCTGTAATAAATGGTTATTGTTTGACACTCATCAGTATTAATATGTAATTCTCATAAATCTGATTCAGGCCGAGGTTTCTGCTTCGTAAATGAAAAAGAAAGCTTTTCTGCAGAGACCACAGTTCTGAGTGACCTTACAGTATGTACCAGCCACTCTTGTAAATGTGTTCCGACAAGTTTCGTCAGCTTGTGCTTCTGCAAGAACGTACTGTACACGTGATGGCTGTTCTTAAATAACATGATGTTTGCGAGTAAGAGGCACCCTGGGAAATGTTTCACATAATGACGCATGTCCACTTTTTCCTCAATGGACGCTGTTGGTTCCACAGCAATAAACCTGAGACACATTTTAAAAATGGGTTCAAACAAATGGGCCACTGCTGTGTAAAGGTAAGGAATCACAGCACAGCATGGGATGTATCCTGCCTCCAGCACCATAACAGGTTCTGAGCAGCACTACTGTATTTGCCATTTGTGCTGATTTAGCAGTATTTGTTATACTGTAGGTTTGAATGAATTATTATCAAAGCTTTTACATCAGTGTTTCTACATAAGGGATTCCCCAGTGTATTCCCACTGTATGTAGTCATGAGATTTATGATGGCCTCACACTCTCGAAGGTGCAGTGCTGTTACTTTTTCAAACGGCTTGGAAGTCAGAGCAAAGCTCTCCATTTTTATTTTGTGTCCATTGTTTTAATATGTGGATCTTGTACTTTTTCTCTGTTCAAAGGTTAGAATAGGTGTCATCAGACATCCCCAAAGGTGTGTGTATAGGATAAATGCATTACTGTATAAAATAATATTGTGTCCACACTACTTGAAAAACAGGCAAGATTTCTGCCATAAAAATCATAGCAGCAGGCGTGTAGACTGAAAATAGAACTCCAGTAAAATAAAAATACATTTAGTAATACAGTAACTGCGTATTTCTTCTGTCTCGCAATCGGAGTCTTCCTGACTGATTAGCGACAGCGAGTCACACACTAGAAGATCACATGACACGAGAATGACGCTGTCCAAACAGTCAAAGTTATTTTTGTGCCAAAGAGGAAGAAAAAAAGAATATAGTTGCGAGGATGGGTTTGGATGCTCAGACAGCAAGGACTAATGTTGCACAGACATGAAACTGCCTGCTCATATTGTGGTTCAGCAAGGGTGACATTGTTACAAAGACTGAGCAGCTCGAGTATATATATTCTGAGAGAAACTATGGGCTATTAATGTGCTCAGTCCATATACATAGATGCACGATTAGACAGAGTACTCTCTGGGTACAGAGAGCTCCCACAAATGAGAGTACAGGAGAGAGCGTGTAGCTCATTCATGGCTCCTCGACCTGTGTGCGACTCAACCAGATATTTACCTGCTAGATTTCCAGCGGGCGTCGGCGAGCTGTCCCTGAGCAACTGAGTCGTATCTTTGAACAGTTCACATATACTGTTCGTCATTCACAGGAGCGTGCACCGATCTGCCTCTGATCTGGGGCTTTTTGTCGGTAATCTCCAAAAAACATCTGCAAGTGGGAGATCAGGGCTTAAATCTTCTTGTGTGAATTTAGGTAAAGTGTGACCGGTGTGTTAGTTGGACTGAGTGCTGTAGAATCACTGAAGGCTGTTGCACCATATTCATAACCCAAGACTCATGTAAATTTTGGCGCTGCTTCTAATGTCAATTGGTGGTAACCCTTAATACTCCTACAGGTCTCTAAGTTGTATGGAGTCCATATGTGGTTGCAACAGGTGTGCCTTTGTGCGCACATGGGCTGGCGAGTATATAGTAGGCTGTGTAATGCAGCACACCTCGATGAATGGAGTCCATGGTTTGAGAGCTGTTTTTCTATTCTGTGTCTATAACCGCTCTCTCCCACCAGTTTCATTTGTCATCTCTCATGCTGGCATCATTACTAAATTTCTTGGGAAGCGTGTATTTCCTGCAGCAAGTACAGCCTGTTGTTCTTGGCATCCGAGATTCATTAGAGTAAAATTGCTTGTAACATTGGGCAGTTTGTCAGGAGCATCAAGAAAATTACACTGATTAGTGCAGAAATAATTTATTTTGCGTGTAGTACATGGAAGCTACTGTTGCTCACCGAGGCATTAGTCGCTTGATGAATCAGTTCATTGTTTGTTTTTCTGGAGGATGACACCTGATGTCTGGGCCTCTCTCTTTCTCGTGGCCATTAGCTGAAAGCCAGGCAGTCAAATCAAAGCCCCCAAGACAAACAGAAAACCCACTGCCTCCTCACACTGAAACTCATTTTGAACCAAATCCACCTTATCCCCCCATTTCTGCAGTGCTTTCAGATGTCCCTCGGCTCCAAAGGAGAGCCAGTTCATTTTCCAGACATCACTTGGCACCGCTTTTTTGTTCTTTCTTTGAGAAAGCTCAGCTTTCCTTCCAGGGGAAAGTGTTTCAGCCCTATATTCTCTTGACTGCTCAGGACATCCAGCCCACACACCTCCACCCTGCCAAAGCTTTAGACCGGGGCTGATGAAACTGTTCGGGCTGATTGCACCATTGTCTCGTCTGGTCATTTCAGTACAGGACCCACAAAATTGATTTGCAGAGTTTTAAACTGGCAACTCCAAGTGGTACCCAGAACTCTTTGATAAAGTTTAACTTCATTTCCAGAAATCATCCAACGTGACGTCAGTAAGCTGGATACAGCAAGCTCATGTCTGCCAACCCAGCCAGTCTGTGATGCCTTATGCAAAAGAGCCACAGGGAGAAAGGAGGCATAACATCTTACAGTCTAACTGGACAGAGCTCTTTCTTGTTTACTGCTCAGTGGAAGCTTGTATTTCACTCTTGAGACTGTTATTCTCTACATGGGGTGTAGACTGATTTCTGGACAAATAAGGTAAATCTACAGGGCCTCAGGTATAAGATGAAACTGATATTTCAAAGACGTTTAAAGAGTGATGTTCTTACATCAAATCTAGGTCAACTCTTGTCTTATGCAGCTTTATCAAAGTGCTGCTTCAACTGTCTCCTTCACCAGCTACACTCCAGAAACTTAAAGTTACTCTTCTGTAACCTGTGTTCTCTGATAACGTTTGTATCCATGAATACTAAGCTAGCCTGGCAGATAAAGCAGCATAGATAATTCAGAATGAATGGTTGCTGCTCACGGCACGTATCAAACACACCTTAGAAGTGTCCATAATGATAGGTATTGTTTGGTAGTGATTTGCTGTCTGCCAAAGGATAAAGATAAAGGCTAGTTCCTAACAGGTTATGGAAGCTCGGCATAGATAGCTTAAGTGAGGGAGACAGGAAAGATTAGCAATGCTTTATTAGGGCTTGGGTGGTTAGGCTACATGAACATAGCCTTGGTGGCTGTTGGCAGTAGCTAACACTGTTTGTTTGGTCAACTAGAAGCGGTCTGTTAGTTTAATGGAAACGGCTAATACTCTTTCTCAAAAAAGCTTGCTCTTTGGTAATGAATAAGTTAAGTGACAGATAAACGGTGTTCGTGTTGGCGTCTGGTGACAAAATGCTAGCGTGCTCTATTGGACTACTAAGCTAGGTACTCACATTAGCTATACATGTATACATACATTATAACAATAATTCATTGCTGGATATCGTTGCAAAGGCAGCTGATTCCTACTCAATTTTACCAGCTGTGACAGCACTGGCTGATTATGTTTTCAGTTACCTTGTAAGTCTGGTTTTTTTTTTTTGTTATTTTGTCATCATGACAAAATGTGGGGCTGAAGGCACCATTTTTTAGTGGGAACTACCACAGAAGCAGTTTTGAGTAATTGGCCAGTTGTTTATATTTCTGTCTAGACGGATTTTGTCAGTGTGATAGAATCATAACAAAATGAAAATGCAGTCAGGAAACCTTACAGGTGTGTAGTTGAGGTCCGACCCACGAGTGCTAAGTTCTAAATTAATATTGTAGTAATGACTACTGAGTGCTCATGGGTCTAAATGTGAACATGTTGACAGGCACTGCAGCTGGTGTGATCCCATCGCAAGATGGTCTGTTGCTTTGTTTTTTGGCAGGGCCAATATATTTCATTAAGGTGTAATCAGTAGTATAATTGGCTTTATTAAAAAGGCAACTTCAAAGCCTCTTTCACACTATAATAATGATATAACAGCGGTGCCATCAGTTCCTTGGGGCAGTTTTGTCTTCAGTTCTCTTCTTGCAGTTTCATGGAATTATGCAAAACAGGACTAAATGTGAATCTCAAATTATGTCCCAGTCAATTTGGGACATTTGAAATAACACTTTAAATCAATTTGTTAAAACATGCTTCTCTGCAACTGATAAAACTGTTTTCAAACAGTTGGCGTTACAAGATTATATAACACTTTCCACACTACCCTGTAACATGTATAAATGCCTTTTTGATGCCATAAAGCTAAACGTCAGTGCAACTAACAATATATCAGTCTTCAAACCCACTTTTCGTATCTCACTGCCATCTTGCTGACTGTAAATGGTCTGTCAGTGATGGTGTGTTTGTTTGCAGTGAACCCTGACCACCCACCAGAACTGCGAATTGCCTAATTAAATAATAGATGCTTTCACAACATAGAAGTTCCCCAGAGTCAACTTTTCTCAGTAAACAGTTTGTGCAGCTACAGTAAATTACCATATTCGACATTCATCACCTCATCAAATTGCGATGCAACTGCCCCCTCACTGCTTAGCCAACACGACTTCTGCTGATTTAGTCGTGGCCTGAACTTAAGTGGCACTTAGAACAAATAAGACTAAATGAGCTTTTTAGATTCAGTGCGAGATTTGTTGTTTGAGGATTTGTTTGAAAAAGACAAGTAGGACACAAACACACTGGTGGTGATGCATTCATGGTGTTTACAGCTGCTTTGCCTTGTAAAGACACCTCAGTCTTGGTAATGGCATGGTTACATAAAATGAGATTCAGTTGGTTAATTTTTCACTCCACATCTATAAGTAAATATTCACAAGGTACAGAAAATTCTGATCAAAAAAAAATATATTTATTAAAGGGAAAATAAACTTCATCGTGAGTTTAAAGTGCAGCTCTGCTACTGTGTTTTAATAAAACACTGTCGAACCAAACCTGGTTATCTAAATCCCACTGCTGATCCTCCTCCTCACCAAACACCGGAGCACAAACCACATGGTCGGCCTGGTTGGTCTCATCAGCATTTGCCGCCTTTTGTTCAGTGTGTGCGCTGACCGAGATGAAAGGTAAAAATAAAAATACAACCCGTCTTGGCGTTCTGTGAATTGGACTCTCGCTTTCTTCCTCACACTCTCCATCTTGCCTTGCTCTCTTCTCCCACCCCAGTAGGTTTTCGTTCCTCATATCCAGGCTATAGTTGTGCGTGGAGCTGGCTGTAGTCTGGCACTCTGCCCTTCCTTATACTGGAAATTAACAGAGAGCCTCATATATGGACTACACAGTCTCATGAAACGTCTGTCCTTGTTCTAGGCCTTTTAATCATTCAGTGTGAATTCTCAATTCCTTCACAGAGCCTGTTATGTAATTATTGCTAGTCTTAATTATTCCTGTCCTGTTCGACTTATTTGTGGTCATTACTCTTTAAGCAGTTTAACACTAATTATCTGTTCACAGCATGAAAGCTTAAACAAATTTTAATGTCCTAAATATTGTAATTATTAGCTTTCTATGCAAGGTGTTATTGTCTTCCTACTGAGTGGATTTAGCAAAACCATTAGAGAAATCGTGCAACAACCTACACATCCAGTCTTACGTATTTTGTGACACATGAGTAAGAGATGCAATTTTCCAAAGGCCAGTAAAACCTTCTTCCAACAGTGACTGCTCCATTAAATTTAACTGTGCATGCAGATCAACAGTGAGGTTTTCTGCCAGTAAACATTGCAGCTAATATGCATCTTCTTTCTTTGCTTTCTGTGAGGGTTTTCCTCTGTCTCAATGTGTTTTGGCCTGAGCACAATATACACTAATTTTTAGTGTAGAAATCAGCCCAAACAAACTTGATTCACAATGGTTCCTCCCATGTAGTTTTATAGTTTTCAAATATCTGGCTTTATAGACTCTACTCGGTATTGCTCCATAGCGCCACTCGTGGTCAAAATGTCCTCATGGTGTGTAAGAAATTTAAGTAGTCTCAGCACATTAATTATACAGTAATTTATATACATGTAGGTTTTTTTTTTGTTTGTTTGTTTTTTGTATTGTTTTTTTGACTGCCATTATTAATGAAAACATGTACAGTATATTTATCTATACTACAGGCTAGGCAATATGGCCTGAAATTATTGACACCACTCTTAATATAGCCACTCCTTGTCAAGAACATGTCTGATAAAAAGTTTCAAATGGCACTGGTGAAGGGCGGAGGTGAAACTGCAGTGAGCGAAGTCATGGATACTACAGTAACGGACTCAAAGGGCTTTTCTTTTCATTTGTCTTTCTCTTCTCATGCACTGATTCGCTTAACTGAACAGCCAATCAGAGGGATTTCTCTCACCAACAGGCCCACAGCCGATTGTACGTACCCAATCGACCATAAAGATGTCAACGAATTAGTGCTAACTGTGCAGGTCACAACACAACAACCAAGGACAGAAACGCTTACCAACGGCCACGTCATCGGCCGACACCTGACCTTCTGCCTGGTGTGTCAGGGCCCTAATGCTGAATACTGTTGGGTCTTTGAGATCACTGTTTAGGCATTCAGCACATAAACCTTGTTAATGTGGTGAAATGTAACAGAATTGCTACTTAACACTGAGCTTCATCATGATGTTGATTAAATTTGAGTAGCTGGTGTTTGTGAATGTCTCACTCACATTTTCTACCAGAGAAGATGATTGGAGTGTAAATGGGAAAATCAGGCTGTTATCTCCATGCCTGTATTGTAAGTTAGACTCCATGAGCTTTCCAATTAGAACATCTGCACCCGAGGGCCCTGTTGTGGGTAATTGTTTTTAAGGATTGGCTAATACCCTGAAGACTGCTGTAATGGCACTGTATCTCACCAGCATGAGCTCAAATTATTCTATTTACATTTATGGAAGCTGTTGTGTTGAGCTCAGAGATAAACGTTGTTTGTTGTACCAGAAATGCTTTTTTTTTTTTTTTTCCTCTGAAGGCAAAGCTTTTATATCTGTCCTCTGTCGCAGGGCACGTTGATGCTTGCTGCAGATTAATTAAATGTCTACCATTACAGCTGGAATTTATACGAGTGTCTGACATTCACGTTGAGACTGAAATAAACATCCTAATTGAATTTAGCTCGTCACTTGCAACAGTTTTTCCTCTGCACCTGATTCATATCTAAAAACAGCTGGCTGCAGTGATTCTGTTCATTTTCTTGCGACACGTAGTCAGAGCTGCTTCTGTTGGACCGGCCTCTGTGATTATGTGATTTGTCAGGTACAAACACTCCTTGGCAGCTGTAGCCAGCACAGTTGATTCAGGGAACAAAGCCTCTGTTTCCTTCTGCCTTGCTGTCTAGAATTTGTTTTCAGACAAACTGTTTCCTGAAACGTGAGTAACAGTGTGTTTGAGTTGCTAAAAGGTCAGCTGTCCGATGAGTTGAACAGGTAAGGTGTGAGTGTGCACAGTGGGTCCCCTTGACATGTATTGTTACAGGATTGTAAAGGGGTTTTGGGTGCCAAATGGTAAAAACCTGTAACTCTGTGCTACTGCAGCTTTTTCCCCAAATGTGCTTACCTATAAATCTACTTCTTTCTGTTCCCACAAAAGTTCCTGCTGACCTGTATTATCCAACTGTTTTAATTTATCACAGATGGATATGTATTGTCATTAATGATGGCCAATAGGTAACAACAAATGTATGTGTAAAACTGTTTGAGGTTATTTAAAAGTGATTACACATTACATAGTTGACAAAATCGACTTACCATTTCATCATTGATTGCATAGTTTATCCACCAAAGAGAAATAACAAGTTTATTTTTCACTCAGTCACAACTCTTCCATGACCATTGTCTTTGGATTTTATAGACTCTCACATATTGATATCAGTACAAGCCTCAAAAATCCCATATCAGTGGTCAGTAACAGTGTAGGGGTCACATTGTGTTGTTGTTGGCAGGTGGCCCCTGGGCAGCAACTAACGATTATTTTCATTTTTGATTCATTTACATATCATATTCGTGATTAATCAATTAATTGTTTAGTCTGTAACCTTGCTTGGTCTTCAACAGAGACTGCAAGTGGGCCACCAAATTATTGTATGGTAATATTTTTTGAAGTTTAAGTTCTGTCAAAAATTATAATGTGTGTGAAAATACACACTAGCATGAATCCAATATATTATAAGCAAAGATATGTTATTTTAAAATAAAAATGTTTTACAGCAGAGTGATCGTCGTAAAATGGGGAACTAGCCAGCAAATCATGTATTATTTAACCATATTGGCTGTATTATTAAGTGTACGGACATTCTTGTGAACCGCAATGGATTGTTTTGCACCTCATCGAGCAAGAGAATCTGACATACCCTCCACCTCAGAAACCACCAGAGAAAGTGCAGAGTGTAAGGGCTGACACACCTAACATTAGCCACGCTGCAACTGCTGCTGACTTGTTTAAACATGGCACTATAGGCAACCCTGCACATTATTGTAGGCCCAGTTTATTATGCAACAGAATTTCATACAATATTCATATGTAGTAGTGGGTCGCTGCTCCGTCCCTTTAAAAAAATAATAATAATAAAATAGAGGCCCTTTGCTTGAATAACCTTGAAAACCCTATGTTTATAAAATGTAAAATAATAAAATATAGTTGATATGGACAATTCACATAACCCAGACTCCAAAATGACTTCTTCAAATTGCTTTATTCTTTTGTTACGACTCTTTTTTTTTTTACTATAAACGTCAAGGAAAAGCAGATCCTTGCATTTGAGAAGCCAGAACCAGCAGATGTTTGACATTTTTGCTTGGAAAACAAAAAGATTAATCGATTGTCATCATAGTTGGCAAAAAACATAAGCTTGATTTACTGATCGATTAATCGACTGATCATTGCAGTCCTAGTAGGGACTAGGGTTCAGGCATTCGCAATATGATAGCTCTTCACCATATAATGAAGTACTGTAAGAGAAACACAGATATATTACTTTATCTGTGTAATGAAAGGAAGAAAAATATGTACATCCCCAGAGGTCTACCCAGAATTTCTGGCAGCCCTGGAAGAGCAGCATGTGCCCCTCCCTCATTATCTCCACTGAGATGCCCTTGAGCAAGGCTCATAATACGCAACTACACCAGTGTAGCAAATAGATGATATCATAGATAATAAGATTAATACAAAATGCCAGAGTTACAAAGTGCTTGACAATACGTCATGTTTAGATAAGACTGTGAACGGAGTGAGTGTGATAAGGGAATTCGTACAAAAAGAGAAAATTAGTTTTAGTGAACCCTCCCAGAGTACAAAAGCTTTTTAAAAATGGTGCTATTTTGCTGACCAGTCCTAAATGCCTTATTGCAAAAATAAAGCTGAGCGTGATCGCTGACTACTTTCCTGCAGTGGTAACAAACCTTAATAGTGATGTACTGTACCCTGTTCATATCAAGACACCCTACAGTAGAAATCCATAAGTATAAGGTCTTGTTCCAAGGGTCCTTACATGGTCAGAAATGTCATGACATCATTATTTTTCTTGAGAAGTGTACTCTGGACAAATAGTGTTGCTGTAAAGTTATTTTCTCTCAATTTGTTCAATGCTTCAACATTATTGGCCTGACACTGTTCTTTCTGTGCCTCGGCTATTGTTTCCTGCTCTGCTGTTATGTTTTCCTGACAGTTTCCAGAGATCTTAGTCCCATAAAACACAACAATAAGTGACAGTCCATTAACACAGGTGACCATATTCTTATTTCATTGCAAGGTTTAGCCATGGGTCAGTATTTAACAGTGGTTGTCTTCTATACATGTTTACTCAGAAGCCTGGAGTGCCCAAAACTAAAAGCCATGGAGATATTCACAAGTATAGTTATACAACACTGTGTGAATGTGTTGTGAGAAGTAATTTTAAAGCCTGGTCTCGCCTCATGGAGTCGATCAGATCCATCAGTCTGGCTCATGGGACATTTTGTCTAGTGACACCCAGCTGTCCTGTTAGTCTGACAATGAAGCCTGACACCTGAATCCCAAAGGTGCTTTGAAAGGTGTCACATGCAGCAAGGGAGGATTATGAATGTAACGCAGGTTTAAAAGACATTGACAGCAGTCCGCCTTGCCCGGCTGCCCCTTGTGAGCACACTGAATCCAGGAGTGTGTGTTTCTCAGCGGAGCAGTGTGGAGAAACGACGCGATGATCCCCGTGCTCCCTGTCCCTGACAAACACAGCCCAGCAGTGCGAGAGAGAGGGCAGGCTGTGAGGAATAGGATTGCTTACTCAGGCTTTTCACATATATGAAAAGAGGAGGAAGGAGGAATACGTAAGTAGGAAAAAAAAACTGCAAGTAATCTGACCCATTTTTTTCCCGCTGGCTCGTGGCTCCGAGCTGGTGATGCAAGCAGTTTTTCTATTTATGCTCTCTGCTTCGGATTGATCTCACTATGTGGCAACGAGATGCATCTCAGGGGAAGGCTGGCTTGTTAATAGCCATTGTTTATCAGCACCCATACTCGCATGCATAAGCTTTTTTTTCCTTACACAGTAAAGTGCATATAGTATTTTTATCTGCATAGGAAAAATTGCTTTTGCAATGCCCTTGAGGACCATCTGTAGATTTATTATCTTCATTCTCCAACTTTATCTCCAACTTTATCTCTTCCACTGTTAGATTTTGCCAGGTTGTTATGTCCAGAGCATGTTGAGATTATTTTCCGAGAAAATGTTGAATGTATTTTTGTGGTATATGCACTTTGTCAGCCTGCCTCACATATGATTGACAGTATACCCAGAATAACGTTAAGCGTCCTCAGATAACCTGTTACTGTCAGCTGAACATTTTTTGGCTATGTGGAAAAAGAAAAGCCGAAGACATCCAAAGTTTTGATCTAAAAGTGTGACGTTTCAAGGCAACTAGGCCTGCTTTGGGTCCTTGAAGGTGTTTTGCCTCTTATCCAAAAGGCTCCCGACTGAGCTAGTCCCTGGCCTACGTATGAATGTCTGCACAGACATACCCCAAATTCTTAGCAGTGCTGCAATGTGGACCATTGATCTTGAGTCCAGAAAGAGAAGGGTCTGAGGTTTAATGTCAGTGGGCGTTCAGACTGAAAATAGAAGTCTGTTAAAGCAACACAAGGGGGCTGCGTTGGTGTGGGCCGGTTCTTCAGGTACCAAGCAGAATATGAAATGTGATACAGGTAGTACACTTTGAGTTATACTTCCTTGTTGCTGCTATTTTAACATTCAGATTATTGGACTTGTTCAAATAATAAAAGAAGAATAAGCCACGCCAGAATCAAAACAAAATAAACCTTCCTTGTTTTTATAAAAATGCATACGTTTCCATGCTTCACCCACAGCTGACTGAAGAGCCTGAGTGTGGTCTTTGCATTGGGCTGAATATTGAGAAATAGATTACCATTAGGTTTGTTCCTGGACAGCTGCCAACAATGGAGGTATGAAGAGAAGAGTACCTCATTAGGAGCCACCTCGTCATAGTGGGGCAATTAGTCGGCTTGGGAGAAAATGCTTTGAGCTCAGACGCTGCTCAGTGCTCTCCACCCACTGCATGGACTGATGAGGAGAACAGGGGTGGTGGGAAGGTGGGAGTATCAAAGTAGTCATGGTTTTATGGCAGCTTTGTTGTAAAACCTTCATGTTAACGTTCAGAAATCATTTTCACTTCAACCATGATTTTATCCACAAATTTTCTTTGAACACCAATATCTTAGTTGCTGCTAGTGTTCGTAGTACCATATAAACATCATTTTAATTAGCCTCTGTAATGTATACCTTATTCAAGATCATTCCCCTTATTGTCTTTCACCACCGCCTCTCTTACATAATCTCTTAGATGAGAGGTTTCAAATTCTGTTTCATTCATGTCCAATCAAACAATATCCATCTGAGCTTTCTGCCTCAGCAGGTATCCTGCTTCAGAGTCGAGCAGATCTGAGCATTTGAGCTGTAAATCACCGTCATAATTACCTCAGACCCAAAGTATGAATTGATGGAAGACCTTGAAGAGACAATAGGTATACACTACCTCTCTGACCAAGATGTGAACATTGTTGTTCTTAAAGAAATGACCTTAGTCCTTCAGATTTAAGTGGACAGCAGAGTCTCGACCTGAGGAGTTGGCCCATTCTTCTTCCCTGTTTTTTCGCACACATGCTCCTATTTACACTTTTACCCATTTGTAATTCTGACAGTAGTGTCTGAAGTGAGTAGAGATTGATTTTGGACACAGTTTAGTTCCCATAGGAAATTAGAATATGTCGTAAACTGTTTTTTTAGATGGGGTACTCATACTCATGAATCAAAGAGTCCTATTTCACCTGTCAGAACAGTTGTATATTCTCTCAGGCTAAGGAGAAGCTTTCTAAAGTCTGAAAAGATTGCCTTGAATGTGTCATTAAGATCAATGGGAAATGCACTTAAAGACAGCCACTCAGCAGGTGAGAATGGTCCAAATGGTTTAGAACAAAGGGTGCTGTTGAGTTTCATTGTGGGAAATGTAGGATTATATGTTTTTGACAGCTTGATGTACATCTGATGCCAACAGTCAGGACATCTTAAGATCTGCTGCTTCAGTTTGATGATCAATTCTTAAATATATTACTTGTAAGTCACTGAGCATTATATAAACACAGTAATGAATTGCTGGAGTGCACCTCTAAACATCCCCCTCACACAATGTATTCACAAACTCCTTTCAACATGTCCAGCCTTCTTCTGCCAGGCACACTTCCCATTGTTTTGGTGACTTGATTCTCAACACCTCGCAGTTACATAGATTAACATTTTAACTCTACGCTTTTCCAATTGACTGGACTGAACATATGAACACAGAGTCACTCCCCCAGTGAGAGAACAATCGATGAATCAAGTGAAGTGTTCTGTTTCTGCCAGTGCGCTTTGATTACTTTGTGTGACATTCGCATTTGCGTGCCGGGGTTTGAGTTTCGTCGCTATCAAAGGCACTCATGTAAAAAAAAAAATCTCAGAGCTGTTTGAGCTCCGCATAGTCGCATTAAATTTTCCTCTCTACTATTTTGAATTTTATTCCTCGGCCCAGCTTGCATGTGTCACCTGCCATTGTGGGCTTGCTCGATTAGGTTTTAATATTTGGGAGATATGAGAAAGAACGCAGACAGCAGGGGCAACAGAGTTGTTTGCAAAGCTCTGCTAGAGTGTAGAAACGAATAACCCCAAAGCAAAAACTCATCTCAAATATTTTATGAGCAGGGACCCTCTGAGCTGATAAATGAATTAAGCAGCTTTGGAACTGGTCCAAAGAGAACTTCCTTTAAAAAAAACTTTAAACCTTACCATTGAAAGTCAAAACAATTTGTCTTCTCCACCCTTTCTCAAGGACAGTGTGAACATTTTATGGTTGTTTATTGGCACACTGAGTGTGGATCAAGCCTGAGGCCTCTTCTTTATGGGAAAGTGCCTTTAACTAATGTCCCACCTTGCCGGTCTGTAAAAAAAAATGGCGGCATATACTTTTTGTTCCCCTACTCTTTGAACCAACTCCAGAGTTCTGAGTCCAAATTTGTCTCAAGCGCCTGTGAAAAAGATCCCTGCAGCCTTGTCAAAACCAGTGATGCCAGTAAGCAGACAGAGAAAAGCAGTATCTCCTATGAAAGGATGCCTGGGGGCTTTAATCTGATTCTGCTGCCTGTGGCTGAGCCAGAGATTAGGTTGGTTTGATGCAGACATGGGAGACTGGGGAGATATAAATGACACTGACAGTGAATCACCCAGTTGACATGCTGCATCATACCTTTGTCACACTCTAGGATGCTGCTGTTAGCAAGGCTTTTTCTTCTGTGTATCGTCTATGGTCTAATAAACCTGTCACATTAATTTACCTTTGTTTTATGTGAAAAGTCTGTTCACTGTTTTACTCTCTGATAGAGCAGGTATCAAACCCAGCTGTATATCAATTTTACATTCACAGTTTATAGCGATTATATCAAGGCCACAATTCAGGCAAAAACAAATCTCTAGGTAACCTCAACACAATTGCTAGTTTTAGTCTCAGGAATAGTAAATCTATGTATGACAACCATGTTACTGTGGAAAGCCATTTGTAGTCCATAAAGTTCTTACCCTTGAATTAAACACAAGCCACACAGGTTTAAGCCTAGCGTTTGAAAAATGGTCATGACCATTAAAGTTGCATGAGATAGACCTTTCTATTATTCCTTTATGAGCCACACAATGCAGCCAACATCAAATACAGGTTAGTGGCCAAAGGAATAAAACAAACAGTTTTCTTGTATGGTACGACCAACAGCATTGAGTGTTTACATGTGTTTTTGAGTAGAGTGTCTTGAGTGTTTTAAAGTTCTTTGTTTTGGTTTACAGCCTACAGCTTGTTCCTCTACCCCCAGGTGGCCAACAAAAATCAAGCAAATCTGCTTTATTTTGGGGCATAGACGGGGCTTAGCTGGGGAGGAAACTGGATTCGCAAGGTCACGTGATCATGTGATCTTGCGCCTGTGGCCGAACGCACAATTGTTAAACCAAACAGTGTCCCACAAGCTGATTATTCAGTGTTTAATGACCAGCAAGAGATGTGACTGTTGCTATAGCATCAGTTACATCAGAATTGGAGAATATATTGAATTGAAAGAAGAGCAAAGAACAGCAATGAAGGCTTTTCTCGATGGAAATGCATGCAGTTTGATTGACCCGCTGGCTCTGCTGGTGGTGGAGCTCTCCTACTGTTGATCTGATTTGTTGAAGTTAGCCTGTGATAGATGGATGGGTTCGTCCAATCACCTGCCAACTGTTATTTGAAAGTGCCTGCCCTTTTCCAAACAGTTTCTAGTGGCTCCTTTCCAGGTGGTTCTCTGCAATAAACCATCTGGGGCATCAGGTTAAGCTAGGGCTGCAAACCCAAAGAACATGTCAAGTTCATAAAATTAGATTTTTTATTGAATATGTGAGTATTGTTTTAAGACTAAAAGACAGATAATGAAATTAGTGAAATTATCCTTAAAGTAGCTGGCCATATACTGTAGCCCAAGTAGGGCAAAGCAACAATTAACCAGCTCTTCCACATATCCAGAGCTGCTGAAGATCTGTGATTTACAGCAGTGCACAACGCTGCTCCCATGCAAACTGAATCTTTCCACCATGAACATCCTGCCTAAAATATTTGTCACAAGTGAAACTTAAAAGCAGGCAACCTCAAAAAACTTCTCAGTCATTGTTTGAGGGCTTTATTGTTGCACCATCATGCATCTCTGTCTCCCTTTTCCCTGCAACACGGCTGAAAGTCAGAGAGTTTTTGAAACGTTGCTAAGCAAAACTGACACGTCCCTCATAAATCCTCCTCTCCCCCACAACAGCGCCTGTCTCTTTTATCCTCCTGTTTGTCAGTTTTCATAGTAAGATAATATAACGAGGGGCAGGGAAAGATAATTCCTGTATAAAAACAATCATTTAACTGCAGCGCTTATCAGCTCACTGCATATGGAGCTGTTGAATGCATGAGGGACGGGGGTGATTATATCTCGCCATCTGCATTTGACACATCTGCTGTAAATGATATTGGATTGTGGGGGAAGGATCTGTTATGATACAGGACAGTGATGACCAGCATTGCTGAGTTGCAAACGTGCTTGTTGGGCTTCTTTTCAAAGCAATAACTCAGTAACTGTAAAGATCAGGCCCACATTTGGAGTCGGCTAATACAGAGTCCGTAGATGTTTTTGTAACTAATTGACCCGTATGGATGGAAGCTATTGAAGAGTGTGGAAGGATACATCATAAATCTAAGTCATGGTCAGTTATTCGGATCGTTGTCTCTCAGGAAAAGACCTGTCAATGTCGATCCTCCTACACACACCGGAGGAAACTTGGTCTGAGTCCTAAAAGTTGTGAGTTCATTATCGAGTTCATTAGCTCACTGTTCTGTATTCCGTGCTCTGTTTCCTCCTCTTTCACACTTAATTTCCTCCATTTGCCCTTTTGCTGCCTCTTTCCCCTCACTCCCCTCCTTCCTCTTTGCTGTGAGCAGAGTTGTCAGAGGCATTTGAAGTCTTTGCTTTTACTTCCTCCTCTCCCCATTTTTCTCTGCTTCCTTCCTCACCAATCCTAGATTAGGATGCCTTGGGTAGAGTTTGCAGCCTTGGACTTAAGTAAGAGCTTACTTCTTTTTAAGCAGTAATAGTTTCTCTGCATCACAAGATTAAACTGTAGTCCTGGCCGTTCTGTAAATTCTTTCTGCGACTTTGCCTTTCTGATTTCTCCCTTGGGTGGCATTAGGTCCACAGTGCCTATAAATGTATCTCAGTTCAGAGCAGATGCAGTTTTCCTGACTTGTACGAGACATTTTATGTTTCTAATGCATCTCTAATGATGTGTTGAGGCAGGTGTAGCTGCAGGCTGTTTGTTCACCAGCAGGCACTCTGTAGCATGTCCTCTTGACATCCCTAATGCAATCATCCTCCCATAGTACACAGAGATAATAACATCTCAATGTAATGACCTCAACATCTGTGTCTATAATAATAGACACATTTTCACCATTTGCACTCTCATAACTGACATTTGTTGCTTTTTGTGAGACACAGCATTTTGTTCCATGCACAAATTTAATTTCGTAAACCATCTGGAGAGCTTATAATGCAAGATTTCAGTAATAAATCTGTTTTTTGTTTTTGTTTTGGCCGCAGTTTTCACCCAAATCGAGGTCCCTAATCGTTGCATGAATAACCAGAGCTCCACCTGATGTTTTCTACCTGTGGGGTCAGGGCTTCATCTGTCATTGATAGCAGCTTGATTTTAAGTGCTCCCTCAGGGCTAAGGTTCTGTCTCAGTCTTGGGCAAATTTATTTAACTGTCAACATTTTAGAACTATTGGACAAGGCAGTTTTTCTTGATTGTATACTGTCTCTCACTGAGAAATATAACCAAGTCAAAAGTTCCTCTTGACACATAAAAGTACACTTTTTTGCGACTGCCCTGCGAAGTTGTGATAGTTGATTGGATTATGCTCAGTCTTTGATTTTTCCTAAGGAGTCACTTAAAACAATAGGACTGTACTCCTTTGAGAGAGAGTGGGGTGTTGGACTATACTGAGAGCTTCAAAGGGCAAATTTGTCAAAACCACAAACCCCTCAGGCCTTCGGAAAGGTTAAATGGTAATGATTACAGTTCTTTATATTTTAGATTTGATCGTGTGTTCGATGATATTGGCAAAGAAGAAGTGCCTGCATCCTCGGGGCACCACGCGTGCAGTTTTCATGAGAATATTTGTATTCAAATGGGAATTTTATCAGATCGAAAAGAATAATGTGTCCTTGAGTTGTTTGTCCTTGAGGAATAATTTCAGTACTGACATAAATCATTTCCTGCTATGCTACTGGTGTGGCTCTAGGGATGTCGGTGTCAGTTCAGTCCACCATTTTTGTCCAGACTGAAATATCTGAACTACAGTTGGATAGATTGCCATTAAATTTGATGGAGACATTTATGGCTCCCAGAAGATGAAGTCTACCAACTTTGGTGATACCTTTACTTTCCCTCTAGCACCACCATGACAACTATGGGATGGATTGCCATGAAATTTGATATTGATAGTCAAGGCGCCCAGATGTTGAATCACAATGACTTTCCAGACTTTTCCTTCAGCTCTGTGAGCAGATAGACATTTGGGGTTCAGAGTGAAATGTCTCTACAACTGTTGGATGGATTACAATACGATTCGGTGTAGCTGTAGAGTCGTGCACAAAGAAGTATATAAAAACATCCAAAACACCAAGCCAAAAATTTACCTTAAGGTACATGTGATGGGAATTTCATTAGCTCATAATGTCCATGCATACTGTATTTGACTCTACGTACACTCGCTGCACAGAAATATAAAGACATCCGATGCCTTGTTCGATAATACAAAGAAAGAACTCATATTACTCGTTGTCAGATGGTAAGTGTGGAATTCATCCCAAAGCAAAAACCTACAATATGTTTAGAACTGTGTTCACATCCATAATTCTACGATTCAGCATCAGTGTCCATTTCGGAGAGTATCTGGTCTCTTTGTTCCTCGGTTTGCCGCCAGATCCTGTGAATGGCTTCGACACAGTGCCAAGAGAACACAGAAGATTGGCAAATGGTCTGGGTTTTCCAGATGTCACTACAAAATGCCCAAACCTGATACATGTGTCAGGGCATGGTTCGCACAACCACAACTGTGATGCTCAGACATAAAAAAAGGTCAACACTGAAGTTGAAGACGCTTCTCACATGTGATCCACTGATCTTACCTTTTTGTCTTCCATTACCAATTCAGATACCTAAACTCAGGCAAGCAACAGATACAGATTTTTGATCCAGTTCTAGTACCCTTGGCTCTGCATGGATCTCATTCAGATCATTGATATGTAAAGTTAGAGACAGAGATTGCTATGTGGGGTCCCACCAAATTTTATAATTACATTGATGTATGCAGCGAGGATCATCAGCCTCAATACCAATCCTGCTATTTGGATCAGTGCATCCCTGATTCTTACCAGAATTGAAATTATACATCTTCTGTGAAACATCCAACTTCATCGATCCTTTGTTAAGCCTTTTTCCGAGCATTGTTGCTTTCCAGATTATGCATAATGCCTGAAGCATTGCTATTTAAAATCAAAATTAAAATGAAATTTGTAAAATTCCAAATTAAGTCTGGACAAGACCATTTGTTATTGATTACTCTACCTGTAAGTGTTGACTTCAGGAACCCCCCCTTCGTAACAGTGCACTTTAACAGCATGTGAAAGCAGCAAAAAATCTAATAAAAGTGGATTTACAACTGAAGCCCGCTTCGGAGCTGACACGAGTGAACATGGTGAGTCTGCCTCGTGTACGTCTGTGGGTGGTTGGATTAATAGACGAAGAGAATTTAGATTGGATGTAATGATGCAAAGCAGAATGCAATGAAAGAACGCGCCCCCCTCACCCCCGCTGTCTCAACTGTTAATATTTGGAAATGGGAGAGAGATGGTGGGGTATGGGTGTAAAATCACACACCAAGTTTTTACTCATCCTCACAATGTGTATATATACACACACACACACTCAACTGCAGTGACTCATACATTGTCACCCAGCAGCCCAGGTAGCAGGAACAGTATCACTGATTGTGGTATATTGGCTCATTTTCTCACATTGTTGCCAAATAAATAATCATTAATCGCTCGTCTCATTACAGCTCAGCCTCACATTAACCCTCTGACCACTGAGCCACCATGTTGTGGCTCTGAAAATTGAACTTCTTGTCAATTTGGAGGATCAGAGCTGTGCTGTTGTAACACAAACACTCCCACACTAACCACACAGTCCACAGGGGTCCAGTGTAACGTCCACATGTCATAGAGCCTCTCTGCTGATATTAGCCGACATCTGACCTTTAATGAACACACAACCAGAGCCCCGCTGTTGTGGGAATGTTAGCGAGGCTGTCTGACAGCAGTGTGGTCTAATGAGAGGGGCCCTCTCAGCAGAGGCGGTGTCAGTCCTCCACAATATCCATACAGAAGCCCTCCACACCTCATTAGCATCATGCTAATAAGCCACTCTGCAGACGTTGTCATGGAGAAGCTAAAATGGAGTGGAAAGAGGGATGGCATGTTTACAGCCATAGCGAAGAATTCGTCGGCCACTTAGGAATTTGTGCTTTTATTTCTTTTTTTTCTCTGGGTTCATCTTGAATCCACTTGAGTGCCATGTTTACAGAAACATGTAAGATTCGTTCCATTTGAAACTTTAATGACCATGTGTCTCCAGCATACACATCTAAAACTGATAAATGTTTTAGTCCCCGTAGTCAACATATAGCCTAGGGCTGGGTATCAAACCTCAGTACCTTTTTTGGTTGTGTGTGTGCGATGTTTCCATAGCACAGACTATCGAGAAATGTCAAGTATTAAAGCAGGAACCAAATGCTGCTCAGCTCCCTACTGTTCTTAACATTTTATCTGATTTTATTTTATTTTGGCACAGTTTTGTTATTGCTTTGTATGTCCTCTTTGAGAGTGTGGTGGGAGATTGATGCAATATCATGGCTGTTTTTTAGGTAAAGGTTAAATCGTACACAGAAAGAAATGTTAAGGTAAAAGTTTGTGATTGATTTTTGAAATTCAAACCTCACTTCTGCTCAAACGTGCCACTGCTTTTTTCCACTGATGCACCACAGTCCAGAGAGCCACAGCCTTCCAGAACCTGTCTGGCTGTTTCTTCATGCCTCCACTCTTCAAGCTAAGCTACGCTAACCTTGTCCAGACTTAATACTGAACACACGAGAGAGATATAAACCTTTTCATGTCACTCCCAGAAAGAAAGCACCTACGCATATTTTCTATAAATGTTTACTGTTTCTTTAAAATTTGTGAACTTTGGAGAGCTTTTGTTGATAACTCATTGTTTTTGTATGCGTTTCTCAGATAGCCTACTACAGCTCATGTTTGATTTGCAGTGTCTTCTTTATTGGAAGGTTATTTTTGTTTCTGTATTTATTTAGTTAATTGAGACACAGTGTCTTCATTTTGATTTTAATGTGACCATCTCCATAGTGGTTTGGATCTTTGCAGCACCCTGGGCCTCATTTGCACTTAAATTTTATGAGATTTAGCTTTTACCCCCCCAATTCGCTTTCTTTTCCCAAAGGTTTTTCCTTCTAATCTCGTCCTCTTTGCTTTTCCTAACAATCTTTACCTCTCCCCTCCTGCTGTCTCTCTTTTCATGTCTCCTCCATCTCCGAGTCCCTGCTTTCCTGATTGTTCTGAATCCCTCATCACCACAGTTCTGTTTTGTTCTTTAATGTTGGAGGGCCTTCACATCTCCTAGCAGCTCCTGTCAGTCCTTTGTGAATGTCTTCAGCTTGTGAGGAGTTCGGCTGTGCACCGGATACAGACTGTGTGTAGAACAAGCCCTTGTTAATTGCATTGTGATATTCTCAAGGGGACATGCTGTGCTGAACAAGCATCCCAGCGAATGATTCCCTTTTCTTTATACGTTCTCTTTTTTTAAATGCAGTATACTGTATTTCTTCCATATTCCAGGAAAAACACCTTGTCTTTTATTTAATTTTTTATTCATTATGAAATGCTATTCATTGACTACATCTCGAGAGCTCACTTTCCTAGCTGGAAAACATCCACTTGAGACTTCATTCAGATATGCCCATGACCACTTCTCAAATGTTTAGGTAATGACGCCCCCACAAACTCTTGAATAACTCTTGAAACTAGGCTAGCTTTTTATCTTGCCTGGCATTAATTCAGAAGCAGATTTTGATGGTTGGTTTATAAAACCATATATTTCTAGAACAGCGGCCTTGTGTTTTTACTTAGAAAATTGAAAGCAAAAAGCAACATCAGCTGGTAGAGTTGCAGTCTGAATCAGGTGTGGGGGAGGATGCCTTTCTCTGTGAGAAATTTGGTATTTTTTCACTTTGGCTTCAAAACTGTGTCCATTCCGACTAATGGGCCATGCTAATGTTGCCCTCACCGTCTCTGTTGTCATATCGAGGCATATTGAGGCAGCCTGCACAAGCTTCTTAGAGCTTTTAAAATAAACTTCCATTTTACATAAATCATTTCAAACGCTTGTTTCAGAGTCCAAACAAAAGTAAACATGGAAAGTAGACCACTGGATTAGCATGTGTAGCTAAGTACATGGGGTCTACTTCTGGGGCAACTTGCTGGCTAACCAACCTAGCCATTTAGTTAGCCAGCTAGCATACGACCATGTCATCAGTTTATCTAATCCCATAAAATGTGAAATGGGTTTGTTAGGCTAAACCTGTGACTGTATAGAGGTCTGCAGACTAGTTTTTCACATTGGTTGCACTGGTGCTCTTAACTTTTTCATTTGGGTGCACCAGCACAGAAATGAGGTGCATTTTAATTTAATTTCTTAAAACATGATGTAAATGATTGTAAACGGGAAAAAAGGTGCAAATACATTTCAATAATCTCAATTGTTTAAAAAAAAAAAACTGCAAAATTGCACACATGACACTTGTACGAGTGCAGTCCATGGTTTTGTAATTATTTTCAAATTTCACTTTCAGCTTTTCTCTGGTTGCATTTTATCTTGTAATAAAAACTACAGAGACATTCATATTTTGATATACTGTAAATCCTCTTTTAGGCAGCCGCAGAGAAGTCCCTCAGGTTAAAGGTTGACAGTTCTCTTTCTAAATCATATTTTCTTATTTCTACAGGGGACACAAACGAAAGCATGATGAAGCCAAGGAGGAGGAGGACGACGAGAAGAAGGAGGCGGCAGAGGAATCTGCTGACGAGTCTTCTAAAGACTCCAACGAGGAAGAAGGCGGCAGCAGCTCAGAGGCGGACGAGATGGCCGCTGCCTTGGAGGCGGAGCTCAATGACTTTATGTGACTTGGAAAATGAAGGGACTCAGTCACAGGAAGAGGACAACAAAAAAATCAGCCCCAGTCGCCCCTACAAGTGGTACCTAAAAATCCTATTTTTCTGCTTTGGAATCGGTGTGTACTTAGGATGTATGAGCCATGAGTGTGTGCTGTAATAAAAATGAATGTCCTGTACAGAAACGACTTGTTGCGGTGTAAATAAAGGCTTAGATTTTTTTTGTAGCATTGATATATGGCCCTTTTTGGCATAAAACACTTTGATGTTAACATTTTATTGTAAGATAACAAACCATAGGAGACATGAATTTGATACCTTTTTTTGTTTTACTTTTTTCTATTTCAATTTTTATATTGATGATGAAAAGATAAATGAAATTATAAACCGTACATTTTCCTGGTCGTACATGCCAAAGAGTTTGGAATAGGTTTGCCAAGGCGTGCAGCTAAACATTTTACTCTGGACTTCCAGTTTTACTTTTCTTTTGGCCTCAACAGTTTTTTAGGGTCATAAATGCAACCAGCGGATCTAGACATTTGAATGTGTTTTTCTTGAGTCATTTCTTCCTCCTCATGGTGTTTGTACTTTTGATAGCATAACAGTAAGGTCAGTTTCTCAGTCTTTGTGAAAACCAGCCCCTCGGTGCATTAACAGTGTGAACCTATTCTTCTAACTCAACTCCCAGTTTATTATCATGTGTTTCATAAGTGTTTGTTCACCTGTCCCTTGGCGACCCACTTCTACAGTACTATCGATATTGTACAGTTGAGAAGGACAGGCACTCTCACCAGACCTCTGCTTGTGTACACTGGAGCTTATTGCTTGTGAAGCCCTGAAGGGTAAGTTCACCCAAATTACAAAAAAATCAACATATTCTACCTTTAGTGTTATCCAGCTATGCAGATAGTTTTTTTGGGGGGGGTGGGCGCTTCAGCATTTACACCTTCACAGTAGTATGGAGGGCCCAGGGGGTTCATATTGTAGAAAATATATGTATATTGATGTGGAAATCTTCAGAACTAAAACTAAACTGAGTGAATGGATGGTGATTCATTTATGAGGCTAACGTGTTGTCACTGTTTTGGCCTACTTAGTAGAACTGTAATCGCGAGCTGGATGATTTTCAGAGGCAACGTGTAAATCAAGCACTGCATTTATGTACGACAAAGGAGCGAGCCGCAGGTGGTCATCGGGGTGGATGGCGGGTATGGTTTAGTGCCACAACAACACTTTAGTTGAGGTTTGGAAAAGATTGTGGATTTAAAAATCTTCTTGTTTCAAGCCACTTTGGACTTTTTGTATCAACTCAAAGCAAAACTGGGAAAGCAATCACCCTCAGATCTTTACTAAGTGCTGCTTGTGCCCAAACATAACCTTAACATTTTTACTAATGCCTGTGCCGCTGAGCAGATATTGCTCTGTAAGATTGGATATTTTGTCAGAAAACAAATTAAAAATAGGTTTGTAACTGACTTGCTGGTTATATTATGAGCAACATTTCAACAACCTAGGCAGCTTCAGTGCCGCCATTAGTGTGAAAGTGTGAATGGGTAGATGAGAGACAAATTGCTCTTTGGACAAAAGTGCCATATAAATACAGCAATTTCCCCATTATTTAAAAAAAAAAAAAGAAAAACAAGTGAAGAAAAGTTTCCTTCAAAGCAAATTAGTTGTATATAAACAGCATTTCTATGAGGCAACCAAAAACAGCCCTGTGTTTAAAAAATGGATCAGCTGTGGCTGCATTGGTGAAGGTGTGTTGGTGTCAGTACTAGTGGGAGAATGAAATACGATTCATAAAGTTTCATTTCAGTGACAGAAGGTTATAACTGTGACATCTTTATTCATGTATTGTGAAGTAAATAGATTATATATAATGTGAGCGCTGCATTTCTAACAGGAATGTTAGCTTGCACACAGTTGTTTGGCCAACACACCATCCTGTCAGGTGGTGTTAGGTGGCGTTGATGCAAAAGTTCAGTCAGATTCATTATATTTTGACTGAGTCCTCTGTGTGAGGATTTACAGGCCAGTATCTTTTCTTACCATATGAACTCCGAGGGTCTTAATACAGCTTTGTGGTGCTTGTATCATTTAAAAGATTCAAGTTATCACCTTTCTACAGAATAATTGTCCCTGTTGATTCAGTCCAATGAGCGCTGTCAACTATTTTTATACAAGCTCACGAATAAGCTGAAAGTGGCTCCAGAAACAGAACTTTCACAAGGACATTGATTCTGGAGAGATATGTGACTCTTGAATTTTTCAGAATCTTCTTTTTTTAATGATGAGAACGCCCGGAACAAATTCAATTCACCTCTGTGGTACTGGGGTGCAGCAGAAATCTCAGAGACAAAAATATCTGCATGTTAGATACCACTAGAGGTAGGTTAGATAACATGTTTTGGGTTAAGTTGGGTTAACAGACTCTTTAAACCTAAAAGAAAGAGGATAAAAATGTAAAGTTCTTGTCTGTCCAAAGGAAGCAGTAAACTCACAGATAGTGGCAGAGAGAGCAGGACTCACCAGCATCTCATCCCTTTGCTGTCCTTTGGTTCAAACCAGCCTGGTTGGTAAATGTGCACTTTACTAACATTGCAGGATTTCTGCGTATTGTAGATCGAACGCTTCCATTTTCACTGTGTTTTTCACCACCGTTGTGTAAAGTTGCCTCGTTTGACTCTAACGGAACATACATGTTGTACCAAGGTTGCTTACATTTACTGTTGATGTTCTTTAAAACCCACAGCACTGACTTTTTTTTGTCTCGTTCAGGAGTTTAAACAGTGAAAGATCTTCCTTCTTCTGCATTTCGGCTGTATAAATAAATAACTGTCATGAGAGCAGATGTCTGTTTGAATCTCTGCCAATAAATTATTCACCTTCAAAAAAATATCACAGTGTTCCTTTCACAGTGACAGTCATCCCCTTTTGTTTGGTTCGTGTTCGTGGTGGTTTTATGATTCTCAATCAAACAACTGACATGTAAAGTATTTGTAAAGTCTATTTCCTACTTGACCCTGACAGAAAAGATACTTTCATTAAATAAAGATGTTTCTAAGTAACGCCACTGGATCCAGAGTTGTTCTTTTTTCTGCATCCCAAAGAGGATGGCGTGCAGGAAATTCTCTCCGTGTCCCCAAATCACTAAATCGTACAAAGACAAAGCCCATTAGCTTTTTTTTTTTTGCAGCCTCTTCTTTAGAATCATGATGTGTGTGGGGCTATGAGACTCCCTCCAGGGCTCACCACTCAGTTAAATGGGCTCTGTGACATGAACACCACACCAGAACCATTAGGCCTCCTTCCATCTTGCCGCCTGGGTTGATACGTGTGTAGCAAATGTGTTTCAACCTGCGACAGACCCGTTTTCCTTCTTATTACACCGAGACAAGTGGCCTCATCATTGGACAGACGGCACGAGTCATCAGTTTGCAATTTTAGACGCAGGAAGGTGAAAAGAAAGAAGGCCAAAAGAATAATATGTGGTGGGTGAGAGTATGACATTTTATTCTCTTACAAATAAATACAACAGGATCAGGTGTAACCCAAACCAAATAAAAACCAGAAATTCATCCTTGTGTGATGTTGACTACACAGTACAGAGCAGAAGAAGTCAAGCTCATAAAGCCTATTAAAAGCATGACGCTGTAGCGGCTCTGTTATGGTGCTCGGTGCTCTTTCCCGGAGCGGCTGATGATCCACTGCCTCCAAGCCCAAAGCAAACAGCAATAAACAGAGAGCTGTTTATCCTGTGATAAGGCAGTATTTTCCTCCAGGGTGTTTTTTTTCTCTCACAGAGCCACAGTGGTCAGTGCTGTCCACATTTGAATGTAAATAAATGCCATCTCGTGTTGTGTTTATGATCCATGAAGGTGATTAAAGGAGACATATTATGCTCATTTTCACGGTTTTTATTTTTGGTTACTAGAACAGGTTAACATGCTTTACGCTCAAAAAACAAATCAGTTTTTCTCATACTGTCCAGTTCTGCAGCTCTGTATTCCCCCTCTGTCTGAAACTCTGTTATAGCTCCTGTCTCTTTAAGGCCCTCCCTCCTGAATACCCAGTCTGCTCTGATTGGTCAGCTCATACATGCCTGACCCCAACAACAGGGCAGCTGTGCTAAATAAATTAGCCAAACTAGCCACTAGGCATAAATTATGCAAATGTGTGACATGGTGGCATAGTGTGATGTCACACAGTCACAAATTTTAAGGCAGGACTACTGACGAGGCGTTTCAGGAGCAGTGTTTTCTGTGGGAGAGAGGAGCTTCTGTTAGTGTGGACCTTTTTAACTTTCAAGAACGTATACAAGACACTAAAGGAAAAGAAAACGAAAAAGCATAATAGGTCTATTAAACCTAAATAAGATGGTCTTAACATGGCTTATGGTTGAAGATACAATCTAAAGCAAGTGACCTATGTAAAATCATAAAATGAGCAACCCATAAACCTTAAGTGATGTTATTTTTCTGGGCTACATTTTCACAGGCGTCACTGGGCGAAGCAACAACAGGAGCATGCTGGGAATAAATACTATGACACCTGCGTAGTTACTATGAGTGATAACTATTTAGTGGCTCAGCACAAAAAGATAAAAGCACCACCTACCAACAGAATTTCCTAAAAGCATGCATCAGAACGCATTATTGATTGTATTGTGCACTTAAATGTCCAATCAGCCCCGGATAAAAAACAGACAAAGTAAAACAGAGCGCTCAACAATCTTACAAAAGAATCAAAGGAAAGTGAAATGCTCGTGTTATGAATCTGTAAGTGGCTGACTACTGATGTCAAGGAAGAGAATGAACTTGTGCTTTGAGTTTTGGTTTTAATACAGAGACGCAAATGGCTAAAATTTTCCTCCCTCAGTTACAGAAGAGTTCAAAATCACACAGTACTTCATAATCCACTGGCATCCCGCCATTTGAAACAAAGCTGCTAAGCATCGCAGACTTGGTGTTACATGGTTTCAACCTTTGAAAAAAATACACCCAAAATAAGGTTCAGCAAGAGTGTTTACAGAGACAAAAGACACTGAGAACAGTAAGAACAACAGGAGGCTGAATATCTTAAAGGTGCCCTGTGGAACAAAGAACATTTTTTTTTTACATTCAGTGTGACTCACCCAAACACATTGTGTGAATCCTTGAGGTCCAGCAAATGTGTTGAATGCATTTTCCACCTCATAAAACATTTACAAAGACAGTTGGTTGAAGCATTTTTAAATCCTGCATCCTGCGTGTACATCCTTTTTTTTTACTGGGCAGCAGTCTTCTTCCCTGTCTTTGTTGGAGCGGGCAGTATCTTGATGTGTTACTGCCCTCACACAGGATAAACAAAACAGGAGCAACTAATTCAAAACAACTTTAACTCAACGTCCACATAGTAGCTTTTTTACAGAGCTTCATACCACCATACATGGTCTTACATTCTGTATGAGCAGAAGAAGTTTTGCCCAGTTAGTGCCCAGAGCAGGCGAGTATAGACAAAGCTAATATGCTAGCCTATGTTAGCCTCCTCTGTGTTTGACTCTCCAGCTCTCTGTCTGGTTAAATTTTGGCACTTATTTATGTTCAAAGTTTGACAAGTAGCAAAATCTGTAAGCAAATGTGCTAATCCTGGTGACTCACTTAAGTACATTGTAATACTGACCAGGCTCTCAAGTTTTCAAGGAAGAAAACCATGACACGGTTGAAAGCTCTGGAAATATTTGTAGGTGGACCATGACTTAAAACTATTCTGTCAGTCTTGTTTGAAGTCGTGTGCTTTATTTTGAAATAACCTGCAAACCCCCAGCTGTGTGGCAAGACTTGAAATGCAGGTGAGCTTGCAGATGTTGCCCTTTAACATCACTCTTTTCTCCAGATGTCCTCCACCAACATGAAAAATGTTGGTGGAGGACAGCCGCTCCCACTGGTGCCTTCCCAAGGATACTCCTTCATATCCCTGATCTTACTTCTGCTGAGTCTGATTTTCTTCTTTTGTCTTCCTCCCGAAGGTGGCGAGACCTGGATGTGATAGATAATCCATGAAGCCACTGAAAAACATTGGTTTGATTGGCACTTGAGGTCAGATCTCTGCTCCACTTGCAGTGTCTCTGCAGAGTTCTGCTCAGGGATGATAGCTCAGACAGTGACGCTGAAGAGAGGAACTCAAAGCCAAGCACCAGTTCTGATTAACATTGTCTTTCTTTCTTTCATTGGTCTGTTAACCATTTACATGACTTTCTACTGGCCAAACACCTTAACACATGTACAATATGTTGGCTGTACTGCTGTGTTACTGTGCATGAGTAGGGTGTTAGTTTATGGTCCTGAGAACTGAGGGTACACATGATGACACACAACTCAGAGAGCTGTAGGTGAAGTGAATAATAGTGTTATTATAATCATCATTTTCATGATCATCTATATAGTCCTTTCACACAAATGCACCTTGACGGATAGTAATGAAAATCAGATTAATAATGACAGTCATTGTCCCGATCGCCATTATCGTTACAACTATCATCATGATAATTAACATCTGCCATCGTCATCACCCCCATTGCCAAGTTATTAGTGTTAACTGAGATGTCGAGGAGTGGGAATAATGTATATGTAGGACGCAGAGTGAAAAGAGTCCCACATACCTCCCTGTGTGAGTCCATGTAAAAACAAGGTTGCCAGATTTGATAGCCAGTTGGCTTGTTTGTGTTGATTGGACAAACAAAAGTATTTAAGGGTGGCTTTTGATCATATGGGCAAATTTTTGTACCAAAAGCCTTGTGTCTTTTTTGTTTTTTCAATTATTTCCTGTTTTATTTTGAAGTGTTTTACTTTTTACTTCCTCCTTTTGTCCCTTTCCTGCTTTTTTCCTGTTCACCAGTTTCATTTGTTAATTAGTCCTGTCTATTTAAGCCTGTTTTTCTGTCTTAGTCTTATATCCTGAGTTCCTGTTCTGTGTCCTGGTATCAGTCCTGTGTTCCTTGTGCTCCCTGTGTTCCCATTGTTCCCTGTCTTTCTCGTGTTCCTCATGTTCTGTGCTTCTTCGGTTTGTACGCTTTTTAAGTTTTTGTAAGTTTTTGACTTCTTTATTCCTGCTTCCTCTGTTTGTGTTTCCTTTTGCTGCCAGTCTTTTATCTACTTCCTTTTATACCTGTATTTTGGTTTTCTTGGATTTTTGTGTTTGGGAACTAAGCTTTGTCATTAAATCTCTCCTTTTGTTCGTTTACCTGCCTGCCTCCTTGTGTCTTGCTTTTGGGTCACTTTTTGTGTTATCTATAACAAAAAGTTTACATCTCTTCACATAAACCAAGACTTATTCTGTTTCATTCTTGTGATTGTGGTTCTAGATTTCCCTAAATGTAATATGTAAACAGAACACCGAAGGTGAATTGTTAAGCTCCTTTTCTTCTTGGACTTTTGATCATGGCACATTATGGAGAGAGTCTGAAGGCTTAATTCTCAGCGACACAGGATAATACCCAATAATCTGAGTGACTGTCTAAATGCAGGCATATTTGTAAACAAGCTATGTGTCGAGTCAGTTTTTATTTATACAGACCAAAATCACCAACCACAGTTTGCCTCACGGGACTTTACAATCTGTTCAGCATACAACACCATCTGTCCTTAGATCCTCCAAACCTTTAAACAGGGAAAAATTGAAGAAAACTCAGGAAGAGCCACAGAGGAGGCACATATCTATCCCCATGTGGCTCTTCCTGAGGTTTCTTCAATTTTTGTACCCATGTACGGAGCAGCCCAACAAAATTAGTGTATAAAATTTCAACATACAAGTAGATTAAAACATATATGTGAAGAGTGTGGCTCCAGGAGAGCTC
Source organism: Pagrus pagrus (assembly GCF_965226575.1). Taxonomy (NCBI): domain Eukaryota; kingdom Metazoa; phylum Chordata; class Actinopteri; order Spariformes; family Sparidae; genus Pagrus; species Pagrus pagrus. The sequence continues at coordinate 22,095,937 of NC_140201.1, read as the reverse complement.
TGACTAACTTCAGGTGTTGCAAAGTGAACCCTAAACCATGGAGACCTGGAAGGAGGACAGACAGCATAAACAAAGAAGAGACAGCACAGCATTCACACGGATAGGAGAGGCAGACAATCACACAGAGGGAGGGAAGAGGAGAGGCTGAGTCTCCTGGGAGACCATAATCCAGGTCCAAACATCTGGATGAGCCAGGCGAGCTGATGTTACAGGAGAGAGGGCGAAGACACAAGGGAGAAAACATAGACAGAGAGAAGGGTCTATAAATTCATGGAGACTCTAAGACCCACCCATCTAAAGGATCATTGATAACAAATTGAATCTAAGAATAAGCACAAAGTGAAGATTAAGGCAATGAGTTTCAAGTTTGGATTGAAAGGCCTCAGTGTAGTCAGGCTGTCTGATGTCAGCAGGGAGGTTATTACAGGGGAAGTGGGCATGATTGGAAAAGGCTCTGCAGCCTGTTGTTCTCTGTTAACTCTGTGGACAGACAGGAGCCTTGCAAAGAGTGTAATGTACAAGGTGGGATGTACGGCTTAATGAGGTCAGACAGGTGCAATGGGGAGAGCGCCTTTACAATTTTGTGAGTCATCAGAAGCATCTTAAAGGCATACTACACTGGATTTGTCAGTTGCTGCTGGTTGATGTCGACCAAAATGCATATGATAAGGTCCGCGATGAAACATTGCAATGGATGATGACAATGTTTTGGGAGGGTGTGTCAAAGTCTTGGTATTTAGGATATAATGTTAGTAGTTAACGTGGTTGACGTGTGGAGCAAACATGACATATCACGTTCACATTATGCGCTCATTAGCCACCTAGTGCAGCAGGAGGTGAGGGGAAGGGTGCTGGTGTTATTACATACAAGCCAACAAGGCTGCCATATGGACGACCGGAGTTTGAGTCACACCACTGGATATTTTTAGGGACATCCGGTGACATGAGAGTGTTTCTGTGGGGACCAAAACCAGCTATTTTTCACAGCAACTCGCACCATCTCCGTCCCTGAGCATGGCGACCAAAACCGATATTTTAAGCCAAACCATTATGCTCTCCTAACACTAAGCAAGGGGTTCTTGTGCCTAAACATAAACAGAAGGCGATTGGGTTGCCTCATCGCTCCTCATGGACCTGATGTTTAGTCCGCCTCAGTGGACATTTACCTCACCTTCTTCATGTACGTCATGATTTATCTGCCTGGATGGAAACAAACCTACAGATGCAGAAGATGTGACCGATGCTCAATCTGTCATTCACCAGACTGTGAAATATGAATGTGTTCATTCTCGAAGGTAAAACCAGGTGAAGAATCACAACAAGGCTCGGATCAAAGGTTGTCCGACCCTCTCACACCTTTCATCAGCCGACTGCAGACGTGCAGCAGCTGTTCTGGTACAGTATGTAGGGCAGCAGGGGGAGGTGACAGTGGCTGTAAGTCGCTGCGAGCTGAATGAACACGACTGATTACTCAGATTTTAGCAGGCCATTACAGCATCCACTGATATTGACTCAGTCTGTTAAATAAGCATCACTTCCCATGAAAATAAATGAGGTAAAGCTGGTCCTACACTTGGGATCAGACTGAATCGTTTATCCTGTTTGAATTACCAACACTAAATTTAACCTTATCTTAAATTGTTGCTGGTTACAGGAAGCACACTGAGCTTCATCAGCATCTGCCTGAGCAGTTGCAACTTGAACGCATCGCTCCGTTATCATTACTACTGTACAGACCCTGTATGATGCGTATGTTCCCAGCCATGTAATCCGTCAAAATCTCTGAAATGGTTTTACTGGAAAGTCCTTACACAAGGTCCACGAGCATGATAATCAATCATCCCCCGTGTAACTTACCAAGATGGATAACAGCATGAGCTCAAAGCTGCATAATGAAACATGATAAATCAAGTCAGACTTGTGATTTCACAGCTTGAGGGCATGTTCAGAATAACCGATATGTTCCTTTTCCAACTAACTAAAAGTCAAGGCGGACGCAGACTGACAGACTGAAGCCCACTTTTTAAAACAGGTCAATAAAGCGACTGATAAAGTTGGTTTTTAATAGTTTCCAGAAATAAATGACAGGCACTATTTTAATAAAATGTGTAAATCTAAGAAATGTAGAGCTGATATCTGGGCCAGGTCAGGAAACTGTGTCCCATTGTTCTCTTTCAATAGTGAGCTTAAATTGAGCCTTTTTTTTAATCGACACTGATCTGACTGAAGGAGTAGTGTGCCTTTTTGAGAAATACCCTTTTCTGCTTACTGGCACAGATTTAGATGAGAAGGTCGATACCACTCTCGTGTCTGTCCACTAAATGTGAAGCTACAGCCTGCAGATGATTAGATGAACCACCTCTCAAGGTTTGAATCGAATTTCAATCCATCTTGAGCGCTTCTTGGATTCATTTACACTTACACACGTTCATACTTTTTTTGAGATCAGATACCCATCCAGTCGGCCCAAGAGACATGGAGTGATTAAGTGTAAATGGGGGCTTAGTTAAGAAGAATTGATAGCACTCTCATGCAGCTGGTAAACATAAGGCTTCAGCCAGCCGTCTAGCTTAGCTTAGCATAAACCTGGAAATGGGGGAAACAGACAGCCTGTACAGTAACAGAATCTGCCCACGAGCACCTCTAATACTCACTAATAATACGTTATACCTGCTCCCAGCCAAGAAATAGTCCCTGTAAAACCACAACTTGAAATTCATACAGTGCATTTTGTTTACTGAATAGGTCCATTGCCACAACTCCCAAAACCTCATATATCACCATTCCCAACACAATGTTACAGCATACCAGTGACAGGCGTACTGGACCGTATCGTACTCTCACAGTTTGGTCAGGTTTAGGCAATAAAACTACTTGGTTAGGTTAAGGAAAACATTGCAGTTTGGGTTTAAATCACTATGTTACTTCTGTAACTTCAATTTCAAATACCTTATGTTATGTTTGTGATGTAACTACATATGTAAGTTAACTCTCTGTTGACTTCTGGTTTCACACCGGACATGAACAGCGGTCTCCTGAATCAAAGTCCTGTGCTTGTTTAACCCAACCGTCCATCTCCAGCCTCCTGCCTCGTCTGACTTTTCTTAAAGAGACAGGAGCTAAAACAGAGCGTTTCAGCCAGAGGGGGAATACAGAGCTGCAGCACTGGACAGTATGAGAAATCTGATGTGTTTTTTGAGCACTAAGGCATGTCAACCTATTCCAGCAGTAACCGAAAATAAAATTATGAACCTGAAAACCCCCTTTAACCTGCAGAGCGAGCCAGGCTAGCGGTTTCCCCTGGCTTTTAGTCTAGCTTCACATTTAGTCTACGTTCATCTAAGTGTCATGAATCTTCTCATCGACCTTTAGGCGAGAAAGCCAATGAGGGTTATTCCTACTCATTCGTTCACTGCTTTTACAAATTAATGTTGTAAAAAGGGAAGACACTGCTGACCACTTATCATAATGACTGAACGTTTCTTCATATATCCAGATCACATGCATCTCACAGGCTGATCTAGCCTTTATCAGCCAATAGCTCTCTGGTCCCGAGTCATTAGTGGCTGGGAATATTAATCAAAATCTCACACCTCAGCTCATTTCCGCTCCTCCAGAAATACAGCACTCACTAATACCCAGGGTATTTTTGTCCAATGCCATATTCTGTTGATTTTCTGAAAACAAAGACTTTTATAGATTGCATATTGAAGTGGCAGACTTCTTCATTGCTCTGTTTGCCGTTATGCACAGTTTATGTAACATGGATTTACACCACAAGAAACAAAGCCTGACTGAGCTTCCTGTAGAGCAAAAAATATCCATCTTAGCATGTTCATTTGTTCAGTGATGAGCCTTAAAATGTTGTTTTATCAAAATGCATGGACGTCAGTCATAATTGAGTGGATTAATTCAATTGTTTACAATGCAAATCAACCTTCTTCAATGGATTTATCCCCATGCAGCTAAATAGGACGTCACTGCACATCAGTACTTGCAAAACAGGTGAAAAGTGCTCAGACCATTTTATCCAGCTCTTTTTTATTCATGTGACTCCACCAGAATCCAACATTTCTGCATTGAGATTTCTCAAAAGACGGCCTTCTCGCAGCAGATGGAGCTGAACATGATGTTTATTAACCGAATAAACAGATTTGGAGGAGCAGGACGTAGGAGGCAAGACAAAAAACAATGCCAACGGCAAGTACACGCTTCTTATCAACTATTCAAAGAGAGCCTGCTGTTGAAAGACACAATCGGAGAAACAGCGTTGCCACCGTCGCAAGTCAAAAAGAAAAGCTGGTCCCTGGTTACTGTATTTCCTGCAGAGTGTGGGATTTATTAATGGTGAGTGAGCATTTGGGGCAGCGAATGCGTGATTGTGGATAACAGGCTCTCTCTTGTTGGCTTTATGATGAGCCAATTGTATCTTCTGCCTCTCTCTGGGGAGGTTCAGCCCTGGATCACTGATCACAGCCTCCAGTTGACCTTTGGATCCAGGATCTGTATCAGGGAGATCAGCAACATAATAGATCTACATATTCAAATGAAATCAATTTTATTTATACAGCCCAAAATCACAATCACATTCCCTCAGTGGGCTTTATAATCTGTACAGTGAACGAGACCCTCTGTCATATTGAGGAAAAAAACCCTTTTAACGAGGAGAAAAAGATGGAAGGAACCTCAGGAAGAGCCACAGAGGAGGGATCCCTCTCCCAGGACGGACAGACATGCAATAGATGTCGCATGTACAGAACAGAACAACAAAATCACAGTTTACAAGTTGCATTGACGGAATATCTGATACAAATTATAATACATGTAAAGTGTGTGGATCCAGGAGACGACTGAGCAGGCCAAGGCCACAAAAGATAATTAGCAGTAAAAAATAAGAAAACATCCGAGTGAAGAGGCAAAAATGTTTACAGAAATACAGATATAAGGAGAGTAAAACAGAGGAGAGCAACGAGCCAGTGGAGCCCAGGGTGTGACCATCCAGATCCGTCAATATGTGAGGCAGCAGGAGCCAGGAGAGGTAGATGGTCCCAGGGGCCCGTGGTCCATCAGGAGGGAGCCTGAATGAAAAGAGAGGAGGTGGAGGAGGAGGAGGAAACTATAGAGAGTGGACAGTAAGAGAGCAACACAGCTTGCAGCTTGTGGGAACAGAAAACAAAAACACAAGTTAGAGAAAGGCAATGTTAATCAGAATAAAAGTTTCTTGTTGGCAGGACAGTGTGAACTCTAATACTAAAGGTAATACTCCAATCAGGTCCACACCAATGGATGATAAAATTTTGCTTTCCTATTACCATCCCTCAAGTTAAAAACAAGACGTTTATGATCCTGCTAACAAGCAGTTTGACAATAAAGGGAGTAGAAAATGTTCAGTGTGTTTTCATGCCCTTCTGGCTGTCAGGAGACTTCATATTTTACAGTTGATGAGTGAACCGCACACCCTGGATGATATAAACATCATTATGATTTGATTAGATGGCTGATACTTAATGGGATAATCATATCGGAGGTAATATATATCACTAATCATGATTTCACACAGCAGCTGGGATGCCAACCTTGATAACAAGGGGAGTTATATCATCGGCACCATTAGTGATAGACAGCGGAGAGAAGTTTATATTTTATTCATTGTATTCGCACCAAAAGGAGCAGCAGGTACACAACCGGGACAATCATCCACACGATCCTCCAATAAAAAACAAAACTTTGGTGAAAAATTACACATCTGTGCCGCTTTTATTTAGAGTCCTCATAAAGCCAGTGGCCCCGGGCTTCAGAGGGAGCCACGGAGCGCTGTCTCATGTCCCAGCCATAGATAGAAGAGCCACGCAGACCAGGGTTAATTAATCAGGAAGTGGCTTTACTGCAGGAAAAGCCGGACTTTATCAGGTTATTATTACCCCAGCAAGTCAAGTCATGCTTAGTGCTCAGCCCTGATTGCCTAAATGTGTGCAGGGCTTATTGGTTTGCTGTAAAAGAACACTTTATGACTCTTAAATGCAACAGCAGCAAACCGTCTGGTTAACGGCAGGTATCAATTACCCTGATGGAAATAAGCTGCTTTACAGGCCTTTTCTCATTAATCCAGCATTTTAAGATTCCACCATTGCCTTAGGAAGGGAGAGGACATACAGCAGGAGGAGGGAATTTCTTCTGTTTGTGCACACGGGAATAACTTCATATTTTCTATTTATTAGTTATTGAAATGAGTTATTTCATCTTGAAAGCGCAGGAAGCTGAAGGTTATTCTGCATGACAGCCAATCTCAAGAAGGAATTACATAACAAGACTAAAGCCAGGCTGTGCTTCGAGTCCTTTTAGGCAAGTCTCGCAGCTAAGCAGCCATCTTGGCAACGCCACCAGGCAGTCATTTTTGGCTAACAAGGACAGTTCTCTATCTAAATGAATGGGGAGAGAGCAAAACTTCACTTTTAATGGTCACCAGGACATAAAGACTGAACCTGTAAAATCAACAGTCAAATCTGATTAAAACCTTTAAAAAGTTGGGTGACTTTGCTCAAAAATAATTTTTTTTCCACCACAGGTTGTGCTTCTACTGCATGTGCACAGTTTTCTATTTGAATACTGTAAGTGGCTCATTTACTCTCTTGTAAAGTCTACAAGATTAGTGTTAGTTGCAGTTGCGCTCAGATGCGGGGCAAAACAAGAAGGCGGAGAACACTCGGTCTGCGGTCAGAATGCAAACAGATCTGAAACAACTTGCCTGATGATTAAAACATAATCTAATCCAGTGCACCTGACCATCTGATGAGCAAGTCTGTGCTGGTATGCAGCCATCAGAGACCATCTCAGACAACAGACTCTTGAGGCGACACATCTCCCGATAACATGCATCAGGACACTGTTTCCTAGTCGCAGTCTGGATGCTCTCAGCAACTGGGTACAATTTAATTAACACTGGTATATGAACCACATAAACACAATGAGAACAATTACTAATACATGCTGCTGGTGCTCCATAATTAAGTGGAATACAAAGGAAGAGGAGGTGGCATTGTGGTGATTCTTCCCGCTGATGTTTCTGACAGATGAGAGAACAGCTTGCTTTCTCTTGGCATCTGTTTACAACTTTTGGACCACGACTGAACACAAACGAACCAAGAGGCCAACTGCTGGTGTGACAATGCCCTTAGTTTAGTGTTTTAGCATGCTAACATTAGCATTAAACACCAATCACAGCTGAGACCGATGCATATAACAAGTATTTGGTCATGAAGTTAAGGATTAGATAGTGAATTTTAAGACCTGATGACAACTCACAACTGTCAACCTCAGGGGATCCCAAAAGTCATTAGGGTACATCATCTGGGAACCATGAATGAAAGAAATATGGTGGCACACTTCACACTTAAGTGAAACCTCTGATCTGCTGTGAATGCCAGAGGAAAAGTCGGAGGAACATTAAAGTCACAGTGACTTATCCTCTCGGGACCATGATTGTCTGTTTGCAGTTTCATTGCTAATCATAGTCTGTGTCGAGTCAAATGTTGATAAGTGCACTCTCCATAATAAATATAATTAATTTTGCTTCCTTTCAGGAACTGTCACTTTGCAAATCACTGCATTGTATTCTGTGCAGCTCTGACCATCTTTCAATGTCGTACAGAAACAATGAGCAGGGAAGCAGAGGGATGGTGAAGGGAGGTGGTGGTTGTGGTGAGGGTGAGGGTGAGGGTGAGTGGGGGTGTAGGCACAGGCGAAGCTGAACGTTTCTGTGTGACGAGACGGACGTCCTCTGACACCCGCAGCCCACTCCATTTATGAGGCGTCTCCTGCAGCTGGTGACAGGAGTAACAAATGTGGCAGACAGTGCCACCCCATGAATCCACCCCACACGCCTGTCTGCAGCTGGGTGCTGATTGTCTCTGACACCGGAGCCACGCTGACGATGAAGGGCATCGAACACACAGATGCTCTGACAGGCTGGGAGGGGAAAAAAATCATCCCTCCATGAGACATCCAGAAGTTTGACTTAAAATAATGAAATCAGCGTTCATTGATTTGATCTTCAGAGTACAGTACAGAGTGTATTGAAAGTCAATGTATTTTCGGTACATGTCTTGCCGACCTTGAGGTCATGAACACAGAAACGTGGCTGATAATAGTAAATGTTCAGTAGATAGTAAGAAATTGTTTCATTCACATCTACATTTTTATTTAAAGATTTATGTGTGGTTATAATATGTCGGGGGTCAACGACATTTTTAAAGGTGTCGTTTAAATTCAGTATTTTTTTCAAATTAGTGTTTGCTGATAATTTGTTGGGTTCATGTCAATGTGAACTTTCAGACACATAAACATGTTTCAAAGAATAAAAAATGTCCAAGTTTTGTGGCCCACATGCTTAAGACCCAGGTAATATGGTACTAGTCTGTAACCATTAGCTGGTGTTGATGTAGGGAGTGACCTAGATTGGTTTGAAAAGTTGGCGTCCATCTTGCAAATGCTCTGTTTATTCACTATGGTGAATATCTGGCTTTAAATTAATAATTTTAGTTTGTTTTTTATCTTGTCAATACACTGCCAGTATTACCACCATGGAGTTTTTTACTCCCAAAGTTTCCTCCAAAAAGCAAAGATGATCTGTTTTACTCTGAATTCCTTTTCCCTCTTTGCCAGCCAGATCAGCTCGTGTAAAGAACTTCCTCATTTCCAGTGCAGTGATTTAATCTCGTCTCAAGATGTTGGCCTGCTACAACTGCACTGGCAGCACATGGAATTATCCCGCTGGCAACCCATTTTGTTTCAAGAAAAATAAGACTTAAAGCTCGATGTGAGAATTGTTAAGACAGTGTATAGGCTGATTCTCATTAAGCTCTTTTTTGCTGCCAGGGAAGAGAGCCAGCCTGTGTGTAAAACAAAGCAGTCCAGGTTGTCAGTGGTTGGGGGTTCATCCAGAGACCCAGCTGCTGCTGAGGCTGCTCTCTGATGCTGGCAGAGCTCCTCTTTGTGCATGCTGTTTGACGAGGGATGTCAGATTGTGCAAGCAGTTCCGTATTCATCTCCGACTCGGGGGACTGTTGCAAGTCGAGGATGTGCCGCGGTAGAACAGCTGACGTAAACTGTGCAGTAAGTGCCGTGTTTCCCCCTTCTTCAGACGCCGGAGCTTTTGTGTTTCCCGGTGACATTTTCCTCTCCTGCCAGTTTCCCTCCAAATCAAATCGAGCCACGCTCAGATCTAATTCAAGTTACTCTCTTTTCCTCTGCAGACCAGATCCCACACATGTTAATGCACATTTGCACACTGTGTACACCTACTGTACACAATCAGGCGCCATTAAAACGGCCCGGAAAAAAAAGTTCTGTCTGTGGTGGACGGATGGATCGTTTCATCTCCCAGGCTTTGTAAAGATTAGATTTTCCTCATCTCAGGAGGACGTGATTGCGAGGAAAAAAAATGTCACAGTATTGGAGGACAGAGGATGGTGAGGGGATTTCTTCCCTCTGTTCCTCTCCCTTCTCTTCAATATTGCACAACAGCAGCAGAGCTCTTGTCAACATGATGGGGCCAATAAAGACAGAGAAGGACCTGTTCTCTGATGGGATGTGATACCACGAGGAAAGCTTGCCAGGAGATTCTACATTATTTACTTTCTTCAACACTCTTATCGCTGCAACTCCAGATGAAACAATCTTCAGCACTGAGATTACTGTGAGCTGGGCTGCACTTCTGTCCTCTTGAAATCTGTGTTTCTCTTGCCAACAGACCTACAAACAGCTACTCAGACGTCCACATCGTTATCGCTTCCAATGTCTTGAATCATATAAATCCTATATTCTACAAAAGGTTGAGTCCATGGGGAGCTGCCACCAGTGCCCTGTATCCCGTGGGTGCCATTTGCACAATTTTTCAGGATAATGGCGCCTTAGCTCACCAGAAACCTAAAGTATTGACTTTTCCTTTCATTTTAGTATGGCCTGAAGGCATTTCTTTCAGCAAATAGTCTTTAAATTCACAATCAGAGCCGGTCTCAACAACCCGACCATGTACTGTTACAGCGGGTCTCACAATGAAAGCTGTTCTTGGCTCTGAAAGTAAAACATCATTTCCATTGTTTTCAGTGAGGGGGTTGAAGCAGCAGTCCTCCATATTTATCCACTTGAGAGAACAAGTTACTGCAAAACACAACAGCTTTCAGACATTATATCACCAATCTAGCAAATGATAACCACACGTGTTACACATCCAGCTGATACAGAACATCATTAACATTCATTCAGAGATGTGCTTCTACCATGAATCTCTAGCTTTTGAACTTCATCAGCTTACAAGAGAAGATTCATGTATGTTGTCTGTTAAGCTAATTGGTCACCAGCCAGTAGCTAACTTCGTCTATCTGCTGAGCATGAAAACCAAAACAAAGAGCTAAAAGACGCTTAAAAGCTCCGTAGAGCTGAGGGGAACTGCAGAGTCGGGTGATGATTCTCTGTGGGTTAATCACTACTCGTGACAACGTTCACATTACCAATAGTCATTTGATCCATTGTTACTATAGAGCAGGGCTGCCCAAAGTGGGCCCATGAGCCATAGTTGGCATAATGCTCAAAATGGTCCACCAGATGTTTCTGGAAAAAAAAACGTAAAGATGCAATATGTTAAAATAAAAAAAAGAAGGACTAAAATGATTGACCCAATGTGAAGAATCATGTTGAAGAGTGAAGAGTTAATTTGCTAATGGCAGCTACTATTAGTAGCATTAAGCACTAACTCCTGTGAAATGCTGCCCCCATTTGTTGTTATTATGAATTTGACAGGTGGCAAATTCTTACATATTGCACCTTTAAATAATTATGATTTAAAATATCTATGCATGCTTTTTTATTTTTGTGAGAGAAAATGCTATAAAAAAAACAGCGAGAACAGCGGGCAGACAAAAATGCTATCCTACAGATGTTTGCTTTTAGCCCATACCCTACCAGTAAGTTTCTGCTATGGAGGGTGATGCTTTATATTGAGTCTTCATTAGTTAGTTAGTTAGTTAGTTAGTTAAAGATAATCAAAATAAATTGATGTTAAAATAAAAAAAACCTTTTGCTAGTCCCTGGAAACACATGGGCTCTGACTAAAAACTGGAAAACAATCAGTCATGTCAACAGACTCCTATTTGCAATAAAACCTAGTTCACTACTCCAGCAAGTAGCCGACACTGCACTGATTTACAGCAGCTACTACTGTATGTCTGCAAACTTTGCATGTATTAATCTAGTAGCGCTGCGTGCCCTGCTCACCTGCAGCTGATGGAGAGTGTCTAACATCAAGGCTGAACAGGTTCTCTGTGATCCAACATTTCCAATAACTGCAGAGCATTGGAAAGTCCAAAAGTCCAAAATTCACAACACATTTTTGTCTAATGAAATATTCTGCCTCACTCGAAATTAGTTGCTGTTAAGCCTTAAAAATAACATTTTCAGTGTGGTCACAGAGCTGTTTTCTCTCCGGCTTGCTGCACACAAGAGAGGCACGTAACGAGGCAGTCTAACAGCAGACTGCACCGCCATAAATTATATTTATTAGGCCTGGAGAAAGCTAATTTGATAAACAAATAAGACCAACTCATTTAACAAGCTCAAGCTCAGAAATTGTTTAATAAAGCTCATAAATGTCTTATTATCTAACAATTAAAGTGTTTGTGATAATATAATTAATGCATATACAGTCTCATTAATATGAATAAGCATCTTATAAAGACTGAAGACATTTTTTAAATATTGCATATCGATGCATAAGAGCACATTAATCACCAGCACAACCCTGGCTACAGATTCAGCTCCTGTCTCTCTGCGCTGCCTGTCAGTGACAAGGTCTGGCCTTGATTGATACTTCCTGACCCCCTCCTTCCGCTCAGAGTCGAACTGACATTTAAGTAAAAGTCCATAAAAGGAGAGGAAAAGTGCTCACAATGGAATGCATCTATGTAATTTATTCAAGTCTAAAGTGCCTTTTTTCTTAAACCATTTGACCATGACTCATTATCTCATAATGATTGCTGGATGTTGGCACGTCAGACCTTCTGCAGAACAGGACGGATATATCTTTTCACTTAAAGGAAAATGCAGCGAGAAAAGGTAACTGGCTGCGAGGCTGATGTGGGAATGAATGCCATTCAGAGGTGACATTTGGCTTTTTCCCACTTGTATAAGCGTTTATTTTGCGGCTTTATTTCTGCTCAGATCCCCATTAGCTGTTGCCCCAGTGACTGCTTGTCTCGCCTTGGTCTTCAGAGTGAAAAAGTAATGGAACAACTCTATTCCATTATGTTTGACAAATTATATCTGCACGTCTATTTGTGTTTAGATCACTGTGTCTCTGCTGTGCCGTAGAAATGTGTTCACTGTGGTGTGAGGCAGTGAAATTAAGCGCGTTGAATCTGCCTGTGAAAACTGCACAGAAATAATGTGATGTCACCTTATACTGAGTACATGTGCCACAGTTTGAAGGTAGGGTGCACGAACAAGGATTAAATGTAAATCAAAGTGATTATGTTTATTCACAGAGTTAGATAGCACTCCGGATGAAGGGCTAAATCAACCCTATCAACACACACTCCCTTAGTCTGTGAACTTGGACAACATCAACAACTTTACTGACTGTTTACAAGGACGTGTCTGTCTTCAGACTCTGAGCTCATCCCTCTTCCTTCACCAGAAGGTCTCTGCTCCGCCTGATATCAACAAGCTGTGAGATGAGCGCCAGAGGACTGACAGGTAGGCACATCAACAGCTTGCGTCATTAATATTGAAGCCCTCTCTGCCGGGCCTCGGGTCATGACGAGATCTTCCTCAGGGTGCGCATCTCATTAAGACTGCGGGTCATAATCATAAGGCCGAACCTGGTATTAGCTGATTCATAATTTACATCGTGGAAGGAGGCCACACGTGTTCACTCAGGTAGAGCTGCTGTGCCCTTGGAAAAAAAGAACCCATTAGAGGAAATGGATCAATATCCCCAGCAGGACCGAATGAAAACCTTTACAAACGTTTTGAATCAATACTGTAGAGGAAACAGTATTATTAAAAACAATAGGCTAACCTATGACCTGCTTTCAACAGCTCACATAGCAACGAGACACAACAAAGCTCATGAGTTTTAATTAGCGGCATATTGAGACACATATGTCAGCGATTCTCAACCCGGGGTTCTCGTATCCCATGAGGCACTTCTGCTGTCAACTGATTAAAAAATACAGGCATTAAAATGAATTCCTCTGTTTACACACCCGAGTGCACAACTGTGACCAAGTGGGAAAGCTATGCTCAAGTCAACATGACTGGAACACACTGTAGTTAGACATAATTACATTGGTGGAAAAGATAAATAATTGAAATAGTTTGCTAAAAGCAAAGGACAGTTGAAACAGAAAGCCAAACATGAAGGATTAATGGTTGAAACTGTAAAAACAAACACTTTGTTTAAACTTGACTGAATTTGAAAAAGACAAGTTGAGGTAATTTTGTAATGTTTCAAAAACGATTTTCCAAAGTGGTCTGAAAAGTTTAATCAACTTAAGTTAATGAGAAAAGATGAGTTGATCCAATGTCTTCTAGTAGTTAGCTAAAAATAATGAATACGTGGTTGAAATGTCCAGCCTCTGTCGGTCCAATTGATCGTAGTACAAATGCAAAATTAACCAAACCATCAAAGAATTTTCAACTCAATTGTATGAACACAATACTGTAACCATACAGAGTTCATCTGACAGAGCTGCAGGGAAACATCTGAGACAACTTACTGACCTAGACTGTCTGGTAAATACGACATGGCCAACCCTCAGCAACACCTCACTAAAACATTGTTGATGATCCGTCAAGACCAACAAAAAATCCTTTCTGTGGACATTAGCGGGAACAAACATCATTAATCGACGGCAAACACTTCTTAGCCCTGCTTTGTCTGGAGAACAAGGCCTTTTATTTATTTATTAATTTATTGCCTCTTCTCTTCCTCATGTACACTTTCAGGCCTTAGAGGGCTCAGGGCTGGAAACACGTTGTGACCATAATCGCAGGTTTATCAGCTCGTAACTCACAACCCAGTCGCATCATCCCCCCACAGAGGGAGGGAGGGAGGGGAGTGAGATGATGAAGTCAACGTTTATTATGTACCAACATGGCTGATGCAGCATATTCCCAGCACGGTAATTCATCAATGTCAGGCACTCGTGGAGAGCGGCTAATAGCTGTATCAGCGTAACTTATGGTTACTTAACTCTCAGGCAGGAAAGTCATTGTGCTGGGGGTTTGTTTTTTTTGCCAGCTATATGTATGTATGTATGTATGAGTAAGCTTTCTGTGTAATGGATGAAAACTTAAAACAGCCGCCTGACTCAGAACGGCTGAATTAAACATGATTTTACACAACAGACTTCCTTTTTCATTTCGTCAAGTGACGCGAACTGAGAAAACTTTGAATAACAAGTTCACGCACAGGCACGAGAGAAGTCTGGAGTCTGGCTTTTGTGCGAGGGAGAGATGAATAAAGGGGAACGGATGGCAGATTAATAATGTCTGTCGGCCAACAAGCGGAGCCCGGGAGGATCTCTTACCTTGATGTGAGCTGGAATTAACCGAAGACACAAACCAACTAAAGTGAGAGACACAAACAAAGAGGAACAGACTCGCGGAGTTCATAACTCCTACAGGGAACGTCTACAGGGTTTCTTTGTATCGCTGACTGTGTGAGTTTCCCCACTCGAATAAAAAGTCCAATTAACTTTTCCCAAATATAAGGTCTCTCTCTCTATCAGCTCTTTATGGCCTTTTGTCCCCAAAGTGTCCCTATTGGGCTATTTCTGACTCGAGTCAGGACATTTTACCCTGTAGATAGTGCAAGATATGACTTTTTTGTTCCTTAAGGGTGCAGACGTGGTACTTTGTGCAGTTCTCCAAAGTCAGGGCAGGAGTGGCATGTCAGAGATAAGTGAATAAAAAAGAACAAATGTCGCCATTTCAAACAGCACATTACTTTGAGGCGGCTGCCACTGGTGTTGATTATCTGCCTGCTTCCTGTTGTTTTTAAAGCCAGGCTGTGTGATTTTTGAAAGAAGAAATAACCCATTCTTTCTCCTACAGAGGAAAAGTTGATTAAATAAGATACACCCTTGCTCATATCAACTCGGGGTTTTAGACACACGTACACATAAGTGCGCTGCTAATGTTTACTAGTCATTGCCAAGTGCCGGTGCCGGGCAGCTCAGTTTAGATGGGTCAGACACTGTCCCCACAAAAAGAGAGAATATTGAATAAAGAAAGGAAGGGATGGAAAGAGGTAACGAAGGAACAAATGAAGCAAACAAAAAGGCATGAAGGGTAGAAAGGCAGGGCTCCTTTATACCCTTTCATCCATTATTGGACACATAAACACAAATGCCCTGCTGACGTTAACTATTCATTGAAGTGCTGGTGCCGGGGAGCTCAGTCAAGGTAGGTCAGACACTGTCACCACAGTGTCTGGGAGGAAAGAAGATGGCAAATGAGACTAAAACAGAGGGAGAGAAAGAAAAGGATGGAATGAAAACAGCAAAAGTCATTGTTGGTGATTCATTGTTTCATATTCATTTAGATATTTCATTATATTTTTGGTTCTATGTGTTGAATTGTAATTCATTTTCTATTTGAAATGTAGTTTACATATGTTTAGCTTTTTATTATCTTCAAATATGTGACCTGGGGCAAAATGTCGGCCCACCTGGCACCAGAATACAAACCTCTGTTAAAATCGTCCACATTTTAAACGCCTCCTGTACCCATGGATGCGTCTCATGACGATGCATGTATGTTTGTATGTGTTTTGAATGTAAACTAATGCCAAATGCAGTTTGCCGGCTCCCCTGCACGGGTTGCTGGAGGTGCTCCACTTGATTTTTTCTAACGACCCATACAGTACATCATTGTGTCCAATCGGGCTACAAGCTTTAATGTAATGATAACGATCGCGGCAGATGTGCTCAGATGGAGGGCAGGCTGCTACTCAGTCTGTGGAAATACTTATATAATGTCTACTGTACTCTGTAGGCACTTTGCCAAGTCTGAGAAAATAACTCCTGTTCTAGTCCGAGGTTATCTGGGTTGGGACTAGAAGACAAAACATTTGCAGGAAGCCAGCATTACAGAGTACACGCACTGAGTTTGTAAGACAGGCGCATTTACTGAGCGGGGAAAGATTTGCTTTATGTGTCACTGCATTATAGGAAATGGATGTACTTTGGGTGCTTGATCCACACCAGGGAGTTAACGTCAGCATGTGTCAGCCTGTGTTTCGATTCTGAGGTTGATACTGCTGGGTTTGACTTTTTCTCCAGGTGCATGAAAACTGAGTGAAGGCCAGTAGATATGGCATCCTCTGTGGATCTGTTGGTTTATGCAACAAACGTCATTCTGTTAAAGGATAAGCTCACCTAGAAAAGAAAGGAGATTCTGTCATTATCTGCTCACCCCTACGCCGATGGAAAGTCGGGCGAAGATTCACAGTTCACAAAACATTTCTGGAGCTTCGCAGCACAACAGTGTTGCAGCATTCTCCTGAACAACTGAAGTAGATGGTGACTTGTTTTGAAATATCAAAAAAGAAAGAAAAGAGAAGCTCCATAGACCTTGTCTTGTCTCAAATTAACTTGAAAAGATGTTACGTACTTCCTTTGTTGAGGCCCAGAACTCGCTGGAGGGACTATGTATCCCCTCTGGCCTGGGAACGCCTCGGGATCCCCCAGGAGGAGCTGGAAAGCATTGCTGGGGAAGAGGAGATCTGGAATACACTTCTAAGCCTGCTGCCTCTGCGACCCGACCCCAGATAAGCGGAAGATAACGGATGGATTGATTCTTTTTTTTACTTTTTAAAACAAGTCCCCAGCCACTTCAATTGTTTAGGAGAATGCTTGCTTGAAGAAATGAACGCTTTTCTTGCTGTGAAGCCCCAGAGATGTTTTGTGGACTATGAAACTTCACCCCACTTTCCGTCAGCATTGGGGCGAGTGGATAATGACTGATTTTTTTTATTTTTGAGTGAACTGTTCCTTTAACAGAATGATGTTTGTTGCATACATGACAAATAAATATTAAAAGAATGAATGATGATGTGTGTCTTGTCCCAAAGCAGTTCAGTCGCTAAAAAAATCATTTTTTTCTGCCTTTACTCGGGGGTCAGAGGTCAAACTCACACCCACAGAGCAGCACCTCTGTTGTGTGTTTGTTGTTTTGCTCAAGGACACTTCAGCATGATGAATGGGGGTTTTGTTGACGAGCGGTTTCTCTAAAAACAATCACTGGTCCTTGATTCTATTTTTAGTCCTTGAAAATGCTTTCTATTTAAATTGCACCGATAGCCATTTTTTATGTCACCACATTTCACCCTGAGCTGTTAGCAGGCGTTTAGCAAAGCAGATAACCTGCAAATGGACGCTTCTGCTGCCATCACCACTGTTTACTCTGGCATCAATCAGACTCTTGCAATTATTGTCTCCCATGTTGAACACACTCGGCTGAGCTGACGTTGTGTTGACAAGCCCGCCTGAAATTAGAGAGGAGCTCTCTTCCTGCTGGTCTGCAAAGCCGCACCTACTGTCCCAGCAGGGTGTGTCTGCCTCTGGCTGTATGTCCAGTGTGGTGGATGCCTCAGCCACAGTGTGAACCACTCTAACACAGTGTGCATGTCCCAATCTATCAGACAGCTCTTCTCTCTGGGAAGCTGTGGATCTCTCCAAAAATTGATCTTGAAGCGCAAAGATGTGTGCAAAGTGTTCCAGAAACGATTTTGAAGACTACATTTCAGTAAAATTACATTATATGAACACTCAGCTGAGCTGGTATGCTTGTAAAATTACCTACAAAAGCTCCAGTGACATCTAAGTGATAAACTTTACAACCCAGACACATTTTATAAGCAGATTTTGGTGCCCAGAGAGGAATATGAGGACGATGGCACGATCCAAAATTGTCCACAAGGCAAGAAAAACACCAGGAGTCCATGCTTGTCTCCTAACAGTGAGGAGACATACATAACAAACCCTCCCCCTGACGCTGCTGTGAAATTGCACTGAAGCGCTTCGTGGTTTCCCAGAGACGCAGTTTGTCAGAGCGCAGCGCGGCGCGGACTGAGCGCGCAGCTCCGGACGCACCTGAACAGTCTGAGCGCTGTGTGTGACCACCAGTGAGCTGGAGACAGCCTCTCACCTGCCCTGAGCCACACAAACACTCACTCACACACACACTCACTCTCACACACACTCCTCTGCAACATCTGCCACGTCGTCTCAGATGGAGAGGAGGACAGTGTGACGGAGACTGTGTGGATGTGGAGTAACATGTCTACCTCTCTCATGGACCAAATGATGCGTTTGGGGCTCGCCGGACGTTTAAACGCGTTGTTTTATTTTTTGAACGTTTAATCAGCGACTTTTTTTTTTTTTCTTTTTTCTTAAAGGGCGATGAAAAGTCCGCGCGGCGTGTGTGCGCTCCAAAGATGATTGTACTACGATGTCCCAGAGCATCTGCGTGGAAAACTTCAAGGCATGCTGCATGTTGAGGGCTGAGACAGATGGACACGAGCTCAACAACACAACAGTGGGTGAGTGGAGGGTTTGTTTCACATGATTCTGGCTGCTTTTTCTGGCAAATGTGTCGAAATTACCTAAAGCGTTCGGAAGCAGCACACAGTGGATCCAAGTCTGATAGTGGAAGCGATTTCCCACCTTCCATCTGTGTCATACATGTAACAAACTTCCTCAATGTCTTTCCAGCATCCCACTGGCTTCCCTGCAGGGACAGCAAAGTGGCTTCAGAGGCTAATGGTTCTTAATTAATGTTTCTATAATGTTCTCCTGGTATTTTTTTATTCATGTAAAAGTCCTGTAATGTTCCTGAAGGGACTTCCAGACTTCCCTATAATGTGATCTCCCCCAGTTATGGCATTACAGTATTCCCACAGGGACCATTACAGTGGTGCTACAGGCTCATCTGGGGATGTCTCCTTGCATATCGAATGAGCTCCTTTCCTCACCTTTGCTTTCGATGGAGGCTTTGAATCTTTTTGAATTTAATCAAGTCAGTTGAAGAGCAGTGTGCCGCTCATTATTGGACGATTGGATTTCAATATTTGAGTAAGGGAGTTACACTTTAAAGGGGCACTATGTAGTTTTGGAGGAGACATTTATAGATTTTTAATATGAATGATACAAACTCATTTTTCCATAACTGACAAACAAGCTGCTCTCAGAGGAAAATAAGGTCCGCAGAACAGTGTTTGAAGCTAGAAAGGTGGCAGGGTCCGCCACATATGAACAAAGTAAAACAGTACGAAATTGTGTTTATTTAGTTTGTTTAGGCATAAAAACAACAGTCAATGAAGATCTTTCTCCAGAACTACGTAGTGCACCTTTAAGTGGATGCGAAGCTTTTCAAAGATCCCTCCTTTAACTTTCTTCGTATGGATTGTCCAGATGTACATGGAGCTGCTTCCCTGTACCTGTTGATGTGTCGAGACGGACGCTCGTGTCTCTCCTCACACATACACACACACACACACACACACACACACACACACACACACACACCAGTGAAACCAGAGAGAACAAGCTAATGAGAACAGACTGTGGAGAATATGGCAGCTTGTTCTGTACCAAGGTGGTTCTCAACATGTTGTGCATCAGGTTTGCCTGAAAGCCAAATCGCACGGCAGCTTATTTAACACTGAGTTGGGATCAATCGATCCAGTTTACCAATGTTATCTGATATCAGGCTGATGCAGTTACTGACCCAGACTCTGTGGTCGGATTGATTGATTTTCAATTTACCATTGCATTTTTAAAATACTATTACTCTATTACTAGCTGATGTACAGAAATCTACTCACTAATAGTTGATACTTCATGGCTGTGCACTTCATTTTTTCACATTTTTCAAAAACAAAAGGGGGTTTTCATCGGAAAATTGCTCTCAAAACCTGTTTGCATGAAAATACATTGAAATGTAATGCATTTTTTTGTATTTTTTTGCGATTTTAAATTACAGTTTGGTGTTGTTTAACACACGTAAATCACATATATAACCTTACACATAATAATAATGGTAATAATAATATCAACAACAACAATAATAATGATGATAATTATATTCAAGAAAAAAGAGCAGATATAAAAAATCAGATACTGCAGTTGGATCGGAACTGAAAAAAGTGGATCGGTGCATCTGGAGTTTCACTCATCGGTCCTCCTCATCTGTGACTACAGGTGAGCTACTGACTGGGAGCCTGCAGACTGAAGCTGGAAAGTCACTGCTCTCTTTTTTGTTTCTGCTAAAGAACATAATGAGAACGTGAAACAGAGGAAACAGAACAGAGCAGAGATGTCCTACATTTCTTCATGTGTTTCTAAGTAGGCGTCTGTTGTTGTTCTTCTTTTTTGTCTTCCGCTGTGATCTCTAAACTCTCTGTCCCAATAACCGCTTCCACACAAACATCACATTCTCCACGCTCGGGCTCTCCGTCAAATAGATCCTTTCCCTTCCAGCGAGTTATTCAGCCCATTATCTCCTTCTCCCTGTCTCGCATGTTCTTATATCCAGCCCTTTGAATCGACTGATTGACACTGACTGTCGGGCTCCGAGCGCAGGATTCATTTTCAATTAGAGATAGTCACGGTACTTCTGAAAAGTTCTGAAAAGCAGCACTGATGTAGAGTGTGATAGACTGAGTAGTGAGTACTGAAGTCTCCAGCCGTGTCGCGGGCAGATACTGGATTTTGGGTGGGCCCAAAGTGTAAGAGTGACTTTTTCCCAGAAAAACTGACTTGCACAAACTTAATGGCGCATTCAGAGACTACGCTACTAAATAAAGGACAGGATCAGCATCATTTGAGCAAGTGCCCCAAAACAACTTTATATTCAATAACAGCGGCCCACAGAGCTGCCAGTCAGGACAATCGGGACGCCGCGTCCGATATGTCGACATCCTTGTATACTGTCTCTACTTTTGGTGAGTCTGTTTAAAGATAGGCAAGGTGATTCTGGAGAAGGATAGTTGACTGTTGACTTTCATTCCCAGGTCCTGGGGGTACCTACAATCAACTATCTTTCTCAAGAATTGCCTTCCCTATCTTTAAGGCCATTACAAATCTCCCAGAGAACCTTATATGGAGAGGCCAAAAGTAATGGCAGCTTGTGAGAAGTTCGAGAGAAGGCTATGGTGGTGGTAGCGAACGAGTACCGGCCCACTTCAAGCACTGGATGTGTGTTTTTCCCAGTCTGAGTTACCCAGAGCTGCGCGTGTGGGGAACCTGGAGTAGACTTCCCTTATAGAGTTTACCTAAAGCTGGGCTTGACTTTGATAATGCAAAAGAAACAGAATAAATGCAATGCAGTTGACAGAAATGTTGCTGAATTTGTCTGTGATCTGTGTGATCTGGGGGGCAACAGGGGTCTCTAAGCCAACCAGGGAGTTAGCTGGCTGGCTGGCATTCATTTTCGGAGCTACTCAACCCTGAAATGTTGGAACATGCTTTCCATTTGCCATCAATTTTGTGCAGTCGAAGGAAGGTTGATGAAACAGCAAATGAAAATTGGAACTAAAACTCTACTGTGGTGCTTGAACTGACCGCCTCACAGTCTGCCATCAGACAGCCGGATGACATGACATTTCCCTGTATGAAAAAGTTTTGAGAGCTCTCGCAGAAATACTAATTTATTTTCTTTTTTTGTTGCAACTCTTGATATATATAATAAACAGTAAAGATTGCGGAAAAGAAAAATATCACAATGTCAGTTGTTTCCAGTATTGGCTGCCGTACTGTGAGATCCCTCAATTCATCCTCAGCTCTCCGCCGTAAAAAATTGTTTTAATTTCATGATTTATCCAACCTGGTTAAGTCCGACCTAGTGATGACCTCCGACCTAACTCTAAAAATTATACAGAAATAGGCAATCTTCTCGCTCAGGGTGTCGTTTGCTTGAAGAGGCTCCAGTATTAAACCGAGACTGTTTCATACCCAGTTAAAGTTCCTCGTAGTACTGCTAAATAACCCTGAATAAAGGAAAAGGTCATGGCATCGTGGCTCATTTAATTTAACACATTTCCTCAGAATCAGTATTAAAGTATCTTTTTCGGTGAGGCCAAGCCTGACTAGTCATCCAAATCATCAGTTTCCGTGACTCACAGTCTAAAATGTGCTCTCCCTCCGACTCTTACGTATGTGATTATTATGTGAGAAGTACTCGTCCCATGATTATTGCAGTTCAAGAGACGTTTTGCGTCATTATAGATTACAAAACCGTTTTTTCTCTGCTGATTGCTCCGCTGCTTCTGCAGGCAAGAAACTTAATTGTCTCCATATTTTTGAGTGGAGGTTGTCACCGACAAAAAGTTGCTCTGAGGAGGGCCAATCAGTCTGATTTAACAGCAGGTAAGGTGATAGTTCAGCGTCATTCAAGATCTCTGTGTCCCAAAATAGTCCTCTGCTTCAGGCTTTTACAACGATGTAGATTGAGTGGATGTGGGGAGGCAGATGTATCAGTGATGCATGGGGCTGCAGATTTATGCAAAGAGGCATGTAAATTATATTTGCATGAGCGACTGGTGGCAACAGAACAACCACTTATTCAGGTAGGGAAGAGAGAAAGGTAACTTTTCTATTTTTAAGGTGTTTCTTAAAAGCAGCCTCTCTAACCTCCAGCTTTGAGAAAAGAAACAGGGATCAGGGAATGTTTTTGATTCACGCTTTTGTCACAGATTCAGATTCAGGATATGAGCCTCTTTTGTTGAGGATGAAAGGGAACAACATGACCTCAAATGCTGTACTCACCCAATCTAATGAGGATGAGAGGGATGTAACGTACTTGAAATGAAAGAGATTTTTCCCTCAAAGTCACTCCATAAAGTAATTGTTGCATAATGGCCTGGTTTAGTACATTAGGAAATCAGTTACATTAGTGAGGGTTAGGAAAGCTTCTCTTTGTTTTTCCTGACTTACTGGCATAATACTGAAGTTGGTTTGCAAGATAGGGGTCCAATTATTAGTATTTTCTTTACAAATTGAATCAACTGAGAACATATTTAAACCTTCACAACAAAAGGCCAATTTTCTTTTTCAAATGACAAAGCTCTTTCTTGTTCTTCAACTAACAATTATTGCTTCTGTCGGTCTGTGTTCCTTCAAAAACAGACCAATAATACAAAACAATGTTTGCACAAGAACTTCAGAATGTGATTTTAGATGTGACATACCCAAACTACCAGCTTTTACTCTAAATAACTGCAACAGGAACAAAATAAAAAAGTAACGTATAGATAACACACTTGCTTGCTTTGCAAAATTCTACCTACAAGACAAAACTGAAGTAGTGAGATTTAAAAAACCCTACACAGGTGCTTTCACTTACTTTGCCTCATTAGATTTTTTCTGAGGACTCTACATTTACATCCTTGTCACTCACCTGTTGCACCTGTCTGTGAATTCTTCTTCCTTGTCAGAATCTGGCGCCTACAAGACCCACAATTCAACTCAACCGGGTCCGGTGACCTCACTGCTTTTTGAACACCACACGCCAAGAATGTTTTCACTTTCAAACTTTTTCGGCTCAAACCGACATTGACTCAAGTGACATCACTTGAGGCAACTTATCAGACTTTGCGTAGCTAGCTGTTTTGCGAGTACAAACTCCTTAATAACACTGATTCTGATTGGATTTGATACAAACATTTATGATAAACTCTGCGAATATGAAACAACAACCAGAAGACTCTAGCTTAGCTTAGCATAAAGACTGGAGAAAGCTAGCCTAGCACTGTCCTCAGGTTTAAAGGTTCGTTAGCTTTAAAAGTGCTTCTGCTAGCCGTTTCCTCCTTTCAATTTTTATGCTAAGCTAAGCTAACCATCTCATTGCTGTAGTTTTGTTCCTCCTACTAAACTCTCAGCAAGAAAGTAAGCAAACCTACGAGAACGTCGAACAATAATTTAAAGAATACTAACATGACTGAACCAAATAAGACCACAGTCCTGCTGCACATGGCTCAACACTGCATTCATTTGGTCGAACATAAATGAAATATTTCCTTTACACAGTGAGCCAATGAGCCTTAGCTGTGGAGGTCCACCTATAACATGAATTCCTCCTCCCTGTGCTCCTGAAGCCACCCCTGGGTGCAGTGTCATGCCCAATAAACTGCTCCTGTCAGAAGCACTTTGCTGAGTCGCTGTTGAGGTGCTGCTCTGCGACCCCCTCCCGCTGAGAAGGCGGCCTGTTTCAAAAGGATTGGCCTCACAATAGAAGAGCAAACTCTGAGGATAGCTCGAGGGGTCCATCTCTTAATTTGTTGTGATGATGTGCCCAGCCTCCCTACATCGCCTCCACTGCCTCAGGTGCAGTACAGCCATTCTTACTGACTATGGCACGTTGTTATACTTGAAGCCTGTGCTCCCTCTCTGGGGACTGTGTACCCAGATGCCCATGTTAAATAAAACAGGAAATTTCTCAGCTTTTTAAAACAGGATGTCTTCAAAAATATGTAAATTAATCTAAATATCTTTTAGATGTGCAAAGAGTCAATCCATACAGACTGAGACTTTTTACTGTTTGATCAGGGAGTGATGACACTGCTCTGATTCAGCAAAAACAGCAGGTAGCCGGGCGTCACTTTCTTCATGAAGTCAAAAACTTGTAGAGGTAGCTTTTTTTTGCTTGATCATCAGCTTCTCGATCTATTACCAGATGCTGTCCAACCTTGTTTGTAAAGTTCTTGCTTGGTCTCTGCTTTCAAAAGGCAATGTTTAAGCAGTGGTTCCCAAACTTTTTTATACCATGGCGTCCATTATTAGGACACCAAACTGCCAGTACAACATATAGTATGTACACAAATGCTTAATTGTTTTACCCGTTTAAGATTCCATAATGTTATATTCAGGCCCATTCTCAATCACACACAATAAAAGCCAACAGGTGCTCTCCAGATTAACAGATACATATTTAAAGGTGCAATATGTAAGAATTTTGGTTGAAAATGATCAACAGAATGTGAAGAAATTACAGCTAGCCTCGGCCCTTTATGGTCCAAAACTCCTGTTCTGGCAGGGTAAACACCAACACTCCTGTGGTGCTCTGAGCTCCAGACTGCTAACTGCATGGCTAACGGAGCTCACTGGCTAATGGCAGCTACAGTGAGCAGCAGTTAGCGGTATCTCTGGCAGTATGCTGCCGGCTATTTGTTTTTCAGTACAAATTCAACAGGTGGCCAGTTAACTATTAACTATTTTGACAGTGTATACGTGTAAATATGCTTTTATATTAAGTATATTTATTTTATTTTCTTTCTTCAAAATTAAAATTTGCTTTTATTTACAGTGTACAAAGACAAATAAAAGAAAGTTTGCAGGCATTTTAATGGAACGTGAACCTGCTGTTGGGAAAAGAGCACAGCCTGCAGTTGTTATGATGTCTATTTATTGTGTTGCAAAGCATGATTAGCATGCTAACCAACTAGCCACGGCCCTTTACTGGCAAAAGCTTGTGTGCTAGCAGTGTGTAAGCAACACCAACACTCCCTTGGTGCGTCGACCTCTCAGCAGCTCTGGACTGCTAGCTGCACGGCTAATGGAGCTCACTAGCTAACGTCAGCTACAGTTAGCGGTAACTGTAGACAAGCTGCTTCCTATTTGTTTTGAACACAAATTCTTACATATTGCACCATTAACTATTTAGACAATGAACAGACTTAAATATGCTAATTTATTGAATAGCTCTTTTATTTCTTCAAAATTAAAATAAGCTTTTATTTAAGGTGTACAGAAGAACAAACGAAAGGTTACAGGCATGTTACGGGTTTATTTGAGCCTGCTGCTGGGAAGGAGAGCACAGCCTGACTCCACTGATGGACACTTCCTTGTTTTCTTGTATGCCAGGGATGAAGGAGCATCATCACACTTACAGTATATGATGTTGGGAATGTGCAGCACCACAGTGAATTTGCCATGAGACAATGATGGATATCTGTCCGTTAAGCCGTTAGCTGAGCAGGGTCCTTTCTGATTTTAGTTTTGTTGGATTCAGATTCAGAAGCGTGTCGTGTTACTATGACAACTGGCAACTGTGAGTTTTCATGTCGTTAGCAGCGGCATAACTGCATATTAATATGATGATGTTGGTATTTGTTGCTCTTTTCTTCTGTTTTGTGATGATTGAGAATGTTTTAATGTGGTGAATCCTTGGATCCTTGGCTCGTCCTCAAGGCACCAAGCACTTACTGCAGGAGCAGCTGCTCGAGAGGAGGAATATAGGAAGGCAAAGTGTCACCCATAAATAAAGTAAATATATGAGCATTGGAGTGTGATCAGTTGTTCTACTATATTCTTTCTTTCTCATTTATTTCACTTTGGCGGTACCATGAAGCGCTACCGAGGGGGAACGCATATTCGTTTTCCTGTGAAGTTTCTCCCCTTCACCTTGCACTATCTCCTTGTGTCTTTCATAAATTGCTTTAGTTGCCGTTGTTGTGTCTGAAATATTATCACCACTAACAGCAAAAGTACATAAATCCCATAGTAAACTTCAAACTCCTTGGCCGCCATCACATAAATCCTTAGTGCAGCATCAGCATATATAGGAAATGTAACCACCTGGATTTGGTTGATAGCTTCTGACATTCATTCTGGATATTGGATATTTAATTCTGAAAATATGGACAGCCTCCTCATATAGTAAGAAAAGCAAACAGTAGCTATCCATTTGATCCTTTGAAAGTATTCTTCATGTCGATGGGTTTGAATAATACATCTCCACAGAAGCTGTGTGTTCATATAAAATGAAGAATGAATAAACCATTACAACATATGTTAAACGCTGAGTATATGTTTACTTCACATGTATTCATAGCTGGTTTACTGTGCTGTAATTAGTTCTACATCATTGTGTTTCCCACAGTTTGTTACACAGTGTTTCAAATTGGCTCATTCTGCAGCCTGGTGATGCAGTAAATAGAAAAAACATTAATTTGTCTGCTTTTGGTTCAGGCTGTAACCTGACATCCAGACGCTTTTCTTTGAACTTCCATGCAATTACACTTCAGAGACATGAAGTTATCTGCTTTGACTTGAAGATTTTCTTTAATAATGTTCTGTTTTCAGTCCAGCAAGCAAGGTAGTTAAAAGCCAGAATGTTGTGTTTTTTGGATTACCTTCATACATTTTCAGAGATTGTCCTGTGTAAGGACAACATGGTCGCACTTTGTTTGGCTGGGTTCCCTCTCAGAGCCTGATAATGTGAAACTTAACTTACAGTTAAGCCTGTTATATGCTCAAAAGGAACTACTTTGTAAGATACGTCGTCCTATCATTAAAAGGCATGATCATACCTACGAAGTGGCAACTACTACAAACTATTTGGTAGTGAAGACTTGGAGATATTGTGACCACTTGCAGGGCTAGATGTTGACTACTGTTAACTTCTCTTAAACTCTTCAGCTTGGATGCAAAGTGATAACTGCAAAATATGTTGTACCAACCTACCTATTCTGCATTTGTGGAACTGTTTATACTCTGGTTAAATAAAAGTGAATGGTGCAACACAGCTAATTAGCTACGATAGCTTCCTCCATTTTGGCGCTCCGTTCCCTCAAAGGTCAACACGGCTTACTGTTGGTGAAAAACAGCATGGAGTAGACAACTTGTTGTGCTAATCAAGGAGATTAATGCTATGCCATGCCATAAGAGAGGAGCAAGACACAATGATCCAAAACTGACTGAAGTAGAGCTTGAGAGAGGCTCAAAACCTGCCTAGTTTCTCACTTCCACACACATGTAAAGTTGGCAGAAACGTCAAATTGTTTGTTTCTGAAAGACATTGTCTGACCATCCAACAAGCATTTGTTTGAGGCATACTGACGCCTTTAGATGGTAAAAAGTGTGGTAAGACGCTAAATACAAGTAATGGTTGATTGGTCTTTTTGTCCTGCAGAGACATGCTGTACTGCTGAATGGGTGACAAACTCCAGGTCACCTCACCTACCCTGTGAAGCCCCGTTCCCATCACTTTGTTCAGGACAGGGTCCCCCAGCAAAGTGGCAGTGATGTACCAGGAGGTGGCCTTCCTGGCCGGCAGCACTGAACATCAGTTCACCACCTTCAGCTTCAACAGAGTGGAGAACCCGAAGGAAGTCAGCTCCAAGAAGGGTGTGTTCTACAAGCGAGCCCAACTCCTGCTCCAGTCTCAGCCCCGCCAACAAGACGGAGATGAGATCGGCCTTGCTGACGGGGTGGCCATTATAAATGTGGGGGGGATCAAGTACCGCATCCCATGGTCCACGCTGGAGGAGTTCCCCCTGACACGGCTGGGCAAGCTACGCAGCTGCAGCAACGAGGCCGAGATCATGGACGTATGCGACGACTATGATGGCAGCCGCAACGAGTATTTCTTCGACCGAAGCCCGTTGGCTTTCCGCACGATCGTCACTTTCTTAGCAGCGGGGAAGCTGCGGCTCCTGAGGGAGATGTGCGCCCTGTCCTTCCAAGAGGAACTGCTGTACTGGGGGGTGGAGGAGAACAACCTGGAGTGGTGTTGCCTCAGGAAGCTGCGGCTCAGGCAGGAGGACTACAAGGAGCAGCAGAGGCTGGACGAGGAGGAGGCCGAACTCAACTCGCCGCAGTCCTGCGATGAGACCCAGCAGCCCCCCAGCGTGGAGACTCTGGAAGAGACCCAAACAGGGGGCTGCATGCGGAGACTGAGGGACATGGTGGAGAACCCTCACTCTGGCCTGCCAGGGAAGATCTTCGCCTGTCTGTCAGTGATATTTGTAGCCATTACTGCTGTTACGCTGTGTGTCAGCACCATGCCAGATCTCAGAGAGGAGGAGGAGAGGGTGAGTACACTCTATCTCTTCACTGATCTGTAATAACTTTCTCGTTCACAGACTCCATTTACATTTAAATTATCCAAAAAGTCCAAACTCATATCTTGTGCCCCATATTCAGGTTCTTGAATGAAGTCCTGACAGTTATTAGATTGGGACTCATTTTATTCAGCAGTCAGCATTGAAATCATTTATCAACCACTAACATTCACACAGAGCTTTCAGAACCGGGCGTCTCTAAATTTTTGAAGGCAACATAAAATCAAATGACCATTTTCAGAAAAGTTCAGAAACAGACACTGATGTAATAACAAATATAATTGCTCCCATTAAGTAAAATAGTGTGTTCTCTGTGGCATCTAACTGCAGAATAGATTTTCACGATGAACAAATAGTTAAGACATTATATAACACATATAACTATAAACTGAAGGAACCCCGTCTCAGGATTCCTGTTTTTTGACAACAGCCTCAGGGATGTGAATGCTTTACAGCTTATACAGTAGAATTCAGATTATGTTGATGCAGCAACCCACATACAGAGTCTTCCTGGGCTTTATTGTAAATCATCGTGACTGAGACAGAGGCGAAGGCTCAGGGACAACGAGGCTGCTTCTCCATTCACTTGAATACCAGATTACTGTGGAGCCCCTCAACGTTCCTGCAGCACAAATTCCTTCATAGCAAGATGAGATCAGTGTTCTCCCAAATGTATGCGGTAATTGACAGAGCATACATAACATGAGGATGAGAAAAGAGGATATATATTCACACAGCTTTAAATGAATGGTCTTAGGTATTCTGGGTTTAGGATTCAGTTCTGTATTTGCAAATCCCAAGGATATCGTCCACATGCAGTGGGTAATACTCAACCTGCTTCAAAAAAATGAATATGAAATAAGCTCAAATGAATATGAAATGAGCTCATTATTGTTATATAACATGATGATTATGCAAATTGTGGAATGAGGTCTTAATCCTTACTGTAAAAGGCTTGTTCACCCAACTTTTATCTAGCCCAGCTGACCATTAAACATACTAGGAGCCTTAAATTGAATTGAGTAGGACAATTTTAACTGCTGTGTAGTTTGTAAATGATATTTTGAAATACATACAATACATATATTCAGTACATATACCAACATTTTGTCATGAGAAACAAGAAAATGTGTTACTGCTGAAGGGGAAATAAGAAATAGGAATCAATCTTGAGTTTGTGCGTAAATGGACATGGGGAATGGCTAGCTTAGCCTAGCTTAATGACCGGAAACAAGAGGAAACAGCTAGCTTGGCTGCATCCAAAGTGGAAAATAAGCCTAGCAAAAGCTCTAATTAAAACATTGAAATTAATTTGTTTAATCCAAGTGGACAGAAATGTAAAAACATCAAATTGTGGTGCAACACAAGTTGATATGTTGGGTGGAGTGATAGTTAACTATTTTCAATGGAAAGCAGCTATAATCTGCCCTCGGAGGAAACGGCATGTTTTAATTTGCATACAAACTACATTATTATGCAGTGATTTGCAATTCAACAAAAGATAAAGATAGAAAATGATTTTCATACAATGTGAGAATGTGAAACTACCTTACTGACAAACCTGTGTTTCCATGGATGTTGACGATGCTGTTATTGCCCATGTGCAGTATATGCAGGCTGGATTCATTACTGGAATGAACTATTGTTGTACATTAAATACTTAATCAAGAGAAAAATTAAAACTGAGAGGAAAAGTCACAAGATCGTCTAAAATTCACCAAAACTAGCAAAAAAAAGATACATTGGCAACAGCTGGCACCATCCCCTTAGTCTTACAGTGAACCTAGCCACACCAACAGTATCTGGCAGCCCAGCTGTTGCTGCAGATGTGCACACAAGTACTGGGCTAATGAGCAAACCTTTTGATAAAAAAAATGGTTACATAACAGAAACCCCCCCAAACCATTCAAACATTTCTCTTTCTGTATGTAGTGAATTAAACAAGATATAGCTCGGTCAGTGGCCTTAAGCTTTGAACAATGACCTCTACCTACCTCTCTAGCATCAGTTTTGCACGAGAAGTGCTCCACGGTCAAGTTAACACTCGTACGTTATATGCTGCTAGACTTTCAAAATAAAGCTTGCTTACAAACATTTCACACAGTATGACAAATTATGACTTTTGGACAGTTATCAAGATTGTAAAACAGTTGCAGTTTGGTTAGGTTTAGGCACTAAAACTACTCTGTTAGGTTTAGGCACCAAAAGGAAAAGATCATATTTTAGGTTAAAATAACTGCGTTCAGTCTCATAACATACTGTAGACTGAACTCACACCCACACTCATGTAACATATGCTACTTCACTTACGTACCATAACTTATTAACTAATATACTGTATACTTTACATGAATTAAAAACGAATCACTTTTGACTCTTGATCGCAAATAGGATCCAAACTCTGGTCTTCGGAGGAAAAGTCCAGTATATGATCCATCTCGCTCCTTGTACTGTTGCACTAGACTGCACTTGAAGAAGGGACTCCGGAGGGGTACCTACAGCGTCAAACTTAGCAGCTTTGGGCCACTGACCAGGCTGCTGTATTTGACAGGATGGGAGTGACAGCGGGCCGTAATTAGTGAGCTTTGGAGGTGGCATATGTTTTCACTTTGAAGAGTGACAGGCTAGATGGGCTAGCCATATCCTGACTCCAGCTCTGTATGTAAGGCACATATATGAGCTTGGTCTAACTCTCCAAAAAGAAAGTAAGTGTATTTTCCAAAATGTTAAGCAATTCCTTTAATTACAGTATACCTTGAAGATTATGAATAGGATAATACTAAGCATAGTATTGGCAATTAGGAAAAATATACGCTTGATACTATCCCAAAGCTGTAACCTGTTAGGTAGAAATGTTTAAATAACGCTGATTATACTTGTAGTTTTCAGTCTCTGGTCTCTAATTGGGTCTGAAAGTGGGAGCAGAGCACATCCACTTGTTGCTGCATTTAGCTTTCATCTTGCAGGAAGAGGAATATTTCCACCTCAGGCTTTGTTCCCACTAACTACACATGTTGCCACACTCCTTGACAAGTGGAAAAAAAGCATGTTAAAGCCACAATGTCTTTCTCCAGAGCCTTTTCATGTCCGCCTTTGCCTCAAAGACATAAAAAAGGCTCGGGGATCTGGCTCTAGAGCACCTTTGTATCACACTAATTCACCTCTACAGTGACATCAGCAGACGACAGTGTGATTAAAGAAGAGCCTCGCAGCTTCCCCCCCTGTCAAAGATATGTCTTCATCAGCAGGCTGGGAGGGGGTGTTGGCATGAAGTGTGTAAGCTTCAAAGGGAAAAATCAATCAGGAAAACAAAGTGGGTGAAAGCTGAACCAGCTTAGACATAGTCTTATCTCTCATTAAGTGCTCTCCGTCATTAAACGCCTGTATGAATCTGCAGTTTTAATTATTTGAATCAGAAGAGTGTGATTAGGGACGTGCCATGTTTCAGACTCCGGACAGATGAAAACAGTGTCGTCGTAGCGCCAATTAACCACCCAGGGATGTCTGAAAATGCGCGTCTCGCTCCTCCTCCTCTGTGAGTGAGGAGTTCATTAGGAGTGAGAGCCTAACCTGAACCAGCAATGGGAGGCAACCCAGGAAACGCAAGGGTTTATGGGTATAATGAGGTGGCTGTCATTCTCGGAAAGCCTATCATACTTGGTGAAGGGAGGCAAACCGCAATCTGCCACTGCTTCACACACAAACAGTAGAGAGAGAGTAAATTAAAACAAAGTGCTATCCCCAAGTGCCAAAGTCTGTTAACATGAGGTGACGTTAATACTTTGTCCTAAAAGTTTTCACTCTGGAGTGTCTCCTCTCCTCATTTCCATGTTAGGAGAGGAGTATTGTCTTGTTCTCAAAACGTATGTATGTGCTGTGAGTGGGCTCTGCTTCCTGTATTGTCCTCATTCACGCAAATGTCAAGCAAAGCATTTCAGCAGCTGAACACTTTTTATGAATCCCGCTCAACTTGGTGAATTGCCGTTGCTAATTGCCGCATCCCTTTCAGTCGAGTCCTCCCACTCACCCTCCTCCATTACACAGCCTCCTAATATCCATTAGCTTTGATAGCCGGCCATTTACATCTGCACACATCCTCCCTATGCTAATGAAAGTAATGAAATGAGCGTTTCACACCTCAGATACCTATTTAAGATATTGTAATATATGGTGTATCTGTTATGAAAAAGGCTTTTTAAGCTTCAGTTATGGCCCCAGTGTTGGCGGTATGAAGGCAGCAGCACTCCAAGTCAGACACACTGCCTTACAGTGCTGACCCTGCTTTAATCTATCTTGACTTGTTGGCTTTTAAATGATACATTATAAAGATACATATTTGACCAATACTTTGAGCAATAAATGAAATTAATTGCATAACTGTACTAATAATTTAAATTAGGAATAGTTGTTTTTTTGGCCAGTTTGGGGCAGTCAAACAAGCTTTGAACACAACATTATCATTTATTTTGGAGCTGACTTTGTGAACATATGATGAATGAA
Source organism: Pagrus pagrus (assembly GCF_965226575.1). Lineage (NCBI taxonomy): Eukaryota > Metazoa > Chordata > Actinopteri > Spariformes > Sparidae > Pagrus > Pagrus pagrus. The sequence continues at coordinate 22,062,537 of NC_140201.1, read as the reverse complement.
GGGTTATATTAACTCTCATTTGAGTCTGCTTTGGTCTTCACCAGCTCTATTTACCACCTGTTAAGGTTGTTTAGCTGCTAAATGCTACAATATGTTCACCAGCTAGTAGCTAACTTTGTTTTTCTTCATGCTGGGCAGGTAGCATCCAGTTGGTTTTGAGAGCATTTTTAATGCTATTAGGGCTACTAGGCCTAAATCCCCCTTTTTACTGACTGTAACATAATCAGCCTGCAGGTGAGATGTATAAAGGTTCACCCCCGAACAGTTGTCATGAGCAGGAAAATGATGGATATAATATGGAGATCGAAAACGTTTTTGCACCAGGCTGTACACATGTATATTTCTGCTGTAAAGTTGGGTATTTTAACATGGGCTCCTCAGGGGATTGACTTGATGTTGCAGCTCAAATGACCATTAAAGGAACGGCAGTTTTTGGTAATTTGTTGTTGGCCTCATTTTTCAGCCTTGCTCCGCTGAGAATAAGTGCCGCGTCTATTTGTGATGAAAGAGGACCGCAGCCACATCAAGAAGGGAAGTCAGACAGCAGAACACCATAGTGCATTCACTTTCAAAATAAAACACTGTGCCCACGCAGAACAAACAAACAGACCAAAAATGAAATGACTTAACTACGTAGCCTACTCAACCACAGTAGAAGCACAACAATGAAGGAGAAATTATGAAATAAACACAATCTGAGCAAGTCCACAATATTAGGCTGGCATGATGCTCAGCTTCTGAAATGCTCCCAGTGAAGCCACGTGGAGGACGGAAGAAAACAGCGTCAGACATGCCATGTAACAGAGATGTGCCCAGTGGAATCAAGAGGTTAACAAAAACTGTAAATTTGCCAGATAGAAAACCAACGAAAAACATTTCGGAGAGCTGAGGGGAACAGCATGGTCGGTGATTGTTCTCTGTAGGTCCGTCACGAGCAACCCCCTTCACGACCAACGCCATCTCAACATGTCAGATGTGGATTCCGGCCCAAATTACATTGCACTGTGAAGCAGGAGGGCGATGCAACCCAAACCCAGGAAGCAGACATCTTTATGCACTCTGTCACTTGAGCCGGAGCGAGTTCAGGAAGAAACCAGAAGTTTTTAAGCAGCTGCAACCGAAAAGCACTTAGCCTGGCTGTCTAATCTAATGTGGCTCTTAGAGAAGCATTCAGTGGCTGGGAGACCTTTCTATCCCCCTCTCCATCTGACACACACACACATGCACAGACTAAAAAAAATAAGCTATATTGCATTTCACATTTCATGGTCCCTCTTCCGCACTCTCTGAATGAATAGGGGATTAAACATCTCAAGTGTTTTGTCAATTTCTTCCCCTCAGAATTGCTAACTCTGTTCACATAAGCATCTTTGAAAACTGTGTTCTCGTCCCATTTATCTACTGCGAGAGTCCCGGCTGTGGATCTAACCTTTCAGTGGCCTCAGAACCCTATACACTCAATTCTGATGTAAATCCCAGCCACTTTAAAGTACACCCCTACCCCAGTCATATATCATCACAGGGGAATGGGGAGCCAGAGCTCAGAGGCTGTGGACGGGTGGAAGAGAAATGTGTGCAAATGCTGCAGGAAAATAGAGAGAATTTTGTCTCAGTCCATGCTGAGAATAGGGGGTGCACATTACTCATCCCTCCTGACGGGGGGTTAGACATAGGCTGTTCATACTCAGAGAAATGTGCAATCCATCATGGTGGTGATGATTTGTGTCTCACGTTCAGTGTTCGAATAATTTCTGGTGAGTGATTTCGAAGTACAAACTGTAAATCCACATGGGCGCGTTGTCGTGTATTATGCTAGGACTCTAGCACCTCCTCTACCTCATACTGTCAGATTCAAAATGTTATAGTCGACGTACAGAAACAGGGCAAGCGCCAACATATTTGTATGGAAATTCAATACAGTTTTGAATGTTTTTCAAAGCTGTCGCTGAAATATTAATTTTAATATAAATTTTTTTGCAAACAGCAGTTGTGTTCATTGAAAAGTGGTTTCAGTGCGCGGTGGTACCATTCTTATGCCAGGTCTGAAAGGGCCTCAACGCCATAGGCAGCTACCTCAAGCCAGCAAGCTGACAAGCTCAGTGAACGTATGTTATTTGGCCAACACGACGCACCAGGAAATAAGTTAGTGTCAATGTGCATCGTGCGACTGTTGACTGCAACAGCAGTGAACAGATTCACGGCCACCAGGACATCACCCTTTAGTTTGTGTGGGGGTGGGTGTGTCTGTGTTGGTGTTTAGTTTAACTTCTCTGTTATCCTCCAGTGTCTTTTTACCCTCCGTCTCTACTCTGTATGTTCATGGAGTAAAGAACCAGCATCAAGTGGCCATTCAAGGGATGGCAGTTTTTGGCACTTCGCTGTTGGCTTCATTTTTCAGTCCTGCTTGCAACACTGTAGATTGTTCTGAGTTGTTACAGGAATTATGGTCCACTGTACACACAATTTTCTGATGGGCAAATATTTTTAAGGGCAGACTTTCAAGGCCCATGCAACCTGCAAAGTGAGGTTCACGCAGGGTTAACTGAGCCAACACCACTGCTGGCAAGCTAATCTATTGCATCGACTGCTGGCTTTGGGTTTGACAATTATAAGTACAAGTATTAATAAGTTCTTATACATTACATTATGAATTGTTATCAGGTTGCTTTGTCAAAACTAAACAGAGGTAAAGAACTTGGTTCTTGGCTACATAACGTCGTCTACTGACTCCATCTGTCACATGACCCTCACCCTGCAGGCTGTGGAGATCCCTCAAGAGTCTCCTTTGATGACTCAGTATCTGACGTAGGTTCGGCCCCCTGGTAGTCATAAATTGTATAATAGAGCGATAAATAATCTGTGATGTAGGACTCTGGTCACCAAAAATGATTTTAGAGTTGGTTTGTGTTTCACTACAAGAGCAAGTCAGGTTTAAGACTTGTAAAGTTTTGGAAGAAAAGTTATTTGACTTGAGTAAGAGTTGTGACAGGTTTGGGGGTAGTTATTTGGTGTGGATGCAATCAGCCAATAAAATTAAAACTAAAAGTTTGAAAGACTACTAAAATTTTAATGGCATTACACCACTACTGCCTTCATATCTGAATCCCATTAGGACATGGTTTTTAACTGGCTTCAACTTCAAGCCTTTGCCACCACAGGTGTCTTTCTCCCTATGCTTTAGCAGGCTGGTGGATTTCCATTAGCATTCAGGAATAATTGAAAATCTACAAAAATAGGGAGCAAAAGAGGTTAAATAATGTATTTCCCCAACCCTGTGGTTACTTACAGCTAACAGAAAAATGCTTCAGCTGTGCTCGCTCTAATTGCTCCTCCCTGCAGAGCTGCAAGCACACCCAGCTGAACAGCCTCTCAACACATGAAGAGGGAAGACCAATTGACTTTAAGTATGAAAAAAAAAATCCTTCTCCTCTTACCATAGAAGCATTCGCATTAGTAAACATTCGCAGCTAGAGTAGTCCGTCAGCCCATTAAGTGAAACATTGTCCAGTAAAACCCAATATTTTAAAAATATTTCTTCCATTGTGACCACAAAGGAAGCACTCTGCTGTGTGGATGAGATGAAGGATATTGACTGATGGTTCTCCGGGGGTGTGAGGGTACAGTTGTGCCAAAATCTAATCTGAACATGAAGAGGATTTGGAGTCCCAGGAGATTGAGCTTTAAAGTTGTGTCCTAGTGTTCAGCTCGAGTGGAATATCACTCCAAAAATAAATATTTATTCAAGGTCCAATTGAGCTGCATTAGCCTTGCTCATAAATGTTAAGGTACAAGGTATTTTATTCATCATTATACAACACAGGGTTGCATAATGAAAGTCTGTAAACTCCTTCTTGCCACACAAATTACAGAACATATATACAGTTTGTATACAAATATACATAAACACTTGGTTGGCATCTTCACATCAAAAGTGCTACATCAGGGAAACACCGTCTGTCAACTTTGACTGCATGTTATCACCAAGCATCAGTGTTATAAACACAGAGTCCTCCTCTCCTCGTCCAGCTGTAGTCCTGCCCTCAGCTGGCTCAGAACACGGTCCGCCCTCAGAGTGCAACAGATTGATCTAAGATGTTGTGTTGGAGACAGGTCTCTGTAAAGATGTGGGCACAACAGTCCGTCTTCACGTTGTTTGGCCAGCCTGCGACACATTTTGTCCACTTCCTTTTCCTGTGACCAAGCACCAGCCATGAACCACGCTGGATTAGCATGGCTCTTATTCCGACTCTGCCTCCCTGGGGCGGTCAAGTCGGTCAGTTCCGCTCTCTTCTCCAATAATGATTAACTGACAGTTAAAAAAGCAGAATTTTGGAGGAGCTACCGGCCGCTGCACCACTGCCATAGCAATGCCAGCTCTGCCTGCCATGTCTTTGTGTTGGAACAAATGACCTGACTACTTGCTAAATCATAATAAAACCAAAAACACTCTGTAGTCTTACTTTAGCAATAAAGAAGCACAACTAGTCGTAACTGGACCACTTTAACTGATTTACTATGTGTGTACGTCAGTGGTGTATTTAAACATTGGTGGGCAGAGAGTAAAAGTATAAACTTGTCAGGCAACAGCCATCAATATTGACGGTACTTAAGATCAGGCCAGATCAGATGAAACTGTAATGACCCCCATGGGGAATTTGGGTTGTCACAGCTGCAGAGAACAGGATATAAACAACAGTGTATGGGCATATAGTGTTGAGGCACCGTGTTACTGTTGACGCTGAAGTGGATGACTAGCTATTCAGCTATACCACTATCAGGTGTACAGATGGAAAAAAGAATGAATGTGTCTAGAAAAGCAGTGGCCACAGGTCTCATGCATGAATTAAGAGAACATCACGCATGTGTTCTGAAAGCTGCTAAAGCTGGCAGATTGCAGGTTGAAGGGAATAAAAGAAAATTTGGTACAGCAAAGAACAGAAAGGGTCGGCCGTAAAGTTCCCCTGCCCTCCCCAAAGAACCGACTGTAATAAATACATATTGACAAGCAACAAAACTGCTTGGGTCGAGGCCAGTGCCCTGTGTGTGTGAGTTATTGCAGTGTTTTCAGGCTATTGAAATATAAATACATTTCCTAAGTGATTAAAACGTGTGATCAATCTCCATGGCGAAGGTGGATTAGACCTCCTCTCCTTGCCAAAGATGATGTTCATTAAAATCTCCCAGACAAAGTTCCAGACAAAGTAATCATGATTGTGTAATTATTGAATCTGGGTTGGAGCAGAATACTTTGCCTGCTCATCAAGATTCTGCATCCTAATCACACACACGGACACAGAAATACTGAGGAAACTCACCAAACTGTGAGCCAAGACAGCCCGGTTAGTAATGACAGAGTGGAGGCATGACTGAGAAATGATTAGCCACACAGCAGGTCACTAACCTATTAACTTAGAGTACATTGGTCTTATTTATTATAATTTGTGTAACACTACTGGAGCAAGCTTCTATCTGCTCACACTTCTCCCTGAGGCAGGTTCCTCTGAACCATCGCGCCCTTCAGATTTGCTGTCTCCACTTTCCCAGACATCCTAGTTACATGCAATAATCTCAAATCCAACCTTCAATGTCACACTTTTTAAATTGAATGGAAGCCATTTTAAGGTTGTGGGAGACGAATTAAGATGAGGACAGAAAATATAATTGACTGACAGTGTTTGGATATGCAGTAGACAGCCACGACTTCCTGTGCTGGCAGTGAAATGTAGTAGGTTAAATGAGCACTAATGGTTATTGAATACATCGTTAACTGTAGGGGACAGGAGCCCATCCCAGCATGCACTGGGTGAGTGGCAGGGTACGCCATGGACAGGTCGTCAGTCTTTTACAGGGCTATAAATAGACAGACAAATATATTTCCTCTAGTTACCAATTCACTTAAAGTGCAACCAGTGCATAAATGGCTGGAATTCTGCCTGTGGGAAACATTGTTAAAGCATGTGAGTTGAACAACTGTGTGCTCATTAACACTGCAGTTATTTTTAGCTTTAACATACCACAATAATTTATATGCAAATAAAGAAAGTCACATGCATGGTAACCTCCCACAACACGGAATGTAGCCCCTGATTTTATTGGTCAAAGTTAAAGCATCTCGGCCAATAATGGTTAAATTGGGATGAAATTATGTTCAGATAGACATGTTGCCCAACAAATATAAAATACAGTACGTCCTCAATGTTATCACCATCATCATCACCCTCAGCTGTACTCTGTCTTCAGCAGCAATCAGCAAATGGTAACACATTCAATTAAAATGGTGACAGTGGTACACATTACCTGCATGAGCATTTTCACACTGTCAGCATCATTATTGTTATTATCAGCATGCTGCCATACCAACACATCCTTAAAAACAGAACAGGTCGATTGCCAGCGTGTCCCAAAACAAAATGACATGACTGTTAAAGCGTACCATGCAAACTGTCGCTTAGTCAGGGTTTAGCTACCTAAACAGGAAAATAAGGAAAATATTGCAGTTTGACACTTATTCGACCTAAGTTACGTCCATACTTGACATAGTGACATAACTTCAGTTTACCTAACCCTCAGTTTACTACATTACTAAGTTAAAAGAACTCACCGGTGACTTTGGTTTCAGTCTGGACACCAACAGTTGTCTCCACCATGAAAGTCCTGCTTATCTGACCCATCCATTCACCTCATCCATGTGCAGACTTTCACCTGACTTCCTACTTTTCCATTGTAATTATTACAATGGCAACTAGAGGTCGCTGCCTAACAACAAAACATAAATGTGGATCATAATAAGTGAGTAAAACATATAAAAGTGCTACAGAGGACTGGCGGAGCACAGATTGCAGGTGGTGTAGCAACATGGCTACGTATTGTATGACGTGTACGGTCAGGGAACACGCTGGTAGTCAGAGCTCACCAGGCAGGAGAAGCTATTGTTCAGACTGTGTTTCTCTGCTAAGGACAGGGAGTCTGGTGGAGCTTTGACAGCCACTAGAAGAGCATTTATGGCCCTTTGAGAGACTCACTGTGTGGGTACATGTGTTGTAGCTGGACTAGCAGCTCTACTATGTCAGGCTCTCCAGTGTCGGTCTGAGGGGGAGTGACAGTACACATGGCCATGTTTCTTGCAGTTACTGTTACTGTTCCTCAGCACTAAATATCTTGTTAAGCTCTGAATACAGCACAGTTATGGCATTTGTTGTGTTTAGTGCCACACTACGTTGTCCCTCCGCTGTATATGAGGCTTGCTAACGGTGTGAGCATGTGTGAGAGGCACAAACTGAGGCTACGGTTAGCCAGTATATATACTTGGCTACCACAGTTGGGCGTTCAATGTATGAAAAATACCTTGGAATCTTGTCTATTAAGTCCTGGCAAGGAGTCCGACCGAACTGAACTTTCACATCCATGCAGACTCACACAGGCTAATTTTAAGCAGAACAAATCATTTACGCACATATATGTCGGTGGTGTGGAGTGGTAAGTGGTGAGGAACTCCTCTTTAAGCATAGATCTCACCTTGTTGTGGCTAGTCCAAGTTTGTTTCTGAAGGTGGTATGAGCTCAGTGTTACCTCTTGAGGCTGATGGTGAAGACTGCAGTTGTCACCCAACTGTAGTTCCAGTGGGTGTTTTCCCTTCCGGCCTCATTGGGCTTTAAGGCAGAATGTGCTAACGGCACCGCTGCACTCTGAAACCCGTTATCCCTACACCACAGCATTTTTTTCCTGCTGCGCTGAGCCAAGCATGCTTGTAGCCAATGTTCAACCAGGTTGAACTTTGCGCTGAACCCCCTGCGGCGATCGTCACACTGGAAAACTGGACACAAAGATGAAGTGCTTTACCTGAGGGGTTTCCAAACTGCATTTTTTCGGTTTTACATCGGAGATGTCTTCAGGGACGAGTAACATCTGGTTGGTTTGGCAGATACACCTCTCGTTAACTTCCTCACCTCCATTAAAGCGCAGTGCACAGCTGGTTCCCCCGGCTTTTCTACTGGAAGCATCTGGAACTGTCTCTAATGCAGTATTCCCAAAAGGGGCAGTCTACATAAAATCAACATACTGTAGTATCTCACAAACACTGATAATGATCTCTGAAACTACAAGTCTTTTAAAGTGTATAACAGTACATAACCTTACCATTTTAACTTTTTGTTTTAGAAGTTTGCATTGAAACGCTTGTGCTCTGCTATTATACATGCGGATGTGTTGCTGGAGCAACAGACCTGCTGATCCATGCATTGATGAGGCAGGTTTCTTTGTAAAGCATGTGAGAAGCAGAAATGAGGATAAAAGCAAGCGTCTCTATGTGCATTTACTTCATCTTCAGCACCAACTGTTGGTAATAGAGCCCTTTTCATCCTGTGTGTAACTGGTTTGAATCTATTTAAATATTTATGACTGAATACAGCGTGCCTGGAAGCCGATCGCTTCATGTGTGAGAACACCTGATTGTGTCGACCGCAAAATAAGACTAGTGCACGGTATCGTAAAATAGCCATCTGTTCCTATGGATGGAAATTGTTCTCGCTTGACCTTTAAGTCCTGTTGATCACACACAATCACATAATTGCTCTGTAATAAGATTCTTGCTGTGCAGAGAAGTGTTTTAAGATGGTTTCTGGAAGAGAGGCAAAAGTGTTGAAACTCAATCTGGGAGGCAGAACAAACACACGCAGCAGTGCCCAGCGAGGTGAACGAATGAGAGCGGTAAATAAATCCACTGTGGGTGTGCCGAAGACGGAACCACTTGAGGTCCGCTGCCTGTTTGTGAATCACACCCACTCCACCCTATCAGTGGGGATCAGAGGTGAGCTGTTGCTTCTTGCGTTGTTTGGTTTACGCGCTTGTCTTCAGCGGTGAAAGGGTCAGAGTCCCCTGATCGCTGAGGCGGATAATTGTGTGCTTCTAATTCGATCCTCTGCGCATACATCAGAGGCTTTTCAGTGCGGAGGGAGGGAGGGAGTGGAAAATGCACTCAGCCAGAAAGCCTCTGACAGAGAGCAATCTGAATACGTTGGTCAAATTCAAGTAAAAGGGACGGTATCGGTTGCAAATGTGTCACACAAGACTCCCTCGTGGCTGCAGAGGAGCAGAGTGACAGAGGAAGTGTGGTGGATAGTGGTTGGAAATGGGTGAGCTCCTTAAGGATTTGGCCAGTAGCACATGTATTTGTTTTGGCTTCAGACTCTTATTACGTTGGATGTGAAACGACAGCATGTGGTTAGAGGGTGGATTTCAGCTCAAATTTGAACCGCTCCGATGCGACAGCCGAGCTTCAAGATTGCGCCGCGGCAGCACTTAAATCTGTCCGCATTTTTGGGAAAAGCTGGTGAAAGAAAAAATACTTCTGTAGATCTCTAAATGGTCTGCCACAGGAGCAGTCAGAAGTGGATTAATAACCCACATGACAAGCGTTAGAGAAAGAAACAGAACATAAGATACAGACGATATGAGAGCTAGACTGTACAAAAGAGAAGATATATATTTTTTACCTCAGACTGAATAGACAGGCTGTTTTACTGAATATAATCATATCCAGCAAAGCACTGTTGCCTCTGTAAACTGTCCAAATATTTCTGGCATTCCGAAAAAGGCAGAATACGAACAGAAAGTGTTTTTGTTTTCAAATTTCTGAACCAGTTTGACTTAAAATTCCCTCAAACCCAAGTAGACAATCTGTGTGTTTTACCCTCACTTATTTTATCATTTTACTTTCCAACTAAGAGGATGGAGGCTCGTTAGCAGCTGGCCAGGGACCCAACGAGCTGTGCCGAGGCAGTGAACTTACTCCCTATTGTTAATTTGGATTTAACTGTGGACTGCAGCCGTTAGAGACTTTCTGATGTGACACTAAGTACCAGAAAATAAGATTCCATATGTCCTCTGGCTCTGTTACTTAACGCTGCAGGAAGCAGGTTGTGGAATTGAATTAAAGTCTGTCTGTATACTGTTGATAGAGTTTATCCTGGCAGATTTAAAGAGACAACCCCAAATCACAAATACATATTATTCCTCTTACCTGTAGTGCCATTGATCCACCTGGATTGTTCTGGTGTGTGTTGAAGAGTTTTGAAGATTTCAGCCCTGGAGATGGCTGCCTTTTCTTCAGCATAATGGAACGAGATGGCTTGTGGTGCTCAAAGCGCCAAAACTATACTGTACATAGTTCCTACATGAAACAGCTCTCTGTGGACTGTCTTGAGTAACCGGGTCATGTTTTCTGGACAGGCATTTTTGGGCACTTTTAGCATAGCCCTCTACTTCCATTATATTCAAGAGAAGGCACACATCTACAGCTGATATCTCTAAAACTCAGCAACTCACACCAAACAATCCAAATGGCTTAACAGCACTGTAGCAAAGAAGAAGAAAAAAAAATTCCCTTTCAAGCAACATTATGTAGAAACTGTTTCTGAGTGCAGCAAAGCTGTCGTAAATACAGATCCCAGGTCTGTAACAATTTGTCAGATGTAATGTAGGTGCTAACTACAAGCAAAACTCATTAGAACAACGTCATGTGTTTAAAACTTGTATGTTGAAGTAAACATGTATGTAACACTGTGATCCTACCCTCTCACTGAAGTTACACAGTGCAGAAACAAGTGATGGGGGGCTGAGTGGCTGAAAAAGAGACACCATTCACCCTGTTACAAGACACTGTACCATCACAATGATGCTGAAGCTGTTATTTTAAGGTGAAAAAGTTACATCATGTTGCTTTAAACAAGCCTCTATAACTGATGTGGAAGCTCACCTGTAAACCTTCACAATAATGTGTGCTGTACTGTATTCAAAGGACTTTAACTGCTCTTGACCTGCTTTTGCTGAGAAATGTGAGATCCTATTGATCTGAAATCTGATTTAAATGAAGGTTTTAATCTCATGATACTAAGAGTCTGTCTGGATGTGTGAGGCTGTACTTGAGCTAAATGCTCACATCAGCATGCTAATAAGCTCACACTTATAAAGCTGGCATGTTGATGCTTATTTAGCATGTATAATGCTCATCATGTTCACCATACTGGTTTAGCACGTTAGCATGCACAAGACACAAAGCACTGCGGAAGCTGACAGGGGATGTCATACGTTTTGCACGTACATGGAGACCATCCAGTTTACAACTTACCCCCCTGGGACCATGACTGTGTTACTGTTAGACTGGCAGCCTGGCACCACTGCTATCTGCTTTCACATCTCCATTATAGACTAAATAAATAATTAACTCATGTTTGACCTGTTGTTGGTAGTTGTTGCTGGGAAGCGATCCCATTGTCCTTGCGACAGCCACAGTAAAAAATAATACCACTTGGAAACACAAGGGACTGGGGGCATCTAAGGGGCGAGGGACCCCCATTTAAAGAGGTCTCTGTTTCCACTCTGTTCACAATGTGAGAAATCATGACTTTCAAGATGGATGACTTACAATCACTAGCTAATAGCACGAGATGCTGGATCGGATTTAATTACTTCACAGCAATTTCAGCACCGCACACCCACACCGTGGGGGTCAGATAGAAATGCCATTTTAATTTTTCCCAAAGCCTGCGACAGAATCTGTTTCAGAATCTATTAAGACTTCACATTCGGTAAAGGCCAGGATATTACTGAATCATCTATTTTCATCTGTCAGAGGGGCGGTATCTGACCGCGATCAACCAAAACATCAGTTTTTTCTGTCAGAATGACGGCATAATGGCCAGTAATGGTGTTACAGAAGAACATAACACATCGATCGGCTGGTAGCTCTTTAACCACTTCATCATGATCATGATGACTACTGAGCAAACCCACATCCACTCATTTTTCTTCAGCCTTGACTTTAGCAGGTTATTGCTGCTGCTGCTGCTGCTGAGTGGAAAAACTGCAACTCCTTTGGTGATCAGTGATTTACACAGTCCTTAATGGGCTTAGTAAGTTTGAGGTCTCAGGGGTAAAAACCACGCTACATGCAAAACTAAGTGTATCCACTGAAATATGCATGAGGCTCAATCCGAGAGGAGGACTTTTTCCCGTGCGAGGGCGGTCAGTTGGAATGACGTCTCCATGGAGCAGAGCTGTTGACTGAGCAAATACTGAGGGGAAGTGGTTCGGTTATGCAGTCACACGTGTGCACTTTCACACCTGGAGACGACCTGTACAGCCACGGCGTGTGTCGTCGTTGCCCTGATGGCTCGGTAATTTCATCATCTTTATGATTCTGCACGACCGCAACAGTCTCGTCGGAGATGTTTTAGAAATACCTGTTTCACACGATTACACGGCATTTCGAAGTTTAAAGGTCTGAAGAAAGTTTGCTTTATTATTCCCATCTTCTAATTAATCCACACATCGTTAATTAACTGACACGAATTAAGCAAAGCATTTTTTAATTCATTAATAAAACTCCAGTAAATGCAAAAAAAATGAAGCGCATTTTCAGTTTCCCCCAGGGATGACTTTGACTTAATAACCAAGTAATCTCTTATAATTATACTTTCAAATATTTATGAACGCTATTTCAGCAGTCCTAAAAAAACAGATCATCACTAACAGAGAGAACGTTTCAGCTGTGCTAGCTTTACAATCCACAGTATAGGCATATCTGTGACTAGGCAGCCTCTCTTCTGCACATCTGCACCTCTTCACGCTCTCACCTCCTGATCACTCAGTTTGATGCATAAGTCAGCGAGGTTCATGGGATGAGATAATCAAAGCCTTTGTTTTACACTTCATGAATCTTTCAGCGCCGTCTCTGCCGTGTTTTGTTCTGTCAGAGAACAGAATCACCTTTTTGTTGTGAGATCAAACGCATCAACCTCTTCTGTCAATGAAGAACCTGCAAATCAAACAGCGGCCTTTGAAATAGATTCTTAATTACAGACTTCATGCCGAGCCCTCACGTCAGCCTTATCTCAAGCTCTTTTGGTGATCACACATGTTGAGCACTGAAGCGTGTTGCTGCTGGTGTGTGGTGTAACACAACTATTAATGTCTGTCTTTATGTGTTGTCTATCTCCGCAGGGTGAGTGCTCCCAGAGGTGCTATAACATCTTTGTGCTGGAGACGGTGTGTGTTGCCTGGTTCTCCCTGGAGTTCCTGCTGCGCTTCATCCAGACGCAGAGCAAGTGTATGTTCCTGCGCACGCCTCTGAACGTCATCGACGTGGTGGCCATCCTTCCCTACTACATCACCCTCATCGTGGACTCTCTGTCGGTGGGAGAGAAACGCGCAGGCTCAGGAAACAACTACCTGGAGAAAGTGGGGTTGGTTCTCAGAGTCCTGCGAGCTCTACGGATCTTTTACGTGATGAGGTTGGCCCGGCATTCCTTAGGCCTGCAGACACTCGGTCTGACGGTGAGGAGGTGTACGCGTGAGTTCGGTCTGCTGCTGCTGTTCCTCTGCGTGGCCATGGCTCTTTTCTCCCCGCTGGTGTTCCTGGCTGAGAGCGAGATGGGCGCCAAGCAGGAGTTCACGAGCATCCCCGGTAGCTACTGGTGGGCGGTCATCTCCATGACCACAGTCGGCTACGGAGACATGGTGCCCAGGAGCATCCCCGGCCAGGTCGTGGCGCTCAGCAGCATCCTGAGCGGCATCCTCCTCATGGCCTTCCCCGTCACATCCATCTTTCACACCTTCTCCCGCTCCTACTTGGAGCTGAAGGAGGAACAGAACAGAGCGATGAGGCAGAAGCCGGACTCGCAGGACAGCACCAAGTCCCAGAACAGCGAGGACTCTCAGGAGACGGACAGCTACCACGGCATCACAGAGGCCGCGGCCTCGTCCATGCAGCGGAGGAAGACCATGGCTGCTCAGAGGGCGGCTGAGATCAGAGCTACCATGAAAACTTAACTGCTGTGTCTCTTCTCTATGTCTGAGTTCAAATGGCAGCCAAGGAGGCCATGACACCGAGCGCTGGGACTTCAAAGTTGACAAGTGGCAGGATTGTGAGCAGGGAGGAGATTTTCTTCTCGGCAGCTTGAGGTCTCTGCTTTGATCGTGCGAAGCGCTTGTGCACCAGAGTGTATCTGAGTTTCTTAAGTTTCACAGAGGAGCTGCAGGGGTGTTTTTTTTCTCACTAATTTGACTTTAAAAGATCAGTAACAGTACCATATTTATAATTAAACAACTGAAGTCAAATGAGATTAAAAAAGTGACTGTGACAGTCTCACTGAGTGCGATTCAGACTTGAGATGAGACTTTTCCAAAGGGAAACCTGATATCAAAACATCACATGCTGATTTTCAGACCTCTGACTAAAAATGAATATCCCACATGTAGCTGCGTTTGAGAGGATTGTCTGAAATGAAGCTGTTGGACGTGCAACATCATCCCCACTCACTCTGTACTGTATTTGGCCAAATCAAATAAGGTATTGTACCTCGAGCTCTGTTATATAAGCTTCACACATTCACACAACACATTTATTTGCAGTGAAGCAGAGCTAATTCATCTCCAACATAACAACACCAGATGAATTTATCTGTCAAAGGGCGACACAGCTGGTTGAAAGTTCTGCTCAGTGGTGAATGACAAGAGGATTGGTCCCATACTGACGTCTCTGTTAGATCTCTCCGTCTCATGCTTTAGAAGAATAATTAACCAATTTGGGAAATACACTTATTCACTTTGATGCCGAGAGTTAAATGAAACGACAGCTACCACTGTGACATCTGGACATTAACTGTGAGCTAGAGCAGAGATGCTGTCGCCCTTGTTCCCTTCCCACAAAGCCAATGATGATTGATTTTGATTTTGAATTGGATTTTGGATTACTGTAGAAAAATAAGCTCTGTGGCAAACAAAAGATTATGATGCTCACACATGTTGTTCTTCACAGATGAACGCCACCTTTTATGATTTTTGCAGCGTAAATGAAATGACCACAAGTAAAAAGCTAACGTTAGGCTATAAACACTTTCTCTCCCTGATGTGCACATGCCCCTGCCCATTAGAGGGTTGTTCTTTAAAAATAGATAGTTTTCAGATTTGAACTAGTAATGTGGAGAAATTATGAGAAAAGCGCTTCCCGTTTCATATTTTACTTACCTTGCACAAAAGTACATTTTGGCTGATATCTCAGAGATGAAAGTTCGGATCCCGCTGATTTTTCTAAGATGACAGGTACATATATTTGCATGCGTGATTAGGTCACCGGTACATGTTTACATGCAGAAAGATACGGGTGTTAGACTTGTGGTGATGTTACAAATGTGCCACTTCTCCCGTATAATGTGTTAATTAGTGAGCACTTGTAAGAGCTTTATCTTTCTGAGAGCTGGAGATGATGTTGGTGCCAAATCCTCAGAGATAATTTACCAGTGACCATAATTCTTCTATGTAAATGAAACCAGCCACAGAAGCAAACACTTACCAAAAGGCCTAATTGCAGTTTGATTCTCGTCAAAGAGGCCAATGTTGTATCTCCGCCCTCGGGCAGTGAAAGCAACAGACCCCGAGCGCCCGAGTCTAAAAGCATTTCAGATCATTTCCACAGTCTTACAGGGTTTCGTCATATAATTGCAAAGACGGCACTTCATTTCCTTTGACTTGAGTGCCTTGTACTTTGAAGTGACGCATTAAAAAACTATTTTCCCCAAATTGTTGTGAAGTCGGAACCCATCAAAGCAGCCTAAGTGCATGAGAGCGCAAATTGGATTTAGATATTTTTATTCTGCCACAAGGTGATGTTCAGTCTGTCAACTCTGAATCGCAGTCACTGGATTAACTGAACCCTTAAAAAGCATGGAAATATTACACAGAACACTTAAAACTATTATATCTACAATATTTAGGTTTGAAGAAATGGAAATATTGTTTTGATGAGGAGTGTCGGGGTGCAATGGGACATCATTTGAATAAAAACCGAACTTAAATGGATTTGTGTGCTTTGCGTCATGAATCTGGAGCCTGAGGAACAGCCTCTTTTGAGAAATGTAATAAAGATTATAATGAATATGGTCCCATGTGGAGAGGCTTTGATTTAACAATTTATTATACACAAGGATGGCCTGAAATGTTTGCAACAGAGAGCGAGCTGCACTATCTGCACTTAGAACATCCTAAATTGGTTTGTCTGTGGTTTGGTTCATGTTTTCCTTCCCCACATCCGTTATGAATAATAAATGAATTCTGTTTCCAGTCGATGATGCTCCGTGCACTGTACATCTGATACATACTGACAGTGCTTCAATGAAATGTTAAAGTTGGGAGTAGGTTAGTAAAGAGCCTGCTCAGTGAGTTCTCCTGTTCACGGTTACAGTACTTACGAGAAAAATAGACCTTGAACTAAATTCACCTCATGGCTGGAATGACATCAGAGTAGGTTTTCAGTGCCACTCGAAGTCAGCGAGAGAATATTTTGAAGGTTGTATAGACAGGACAGGAGAGTCTTGCCACTTGTTAGCAACCTCCTTATAAGACAAGTAAACACTTCATAAGTCACGTGTTGGCTATTTACTGGAATATTTTACATAAACCCATTGACTTTGAAACAAGGGAAGTGCAAAAATGCTAACTTAAATCTGGGTTTTAGGACTCATTCCTGATGCACTCTTTAGGCGGTAAAAGCTAACGTATTAGCTAACAGCTCCCTATCTAAACATCCAGCAGACATGGAGCCACAATCACATTACTTTGGAGTTGTGTTTCTGACCACCGCATGAAAGTCAGTCCAATATTCACTTTACTTCTAGCTGTGGTTTGGTCACCAACTCCTTTGAAACATATGTAGCTCTTTAGCTGCTAAATGCTACAGGTAGCTAATTTAGCTTACGCAAGCTTTGGATTTTTCCACATACTAAAGTGGTATTCATGGGGCTCTAGTAAGACAATGCTCTGGACAGCATGTTTGGAGGGTGGTGCCTTCAATTTGTGGTTACAAGCAAACATATAACATGATAACCATTATTTTATCTACTAAAACATAGCCTAATCAGCTGCTACACATATTAGCATGTCCGGCTAGCTAGCTCACAACCTGGAGTAAATACAGAACATTATTTGTGGGGTTACTGGTTACATCAAAGAAACCCTGTTAGCAGCTAGCATATCTACTGAATGCTAGTCTGGTATAGAGTGCTGTAGGGATGACTTGGGAACAGCCTGACATTCCGAAACACCTCCATTCCGAAACCCCTCCATCCCGACACACCGCTGTTCCGAATCCGACTTTCAACTTCCGATTACTTCCCAATATGGTTAGGGTTAGGGGTTAGGGTCAGGGGTACCACAATAGCCTTTTCGGAATAGCGGGGTCTTTAGAAAAAATTAGAAACCACGCCATTACGATGAATGGAAGTCTATTTTCGGAACAGCGGGGTTTCGGAAAGGTGGGGTGTAACCGGATGACGTGTTTCTGTAGGCTAACAGGGAAGTTAGCATTGCCCTTGGACGTTGCGTTGGCCAAAACCTACAAGTCCTAATGTACTGCAACAGTAAAGCCAGCAGAATGTAACCTTTGAGCAACGCTTTCCTAATTAAACAGTCATTTAATCCATTGTTAAAATGAAAATATTAATTAGTGCAGCTTTAATTACACCAGCTCAGACAAACATTCCAGCCGAGTGGCTCCAGACGGTCTCTCCAGGTAGAACTGCAGTCAGTGAGTTTGACATATACTGTAAAGTCCTTGAAAGTAAATATGTGGGTAGAGAAGTACATATCATCATCACTTTGAGTTTAATGCAGAGATGCACCGCTAATACCTGCACAGCACAAGGCACTGGGGATAGACAAGTCTGTACCAGCCATTTTACAGTATTTACCACGCAGGGAAGCTCTTTCACACCCACTCAATTCCTGAGGCACTGAGCACAAGTCAGAATTTTATTTTGAGGCCTGTGTATATGAATTCCTGACCTCCAATTTAAATTAGATATAAAGTTTAAATACGTTTATGTCGGTGAGAGCTCATGCAGCCGAGTTCTGGAGGTGTTTTCTGTTCTTATCTATACACAGACTGTACTGTAGGTAAGACGTTTACACAGCACTGTGCGTCTGATGCAGATCGTCTCATTATTTCATGGTTTTGGTTTGCAGATAAGTAAAGTCCAGCAACTCTGCATTTAAAAATCCATCTTTTTTACCCCTTGGCTGGTACATTCGTTATCTGTGGACTGCCTCCTCTCTGTACCAGCGGAGAGCTTGATGTGAGAGCCCAGCACATTATGATTTATGTGCTTATTATTTAGATATGCTCAAAGCCCAAAGAAGGACGACGGCCGGTGGGGCTTATTCTTCCTCTGACAGCTGATGTCTGCCAGAGCTGCGCCGCTGATGGAAGCAACGGTGGATGTCTGCACAACTGACACAAACATCTCTGTCAAACAAAAACATGACGCACGAGTCTCTCCGTGTCCTCTTTATTGGGTGACAATGCCACTTTAGATTCTCAACAAAACTTTGTGTTTAAACAGCTGTAACAAGTGTTGATGGATGTCATTAGCTATTGAGGTGGACAACTGGAAGTTTAATAGAAAGAACAAAAAAAAGAACTACAAACTAAGATGTAACATAGTAAAAATGGCATACGAAACAGAGGAAATAAAATGTTTGGTACATTAACAAACTAGGTGTGGGTTTCATAGAAAAGATGCGAATGTTGGCGGTTTGTTTGGGAAAACACCTTCACATGATAAAAAATGAACGAACCGAATGGTACAAAACACAAGGTAAAAAAAGTAAAATCAGATACATGGATTTAAACGATAGATCAGGTGAAACTCTGAGGTCTCAACACAAGCTGTCAGGTATCTCACATTCTCCCCCAACACCGTCAGTCTCACGACAGCCTGAGTAAACAACAGGCACACACGATCAAAAGGATGACAAAATAAATAGGTAGACTAAACTGCTGTGTACACCCACTACTCAGAAACCAAAGAGCTACCCCACCATATCTTTCTTTTTTGTATATTTAAGACAGAGGAAAGAAATATTCAGAGAAAACTCCCGCCACGTCCCACTGGAACATTTTCTTGAGGTTTGGAGGAAGAGGACAGAATCAGGTCTCTGGTACACAGTTCACTGAAGGGCTGACAGTCGTACACCTCCTGGTTTGGCATTTCTCTCCTCCTCAGAGACAAAAATTACAAAACAACAACAAAAACCCTTCACCGATCTCATCTGGCTGCTTCTCCTGAACAGGAAATTAATCTTCTTTTGACAAAATGGTGCTGAGTACAACCTGCCCAGAGCAGCACGGTGATGAAGAGTCATGAGCAGGGATCTGAAGGGACGTTATTGGATCTGCAAGCTAAATAATAAACTGGCCGGGCAGCGTTACCCACAGCCGACGTGATGGGAAGTGAAGATAGGATTTTGCAGAGCACGTTCAGAAGCATCAGTCTGTAAAACGCAACGTGAACCTCTCAGAAAGGATCATTCTGGCTCATTGCAACTCACGCCTCACTTAATGTCTGTGTTTGTAATTTAATGATAACAACCAGCGTGCTCATCAAAATCATATCCGAGTTGCTGCCTTTCCAGATCTCATTAGTTAACTTTGTGTGTGTAATTATTACAGACAGACATGACAGCCAAAATTGCAAAATAGGGACGGGACACAAAAGATTTTTGGTGACAGATTGCAATAAAAACTCGCTGACGTATGGTCCTATATTCATTTCCTTCTGCATCTTTCACCTATCACCAAAAACCTGTCACCATGGCTGAAAGATTGTCTTTCTCATTGTATTCATTACTTAAAAAGATAAATCAGACGTGTGGAAATGACACCGATTCCAAATAAGGAACGACATACAACAGAATGACGTTGTTTTAAGCATATCGTGATGACTATTTTAGCCAGTATTGTCCCCTGCCTAACTGCACAGTAAAGCTGCACCCAGCTCACATTGTTCAAACTGTAATTCTCAGCAGCCAAGTGGGAAAAAAAAGATTCAAGTTGTAATTCTGAGTCAGAAGTATTGGAAAATCTTGACAGCTATGACATTATGTCCCATCAGGCGAAAAGGAAGGACAGAAGTGTCAATAAGCTGGTGGCAACATGACAACAGAAGTAGCTCATTCAGACTCTTCAATGGTCTGACCACAAGGCTTGAGTTCACATAGAAAATGTGGAAAGATTCCCAAGTCAGATAATGTTTTGTCTGT
Organism: Pagrus pagrus; assembly: GCF_965226575.1. NCBI lineage: Eukaryota > Metazoa > Chordata > Actinopteri > Spariformes > Sparidae > Pagrus > Pagrus pagrus. The sequence continues at coordinate 22,042,446 of NC_140201.1, read as the reverse complement.
TCCTCCCATTCTGCCGACATCACCTGAATGGAGCATATATTTATTATAAGCCAAAATGATAATTTAAAGGTGCAATATGTAAAATTATCAACATAATGTGAAGAAATAACAGTTTTGATGCTATGACATCTATGTAATGTGTTGTAAAGCATGTTTAGCATGCTAACCAGCTAGCCCTGGCCCTTCACGGTCCAAACCTCCTGTTCCAGCAGTGTAAACACCAACACTCCCCGGGTGCTCTGAGCCCCCAGTCCAGACCGCTAACGGCACGGCTAATGGAGCTCTCTAGCTAACGGCAGCCACAGTTAGCAGCAGTTAGTCTGGTGATGTGCTGCCCCCCGTTTGTTTTGAGCAGAAACTCAACAGGTGGCCAATTCTTACATATTGCACCTTTAAAAACGTGCTGGCATCGGCTTTGTTTTCAATCCAATGCAGCCTGAACACTTGTTTCATGACTTCAAGCAGTTCTGGCTTCAGACAGAAGAAAGCCCTTTTGTCTTTTACATCTTGACTTTCTCATCACTCCGTTAGCTTCAATGCCACTGGTGACGTTCATGACTGTTTTTTCAAAGCGAATGCATCTCCACCTCATCTCCAAGCCTTTGGAATTTGTCTTCTTTTGGTAAAGTGTGACTGCCTCCGAGACTGAGCCTCTGATGCACAGCACATGTTAACCATCAGTCCGACAAGCGGTAGACTGACCGGCATTTCTCCACTGAGTTGGGAAAAACTAAAAACTAAAAAATGCCATTTTGTACATTCAGCAATGTATTAGGATTTGTTTTTTTTGATTGATTCATACATTTGTATTGCTGGTAAGCCATGGTCCAATGTGTGTTTTAAGGCAGAGGGTCCATGCAACAATCATCAGCCAATGTGGACGACAACAGCTGGTCCACATTTCCTTGAGCACAGATTTCAGTGCATACACCTGCAGTTTATAGACTGTATATATTCATGTATGTGCATAATATCTCCACATGCACAGGTTGATTGAAGGATATACTCTTTGAGAAGTCTGCATTCCGAGACACAAGCACACCGTCGCACTGAGAACAAGTCAGTAGCATAAATAAAACAAAAAGGTTGAGCTTGTTTGTAACAAGTGTCCTTCAGGTATCGCTGCAGACACCAACACCACAACGTGTCTGTGTATGTTCATGCCTTATTTATGGGTTTGTATGTGTCTTTATGTATACTTGAAAGTGAGGGTGAGCAGCCTGCATCATCTCAGGGTGCTTTGGTACTCGTGTATGTTTATACATGTCCACAGCGCCTCTAAAAGTGCTTCCTCACGGGTGTTTTTTAAGTGTTGACGTGTCCTCGGAGAGCTCGCAGAGGCTTTCAGAGGGCTTTGGCACTGGTGGTGTGGGAGACGGTGTGGGACACAGGCTTCTGTGGGTAGCGGCTGTAGTAGTAAACCTGGAACAGGATGGCGAAGTCCACGAAGACCTGCAGCAGCCCACACGTCCAGAACTGCACAGGAGCCTGGGTGAGCAGGAAGTAGCCTGTTTTGAAGGTGTCGCCGCTGGTCCACATCAGAACCATCTTGATACTGTGAGGAAAGAGTAAAAGGAGGGATGATGAGTAAAGGAGAAGACTTCAAACTTAATGCTATCATGAAAATGTGATCATGAAAATAAGAACGATCAAATAACAGTTTTGTTGTTTTTATAGCATTATACACATTTTGTTTTGTCAAAATGTCTCTGTTTTCTATTTCAGAAATCGGGTCAGAAAATCAATATTTATTTCATAACGAACACTTTAATTCATTTCCACTTGGCACTAGCACCTTGTCACCAGACCTGTCCTGACCATAACATTAATGCATCTTGAAAACATTTCCACCTGGTTATTTTTGCTCCGTCTTAATTCAATTTGGCCACCAAGAGCACATATTAATGACAGCAGGAAAGGGCGCAGACCAATGCAATATCAATCCAGACAAGAAGGAAAAAACAAAATTGCCACAGTAACAACCAGGGGAAATTGAAATAGTTAATGTTCTCAGGGTGCAGGCTTCTCATCAACTCCACATCCTGTGGCACAGTTACACGCTGAGATGGCTCTTCATAGGGCGCTCATGAGACGATCCAGGGGATGAGTAACAGTTAAATAAAGAGTTATTGTGTGAGAAGCGACTGGAGAAAAGCGGCGATGTGATGTGAAGGCAGGGTTACTTTAAGTGTAAGCTTTGTCCTCTCGCTGCCGCTGGGAAGCACTGTGAACTCGACTAATGAGATGGAAAAGGAAGTCTAATAAGAGAAGAGGAAACAAAGGGAAAAGACCAAAGCCCCCAGCTTCAAACACACAACTTAATGTACATGCCCTACTCTCCAAAAATAGACAAAGATACAGCAAACAACTGCACTGAGGGAAGGTGGGGACATCACCTTTTTGAGGCCCCATTAAAAGCACTGCTGGCTGCTGTACTTCTGCAGAGCTCACTTCTACTTGACTGTTTTTTTCAGAAACTTTTCATTTCTTCTGCTTGAGACAGAGATGTGTGTAGGCAATGCTGGCAAAGACAGGACTGAGCCAGCACTGTGTCTACAATGCACCGCTGTGCACACATAAACACACACATAAACACTTCAGCAACTTGCCTACAACAATAGGAACACATGCTGAGACATTTGAAATCCTTTCACTCATGCGTGCCGGTTTGCTTGGTCAGCACTATTTGAATAAGCTTTGCAGGGTATTTTTTTTGTCCCTGCGCCAAGTTCTGCTGAATTTAAAGGGTTGGATTTTCCCCACTGTTATCCGCCCATGCAAGATGGTTTTGGTTTTATTTGTCCTCGTTTTAAAAAGTGTCTGTCTCTCAGATTTTTCTGCCTCCACTCAAATCCAATGAATGTTGGTTAGCAGGAGTGCTGTTAGTCATCAAAAGCCTGGTGTTTGACCTGCAGTGCAGTTTTGTCTCTCTCATGCACCAGCACCTCGCCGTCACTGACTGGACTGCTTGCCTCTACTTTTTCCTACTTGTAAACAGAAATCAATTGATAACTGTGAAGGAAATGTACAACAATGTCACAGATCACGTCTCATTTGCTATGAATGGAGTAAATGTAGAGTAAAAAAACAACAACAGCTAAGCCTGTACCAAAATCTGGTGGGCCAATATCGACCAATAACATCGACTGACTGATACATTGCTCAAGCTTTAGTTACTAGATCAATTTAAACCAGTTTTCACAAACCTTTTAAACTATGGCACCCCTTTATAAAGATTTTCAGGCCCCAATGACACCCTAACAAAAGCTTGAATGCTGAGAAGCGTGTTGCATTACTATGACAACTGGCAACTGTAAAATGTTGTCACCAGTCTGAGCTGTAGCAGAAAAGATCTGCAAATGGCAACGACTTTCTTAAGTTTAGGGAAATGTTGTGGTTATGGAAAGTAAGCTACGGTTAAGTTAAAGTTAGGGTGAGGCTACTGAAACACTTGGGAAAGGTTCGGGAAAGACCATGTTAATAGTTAATAAAACTACAAACACTGATTGTGTGTCTGTGATGGGAGGGAAGCTCCAGTTTCCTGAAGTCAGACATGCTGGATGCTTATCACTCACCCTTATTTTTTGCCCAGACCACATATAGGCCGCAATACTTCCTGCACTGGAAATGGATGCAAATTATGAGGTTGACAATTGTCCAGTATGAATGGATGTCTGTACTGGGCTGGACTGAATTGGAGGAAGTCCATGCTGTCAGGATCCACAGTCCACTATTGTTGTTACAGCAGCTGTAACTGTCGCTGGATGGCTTGACTGAAAACATTTCCAGACAGCTACTTTCTCACTGTTTCAAGTCACTCTCAGCATCGCTTATTAGATCTTGGTTGTCTCAGACTATTTCTTTCAACTGGATGAAGGATTTTATTCGTTGGGTGTCTGGATCTTCAGGGTGTTACTGAGAACACTCAGCCACTAAATGTAGCATTTTACCCCCTTCAACTGCATCCAAGTTACAACACCACTGATGTGTCCCCTCAAGTGGTTGCCAGTTTCATTAGCTAGCAAATGTTAGCTAATGTTGCTAACGCTTGCTTACGTTAACATTGCTAAAGCTAGATGGCTAACATTAGGACAGTACCAACAGTGTCAAATTTGCTATTATTGGCTACTACTGACTGTCAAACCTTGTTTAAAGCTGGAACCAAATGTCAGAATTCTTACACAGAGCTAAATAAAATAATCATTTTGGAACAAGCTGAGCTAACGCTTGCAGCAGTACAGTATGCAGTTCATATTCAGATAACATTACATTAGACATCTCATTTATTTTTCACTTGCCCAATAGAACAACTGCATCAGGTCCTGAGCAATTTTTCAGGTCAAGCCTTGCATCCTAATCTAAACTGGCAACAGTGGTGGTTTAACAGTGAAGACAACAACTCCCATGATCCCATGCTCCCTAGCTGCATGTCATCAACCTCAGTCTTTGGGTATTGTTTCGATTGAGAGACCCCTCATTGAGGAAAATTACATCCTTTGACAAAACAGTCAATCAAATCCAAATCAAAACAGTCAACCACCGCCCCCTCGGCCTCCAGCTGGCTACCATTTGCTGGGCATTGTATGCACAAACAATGGTTTTCAATTCATTAGAGAAAGATCAATTCCAGCTGTAATCTCAAAACTGGCGCTCGACAATTACTCCATGGCGGGGTCAAGTATTGTCAATCAATACAACTGAGTCTTGTCACATCCTGTGTGGATCCTCTGATGGAACATGCTGAGATAAACCTGTCACAGAACGAGTCCTGCAGCAGGTGGAACATGACGGTGTGACCATCAAGCAAACAGGATGAGTCTTTGTGTTAGCATATCGCCTGCCTTTCTGCAAGCCTCTTAACAGATGTAAAGGATGGATGAGAGGTAATCTAGTCTCTCCCCCAGCAGAGCTGAGTGTAGCCCCAACATGTTGTGCCTCGTCGGGGCAAAGCTCTGCAGCCAGATCTCTTCATACATTATTCATGCCTCCAGCTTCACCTTAGCCCTTTTCGTTTGCAAGGCCAATTTGTGCAAACCTTGCTATTTTCCTTATATTCCCGTCTGTCTTTCTACCGGCTCTTTCCCTGCAGCATCTCTGAATGTCCCTTCTGGCTTCCATATACTTTTTCTTTTTTCATAAGCCCACTCTCTACAGCACTTCTCTCTTCCTCCATTCATCTTCCCACCTCCTTCCACCGGCGCCTTCGCCTCTCTATACCTGTTTGCATTCGCCTCCCCCCCTGCCTTCCGCCCTCACACTCTGCTTTCTCAGTAAGGAGCTTGTTAGTTCTGTGGGAAGAGACCCTCCCTCCACAGTCCTCACTCCCTCTCCTCCCCCGTGCTCCTCGGCAGCTGCTGTCTGAGCTACGACGATATGTACCTGCAGGTAATGATGAGAGAGGCAGGATTGGTGTTTGATCAATGCCTCCGTTGGTTCCCTAATAAGAGGTAACACGGAGACAGCCGGGGAAACAGGGTGCGAACATGCCCGGCTACTTATTTGTCACCTTATCTGAGTGATATATAGAGGCAAGGAGAGAGAAAGCACAATGAGCTCCTGGTAAGTGTGTTGTATAGCAGAACTGCCTTTGAATTTGTATTGCTTGTAATATAGAAAAGACAGAAAGTTAAAGCACAAAGTGATTTATTTACAGGCTATTTTAAGCCAAGATGAATGAATTGGCAGCTACAGGCCTTTTGGAACAGCTTCAGGGTAAATAAATAAAAAAGACTTTGACAGAATAATATTGACAGGAGCGGAGAAGCGGGGCTGTGGTGGGCGACAAACTTTCCACAGTATAAGTACAGGACTGAGTTGTATCGGCTAGTCGTGAATCCTTTATCAAGTTTGTGCATAAAGTTCTTAGTAACTACAAGTTTCCCAATTGCCTGAAATATTTGTAGCACAGTCCAATCAAAAGCAACCAACTATGTAAAGGCTATAACTGCAACCACTATGAAATCAGTTTTGAACCATTTAAGATGTTTCTTGTTTCCCCTCTCTTCGTTTATATATTTTATCCTTTGTAAATGTGGACATTACTTCGTTTTTTTTTTTTTGTTTTGAGTAGGCTATTCAGATATTTTAGGAAATATCTGGTTATGTTAATCTAGCTAATGTTATGCAATATAATATACATATATTATTATATTTTATAATATTTTATATTTTGTGGCATATTTTGTTATCTTTACCTCCACCAAGGAGGTTACGTTTTCACCCGGGTCCCTTCATTGGTTGGTTTGTCAGCAGGATAACACAAAAGATACAAAACAGATTACCATCAAACTTGGATGTAGGATGCGTCTCGGCCCAGAATAGACCCCATTAAGTTTTGGTGTAGTGTGGAATAAAGGAACGGATTCAGGAAAGTTTTTTTGTGGATATTTTTGATAATGTCTCTGGTAAAAATGCATGGATCTTGATGATTAAAAGGTGTATTTCAGGCATTTTTTAGGTATCTGTGAGTGAGTACTATTTGATGCCGATCCTAGCAGTTGTGGATGGTTTAAAATTTAGAGGGATACAGGGTTCAGTAATGCAGAGGTTGATATTGGATTAGGCTTGATTGAATTAAAGGCCTTGGTGGAGGTTTGCACTCTACTTTGTGCTATTCCAGTTTTCATTTTTTCTTTTCTTTAAAAACATCAACTAAGTGCAATATTTTACACATACTTCAGACGACTTCTTTTTCTTCCTCGTTTATACATTTTTAAAAATATTCTTTAACTCATAAGTTACATGAAATACGCTGAAGGTGGAGTTTCTTTTATGTCATCACCTTGTCAAATGTTGTTTGTTAGTGTGCTGATGTGAATAAAGTTCCAATAAAACACTTACCTGCCACTCCTTTGTAAATGTGTGTACTACTTCATTTGTTTGTGAATATAGCGGACATTTGTATTCATACAGTTTTAAAGAGCAGAAAAATATATTTATGCTAATGTAGCTAATGTTGTTTGGTCATTGAGACTAACATTATTTAATACTGTTATATATATATAAAGTTATGTTTTATAATATTTTATATTTTGTGGTATGTTGTGTTATCTTATGATAATTTAAATTCTATTAAGATTAAATTCCAAATGGGTAAAATCTTTACAAGCTAAAGCAACAGTTGCTGGTTGGTTCATTCAGCTACAGTAGAGAACAGCTACACCGTACAGTTATTTAGTGTAACTTACTGTTTACATAGTAATATAGCTGTAACTACCACTTAAGTTGGAGTCGGTTGCTGCAGCTGCAAGTGAAACAGGAGCCACTCAGATTGGAAAAAGCTAAAGAGCCATAATCTCATTTGAGGAAGCCGAACCCATTTGCTGTTAAAATATCACTTAATTAAGAGTTACTTTTACATGTAGTCATATCTTACTAAACAGACGTAGTGAGGTCCGTAATCTCCTCTGCTATAAATTTGTCTTAATCTTATCGTCCCTGCAGCTCCTCTCTCAGGATTCAGCGGTGAGTCAGCTCGCTTCTGAACTACTACAGCACAGCAGTGAGCACATACAGGAGGTAAAGCAGACCAGCGCTGAATCATCATGCACTTACTAAAACTGGGAGGTATAACTGGGGAAATTACTATGGTGCTGAGAGGAAAGTCATTTGGGAGATAAAACATTGAAGGGAAGAAGAATAAATCTGTTTATCCCAGAACGACAGCCTACACTGTCTGTTTCATGTAATCATGTCAGAAAGGTTACAGCCTCGTCATCCTTCCACACGCATTCAATGTTTTCGTCTGCAGCTATTTTTATTTGTGATATTTCTATTTTTCCACCCTAATTTTAGGCGTCTCCATTCAGGTGTTTTTGCCCACATTGAAAATGTGCATAAAAAACCAAGGACATTACATTAAAACCTGGACACAGTGTTGAAGTGGAGCCCCGTTCGTTCCTATGAAAGCTGCTCAGTGGTGCATGAAGCCAAAATGGCTCCACTTCCCAGCTATATATTAACCCAGATCTTCCATTTGTGGGGCTCATGGAGCGTGCACACTAGAGACTTCCACCGACCGAGCTGGCTAACTTCCGGTTTAGCACCCGGTTTGGCGTGAATAGAGATAAAATGATTTAATCGTGCGGCTCTTCTAGGCTTTCCAAGCGTTATGGGATCAATTGGATCAAATTATGACAGTGAAACGAGTCATTTCGCTGGGGCGTGACACTCAAAACAAGTTCCAGTGTGCTTTAAAGAGAAATAAAGGGTTACCCCACTGCATCATGTCGCACAGTACTGGCAATATTGAAGGAAATCTGTCCATCATTGTATAAATATTTGCAAGAGAGAAAATATTTAGGCTCGTCGTGCCTTCGCTCGAACTCATCATTTCATTTTCTTCAAATATTGAGGGTCTGTGCTGTAAGAGTGTAATCACTTTGAGGACGAGGCACTTGTTTATTGGAGTCCCTAATAAACAAGTAACCTGATATTAGTTTTCTTTTGTTTTGTGAGTAGATGCCACTTCTGAACTTAATTTGGCAGTTCTTTATGTTTCTTGCCAATATCATCAGTATTGTCTGTTGCCTTCACTAAATTCTGTTGAATTTGTTTTATGAGAAGAAAACGCAGCATACAGAAGAAAAGGCGTTTCTCTGACAAAATAAGACTCACTTCCATCGGTAAGTCTCAGCAGGATTCTCCCCCTGAAGAACAGAAACAAACTGATTTTGATGATTTTTTCATCTACGCTGATAAAGATGAAGCAGTGCCCTGACTGATGTGTTGGACGGATGATCTTAAGGTTCTCCAGCTGCAGTGACCCGCTGCAGGGAGCCACCGAGCTGCTCTGTTCTACAGCCACGCACCGGGCCACAGGGGTGACTGCCCGGCAGCATCAGTCGTCAATACAGATCCATCCCAGCACGTGGCTCTGTGTGTGTGTGTGTGTGTGTGTGTGTGTGTGGACAGCAGCCTGCAGGCTAAATAAGGCTCTGGCACTTTTATCTAGCATACTGGGATGCAGCTCAAGACCACAAGCCTTATAAGGCTGCAGTTGGCTGTCTGGATGTCCCACCTCGCTGTTTTTTTGTCTGTGTTTGTCTGTGTGTTGTATTTTATTTGTTTTATGGCAGGCTGCTAAGTATCAGCATGTAGCTCTGACTCCCCAAAGCTTGGGACCATCTAAAAATAGCAGCAGCCTGAAAACTATTAACCCCCCCCCATCCTCCAAACACTGCGCTCTCACACCTTTCGTCTGGCCTAATGTCCCCCATAAAACATCTGTCTGTCTTCAAGTATTTACAGTAGCACTGGCTGAGGTAGTTTCACTTGGTTCCAAATCCAGTTCCAACTAGTTCAAAAGATTCAAGACAAAAAAAACTAAAAAGTATGCAAATTAAACATTAAGCCAGAACAACACGGCCAGCATTAAGGGCACTTAGTTTAATTTCACTTTCAAATCAAACACTAGAAAACTTATTAAAATGTTAAGTTAATGTCTGACACAAATTGCAGAACTAATTATGGGAAGCAAACAAGCCTTTCCCCCAAAAACACAGCCAGCCTCCCTGGACCTCTACACTGCATTTCATATCAATCTTGAATGATTGTGGGATATCTCTCTTTTCATTTCAATGACTCCTGACCTTTGTCCTTTGAAAAGGTCCCACTCTGCCTCTTTCTCCATTTCTCTGGGGTTTGAATAAGCTGTAAAATGAGAGGTCTGAGCAGCTGCCAGTCACTATATGTGAGCTGTTCAGGCCTGATAACTGCATCAGGGTGCAGTGTAATAACCAGAGTCTGAAGAAGGGCAGGGCCCCCGGGTAGATGCGCAAAAACTGAAGAATTTTATTGCTTTATGGCACAAAATGGTATGAGAGCAGAGCTTTTTCAGGCCAAATATCAAAGGAATTTTCACTCAGGTTTGTGCAGTAGCGACTGGTGAAAGAAGTGAAGAGACAATAAATGAAATCAAACATGGTTATCATGAACCAAACAGACAACAAGCTGAGACTGAGGAGGAGGACTGTTACTTTGACAACATCCTCTGTAAATATTAGCAGTGTGAAAAAGGCCAGCAGTGTCGTTCGCTTCAGCAATTATTGGAAGATATTATATTTAATAGTACTATGATGTTGTTGAACAGTGCATATACTGTAGCTGATACGTTTGTAGTGAAGCATCACGTTTGAGTATTCTCTCACCCACACACAATTTTCCTGTCAATCTTTGATTCTCCACATGCTAAATTGAAGTGCATAGAGCTGAAGTGTAGCAACACTCGCCTTCTCAACAGTTTAAAGAGTGGTGTCTTTTTTTAAGACTTTTCAAAACTAAAACCAAAAGAGGAAAAGTGAAAGTAACTGATCAATCAGTGTGTTTTTCTACTTTAGCAAAGTTACAAACGTTTATGTTCAGCTAACCAGCTCACTAAGATTACTTTGCCAATGCCAACTTACTCTACCTACATTACTTTATAGGGTTACAGGTGACGTAAGAAAACCCCTGGTTCAGGACTGACACGTTCACTGTGCAGTAGAGTGTGGACCCTGGTCCTGGAGACAGGACTGGCTCTGTCCTGCTCTTTATTGGATTCGGGTGGATGTCAATGTTACCCAGGCTAGCATCCAGTTAGCAACTAACTCATCAGTTAACAGCTCTTCAAATTATCTTCATTTGTTAAAGCAAACAGTTTGAAATAGCAAACAAATAGCAATAAGGCATACATCTTACTTATGTTGCTTGTCCAAGTCTATCGTAAGATGAGCACTCAAAACAGTTCTTACATAAAAAAAAACTGGTCTGATTTTACATTTTTCCTTATGTACACTGGAACACAATGACAACAGAAAAGACAGGAATCATTGTCCAGTGAGGACACAGTATTGTTTTTCTGTGAAATGTAGATTAGCTTTAGCCGAGGGTTGGGAAATATGGTCTTAAAATAATAACATATTTTTAGGCTGTATTGTGATACATGATAGATATTTTGATATTTTGAAATCTCCTCAAAACCACTTCCTCAATGCTGGGACTGGCCGACCAAATCAAATATCACGATATTTGATTTCCAAATACCTGGATATCAATACTGCGTTAATATTGTAGCAATGACTATTGATACTTACATATTTTTAAAAAACTAGTACTAGGACAAGCAGAACAGTTTGGTAAGCTCAGAAAATGACATCACTTTACTGTAATGCAGCCTTTAAAACCAGGAGAAAGACAACACTTGCGCCAAATCACTATATAGAGATATCCAAAATCTAAACCGACATATAGTCTCATAGCATGATACTGATATAATATCTACTTACAGTATTGTCCAGCCCTGCTACAGCCTCTGCCTTTTATTACGTATGTAGCCAAGAAGTGTCATTTTAAGGACTAGTTACAGGCAAGCTACTACTGATAACTGATAACTGGCTTTAACTAGAAACGATGACTGCTTTTGTCCACCTCTGTGAAATCATGAAATATTTTGTGAATCGACATCACTTTCACTGTAGACTGCACAAGTTCAATAAGAGAAGAGAAGAAGAGCGGTGAAAAGACACCAGGGGTTGAAAAGTAGAGAGCTGGAAGGGACAGGGGATATCCTCACACACACGGTGTATGGGTGGTGTTAATGCAATCCCCTAAGGTCCCATTATGGTAGCAGAACAGTCTCTGGTGTCAGACAGCATCAGTGAGGTTAACAGAGAACCTGGGGATGAATTAACATCAGGCAAATACCAAATGCCTTCAGCTGTATCCTCATGGGACAAACATGTCCAACGCGGGACTCATCAGCCTCCCCCAGAACTCTCCCCGTATTTCATTATTAGAAACTGACTTTGCTGCTGCCTGTCTGACAGCGAGTCATGGTGCAGTGCTGGTGTGTATACACACCGAGGACATACTTTATGATTCATTCTCCTGCTCCGACTCCATCCTCTGCCTACCGGGGAGGGTGTATACTGTACAGTGTGATGTTTTACAGCATGTCAGAGTGCTGGAAGTTCTCTGACACTTGTTAGAAATGATAAGGCGGTTGGAGTGGGGGCTCACTGGCTGGGTTATTAAGTGGAAGGAGGTCAGCGTGTTGTTTTTCCCCACACAGACGAGCTGCATGGGATCTGATTATTTTACAAGACAGGGCACTCTGCTTTACTTCTGCTGTCTGTGTTTGTCTCCACAAAATGCATATGGGCACAAACATAAACTGCAAGTGCAACCAGTTCAGGGTTAAAATCTTAAAAAAAAGAAAATATTTTGCTTTTAAAAATTGTACAGCTTTCCATTTCCTTCCTATTTCCTTCCCACACACACACACACGCACACACAGGAGAACCTTGAACAGAGTGCTGAGGTAAAGTAACCTAGCAACGACGTGCTAGACTCAACAGGTTTGGCAGAGAGGGAGGAGGGACACAAACAACAAACAGATCTGGAAATGACAATGTCCTCCGCCGTCTATGGCAGCTTTATCCTCACCGGCTGATGGCTGGCACAATGAGCTGTGAGACAAAAGGACTGACAGGCAGAACCGACATGAAACTTCATGATTCACACTGTCTGGGTATTACAGCATTTTACAAGTGCTGTTTTGTAGTTTCGGAGTGCCAATTTGCAAGCAACAAATTGCTTATTCTTCATAACAGGTAATTTTTTTTCGTTGCACAAACTGCAGCGCCTCTACCAATCCATCATAACATTGAATGTGTTTATCAGGGAATTTTAAACACGGTTATATTTGAAATGAAACGGTCATAATTAAATAATGTAGTCAAAAATATATAACAATATACCCCCATATACCCCAAACAAATCAGAGAAGTTTAAGGTAAGAATTCAGCAAGTCAGCTTGGCTCTTTACATCAAGAGTTCTGCTCGTCGAAACCTTGTTGTGAAAACTCAGCCAAAGCTTCCATGATATAATCCACACAAATTTGATCTTGTAAGACAGTTGGATTCACCAGATCAAGTGATCTCTCAAATCCACCTTGCCAGGCTTCAGCTATGCGCTTGTGGCTGAACCAACTGGCATCCTTTGAACTACTGGCAGCTACAGGTATGGTTTTGGGGGAGCAGCGACTGCTCGTTTAGAAAACAGTAACAGCGGCTCCTCAAGCCGCTATAGCATCAGTTACATCAGAACTGGAAACTTCATTTTTACTCTTCTCGGTGACGGTGACAGATAGTTTGTCCAATCACCTGTCAAGTTTTTTTTTTTGGCACGTCAGGTCAGCAAAAGACTGTACATGATTGAAAACTGCTATTAAATAATGTGCCTTGCATTTCTGCAACTGTTTGGTGATGCGTTTTATCCCCATAGGTAATTGTTCAAAAGAAGACGAGATGATACTTCCTTCTGTTGCTGGGTTTCACAGCAGAAAATGGATGTGTTCTTTCTAAAACATCAAGCGCAGTCCTTAGGTTTTGTTGTCAGTACTTCAAAATAAAAAGAGAAAGTGCTTTTTCTACTGTCAGACAGGAAGAAATCAATCGTGGACATGACATACACACCAATTTAAGCCACTAGAGTATCTGAAATAGACCAGAATGCATTGCAACCACAAGTTGTTGTATTATGAGTACAAGGTACACCCATGCTACAATCGATATTTAAAGACACCCGTATGTCCACAATGTCCACCATTGTCTGCTGAAATTAATTCTGGGAAACCATAGAAACCATGAAGACGCCGTGGAGAGTGGGGGCCATCAAAAAAATCAGCTCATCACAAATTAAATGGTGAAATCTTCCAGACCAAGCAATTGAAGAGTAACTGAGGGTGGACTACTGTAAGCACATACTGTAGACAGTGTGGTGGACAATGAGGGTGGTAGGCAAAGAAGTGTCGGAAGTCGAAAACAGAAAAATTGCAACATAAATAAGGCATGGGACAGAGGGTATGGCAAAGCGCAGCGTGGGAGCTGTCATGGCCAGTTAAGTGGACAGGCAGCCCTGCTGGAGTTCTGTTATCTGTCTGCTGCAGCAAGCCGACCAGCAGAGGGGGGGGGCTCTGAGGCAGGACACATACTGTGAGGAAGGTTTTCTTATCAGGCCTGTGGGCTCTGTGGACGATCTCACACTCACAAGTCTTTTCATACATACATTATCAGATTGATCATTTCAATTAATTTTTTACGACTTCAACATTTCCCTTTGTCTTATTTCTTTTGCCCTGGATCCAGCTTTTAATCACTGGGTGCTGTTGGCTTTTTTGAGTGTTTCAAGTGCGATACAATAAAGGTTTGGTATGAAGCAGCTTCCAGGGCTTGGCTACAGCTCAGAAAGCTTGTACAGTAGCATTGATTCTGAAACTGTATATGCTTTCAAAAATCTGTTTTATGTCAAGGCCTCTAATTACAGCCTTAGACTTGATGCAAATCAACATTAATGACCCAAAATGATACATTAGCAACAGATACAGCAAGACAGAGTACCTCATTATCAAATAGATGCGCAGGGAAACTTCAGAGGGTCAATTAAATCGTCATCTTAGCATAATAAATAGTTGTCAGGAACCCTGTTCCTACTTCCTGCTCGACAGGTGCCAGAAATACATAATAAGCACGTGTCAGTGTTAACGATCATATGTGAGACAGTATAATCTGGAGCCATTACTCACAAGTGTGCTGCAGGACACACACCCTCAGAGCTGCCTGTGATGGAGGTGGCACTCATAAATAAAACAATACTCATCAGGATAAATGCTCATTAATCAAGGAGGCAACAAGCTTTGTTTTGATTGCCATCTGACTGACTGTTGGTAAATTATACTGAAGGCCCAAATAGTAAAGAAGGAGGAGGAGAAAGTGACAGTCAATAACCTGAGTGTTTACACTGTGACACACACACGTCCACCGTTGGCCGATGTGGAGCTCAGGTGACAGAATCACAGCCCGCGGCTAAGTTCTGACACTGTCACAGATTTGGGGGCAAATTCTCACAATGTCACTGCTGCCAAGACCCCTTCTACACACCGAACATTTAGAAAGCACATGAAGTGATGCAGGCTGGGGGTTGGTGTTCATCTGTAAGCTTGTGGTTTGTGCTTTTTCATCATATTACTGATGTTTTTCTTCAATCAAAACATCTATCATCGACTCTCCCGGCTGGTTAGTGTCAGTCCAGGAGTCCTCCAGAGCTGCACAAAACTCCTCCATTAGTCTTAGATGAGTCTCATGTATTAGGGCCAAGACACACCAAAGCATTTTTATGATAAAATTGGGTTTATTTATCATTTTCACTGTCAGCCTGTCACCATGGCTGAAGGCCAGGCTTGTACCCACCCTCCCCCCATGTAGTCCTCTATATATGCAGGATTAATGATTAACTTATTTAAGATAGTTTGTTTTTCACTAAAAGGGATGTTCACAAAAAATATGCGATGCAATAAAAAGATTTTTATTTTCATCATTTGGCATTGTGAATAGTATAACGGCATGTCTGATCTCATATTTAGCAACAATAAAACGCATAAAAGATCTTATTATTTTGGAAGAACACTATTTTGCACACTTCTATAAGCAGATGCTGCTTTTGTCATTTCGACAGTATAACTGTCATAATTATGGAAGGCACTGCTCCCTTTAATTATACATTTTTTTCTATAAAAGGCAATAAAAAAATATTTATAGTGAACCCTGCCACTGATAAATAAATAACACAATAAATAGACGTACGGTTTGTTTCAGTGCCACATGGTTGGAGACGTTCTCCCTCGGTTTTAGAAAGGCCAACAGAGATTTGCTCACATGTCAGGAAGTGGACGAGTCAGATCATTAACTACTACTTCAGTTTTGTTTTGTATTAGCGTGTAATTAAGACCTAAGAGCTACAATACTGTACACAAAATACACAAAATACTGAGTTGTCTGGTTCTGGTTTCGAAAAACAAAGGCAATGAGTTTGCATGATAAGATAAGGAGATTTCCTCTTCCCCATATTTATTACGTTTTCAGTCCATGAACTGTTTTGAAAATGACAACGGCATCTATGGGCGGTATACCACTTTCAAGGTGGACTGGAAAATTCCAATGAGAAGCTTTTCCGTCGTCTGTTGCAGTGTGGTGGAAGTCTCTGCATTCATCTTGCCAGTTTCAAATAAGTCTTTTATAATATTAGCGTATGGTTCCAGTGCGGCCATGGTGTCGATTCATTGACTTCCAATCACTGCTTGATTCTGGTTATTCAGGCTTTCTGTCACTCTGATCTGTTGGTGGGTGAATTTGCTGCACGCTTACAACAGTTGTACAAGTACAACACACGAAGAAGTCAATAACTTGGGGGTCACACAAATCGGACAAACTAAATATCAGATTCAAGTTCCGACCGTGGCCCGTTTTTTCATTTCCCTTTCTTGATCCGAGCATAAAATTGAAGTGTGAAAAACCAAACCGTTATTTGTTTTTTGGTATCAGATTCATAAACGAATAATGAAATAACCGGTTGTTTTTTCATTTAAGTTCAATCAGTTGAATCATTCAAGAGAACAAGGAAAAACTCCTTTTCGGAAGAAACCTTGGGAGGTCCTACTCAAAGAGGGATCCCCCTCCAGGACGATCAGCTGGTGAGTGCCAAGAGTGTGCTGGTGGTGTTCCCAACTGTTCCCATTCATGAGGTCAGTTTCCTAAGATCTAAACTTGGGAATTATGCAAGTTTATGTAGCTTTAGGCATTTTGCTATTTGTACAGGCTCTTTTCCACCTCCTGTTACTCTCAGGCATCTGGATATTTCCTTAGAAATAGAAAGGAGGTTTTAACCTGTCCTATATCAGGAGTGATGGCTTGGTACAGAACAGATATAAAGCAGGTTGGAGTGAAGCCGATGATGAGATGTTTGGTGCAGGTGTCATGTGATGTAAGACCAGATGTTACAGACTGTTTGAATCTTTTTCTTACTTGCTCTTCTTCTTCATCATCATCATCATCATCTCTTTTCGTCTTCCTGGTCACTGGTCCAGGAAGTAGGTCCTTCTTTGTTTCTGGGACTTCATCGTCCTTGTCACTGTCCTCACTCTTGTAATCCTTGCTGCTGTCATTGTTGTCAGTAAACTCATCACACCACCTGAATCTGTTTCTGCTTATTTGGCCTTCTTCTTCATCATCATCTCTTTTCCTCTTCGTGGTCACTGGTTCAGGAAGTAGGAACTTCTCTTTTTCTGGGACTTCCTCATCGCTGTCATAGCAGCTGTCTGCATCACTGTCTGCAAACTCATCCCACCACATGCTGTCGTCGTCCTCATCTCGAGGCCGTGGCTCTTCTTGCTCAGTAATCTGGTTGATTTTCACATTAATCTCAGCAGGACGGACATTCCTAGCATTCAAACCAATCTCCTTTTAAAGTGCCTGTTTGATGGTTATTAAGTTCAGTATTGCTTTTTTCTGCCTTTTTGAAAACAGATTATTCTGCAGTTTGAGTCTGGTGATGAAAACCAAAATAAAAAATAATGAAAATATTTCAGTGCCCTTGTAACTTGTTTAATACGGGAGTATTACAGAACATCCTGGACGTTCACTTTGCTGAGGTGTGCACTATATAACTGCAAAATCAATATCACTCACCATGACCTTACTAAAAGCTTTTCTATCTATGTCTACTGTACCTCCTGAGGCAAAAGGCCAAAAAAATGTGAATGCAACATGCTTGGGTGTTCAGTCTTGAATCCGTACCTCATGCCCTCTGTAGACTTGTTCTGATAATTGCAGTGGAGCTGTGGTGTGCCCAGCATAGCCTCAGTGAAGACAGCCAGGAAGCCCAGGGTCTCCACGAACAGCGCAGAGTCCAGGAGGAGGTAGGTGATGTAAGCCGCCACCAGCGTGAAGGCCAGCACGCACTGCAAGTAGTCCACGAAGTGAGTCCACGACCAGAAGTGGCTCCAGTCAAAGTCTGTAGGTGCACAACATAGGGAAAACACGAATGAGTCCACAGAAATGAATATTTTTTAACAACTAGCCACTCAGGGGAGAGCAGTTCCAGCTGGCCAACACTGGCACAGCAACAGAAACATTACTTGATGTGCACTGATCCTGTAACAATAAAGACGGTGAGTTCTGAAAAAGAGACAGGAAAGCACTTTTTCACACATCACAGGAAAGACTTTCATTCCAAAGTGAATTTGGGGAATAAACAAACTTCTCCAAAGTTTGTGTTCCCGAGAGGATGCAATATTCATTACCGCCAAAAGCACCTAAGTTGTGGTGATGTCCCAACCGAACAAACAAAACAACAATATGACAATGAGTTTGCTATTTAAAGGGGCAGTCCACATTTTTTTTACACATATGGGTGAAAATAACCATGATGATATGACCCAGGTGGTCTCAACTCGGTTTGGAAACAAAACATTCATAAAAGAAGTGCTTTTCCAGGGAGTTTTCTCGGCTTTAAAGCCAATTTGACATAATGACCTAACTGTGCGATTACAGTGTCACATGATGCACACCGGCCAAAAAGAGACTTCTTCCCATACGCTTACATTGTGAAAGAAGTGGCTGTAAAATGGTGGATATATTTCTTTTAGCTTCACAGCCCCCCCAACATGACTCAGAATTTGATCCATCTAGAGTCTCCAGTCTAGAAGAGCTGCATGATTAAATCATCTGCTGTAGAAAAAATGACTTCAGATTTGCTTAAATGTAGTTTAAATTCCAGGTGAGCTGGTCAGCTGAGACTCTTTTACACTTACATGCAATCAAACTTTTCTCGCTCCCCTCACTTCACATAATTATCTATCAATCCTGTTTGTTCTTTTTTGGACAGTATAATAAAAAGAATCAAAACCCTATTATTGTGAACATGTTTAACTGACTTCACACTTGAGCTGCGAATTTTCACATGACTCCCACCACCCCTTCTCATCTTCAGAAAGAAACTATATGTCACTGCCACAAATAGGCCGTCGGCACTGCACGTGATGTAGACTCATTCTCATTCAGGTTCTCGCAAAAACAGAAGCTTTTAACTTCAGGGTCTTCAGGGAGGAAGCTCTGTGAGAAGGAATGACGGTGGTAAAAAAGCCCCGAGGGAGGATGACAGTCAGCCAAGGTTATAGTATTTCCACACGGCAGTAATGGGCTGGGTGAGAATATGGAAAGTGATGAATGATTAAAGCCCAGTTTTCTGCCCTGGCACCTCTCGTGTGCCTTCTTTCTCCAAGGAAATGATTAGATACAGATTCTGCGCACAACACTGACTTTCTGTAATATGCAACAGAACCAACACTAATCACACTGTGATAATATTCTCAAATTGTCATTTGCCTCAGGCACCACTCTAACTATAGCTGATGAGGGAAACAGGTAAGCCTACAATAAGCCACGTAGGACATTTTTACTTCTAATTCCTTCCACACAGTCAACTCATCTTTATG
The DNA here is from genome assembly GCF_965226575.1 of Pagrus pagrus. Taxonomy (NCBI): domain Eukaryota; kingdom Metazoa; phylum Chordata; class Actinopteri; order Spariformes; family Sparidae; genus Pagrus; species Pagrus pagrus. The sequence continues at coordinate 22,023,136 of NC_140201.1, read as the reverse complement.
GTATGAGCTGCTAAAAGGCACAGATACAGCATAGCTGCTGGTTTAATGCGCGAACAGAGGACATTAAAAGAGTTTATCATGAAAATCTAATCACGGCTGAGAGCAGAAGATGTTTCTGCGCTGCTGTATCTTAAATGGGATTTCTACAAGCCTCAAATGCAATAGAGCCGATTCATTTAATCACGTTTAAATGAGGCTCGCTTTATCTAAGGGGCACATCTTAGCATTCTACAGAGGCCGACTGTATAGGCCAGTATAGGCCTCCAGAGAAGGGCCTATGCAGTAGATGAGACAAAACAGAAAAAGGAAAAAGAAATCAAAGCATTGTTCGGAATAACTACACCACTTTATACCATGCTAAAATAAACAAACCAGCTATTTTTCAAGACTGTCAGATGATTAAATCATAAGTGGAGGGATAGAAGCGTCTATGACATTTGGGTTTATGATTTAATGGAATATCGTTTCATAAGAAAATGAATGGTGGGTGATTCTGACATTTAGATGGCATTTCTACATGAATGCTCATGGCAGGCATGTTTGTGAGCAAGGTAACCTGCTAAAACGAGCCAAGCCAATTGTTCCTTTCTCAGACAAGTTAAACAAATCCTCTAAATGTAACCACGTATACCTCAAAGGGCTTTCTGTCAGCCCACCACACACTCCATACACCAAGATTTACTACGGCGTACAGTATGTAACAAAAGACAAGCAAACTGTTCTTAAAAGGTTTAACAGGGTGCGTATTTCTGTTCGGAGTATAATCAGCACTAAGAATATCCTTTGAGAGCTGTTATGTGTACTGTTAAGCACTGTGCTATTCTGTAGGTGTTGTGGCTGCAGATGCCTGGTGAGGCTGTGGAGCCCTGCTGGCATCAGAGCCAGAGGGCTGTGAATCTGGGCCAAGTAGCACCAGGCTGGCGCGGCCTGATAACAGCCAAACACAGAGGGAAGCAATCAGGGGCAATAGAGCAGCGCTCAATACCAACCTGGCTGCTCGAGCCGTGCACAGCTTCACATTAAACACAGAACCGAATGTATGATACATGTTATATACGGCTCCAAGTGATGATGCGGCTGGCTTTGGTAGTATAACAGACACATACAGACAGAGTTGGCAGGAGCCGTGGAAACAATTACAGTGTTACGTACTGTTAGCTAGCTAACAGCATGTTCAACCTCAGCAGACTTCTGGAATAAAGACCAAGAGTAAAACACAAAACAGTGTCACACGTGAACAAATTAGCATTAACACATTCATTCAACAGTGTAAAGACCCTAAATAGCATCCAAAACAGCTAAAAGAAAAGGGAGTACTAGAGTTGTCAGGTGGCCAAAAACACAACACAGAACGAATGCTAACGTTGGTCTGTGCCTGCTCAATGTGTAAATAAGCACCTGTCTGCTAACATGTTAGCTGTAACAACGCCACCTCATTTGTTAGCTTGTTTTAACAAATGGTATAGTCAAGTATAAAGTATAGCTTTCCTTTTTCTTACCTTCTTGAATTTCACTTTACAACACATCACCCTTTATTTGCTCTAAATTTTGCCAATAATCGAATACCCTAAAATTTAGGAAATAATCGCAAAGACTGCACGGCTGTATCTACAAGATTTCTCTTTCAGTTTTTAAAATAAAAACATTACGAATGTTTTTAAACTTTTTTTTTTCTTCGTCTCTGTTATTGGTAATGTGGGAAATGTCCTCAGTGGCTGTGCAGCTAGCTGACTCTGCCTGGACTGGATTGGGAGAGCACTGGGAGATTGTTGGTGTTCTCACCACTACCACACAGGCTCTGGATCTCTGGGAGGAGGAGGTTTTCAGGCCTAAAACAGGGAATGCTGATGAGGAGAATGGGCACCAGAGCTGATAACGGAGCCAGGCCCAGCGGCCTCTACGGATATCAGGGCCGGAGGAGAGGAGCTCAATGGAGGAAGAAGAGAAAAAGAGTCACCAAGCAACAGACCAAACTACAGGACAAAAATTGGCCAGGGACTTTGCAAAGAGCAGAAAACCTTTCTTAAGAACACCTCTGGCTCTGACAAAAAAAACTTGATTATGACGTGCATTTCAATTATTTGTGCCTTCCCTGTCTCTGCCTCATGTTTTGGTAATGACACTCTTTCGTGCCAGTGCTGCAGTGTCATCATCTCTTAATCCTGTGTGTGTGCAGGCTTTGAAGATGCACACAAATCTGCTGTCAATTCTGAGCTGCAGCAAAAATGTACAAACAGCATCTTGAAGGCAGATCAGTGTGTCGCACGGTTTCACGCTGACCACTATGAGATGTTTATCGCAGTACCGTACCTCCGCCATATCCTGCCACACACCCTCTCTTGCTGTGCCACTTGTGTTCCCTGGGGCGTCCTCCTCTGCGCCTTTAATCCCTGTGCTGTGTGGCAGCCGCAGCAGCACTGTGTGGGAACAGACTGGAGCTACATACAATAAGACTCACTCTGGTGGCCAAACGTCTTGTGCACAGCTCGGTTTGAAGTCCCACAGAGTTGCGGTACATGTGTGGGTGAATCGGGCCAGAGCTTGTTTACCAGCTGCTCCTTGAAAAGTTTAGTTAGGCTCTGGATACGTCAATGGGGTAGTTGAAATAATGACTTGCTGTCACTCAAAAGCACTCGTGGGAGAAGCAGGAACATTATTGTTAGAGACAGCCTGGGAAAGTGAACCTCAGATTTTAACACGCTTCATTTTCTGAATTTAAGACACGGAGCTATTTCACAGTGACTAATAGGATTTCACTGGCAAGCCAAAGCACAGCAACTTTTCTGCCCTGACACTTTAAACTACATGCTACACCTCTTCTTTAAAAAAGGACTGAGGTTGAAAGTTAGGCCTCTACCTGCCCTTAGGGAGCGGATAACTGCACCTGCAGGAGCAGGTGATTTATTATAAGCTGACAAACCCAATGAAGCTACAGGTAGAGATCCCCCACGGGACCAGAGTGAGCAATGAGCCATGACCAACACTAGAAAGAAATGGAAATCTGTTGTATTGCCATGTAGCTCTGTGGTACTGTATCGCTCAATCACTGTGACATGATCAAGATATCATGAAATGCTTCCTGATTCGTGTTTTAAGCAAACCACAACCAGGCAATTTAACTTTTGCAAGTGGGAAATTTTATATAAAAAGGGGTTTCTTTTGTCTCCGGTGTTGTGTCAAAGTCTGTTCCCTTGTTGTTATGCGTCTCCCCTTACCACCAGGCCATAAACCATCATTCTTCCTACTAGATTAATAAAGTCAAAACCTGTCTACTTATTAATAGAACCAGGGGCTCAACTCTTCCTTTTCATAGCACTGAGGTTTCTAGGTCAAACTGGGATTCTAACAGTTGTAGTCGTTATGATTCTAATGTTTGCAACATTGGCGCCAACAGTCATATCACAGGGAAACACTGGGATGGAGAAATGGGGGGTGGCGATTTAAAAGTTGTCTATTTCCGCTTTAAGATTAAGCTGTAACTGATTGAGAATGTGGCTGTGACAAAACAGAGCGACTGCCTCTAAGGAACACACAGGCGAGCTCCCCCGCAGTCTGAAACCACAGACGGCCTAAAGTTTGCATACAGGAATTTTCAATCATGGAGCAGAGCCCTGTTTGACGGCTTGCTCGCTGACACAAATTCATTTATATGCGGCTGGTGATTTTGAAAAATTCAATCAGAGTTTCCTCTGTCAGGTCTTCAAAAATAACCAACAGTAAAGTTTGACTCAGGCACACATTAGACAAAGTGAAACTTTCCCCACTGTCATAACTTTTTCGACAAATATTCGATCTTACTTTCTCTTTCCAAACCCTTTTACCTCCACCTGAGTGATCGCCAGCATCTGGGATTCCGACACAGCCAAACGATCTGATCTTTTAATCTCCTTAAAGGATTGTAGCAGGCAGTCTTCCGTATAAATCACCCTGAGCTGCTATTACACCAGGATTTCTTCTGTCTGAGAAGTTGAACTACACAGCCTTCAACAGAGGACGTACTGTACCGCACAGATGTGGCCAGTTGTGTGAGTGTAGTCGCGGCACCACAGGCGTACTTTGAACCTTTGTGCGCTCTCACTTACATGATATTATCTCAGCAAATGACACATTGTTAAGCACAATGTCTCGACATGTAATGTTCACAGCCACTGACATCTATTATACTCCAGCTTTATTTAGGCGTCCTTGGAAGTTCTGTGATTTTCTTTCTGAGCGCAAGTATCCAGCTGTGAGACAGAAGTGCCTGGTGTTATAATGACGCTGTGCTGCAATGGATCCAATATGTTCTATAATGAGGGCTAGAGGACATAAAGGAATCCAACTGTACAATCAGAGAAATGTACACATTGAGAATTCATCCGGCTGACTAACACTATGGTGAGTCACAGCAGAAAGCTACAGTGTGAGCCTGTTCCACCCCACAGCTGCACGCTCACACCAGTTTGGTGCTATATGTTATACTGTTAGCTCTATAATTTGCTTTTCCATCGCTGCATCAGCCCAGACACCGACCACACTTTCTCCAGGCCTCAAAGTGTTGCCGCGTGTCTAACCAATACACAGCTCCGCTTCACTTTTTCATTCCTCCCTCCCTCTACCTAGGTGTGTTCATGCCTCCATCAATAGCAGACTATAACATGCTTACGCTTGATATTTACACTGGCAGATCAATGAGCGGGCGCAGACCAGCAAAGCTGCGATCAAAGAACATGGCCTTCTGTCAGTTCTAATGATGCTTGGCAGAGCTTGCTGATCGATGACCGTTCATAGAGAATCGAGCCCCTGGAGCTGAACAGCTAGGTTCAACATGTGGGCAAAAACAGCTGATGCCAGATGTCTGAAACAGACAGACAGGCTGAACCACAGAAAGCCGTAATGATGGTGAAAAGTGGTTCTGCTCCTCTGCTCCTGCTTTTCTCAAAACAATCGAAAACCTCCAATAAAAGGGAACAAAATAGCACTTCAATACCCAGTCATCTAGTGTGCATTAGTCAGTCCCAAGAGGAGGATTTTTTATATATTACAACACACCGAGCCAAGAGAACAAGTGCCTTTTCACATCATACACATACATTGTTTCCTACTGCCATCTAGTGTCCTCATCGGGAACAACAACAGCTGTGTCCTTATTCCAAAGTGCATACTTATTGTGTATAGTGTGAAATCAATATAGTTTGCAGTTTCGCTCAAGCGGTGTCAAGCATCATCAGTGATCAACCAAACTGCAACTTTAGAATGCCACTGTCAATTAAACTTCAACAAAAAAGTGTAACGTTTGTGTCCATGTTTCCCAGAGCAGATGCAGTGGGACACATTTAGATCGGAAGCCGGGAAGGGTTTACTTTTAGTGCAACTGAGAAGGCCACTTAAATGAGTGGAAAACCACATCCCGGTATTGCGCATGTTGGCTTACTGGGACATTTAAATAAAGTGGAGCCATTGCTAATGTTATGAATAACACCTGTGTTTTCCCTACAGTGAAAAGTCCAAAAATCTGAAGTATAAAGGCCTGTGAGCAGCTGATGGAGAACACGTGACTGTGAGAAAACATAACATTTTGACAGTTTGAAGCCATCGTGAGTCAGTTCTGTAGTACTCTCTATGTTTTTCTCTGTCTTTTTAAGTCATTAAGAAAAGACCATAACCAACAAATGCATTAGTCTGTCTCAAGTTACCGTCATACTTCCCAACCAATGTGTGCTGTGCCACTCAACCCCAACCCCATGTGCTGCTACTGAAAATTTAAATCTTTAAAAACAAGGGGCCACATACATATAGTTCCACTTTTTAAAACCAATAATTGATTTCCCAAAACAGCTGGGAACTGTAGTTTTCAGCAAATATTACACAAACAAAGAAAATGTAAATTTTCTGGGGACTTTTTTCAGCTGCAGACTAATATGTATTTACTGCACGTGTAAGTATGTATAGCAGCAAGACGATGTGTGTGGGCCTGACTTAAAAATAGACTTCTTATGAAGGAACATGTCTTTTGGCCAGTGCAACAGTGTAGCTCATTGATACGTTATCGTTTTTGGACAACAATGGAGCTCTATGGCACGGTTGAAGATATATAAAGCTTTGGATACACAGACAATTCAATTCATTCACTGTTGTTTTTTTGTTCTTGTTGACAGTAACAAAAACACAGAGAACATCATCAGCCTTAACCTTGAATTAGGTACCAGCAAACTGTATGTTTGACCTCGTTATCGTCTCAGGAAGCTTGAAATTATGCAAGATGTCTGGAGATACTGACAAACCCTTTCAACAAGATCAAACTATAGATGGAAAAAAGACAAAATCTGCCTCAATGCATAGCTGCCTACACACACACACGCACACATGCGCACACACACACACCCTGATATCAACAAGCAGTTTTTCTCCTTTTGAATCTGCAGCTGTGACATATCCATCATAAAAGCGGCATTGTGCTGAAACCAAACTTGTAGTTCAAAGAACGATGGGAAAAAAGACGATGAGAAGACAACATCAATTAAATGTCATTAGCATTTGACTTTGCATAAATCAGCCATTAACAAAGATGCTTTACATTCACAAAAGAGAAACAGCATGCACCAGTTAATGGGTCATTAAACACACACACAAACACATTTGGATTGAGATATCAATCATTTCAAATCTCAAAAACAAAAGTTAGAAAAGTTAGAAGATGTCAGTATGTGGCTTAAAACTGTACTATCAACATGTTAGTCGTTGTAAATCCCTGATAACTAATAACTAGTCTATATAAGGTCAGAATACATGATAACTTAGTTGTAAGTACTATTAATACATGCAAAATCACATCCACACAGCTTTATCAGTGAAAGCTGACCCTTCATTTGAAGTGAAGGTGTGAGGTCTAACATGCATCAAAAGCATCACAGCAGTGGCCACAATGGACGGACAGTAAATACGATCAATGAGTCAAACATATAGATGCAACATCAGGACTACATGCGGGTGAAATGGGCTCATGCTTCATCCAAACACTCGGTGGTGGGTGGTGTTAGTCATCAGTTAGTGTTGGCTGAGCTGGAGGAAGAGCCACAGCGGGGCGTCATGCATGAGACACAGAGATGGAGAGGCAGATGAACTACAACTGATGTTTCATGGCAGACACAGTAAGTTGTGTACATACCCAGAAAGATCCTCTTAGGGATTCTGATCTCCTCGTCCTTACTGTCTGTTGCTACAGACACAAAAATAAGGGAAGAACACAGGGAAAGAAAAAAGAGCTTGGTTTTCTTCTTTTTGACAGCAAAGCCAGAGGTTAACCGTGATGTGTCAGGTTACTGTACTACGGCATGACTTTGTAATACTGTGAGACAGTCAGCCAGACTTCAGATCATTGTGAGTAATCAGTGACACTGCAAAGTGTCTGATTCCCTGAGTTATAGAGTATCCTTGGTGCCTTTGCACATTAAAAGGCCCATAATAAATATTCTCTTAATCAGCTTCTTACTATCAGTGATGTGGTCTGACACAGAGAGACAATTTTTCCCCAAATAATTACCATACATTTTTTTTTTTCATTAGTGTATAATGACCTTAATATACGAGTTGTTGTGTTCCCATTGCCTAAAATGAGCCCTTTGTATTTACAGACAGAATGGGTGCTGTTCTACAGATCCTGCCCAAACCACCAGGAACATCTCTTCGCTTTGAGGCTGATTAGACATAGTGGTCAAGCTGTGTAATTACAATGTCACATGATGCACACTGACCCAAAAGGCTTTTTTCCTATAAGCTTTTATTGTGAAAGAGCGGCTGTAAAGCATCACAGCCACCGTGAAATGACCCATTTTATTATCAGAATTTGATCCTTGCAGTCCAATAACATTTTGAAAGCCTAGAAGAGATGCATGATTAAATTATTTTATCCACACTCAAGTTAAAAGCAGGGCTAAGCCAAGTTAGCCGCTGGGCAAACGGAAGTCTGCCCATGCTCCATCTGCCCCCCAATGCAGAAGATCTGGGTGATATTATACCTGGGAAGTCAGACTTTTTTGGTTTCATGCATCAATGGACAAGCCAAACTTTAGCTTTATGCTACTTTAGCACCAACCGTAGTTTCTCCTACATGCTCGGATGGTCATTGTTGGTTAAAGCACACCCACACAGTCCTACTAAGACAGATTTGCCAAGTTTTATTTTTAACTTTGATTTTTGCTTTTTAAGTCATGACCATTTAAACATATTGAGAAAAATTTAAGATTTGAAAAGGCAACAAGCAATGACATTTGTAAAATACACATTTGAACATTGACTTTAAGAAGTTATTGCAAATAATCATGTTTAAGTCTACAACTTATCATTCCTGTACGTTGGTTTTGTCTGGATTAGACAAACAAGACATTCTGTGATTATTATTATTAAGTGTGAGAGGTTTTGTTAACTTCTGATGGATAGCTCTTTTGCCTCTTCTTTAAGTTGGGCTGTTATAGAAGTTTTGAAATGTCTGTGTATATATATATATATATATATAAAATCATAACTGTATAACGTGTCCAAACTGATTTGTACAAAGTGAATACAACAATATCTAACAAGACAGAACCTTAGAGCTGAATAATAGAAAGTTCAGCAATCTGTTACATCCATCGGGAGCTGTCTGGGAAATGAATTTTTCAACGCTGGACATTTTTCCTGGCCCACTGGTTGTCAAGATGGCCAACTGGCCTGAGGCTCCATCCTTTCCTCTTTGAATGCAGACTACAGTTTGAATGCTTTCTGTGCTGGATTCCACAGTTTTCACTCCCTGTATTTTCTCATGTGATACTGGGCCTGGGGACATTAAATGTTGGTATTCAAGTGTCCTGCCCTGCCCTGTCTTCAGGCAGCCACATGGCAGACAGAGCTGAGCAGTCCTGGAGCAGGAGTACACTACAGTATGCCTGTATGGAAAACTCCAGCACTGCATTCAACACGTGATACACAGAGGGCTGTTCTTTGTTCGTTTGTGTACACATGGATGCTCATAAAACGACAGGATGTAAGGTACTGAATAACTTAATAGGGCTGTTGGGAAAGACGCAATCTGTTTCCAGGAACACCTCAAGTTACTGCAAATGGCAGTAAGCTGTATACTGTTGACATTTAGAATTTTTCTCTTCATCTGGGTAGCACTTGATAATAAACACCTTTAGCAAATGGCAACTGTATTGTTAATCAAACATTAGTTTATAGTTATGTGATTGCCAACAAACGATAAAAAGCTTTATAGACCGTTTAATAACTAACTGTGATAAAAAAACATTTATAAATATCAGTTGCAATAATAGTAAATCACGTAATGTTAAAGATGAACTACACAGTATTCATTAACATTTACAAAGTATTATATATATATATATATTTTTTTTTTAAATTAACTGGTTTATAAAATATTTCATTGTTTGTTTACAGTGAAATAACTATTAACTAAAGTTTAATTAACTATAATTGTATAATTTATTGATGATGGTGATATAAGGTGTTACTCTAAAGATTAGTATTAAGAGAATAGTAAAATATGCCCTTCAAAATAAAATAGTTAAAACTATATTTCCCTTACTAAACGTATTACTTCTACTGTTAGAAGATGGTCGATCATGAATATTCGTATTTGACCAATACATTAGGCCTTTATCAGCTTTTTAAAACAGGTACCTGTGGTCTTTTAATTAAAATGATAACAGTAAAAAGAAAATATTTTCATTTGTGGGCCAGTGTTTTCTTCTTAAGAAGGCTGGTTTTTGGGATTAAGTTTGGAGTCATTTATTAACAAACACATCCTGCATGTCATGTCACAGGCAACACACTTCAGTCTAGTTAAAGGGCAAAGTTCACCTCTGATCATGGTTTGCAACACTTGCAAAGTTTAAAACCAGGATTTTATGCATTAAAACATTACCAATTTAAGGAGTGGCTCTGAGGTCACTCACACTGAGGGCTAAGGAGACCTGTACACAATGCTCACACACTCAAGCACATTCATTCACACACACTTACACTTCTCTATGCACCTGCCTACACACATCCACTCAGATATTTTTACACTCTCACACTGGATCACATCTCTATCACACGTCCTCTCATATTCACTCCCACACACTCACTCTTTATTGGCATGTAACATTTGAAGCGGCACGTAAAAGCACACTCTTTCTTTATCTGCAATGTAAAGAGGCCCCGCAGAGGGTTTCTGACCTATGAATGAGCGCCTTTTGGTGTTGAGTTCAGTGGCCATGCGGACGTTGGTGCACAGGTTCAGCATGATGAGCATGGTGGCGATCATGATGATGCTCTGCCACAGCAGCAGCGTCTCGAAGTAGCGGCCAAACCTGATGGGAAAAAAACACAGAAGAATGTGTGAACTTACTATGTCACATGTAGCAGGCATGATTAGAGTCAAAGCTTAAGCACCAGGAGCAGCACACAGGCTTGCTTTTCAAGGGCTCTTAGTACATGTGCCGCAGCAATGAGAGACCATGATGGGATCAGCCACTTCAGATTAGATGCACACAGTTAAGTGAAAACTACTCAGTTTGATGTCTTGAACAGGTTTTCAGACCTCTTGTTTGTTATGTCTTAGTACTCCAGTTTAACTTTAAGACCTTTCATGAGTAATTAGTTATATCTGCTATCCAGGGAACTTTTATCAGGGGTACATTCTTTTTGTAGTTCTTTTTTGGTCATACATTGAGTCCACCAGGTGGACACCAATGAGAACTAAATCTTCAGTTTCAATGCAATGGAAGCTCCTAAGATGTTTTCCTTTAAGCCGAATTTCAGAGAATATTCTGCTGATTATTGAACATCTCATTACTTGTTCCACGATCAAATCAAATTTGGCTCATAAGCAAAAGAGAGTTAAATTGACTGATTATTAAATGGAGTTTTGTTGTAATACAACAGAGAGGGAATAACTCGTTACCTGAAGAGTATCCTCAGGATGTTTGCCACCAGGAGGACCAGGCACACATAGGTGGAGAACCCCTCTGCATTCTGGGTCCTGCGGATGTCTCTGTACTGGGGGATGTAGGGCACAACCCCACCAAACACCATGGCACCAGCAGCCACCCACGACACCAGGCTGTTAAACACAGTCACAATCTGTTCAAACAGCTCATCATCCATGTTCAGCAGCTCAGCAGTCCAACAACCTGGCCAAGAAGTTGTGAAGTGATGTCAGCTGGCTGTCACTGCCTCAGTGGAGACTACGATGAGGTGTTTCCCCTCTGCTGGATCCTTGGAACGAGTTTGACAGCGTAACAAGACAAACATCCGTGAGTTTCCTGCATAATCCTCACACGGACAAAGAAGCAGCTACTGCCACGCCATCACAAGCCGAGCAGTGAATCCGAAACGACGACCCCGGGGGGGCTAACGATACAGTAACATCTGAGAACAGTCCAAACAGTGAGAACATTAATGTGTTAGCTACTGTAACAACGGAACAACAGTGCTTACTACAGGAAGCGGCGGTATTAGCTGTAAAAGAGACGACCGAAGATGCTAATCTGCTCAAAACGTCCCAATTCTCTGATTCAACTCTTCTGTTGATGCTAGCTGGCGTTGTTTTGAAAAGCTGCACCGAACTCACGAGAAGAAACTCCCAGTTTTCCTGAAATAGTATAAAAAGCCCTTGAACTGTGCAGGAAAATTAAAACAAACAGCATTTTTTGTGTCCAGGGTTCTTATATCATAGTAGTTTGTTCGGCAACTGGCCCATATCCAGTGTATTTCTGTTATATGGTCGAGCCCACACTTCCTGAAACGTCACAGGTCACGCGTTATGACAAAGATGTTTGATTCAGTCAAGATAGTTCACGCACCACCTCAAACTGTTGTGTGGGTGGTCTGCAGCTCAAGGCAAGGATTTCTGAACTTACAGTCTGACTGTGTGAGCAGTTTGGAAAAGTATGGAGAGCAAAGGGGTATTTCTTTTACAAAAAATTGATATCATCAGTGATACACATGATTAAATATGTGCTTAAATGTACCACAAGGGACTTTTAACTGGCTAGGAAACCGGCTCAATTTAATACTGATGCCTCTATGTAACATCAGGACCATCAGGAGGAATATTGGCTATTTATATTCCTATTCTTAATGATGGTTGGTCAGATTGGGAAAATTAAAACAGTTTTTTATGGTGGAGTGCTCAAGAAACCGGATACTTCTGTATTCCCAGATGGCAGCAGAACAACTGGCTTAACTGCCACTCTATAATTTTCTGTTGGCTGATAATTACGAAGACATAACATTACTTAGGAATGTTGATAACTTTAGCTCGACAGAATTAGCTACATATTAGCGTACAAAGGACCCAAATCTGTTAGCTGCAGCTCTATTGAGCTTTTCCTGTTGAACTATCTTATTGTTTCTATTATGACAAGTTAGTTAATTTAACTCGTCTTTATTTGTAGAAGGACCATGTACAATATTTAACATAACTGTTGCCATTTGATGCATTGTACCAGAGTTTACATCTACAGTCCCTTGGCAGGTCATATATATTATAATGCCTGTACTTAAAAAGGTGTACATCTGTATGGATAAAACACCCCTCAAGTAATTCAAAGTTCAAACACATTGATAGATTTTAGAATTATTGTGCTTTTCTAAAATAAAGTTAATACTTTTCCAGCCAGGTAGTGTTGGTTTCTATCCAGGGGCCCCACTCCTGCAAGGGGCCTATACCTCATTTTTTACCTGGGACCTCTCTTCTAATTTATTCCGGCTCCACTACAGGCAGTGAATATTGTATTGAAGTGAGGAATCTCACTCTGCCTGTTCTTGCTCTTACAGTTGAGCTACACCTTGTTGAATATTTCATGCAACCCAGTTTATTTTAGTTGACTTATCGCTTTGCACACCACACCAGTGCCATGCAAATAACACGAGCACTGCGGTTCAGACTGAGATGCCTTTCTAAATATGTTACACAGTAAAAAATTAAACGTATTCAGCAGGAGTGAATTCAGACTGTCACCGACACAAAATCCAGATTATAAAGATTTAAAAAGGCTTAATGAGAGTTATATAACCCTCAAAGCAGACAACCTCTCATCTCTCAGCTGTCACTTTGATCCAGGATAATCTCTTATATAAAAACCAGAGCTTCAGTTTGGGGAGAGGGAAATGTTCCCACACATCTACACCACATAAAACACACAGAGACCTGCCTGACAGGAGCAACCAGTCTACAAAGAGTTAATAAAGCGCTCTGCCCCATGCATCCATGCATACAGATCACCGTGGATGTCAAAGTCAAGCTAGTCAAAGTGAGTCAGCACGGGACCGGATATTCAATAAAATGTACCTTCGCAATAAAAGCGTTAAATATGTCACTTGCAGGAAATGTGTCCTGTGGTAGTACAGAGGACGAATCGAATAGTTTTAACAGTTTTTAGTTTTTGCCATTTCGTGTCAAGGTAACTTCACATCTTGCATTGTGTTTTCTAGCCTTAAGATTATAAATTAAACAAATTACATTTATTGTGACCTAAACTTACAAGTAACAACAGATATGGATTGTAATGATACATTTTCCACGTGAAAACACTCTTAAGGATCGAGGGGCCAGTCATTTCCCTTTGCTGAAATGTTGTAGTGACATTTGCTTTAATTGTATGGTGAGTTTGTCTGCCCATTTTGAATTAAGCCCTTATTCATTGTAGAAATTGATATATAAACTGACACTGAAATGTGATGTTGTCAGAATAATTTAAAACTGAACAGTACTTCACCATAGAAGGAAAAATATACAGCAATGCTTTATCACGTGACCTTTATTTTGAAATGATGGATACTAGCGGAAGTCGTATTGTTTTCATTCCCTCGACTCAACTCACCGCAAAGTTATGGGAGTCACAGCTAACGTCTGTGACGGGAAGCTGACTTGGGATTTTTATCGTCGCGGTCACATCTTAGTTACACCAAACAAACAGCCACAGTCCGGTCATACACTCTTAGACTACTGTGTGTTCTTGAAGAGACGATGTCAAAAACAGACAGCAAAGCAGCTGCAGACATGACAGAGGCGGTAAGTTTGTCCGGTGTGAGCTAACGTCCTGTCCTGTCAGACACTTGTTTTCTGACGTTTTTCTTCCCCTTTAGATGGAGAAAACGATGCAGAGACTTCAGGGACGATTCCAGGCGGTGTCTCAACAGCTGGAGTCCAAAAATATCCTTTTTTTTTGTTAGTGTAACCAGCTACATCTACTGAGACTACAGCTGTTCACCTCACTTTGAGGCGGTTCAGGTTCGGTGTGTAACGTGTGGTCCGTTTGTCTCGACTCCAAGAGGTGTCATGTTAGCTCAAACAGCTAAAATCCACCTGAGAGCACCTGCTAATCTTACACCTTTTGGCAGCATGCACGGCCAGCAGGGGGCGTCCACACTCAGCTTAAGCGAGGTTCCCTGGCAGAGCCGAAGCCACGCCCCTTTCCGGTGGACTGTATGGGACCTTATTTCGGAAAAACTTAGTATGTTAGGAATGTAGAGAGACTGACACTGTTTTGGTCTTGCTTGAATTGTGCCATGAACTACACTTATGATGTTGGTCTATTCAAAAGATGATTTTCCAAGTCAAGAAAGTCTCAGTCTGTCGTAATTTAAGTAAAATATCATCTGGTTCTGCCTTAAGCTGCTCAGTGAACGTCACCAACACTAGGAAAGGTAGTAAAGAAGATGAAAATCACAATAAATCTGCTCATATTGACAACTGCAGTTATGTAAAAGGAGAGTTTGTCACTACTAACTCTTACTAACATTACTGTTGGCTGTGTAGGCTTTAATTACCTATTTTCACAGTGTTACTATTCATTAGTTTTATGACAAACTGCAGCTTTATGTTTTGGAAAATTATCTTTTAAATTGACAAACATCATATGTGTAGTTCATGACACTGTTTTTTAAAAAATGACCGAAAGGCTTTAACATGAACCGTGCGACTCTACAGCAGCCATTTTGACTTGACATAATTGGAAAAAAGCACAGGTGTTGCTAGTAACATGAACGTAGGCTCTGTCATCATTCATTTTATGATTTGCATCAGTGCTTTTGCTACTGTCAGCAAGTCTTCTGTGAAAAAGAAAAACATTTCAATGTATAAATTTATGTGTTAAGCCTGGCAACACAGTCATATTCTCCCCAAGATCCTTAGTTTAGATGTAGTTTACAATATAACAGTTTAAAGGGACAGTTCACCCCACTTTCACAGAACTGGCGTAAAGCAAGGAACTTAAAAAAGAAGGAAGGACCATTGCGTCTCAGTATCCCGCTTTGGTGCCGGACTGTGGTGACAGCTGTACTGAAGTCGATGGGAGATGCATGGTGACTCTGACCCTTCCTTCTGTTTTATGTTCCTTGCTGTGTTGAAGGAAGCACGCATGCTAAGAAAGACGCCATTATTGTTTACATCCCGCGCTATCACAAGCACAAGCCTCTTGTCCATTTCTGGAAAGAGACATTACTATTGAATGCTATCTAGTTCCATTATATTAGAGAGAAGGCAGACATCTCTATGGCCGATAACTCCAACACTCAATGACTCATATCAAAACAAATCTAGATGGATAAAAAGTACTACATGTAAGAATGGCACATCAACCTTGGCTGCTGTGTGTTGCTGCACTGTGTCATTGCTCTCTGGTGCTAACTGGACAACCTGTACAGCTCCTGGCAGACCTCTCCTTGACTTTGGAACTCGATGAGATGGGAACCCGCATCGATGACCTTGAGAAGAACGTGACTGAGCTCATGACACAGGCTGGCATGGAGGAGCAGGCCATCTCAAAGTGACAGCAGGCCCACAGTTCATCCGTCGGGTGAGCTCTCGCCATGTAACCTCTGAAATCCGAGGGCTTCTGTTGTCTTGCCAACAGTGATGTCACTTAAGTGGTGGCTGCACAGGTCCACACATTCATCAGACGTCTTATAGAGGGGTCCTCTGAGTTAATATCATTTTAAAGTTTAGTTGTGTGTGCTTGTTTTCCAAGGTGCTGCTAACAAATCTGTGCACGTCTCTCAGTGTTAACACTCAGAAAAGGGTGAAGAGCCTTGGAACAACATGCAAACACATGACTTATGTTTGAAGCATTTTTTTGTTTTTAAATCTTGTCCAATCAGATTGCAGCTGATCAAGGTGCTCAATGTTATCCTGTGGAGATTTATGTGGATTTATTTATAGTCAGACGTGGTTTTCTTTGCATTCAGTGTTTTCAAACCAAATCTTGTAAAGAACACAGTGAATGCATCAACTACCTCATTCAATATTTAACCCTTTTTAATGTATTTAACCTGCATTGTGTACCTGTTGTGGTCTTCCTCCTCTTTTACCGGCACCAGCTGATGTTCACTGACGTGCAGGTGCATGGATGCACATTTGTGACAGTGTTTCCTCGTGCAAACACTGAAGGGAACTGCTTGTCAGATTATTGTTGCTTTACAGTGCCTCTAGTGGTCAAACACTCAACAGGCTGCTCTTAAACATGGGGATATAAAAATCTTACCGACAAAGTATGGTGCGTCATGTGAGCAGGCAGTCAAGCTGTCGCCAGTTGAGCTACACTGGTATGTGAGCTGTACTTCAGCTGCACCCTGAGGCCAAACATACACATGAACATGTGGTTTTAACGACAATCTGTAAGTGTTATGATCAAAATGAGTGTATATAGCATGCATTTATAATCTTTGTATACACAAATAACTTCGATCAGACATTTTTAACTATCTCACCCAGCAGTGATGTTAAATCAACATGTGTAAGTCCTCTATATCCCAAAGGCACTATGACATTTAAAATGCACACAGTAGCATGTGAAATTAGTCGTGACATTATTGGGAGAAAATCAAGTTTTTCTTTAAGTTTTAATTTCACAGAATCGTTCACAGTGTGCATGACAAAATGTTTCCTGCCCCGTTTAATGTTTTAAGAAATGTAGCTCACCATATCACATCACTGCAGTTATCTGATAGTATTGTTCTCTTTAGTGGTCACACATTTATAATGACTCCATGAAACGGAGTCAACATGCAGTACAAAGTGACACATCCAGTGGCCTTAAAACAGAGTATGGTGTATTATTACCCACAGGTTGACAAGCAGCACGTACTGATAAAGATGAAGTATTCTATTGTTTTATTGATGTCTAACTTCATTTCTGGGAGAATATATTGTTTAACACATCTATGCAATTTATTTCTGAGCATAATATATCATGTAATGTTCACCTTTTTGCCATATCATGTGTTTTATGTTGTCCTCTTACCTGTATAACCACTGTGTAATGCACATATCGTCACACTCAGATTAATTATAGTCGATATTGTAGTTTTGTGACTGTAAATCACCGTGCACTAAAGCTAATATGCAACAGCCAAATAAAGACTTTTTCCAAACAGTTTCACTGCTCTGTTGTGTTTTCCAGAGAGCATCATTCCTCTGTTGTTACTACCAGGCCAAATGGTGACAGAGTTGTGTTGCTGTTTCCCTTCAGTGGTTAGGGTTAAAGTTTTACAGGTTTCTCGAGATCAGTTGAACACAGTATTACATTAGCCTTATTTATTAAAGATCCTTGATTTTAAGTGGTAATACCAGTCTGCTGTGAGTTAGAGATGAGGGGAAAGTGTCTCACTCTGTGTTAGGACAAGGAACTAAATAGTTGAATGAGAAACACTGAATGTTGGTAGTCTCCCGGTTGAAACTCCAAAGCTGAAGACTCATTTTCCATCAGTCCGACGATGTCCCTTGGACAAACAGTGCTTCATGTTATTTATAAAGTATTGCTGTGAATTCTTCTATAAAACCTTGTCGTTTTATTTCATTGACTGGAGGTTCCTCTCACGCAAAACCAAGAAATAGAGGATTTATCATCTCGGTTAGACTTTTTAAATACTCAAGGTGGTGAAAATATTTGAGATTTTTTTCTATTCATTTTGAGAAATCTTGCAGAAGGACATTTCTCCTGCGTGCTGGGATCTATTTTGCATTTGTATGGTATTTTATTGTTGTATTTTTAGATATATTACCCTAGTGTTTCAGACTACACCTCCTGTATATCTGGAGGTGTAAGGCACCAGCCTGTGAGGCTGCCGCTGCACTGATTTTAATTGCTAAATGCTAATTATATGCCAGTCTTAATATTCAATTATCTCATGCTTCCAGCATCTGTTGCCCTCCATGGCAAAGTGGAGATGGGTTTACCCATCAGACAAGATGTGATGTATGCTGTCAATGAAAATATCATGTATATATATATATACACATTTTTGCATGTTATTAAGTTGCCAGCCTCCAGTGAGAAGAAAAGCAGGCTTCCAAACTGCTTGGCAGAAGTGGAACATTTGTCTCACAGTCAAAGACAGTACGAGGCATGTAGGGCTTTGGTGTTCATCTTCAAGAAGCATCAAAAGATTTATGCTGACGTGTCTGAAGAGATAAAGACAAGCAGGGAAATTACATCATAATTACAGCAATGACTGGTAATTCAAGAAAAACAAGCAATTTGAAAGTATTATCTTGTCCTACGATGGACATTATTCACTTTATAAAGCAATTATGTGAGAAAATTATAGGCAGATTTATTTATAATGAAAATAATCATGTTTTCATCAATGTTTTATGTATCTTAATTTGAACGTTAGTGGTTGAGTAGATAGAAAGTACGAGCTCTACTCAGCCAGGCTTCTACTCCACACTTCACAGCTTCAGAGCAGCTGGAGTTGTTTGAATCTGTCAGGAATAATGAGATACTTAAACAATTGGTAAATATAGACACACAACCCTTTAGGTACTCCAATAGATTACACATGCAGCTCTTGAGCCAGCCAGTAAGTACACTCCAGAGGGCAGAGAGTATTAAAAATCCAACCGACTTGCTAACTGGCAATTTGATGTTGAGAAATTCAGGCAAAATCACTCCCCTCTGTGTTTGTGTTGACTGAAGACTCCTCAGATCACAAAGATACATGTACCTTCATTTAAAGCATTCCAGGGGGAAGGTGACAGCCTCAGTGCAAAGAAGAGAACAACTCTGTTCATTTGTATAATCCTCAGAGATAAGTGAATATGTAAATGCCTGTTTAATGAGTCAGAAATTAAAACTGCAATTATAAATCCTCATCTGTCATTTAACACCAGCTTTTATTTTCCTTTTCTCAACTACAGTGTCTTGCTCAAAGACACTACAGCAGGATTGAAATTGTGGTGCCAGTATGAGAAAATGCACAGACTGATGACCTCGTGGTGGTCGCACTGCTGCTGATATGAAGCAGTATCTCCCTCTAGTGGTCTCATGTGCTCATTACATTGAGTTTGGATGTTGCTGACCATGGTCCTGAAATATCTTTGTTCAGCTTGCAGTATAGCTGTATGTGTGTGAATCTGGATCTTGTAAACAGAACACTATTGGCCAAAAGTATTTGGACTACCCTCATACCTTTGTGTACCCTAGAGCCATGTTTTATTGTCAAGACCCTTGGCTCCACTGAAAGGAAATCTCAGTTCCAGCATGCAGTGATATTTAAAACAACCCATAATAATAAACCAGACCTTACCACACAACCACACATCAGTGATGGGCCTCACTGATGCAGCAGAGGCTCTTGTAACAGCACATTAATGCCCATGGTTTGGGAATTAGATGTTTAACATTGACATATTGTAGATTTTAAGTGAATGAGTCTACATACTTTTGGCCAGATGTTGTACACATCATGAGGTCATTGTGTTTGTTGATGCATTTGCGGTGTCTCTACAGCAGGTGGCAGTGTTTGTTAATGTCAACGCTGCTCTCTTCTCATGTTAAGACCATTTGCAGCCACTGAAATCACCTCAAAGACCTGCACGAACATGACCACCGGCCAAAACTAACGCCGTCATACATGTGCAGGGAAACACAGTTCATACAGGATGTGCTTGGATCTGTGTGAAGTGAACACGCGTGCTGTGTGACTGCATGTGCAAAGACGTTGCCGCGTGTGTGCACGTGTGAGTGCACTTCAAATACTGACTAGCCTCAGTGTCATGCTCGGGGAAGCCAAAGCGCAAAGAACGCCGCTGACCATGTTGCTATGGCAACCTGTGCTGAAGCAGACACTTGTCAGCCTGCGTGCCTGTTAGTGTATTTGTGTGTGAGTGTGTTTATCTGTGTGTTTACCCGTGGCTATGTGTACTTGGAAGACAGCCAACACGAGGCAGAGATGAGAATTTAAAAAAAATAAATAATAAAGTGTGTTAAGCTGATGTTCTCTGTTCCTCGCACAGTGTGAGTGTGAGTGACGGAGACACTTTTAACATTTTACACGATACTACTTTGGCAGTTGGGGCGGTAAATGGAGTTCACACACTCTTCTCCCTGGCGGTGGAGTGCTGAGTGGGTGTGTGGAGAGCCGTGGCCGGCAGAGAGGGGAGGCTGAGAGGTTCGGCCCCGTGGCCCACGCCCGGGCCCTCTCCACTGGGAGGGGATGGAAGGGAGGGACGGGCTCTAATGGATGTCTGCATGGTTGGATAGGGGGAAGCACTTCAGAAAGAGTGTATGAGTGTGTGTTTGTGTGTGTGTGTGTGATTGCACGTGGGTGTTGTCCGCCCTATTTCTCCCTCTCCCTAATGCTACTTTTGCACACTTCACTTACGAGGTGAAACACAAAGTAAATGTCAATAGTCTAAAGTGGCCCCCTCTCTTCTGTCATTATCCACGGATCCTTGCACCATCTATCTATCTATCTATCTATCTATCTATCTATCTATCTATCTATCTATCTATCTATCTATCTATCTATCTATCCCCATCTCAGCTCATACCCCTCTCATATTTCTCTCACTCTTTTTGCCTCCATGTTCCTCCTGCCATTTGATAATCTTCTGGCCATTACTGACCCGGCCCGAAGTGGAAGAGTGCACTGTGCAGAGGGGCTTCTGTGCATGGCAGAGGGCAGAAGATGATTGCTGTTTTGCATAATTTTGGATGAGACCAGCCCATTCTGCAAAATGTGGAGCATCTGCGTCCGTGGGAGCGCATATTTTTGTCAAAGGGAACGAGTTGAAGGACCGAAGGAGATCTCGCCCGAGACATCGAGGAAATGTTACAGGTTTAAATGATGATCAGACTGGATGAATTCATTTTTGGACGCCACAACGTTTCAAGTACAAAATATTTCTGTGGCACTGTGTTGTACACAACATACACAATTATACCTTAATTACAAACCATTCACATAAATCATGTATAATTAGAATCCCCATTAGCCTTATATACTGTGCTTAGATACTATTACTTCAAATTATACTCTAATTACACACCAATAGGAGATCCTCGTACACTATTACACACTATTTTACAAGATTGTGAAATTAGAAATCAAATGCAATGTCATATCAGATCTGATGCTATTTTACCCTTTCTACCAAATAATACATGTCATGAGACACCACATTAAATACTACATGGACCTACGATGGCTTAATTAGACAACACAGGCTGTAGCCGGACAAATGTAATGCTATATTAATAATGGTCAGATGAAATACAGAGCTCGGAGGATGATGCATTCATCTGGGTTTTATTTAACATAGTTTCCCTTTATACCAGGTTCATTTGTGAGTCATTGCAATTAAAGCTGTACTGTAAAGATGTAAAGTGATGGCTTTCTAATTTGCAACATTTTCACAACATATTACAAATACAACTCTACTGCAAAAAAAAATGAAAACCACCTTTTTAAAAATAAATATTTATGCGGACCTTTTCATGGATTTATTAGACAGAACAGCAGAGAGAAGACAAAAAATGGGGGCATGACATGCAGCATTGAGGTTGCAGATTTGAACCCTGGGCCACTGTATATGGGACAAAGAACAGAACTGTACTGCAAAATAAAACAATCTTTATTTCTTACCTTATTAGACATTCTTAAAGGATTGATTTATCACACATTACAACAGAACTATAGTGCAAAATAACATAAACCATCTTTATTTCCAACCTATTAGACCCATTTTTGACTTCCCTAGGGGTTAATTTGCAACACATTACAGCAGACGTGTACCGTAAACTAGGGTTAGGGTTACACACACCTTCTTCAGCTCGTCCAGTACAATTACATATGTCTGAAAAACATTTCCAGGCAAACGTAGCTCTAAAATTCATGACAGAAAAAGAGGCACCAGGATAAATCATCTACTGTCCCCTCCTCAGTGTGTGGCCTCAGTTCTCCAGCCTGGTGGGCTGCTTCTACCGCTTACTGCAGCCATGCAGCATGTACAACTGCTTTTATTAAAAATCAGTTGTTGTGAAGTTAAGATGGTTAGTAACTTTCACCATTGAGAGAAATATCCAGAAAATGGCATACCAGTAAAATGCACTTTGAGTGAAGGCTGTGTTGTGTCAGTAAATGTGTAATATGTTAATATCCGAAGCCTATAAGAGACCTTGAGAGGCAGATTTATGGAAAAAACACAATAATGGTCAAAAAATTTGCATAACAAGTAGTTCTTCTTTTATAACTTCAAATATATTTAGCTGATAATGCTTCTGTATTCATCCTTATGTAAGATTTTGAATGCAGAATATGTTTATTCCTACATTTATTGAATTAGTACTATTATTTTGATGTTGTTGCATTGGTTCTTGTGCTGAGGTAGAGGTCTGACTCTGTCCTCCACGCTGAAGTAGCAATACTGTAGTCGCACTATAGTCGTGGAAGTGCTGGTTTGTACAACGCAGAATGCTTCACACTGTATAGGGGCCCTGAAATGTTGTGTCTACTGTGGACATGTACAAAGTCAAACACGGAGAGCAGCCTTCATCTCCCACAACAACACTCCCATGTTGAAAGCCACGAACAGCACGGACAAAGCAAAGAGAGCAAGAACCAAGAAAGGTGTTGAGAGAGATAAGAGGCAAAAAAAAAAAAATGATGGGCTCTCTCTTCTACAACACACATGCATGCACACAAACACACACAAACACATACAAACGGGGAACACCTGTGTGTTGCCTACCACCTGAGGCCCTTTGATTCCTGGTGTGCTTTAATCTGTGCTGTGCTCTCGCCCGCCTTTGAAGTGAAAATCCCTGTCACCTTCCACTCGCTCTCTCTCATTCATTCTCTCTCCACACACAAACAAACCACAAATGACCACCACCTGTTATCTTTGTCATAGTAGATGCAGACCCGCCGCTCAATCCAAGAAGCCCACCTCTCATTCATATATTATATCCCATTCTACTGTGCCAGAGGCGAGCTGCGCCTAATTTTACCCCGGCAGTTATTTTGGGCTCTTTGTAACATACATCACCTTCTGTCTGCGCTAATACAGTTATACATCTACGAGAATAGAAACTGATCTCCAACTTTGTCCTGCCACAGAAGGCTTTTCATGGTGGGAGGAAGGAGCTGACAGAGGTTCAGAGAACAGGTCTGCCTATCTAATTATCTAGCAAAAGTAGCAGGTTAGCGAGACAATAATCAGATGAGCCCAATCTGAATCAGCTAGATGAATAGCTTTTTAATTCTAATTTTTGTTAAGCTGATAATCAAACTCTATAACTGATGGCAGGATTGATTAACATGGCCTACCTGTCAATAGTTGTCTGTAGCTTCTCAGAACTGTCGAACAATTGCATGATCTTGATTCATTTGGTTCTTAAAGGGGCAGTATGAAAGATTTGGCACCCTGTCGAATTAATACTCAAACAACAAGTAGGGGACAGCATATCACCCTGATTAACCACTAACTGCTGCTAACTGTAGCTACAGTTAGCTAGTTAGCTCAGTTAGCTGTGCAGCTAGCAGTTTGGACTGGGAGCGCCAAGCACTGGGGGAGTGTTGGTGTTTTAGATATCTCTGCAGCACAATACACAGAAGTCACAACGTCATAACTGTTATTTTTTTACATTCTGTTGATAATTGAAGTTCATTTTTGAATGTTTTTAACTAAAATTCTTATATATAAATATGTCATTATAAGTTCCCCAAATGTTAATGAACATCCTTGCATATGGCAGTTAAATTTGCACAAAACTCCCAATGTTACCATAGATATTTATGTAAAATCTACCCATGTAGTATTTAGTATTTAGCATGTAACACACTACGCATGTCTTACAATAAGTTTGTCACCACTGTTGGAACTAAATCCTCCAATATAACCCCACACACTTGGATAAAGATTTCTAATGTTACCATACAACATCTCTATATGATACCAGAAATGTCCTTCTTTTTAAAAGATTTTTTTTTTGGCTTAATTTGATAGCACAGGGAAACAGTTAGGGGTAAAGGGCTGTTAGGAAGACACGCAGCAAAGGTTGGAATCTAACCCCGGCCACTGAGGTAAGAACACAGCCTAACACAGAGTACATGGAGCACACTCTATCAGGTAAGCTAGCAGGTAAGCAACCAGAAATGTCTATATAAACTCATCAAATTGCCAAACATATACAAAGTAGGCAATTTGAGATGGGACTAGGAGGGACGCTGTTCTCCATGTTAGCAAAATGACCCAAATGCATCCCCCAATTTAACCTGCCGTCCCTCTCCACTACCCCCAGATTGCTGATAGGCAGACCATCCGCCTGAGTTCCCGCCCTACTCTGCCTCAGATCGGTTGGTTTTATTGGATGTGTTCTCTATGCTTGACTTGACTCAAACCGTTAACTCATACATTAGCTCTGGTAATGTCTGTTTTCAGCAGTTTTTGAGCCACAGTTTTGTGGATAAACACACCAACCTCTTTGGCCTCTCTCCTGGTCTACTGCTGCTCCTCTCGGGGTCACTCATCCTCCAGAGCTGATCTTTGCTGCAAGAGTGTCTCTGGGCTCAGCTGCTGCCGGGTTGCCCTAGTGCTCCTTCGCTACTTAACAAGCCTACAGACACAGCAGCTGCGTCAGGCAATGTGATGGTGTGTTTACCAGGGCAACTACGGGTCACAATCCACTGTATCATCTCTGCTGCTGGCTGTTTGTCTTTTCAAACCAAACGGAACACAAACACAACCCATTGACACCAAACAACCACTGAAACATACAGTTAGGAAATTTTTTGTGGTCCTAGTAGTGTGCTGGACAACATGAAGGAAGGAGGGAGATCGGTGGAATTAGCTGTCTGTTCAATTTTGACAAATCACCCACTGTACGTAAAAACACCCACATCACTAATGTTAATAAGACCTCAAGATCAGTGTTCTCCGACGGGGTGGTTGGGACTCCTCCAGAGGGTCACAAGATCACCCTGAGTTGTTACAAGATGATTTACAGGACAGAAAACAAGACCAAACATACTTCTGCTACACAAACAGAAAAAAATTATATACTGTATACATTTTCACTTTCCTTGTTTCCTTGCTTATTTCCTCTCTTCTAATTCAAAAGAAACACTCACTTGAAGGTACAATCATTATAGTTAGTACTCCATTTTTTATCATCTAACCTGTTCTTTATACTTTTATTCTTAGTCCTCCTCTCAAGCTGTTCAACTGGCCTCACACCCAACTTCCTCCCTCCCTTTTTTTATCCAGCTATCTCATCACTTCATTCCTCTGTCTGCATCTTTCTGTCTCACTTCCGATCTTTCATCCCTCTCTCTCTCTCTATTAGTAAAAAATGGGTGTGTCCTGGGGATCGGCAGCCGGCTACCGACCCCGTCTCCGTCGCCATGGAAACTGGGTCAGCTTCACGGTAGCCAAGGCAGTGAAATGTGTGTTTCCTCCTGCGACAGGTATGTGTGTTTCTGTGCATGTGTTGGGGTGTGTGCTTGTGTGTGTGAGTCAGTGACATGTGTGTGCAGGTTGGGGGCATTCTGGAAATAGACAGGCCATGGAGATGAAAAGCAAGTGTGTGAACAGGTGTGTGTGTGTGTGTTTGTGTGTAGCCGTTTGTGTTCATGTGTAAATCATGTGAGATTACATATTGCATTATAGACAATGCAATTAGATATAATGCAATCATAATGGTGACATTATTCGGTATATAAGTGTGAATATTGTGCTGTATAAACAATGACAAAATATTGCATACCATTAGGTTACTGTGTTTACGCTTCTACACACCAACCCTAACCCGAACAAATTAACGCATTGCTCTGAAAATACACACTTTACACAACATTACCATTTGATTAGATCCTTTGGTTTTACTTCCAGGTCTGAAAAAATGTGTCCAAGATGTGTGTAGATGATTTAGAATGAATTTATGCCCCTTCTATCATTTTGTGTAACATCTAACAAATGGTAACATTAGCTAGGAAGTTATTGCCGGCTGTTGTTTAAAGGAAGCTAATGGGTATAACAGCTAATGTTAGCATTCAACCCCTTTCGAGCTAACATAACGGTCTGATACACATTACACGATAAGAAAGGAGGGGCGTAAAATAATTCTAAAATATCAACACACATCTTAAACAGATTCATTTAAACCTGGAAGTGACACGCACTGGATGTAATTAAACTGTAATGTGAGCTAAGGGGTTATCAAAAATGTTGTTTTGCCTTTAAGTATGGCCCAGTGTCCCTCCACAATTTCTCTTTCCATTGTCTTCGCAGTTGGGAGGTGAAAAGACATTTGATAGTGAAAATTCCGAGTGACATTAGGCCATATTTCTAGATAAAACAACAAATTTGGTAATCAAATATGTTTTTCTATCTAGAAATATGGCCGATGTATGTCACTGTCCACTGTCTTTTCACTTTGGTGATCAATCAGGAGGCAGTGAAATGATAACAATTTGTCAGATTTCCTATGTTTATAGCACTTGCAACCGGGAAAACAGCAGTAAAACATTAGCGCTTCCCACCATGACCAGAGGAAAATGGCCACCCTGTGAATATGGTCTATGGTGCTGAATTAGTGAGGGTTTTGGCCATTCCCTAAACCCTAACCCAACACGAAGATGTTAACGGTCAAAAAGTGTTGTTTGACAAGAGGGATTTATGTCCAATTGGACATTTTCAGACTACTATGGTTAGTCTATTATGGTCTATAGTTTAGAATAATGGGACACTGGAACAATAGGCATTAGCTTAATTAGCTGGCTAGCTACAGCTGATAAAATCTGCCAGCAATCGATCTAGACATGAGAAATATGTTTCTGTCTACCTCCATCTGAAATCAAGAACCCGTTGCTACAAAATAAGAGTGCATCTTGATGGTAAATCTGCTGTTATCACATGTGTGAATAGAAAAGCCTGACAGGCGTAGCGACAGTGACAAAGTGGAACATATGGCCTGCTGTAATTGTGCATAGTGAAGACTTGCAGATGCATCACGATGTTGAGGATCCTACTGTTTCCCCACCTTCTCCCACCTCTCCTCCTCCCCCTCTCCTCTCTTACTCATTACCACAGTTAATTAAGGATCTGTCAGACTACGTCTTTCTCCTCTCCCCATCTCCCTCGTTTTTTTTCTTATCATACCTGTTGCTCCTCATCTCCTTCCATGTGAAATCACTGGAGTGGAATCATTGTCCAATTCGCTCTCCCCTCACTTCATCTCCCCCTGTCTGCTCCCTTTTTTTTGTCCCCCCATGATTAAGCGGTTCAGTGCCCAAGGTGGTACATCCATTGGTCTACTAAAAGACAGGGTCATTAACACCAGAGAACTCTATCTACAGAGAGGTGAGAGTCGTTAGCTGTCTGGAAAAAAGTGGGAAGAGAAGAAGCTCATACTGTAATATGAATTATCAGTGAAGATAGCCTGAGGTAATATTGGATTTTAATGCCAGTGGTGATGGCAGGTTTGGGACTGGAGGTACTTATAGCCAGCATTTTGCAAAATGTGACTTGCCATGACACACAAAAACCCAGGTATATAAATGAAATAAAATAAAATAGATAAGTAAACTGATGTTTGCTTTTAAATTTATAGCCAAATATTCACGATTTATAAACAAAAGGATTTCATCCTCAGGTTAAACAGCAATTATTCCAGTTTTACATGACACTCTGAAGGTGTTGTAGTTCCAGCAAGGTGAAGGGTTTTCACAACCAAAATGAAACACATGTATTCAACTGGGACAGGGGAATTACAAAGATGAAATGCCACAAATGAACTGGTAAACATCTAGCAGTAACAGTTTCTATTGACACAGTGGATTCCACTCAGAAACTTGCCAGTAAACAGCGAACATACTGCCAGGAGGCTGGTGCTGCTGCAGTAACACTAGAATCGATGATGCTAATCAAGACAAATGTTTTCATCTACAGAAGTCAATAACCTATAAATTGCACATTTGCATTTATCTAAACACTGGCCCCAGTTTTTGAAGTGGGGAGTACACCAAAAACTATATTTCTCCAGTACATTTGGGATATTTCAGCCTTGTGAAGGCAGTTTCTCTGCCTGCTGACCTCTCAGCAGCTCAGTCATGAAAAGAGACATAAATAGTAATGTGACAAATGAAAAACGAGAGCTACACTGTAGAGCGTTTAAACCCTGGATCCTTTCTCAGCTCTCCACAGCTGACCAATCACAGTGTGAAGTGGGTGTGAATGTCAATTCATTGGTTTCAGAAAGTTACATAAATCGTCGGATATGGCCGGTCTAATCCAACATTGTATTCTGTGGCATACTGGCAGCTTAAAAGTCTTCAGTAAAAGATGCCTTAAAGAGTAACTTGAGTAACAGGCCTTTAGACTTTTAAATGATGTGCCAATCCTCCCCGTTATCTTCTGTGGATAGCAGATCCATGGTCATGTAACTTTTGTTGTCATGTTAATTAAAATAAACAGACAATAGTCTCAATTTGGTTAGGTTTGTGCAACAAAACTACTTTGTTTGGTTTAGGAAAAGATGACGTTAGCTACACGATGTAAGTAAAATACATTACGTCCACTTATGAACTTAAGTTAAAACAAGGCAACAACTTTTGGTTCCATACAGGAAACAAAAACCTTTACACTCTGGTGAAAATTCTGTATTTCCACCCCCTCACCCAACATGGACATTCTCGCTCTTTAAACTATGTCTCCTGACATTTTAAGGCTTGGTATTTGGAGGCATGTGATTTTCACAGAACATAATGGGTAGGCACACAATTAGACATGGTGAATTTACTGGCTGCAATTTGAAAGTCTAAAGTAATTTGCTTGGTATGCTTATTGAAGTGATTTGTTGCTTTAGCTGTGTTTCTACGAATAACTGGGTTGATTGCCAGTAACTACAAAATAGCATGTATCCTAAAACAACATGACCGTTGCAGCATAACAGCAACAGGCATACTGGACCTTTGTTGTACGGTCATAGTTTGGTTAGGTGTGGACACTGAAACTACTTGGTTAGGATTAGACACTGAAACTACCTGGTCAGGATTAGACACTGAAACTACCTGGTCAGGTTTAGACACTGAAACTACTTGGTTAGGTTTAGACACTGAAACTACTTGGTCAGGTTTAGGTACTGAAACAACTTGGTCAGGTTAAGACACATAAACTACTTGGTTAAGTTTAGGCACTGAAACTACTTGGTTAGGTTTAGGAAAACGTTGTGGTTTGGGTTAAAATAACTACATTATTTTGTTACTCAAGTTTAAAACATACTGAAATTATATAAGTAACTTATGTTCACTATGTTAAAGTTAAAAGAACTCACAGTTGACTTCTGGTTTCACACTGGACATGAAACAGTACTCACCTGAATTAAAGTCCTCTTTAACCTTAGCATCCATCCCTGACCTCCTCCCTATATGCACCTTTCCCTCTTTATACTTTTTCTCCCCACTTACTCCTTTGCTGCTCTAATAATTTAAACGGCCACTAGAGGATGCCACCTAACAGGAATTTGCTAAGTCTGGGTCATACTTAGCTGCTTTCATCGTTGACCTACAGTATATGGTGTTTTTCTGATGAGGAAGGGCTGGTTCCGGGAATACACTTTTAGCAAGTTGAAAAATTAAGTTGCTAGAGGGGCTTTTTTATGATTTTTTTTGTTGGTGATAAAGTTTACATAACCAGTGCAGACAGAACAACAAAAGCAAACACAAACAAAAAAGACAAAACAAACAAACAAACAAAAAAAACAGACAAACAGTCAAACATAATGTGGTTGGTCAGTGTCCAGAGGCAGTGATTATAGTCATTAGGTAGAGTATACAGTTTGTGTTTAAGTATGTTTGGGTATTTGTATGTGGCAGTGTCGTATTAGTGTGTGCAGTCGGGACTATGGCTTCTGAGTGGTGGAAAGAGTAAAGGAGAAAAGGGGTGAGAAAAAAAGAGAGAGACAGCGAGACGGGGGAGAAAGGGAGAAAAAGAGAAAAAACATAAACACATATATACACATACACATGCACACACATATGTGCACACATACATATATGCATACACATAAACACGTATATAAGGCCTGGGGTGATTGTAGTCATTTTCAGTCTTACTGCTATAGTATAATAATGATAATAATAATTACAATACTGATGATATAATGATGTATGTAATATGATATGATAAAATGATTTTAGGATTATGATGGGGCACATACTTTTACAGACTTTTGCAATAGATCATGACTTCCACAGGGCCAAATGAAACAGTAATGATACAGTTGGATGTGATTCTTCAAGGGCTTCTCCTGCAATATTATAATGGCAGAACATTATAAGCAGAGGCTGAGATATGCTAACTTTAATTCTCTAGAATGAGTTGAAATTCCTTAAACTGGTTTGCAATACTGTAACCTGACTCAGAACCTCGTCTTTCACTGTAGAAGAGAGAGGTTTTTCATGCCTTACAACAAAAATAATGGACTTGTTTAGATTTAGGAGGATGGTGTTAGAGTTAATCTTGTGCTGCAATAGTTGAGAACAACTGTTATGCTATTTCAGCACCAAACAACCCTGATTATGTGTTTAAGGCACATTAGTAGCGCCTAAAAGCAGGTTTCACAGCAGATTTCATAGATTGACAGAAAAACACACCAGAGTGAGTTCCCTCCTCAGCAGATTTAAGCAGATTGAAGATTGCATTTAATCTAAAATGACTCCTCCGCTCGCCTGCCTAGGACGAGGAGGTTGACGTCAATCTGAATAATAAAATCATCCTGAATAAACACCTGTCATGTCAACGACTCAAACTCTTTTGAGCGTCCCTGCGCACATGCTGCATAATATCTCTCCTGCTGGCCTGATGCTGCAGTGCTTGTATTGCCTGAAGCAGTGTGACTCCCAGTTTCTATCTACACCATCTAACAAAATGGCAGATGTTGACCTGCGATTGAGAGGTCATCGCAAGACATTTTCCCTAATCTCATTACATCGCTACAGACAGGAGGGAGGAGGAGATGCACAGAGAGGGTGAAGGAAAGAAAAGAAGGGTCGTTAAAAGGAAAGATGGGAGAAAGGTCAGAGTGTTTCTGCTTCAGACAGCGGCAGGTTTGAAACAAGAAAAGGCGACAGTCAGATTAGTGGTACACTACAGGTTTGTGCAACCAAGAACTGCAGGGACTTTGGAGTTTTTGCCAGATTGAAAGCTGATACACACACACACACACACACACACACACACACACACACACAGAAGAGCCACACGGATCAGTGGTGGTAATCAGCTGCTAGGACACATTCTTGTCTCCTAGACACTCACTTATCATCTCTCTCCCACACACACTCTGTGTCACCCTTCAAAGCCAGTGAAAGGAAGCATAAAAGAGGAAGAGGAAGGAAAGGTAGTGGGAGGGCAGGGAGGTTTGTTTTTATTGAACCTTCACTTAACCAGGTAGCTATTTTTCTTTTGCAGACAGTTCCAAGTGCGTAGACAGTGAGGGCTTGCTTTCACACCTTTGTCTGTACACTAGAGACAGACAACATATTGTAATCTGACGGAATGATTGCAACATAAAATCTGTGAAATACTGTATGTTTGCAGAGATATCACAAAAAGTTTATGAAAATCATGCCTTCATGTTGTCTCCAACGGATGCTGTGTTTCCCTCTTGGAGCCAACAAGTCATTCAACCAAAACAGATCATTTCCTCATTGCCTTCCAAAACAGCCCATATGGGCTTTTCTGATCTAATGCCTCAGTTGGCAGGATGACAGTGTTTGTCTGTGCTTTTATGGGGATATTTTTTTAGCAGCACTCGATAGATGATAGTATACAGACAGACAGTAAATGGGGTGAGAGAGCGAAACAAGACAGTCGATATTGGACAATTCTGCAAGCTGCAGTGGCTGCAGTGTAATCCTTCGGCGCTACTTCGTGGTCAAATTTACATTCACTGACAGGCTGTCATTACTTTGGTTGCAAGGCTGACACTGTACGGAAAGGATTCCTCATGAGATAGACCTTCTTGTTAAATAATAAGATCCTTTTGTAACCAGAAAAACAAGTCTGGCTCAAGGAGAAGTCTCGCTCTGAAATCTCATGAAGAGCTTTTACAGGATGGCGGTGGAAATGTGAGTCAGAGTTTGAGTTTACCCAGTGCAACTGCCAGCAAGAAGTTTTGTCCAAAGTCATTGTTGACTATTTGGTTGATTTTAAGATAAGGCAAGAAGTGCAACAACAACTCACCTTGTGTGATTTCAGAATAAGACTTCTCCCTGAATGAGACCTGTGTTTCTGGTGACAAAGGGATTTTATTTTTTTAACAAAAATCCTCAGTCAGTCAGTGGCAGAAACAAGCACTTTAAGTGATGATGCTCAGAATTGCCCCAAAAGGATTACAATGGAGCAATTGCAACTGGCTGACAGCTGGGTCCATTCCAAAAGTTTAGGTATGTATGAATAATTTACACAGCAAAACAAATATAGGGCTCAAGTTTAAAAATACCAACAATCCCCTTTAAGATTAGGAAAAGAGTGCAGTTCTGGCAAATACACTAGAGTGAGGGTTAGGGACTAAAACACAGTTTAATTGCAGGTCTGCGACACAACACACATTTCCAACATGCAACAAATCCATCAAGAAAACATGGTCAACTTTTGTGCACTACACACAGTATAGTGCGTTCTACCTCTTGCATTGGCATTGAACATTGTCAGTGGACGTAATGTGTGAGGTGGGGAATTGCACAATATGTTACATAAACCTGAGGATGCTGTGCTGGCGCTTGGCCACCAGGACACCCTCATATAAATGGACTGATCTGCCTCCTGTCTAGTTAAGTTCAGGCAAAGTAAATGGCTTTTTTAAGGCTAAAGATGATGGTCATAGTTCGCAAACTGCATTCTTTGCTGAGCACGATTTTTGCATATTTTGGCGTGTAAATAAATATCAGGCACAAAAAGTTTTGGATCTGGTCCAGTAGACCGCCTCAGCTGGCCGCTGTGACACAGCTGAAATGGCTGCAATTTAATTCTTGAGGGCAACCTCGACCTGTCAAATTATATCCACTAAGTGCTTGTTTTTCCCACTGACAGGCTGAAATTGTTACATAAAGTGTCTGACAGTATTACAAAAAGGGTGAGATCGTCTCGCAGAATACACAAGTCCACCATTTAGAAAAAACGTATAATTGCTTATAATTGTAAGCAACACGTCATTCAGACCCCGCTGCAACAAAATAAAACTCACAAAAAACATCTTGGTTAGTTTTTTCACCGTTCCAACAATCACCAACTCTGGTTTGATCGTAATTAACGCTCAATCCGTCGTGTGAGATGTAATAATATTGTGAGAAAATCGAGAAGGAGTGCCGACACTGGAGAAGCAGCAGGGGGAAAACATTGCGTGGACCCAGATTTTCACGATCTACTGGACCCATTCCAGAATTTGAACCATTAGTCATTAACACACCATAATATGACAACATATTGCCCAGGTCACAAAATACCAGAAGTCCCCATTCAAGTCAAACAGTCCATTTATCTTCATGTAAAGCGTAGTGCTGATTCTGCCTTTACTTCTGACTCGGGACCACAAAATATAAATATAGGTTGTTTCAAGTGTGTCCTTTTGGCTGATCAGTAACATTTTTGTATTTATTTTTTTGATGTATGCAATCATAGCATCCAATCAGATGCTATAGAAACCATTACGTAAGACTTTTAACATTTCTGACTTTGTGAGTGTCAAGGGAGAATGGGAAAGGAGGATGGGAGAAAGAGGAGAAGGGAGGGAATATGGGCAGGAAGGAGGCGGGCGGAGGAGCCGTCCTTGGTGTGGCGTGCGGAAAGGTCAATTAGACAGTTTACAGGCCGCCACCGCGCAGAATTACACACCACACGCGCGCAAACCTCAGACGCACATTGAGGCATGAATGGAGGTTTGAATTTCATTATCAGGCTGCCGACTTGCCCATCAATTAGCATGAATAAGATTGTATCGCCTCTCGCTGAGGGAACAGGCCTGAAACCACAGCCACAAGCTGTGATACCCACATAGAGTACCATCCAGGTCTGCCCTTATTATAACCACAGCACGCTGTAAAAATATCCTTATTAACAAACCATTTTTCTTCACTTGTGATACAAAAATCTGCCTGTGAGGTGATAAACCCACACTTTTTCTTGACAGATGGATTTATTTGAGAGGAAATTCAATTAAATGACGTGAAGCAGCATAAAAACTGCAGAAATGTGTAGTTTCAACACAATAAGTAGTTAAAAGAGGAGACGAAGTACAACATAGAACAGAAAGTGTTGAGATTAATGGTGGGTTAGTGACAGAGGACAGGAGAGATGAAAGAGAGAAGAGAGGGATGAGAGGATGAGGACCAGCTCGATGGGTTGTCTCCCGTGGCAACCCTCTGTTGCCATTGAAGCCACACGCACACAGCCATGAATATTCATAGAAGTAAAAGGGAGAGAGGTTCATACTATATTCATGCCATTTTCAATAAAGCATTTTTCAATTAGAGGGCAAGAGATTCATTTGATATCAATTAATGCGGTTTCAATAATACATATTTGAATTAGAGCGGGGAGAGAGTAAGGAGAGACAGGAAGACAAAGTGGAGATAAGAGGAGAAGATGTTGCTATAATATTTAGATGAGATGAGAGTTAGATGAGAAGATTGATGCCATTCAGATGTCTATACAGTAAATATAAAGCTACAGCCAACAGCGGTTAGCTTAGCATACATAACATAACATATATATATACATAACATACATAACAGCTAGCTAGGCTCTGTCCAAAAGTTACCAAAGACCTTCACATAACCCAATGTGAGCTAAGCTAACGCCGGCTAGCTTCATATTTATCAGACATGACATGATATCAATCTCCTCATCTAATTCTCTGCAAAATCAAACTGTCAGACTTTTCCCTTAAAGGTCCTATTTGTAAGAAAAGTTGATTTTTGAGTCTCATTGCCAACTCGTCAAATACTGACACATCGGGATGGCAGCTGGCCTGACCTACAATCCCAATGTGTCAGTGTTTGATGAGTTGGGAATAAGACTCAAAAATCAACCTTTCTTACAATAGCTTCTTCAAAGTGATAAGTCCTGCTGATGGTCTCCACCATGATTTCGACCATTTACCTCCCATGCTGATAAATACTTCTATAAGTTCATCCTGAAACTGTTTGTTTTATGTGGTTATCTGTGTCTCTCTCCGACTGAATGATGTCCACCTTGGATTGAAGGACACACACACACACACACACACTCACACAAACACACACACACACACACACACACACACACACACACACACACACACACACACACACACACCTACACACACGCACACTCATCATGGTATCCAAGAAGTGTGTGTTGCAGTGGTCCTGCAGGATGATGGACGTTTACCTTGTGTTAGAGATTATGTCACTCCCAGCGAGAGGCCCTGGCTGACCTTGAATAATCAGACTGCAACACATTTTTCCTCCTTTCTGTTATAACTCAGTCTCTGTTTTCTTCTTCCACCATTCCTCATTCCCTCAACACACACACATACACACACACACACATACACACACACACACACACACACACACACACACACACACACACATACACTACTTTTGTCTGACAGCCACACAGCAAGATCCTATCAGAAGGCAAGCTTTTTTGTGTTTCTGTCGGATTAAAAAGTTTGAAGACGTCTGTCTTTTCACTTGACAAGTAACTTGGGCTCTGCATACAGATAATATGAATCTAGACTTTCATATTGTATGCGGTGTGTACGCCAAAGTCCAATTTTGTGTGCAAGTGATATGCCAATCCTTCCCATTACCATCTGTGGAGAGCAGATCAACAGTCCAATACACATAACTCCCAAAACGACATATATAACACCATTCCCATACCAGTTACAGGTGTACCAGAACTTTGTCGTACGCTTGCTGTATGGTTAGGTTTAAGCACTAAAACTGCTTGATGAGGTGTAAGCCCTGAAACAATTAATTTAGGTTTAGGTAAGTTTAGGTTGAGGTAAAAAATCATTCGGCTTAAAATAACTATGTGACTTCTGTAACCTACGTTACAATTGTACCTACTTTATGTAAGTAACTTATATAATGTAATGTACGGATGCAACTTAACTACATTAGCGAGTTAAAAAAAGTCAACATGGAGTCTTGGTTTCACACTGGACATAAGCACCAGTCCCCTGAAGGAATGTCCTGTGTTTGTTTCTCCCAGCCCTCCACCCTACTTGTACTCCCTTGCTCTTTATACAATGTCACCTCACATTTCTTATGTGTGGTATTTGGATGCACCCATTTGGAATTGAACTAAATGGGGAGGACTGTTGTATCACCATCAAATCATGTTATTTGTTCGTAGATTAAAGTGACTGGAATGTGACTGTACCTTGTTAAACAAGAACGGTAATAAAACTGTCATGGTAGATCAACAGCACATACTGTAGATGTAGAGGAAATACCAGAAATGATGCTTATATAAACCCAGATCAAATAATAATGGATGCTATTGTTAATGGATTTTGCAAGTAACAACAGATTGTAAAACCATGTCAGCTCAAAAGGAATCAATAATGCACAACAGTTGAAATCATTATATAACCATGCAGAACATTATCGGAGGCTCGGCTGTCATACGATAAGACAAAATGTAGGAAATAATTCTCTGCAGTGACAATTTCTCTCAGTTAAAATGACATTTGTGTCATTAAGAGACAAAGTCCTGGGGCTTTTCTCTCTCAGCTAACAGATGAAATATGGAAATGTTAGCCATGATGGGTTTGTCTGAATTTCTTGTTTCCTTTGCAAGACAGCATAAAGTGAGTCTGTATCAGTTAGACTTAGTACATGAATATTTCATATACCAGCACCACAATACTTCTCTCAACATGTCATATGTTCAGATATTGTAGAAAGCGAGGATTAGAAATGTTTAAACTGTTAATGCAGACATGATCAGGGCCTTAAAAATCCCCTACAGACATGATTTGGTACATTGCCTCAAATAATCGATCAAACATGTTTGATATTTATGGATGATTACATCCACATTTTCCGATCCAGGCCACAACAACCAATGAGAGAGGGAGGCATCCTGGAGCAGCTGACGATGCTGCGATGCAACGGTAAACATTCTAGCCCTAGAAACCAACATTAGCTAGCATATTGCTGTTGACAGAAACTAAAAAATCTCGCCTGCAGTTCTCGCAGTAGAATAGAAAACTTAATAGAAAAATAAATACGTTTTTTTTTTCACTGCAAAATGTTACCACGGCAAGTTGTTGCACTATGCTAGTCTTCATTTTGTTTATGTCTGCTTCCCCATGAGGTCAGAAATTTGCACCAAATTCAACACTTCCTTGGGTCCTCAGCAACAAACCTGCCATGTGTGAAGAAGGTTAGATCAATGGTTCTAGAGATATGTGAGCTTTGTAGTTAGATGTATGTAAATATTGATCATTCTACAGTATAACTGTTTTTAAAAAACTAACTAGTTGAGATGTCACAAAATCCTGCTCATACACATCTCAAATTCAGATTTAAGGTGGAAACTTTCCCTCTCTGCCAGATACAGATACAGTGAATTTTAAACATCACAATAAGTAAAACATATTTTTGAACATCGGGGGACTTCAAGTCAAACCTCCTACTTTAATACCCAAACACAAAGACCTGCCTGAACTTGGGTGCCTGTGTCAAGTCTAGTTTTATAATTTATAATTCAGATTCCTCAATTAATGTAGAGTATGACAAAAACAACCCAGAATTAACAACTTATTTTTGCCCCGGGGAACCAGGCAGGTTAATCCGGCCAAGCTCTTGCCCAAAATTGTTTTTCAGTGATAGTGTTGCTGTTTGGTTAATTAGATGTTTCTCACATTGTGGGTTTATTAAGTCAATTTTCTATAATGTGCTGTCATGTAAGCCCAAATGAGC
This sequence comes from Pagrus pagrus, assembly GCF_965226575.1. NCBI lineage: Eukaryota > Metazoa > Chordata > Actinopteri > Spariformes > Sparidae > Pagrus > Pagrus pagrus. The sequence continues at coordinate 21,984,904 of NC_140201.1, read as the reverse complement.
CTTAAAGCCCATGAGCCAGAGACTGAAGTCATACCTAAAAAAAATCTCCAGTGTAAAATAGATCAATTTAAAGGTAAACAGCCACGAAATTTAACTTATTCTCATGCTGAAAGATTATCATGTGTATTGACCTGCTTTATTGCTGTCGTTTCATTTCCTTTAGTGCTTTTTACAATATTTCCATCTTCGCTCTCTCTCTCTCTCTCTCTCTCTCTCTCTCTCTCTCTCTCTCTCTCTCACGCGCGCTCGGCGGCGCTTCAGAGGGGCACAGACGCGCGCGCGCTCACCCGTCTCTGGGTTTTATTGACAAGCCGCTCCGTCCAATCAGAGAGCAGGATACACCTTTAAACCGCCATCCTGGCCAATCGCCGCGCGGGGGAGGCGGCCCTTATGCAAATGTGTTGGCAAGGGAGACGCAGCGGTTCATTCATCTTCTTCCAGAGAGAGAGGTGAGTTAACACGAAGGTTATTTTACATGAGGGAGGACCTGCCGGGGACCAAAACACTGCCGAGAGATTAGCTGCAAAGCAGAGAACACGCTCTTGGTTTGTGTCTGTGAGGAGCTTATTCTTCTTCCCAACATTACAGGGTGAGTGGAGGACATTTTTTAAATTTGTACATGGTCTCTTTGTGCCCTCATGTTAATGTGTACAAGTGTTGGTGAGAATGTGTCAGGTATCCCTCTGCCTACCTCTAATGTCTAACTAAGAGAAGCAATGAGTGATGATAAAGGAAGTCATGGACATTATTTTGCTGGTGTGTTCTCAGCAGGAGGGGGGGAGTGAACACTTAACCCTGTCAGTGTCACTTATTCAGCACTTCAAATGAGTCAAGTGAAGGTTTCAGTGATACTGAGCTGTCTTATGGAGCCGTCAGGGGGTTCAGTGTCTTGCTCAAGGACACTTAGGGCTGTAGAGATAACTGAACCTGGGGCCATGGACATGTGGCACTTAGTTGACCGTATCTGCCGTGGTGGCAGCAATATTGTCACGCCTGTGTTGTTTCTTTTGTGTGTTACATGTGGTGAGTCATTCTAAGAGAACAGTCTTCACATCTTGGACGGACCCACAAACTGTTTGCTTCCGCACGGGTCTGAAAATGCAGCAAGTCAGTGCGAGAATGTCCTTCATGCTGTGGGAGCAAATCGATGGATGAACAAAATCAGGCTACCTGTGTGTCGCACCACTGAAACTGGACTCCAGCACATTAAGAGCATAAATAAGCATAGTGCAAGCATGTCAGTTGAATCAAATGTGGGTTTTTTTCTGCTCATGACAGTGCTTGAAGAATGCAGGTGTAAGGTGTGAATGCCTCCTGAGTGGCTGGTAGTTGCACTAACTGTAATAAGTGCATACAGATGAAGAGTAAGCGAGCAAAAGAAGCCATCAGGTGCAAGTCTCACTGTTTTGGCTTTTCAGTTTGAACTCTGTGAGTGAGAGAGGAGCGACAGCAGGCTGAACATGTGGCTCAATTCTATCTGCATAGAACCAGGTCCGGCACAGTCAATAGCACCAGCTTCCAGTGTGTGCTGTGTGTGTGTGTTTGAGCTTGTTCACATTACTGGTGGCCTTCATGTGGCATCATAGGGTCATTTCAGATGAGTTATTGCATCACAGTCACTGACCGTGTATGTCAACTATCTGTACGCCCTGCCGGGTCTATACATAATGTAGCGTCATTGATTCATTGCGTTTAGATACAATGAAAGGCAGCACAGCGATGTTCAGTGGGAATGGAAAAGACACAAACACATGCGCGCACACCCGAGATGAGCACGTCCATGACAGACAGCTGGTGGCAGTGACAGCTCAGTTTGGCTCTGGAGCCCTTTTGCTGCCAGGCTTTGAGTGAGCAGGAGCAGAGCTTTGGTGCATGATGGGTCTCAGTGCTGAAGGGTTCACGTTTGCCTCTTTGTCACATTTTGAAGCTCTATTTGAAATTCATTTATGTTAACTTTCGTGACACAGTCTCTCAATACAGATGTAATTCTGTGTTGTAGCCGCGCTATTGTTTCAAGTCTTTTGTCAAGGCCAAAACTGCTGCTTTAATTCTACTGCAACCCACTTTTAAGGGGGCTTTCAGGCTCATTTGGTCCGCACTTTGTGCAAACAAACCAGGACGAATAAAAATGAAGTTATACAGACTGACATAACTCATTGATTGGACAGTTTTGTCGATCCTGCATCATTAGCGCATCATCGTGACCCACGTGCGGTCTCTGCAGCAGTTTCTGCAGCACTTTAATGCTTCTGATTTATGTTTATTGGCGTCACAAAGAGCTGGCAAATAGATAATTATCAGAATTATAAGTAATATTAGAGTGCAAATCGACCACATGGTATGAAAAAATGGGCTGTATGCAGCTATTAACATGGAGCCAGATTGCTTTCCCTGACTTAACAAGCAACATCTATACATTCAACATACAGTATAAGCTGGCGGCATGCTCCTCTGAAATTGGTTTGCAATCTGATTGGAGGCTGTTGTCGCGCTAAAGACATCAAACTGCTGCGCCTGTAAAGAGCCAAGCAGTGTACACTACAGAGCCAAACATGCTGCTGTGGACGTGACATTTCATTTACAGGTTTAGAGGAAGACAACACAATTGTAATGTGCAAAACATGTTCTGCAAGGGTTCAGAGAGGAGGGAAAAAGTGAGAGTTTAACACAACAAATCCCATCAGAGCTATGGAATATTAAATCATCTTTCTGCTCACTACATCTTATTTTTACCTACCCTGCATTAACTAGAAATTAGGAACTTTTTTTTACGATGCAAAAATCTGAAATTATTGGTTTATCTTTATGGTTGTGGCCAGCAAATGGAGTTAATTATTGGTTATCAATCTGCTTGATCGAAAATCCATATATTGCATCTGCACTTGTGCAGAAAATATTCGGGAAAAACATTTCTGTGGGATTGCTGTCTCTCACACTAATGAAGGCATTAAGTGCATGGAGTAGGATGCAGCATTGTAGTTTTTAACAGCTCTGACCTGTTAATCAGGGAAAATATCTGTACTGACTTGCATACATGTTACATTATACACAGCGCTTGGTTACAGATTGCTTTGTGAACAGCCTGACAGATGGATATGTTAGTTATTTAGCTTTTGAATTTGTACCAAAATGAAATATCTATTATCATAAATCTTGTGATTGGTTCCCTTGCTTTCACATCAGAGTCCACTTGGAAGTGAAACTAGACCACCAACCTTTTCAAGCGGCCTCCGTCTGGTTATTTGTTCTGCTCCAGGGTTCGATTGACAGCTTGGACACCAGGCCAAAAAAAAAAAAAAAAAAAGCACTAACCAGGAAACTGCACCAGGGTCTGTTAAAAAACTGAACCAAGCAGGTCAGGTGTGAAAGCACTCTTACACTCTCAGCAGACAGTGTAGAGTCCTCAAGAGTCAGCCTGTCTGAAGTAGTGCTTACCATCCCATGAGTGAACTATTACAATGCCACATTACCTTCCAGTACCATCTCCTTCAAAGTATCCGTTTAAATCATCATTTATAATCCGTTGCTGTAATCCCTTTAAGTGCCCAATAAATAATGTTCCCTCCATATGAATTGCACTATTGTTTAAATACCTTGTATAGTCACATCACATATAAATCATCAAAAACATGAAAAACTTTGATTGTTGTAATTTAGTATTAGTCCATGTATGAAAAGACCTGTCAATCACTTTGGGAGTGACATCATGTCCCTGTTCTCTGCCTTTTTGGTGTTGGAGCTATCATTCAATTATATTTATATCATGTATTGTACGGAGAGCGCAGACTGCAAAATGCCTGATTGTTAGCTCCACTCTAAGTACACTAAGTACACTGTGTTGAGGGGTAATCCAAATAAAGACGACGGAGCCTTCATTAATATGTCTTGGTGTTTTCTCATTGACCTTTACTTTAAGACTTTGTGTAAACACAGGCTCCCATTGCTGTTATCTCCTTTATTCAAAACAGCACATTTTATTGTATATTCTCAATAAATCTGAATAGGATTTACAAAAGTTCTGCTCAGTGGTGAACATTGTTTAGCTTTACAGCTTCTACAGCCATCCACCGCAGGCTAAAGGATCATTTTGGTGTTCTCATTACACAAGATGAGCAGCTGGCTGTTTCCTAAAGATGCACTAGGTGGGTTTCCTGGTTTTTGCGGTGAAGTTAGACGTAGTCACAGCGCCCTGTTATTTACATCATCAGAAGCTGCAGTTACACATAACAGCTGAGTGACAGATCAGTGGATGGGAAAACACATGATTACAGCTGCTTCCTCTACTCTGGAAAGACCTATTGATCCATATTCTGTAGAGTACAATAATATTAGCTTGGAGCAAAATGCTACAGTTTCCTGCCCGCCTCTGAGCATGTGTGTGTTGTTTTGTTTTTTCCGGTGTCTGCTTCTGCCTCACTTTCAGTTAGCAGCAGCAGATGAATGATGCGACGACACCCGCAACCGCCCCCCCACTTATTTCATCTCTTTCTTTCCTTACCTTTGTATCACTTCCATTTTGTCGTGAGCCCGTGGCCAGGTGTACTTTGCATCTGTCTCATGCATCACTGCCTCATTGTGTGCGTGTGCTTGTGTGTGTGTGTATATGTAGGAAGGTGGCTCGCATGAGCTGCTCCATGTGTATGTCTCTTGACTGATTGATTCATCCATTCCTGTCACATGCTGTATTACCCAAAGAGACAGATGTTGGAATATAAAGATGCTGTGTGTGTGTGAGAGACCAGCTTATAGTGGTTGAGCAACAACAAAGGAATGTTGAGTGAAGGAGTTTGGCATCACCAGTGGATAACTAATGAACACCCACAGTTATCAGTGGACTCCATTGATAGAGTGTCCACAAGAGGCTTCACAGATACAATGTAGTACAATGGAAAGGTAAAGTACACCAGAAACTGTGCTGAGGGACTGATCTCAGAAGTGAGACAAAACATTTTAAAGGAACAGTTCACCCATAAAATTAAAATTAATTAATTATCTACTCACTTGAAAGCAGGTGGAAAGTCAAGTGAAGTTTTACACTGTTCCTTTAATTAGTTATTTATTATGTTATGTTTTGTATAGGTTTAAGAGACATTCAGTGGTTAGCACTTTTGCCTTTCAGCTAGAAAGTCAAGGTTCTGAAATCTGTGTGGTTTCTTCTGGGGGTGTAACAAAATCCTCAGTTTGTTATGCACCTTGGTTTTGGGGTCAATGTATGTCATGTTTTCGGTATAGCAGGAGGGAAAGTATTGCTTTGCAGTTAAGGTACTCTAATACTGGCATATTGTCAAGGAAAAATTAACTAACAAAAACAAATTATTAATGTAAGTAATGCTCCATTCTAAGTCTGCGATCTTTTGATAATGCCTGGACAACTAGAGCTTGTGCTTGTTTGTACAGTGTGGGTACAATACAGTGACTAACATGTGAAGGCACATTTTAGTTGTGCTCAAGCACTTTTACAATATACTTAAATGGTATGGTTGTATTTCCCCAGTGATCTCCCATAGCATTAGTTAATTATAACACTGCTTTGGCATGACCAGATTCTGCAGTGAGAGGCTGCCTGAATGCTGCGGGGAGGAAGGACTCACCTTCATTGTCGCATTCAGTCGATGCCATTGTAAATTACATGCTTGAAGATGGAAGTTTCCATAGACCTACCTGACACAAAGCTTATTCCATTTTCACTGTAACTGGGAAACCATAATCCTCCATTACAGTGGATTAGAATGTCATTGGAGAATCCTCCAGCTCTGGTCTCTCATTTTTTGTCTGCCACAAAGATGGCAGTTACACTACACGAGCTTGGCCAAGCCAACTAGCATGCTACAGCTGATAGATAAACAACAACAACAGCAAGACTTTGCGGGCAAAACTTACGTTCTAGATTCTCTCACATGTGAGTACTAGATATGAATAGACTGTTTTGACAGTAAGTGTTTGGGTCACACAGTGTATTGAACCAAGGAAGTCGCATTCTGAACCTACCGTCCTGTAACGAGCAGGATGGATACTTGTACTGCTGCAGTGCTCCAGTCTCCTCCCACAGTTCAAACCCATACAGGTTAGATGAACTGATGATACTAAAATTGTCCAAGGGTGGGAATGTGAGTGTGAATGTGCTGGTCTGTCTATACTGTAAGTGTCAACCTGGCGATAGACTGACAACCTGTCAGGGTTAGAAAAACAGGATTGTTAAACCTGCCTTGCTAGAATTTATAATATTTCATCCAATAGATAACACTCTGTATACTGGGCTTTCCTTCTTAAACAAATCTGAGGCTAATCTGTATGTGACCTGGGGGACGATTTTGCTTTTTATTTTTTCACACTGTACACTGTTTTGCATATTTTATTTTTCAAAAGCAAAGTCCCTCCAGCTTTTTCCCTTTGCATTTATTACTTAAACCTTCGTACAAAGTGAGCCAATAGATGACTGTGTGGTTGGTGTCTGATCCGTGAGATGAGCCTCTCTGAGGCTGAGTTAAGAGAGTTAGTCAGCTGCAGCAGTGTTTATTTAAATTTGTACTGAACAATCACTGAAAGTGTCACTGTAGAGAAATGTGGCTGGGAGTAACTAAACTTTCACCAGAAGATAAGTGGAAGTCAAAAGAAATCAGGGCTAATGTTTGCTGAGTGCCCAAACTAGATCCAAAACAAGCAGAGACGCTGCCAAAATTATCTCAAGGTTGTAGACACTTAATGTATGAGTTTTTAAAATATGCAGTAAAAAGAAATTAACTCTAAATCTACCTCTAATAGGGTTTTGTGCTACACTTGTCATTCGACCAATTAGGGCAATGGAATATGATATATAATACTCAGTTTATTTCACATCTAAACAAGTCAACTGCACTCCTATATAACAATGTATCCAATAGATTATGGAACCATATCGTTTAGTGCTTTGTACACATTTGCCATATGCGGCGTAATGTATATATATTTTTTACATTTTATGATCTTTTTCTTTTTTGCAACAAAAAAAAAAAAAAGAGAAATATAAAAAACAAAGTGCCACATCACAGAAAAAAGTGTGCATGTACCTGTCAACCCGAACTCGAATCTGTAATCTACAATTCTGACAAGGAAGAATGGATTTCCAATTAGAATAATCCTTTTTGCTGTAACCAACATGAGGGCTTGTTGTAACGCTGGGAAAGAGTCACAGCGTTGGAGCAACCCAATATCACAAAGAGACTGTCAGGGATTAGTTTTCTGTTGATATATCACTGTACAAATGAAAAAGGTTTTCCCAGAAAACCAAAAAAGATGACCTAGGGTCCCGTCAGCTAATTTACACTTGTCACAGGAAGCAGAGCCTGTAGGGAAAATGTCTGCTCAGTCTTGGAGAAGTGCATCCGATAGATGACTTTAAACTGGATGAGTTGAAGTCAGGCATTAATGGAACATGCTTTGATCCCAACTAACCCTTTCGTCCATAGTTCATGTAAAAATCTCTTCACCAGTATCTGTAATCCATGCCTCTTTAATGTGTAGAGAAGGGATTGCTAGGGAAAAAAGGCTAACAAACTTGAGACTAAACGCTTGGAATTTGGGGTCCTGGTCAATCGGTCATAAAAGCTGTGTTGGTCAGGATTTATATCAATTATATCGACTGCCTAACAATGTTATGTATATGTTGTGTGTATTACAGAGTGTGCTAGAAGATATGGTTGTGTTTGGCAACTTGTGAAATGCAAGTCATTGATTAAACTTAAAGAAGACCTATTATGCTTCAGTGTGTTATACATGTTCTTGTGCACGTAAAATATCTTGAAAGTTATAAAGCCCAAATCTGCATCAATGGGAGCTCCTCTCTCCAACAGAAAACACTGCTCCTGAAGTGCCTGAAACGCCTCGTCTGTCACCCTGCCTTTAATTCCCTGATTCCGGTTAGCAGTGCTGGCTCAGGCATGTGTGAGCTGACCAATCAGAGCAGACTGGGTATTTGAGAAGGGGGGTCTTAAAGAGACAGGAACTAAAAAAGGGTGTCTCAGACAGAGACAGAGATAGAGTGCTGCAGCACTGGACGGGATGTGTTTTTTTGAGCATTGAAACACCTGTTACATGCTTCAATGTCAAAAATAAAACGATGAAACTGAAAATTAGCATAAAATGTCTCCTTTAAAATGGCACACATAGCAGCTTTGAAAACACTGTTCTGACATTGTGCTGTAGGTTGTAAAATGTTTATTTGCCATCTAGCAGCAGGCTTTGTTACAGAACACATTAAATGTTCATGTCAACAGTGGATAGTGATGACAGGATAGCTTTCAGTACAGGAGCAGGGGTAAGTGCTGCAGGCATTCATCCCGTGTTCTGCTTCCTCTTTTCAATTACCCTACTTTCAACACACTACAAAATAAATACAGTGTGTGTGTGTGTGTGTGTGTGTGTGTGTGTGTGCTGATGAGACATGGGTGTACTGTATTTGTTCTAGAGACTGTTTTTGTCTCGAAACACCTGAGCCTTACAACTAAACAACCCTCCACCAGGGCTTATGTAATACTGGAAAGTGTGTTTATGCGTGTTTGTGCATATGAGTGTGTGTGTGTGTGTGTGTGTGTGTGTATGTGTGCATGCTGGCAGCTTTTCACTTGTGCCTGAGCTTAAAGGTGTCGCTGGAATATTATTAGCCACATTTTATAAGGCTGTGCAGGTTTGATAGCGCGCCGACAGAAACAATAGGCGACAATTAGAGCAGCCCTCAGACATGAGTCACCCAGACTTCAGCAAATGTTTAATAATTGTGGCAATAAATACATACTGAGGTGAATATATGACGTTTAGGGAGATATGGGAGATAAAGGTTAGCTGAGAGTCTGACTCATAAGGGCACACGCTCACAGTCGTTTTGTCCCCCGTGTTCCTCCCCAGGCTAGACATGCTGCCTGGTCTTAAATTAGAGTTTGAACTGAACAGAGGTGAGCTGCGTTTCTATAGTGATGCATCCTTCCTGTGCCAGTCACCAGAGAGAATATATGTAGATTAGAATAATATGGAGATCCTACTGATAGGGAGCAACGCCTCAGCACCTCACTTACATAACCATCCATTTTCACTTTGTGTTAACAAGGCTTTCACATTTCACAAGAGCAACACATTACTGACATTTTTGGATTCAAGTATCTATTGCTAATGCTTGGTTCTTTTCAACAATTTAACCATTGAAACCATGATAACACAACTACTTTAACTATTAGAAATACTTTCTCTTCTTGCTAGGCATCTGCCACTACATGAGAACTGCTACTATTACCACTACTTGAATAATAACAATCATAATATTATTACAAATATTTTTGAGTGATTGAAATATTTGATACTACTTGGTCCTGGCTGTGATGTAGCACTACTCATTGATTTTCAGCTTTGTCCAGAAAAGCTTATGACAAGTAGACAAAGCAACAAAGTCAAGTGTCTTTTCTCTCAGGTACAGTAAAACCATTTGAAAATTACCCTCTGAAGGCAGTGTTACAAGAGTTTGTACCTAAGTGTGAACAAGTCCTACACTCAAGCTGTTTTCAGTGCAATACTTTCCTTTATTTCTCCAGGATTTTACTATTGTACAGCAGGTCAAAAACTTGAACATTTTACTTTCAAGTCTAAAGTCAAGACTATTAGCAGTCAGTTCTCATGTAAATTAGAATCAGGTCAAGACTCCAGTCATCTTTTTCTTGACGGAATTCTGCTTTTTCAAGACTTCAGCTCTGCAATCAGCGACTACAGATAAGAGCATGTAACCTTTGAAAGAAGCAATCTTGCATTCCTCCTTTAACAAGTAAAAAGCTGAATTCCAACGTGCTGCTTTAGCTTTTCAGTGAACATTGTGTATCTCATATTGTTGAGTCAGTTTGCTGATGTTATGGCTTGTCTCTCTGCTGTCCTACGGTTACACTATGTAAGCGAGTCATAAATAAACATTTGTATGGTCTGATCACAAAAGTAATACAAGGAGTAAACACAGCTTACCTCGACAGATTTTTCTTGTTTCCTGCTTGCGGCAACATTCCTGCCATCTTTAAAGAGACTCTAGAGAAACTACAAAAAGAGAAATGTAATTGATGTATTATTCTGCTGACTGCTGACTGACTGCTGGCAACTGTTGTAGAAGACAGGCAAAACTTCTGACATAAACATTTCTAATGTCTCAAGATAAAAAAAAACTGCATGATAAAAAACTAGGCTATGGCACCAGTTAAAAGTAACATGTATGCATACATTTGTGAACAGACATTACATTAGCAACGTGATCTCCCTGGGTGTCATTTAAATAGCTCATCACTTTTAAGAACATTTTTTGTGTCATTCATTTTGTGTGTCAAATTCAGGTGAATTTTCTCAGTTTTTGGATGTGCAGCACGGGATGAAGTCAGGTGACAGTGGGCTGGTTATCAAAGTCTGATGTCCCTTGTCGTCATGGTAACAATAATGAGCATGTGGAACGATCGCTGTTTGGTTATATCTAGGCAGTAAAAGTACTTGGTCAGGTTTAGAAAAGACTATAGTTGGGGTTAAAATGATTTGAATTTCTTTATGTACATGACGTAAGGTAAATACAGACTTAACTTATGGATGTGAAACTGTTGGCGTCACATGGGACATTAGCACCAGGTCTCCTGGATGAAAGTCCTGTATTTGTTTGACCAATCCATCCACTCCAACCTCCTTCATATGCAGACTTTCTTGATCTTTACTACTTCCTCTGACATTCTTTCTCTATCTCTTTCTCTCTTTCAACAACACGTAAAAAGCAACAACAAGTATTGCAACAACCTTTAAAAATGACTTCAGACATTGGCATGTTATTCATGCTGGCCAGGCTGGCGTTAGAATTGTGTCTGGTTGCTTCTAATAAACAACCAGTTTATTACCCTCCCGCTTGATTCAACAATAAAAATCGAATCAAACACAGGGCGCCATGTGGGATGTGGAAGACTGACACTGGCCAATATTTAGATTTTCAATAAACTCCCACATCAAGCCCATATATCTGTCAGCCAGTTGGTCAGGTCCAGTTGGCAGAGGGACTGCTTCGATTGGCCGAAAGCCTCATCTGCTACCAGACGGCTGTTTGGCCGTGGGCCAGGAAACTGTTGTCAAGACAACGTATTGTTCAGTTTCACTTTTGATGGTTTGGTGAGCTGCCACGAAGACCATTCAGGGCGTGGCTTATCATTCACATATCAATACGCTGGCCGTGCACCTCTCATTAAATCTCCATACATTGTATTATTTCTCTCTGACACACGCACGCACACACACACACACACACACACACACACACACACACACACACACACACACACACACACACACACACACACACACACAGACAGACACACACATACACACACTTCACAGTGTAGTTCATGGCAAGGGCTGGTATTGGACTGGTACCCTATTGATTGCTCCCCATTGTACTTTTTCCACTCTCACAAAGGTTATTGCCTTTGCAAACACACACACAAACACACACACACACACACACACACACACACACACACACACACACACACACACACACACACACACACACACACAGGAAATGACTACTGTATAGGAGCTCTAGCTTCCCAGTTTTGCTCTGTTTCCAACTCAATTACAGCTTTTGCCAGCTAATCATTTTCAGTCACAGGGACACCAACACATTTCCCCCTCTAGGCTATGTTCACTTAAAGCCAGAGAGCCTGAGCCTCACAATGATGACAGTGTAAGCCCACTGCTTTCCAACCTTGTTTTGGTCCTTGTGGAGCCTCTTGCTGTGTGTGTGCAGAAAGGAAACTGTCCTATAGTAGTAGTAGTAGTGGATAACTGCAGTGTGATTTGAGGTCATATTGTGAATACCCCTTTGACTCAACTAGATTGTTTGCGGTTTTTTATCATGTCATCCATGTCAGCTGCATTTGTATTTCCCTTTGTGTCCACTGCTATTAGACAGTTAATGCCAACTGTAAAGTAGTGGTTAGGGTTAGGGGTTAAAGTTCTTCTTGGCTGTTCTGAGGGTCTGTAGAGTTTAGAGCAATTGGTCCAGAAGAGCACTCAGTAATGTGAAAACCAGTAGGCCGTCAAAGCAGACATTTTGAGCTGTCACGGTTGGAAGAGCACAGGTGTAAATAATAAAATCAATGGTGGCAGAATTTCATTTAGCCACTTATGTTTTAGGGTCCTGCTGTTCTGCGTGCTGGCTTACTAAAACAGAGCCATCATTAATGTCTTTTGCAATTATCCACTACCTAAATGCTTTAGTGGAACAGACTCATCTATGCTGTTATATCATTTTAGGGATCAGCTCACGATTAGTTTCTTCGTTGATTAATTTTTTTTGTCTAAAGTATTTCAAAATAGTGAAAAATATCCAACACAGTTTCCTGGTGATGTCTTGAAATTGCCTCTTGTGTCCAAACATATTCAGTTTACAGAGATATATAGGAAATCGTCACCAGCATGAACCAGGAAAGGTCGACATAAATGATAAGTGATCATAGTTATTGACAGATTTTCTGTCATTTGACTAAGTCATTCATCGATCATACACAGAACTTACATCATTAGCACTTTCAGCCTTGTACTAACATACAGTCATTCTTTTATCAAATATATGATATGTAACTTCTGCACTGAAATGTCTATAAACAACTAGACCTTTGTCGTATAGTATTTTGTTGAGTTGTGTTCTTGTCCCACATGTTGCCAACAATGTTCAAACCCAGAGAAATCTATCATTTTATTTAAGGTAAATGTGTGTTGCATTTGGTTGCCCTGTCGATATTCTGGGATAAAGTGAGGAAGAAAGTTGTGACTAACGTAATGTGAGTAAAACTCTGAATCGTTACTGTACCTCATCAGTTTCAGAGTCACATCAGATAGATTTTAATCAGCAATGGTGGTTGTTTAACAGTAAAGACAATAACTCCAACGGTCCCCTGTAACTTGCATCTTTTGTTTTCATTGAGTGAATGTTAGCGGCAGAAATTACATACTGTGTATTTAGTAGACCCAGCACAGTTATCAGCACCTCTCCTTTGAGTGTTGACCTTTCAGAGCTAGTTAGTCCTTGAAAGAGGAACATTTTCTTTTGACGTATAGTAGTCATGTCATACATTAGCCCAATAACCACTGTCTTTAGTTTGAGAAAACTGCCATCAATGTATGTAGCTTTAGTACTACTGACTCTGGCACGCAAACATGTTTAACTAGCTTATCCAATCAGCTAGATTGCAGTCAAGCTGGCCAATACACACACATACACAGAGCCTCCCACGCATTTGCAACTCAGATTAGAGTTAGTGTTTACTATTGTCCTGACAGCTGGAATGAACATGCGTTAAGGCCCCTTCAGACTCAATGAGATACATGTCTTTCTCTTTTGAATGCCTGTTGGGACAATTTTCTACAAGCTCTGCTTATCTGCCGGCAGGCTGCTGTCTCTCGCCGTCCCTCCATCTTCATCGCCTTTTCACTCCCCGTCTCTCTCCCTGTCTGTCTATTTGTCTTCTTCCTCAGAGGTGTGAATCCGGATTGAGTCATCCTCCTTCCTCTGTTTTTTCTCACACAACCTCTTCATCTGCTCTCGCTGTTTCAGTTTTCCTTCTTTATCATGATATTTTTGATGTCCGTGTCTGTACGTGTTAGGATTCCAGAGACCACCTGTGTGTGATGGAACTAATATGTCCTTGTTGTCCCCGGCTGAAGCTGGCATGTTTGTGCGTTAATGTGAACGTGTGTGTTTGGGCCTCTGCTGCGTGTTGACGTGAATGGACTGTCAAAGCCATCATTGTGCACAGCGGCAGCATGTTGCCAGGCCAATTGATCCCATTTGGTGGGAGGTGCAGAGCAGCAGGCGTTCAGGGCTCTTTAGTATGTTTGAGGGAGACTGCAGCATTTAGGGAATATGGCATATTAGCACCGGAAGGAGTGACTTTGAATGCACTGGTGTTAGAGAGTATAAATAGGTTTCCCCTGGGATTTGATTCTTTGTTAGGCTGTTTAGGGTTTAACGAAGCCAAAACTTATATTTGCAGTTTAAAAAGAACATGTTACTTTCTCTGGATGCTAATAAAATTCTACTAAGTGGGTTAGCAAGTCGTGGTAACTTGGAGGAAGCAGAGCAGTGTGTACAAATTCTAATGTATCATCATCATATAAAGTATGTCATTGCAAAAAAGACCAAAATGCAAGACTCTGGACAGGCAGGTGGAAGTAACTAAAGGAGAGTTTTAATGACATAAACCTATTCCAAAAATAAAATCAGGCGGCAACAAAAACTGAAGAAGGAAGGAGGGAGGAAGGAGGAATACGAAACTAAATCAGGAACAAACCAGTGAGGCAATTGACTGACACCCCAAAGAGGAAACACACAAGAGGCTAATCAGGGACAGGTGAAACAAATCAGGGCAATCACAAAGGCGGGGAAGAGACAAAGACAGGAAATGAAACAAAACATGACACATGAGGGTGAAACCTACAAAATGTAAGCAGGAAATGACTAGACTAAATCCCCAAACCATCACAGTCCTGTTAATAATATTGTCTTTTTATATAGTCTACATCATCTCATTCAGCAGACATGGACTACATTAGGTTTAATTTGAAGTGGTGATCGTGTCAACCCAACAAATGTCTGCAGTATTCACTTTCCTTTTAACTCTATTTTGGTCTCCACCAACTCCTGAGAATGTGGCTCTTTAGCAGTTAAATACTTTATGTTCACTAACTAGTCGATTACTTTGTCTGTCTGCTTGGCAGTTAGTGTACATTGGGTATTTTATTAAGGCTTTAAGAAAAAATGGTTGATGAGAGTGTTGAGAGTCAACCAAACCAGCAAAGTTGCAGACAAAGCCAAAACAGTGAGCTGAAAGGTACAAAAATGCTCAGTAAACCTGAGAATGTAAATTGTCAATATTGTCTAGCGAAGTCCGGACTGGGAGCTCGGAGCACTGGGGAAGTGTTGATGTTTACACTGCTAGCACAGGAGCTTTGGACCAGGGCAGGCTGGGGTTAGCTGGTTAGCATGCTGACTTCAGTAGATATCTCATCTCTTTGAAAATGGCATTTTTCTGGTTCTGGCACAGGAAGTTGACATTGCTTTTCCTAATCTTGCCCACAAAGCTCTGATTGTTGCTCAGCTGGAGTCTGCTATCAGTGAGCACATTGCTAGACCCTTTTAAATCTTTAAAGTGTTGATGTGGCACCAGAGTACATTAACAGGCAGATTAACAGCCCATATTTTATGCCTTCACATGTTTTGTGTCTCTTTAAACAGCAAGCACATCTGTAATCGACACAAGCTTACCCAAGTTGGACATACACGTGCACACATATGTGTTAATGCATATCACAACCTTCTCCAAGGCAGGCAAAATGAGAAAAGGCTATAGAAGCCAGTTAATCGGTAGTCTGAAAGCATCTCTTTGATTCTGCAGGGATTTGACTTATTTGCTCTGAAAGGCAGCCTAATCCAGGGGAAGTAAACACAGAGGGTTATCTCCAGATAACCTCCAATAACTGAATAGTCTCCCACAATAGATTTCTACCTCAGTAAAATGAGCTGGCAGAGACTCGAGCACCTGACTGGAAGACAGCATTCCACCCAGGAATGATTAGAATGAACCTACGGGTTGCCTATTTTGCTTGCTTGAGCAGTGTTTATTTTGATTCGTTCAAATGGGATAAATTTCAGGTGTGTTTGCTCGCCTGGCTAGTCGCGCCTCTCTCTGTCCTCCACAGCAAACTCCATTATCTGCTACATTTGGTTCTCTAACAGAGGGATAAAAACTCATCGGCCTCCGTCAGAGGCAAGAAACAATGTTACAGCTCTGTTATTTCAACTGTGTGGACTGTTTTTGTGTGTGTGCATAGAAGGGAAGAGCCAAAATAAACTCACAGCTTGTGGCAAAATATGGTACGCTTGTGATGTGTGCATCTTTATTGAAGCAGTCAGCGATTTACAGAGCTACCGGTGTGGAAACTGTCAATGATTCAGAGAAAGTTCAAGTTTCTTTCCATATGCCATGAGAGTCATACACACGTTAGGGCTCCAAGCTAATATTTCACAGTAGTAACTTTTTCATTTAGGTGCACCAGCAGATAATTTAGAGGCACCCAATAATCCATTTTAATTTCTTAACACATAATGAAAATGATTGTAAACAGGAACAAAGGTGCAAACAGATGGTTTGCGAAATTGCTACATTTCATGCGCACCTCTGTGACCAATGAAAGTGTTTAATCCCGCCAGACAGATTTTTGCGCGACCAAAATAGTGGCACCGTGGAGCCCTGCATTTAAGAGAGAGAGAGGACTGAATTCTTCTAATTTAATAACGACTTCTCAGGGGAGAAGGTGTTTCTGCCACAACATGAACCCTTGCGCTTGATCCTTCTCAACACAGTCGCCCTCAACATCTGTCTGCATCCATCCTGCAGTAGTTAACCTTGTGAAACTGTGTTAATGTGTCTGAGTAGACACTGTATGTGTGTCTGAGCAAGTAATGCATTACAGAAATGGTCTGTGAGATGTGATGAAACAGTCGCCTTCCTAACCTAAAATCAATCCTGAGTCACCCCTGAAGTGATCCGTTTGTGTCACTGCACAATTTAAGCACACAGGTTCCTTTGTGGAAATGAAACACTTGTTATTGCTCTTAAGTGGTTGCCACACGCTGGGGTCTATTATAAACAGGCTAAAAGTGGGAGCTGGTTTCTAGCAATAACTAAAAAAAGTCAAGGATGCTTTAATTGGACACGTCTGCAGAGAACAGAATGGGTTATATTCAGTGTTAAGGCTTCGACTCTTTGATTTTATTCTCTTCCCTAACAGAAATCTTTCTTTTTTCCTTAAACAACTGTAAGAGGATATTCTGTGTTTCAACTTGAGAAGATCACAGGTGACCTTTTCAACACGAGTTAACGCTCAAAAGGCCTCGGTCCCATTGATATCCTTTACTGCTCTTCCTCTAAGCTTTTGGCGCTCCTACAGTGCCTCCCACTTGTCATGGGAACATAAAGTCCAAAATATTTGTGCAGTCTGCAGTAACTTGGGGATTTGTTGCCTCCTTCTACATGACTCACTCGCCATAAAGCACGGCAGGATGATATTTCAGCCTCTAAACTGTCCCCACACTCTCGCTGCAATTTAGAGGAGGATTTGTGGCCGCTTGACTCGGCTGTGTCCTGGTGTCAAAGTGCGAAAGCTGTCAGATGGGACTATGAGTCAGGCATGGCGTCATGAAGGCACTGCAGTGGTCGGCAGCCATGGGAATATGTGTGGTGAGGAGCCAGGCTAATGGGCCATTTTATGGCCAGAATAGCAGTGATGCTATCAGGTGATTATGGAGGTAGAATGATACGAGTCATTATGGGACTGGAAAGACCTTTTGTGACATGGACTTTTTGTCCGTGATGTATGTGCACTGATAAAACTATCCATTTCACAAATCTTTTAAACAGATCATACGATACTTCCACTTGTCTAATGCATATTTACTCTTCAATAACTACTGCTCTTTAATTTAAACTTTATCTTATTTAGATATTTTCACTTGTGTCTGCAAAACGCCTGCAATAGGTATTTATGTCTTGGAACCAAGTTATTTATAGCAGGGAAATGTACATTAACCTACAGTGATATCAATGTAAAGTCCTGGGGTTAGTTTAACAGCCAATAGTTTAAAGCTGCTGTAAGTGTTTTTGTCGTTTTCGCTAACTTCCTGTTGGTTTTTCAGTTAGCAATCCCCTCCCATCTCTCAACGTCACCACACTTGCATGACTCCTTTCTTTTTTTTTGAGGCAGCTCTCTTTAAATTTGCCTCTTTCTTTTGTTCAAGCATGATCCACTTAGATCACTGGAATTGGTAGCTTTCCTTGTTCCTCCATTGCCAGTGTAGCTACCAGAACAGGAGGATCCTGCTCTCTATGCATCCCCTAAAGAGACGGGACCGCCTCTTTATGGAGTGGTCTGTCCTGATTTGATAAAGTGGGCAGGGCTACCAAAAAATGTATTTTCTCTTTTACTGCAAGGGCAGGGGGAGGACAGATATGGGTTACTGACCAAACAAACTGTCACAGTGATTACTGTTGGAATATAGAGCTATTTTACACTTACAGCACAGTTAATACAGTTGCCTCTTGAACTGCCCTTGTTTTCCTGGAAGTACTATCCATGAGTTTGATAAAGCATCTTAAAGGAGATGCCATTCCAAGCAAAGTTTTATATATAACGCAGAAGTGTATATACAGGTTTGAATTCTCAATACTGAACACATTGTATCTCTGTCACAATCACTGCATGCATGTAGTTTTAACATTTAGTTGCAAAAAAAGTTCATTAATGTATCTAAACAAACAAGGATAACTTTTAAACAGTAGGTTAACAAAAGATTATTTCTTTGCCTTTACGGATAGTGACAGGTTGAGGCAGACAGGAAATGGGGAGAGTGAGAGCAGGGTTTCCCGCAACAGTTGTGACCATGTGGCATGTTCTGTCAAGTTGCTCCACAGACAGTCCTCTTAGAAAAGTACATGTAGACAGTTAACTAAGTTTTAGGTGCCATGAAGAAGTTGTCGATTTAGACAGATTTGGCATAGCATCAATTAATGTCACAGCTAAATTGGGTTTCCCTGTTTCAAAAATATACAAAATTGCATCATCTGCATATTTTTATGTGTAAACGTCCGAAAATACAGCTAAAGGCATGTCATTTATTAGACAGCAAACTGTAAAAGTCCTAATATAGAACCTTGGGGCACATCAATATCGTACTTAAGATTCAGATAAGTAATCCCCATGGTGGAGCTGTGTTTCCTTAAACAAGATTTCATCCAGGAAAATACCACACTTATCTACCTTTGACTTACAACAGTCCAAAGAAATACATTACCTTACTCTAAAAATATTGCTAATTTTAAGTGGGATACATTTCTGAAAATAAATTTAGGACTGAATGGCTCAATAAAAACATGTGTGTATGAATGTTTATTATGCATATTTTGACACACAGAGCAACATAATGACAATGCAGCTTCCCTTTGTGTGTGGCTCTGTGCAGGTAATTCCTTGTTTGCATCTGTCCTCAGAGACCTGTGCTGTTGCAACAACACAGGACATTGCTGCTGTTGCTGTTGTTTGTCTAGCACCCTCTCACCTGTGTGCTCGCCCTCTTTCCCTCTCTGTATCAGCTCCCATCAGAGAGGTGAAGCATCATGGGGAAACACAACAGCAAGCTGGCTCCAGAGGTCCTGGATGACCTGACCAAGAACACCGAATTCAACGAGGCGGAGCTCAAGCAGTGGTACAAAGGCTTCCTCAAAGACTGTCCCTCCGGCATCCTCAACCTGGAGGAGTTTCAGCAGCTCTATGTTAAGGTGAGCCTGAGGTGGAGGGCAGGGAAGGAGACATGACGCAGAGGAGGTGGAAACATGGGGGTTGATTATGCAGTAATAGGTAGGCCTGGGGTCAACAAATAGGTAGCAGAATGTTTTTCATAGCTACTTCCTGCATTGCCTGCAGTGAAAACTGTTATATAAAATTAAAAGTTTACCTCTTAAATGACTCAGAACATTGTTGGGTTGTTACATAGAAGGCTTATGTTACCATGGATGACTAATCGGCCAATATTTAGGGCATAGAGAGGAGGCGGAGTCTCTAATACTGCCAGTCACTCTGTTGCTGCCTGAAACTTCATCAGAGCCTTTAAAATGGCACAGCACCAGAAAGAGACTGACAGATTGTACTGACTGGCTTGCACTTCAGTGTACTTATTGATGTGTCACTGTGAATGAGAAACTGACTGTTTTCAAAGTTGTATTATTATATCAGAAACAAACCTGGCCTGGGGCAGGCAGCAGAAAATAGTGAAAAAAATGACCAATGACCATTCCCAAGACAACATAACCATTGCAGTGTACCAGCAACAGGCGTAATGGACCTTTGTCATACACTTGCAGTTTTCAAGGATTGGTACTAAAGCTACTTTGGTTTAGGTTGAGGGAAACATTGTGGTATGGGTTAAAATAACTACATTACTTCTCTAACTTAAAGGATAACTACCATTTTTTACAACCTGGACCTTATTTCTGGCAAAATATATGGTCATTTACTCACCCAGATAACTTTGGTGTCATTTGAAGTCGTTCGGACGAAATTAGATCCAGTGTAGCGCCGATATATCCATATAATGCGAGTGATGGGGCATCGACACACAGCCTCTATATAACGCATTATCTGCCACGAAACTAGTTCATTTCACCAATATTTTGTCATGATATGGTAGTGCTATTCCCCTCTGAGTCCGGGCTCGTCCGTTATCAACATCCGGGGTCAAACTAGCAGTAGCAGCTACAGGTAAACAAGCCGGCTGTCTAGAGGCTGTGTGTCGATGCCCCGTTACTCCCATTATATGGATATATCGGCGCACTGGATCTAATTTCGTCCGAACGACGCCAAATGACACCAAAGTTATCTGGGTAAGTAAATGATCATATATTTTGCTAGAAATAAGGTCCAGGTTGTAAAAAACGGTAGTTATCCTTTAAGTTAAGAATGTACCTATGTTAAGTAAGATGTGATGTAACTTAACTGAATTAGTAAATGAAAAGAATTCACAGCTGACCTCTGGTTTAACACTGGACACGGACATCTTTATACTACTCCTAACTTCCTCCTTTGCAGCTGTAATAATTTCAACAGCCCATAGAGGTTATCACCTAACAAGAAACGTAAATATGGGTCTAATAAGCTGATTCATAGTTGACCTATATGGTCATTTTGCTGATAAGGACTGGCTGTGTTTTTGCAATGTCACAGCTTTGCGACTTGGAAAAAAAAACTGGTAAATCTTGGAGAAGTTATTCTTTCAAACACGTAGTAACACTGTGAAAGGGCCTATTTTAATGTTTTCCAGAACAAAAGTGTTTTTGGTGCCTTAACCTAACTAAACTGCAACAGACAACTGACAAGACACAGACAATAATAAGTGAACTTAGAGTAAAAATATTAGGTGAACAGTGCAACAGTGTGTTCCAATTGGGATACTAAACCTGGTCTCCCAGTGAGAGTCCTGTACTTGACCCACTCAGCTGTGAGGGCTTGCTTCAGATGTGGACTTTGTTGCTTTTTCTAGTTGAAATGACAGTACTGGCACTACATTAATAATGGCATTCTGGGAACAACATCAAAACAGCTATATCAGATACACTGAAAATAGATGGATAGATTGAAGTGCCATCTGTCAGTTCCATCAGTTTCATTTTGTAAAACAAGTACTCTCCAATGGCTGCAGTTTATTTCTAAAATGTGTCTTTCACGCAACAACTGCCTTTCCGTGTGTTTATGTTTGGAGCAGCTCCTGTCTGTTAAAACCCTGTTAGAGACATCAGATATTCATGAGACAGTCTTGTTAAAAACCCTAAAAATGAAAGAGGAATCTATCAAATGCATTGATGGTTTGACAAACGTTCCTACATACCTCTGGATCTATAGTAACGTGGTATATACGTAACAGAACACATAAAATCACATTGCTGTGAGCTTTTCATAATTTGTTTGACATTTTTTCGTCACTCTTCAATGGCAGAAAAATCTTATTTTCAAAGCTTGCAGAGTTTTGAAAATAGAGAACAGAGACACTAACCCAAAACAAATCAGTCAGCACAGTATTTGAAAATTGAACTCACTGTGTTGTTGTCATGTGGTTGCATGCTCTGCACACAGTGATCAACTATTTATTGGGTAAGCTAATGTCCCCTGAGCTAACACTGCAATACTCCTGCTCCACTTCTGTGATTGTCATCAAAACCTCCCATATATCACGAGGTTGTGCTCTGCAGTGAAACTGGCACGTAGATTCTACACAATCATGTTTCTGTGACATAGAAACATAAAGTAACAATCTCAAGGTCTGTACTAACTCATAGCGTCAAGCAAAAAATAACCAAAAACCCATATGATCTGTTTTATACCTTGTCTTTAAAGACCTTATAAACCTTATACACAGTAACACAGATGTTTAATACAAGGTCAGGATAGACGTGTTGTTTCTGCAAACATGCATGATATGTTCACATTTGTACATGTCAAAGGCTACACACCACATTTCTACAATCCCTTTGATACCCTGTTCACATGTTTATGAGCTGACATTCATCTCGTTAGGTGGAGGGGATGGTGGTGGAGTTACAGGGGAGAAGGCTGTCAAATCAGTGACTGCAGTTAAAGACTGTGTGACGACATTTGTAACCGTGACACTGCGGATATTTTTTAAGAGACCTCAGGACAATTTCTAGCCGTGTGTGTGGTGTTAAAACATGATCTTCTCCTTACCCTATCCAAATAGTTTTCGTGCCTAAACCTAACCAGATCATGAACGCAGTGTTGTCAACATACAATTCATGGTTTGCAGAAAAGTACGTTGTCAACAGTTCTTGTGATTGGTTGATATAGTAACATGTAAGTTGGGGGAGTCACTTGAGACAAACAAAAAAATTAAATTGTCACAAAAGATACAGTAGAGGTCAGTTGAGGTCATGATATCCTGACTTTTAGAACCTAATATGGGTCAAACTTCAAAAAGATTGGATGCTACATTGCCCATAATGCAACTCAATAGGGTTTTTCAATGCATCTGATTGTTAATTTATGTCACTTTCTTTTCCTCATTTGTCACCCTCCAGTTTTTCCCGTATGGTGATGCCTCCAAGTTTGCCCAACATGCGTTTCGGACGTTTGACAAGAACGGCGACGGGACCATCGACTTCAGAGAGTTCATCTGCGCCCTGTCTATCACCTCCAGGGGCAGTTTCGAGCAGAAACTCAACTGGGCCTTCAATATGTATGATCTGGATGGGGATGGAAAAATCACACGCATGGAGATGCTGGAGATCATCGAGGTGTGTGTTTGTGAGGGTGGAGTGCATGTGTTAATGGACGCCTGAGAAGGTTTTATCTATGAACTAGATTTTGGCATTTTACTGGTTTCTGTTCAATAGACCATGTGTTATTTACACATTCAAAGAAATGAATTGCTTTTCTTTTCCGCCTCTTCAGGCCATTTACAAGATGGTGGGCACTGTGATCATGATGCGTATGAACGAGGACGGGCTGACCCCGCAGCAGCGTGTGGACAAGATCTTCTCCAAGATGGACAAAGACCACAATGATGAGATCACCCTGGAAGAGTTTAAAGAGGCGGCCAAGTCTGACCCCTCCATCGTCCTACTGCTGCAGTGTGACATGCAGAAGTAGAGAGAGGGGTGGGTGGAGAAACAGAGGGAGGGAGGGGAGGGATGGGCGAAGAGTTGAACTGAAACAAGAGAAGGAAAGAGGATGGGAGAACAGAAGGGCTGGGGAAGAGAGGGAGGGATACAATTTGGGGAGAAGGAGGAGGAGGAGGTAGGGAAGCTTTTCTCCTTTATTTGAGGCAGTGATGACTGGGAGTGAGCTATGTTTGGAACAGAGTGGACCCTCTGATTGATGCCATTCTTTTCTTCCAGTCCGTCCCGCGGTGCAGTACAGTCCTGCAGCACTCCTGCTGCAGTCTAGCTGGCAGTCTTTACAAATCCAATTTGATGAGGAAGGGGGAAATTCCTGCAGCTCCTTCAGCACAGACCGTAGAAATATTGTCGGGATTTACCAAGGAGATATGTAGAAGTGTCACTCACACTTTGAGAGTGTCAGGCTCTGTGCCTAGCATGTGAGATTACAAGACTGCAGGGTACTGCAAAAGTCTGCTGCCTTTATATAACACTTCCACATTTCTCCCAAACTGTATTATAGTGAATGGTTTGCCCACCGGCTTCAAGATCTAATGTAAGATGTAAGCTAACACAGATTTCAATTGGCATGAAGAAATAGTGGTTGTTCATAACACCACATCGACAGATGTCTGCACCATCTGGGTCTACCGCTTCATCATTGTCCCAGATGACACTTACAGCTATCTGTTTAAAAGAAAACATTTGAAAATACACGTAGTTCACTGTCTTTGTGAGAGTTACATGATGAAATCAATACCACTCCCATATCTGTTAGTTAAATTTTAAGCCATAGTTAGCTTGGCTTAGCATAAAGACTGACAACAACCAGCTGGCAAGGCTGACTTCAAGGGCAATGAAATCTGCCTAGTAGCACCTCGACTTACTTATCACATAAGGAAGTGGAGTGTTCGCTGGTTGCCTGGCCAACTCATAGCTCAAGAAATGAGGTGAAGTCCAAAAAAAGTCCCTTACACCCCTGGTATAACTGCAGCTTGTCATTTTTTAAACACATTCTTACACCTAAACGACTGAATAGGTCAACTGCCAGTGACTCCCAAAACAACATAACCACAGCGCTGCAGTGTATCAGCAGCAACGCTTGGTTAGGTTTAGGCACTAAATCTACAGTTATGAACCTATGTTACCTACTGTGCGTAATATACGTGACATAACTACATTAGTAAGTCTACGAGCTTAAAGTTCTGTGCTGTTTGACCCAGCCACCCATTCCCAACTTCCTCCTTTGCTTCTGTAATAATTACTATGGCCACTGGAGGGTGCCACCTCTACCTAACAAGAAACGTAAATATGTGAGTAATCAGCTCCTTTTATAGTCGACTTACATGGTTGTTTTTCTGATGAGGACCGGCTGTTGTTAGTTGCTAGTTGTTTCCCTGTATTTCCAGTCTTAATGCTCAGCTAGCCTCTAGGCCTTAGCTTCATATTTACTGAACCGATATGAGAGTGATATGTATCTTCTCATTTAACAGGAATTCAAATAAACATATTTCCCGAATGTGTTACTCAAGTGTCAATTCTGGCAGCCTATTTTCAGAACAGAACCAATGTTTGGATGCTGTGCACTGTGGGATACTTTGGAAAAAGGAATGGCATTAAACCAACAGAGGGCCTGTTGTTTGGTCCATATGGTCCATGTAGAGTGACAAGAGAGAAGCAAATGCTCTGCTGATAGCGAGAGAACCATGTAAACCATGAGCTGTAAGAGTTTGTGCTATTGTCACCATATGTGTGAGTGTACCTGTGAGAATGTTGCGTGTGCGCAGCTGCATCTGTTAGTTCCTCAACAGCCAAATCCACAAACAAAGCATTTCCGGCAGTGTACAGTACGGCGTCCACACGCTTTACACTCTAAGTACCAGGCGAGCAGGTGACAAATGTCTCAGACGGCTGCATCCAGCAGCGTGGTGAAGCATACTGATGTGCTGCTCAACGACTTCTGGCTGCCCCCCTAGCTTCTCCACACATGCTAACAAAATCAATATCTTATCAAGATGATTACAAGTGTTGTATTAAAAGGACATGTAATTAGGTTAGAGTACTGTTTCCTCCTCCACATAGGCAGGGCGAGGCATTATGGAACCCAGGCTTTCTCCAGCGTGGCTCTCTGTGTGATTATTTTAGGCTCATTTGAATGTCAGCTACAGTTTCAGTGGGATGAGGCAACAGGAAGTGTGAAAATTAACACTTGACATTCAAATTGCTAATAGTATACAATTATTATTATAAGAAGAGGAGGAAGAAAAGAGTGGCATGAAAACACTACATTAGTTTGACATAATTAAAGCCAGCATCTGTAGAGTTTTTGTGCGATTGTAGTATCTTCAGATGCGTCTGCTGGCAAACTAAACTACTCAAAATAGCACAGTGAAAACAACTCAGACAGAAATCTCTCAAATCTTTTCCAAGTTTGCCAAAAAAGTCTAAATTAAGAAACTGATCAACAAAATGTTTTCAAAGCCTTTAATATAAAAGAGATGTAACCTATCAATGAACACAAGTGTGAATTGATAATGACGATGGAAATGTAAAAGCTCACTCTTATGCATTGTTTCTTAATTAGTTATTAGATTTAGTTCATTAGCTGTAATAGAGCTAATTAACATGGCTAAATTAAGACATTTCTATTTCCATTTTTGGTATTTATTTCATTTACAGGTTGAATTTAAAATTAGACTTACACTGATATATTATGTCATTATTACAACTGATTGCATTGGATGTGTTTTAATTGCGTCTCATTACAAAAAAAAGACAAAAAAAAGTCAGCTTTGTGCTCTTCATTGTAAAGTAGCACCATGAGTTTGGGCAGCAAACTGAATTAACTTAACCAACTGTGGATATCGTGTCAGCAGTCTGACATGTATGTGTCTTAAGCAGAATGAGAAACGGGGAAAACATAGAGAATAATATGAAACATAATGTTGCTTCTCTCAGACCAGCAACTTGAGCAACAGAAAGAGCCACTAGTGGAGCATGGAGTGGGAATAATCAGGACAGCAATTACAGGCCGTATGACAGAAACGGTATTTCTCCGAAAGGCCAAACCTGACTCCATGATTCATCGTTGTTTCACATGAGAAGCTCCTCTTTCTCTTCTCCCACTGTCCGGCTCTCCCTCCCTTTTGTCTTCTTCCTCCCTAAATGTCAGAGAGGAAGCGCTTTGATAATAGGTGGAGGGAGAGCAACTTTGCTGAACTCAGATCTAAAATCAATTCGAAAAAGAGCAAAAGGTTGAAGAGGAAGCCTGGGGTGGTGTGCATGTGTACATGTGCTCACCGGTGATTGTGAATAATAGTAGATAACTGGACAGTGTAATGCTACATCATGTATACCATTGGATTATCTTGAGAAATCAGAGAGAACAAGTGGTTGAGCACAGATACAATTTTGTCCTTCATTTAACATCTAATTTTATGTCGATTACAGAGTTTTTAATTACCCACCCTACTCTGCCTCTGATTGGCTAGTACTGTACTCCACCACTAGTTATAGCAAGAATAACCGGGGTAAACTAATCAGCTTAGCGCAAAGATTGAAAACGGGAAAAGAGCCAGCTTGGATTGAACAAACAAGATATAACATGTTAATTAGAGGTTTAGAGGATAGGCAGATTTGTTTCATTTGGACAGAGCACAGCTAGCATACGCTCTTTGTGCTCAGCCAGCTAAACTAAACATCTCCTATAAACATGAGAGTGGTATCAGCATTCTCATCCAACTCTTAGTTAAAAAGTGACAAAGTATATATCCAACAATGTCAAACTATTATTATGACTATTAGTTATTGTGGATGTTGCGTAAATCTTGAAAGCTAACAGAAACAAACATGCTGGTCTACACCTAATAAACCAAGTGTTGGGGGGAAAAAAGGAAGTGCAGTAATCTGTTCACCTGACTCTCTCAGAAATTGTGATACAAGCATTATTGGGTCATAGATAGATATGAAGGAGGAAGTATAAGTTGGGCTAATGTATGGCTAAAGTTACATGAAGCTAACGTAATCAGGCATAGTGATTTGGTAAAGCCGAACAAAGGCTATGTCTCATTACCCCTGTAAGAATGGAGCTGTGTGGGGGAAAATGATTGAGTAAACACCTTGTCTTTGTGTTTGAGTATTTAGCACCTCCAGTAGTGTTAATTAAATTCGACAAGTTGCTGGCTAAGTCCCTACTTCCTGTTACGTTCCTGAGGAAACCCTGCGACTCTAAAACGACTCTTTGCTTCATCTCATGAGTCCTGCATTAGGAATTCTGATTCACTGGGGCAGACCATTGCATTTTTCATCGTGGATTATTTAAAGATTGTAGACTTTCTGGCATTCCTGCATAGCAGCAAAAACATTTGACTTCTCTCCCGTCAGCTAATCAGATTCATCTCCTCCTTCTCAGCCAGCCAATGAGCACGCTCCCTCCCTCCCCGAAGCTTTGTGCGATACTGTAATGATAAAAACTACATGTACATTATGATACGACTGTAATCGTATTTATGAATATAAACAAATATAATATGTAAATGTAAATGTACCACTAGCTTAGACCTAATTTCATATGATGACACAGCTACTGTGTGTGTGCGTGTGAGTAAGTGTGTGTGTGTGTGTGTGTGTGTGTGTGTGTGTGTGTGTGTGTGTGTGTGTGTGTGTGTGTGTGTGTGAGAGAGAGAGAGTGATAGAGTGAGCCTGTGTAACAACTGTGAGTGCTTGTGAAAGCTCTGTGTGTGCTGTATGTCGGGACACTTTTGCGAGTGTTCAGGTGTTTTGTATTTGTATCATTTGTGTAACAAGAGACGCCTCAGTCTAGTTTAACTTTGTAAAAAAAAAAAAATGAGTGTAAGCCCTCGCACCGAAGCACTGAGTATTATTACCCTCGCCTACACTTGCTTTTGTGGTCCGCTGATATACGGTATGTACTGTCTCTGATATGGGACGTGTCGTTTCGTTTGCCGTAGCCTACTGTTGCAGTTCTACAAATAATACTCACATATAGACGTTATGTTTCACCAAATGGCTTCGACAGGTTTCTGAAATGGGAGTTGTTGAGGAGTTGTTGGCAGGAGAAGCCCGAGGTGTGAGGAGAGGGGTGTCACTGGTGAGAAAAAACCCTGTGCTGTGTCACAGTGTCACCCAGTGGATGGAGGTATAATGTCACACCTCACAACGACTCAACTGCCGCACAGCTTATATAACGAACATGCCTCGAGATCAAAACTGACACTGTTATGTGATGCCGACAGCTTCATTAGTCATTGCAGTCTTGTGTTTCTCAGAAGAAGTGCAGAAATCTGAAAGTGGAGTGAGTCGCCTTTTTGCAAGGTAAACTGGAGTGGATCTTTCTTTGACAAATTATTTTTTTAGCCTGTTTCTTGGAGTTTTCTTGAATTGAGTAACACTAACATCTTATATGCTAAACATTTTGATTAAGAGGCTGAGCCTTTCTTATGATCTCTCATCTTAGTGGTCTCTTAAGCAGTGATGTAAAGAGCACCCAAAGTCATACTTGAGTAAAAATAAACATATTATGTTAAGATATTACTTTGGTTAAAGTGAAAGTCACCCATATGAATAGTTTAGTGAGTAAAAGTCTTAAAGTATCTGACATGTAATGGACTTAAGTATCAAAAGTAGAAGTAAAAGTAAATTATTACTTTTTTAAAATCTGATTGAGGATAAATGAATTAGAAAATGTGTTGCTTTGGCTCAGATGCAGCATGTAATCAGCAAAGTAACAAGTAACTAAACCTATCAAATAAATGTAGCGAGTAAAAGCTACAATATTGGCCTCCAAAATGGAAGTATGAAGTAGCAGAAAATGGAAATACTCACCGCACGTGAATGCTAATGTTGCTCTGTAGCTGCTGGATATGTTAATAGACAATTATATGCCATTACAACTTCATAAGGTGATTATATGCCAGTGATTATTTTTGTCTCATCGTGTGGCAAAAACAAATAAACAAAACAAAAAGGATCATTATTGCAGCTGCAGGAGAGCAATTTTAAATATCCTACATTCTACACAAACAGGCTTGTATGAAAGGTTTTTTATTGTCGTTCAAGTTTTTTAAATCCCTCCACTGGCAGATTTTGTGCATGGATTTTCAGAAAAACAAAGTCACACGGTTAAGGTTGACTACCAGAGTTTGCACATTGTTTGCAGTGTACAAACAGTCACCCACACAGCCCCATGTGTTCTGTCGCCTCTTGTTTTGACTCACTTCATTACTGTCATAGGCTTTGTTAGTCACCCTATTCTACATTAAACGGTATGAAATAAAACAGTTGATTGGAACAGATTGGCGCACAAAGTGGCTCCACAATGTGTTGATCTCCAATCTCCTCTTGCTTATTAGATCCTGTCCATCTTAATTAGCGCCGGCTCAGAGCGGAGAAAGTGCTTTTCATTTGTTCTCTCGAATGCCTTCTCATCAGCTGTTTTCCCCGCGCACTGTCCAATTCAAAACTCCTTAAACAAAATTCAACATTTAATCTGTGGATTGTATGTGCCAAAGATGGGAGTGTGTCACGTGGAGAAACCGATGGCTGTGGTCGTGTCAGGTGGAGTTAAACATGGAGTGATGCCGTATTGATCACATGTGATGCAGCTCATCAGCTGTCAGTCCTCAGAGAGCTCTGCACAGACGCGCTGAGCTGTGTGACATGAGTATCAACATGGATGTTCTGCTCTTTCTTCTGACAGGGGATCATTTGTGCTCGATTGTGCAATATACTTCTACTCTTCAACATTTCTCTATGATGTTCATGTAAATGTCTCTTTGTCCCGTCTGATGATTTGGCTTCTGTTTTTCTTTTCTGTTTTCAATATTGTTAGGCTCCTAGAACAAAGACGATGTAATTATTTTTGTTACATAGAATAAAACACATGGATGTCCAGAGTGGCTGCTGTTGTCTTCTCTCCCGTGTGTTTCCTCCGACGGCGTCTTCACACGTTTAAACGCTCTCACACACGCACGCACGACACTGAGCCAAGAGCATGAGTCACCATCTAGCGATGATGTCACACTGCTGCAGTGATGTCACCCATCATGCTGTTCTCATGGTAACCATGCTGAGGCCACACGATAGGGAAACCAGTACATAAACACACACAGAGCACACTCTCACACCTTCATTACCACACATGTTTACACAAGAACACACACACACAGTCGTAATTCAGGGTGAAACGTAATGACTGAGGAAATGAATGTTGCCTGTGGTATCTGCGGGCTCAGCTGGACAGCGATGGAGAAATAATTGAACATTATTAAATGACTCATGAGGATTGAGCTTTGGCTTTATGAATGAATAAGGACATGTACTTCCCACGAGAGGCGGAAACACCAACAGGGACCTTTTGTGCTGAAAAACTCAACAGATTTCCTGTCTTTGAAATGCTGCGTTAAAGGGCAATACCACTCCATTTAAGCTCTCTGTGTTTTTCTCTGTGACAAAAGATGGGCCTGTTAGGAGACTCCACAAACACTGAAGTAATAAATCGATAAATAAATATAGATTCCTCTGGTCTGGCTCACTCCTCTGGATAAACTGTGTTGGCTGAAAACCTGGTTTTCCATTGCCCCTCCTCCAGCCGTCCATCACGGATCAATAAAAATCTATTCTGAGCGCCGCTGTATCAGGCAGCTCAGCTCAGTG
The DNA here is from genome assembly GCF_965226575.1 of Pagrus pagrus. Classification (NCBI taxonomy): domain Eukaryota; kingdom Metazoa; phylum Chordata; class Actinopteri; order Spariformes; family Sparidae; genus Pagrus; species Pagrus pagrus. Next base: position 21,953,978 of record NC_140201.1, on the reverse strand, counting down.
GAAAACCCAACATCACAAATGCAGCAGAGAAACAGTGAATCACACTGCAGCAATAGAGGTCACACCGAGGAGATGCAGTTTGCGGAGCGGCCACCGGATGGGGCTGTGAGCTCAGACACACAGTCCAGACATAATGTCGCTGACAGGCCATGCATAGACCACTTCTCCGACCAACTAGAAACCTTTTGAGGAACTACTACTACTACTGCTTTTGAGGTTTCCACCACAGGAACCATTAATTCCCCCCCCCCCAACAAACGTCCCTGCTTCAGGGGGTAGTACTTTCCAAAAGTACAGAACTTTTGGGCTTGGGTGTGCAGCGATGACTGGTTGAGTACTTGCAGCGTTTTATTTCAGCCACCATTCATAAAAACCTTCAACTGCACACCTTTTTTCCCCTTTTGTTCATCGTTTCTTTGGTTCATTGTGCTTTAACATGGAGAAGAAAGAATATGACGGAAGGATCGACGAGGAAGTTGTAAAGTAGAGACAGAACAGACGTCTCTTCATCCTACATCAGCAGACTAATTCACCTGATCTTTGTAGGCCTTCAGAAACACACCACAACTGGCTGAAGGAAGCTTTTACTTCCTTGAAAGTATTTCCCAGGACTGTAGTTCCGTGTACTTGGGTGGAAACGTGGCTTCAGTTATCTTCACACTGGCCCATGACCGGGCAAATGAATGTAGCTGTCAAGCAACCTTCCCTCATCCCTCTGCGAATGCACAGCTGACACACACACCGACCGTGTAGGTTTGTATTAGCCTTCTGCTCAGCACCCCATCATTGTGAGTCTTGATGATATTAACATTTAATTGATACCACGAAAGTTCATCATCTGAGGTCATTGCTCAGATATATCAGGAGTATACAGTATACAGGAGTTTTCTTTAAAAAAACAAAGTCTGACAAAAATAACCCTGATGATGTCATCTCATGATGTATCTCAACTCCAGCTGCAACTTCACATTTATAACATAAAGCCAGCATTATGGGGCATGGAGTTTAAAAGAGGTCTTCACCAGGCAGGGAACACCTAATGAGATTGAGTTGCATTATGGGAAATGTAGGGTCCAGTGTTATCTGAGTTTGGCCTTTACTATAGGGACCTAACGTCACAATATGTTGGCATCTGCTGCTTGCAAGCCTCCCGACAAAACTTTGAAAAAGTTGTGCCACTACAGTTAATACTAGTTCTGAATAATGCCAATAATTATATACATTATGTTATTTCAGTCACTAGTACTACCAGTGCTACAACTAATAATAATCCAATACAAAAGAGTGAATTATGTAAATGAATATTAAAGTGTAATCAGGACTGATGCAGATGATAACAGAAAAAAAGTGCAACACAATGAAAACACAAATAAGAACCTAAAAATGAGAAGCTGTGGCAAACCAGGTTTAAAGATATGACATCAGGTCCAAAATCACATACCATTCATCAGGCAGATAAACAGACAACATTTACCTGCAAATAAACAGTAAAAGTCTGAAACTGATCCTAAACTGCACTCATAGTATTACATTCAGGTAAAGTACAGTACTCTCTGATACTGCCATGTTGTTCCTAGTATCAGTAATGTCACAATAAAGTTCCAGGATCACAATTTCTATTACAAGAAAACAATAAAATCCACTTTCTAAGCGAGCTGTTGTGCTTCGTGGGTTGAGTACAGGACTCTAACCCAGGAGACTGGGATTAGTATTTACTGATTGGACCATATTATATCTGTTTACTGATTGTTTTTACACTTGTTATTTCTTTTTCCTTTAAGGCTTCAGGTTTCTTCTCTTCTTGTTTTGGCAACAAAATATATCGTCAGCATGTTTATGTGCTCACAATGACTGTGGTTACATGCTGATATTTGGCAGGTACAGTTTGATGTTTACCATTTTAGTTTAGCATGTAAAAATGCTAGCCTTTATTTATCATCACTGAACACACTAATGGGCTACATCCTCTGTGTACCATGAATATCCATACTAAATGCTAATTACTGCTACTGCTAGCAATAAACTTCTTTGTACTACCTCGAACTACTGCTTCACTGGTTACTACTACTGATACAACTTGCTTCAAATGATATATTGAAAACAGAGTGAATGATAAATATACTGTAAGTGTATGTAATCAATTATTAACAGACAAAAAGACAGGATAATTAAACCGACGACACAGATGGTTCCCCAGTGCTCACTTTCAGCCTTAAGTACAGACAAATCAGAGCTAAAACTAAAACAATAAATTCAAAGTGTGCTGCAGAGATTTTGACTGTACGTGTAGGCAAGGCAGTGAAGTGAAGCCAGTATCCGGGTACAGTTAGATGTCAGGAGTCAGGTCACACCTGTTTAGACAAACATATTGCAGATATCATCAGAAAAGTAACACTGAGCCATGACGGAGCGAAAGCATTCGTTTCCTCGTGATTGAAAGATAAATGGACTTGTGGAGCCACCTTTGTATGAAACGTGACTACACACCACGGAGGCATTTGGCTGCTGAAGCTCTGGCACCGCTCTGCAGAGTCCACATGCATGAGTCAGGACACTAATGGCCCTGCGTTTAACTCTGTGTACAACCTTGCTTTTAAATGAAGGTTACATCCATTATCTGCTACCTTTAGGCTAATTCAGCTCCCCGCTGCTTCCCCTCCCTCACTCATTCACTCTCTTTCTCTCAGCCAACTAACTTTCTCCACTCACACTTGCAACAAAAGAGAAATGAGTAACAGGCATCTCCTACGCCTATTACTTATCTCTCTTTTGCTGGGCCGCTGTGTAAAATGAAAATAAAACCAGTGCAATTAATTTCAAACAAACTGTATTTACCGACAAAGGTTTTACAGTGTTCCTGAGCCCATGTAGTAATATAATTTATACAATCGTGTGATTCACAAAGTGTTGAACCTTGCCCTCTTCCCTTTTCGTACCTAATCATGATACTATCACCTGTTATGAGCCTGTTGAATGTTCCAAACAGGTGATTTTGGAGCCATTTACAACTTTCCCAGTCTCTTGCTTCTCCTCTCCTAACTCGTCTCAAACGTGTTGCTGCATCAACACAGAATAAGCAGATATTTAGAGAAGTCAATTAAAAGGACAGGTCACCCCAAAATCAAAGATACACATTCTTCCTCTCACCTGTAGTGCCATTCATCCATTTACTGTAGATTGTATTGGTGTGAGTTGCCGATGCCAGAGATGTCTGCCTTCTCTTCAATATAATGACACTAGATGGCACTCAGCTTGTGATGTTCACAGCACCAAAGAAAAAAAAAAAGATTTTTCCAAAGCAATTTGTCTTCCAGAAATCATGACCTAGTTACTCAGGATCAGGGGTGCCCAGCGTTTTTTCCCGCTGAGGGCCCAAACTGAAATTAATGATGGGCCAAAGGCCAAAGCATGCAGCTATTGAACTGTAGGCTACTGTTAAAATACAAAATGGGACCAGTCCTCTTAAATGGCTTACTTCCTGTGCAAAGTGCCACTGATGTGCTCACATTATGAAACATATGTAAGTAATAAAATATTTAGTAATAATTACAGATCCTACATATTTAAGGAGCATTTTTACCTCAAAAAAATAAAACAGCACAAACAGCAATTTATATCAGATTTCTTTAACAATTAAAACACTTTTCTACAGAACGGCGCCCGCCAACTGTATCCCTACACAGAAGAAAGTGTACATATACTCATGGACGAGAGGCTCGGGCTTGTGACAGCACAGGATGTCAATATTAATGATCTCCTCATAGGCTGGACTCTAATGTTAGCTAGTTTAATAAGCTTAATCAGCTAGCTAGTTAGAACATGAAGGTGCTCACAACAAGGTCTGTGGATTATCTTAAGTAACTGGGTCATGATTTCTGGAAAGAGACATCGCTGTTGCGTTTTTAAAAAATATATTTTGGGGTGTTTTGAGTGCCATCTAGTTTCATTACAATCCAGAGTAGGCAGACATCTCTAGGACTGATTAACTAAACTAAATGGCACAGGTAAGAAGAAAAATATGTACTTTTGATACTGGGGTGAACTTTTCCTTAAAATACATCCTCTTTGTACTGTTTTCAATTAAGTATATGTCAAAAAAGGATTAGCAAATGAAAACATTCTGTTTTTTTTCTTTTGTTTTTTTTTTTGGGTCTCAACTCTCTGTTGGAATCAGATCTCAACCATTATGGATGACTAAAAAACACATTATAAAATCTGTGAAATATGTTTACTAAAAAAATGTAACTTATCTTAAAATGCTAATGCAAATGTTACAAGCCAGAAGTACAGATGGTAGATTCTGAATGTATCACCCCAGTGTTTAAATGATGCTCTGTGAGAGACGATCATATGATAGCTGTGTGTACTGATTACTTGAACCTACCATGTTCAGATTAGAGTCTGAACAGTGAGAAGAAGGAAGTTACACTGTAAAAAAAAAAATGTGAAAGTGAAAAATGATCTGATCTCAAATTCTGACAGCGTGAGGTTTTATTCAGCTTCTTCCAATGAAGGGTTAAAATAATCATCTCAGCTCCTCTCACTTATCTACAGGAACAGTTGTGATTTGCCGCCAGATTAAATGGCTTGTCGTGATGGCTATTTTCTGCTGTGTGCTTACTGTGTGCCTGAAAGTCCCATGAGCCTCTTGGGCAAATTGCACTGTCAACAAGGGACAGTGGAGGCGGGGCAGAGCCATGCTGAATAAGGAAGCGGGGCAGCGATTGGTCAGAGGGGAGGACAGTGGGGGACTGAACGAAAGCCAGGGAGCTGAGAGGGTGATTGAATGGGACAGGGAGGGAGGGAGGCGAGGGGGGAAGAGAGAGAGACGGAGAGATAGCAGCAGATGGACTGCTGCACAGCCTGCAACACACTCACAAAGGACAGACTGTATGTGTGACGGTGTGTGTGTGTGTGTGAGAATGGCTGTGAATAAGTAAACGTCTTCCATGTCCTCTGGAAGTGGATGCACTGAGCAATAATCCTCTTGAGGAAGAAGGGATACAGGAAGTGACCAGGATACAGAAGAGTGAACACTTCTGCTCCTCACACTCCGGTTGCTTTCACAGGGCAGGTGCAAACTACTGTAGTAAGCCTGTCATCAGTGCACGTGACAGGAGTATCTTATTAAATGCTGCGGACTGTAGCAGAATATTTCATTTGCCGAAGAAGAGACTCGTGTCCTGTGCGAGGTAGACAAGTGAGGAAAGGTCGGAGGGCACCAGAGGGGGATCCTCTATGGTGAAGATGAGTCTGGACCCTGTGCAGGTGATCAGCGGACAGGTCAAGGAGCTCAAAGTTGCCCCTTCGTCCAACGGGGAAAGCAGAGGATCATGGGAAGAGAAGGCAGAGTTCGATCAGGACCACTTGGGGCTCACCACCAAGCCAAAACCAGTAAGTGTCACCTACACATCATGAATGTCAGTACATCTGTGTCTGCTAACAGTCTGGGGTCTGGGAGGCTAGAACCCCTCCGTGCTCCTCTCTGCTGCTCTGCCTTGCTGCTGCCTTCATCAGGTTACTCTTCAGAGTCAGATGTTTACATCGCCCACGTGCAACTTAAAGCGTAGCTCATAACTGGGGACGGGCGGGGGTTAGGCAAGGTGAGGGTGTCTGAGGTTTTTGAGGCCAAAGGGTGTCACACTCCTGCTACACCCTCCACTGAAAACATCTAAAAGACAGCAAAATAAAGTATGAAAGTGAGTGAAAGAAATGATTTTTGAGGGTGGTAATTCACTTTCTTTTTTCTTAGTACTCAGTGATTATCATTACATATTATTTTGTCATCACTCTTAATGCTCTACTGGACTTTTGCTGCAGTTTCATCTGATTTTATCGAATTAATTACTTTATTTCACCATGAAAATAAAGGACATGATGTCACGTATGACAGAATAATGGCACTAACTCTACACATAGCTGATTCAAAGGACAACGTAAATGATGAATCAAAATATTTGCATTTAAATGGCTGCATGCTGTAGCATTGTTCTGTAGAACTGGATCATGTGACAGTGAAAGTGCCACAGCTGGATATTTTTAACCGACACTCCAGATGTTCCTCAGTGGCAGTGAATTAGAAGGTTATATAGCTTTTTTGATTCAGTTACCTTCCATAGTCAGGTGCAGTTCTGCCTTCAGAGCCACTTTCCTTCTGAGAAACTTCTTCTGAGAAACTTTGCAAAAGGTTAACTGAATCCCAGCTGACCGGTAAAAGAGACCCAGGCACACTGAGCAGCAGGGTTACTTTAGTGCTGTTTATAGCTCATAGTGCACAGGACACATCAACATTACCACGGGACAGAGTGCTGGAGCTACTTGGAGTGACTCCGGAACAGAACATGTGCAAGTGTATACACAAAAAAAAAACATACAGAAGATTTGAGTAAGCAAAGTGTTACAAGAGTGAGCAACTGGTAAAGGGAAATAAACCGAGGTGAGGTTCTAGAGCTAAAAGTAGCTAAAAGCCGAGTAATCTCTGCTGCGTGAGGATTAGTGTGTACTTTCAGACTGTAAAACATCTATCACTGCTTATGTATCAATCCAAATATTAATGCGTTACTGGCCTAATGGACACACATATCCATCACTGCCTTCTTCTGAAACTCTGTACACTGGAGGGTTTAACTGCTCACATGTAAAGATACAGTTTCAGTATTAGTGTACTGCATGTAGTTATTCATCAGAGGTAATGGAGCACGCAGATTATAAAGCTTTCATTGAAATAACTGGATGGTAAGATGACAGTAAAACTGAGAAGAGTCAAGCTGTGGCAGTGATGACATCTTTTTATATTCTTGTTATCATAGTACATGGTGAACAGCTATCACCACGTTAAACTTGATGTATACTGTATTTTTAGAGTACCAGTGAAATAAAAATGACACTTTCCATGCTTTTATATTGTTCATTTGTTAATTCTTCAGTTATCTTTTCCTGGATGCTAAATAAATGTCCAAAAAGTCATTTTCTGGTTATTTCTACATCGAACTCCCTCCATTTCTTTTTTCTAGTAGCCTGTTGGTGGATACAGATTAATGGAACTCTACATGTTAATAAATCCAGGACTTGATATTCTTTATTATTTACCTCAAAACAGTATTTATTTCTGCAGTGGGACCAGAAAGTTTGACTCCATCACACCTGATTCAAACGATTGGAACGCTCTGCTGAAGCCTGATAACGTCCTGTTCATCTTGAATCAGGTGTGTTGGAGCAGGGGAGCATCTAAAACATGCAGGGCAGGGGGCCCCAGGACCAGGACTGAAGAACACTGAGGACTTTAGAGGATGATGAATTATTTTTTTAATAATAAAGTTATAATAAAAAAAAAACAAACACAAACAAAACAAAAGCAGAGGAGCTAAGATAGTCCAGGGCTAGCCTTAGCCTAGCCCTTTTTGAGCGTCACAACACCCACATAATGAGTCGTTTCACAATCAGATTTTGATCGATCTGGTCCGCTAACATTTGGAAAGTCTAAACCAGAAGTTAGCCGGCTCAGCTAGATCCAGGTAACTTTTTGGGCTTAATGCATCACTGAGCAGCTTTCAAAGGAATGAATAGGGCTCCACCACTGGTGCCACATCCAGTTCCCATTACCTATACGTCCATGTACTACAGGTTCACAACTAGCACTTCCACTGTGTAGTATCCAGCTGCTGGATATGGGGAAGTTTAAACTCCATCAACAACATTAAGTTTAAGCTTTTAGGGTTAAACAGGGTTGTGTTGGACGACCACTTTATTTTTCTTTATCATAGTTAGGAATAACTACTTACTCTACAGTGTAATACAAGAAAGGCTGTTTCTTTATTTCCATGCCTTCAAAAAGATTACCACTGGCTCAAAGTGGCACTATGTAGTTCAGGAGAAGAAATTCAAACTCAGAATTTTAATATTTACATTATTAATGAGGTAATAATACAAACTCAGAAATATTTATTTTTACAACTAACTGAATAAACAAGCAAAAATAAGGTCTCAGAACACTGTTTGAAGCTAGAAAGGTGGCAGGGTCTGCCACATATAAACAAAGTAAAACTGTATGAAACTGTGTTGTCCTTTAAGGTCAGTTTGTTTATTCAGTTGTAGTTTTCAGTCATGAAAACAAAGAGAGGTTGTTGATTTAGCTTGTTTAGGCATAAAGAAACAGACAATGAAGATATTTCTCTTTATATAGTGCTAATTTAAAAAGATAGCTAGCTGCAAATCAAATCTGTCAGCAACAGTTAAAGGCTCAATCTGTTGTTTTCATTCTTTGAAGAAAAAACTTTTATCATTTATTGCCATATCTCTATGTAGGGCTACATTAAATCAACACCATGAGACACTATTACAGAGTTATGTTGAAATATAGCCAGAATCTTATCAAAATGGCTTCTATCTGTATTACTATCAATATCAGCCTGATTCAAGGCAAACCAGTACATTATCATTACTGTTACTGGCAGCGTTCAGTCACACTCTTCTGTCACCATATCTGCCAAGACCTTCACAGACTGCATCATCACTGGCCTTTTACTTATCTATAAATATCAGCCCCCCCTCCACTGCTTCTCTCTCTCACCCCGTCACTTTCTGCTCTCACTCTCACCTCTTTATATTCCCCACCGCCTCCCCTCTATTCTCCCTCTCTTTGTCTGGTGTCTGGAAACCCCTTTCACCTCTCCTCTTTTTCACTCTTGGATGGAAGGAAGGGATGTCTCACCACCTCAGATATGTAAATAACAGATGACTCATGGATCTGGGTTATGCTCAGACACCAGTCCTGCTGATCTGGCAGAGCTCTGACGGGATTAATATAGAGGGTGGGAAACAGAGGAGGAGGGGGAGGTTTAACAACAGTTCTCTTTTTTGTGCTTTATGGGACGAATGGAGCTGTAATTCCTTTGTGTACCATAAAATACACATGAATTTATGTTTAAGAATCAATCATATTCACTTGTCTTTGTCATACGAATCAATAAGTAGGAGGTTTGGGTTCCCGTGCAGAGGAGCCTTGTGATCGATGCATTCCCAGTGGGGTTGGAGTCCCACTGAGAGAGGGCAAGCTGTAAACACTAGCGGTATCAAATCGCAGCAAAGAACTGGACCCTTGCTCTTGGATCACTCCCAGGCTGTGTGACATGTTATTCATAGAGTAAAAGGACTCTAACGGATAAGCTGCATTAAAGGTCTCGTACATCTGCAAGGCCGTCTCTGAGCAGAATCCGTACAAGAGACCCGTGTTTTACAAAATATCCATCTGAACAGGTCAACTGTGTCTTTACGTAGAAGAAAAAGAAAAGACAGATACAGATTTTTGGGTGGTATGTCAATGAAACTCAGTGTAAATACATGTTCTGAATACCCGATGAATAAAACAACTGTCATTTTGCCAAGGTGACAGGGAGACGGGCCCGCAAGGTGGAGGGAGGCGTGTTCTTCGTAAGTATGTTCCCATCATCAAAGCGTGAGGTCAAAGGTTGTGTCCATGGCTACTGAATGACCATCACCACTGCCCTTTCACCTCCTTTTAATCTCCTCTGTGATGGCTGTCGATGTGCCTGCATGATCACGGACACCCCCACTCTACTAACCAACAACCCGACCTGATGCATCGTCACGTGTGCTGTCATGTTGATTCACGTTGTGCTGGATGCTCTCTGGCTGGACTCGGCTAATGAACCAACATGCTGTGTGCTAATCATTGGACGGCCACAGAGAGCTGCTGTTCTTTGATTTATGAACTTATGCTCCTGTGATTTATGAATTTTAATATTAATTGACAGATTATACTCCCTGCTACCGACTGAAACAATATCTAAAATGACCCCTATGGTGTGTAACTGGAATTTCTCATTTTTGTGTATATAAAGACATGAACCCTGGACATTTGCAACTCTTTTCCAAAAAAGAGAAAACAGTGTTTTGGATATTTTTGTGGAACCAGCGTCTTAGTTTTAAACCTCTGGTTGACTCATACTTAAAGGCCAGTGTTGCTAGGAGGCATACCGCCACCTTCTATGGTATGCCATGTAATGACTGGAAGACGTGTTGGCCTTGTAAAGTCTCAGAACTGATACAAGACGCTTATCTGTCCTTTTTCAACAAGCCCACATACCGTTGATTATATATCATGAGCATTTTAAGACATTGAAGATACTGTTCCCATTTCCCAGACAGGGTCCTACTGTATGTTCTATGTTCCCATGGTTGGGAATATGGCTACGGTTTGGGTTTTGACCCGAACACAATAGGAGGGTTAATGTACCCGATCATACCAGAATACTGAACAGGGGAACACATAATAGGATACACTCCCAGACCCAAAGACCAAATTAACACGGCGGCCAATTTTCCTCTGACATCACACTCAAGGTGGGAAGCTCAAATGCTGAGATAGGCCTGTTCTTACGCTACTGTGCTCCAGGTGTAGTGGAAGTTGTAATGTAGGAAATCTGACAAATTGTTGTAATTTCACCGCTTCTGACTGATCAGCAACAGAAAAGATGATGGATATTGAAAGTCTGGAGCGACATCTGGCCATATTTCAAGACAACACAACGTATTTAATAATGTGATAGCTAACGTTAGCATGCAACCACTCCCTACTTAACATTATCGTGTGTTTACATCCACTTCCAGGTCTCAATAAATCTGTCCAAGATGTGTGGTCATGTTTCAGAATTAGATTACACATTTTCTATCATATCGTGTAAGGTGTAAACAAACAGTAACGTTAGCGAGGAAGTGGGTGAATGCAAACGTTATCAAATCGGGTTATCAAATATGTTGTTTTACTTTGAATTATGGTCCTATATTCCTCCAGATTCTTTACTATCTGTTGACTGTTTGCTGAACAATCAGGAAGTGAGAACAATTTGTCAGATTCAATATTTTTGTACGACTTGCAACCACAAAATCTGAGCTTCCCAGCCTGGGCGTAATGTAGGAGGAAAATGGCCGCCGTGTGAATATGGTCTATTGCGCTGTGAACATGCAAACCAGCAAAGTTTGCTATTGTTACCACTGATTGTCACCTGCTGAGTCATGAGCACTCATTAAAGGGGTTTTTCACAAGTCCTTCACAAAGACATCCACAATCCAGGAGCATTGAACAACAAATCATCCACAGGCTTGTACAGGCAACCGAGAGAGACAGAGAATGTCTCATTCTTCACGTCACGTTTCGATCCACTCACATATGGCCTATAAAACAGTGACTGATACATGTAAAGCTAGCATTAGCTGGATTCTGTTGTGGCAATGGCAAATGACCAAACTGCCAGGACACACAGCAACGAGCAGTCTCTTGAACTCAGCACCGAGGGGTTAGTCACAGGGTGATATAGTCACACAGTTACATAGGAGTGCCCAAATCACAGGTGGGAATTGTGTGTGATATCATTATCTCATTGCTGACCCACACTGATATGACTAAAAAACAATGTTGTTTTTCTTACCTCCTAAAGTTTCACACCAGTGGAATGTTCTCATCAAATGAGCAAAAGAAGGCAAAGTTACACATTGAGCCTATTCTTGAGCTGTTTTTAGTATTATTTTTACCTTCATCCTGCTCTTGCGCCTTTGAAGGTCCTGTGTGCTCATTTAGTTTCGTCCTGACAAATAGCAACCTTCACATGCACCCGAGGGAGAAGCTCCCCCTCTCTCTGATGACAAAACAAAGCTGTTCTCATCAGTGTGAGGTACAAACTCTACCTTTACGTCTGTGTTTGTGTGCATTTTCACAAAACCTGTAGGAAGGTGACGTGTGTCTTTGTGTGTCAAGCGCTTGGTGTCCTATATTTTTCTCCATAGACTCAAATGGACAAATTCTTCACCTGAGAAAGCATGTGCACCTCATAATTGCATACTGTACAAAGTATGACAAAAGTGACACATACTGCATGTACAGTGCACGTTGCATTTATGTGTCAAACATGATCTAGAGTTTTCGGTTCAGTGGACACAGAAACAGAGCCCTTTGCAGACAGGAAATTATGAAAATTGGATTAGGTTGAACTTTTGATCTGACTTAGATGCGGAATAGAATTAATCCTGACAAGGTGACGTGTGTGTTTGTGTGTGTTTTTTCCAGGTAAGTAGGTGATATGTCAGCAGGCAGTTGTGTTGTGACGGAATAAGGCTAAATAGAGGGACTATGGCTCAGTGCTCCTGTCAGCCTGTGGCCTATTTACCAGCACACGGCCACCGGGGCATGGACACAAACATGATAATACACAGGTCCCTCCTCCCACTGCAAACACACTACAGATTTAGATGTATCATAAATCAGAGGCATGTAATATTTATTACCATGGGGCCTTAATTGCAAGTTTCCTACTAATAACACATTAATACTAAGCAATATGTTAGTCAACATCATGTCCATTATTAGATTTATAAGAGTGATGCTGAATTTATGTTCTCATTAGATTATATGCATGATTTAGAGCCTCTCTGCAGCACATTCAACCACACACATATACACACGCTTTCACAATGACATTTTTGCTCTTTAATCAGTTAGCCCCCTCTGGTCCCACCACCCAGACATGTTCAGCTGCCCGCTGTGGGCACTAATGCTGGCTGCCCCCTCAGGAATGCCGCCCTCCCCCTCCGCACGCACCCGAGCATAAACAGACACGAGGCAACTTGAGCGCAGCATTAGGTCGCTGTGTCATCTAGTATACTCATGGGCGCGGGAACTAGAGGTGCCGAGAGGGCCGCAGCACCCCCTGAAATGAGGCCTTAGAGACCCAACAATCGAGAGAGTGAGTGAGAGATAGAGAGAGAGAGAGAGCTATTAACAGTGTCCACAGGATATAACATCTTTCTTTGACCGTGAAGCCACATATTGCTCTTCACTTCTGTGGTTTATCGACCTGGTGTTTGAACTACACTGCAGACTGAAGTCTCTGTTAACAGTGACACACAGGCAGATCCGGACAGACACAATGTTTTTTACTAAAAGAAAGAACGAACTTAATGTATAACATTTGACGAATTTACAAGAAGACCCAAATAATTAAGAATTTCTTGTAGACAGCTTTCACAAAGTCTATACGTTTATCCTGACTCAATAACTCACAAAAATGAAAGATTTTATAAAGGAGTCTGGGGAATTTCTCTCCCTCTTCATCTCCTTGCCTTTGTTGACTGTAGTTGATGTGGCTCCTTTGACCAGTAGCATGTTGGTGTTCCAGTTTGCCATCAGCTGTGGCGCAAAACGTTCTCAATTTGTGTAAATTGTTGCTAATAGCAATTAGATATAAGTTATCCTGGCCATTTAAATTGGTGCAAAATTCACGAATGTCGCGAACCAACATGTCAAAACGCAGTCTTGAACATTGGTCACTGGCTTGATGGTCCGTTCGGCTGCGACTCCACCACCACACCCTACACCTCCAGATATTACAGATGTGAACATATTAGTGGTATGCAGAAACTTTTAACAGTTCTCTCCGAAGTCAAGGAGAGGGTCCAGAGAATATCTTGATAACATGCAGGAGGGTCCTTTCAAGTTTATTTTAAAAACTTGAAACATAAGCTTGTGCTAGCTGTGCTCAGGTGGTTGCAGTTGCAGCTGTACTGTATAGCATTCCCGCCACCGCTGTGAATGAAGCATTAGTAAATGGGTGGTCATGTGGACTTACATACGTAGTCTTCTTATCCTGTGATTAGAGATGACAGCATTTTACTAATAACATTCATGCCGTTTGTTGTGGCTCTCAGATAATTAAGATGTTGTAATGGCATTACAACAGATCACAGGCATGGCAATAATTGATCACATGTTTTTGCATGTAGCCCAGCATGTATTGTGATGTGGAGGGAGAGACCCCCCGAGGTCGCTTGTAAAAACAGCAGCACTTCTCTACGCATGCACTTATAAAAAAGAAACATTAAAGTATTATTACCAGGGTTTAGTTCGAGGGTCAGTTTGTCACCGCGGGTAAAAATAGGTCTATTCACTCCTACGACACCTCTCACCTCTCTTCCCCTTGTGTTTTCCAGTCATCATCTTAATGGCCCATTACTGCTCGCTCATTTTCCCTCTCTTTCTCGTCCTCATTGTACCATCTTCTATGTTGTTTTTCTTTTTCTGCAGCCAAAGCCGGAGAACGCAGTGACCATCGCCGTCTCGTCTCGGGTCTTGTTTCGGACTGAGCGGGAGCAGAAGGTGTTTGAGCAGAAAGGAGTGGAGGAGTATCTGAGATACCAAATCGAACACGAGACCGAACCCTTCGCCCCGGGGCCGGCTTTCCCCTTCGTCAAGGTTAAAGTCAAACAAGCATACACTTACAGACATATTAAATTAAGTACAATAGTTTACTTTTTTGCTGTCCTGAGCTTCTGAGCCCAGCTTGCTCTATCCCGACAGGCTCTGGAGGCGGTGAACGGTCGTCTGCGGGACCTGTACCCACAAAGTGAAGAGCTGTTTGACATCGTTTTGGTGACGTACAACCACGCACACGTGGGAATCCGGCTCATCAACACCATCAATCATCACAGTAAGTCTTACAGACAGTGAATTATAAAGTAGATGTGGCTCCAAACTAGGGTTGTCCATCACTGGCTGACAGTCACCAGCGCTGAGCCCCCCACTATCATAAAAATGCTGATTGAAAAGCCTCTCCCCCATTCCCCCACCAACCAGACAGCACTAAAAAGTAGCGGTGTTCTTGAAGCTGTTTTTGCTCTTCAGGTCATCAGCTCTTGTCAAATACTGAGGCTTTGGGTTGATGGCCCAGCCTGATCTACCAAACCAAAGCATTAGTATTTGACAAGACTTACAAATTGGGCCTTTCACTATGCTCAGTTAGGCGACCCCAAGACAATCGGTTTCATTGATGGAAGTGGCGTTTCTTCTCTAAGGGCCAAGAGTTCAAAGACTAGAGACAACACAGTGATACACACTGCATGAAGAATAAAAAGGAAGGCAACGTCAAAATCTGTGACAACATTTTGGTTAGTTTGGACTTTACGCCAGAGTTGTTAAGATGTCTTTGTCTTCATAACCCAATCACCAGAATAAATATTGGCAATGAATATTTCGGCAAAACCACTGATTATGGAAATCTTACAGGTCTTTAGGTTCAATTTTCAATGTTTTATCTCATGACAACACTGTGTTAATGCTCTGGTTAGGTTTAGGCACAAACACCCTTCGGTTAGGGTTAGGAAAAGATCAGGTTTCCACTTGAAACACCTGTTTTGGTCGACCCAAACATGGCTGGAAACTTCCGGTCAAAGATATCTGTTTTTTGCCGCCACAAACGTGGAGTCCAAATGTTGAAACTCTGTCTCGGACTGAGGTCACTGGCTTGGCAGCCTTTTCGCCTGTAGCTCCACCACCATCCCATCAACTCATGACATGAACATCAGGTCATAAAAATGTACTGGAACGTGATATGACACGTTTTATTGAAATGTCAATTTGGTATGAATAGGACTATGACATGCACAAATGTGAATGAAGCAGTGGATGGAAGAAATGTTAAATGCCAACACTGTATCCTGACCACGGGGCTGGTCTCTGTGGTGCAACCAAACATCAACACAATCTGCACCCTAACTTTGGAAGAAAACCTGCTGTACGTGTAGCTGGTGCTACGTACAGCTGCTTTATACCTACAGTACAGTGGTAGTGTCAGAGTTAGACAGTAGTGACAATAACACTGTGTCAAATGTAAGAGGATCTGACTTTGGTGATCCTCAGTAGCTCTATCAAAAGATACAATGTGACAGAATAGCGGCCTTAAATACCTTCCTGACGTTAATGGGCCAGTAAGAGAGATCAGATTTCAAGCGCCCACACTTACAATTCAGTTTGACAAGATCGTTATCTCAATCTCCATGTAGCCAAACTGAACGTATACCCACAGCCACTGTCACTTAGTCTGACACTGTGCATGAATAAAGCATGCAGCCTGACATTAAATTATATAGGACAGCAAAAGGAACCACCATGAGTAAATCTGAGACACAGAAAGAATGATAATGTTGAAAAGAAAAAAAGAAATGATCCAATCCAGTTGAACACCGTACAGCAGAATAAGTCTGAAGGGATGAAAAGAAAGAAAGAAAACCTGGCGTTCAACGTGCAAGTACAAGCAAAGACATTGTTCAGAAATAGTGTCACAGGAAAGCTTTTCACACAGGGAAGAGAAACCAGAGACCTTTAGGTGTGGCATCTGGAGGATCCCTCTGATTCATAAGGAGTGGGCTGGGGGCGCAGGCGACTTGAATTTCATCACTATAAGACATCCAAAGTTATTTAGAATAACTGATGTAGAAGGGAGGATTTCAAAAAGTGCTGGGACTGTGGTTAATGTGCATTGTTTTGAGGTCTTGCAGGTCACAGATCAGGTCTATATCTGGATACATTTTATGGAGTCTGACTTTGGGCCTCATGATGTACATTTGCTTTCCGTGTGTCATTAAACGATTAAAAAATTTTCTATGAATGAATATAAAGACCAAGACTGTCTGCATAGGTGGAACAAAGACGAGACTGGGTGCATCTATAAGGATAAAAACGGCTACTAGATGTTAAGATGCACACTGTACACTGATGTAATGAGATAATCCTGGTCTAATTCGCTGACGCAAGCTCAGCCGAGAAACAAACAACAAAGTGTATGAACAGCTGACTGACAGGACCCTTCCCAGGGACATCTCAGACCCTGTGATGACATCTTCCTCACAGACCACTTCCTGCTCAGCTCCTCGCATGTTTTCATATCCTCGGAGTTCAAGATGACCTCCTCTGGGATCTAAGAATAATCCGAGAGGCCCAAAACAAAAACATTATCTGGGGGGAGCCACCAAAGCCACACACGGCCCTCCAGAGGCCGCCACGTTAGATCTCTCCGGTGGCTCTCAGCAGTGTTTTAAAACAGTCTCCTGACCTCTGACCTTTCCTATAGAACTGAGGGGAAACGCGGCTTCTCTGATGTAACTGAGATGAGGGCTCGTTGGACATCGTCCCTGCAGCGTGTCTGTGGGCGACACGGCCATAAAAATGATTAAGAAAGAAACAGTTAGTTGCTCCGCCGCCTTTCAAATCCGAAACAGAATCTGCACCTCGTAGAAACATTTCGATACTCATTTATCTCTCATCAGCTGCTTACACACTATTTATAACAGCTGCACTATGAGGTTTAAAGTTTCTCACCTTGCATTTGGAAGACTGGCGACGACTATAAAGCCAGAGCGTGGTGTGAATGACAAGGTGCCCGCCGGCAATTTCATACATCTGCTCTGCATGTATACATCATAGGACCCATGGGCCAAGATGACTGGCAGCTCCTGTAATGTGCTCCGTGTGCGGAAAATCGAGATTTTCACGTGATGACATTATCGTCCTCTGCGGAAATCAGAAGTGGAGCCGAGACACGACCTCATATACGCACGCAATATGGATGATATCCTACATGGACAAACACCTTGCTGCTTTGGTAGCGAACTGCACAGTGAAGCTGCTCATCCTTTGATGGGACAGCAGCGTCTGCAGTCCTGCTGATTTCCTGCCCTCCTATTACCATGTTTTAGATCTTCTGAACAAGCAAGTAAATCATACGAGGATAAATGATATGAAAACATTTTTTCAAGGGGGGGAAAAAACGTGATACAAAGACATCAATGGCGTGGAGATTTTTCCCCTCGAGTGACTCCCACGCTCCGCCACCCGTCTCAAAGACAAGGGGCGCTTGGAGGATTTGATTTGATGAGGTACAGCGTAGTGCGAAGGTCAAACGCACCAGGGCTGCACTACAAAGCTAAATAAACCGTTTAGAGAATCTGTGGAGGACAGTTGGTTCTTTGAGTGAGGAAGCGATCACTCCGGGGGTTTGAAGGACACTGTCTCCCTGTTTCTCTTCATATTGTATCTGTATCTTTGTTTCTGTAAGTCTTAGCTTCATTTGCACCGTACAACTTTGCACTGTGACAAATATAAATAACAGGATGAGTTTCAGATCAAGTTTCAAGAGGTCACATTTTTCCGGATGAAACTCTGTCTCTCAGCTACTCATCTTGTTATCTCTGGATATCAAAGCTTATTTTACCAAGAGTTCAAGAAAATTACGTCGTTCTCGTGAGAAAAAACAACATTTGTTATTCTGAATAACAACACAAACAGCTCGTGATCTTGAGAAAACAATTACAACTTAACGTGTTATCACAGGAATACAAAGGAAATAATATGTTTAACCAGTGACTGTTATTGTTCTGTATAAATCCAACAATCTGCAAGTGGACATTCATCCATTTTGAGCCCAAATCATTGGAACCACAGCAAACGATCACCGTTGTTTTCTTTCCTGTTTCTGGCAAGGAGCACTCACTGTTTTGTGTATCTTTTTCCTGTGAGTCCTCAGACTTCCTGTTGATGGCGGCTCATGCTACAGCCAACAATGTTTTCTTCTGTTTTCTTAATGTCTGCTGGGGGAAAGCTGCATGTTGCCACCCTGATAAGGGCAAAGGAGCTAAAAACATTTGGGCAATGAAGCATGGTGAGCTCGAGAACAGGCACGTTTCAATTTCACTGTAATAGTATTGAAGTGGTTTGCACCTTGCTGTGTCTGCATCAAAGTTAAATAGAGGTACCTACAGTAACTCCTAGTGTCCATTTGTGTAGATCAAAATGTCTCAGACAATCACGTTGAATGTGATTTGTTATAAAGACAACTTTGAGTTTCAGTTGTGTTCATTTGTAGAAACAGGACAGCCTTTGTTGTTGTCCACATTAGCATATCCAGTGCACTTTCATAAAGACCTCTGCCCACACAGGAAAACATAAATAGCCAAATCTCTTTGTCTTCATCCTCTTTCAGTTGTCAAACCTCAAAGCCTCAGAAACAAACAGCTGCGTCGATCACATCACAAGTTTAACACAGCGAAGTCGTCTGACAGAATGAACGTACAGTTAGCGAGGCTTAATAGCTACTTGTACTATCTACAGCTTGCATTGTGTGATCAGCTATACTGACATTTAAAAATGAGTGATCACAGAGAGACAGGCACGTTAGCTTCGTTTTTTTGGGCGGGAAATAATGTCGACTGGGTGTGAAAGGAAGGCAGAGGAAGGAGCAATTATATAAAAAGATGTTTATTTGTCAGGATAAGTGCAACAGTTGTATAATGTTCTGTGGCTCTGGAGGGAGGTCTCTCAAGTCTGAGAAATGCCCAATCCCAATACACCTCGTGCCTCTACCACTCATCCCCACCCTCTGTTTAGCACTTTTGCCAGATTTAGAGGCACACTTCAAACTGAAGGCTGTGAGAATTTCCTGTCGTTCACTGTATTATGGTCCTTTTCTTCATAACAGGCGTTAAACAATTGCCAAAAGTTTTCTGACGTCTCATTAGCTGGCGAGCTAGCCAACGTTGTTATTGCTGTATTTTAATGTTGGATTCCCCTCTTTGATGACATATGACACCTGAAATTTAACTCAAGTTCAGCAGCCAGTTGCTGCAGTTGGCACAGCTCCTGTAATATCAGTGCAGACTGGCAGGATAGGGGCACAGGTTGCTAATGTTAGCCTATAAAGCAGCACTAGTGGCGAGGTAATGAAGCAGCGTTCTTTTATATTTGACGACTTGATTGATTACGTGAAGTTGTGAGTGAATTGCGAGCGTTCATGCCTTTCTATCTCCATCAGATAGATGGCAACTGTTATTGTGATAATACCAGGGTTGCCACAGCGACACAAGAGGAATCACCGCAGCTGAAGACGCCATGTTGGAAGTTTTCAGTTTTGTCAGTTTACTAAACGCTGTCGATGACTAGTGGTGACATATGAGGGTCTCGAAGGGTCGTCACATTTCATAGAGGAGATTTCAACCAATAACCCTTGTAACTCTGCTCTGATGGGCAAGAGGGGCAGGGGTAGGGAAGAGGAAATGAGACTGAGCCAGAATAACCCTGGTGATGTCATAGTGATGTCATCTTGGACACTACGAATTTATAAAGAAGAGTTGTGTTTGATGAGTATGGAACACATAAGCACATACCAGACAGTAAGAGTACATTGAATATATCCTGTTATGCATTATGGGAAATGTAGGATAGTGTGTGACCCATATTTAAAGATTAAAAGATGGGAAATCTGATCTTATGTTGCATCGATGACATCTTTATGCCAGAGCAACGATAAACTGCTGCAGTGACCCTTTAATGTGGCTGAAGTCTGAGAGAAGTTTCTTGTCGAGCGCGGCTTTAAATAAATGCCGTAACCCTGCCATCTCTCTTTTCATAATCAGCACACTTAGCTCCCACCCACGCTAACCTTCACTTTTACTATCGCCATCTATCCTAGGCGTCGCCCACCTCTTCTCATTCTATTATAACCTTCAGCGCTTCTCCAACTCATTCTGTCACATCTCCATCCCAACATTAGTCTGTATTACTTTACTCCTGTGCCCTTTATAACTCTCTTCCATCTTCACTTATCCCTGCTCCCTCATAAATATCAGCTCATTTCACCTGAACAGCTCTGTAATCATGGATCTAATTTCCTGATATCAGTCTCCTCTCGTTCCTCCCCTCACATACCGTCTCTGCGTCGCTCTTTGGATGGGCCCACAGCAGCGGGTTGAGGAATCGCTCAGCCAAAATGCAAACAGACACTTTCCCACCAGTCTTATTTCTTTAGCCTTTCATCTGCACAGTCCTCCCCCCTCTACTACTTAACCCCATCTTTGGACCCTCTCCCACTCTCTTGTAAGTTTATCCTCTCACCATGTCCTTACCCAACCATCTCCCCTCCACTTCACCTCTTCAAATTGCCTATCATCAACTCCATGAGGGATTTAAAGCCACAGCTTCCAGCAGAAAGAAGGACTTTTCTGTTGTTTTGACTCTTTGTCACATGTTGGCTCCATCACAGTCTGAAAAATACAAATAAATACATGTATCAGTATTGTAACTGATCTGTAATACAGCTGACGTACTGTATGTCGACATTTAACTCTGGATGATGTACTGAAACTAAAAACCGTGCTGCTGTCTGTTCTTCTTGTCACCAGATTTGTTCATAGAGCGGTTTTGTATGACCGGGGGAAGCAGTCCTATTGGCTATCTGAAGGCCTGGCAGACCAACCTCTACCTGTCTGCTGACGCTGACAAGGTCAGGGAGGCGCTGGCTGAAGGTGAGCACACACACACACACACACACACATACACACACACACACACATGCAGATGAAGAAGATAAAGTCTAATTATATTAATAACCTAGTCTGATCAAATAAAATGAATTAAGACTTAAACATAAAAAACCTTGTACTGTATGTTTATTCAATATATTGAATTTTACATAAATTACATAAACATAATGGATTTTTCAAGTGTTTATCTTTCAGATGTTATACACAAAAAGTTCTGTCTCCTTTAATGTCACACACACACACACACATGCACACGCACACGCACACAGTTATTTGATTATACACGTTGATTCAACATGATAGAAAAAAATGATTATTTACGTTCATTTATGTAATAGGATGGAAATCTTGTCATTTGAAATCGTCCAAGTAACTTTTAACTAAAGCTATCAAATAAACCTAGGGGAGTTAAAAAAGTACATAATTTCACTCTGAAATGTGTTTCATGAAAAGACAATATTTAAGTGAAGTACAAGTACCTCAAATGTGTACTTAAATGTATGAAGAATGAAGTTACATTCTAGTGCTGCAGTTCACACTTCGACACATTCATGTCAAGGTTTCTCAACAGTTATGTCTTTGTCCATCCAGTCAATGTGTACCAGTAACAGTTAGCTACATTACATGAATGATGGTCCCATTGAGGGTAAAACTGATGATAACGCAGGGTATGCTTTAGGGCGTGGCTACCTTGTGATTGACAGGTCATTACCACGGCTTGTCCTTGGGTTCTCAGTCAGATCCAATCAGGATATCCTCCCTAGTGTCACCCTCTCATCTTAATATGCTAGTATCACTTCTAGGCTCCAAAAAAAAACAGATGGTGGAGGCCAGAATGTGAGACTCGAGGCTTCATAACGGTAGCACACAAACCAGTGGTGACCCATCAGTTGAGATAAGCCCACTGTGGGTTTTAGTTTCAGTAATACAGACAAAAGTGAAGTATAGTTTGTCCTTCACATCCCTTATTTAACTGTGTTAAGTAGATCATGAACACATCACCATAGTTTTACTGACAAACTGCTAAATTGTGTAAGTCGAGTGGGGACGCTACAGCTGACAGTGATCAGATACATAGATAAGATGTTAACATATCACAGTTTTTATTAAGTACTTCAGCTTCAAACCATTTACTGAAAATTCAAACTCGGAATTTTAATATTCACAATGTTATTGAGGTAATAATACAAACTCAGAAATATTTATTTTTTCCATAAGTGAATATACAAGCTGTTCTCAGGGGAAAACAAGGTCCTCAGCACACTGTTTGAAGCTAAAAAGGTGGCAGGGTCCGCCACATATAAACAATGTAAAACTGCATGAAGTTGTGTTTGTTTATTTAGTTTGTTTAGGCTTATAGAATCAGTCAATGAGGATCTTTCTCTTCTGATTAGAATTGCTGCATTAATGTTGTGCAGTCTGAATGTCTTTCCTTCCTTCCAGGCACCAATTTATTTTCATTCATTTCATTACTGTGTGTAAATCTATTTGCAGAGACTTGCTTCAAACCTGCCTTTTATTGTTATCATCGTAATTATAAGTGCAGCTGTGAGGCCAAACCATTTAATAGTGTTGGGGAGACGCAGGCAGTTTTTTTCATATATATGTAATTTCAGATAAACGGAATAAAATGTCAGATCTGCCGTCAAACTTCAATTTAAATGAATATGTAAGTATGAGTCTATTAAATTCTTGCACACAGAGCAAGCTGCAAGCAATTTCATGTTTGCATAATTAGCAGCAGTGACTGACATGTTCTCCTGTGCTGCAGTGTCATTATCATAAACAAGCACATTGATTCTCTCCTCCCTTTATAATTCCTGATGGATTCCTGCGTGTCACGCCATATCAGCACACACACTGAAGGGAACAGCAGCGTTTCTCTGACTGTAGCTCTGAATATCAGTGTTTGAAAACACGGGCAGCTCTCTGCCAAAGAAATACAAGATGTTAATATGCTCTGCTGACAAGGAGCTGGGAACACACCGATGTGAAATTTGTGGGACGTGAGCTGACAACCGCTGCTGAAGGTTTAAATTTGTTCAGCGCCGCGCATTTCACGTTGCATTATTGTTGCTGTCAAAAGAGACGAGCGCGCACAGAAGCCGTGGAGGCTAATTAACGACAAAAACAAAAAAGTGTATTAGCTTAGGCGACACGGAATGATTTCTTCAGCTACCAGAACCAGAGAACATCATACTGGGTTCAATGTGACTTCTGGGACATTTTTCATGTGACTTACACATACCTAATGTCACTAATGCAGTGACTCTGGCAAGCACACACCTGCTCCCACAAACACACACACACACACACACACACACACACACACACACACACGCACACACGCACAGTGTCCTTGACATTTTACTTGAAAGGTCTTAATTAGCTGTGTTGCCATTTGTTAATACTTCCCGCGAGCTGAAGGCCATCACAGTATGTTCTGAGTGTTTTCTTTAATAGCCCTACAGCTGTAACAACGTCAATGAATCATTCCTGATTTGTTCTATTTGCAGGAAATGAAATGAAGTGAAGTTGGGTTTTACCTCGGCAAGAAATGTTTCTTCTTTCACTTGATTCTGATCCAACGAGCATGCTATTATCTACAGGTACCAAAGTATCCATCAGTTTAAATTACAAAGGTGCGACTAATTTAAAGGTCCCATATTGACTAAAGTGAGATTTTATTTATTTATTTATTTATTTATTTATTTCGGCATGTTATTAGACAGTCATCATCACACATCATCTTAGTTAAAATCAGGTAGTACACATGGCCGAAAGGGAAAGCGGGAGAAGCAGATGCTTATCTAGTCCCGCCCCCGTTACCCACAGAATACATTATTTCCACAAATTATATTTCTTTTGTATTTTGATGTACATGTTACAGCAGCATGCAGTGAACAGAGCTGCAGTCCAGCTCTAGACAGTCAACAGACTACATGTGTGTCTGCACAGTGTCTATATTGGTCCATCATGAGTGAACAACAGTCTCTACTTGTTGCTTGGAGTGTAACACAGTCATAAGGTGGTCCAATCGATATAGGTTAGTTTCAGTTATTTGGTTGTTAACTGGGATGGTGTGAGAGCCCGTATTGCCGTCTTTATTCATCCATCTCTTCTGTAGCTTTCAAGCCTTATTGATTATAAAGCAGGTCCAGGTGCCGTAGAACTACTGTGACAGTATCAGAATGAGCTGTCGGGACTTTTGTAAGGTTGTGATGTGACAAGCTACCGCCCTCAGCACAGCCGTGATTGCAAAAACATCAGTATAGCTGCTGTGGAAATACAGTGGGCGGGGCTTGCTCGGGCCTGTGAAAGCTGACCAATCAGAGCAGACTGGGCTTTTCAGAAGGGGCCTTAAAGAGACAGGCCCTAAACGGAGCGTTCAGACAGAGGGTGAATAGAGGTGTTAGGGCAATGGACAGCATGAGAAAAATAATGTGTTTTTTCAACATTAAAGCATGTCAACATTTTCTAGTTGCCCAGTTGACCTGAGCCCTGTTGCTCATCACCTGAGGTTCCACCAGCTCATAGGGACACTCATCTCCACGGCTAGCTGAGCTTCTTGCTCAAGGCATCTAGTTACTACAGCCAAAGATAGCAAAGAGAATAGTGAGCAGCAGCTGGTGGTTATGCTGCCCCCAATTCTGGCAATTTCTACAAATAACAACTCATATTTAAGTTAAGAAATAATGTTGAAGTGAAATGAAGAAAAGTATAGTGAAGCAAAGAAGTGAAGTCAAGTAAAATGAAGGGCAGTGCAGTGGAGTCCAGTGAATTCAACATATGGGGTACATCCCAAGTCTCTTATTTGATATTTCTCCTCTACGATCGCTTGAACCATCTTGAAGGACGTCCAGAAGCTCTTATCTCTGCTCTGAGGAGAGAGGAGTGAGGAGGGATCTCTAAAGAGACAAGAGTGAGGATGCACAAGAGTAGCTTTCCCTGAAGACTATCAGCTGAATGCTCTGACATCTGGCAGATTCAAATGAGAACACTTCATTGAAAAAGACGTCTCATTACTAGGATGGAAGGAAAAGATTCTAGTGAGGGAAACATGGAGGAAAGACTTGGGATGTACTACCCAAAGTGTGAAATGGAGTCTGCACAACCACTGAACTGCCTTCAGCTAATTTAAATTGAGTATTGTTAAACCTATTTTTACGTCTCTGACTGTGTTTGTGTCCAGGCATCGCTGCAGCCACCATGTTCATGCCAGAGAAGCAGACAGAGGTATCAGAGTCCCAGCTGAGGGTGGCATTTGACGGTGACGCCGTCCTCTTCTCGGATGAATCTGAGCGCATCTTCAAGGCCCATGGGCTGGACAAGTTCTTCGAACACGAGCGGGACAACGAGGACACGCTATTGGATCATGTATGTCGTTTTCATCATGTTTGGACATTTTCTCTTGAACGGTAGCTGATGTGCTGACACCATCCTGTTCACTCAATAATCAGTACAGATTGCATCTGTGAGAAATTATGGCAACAAAATGAAGCTGAGGTTTAAACCTTAATCTCATATGTAGCATTTTCCATGTAGCCCTTAATCACCTTTAAATAATTATGCAGATGTTCTTGATATAAAAATCCATTTCCTTAAGTGGTTATTCTATCAACACATTATGCAAAATATGATAAATGGTTTCAAATGTTATTGGGATTCAGACCGTCAGTTGGTGCGTCGTTCTGTCAGACAGACAGCAATTTATGTAATTAGCTTTAAGCTCTGCAGGCATTAAAATAAAATGGTGCAGCATTTATATAAAGATGTAGCATGACGGGGCAATGACAATGATGTTGCAAGGTGAGAACAGACACAGTCTCCCCGACTCTAATTTATCATACTCTCTGTCTTCCTCTCTGGCAGGGTCCCCTGAAGGGCTTCCTGGAGGCACTTGGGAAGCTCCAGAAAAAGTTTTACGCTAAAGGCCAGCGCCTGAACTGCCCCATCCGAACATACTTGGTCACAGCTCGTAGCGCAGCCAGCTCTGGGATCCGGGCGCTGAAGACACTCAGGGCCTGGGGACTGGAGATCGACGAGGCCTTGTTCCTCGCAGGAGCACCGAAGGGCCCCATGCTGGAGAAGATCAGGCCTCACATCTACTTTGACGATCAGATGTTTCATGTGGAGGGAGCGGCTGAGATGGGCACCATCGCCGCCCATGTACCCTATGGCATTGCACAGAAACACCCCAGACTGAAATCCACTGCAGGGAAGTAGCCGGCAGGACGTTTCAGAGAGCTTGGAAAGATGAACTTGTACTGAATTGCATGTGGAGATGCATCATTTCCATACTGTAGCAAATGTATTGTAAGTTTGTTTTATCACAAGGTCAACTGTCTCAGCTCAATGCTATCATGTCAGGAGTAAGGTAGAGGTCTGGAACTGGAGATGATCTGGATGCCAAGTGTCCCTCATCTTTTTTGGTTTTTGTTTTGTCCAATCTTGCTTTATACAGGAACTTCAAAAGGTGCTTGATTGCCATGGCAACCTGCCATTTCTCTCACTACTACCTAAAGAAGTCATGTCGGCGGATACAGAATGAATGGCTCCATTGATATTTACATGCCTCCTGTTTGAGTAAAGCACAGAGACCACAATGTCTAGTATGTCGCCAATAAATGAGCCATAAGCGCAGTGCAGGAGTATTGTGAGATTAAACACGATAGTGATGTACTGTGGCACAAGAGTCACAATTTAAAGTTTATGTGTCACTCATTTTACAGTTGACAACACAAGAATGTAAAATCGTTTGTTTGCACCCATACGAAATGTGCTGTATATTACTGAATATATTATCTACCACTGTGTTAGTCCAAAACAAATATAGGAAGCCATAAGTTTCAGTTGGTGCCTTAGTTGATGACACAATTTTTAGCCAGCGGCGCAGCTCAATACTTTGGTCCAGAGCGAAGTATCTTGACGAAAATGTTGAATGGATTGCCATTAAATCTGTAGGTAGAGAATGACAGCTAAGTAATGATATGCGACTTTTCATGTTGTTTTCATGTCAACAGCTATTGAGATATTGCCCCTAGCCTCAGCTGTACATCATCATTAGCATGCTGAAGTTTCTCCTCTTTAGCATTGTTAATGTAATTACTGAATATATGAATGTTTATTACTGAAGAAAGTACAATTTTATAGAGACAGCAACAAGTTTCATTCGGTGCCTTTAGTTTCAGTGAAGCGCTACCATTTCTAGCTATGCTAGCAGTGGGCTCTTGGTCCACAGAGAAATATCTCCACAACTGGAATTTGGTGTCAGTGACTTTTCAAATGGCTTCATAGCTCAACACTCAAGTTTACGGAAACACCTTCCAAAATAAATGATTAACTTCCATCACCATCCTAGCAACACATACCATTAGCGTGCTAAGGTTACCTTGCTTAGCACATCAGAGCGGCTATATGAGATCTAGTTGAAAACATTTAAAAATTAACTAAAATTATCAACAGAATGTGAATAAATAGCAGTTTTGACATTCTGATGTCTATGTATTGTGTTGCAGAGATATTAGCATGCTAACAAGCTAAATGCGGCCTGTCCTGGTCCAAAGCCCCTTCGCTAGTGATGTGAACGCTAACACTCCCCTGGTCCCTGAGCTCCCAGCCTGAACCACTAGCTGTATAGCTAATTGGCCGATCTAGCTAAGGGCAGCTACAGTAAGCAGCAGTTAGAGGTTACTCTGGTGATATACTACCCCCTATTTGTCTTGATTATGAATTTGACAGCCGGCCAATTCTTATGTAGTGCACCTTTAAATGTAGCCAATACCATGAGACTAAATATGCTGATGGTATTATTTAGTATTCTTTTAATTAAAAATATCTATTGGCAGCCATAACTTTCAGTGGATGCCTTAGAGTCAGTGGATAGGCCTTTATAGCACACCAGCAGTGTGGTTGCTTTGGTCCTGTGAGAAATATCTGCACAACTTGGAACATGGGTGTCCCCTTTCTTGTTCTGGATGCCGGGGACAGTCCAAAATGAAACTTGAGTTCAGCACGTCAGACACAACACACTTGAAACTAAATAGAAAATTCCAGCAGTTACAGCAACACACTACCATTAGCATGCTAAAGTTTACCAAGCTAGCATGCTAATGTAAGTCACCTGAGGCTGGCTAAGGTGGACACAGTAGAATGATTGGGTGATTTCTGACAATTCTGGCTGCTTGATGTACAGTACATAACACTACTTTGCTCACTCAGGCCAATGTTTTCCCCCCACAAGTGGTAAGAAGAAGAGCTTTATCTCCATATTTAATCCACCCAACAGTTTAGCTTAGCCCAGTATTACAAATGTATGGGCCTTCTATGGCTACTCTTTTTTAAAAGCCATCCTGCTTGCTAATATGAGACATCACAGCCTCTGTGCAGGGTGCTGTGGTGTCCCACTAACTGAGGTATCACATTAACAGAATCAACAAGCAGCTTAGCTTGATTTTACTGCCCTCTCCTGTACATCAAAGTTAATACAAAGTCACACTGATGAGTTGGGATTGATTTACGTTGTAAAGTTAAAACTGAAAAACACAATTTTTTCTTTAATTGACAAAATGGCCACAGTGGCCTTTTGAAAATGTCAGTCCACCTCACATCACTCTGTCACAGCTGGCCCGTCCTCGAATGACTTGACTAGTGTATCTTCAGCGCTGTTCATTTCATTTTATCAGCCTTCTGAGGGCGTTCAAGCTCAATAAAGTGACAAGCAATCCACTGGTGACAGCCAACAAACACATAATTAAACAGATGTGTCTTTTGGCAGACATTCGTCCTCGATTGATGGCTGAGGGATCGGACAACAGCGCTTCAGCAGCATCGGTCCAGACAGTTTTGACTTTAAGGTGGACATTCAGGATCAGACTAATGCAGATGAGGCAGTGTTTGAACAATTCAGCAACAAGTTTATGACAACTTTATTATATATACGACATAAGAAAATGTAAGAAAATGTAAATGAGCAAAAAAATAAAGATGTAAATGCTTTACTCATGAATGAAAACAGTCTCAGATTGAATCATTTCCATGATGAAACGTTCAGTATGGACGCACGACTCCTGCATTGGGAGTCACTGATGTGCACTCCTTCACACTACCATCGAGTGGCAGCACTGGAATGATAAATGACCTGCTGCTGCAACCGGTCTTCATTCGCCACATGTTGTTTTTGTTTAGGATGAAAGAATATCACATGGCACATTAAAGCAACTGATGTAAAATGTTATCCTTAAACTATTTCTCCTTCCCTGCCTGCCTTATTTCTTCATATTTCCTTTTTCCCCCTGTCTTTCCTCATCTTTCCCTCCATTTACTCTCATTCTGTAAACTTCACATTGAGCAGAATCACATTACTACCCACACTCTCTCTCCCCTGTTCAAATATCTCTGATAAATGTGTTAATATTCCCAATCATTCCCATCTGAATTGGATCTTCCCAGCAGAGCCTGGGTAATAACAGCCAGAAAGCGCCAACGCGCAGTGCTGGTCTATCCGGAGCCATATTGCTAACAACACCACAGGGACGGGCCCTGCTGGTAAACGCTGATGGATTGACATTTGTGTGGATTTTATAAGCTCCAGAACAGTGGGCTGGTGTTGCTGGCTCCATACAGTACAGGGCAGGGGCAGATAGATAAGATAAGGCCAGCTGGCACACTGCTGCAGAGCCTATGCACGGTTCATAATGACACACATGCGTAGGCTGCCAGCTGTATCCATAAACAGACAATAACCATCGACGTAAATAGAGAATGGTGATGGCTGTCTGCTTCAGTATGCCAGATTGAGACGGCGCCTAGGGACAGAAATGACCATAAGAACCCATTATCCTGCATCTTACACACACCCCAGTTAGCAGGTAAATGCTGGAAGGTGCTCGAGCGAGGAGGAGATAAAAGAGAAACGGTGGGTAGAGCTGTTTATTTTGGGATTGTGTCTTCATTTCAGAGATCTGCTCCAAGAGATCATAACACCGGCTGAACACTGATAATGATGCAAAAGAGCGAAGAAACGACATAAAACAGAGTAAAGTATGGAGTTATTTTATACGTAAAAGATACATTCCACTGATGGCTATTGATGAGCGAATGTGGGACATTATGCAACAGCCCATAAGCTCAAATATAAGCAGTCTTACTGCCAGATGTGACCTACAGATGAGAGGCTGAGCAGGGCGTTGGGGGTTGGGGGCTGCAGTCAGCCTTTATCAGCGCCGGAGAACAAAACACAAAGAAAGACAGTGAGAGAAAAATAGATCAGACTGAGGGGAAAAGGCAGATGGAGAGAAAAGCAGCTCTTGGCCCAAAGACACAGATAACAAGAGGATTGTTTTCCTTCTGCTCAAAGCAGCGTGGCACCCGTACAGGGAAAAGATGGGTGACTCACTCTGTCTTGGCGGAGCGGCTGGTCAGACTCACAGGGACTCTGCGGCGTGAGACCGGTCCACAAAATGTTTTCAGTCTGTTCCAACACACTCTTTGTCTGCTGTGCACACACGCTCTACAGCTTCTGTTCTCAAAGTGCTGCGACCTCTTTTAATTAGGACCCGGGCTGAGAACACCTTTCACGAGGCTCCTCTGTCTGTGCTGCATCACTTCATGTTAATGAAGAGGAAGTATACTGAGTTAATAACCTGACTCATGGTTGTTACGCTAATCTGGTTGAAGTTTTAATCTGATTTGAAATGTGTAGTATGTTAGGTGAAATTAATAGTCTGCTTGGCCTCAGTAACTGAGAATTCATTAACTCACTTGCATTTAAGAGGTTCTGCAACTGCCTGGATGGGAAGCAGCTGGTGGCAGGAGAGTAATGTGTGTGTGTGTGTGTGTGACAGAGGATGCCAGACAGGTATTATACACAGTTACGATGTAATGAGTAAAAATACCACTTCATCACACAAATGATCGTGTTCATCTGTCTCTGTGCAGTTTTTGTGTTTCGAGCCTGACAGCAGAAAATAACTGTTCCTGTCACAAGTGAGGAGACGGCTGACATTGTTTCTCGTACCAAGACACTACACCAGCTGCTGTTGATTAACAAATCTCCTCACATTCATATGTTTTCTAGCATTTTCTTGACTATTTTAAACCGTGTTAGAAGAGTGGTTCAGCAGACAGTCTGTCTTCCACTTTGGTTCAGATTGAAACATCTCAGCAGCGGTTCCACGTACTGCCATTTAATGCTGTCTGGACATTTATGGTGCACAGAGGATGAATGCTAATGATCCCCTGACTCTTACCATAATGCCACCATTAGAGCTTAGACCACTAGAGCATTAGAGATTGAAACTTGTGACTTTGAGTGAAGTGTCGACATCATGAAATTTGTTACGGACATTCACATCCACTCAGGGCTTATTGTGATCACGTTGATAATCCCCTAACTTTTTAAATATTGTTGTATATTTTGACTCATGGGTAACTTGATATATCAGATGGTAAGTTTTACCAATCCATCTGGAAAGGAGCTGCTAGAAACTGTTGGAAAACGGCAGGCACTTGGCAGGAGATTGGACAAGCCATCTGTCTATTACTGCCCATCACGGGCTAACTTCAACCAATCAGATCCACAGTATCAACAGTGGAGCTACTTGGTAAATCAAAGTCTCACTGAAGCCATTCGGGGGAAAAGCAAAAACATATTTTCCATGGAGAAAAGCCTTCAGTGTCTGGAGTTCTGATATAACTGATGGTAGCAGATGCTACGCAAACCTTTTGAGGAGCCGCCATTGTTGTTATGAAACTAACAGTCACCTCTTTCGATGATCGTCACATCTAAACCAAGCCCATGGCTGCTAGAAGTTCCTCAAAGGACACTGATTGATTTGACACCTGTCCTGTCAAAATGGATTTGTAAGATCCCATGATTGCGTGATCTTGTGAATCCAGCAACAGTGACATTCCCATCAGCCTCATCTTTACCTGTTTTGTGCCTATTAGCAAATTAGCATGCTAAGATGTTAATCTAAGATGGCAAACATGAACCATTGTCATTGTAAGCATATTGACATTAGCTACATGTTCGTGCTAACTTTAGCACGTTAGCTCATAGCACCACTGTTCCTAAGCATTGCTGCAGACTCTTGGTCGAGCTGCTACAGCAGCAGTGGAAAAAGATAAACTGTCAATCTGACTTGCAGTTCATTAAATTGGAGTTAAGCTGCAATAAACAGACACTTGTTGGATCATAACTTTTTAAATAAGACACGTAAAAGCTCCACAGTTCACAAATATGATCTTCGATGGCTCATTTGCCCTCAGAACAAAATGTGAAACCACTTCACCGTCTTAGCATCATTCAGGAATTTAATTAAATCTTCACAGAGAGAACACCTGGTTCAATCAGATAATTATTCATGAAGACATCCGACAAAAAAACAACCGCAACAAAGCCCCAATACGCCCTCCTTTCTGTGCACTCTCTGGCTCATTTTTAAAACAATGTTTGGGTACCAAACAACACCTATCTCCAAATATAATACTTCCATGGCAGTAACCTCTGGCTGGAAATGTGTATTGACCTTTTCACGTTCAGCTCTGTCAGGCTGGAAGAGCTTTTGATATGATTGCCGCTGCCGTGCCCTCGGCTTCATACAGTAACCTTAGAAAATCTACAGCATGTTGTTTAAAATAAGTGCAGCAGTACGACTGAGTGTGTGCGTCATAGATTGTTGAACAGTGGGGACATACTGCAGTACAGCAGACAGGAGGAGCTTCTCACTGAGACAACAGATACTCCTGTAGAGATCGGAATAAAACTGACTCTTATCAGTGAACAGGTATTAAAAGTTGACCAACAGGACAGTTTCTGTAAAACGCTCACTCTTTCATGAGCTTCAAAGTTTCTTTCAGAGGGATCCACACCCCTACGTCGATATCTATAGCAACAGATTAAGGCTATCCCCCTTGAGAATGATGAAAGGACAGAAAGTTGTAGTGTGTGTGCGTGTGTGTGTGTGTGTGTGTGTGTGTGTGTGTGTGTGTGTGCGCGTGTGTGTGTGTGCAAGGCAGGTAAGTAATCCATGGATTGGCCTTTACAAAATCCATTTTGTCTCCAACACACTTTGACTGTGTTTCCATGGCTACCTTATCCAGGATGTTGACGGATGGAAAGAACGAATAACGAAGGAAACAATGGATGAATGTAAACATGGAGGGAAAACGGACAGACAGAAAGAAAGGAGGGGAAGTGAGAGACGAAGAAAGCCAGAATATAGCGATGGAATTTGGATGTGCAGGTGTGCAGGAAGTGAAAAGTACAAATTAAAAATAACCATATATTTACAGTGTGTGTGCATCACTTTAAATCGCAGGCAGAACATGCACGTGTACACTAAGTGTAAAGAATCTGAAGCCTGCACACACCTGAGGCCATTTAAACATTCAACACAGGGCTTACATCAGAAGTGTCACTTGAAGTGTGTGCGCACACACACACACACACACACACACACATAGTAGGAAACACTTCACTGAAAGCGTGGTGAGGCATGTTGCTAAGCACTTACAGATCTTCAGAGATAAAGGGGATAGAGTGTGTGGCTGATGGGATGAAGGAAGGGAAGACGTTTGGAAGGAGAGATATGCAGTGGACGGCTGGCGGAGACGTTCTACCTCACAGGGCTTCATCTCATGGATTGATTTTTTCTCCATGCAGCATATGAGCAGAGCTTAGCCAAGACTGCTTCAACCATACCCAGCTCCACTGGACGAGATAAGACGGCTAAAGCTCACATTTAAGGTTCCAGATATCCATTCTGATCCTTCCCATATGTCAATTGATGACAAAAATAGCAAGAAAAGATGATGAAAATCTTAATAATTTCACTGATAATTTTGTTTGATTAACAAACAAGATGTGTGATAATCTATAAACTTTTGAGCTTCAGAGGGAACTAGCTGTTTCCATCTGCTTCCTGTCTTTATGCTAAGCTAAGATAATGTACTTCCTGCTCCAGCTTCATTGTTAGCACACAGACATGAGAGTGGTTGTTATTCTCATCTGACTCTTGGCAAAAAAACAACAACCCAAAAAGCGTATTTCCCCAAAAAAGAAGAGCTATTTGTTATTGTGAGAGCAGATTCATTAAAACAAATCATGTCAGGCACATTGATTTAATGCTATTTATCATTAATCTCTGATGCACATGGAGCTAATGAAATGTGACCACCTGGGAGGAAAAATAGTATCATTTGTGCTTGTTTTGTAATTATAGCATGAATTATGCATATCAGAAAGCACAAAGAATCTGTCTTCTAATTAATGAGTGCGCCCCGAGTGCGGCTGAATCAGAGGTGCTGCCAACAGCAGGAAAACAAGGCGACTCAAAGTAAAGAGCAGCGAGCTCCACGCACAGTGTCAGAGCTGTAATTTATTCAAGATTGTTTTTCATTTTTCACATTTGACACACATGAGTGAGCCTGATAAAAGTAGAGCAAAGCACACTGCTCGCTCAGGTGCCACTTTCCTGATTACTATGTTTAAGGCACAATATGGCTTCCACATCGCATCTGTTGTTGTTGTTGTGTTGGGAAAGTTTGATGGGAAAAGGTGGCATTTTTTAAAGTTTGAAGGCTTTAGAAATGATAAAATGTATCAGGCCTTTTGTTCTCCATATACCTGTAATCAGTTATATGTGTTTCTAACTGGTACTTAAACAACAGCCATTTCACAGCATCTGGTGTTCCTTACCTATTCAGCTTTTGTCCAATGACTGTAAACTCCATTTGCCTCGTGTTTCCCTTTGGTACGTCCATTTGTGAATCAGCATATTTCCAGAACTACTTTAGAGGAAGCAGTTGATGATAATGTGTCCTGACTCACTTGGATAGTTTTGTCTTTCATTAGCTTTCATTAAAGACTAAACTGTTCAGAGCTGGTATCAACATGCTTCCTGAGTGATCTGGTCACAGGTGGACAGCTCTAAGTACAGGTGTGTGAACAAGATGCGTTAAGGACGCATATGAGATCCGATCACTCAGACTACATTCGTAGATGGTCTGGGCCTCATGTGACCAAATTTTTTTAGTAGTGTGTACGCACATGTGTCCTCCACACTGAAGGACTGCCTACTCAACCTACAACCCACAACAACACGCAGAATAGATTACACACTAGTAACTGCAATATCCCCAGACTCCCTTAACATGTTGCATGTTTTTAAGAGCTGGTGAACGAGGAGAACATTAAAATACATTGTGAAACTTTGCTACAACAAATTAAAAATTATTCTCGCCTTCTTGTAAAATCTGCATAAAATACAATACATTAAATTGTTTCTTTCCTCATAAAACGTGTCAGTTCATTGTGGCATCACTGTACCATTCTGCCTCCTTTAGTGTCTAAGGTGCATCTTACCTGCCAGCATGTAGCAGCTGTTTGAACTCACTATCTAAAATGATTTCATCAATTACACTTAATTTTATTGATGGTAAACATGTCAAATTTTACAAATAGCTACAGTAACCAATATAGGCAATGTCCGTGGAGAATGTCCCCAGATTCCCTTTAAAAAACACTCAATTTTGTGACTTGTTGAGCTAGGAAAGTAATGTAACTTTGTGAAAACAAGTTCTGACAAATTCTTAACTGTGTGGGCCTCCTTGCTAATTCGGCAAATGTTATACTACAAAACTGTAGCTGGATGTTGTTTGTTCTCACTATGTTGCATTTTTTTTATTCAGAATACTTTAGACCACAAACCTTGACGAACTTAAACGTCAGTATTGATACCAACAGGTTCTGGAAAGTTGATATTTTGTGCCGGGTTTCAGTTAATCATTACAAAGCTACCCCCATGATGTTCAAACCTCTAATGCAACATGTGACATCAGGCCATAGATAGGAGGCTTTTTTCACCCAGCAGCGACAGCAATTAGACAGACGGAGGCAGGCTCCATAATTGAAGCTGAGAGCAGCTCACGACAGCCAGTTGTAATGGCTCAAACCTTTCATTGACCCTGAGCAAAACTTTCTTTACTGGAAGTTAAAATGTCACCCTGTCATATAGCGTTGAGTTTTAAAAGCTGTTTAAGGTGGGGCATTGTGTTATGGTCACGCTAACATGGTAATATCGAAACTTGAAAAACAAGCAACTCAGCTGCTGTGGAAGCTGAGATGGAGCTTTTCTATACGCATGCTGGCTTGGCTTGTTTTGACTCGGCATGTCAGGACAGCGCGGCTGCATTTCAAATACAGCAGGACTACCTGCTTTAACGTCTGTCTTTAACTGATGACAAGCTGACCCCTGAGTAGCAGTTAAAGGAGTAGTTGTAAATACTTTTCCTACTCGCAGTACTATCGAAGACCCACCACTCCACTAATTTAACATTGTTTAATTATTTAACACATTTACCCTCATGCAAGTTCTTCACTATAAAAGTCTGCCACTATTTAGTTAGAAAAATGCTTTTATTTTGAAGCAGCAAAACCAGGAAATCTTTTGTCTATGTTACTGCTTGTTTTCACCAGCAGTCATTTAAAGGAGCACTGTGTAGTTTTGAAGAATACATTCAAACTCATAATTTCAATATTACAATATTAATGAGGTAATAATACAAATTTAGAAATATTTATCCTTTCCATAACTGATAAACAAGCTGAGCTCAGAGGAAAATAAGGTCCCAGAACACTGTTTGAAGCTAGAAAGGTGGCAGGGTCCGCCAAATATAAAAACAGTATGACATTTTTTTTTTAAGGTCAGTTTGTTTATTCAGGTTATTCAGACGTGAAAAACATCTCTCAACGAAGATCTTTCTCTTCTAATTAACATTTCTTCCCCAATACTACATAGTGCACCTTTAACACAACTTCTGAAAACATCTGAAAACAGAACATGATGAACAGTAAAATACAGCAGATATCTAAAAGATAGACGCAGGAGAGAAACTAAACTTCAAGGCACTGAGTATAAGAAAGAAGCTACAAATTATTAAAACCTGATCACATCTTCTATCTGGTCTCTTGCACAAACCTCACCACTGCACTACAGGCTTGTCAGACGGGGAGAAGGGGGTTTGTCACAGGTTGCAAAGCGTCAACGCAGCCAACTCTGGGGATCATCCATCTTGAGGGTGGTAAAACTGGTTATGGAAAAGCAAATCAGAGAGGCACTGTTTTACACAGTGCCCATGGAGGAGCCCCCAAAGTGTTCATTATTGAATACATGAATGTGTTTCTTAAATCTTGGTCCTCGGGGCCTCCTGCCCTGCATGTTTGAGATGTTTCCCTGCTCCAATACACCTGATTCAAATAAATGGGTCTTTATCAGGCTCCTGCAGAGCTTGATGGCGTGTTGGCGAGTTGGGGCAGGAAAACTTCTAAAACATGCAGGGCAGGAGGCCCCGAGGACCAGGACTGAAGAACACTGTGACGTGTTACCGATGGAGTGGAAAATATTAACTGAGAACTTTGATACTTTCAGGATCTTTCAGATTTACTTTGAGAAGTTCGCAAGGAAAATCCCACACACTGTCTGATGTGCAAAAAAACATTTATTGCAACATT
This sequence comes from Pagrus pagrus, assembly GCF_965226575.1. Taxonomy (NCBI): domain Eukaryota; kingdom Metazoa; phylum Chordata; class Actinopteri; order Spariformes; family Sparidae; genus Pagrus; species Pagrus pagrus. Next base: position 21,916,303 of record NC_140201.1, on the reverse strand, counting down.
CTGGCACTTACCTTCATCAGGCAAACGACTACTGATCTACTCGTCCCTCTCCTATGCCCCTGTCTTGTGACATAGATGAGCGCAGTATTTTTTCTTTTTCAGATATACATTTATAAAACATGTACAGAGAGCAGAAGTACTCATCAACTGACTTCAGCCTGATTTATAGCAGGGCGCTCAATACTTTGGAGATTGCCCAACAGAAATGATGTATTTTCAACAGAAAAAACTGAGCTCGACACTTGAGTATGTTGTTATGTCGAGTACGCTGTCACAGTTCTCACACAGTATGATTGGGTAGACACTAGCAGCTGGAGGATAGATCATAAATCATCTTTAGATCTTCAACAAAAGTAAATCTGGTTAAATAGGATGAACTACAGTACCTCAGGTAAGGAGAAACATGCGGCCCCTTGTTGACTGCACCCACTCAGTATCTGTGATCTAACAGAATTTACAAGTCTTCATCTCTGAAGCTGTAGCAATGCAGAGAGGCGGTGTTCAGGTTGGATAATCCTTTGCAGAAGAGAGAAGAAAAACATAGTATGGAGTCAATCAACACCTTCCTTAACTGTGAAAAAGAAGAAATATACCATCTGGTGTTGTCTGCTGAAACGTCGGCGTATAACTCAGGCTAATTAGCCTTAAGTGCTTTTTACTATCTGCTGCGGGTTTGACAGAGCGGTGAACTTCTTTCCTCATCCAGCGTCTTGTCAATAAAACGCAGAGTTCAGCCTCTAATGGCACAGGGAAGGGTCGGCCGCCCTCAGATGATCCAAAAACACTCTGAATTTGCGAAAGGCTTCATCGCTGCTCTGGTATATGGCTGCTATAATCACTGATCAAAGAGATAATGTTTGTGCTAATGGCCTTAATGTGCACAGATTAGCCAGAGTAATCTATATGTGTGTACCAGTGTGTACACGGTTGTGCGTACGTGTCTCTGATTTTTAGTGTGAGTGAGGGACTTGTATGGCCATTTGTGTGATTTTATGAGCGTGTGCTGTGTGTGTGTGTGTGTGTGTGTGTCCTGACAATTAGGGAGGAGACTGACAGAATGGATTTCCTGTTTGAGCAATAAGGAGATACAGCCATTCAGCACTGTGTGACACATGTACACACTCAAACACAAACACTTATGCACACATCGGCTTCTCTATCCTTACGAGGACCAACCATCCAGCTCCACATATGTTTGATACACGTCATTTCACATTTCTGTTTGAATGTATAAATAAGACAGCTGTGGAGTTCATAGAAGGAGTGTTTTTTCACTTTTGACAGTGCTACAGTTTAGCATTTTCCCACTGCTTCAGTCTTAATGCTAAGCTAGGGTACACATGTCCAGGATGTAGGATGTTTTTACATACAGAAATACACAGAAACCAACTCCATTTTGAATTTAATAAATATATGACGTCTGCATAGACAACCGGCTGCGTAGTTGTTCACACACTTGCCTATTTACTACTTGTGTTACTGGAGGATACCACTAGATGGCACACATTAGCTTGTTGTCCCATTGTTGTCCCTGCTGACGTTGACTTGCTTATTGACTCCTGACCCTGCCACATCCCCATACCGTCACTACACTGCCCCTACTGTTCATGTCGATATTGCAACGCGCACACAGTGGATTCTTCTCTGGGGGCACAACCAACGCTCCAAACGGGTGCAGGTAAAAAAAAAAAAAAAGCAAATATAGGTTCGGCATTCTGCAAAAAAAGTACTTGGTTAGGTTTAAAAAATATATATATTGTTTCTGTTCGAATCATTTAGCTACTTCTGTAACTTCTTTTACAAATGTACCTTCATTACCTAAGTAACTACGCTACAGGTCGGCGCCACACAACAAACGTAAATATGGGACGTGATGAGCTGCTTGATTTGTCGATATGGTCTTTTCTCTGAGGAGAACAAGCTTGAAATAACACAGCATTAAGTGTGGACCAACACATTTTATTATTCTCAGTTTAGTTGTCCTCAAAGTCTTTTGCTCCTCACAAAGATAAAAGTACAAGATCCCACACACACAGACAGACATGCATACACAGCTAGCGGTGTGAGTCAGAGCAGAGCAGCTGGATAACGCACAGATGACAGATAGGAAGATGAAAATCGAAGGGCACAGGGATCTAGATACTGTAAATTTGCAGAAAAGGGGGAGGTTTAGAAACGTAGATAGAATTAAAGATAAAAAGGAGGCGAGGACACGGAGAGCACAGAGGGTGGATGATTAAAGCTCTGCTGGTGGTGGTGGTATGTTTGCTCCGTCCTATAGGACTGGGTGGCATTTTTTCCCAACAGAGCAGATGAAGCAGCCAGCTGTCACTCCAACAACAACCAGTACAGCCCACCAGTCATGCACATTCATTCATTTACATCCACATTGACACACACACAAACACGCGGCCTCGAGTACACCTCACTCCATCACTGCCACGCTGCGTCCTTCTCTCCCTGAGGGCCACCTGGCAGCGGACCGCTCTCCCCCGCCGCAGTACAGGGATCCAATCATGACTGATGGCCTGTCACACACATGACAACACACACAGCAAACGAGCAGATGCACTGCTGTGCTGTGAGCACACGCGCAAACACGTCACTCCCTATCTTATTGAGGTCAGCGGGGTCTCGGCAGAGTGTGTTTGTCGAGCTGGAAATGGTCTTCCGGTGAGAACTGGTGCTCAGGTTTCATTCTGCAACTTCCAAAAATACAAGGAGTCCTTACCTTTTGTGCTGCATCCTTTTTTTCTTACTGCTACCGGTCTCACAATTGAAAATCAATGGAGTTGTTGTCTTCATAGTTAAACAAATACCATTACAGATAAAAATCCATCCGATGTGACTCAGGCAGAAATGTATCAAAAAAATCAAAGTGTCATTCACCTTACATTTTGTCACGATCGCCAACTTCCTTCGTCACTGTATCATCTGGTGTTTACTGTATTGCAACCAAACAGAACGCACCATCACATGGAACAAAAGAGTGTAAAGACCTCTCTAAGCTCTAAGTAACCACTGGCTAGTTTCAAACTTGTGATTTAATTAACTGAGTTCCATCCTTAAAAGTGATATGTCAAAGCTAGTAAAGACTAGAAAGACTTCATGTGAAATTGTTATGGACTGATGAAAAATGGATACAGCATCAGAGGCAAAGCCCCGTTCATCCCTATGAAAGCTGCTCAGTGGCACATGAAGCCAAAAAAGTTGGTTGTCCTGCTCACAGCTCCCACCGGCTGTGCAGCTAAATTCCAACTGTCATCTGACCAACCATCAAATTCTGAGAGGGAATAAAGTCATTTTTTGACGCTCACCAAAATGTATCCACTGTTTTACAGACAGACCCTTCATCATGTAAGCGTATGGGAAAAATACTTTTTGTGGCCGTGTATGTAATTATGTACAGGAAGTTAATGTACAATAACCAGCAAGTAGCTGAACTCCCAAAACTTTTAACTAAAAACTGTTTTAGGGTATAAAAAGATACATTAAACTTTAAGCAATATTATGTAGAAATTGTCATTTTGTGCAATTTGGCGCCCCCCACAGTTGTGAGTGCAACACCACCGTCATAAATACAAATCCCAGGTATGTAACAACTCATTAGGCGTAATGTAGTTGCTTACTACAAACAAAACTCATTAAGTCATAACAATGTTATGTGTTATGTTAAATTAATTTACATGGAGAATATATTCGGTTTACAGCTAGAGGGAAATATCTAACTACGCTAATGTAACAAATGCCATTTGGTCACTAGGTCCGGCATGATTGTCATGACATTTTCTTACAAGAAGCATATTGTGTTATTTCTGTGAAATATCATTGAAAATCTTCCCAGTTTGCATCATTGTTAAACAGCAGTGGCAGGTTGAGAGAGACAGAGAACTGATGTAGCAAGTGAAACGAAGCAACTTTATTTTCTAGTTGTTATGAGAAACAAGAGTAAGGAACAATAAAACACTGAGCAGATTGTGAGCAGATTGTGTTTGTCTCTTTTGCAACATCAGTTCAATTGTCAGAGTCATACAACTATGAATAACAAAGATCAACCTTATGATGTGCAATCAAACAGATCATGTGCTAAAATGAAATCTCAAATAAAACTTAATGGAGATACAAGCAGGAATGAGCTAAATGGCTTTTTTACTTTCCAATCTGGATTCAGAGTTTAGTTCCTTTAGCCAACGTGTGTATTCATGCCTGGAACACATGGAGCATCATGATGAACTGCAGCAGCTCCCACACCTCTTGTGGCACGAGCCTTTAGTATCGAACACCTCGTGTGACAGGAAGGGAATGAATATTGTGTGTTCACGTTCGGCCGGGCTTCATTATCCAGCACGCCCCGCTGCTCATTCCACCTGGGTGATTCAACACTGGAGTACACCTTGATAATCACTAGCACGCACTCAAGGCCCATGTGCACATCGATCAGTTGGGTGTTCAATATGTGGTCAGTGCGATGCACAGGCTAGCGGAATTACAGTTCAATGAAGAGGCTGGGGGGGAGAGGAGAGGTGGTGAGGTAATGAAAAAGAGTTTGTATTATTACATCATGTCTTAATTTCCAATAGTCATTACTTATTTCATTTATCTTATTTATCTTTATTTATTTATCTTTTATTATTTTAACTATTCATTTTTTTGCAATTGTTGTGCATTAGTCTCTAAACCTGTTTTTATACCATGTTCTTTTTTTCAGTCACTTGTAAAGCACTTTGAATAGCATTTTGATTTGTATGAAAGGTGCTATATAAATAAAGTTTGATTGATTGATTGATTGATTGATTGATTTACCATTCAACCTGTTATTCAGCTGATGGAGAAACAGTGAAACAACCACCTGGATTCCACTTTTAATTAGACGCCACCACATGTTCAGATGTGCAAAGACTTCCATGAAATCACACGTCAGTTTTCACAAATAATTCTCCCACAACTTTCCGGTGTGAATATGCACATTACAATACTTTACGCTAAGGGTGCCAATACTCCTTGAGAGAAAATAATTATGCAGCTCATTAATGTTAGCTCTGTAATTAAATGAAAGGTGAATGTTAGCTCGTTGAGCTTGTTATAAACTTAGCTTTGTGAGCTAATATGATCTGATCCCACAAATGATGTATTAGCTAGTGATAAACTATCTACAGCTGGACCTAATGCTAGGCTACTGCTTTAAGTAAAAACCTAGTTAGCTTGGCTTGCTAACATTTGCAGCTTAAACGTGTAATTTGTAGGCAATGGCCAGAATTCAAGTAAAGCTCCAGATCTATTGCGGCCAGCATAACTGCTTACTACACTGGACTTGTGACTCTTTGCTGTAACTATCTTTGGCTGTAGAGATGAGCTGCCATTAGCAGGAAGCTCAGTTAGCCGTGGAGATAAGGGACCCTGTTAGCTGCACCACAGGCAATGGGGCTCAGTAAACCAGTTCTTTTTAGTCATAAAAATAACAAATAAAACATAATAAAATAAAAATATCTCTCTTGGCATTTTGTGAGTTCTATTGTGTACTTGCTAGACAAAGTAAACTACTCCTGGGGTAACTACAACATTTTATAAGAGACAAGATGGACTTGGGCTAGCTTGTTAGCATGCTAACAGTGTTCGACATAATGTTACTACTGTTGTTTCTTTAGGCACTACACTGTGTTGATCATGTTTTTAACTACTTTTGAATGTTTTAAACTAAAATTCTCACATTATCTTACTCTTATCTTACTAGCTGATAAAGTTTTCCCGCAAAATTTACTTCCTCAGAATTCTTCAATACTGATTATCTGCAGGCCGATCCTCGCCACTTCAACATGTGGAGAAATAAAAAGCTTGACACGCTGCCTAACGCTAACTGTTTTCAGAGATGTAATCGTTCCACACAGCAGAGTAACATTTACAGTCATAACATTTGTAGATTTATATGTTAATGTTCTCCTGTTAGCAGGTTTACAGGCTCACCCAATCTGTACAGCAACTGCTCATAAAATACACCTGCCTTCTCCTGTGTTGAGTTAGTTATGGCAGCATTAACAGTGTGTAATGTTTTTGCATAATGATGTCAATATACGACTAAGGAGAAAACAATACAGATTTTACTGGTCCATAATGATGATTGTGTAGACCAGATTAAACATGAGTTAGCAGCTAAAGGTGTGAGTGGGCTTTAGCACTTGAACACTGTTTCATTATGAGTGAGATGAAGTAAATGAGATTTGGGAGACATAGCTGACCTATGCACAAAATACAGCATCCCCATTTGCACAGAGTTATTTTCCAACACCTAATCCCCACAAACGATGCTGATTGGCCCGAGGGATAACATACCAGACATGTTGTTCGAAACCTAACTGGAAACAGCCGGGCTCATCCGGCCTCCTCTGCCCCCAGCTGCACCCACAAGCAACAGATTACACAAACCGTGGTGGAAACCTTGCTCATCCCACTGCCCGTGGGAACGATTCTCTCGATGGCCCTTGAAACAGAGAGAAGTGCTGCTCTCAACTGCATGCCAGAGCTTATTTTGCTGAAGCTGTTCTGTCAGGTGCTGAAAAGTAATGTTGGTGTCAACTGTATCCGTACAGAGTAAGCAGAATGTCACCACACTTATCAGCACTTAGGATCTGTGTTTGTTACACACTCTGCGAAGCACTACAGTTGGCAGAACACTGTTTTAGCGTCAGTTTAGCCTTTGAGGTCATCCCGACTACACCGTGGACTGTGTGCAGACCGCATTTTGCAGTTCCGTTCAGGTGGGTTGGTATCACATTTTAAAACAGTCTTGTGGACACATAGGGCTTATCTTGTTGAATCCTTCCATCTTAATCATCATCTATAACCCTGTCCAACTGTCACGTTACAGCACCTTGAACTCTACCATAGATAAAGAGAACTGCTCTGTTCTGTATGTGCTGGTATGCTGTTGCAGCATTGCTAGACATTAAAGTGATAGTGCGGGTCTTTTGCTGTGGGGTTGTATGAGGTTCTTATCCCTACTTGAACTGGACTATCACTTCAAGAGGCCCCAACAGTCCAAATTTGCCACACTGGACCAAATGCCCATTTGTCTGACAGCCAGTTATATATGTATAACTATATGTATAAAAAAAACACCCATCGCTCCGAAGGTCCAATTTTCCAAAAAGAGACTCTCCTCTGTGGTTGTTAGACTTAACCCTAACCCTTTTACACTCAATATGCTAGATTATCAACGTTTCCATCAGTGTCTTACACTATAATGCTGGTTTTATTCCAACAATGGAAATTTGTCTGGAAAAAAATCACTTGAAAAGTTGTTTAATGTAAGGGCAGAAAGATAATCTATTAAGGGACATCGGAACAATGGGCATTCCCTGTCTAAACACAGGTAGCCCTAGATAAAGTGTATAATGTTACATCTAGGTCTAACTAGAGCCATCGGCTGGCGACACCAAAGACAGGATGCAAATCACACAATCATCCAATCAGTCATGGCTCACATTGGTTTCAGGTCATGGGGTTAAAACATAAACACAAAATAAAACAGACTAATTATGGGATGAGGGTTTTATTTACACGTCATGGTCATAAGAAGAGTCTCACTATTCTGCAACATGCCAGCCTTCTTGCACTGGTGTTCCCTTGCTCTCAGCAGCTGCCTTCTCCAGGACAATCACAACTATGTGACCATGACAACACTGTCATGTACAGTTTACTGATAGTAGCCCTGCCTGAATGTACCGACTGACTGAGACATCCATAAGCCAAACATAATGGAATGGAAATAAAGAGGATATTGCAGAAATGTTGCCTCCCTTTAAATTTGTTTTCACACTACAAACCAAGAGTTCACTGAAATTGCCTTGCCTTGCATCATTTATTACCAGCTGTGACAGTGCTACTGGTGATGTTTCCACCTTGTGACTCTGTGTGTGTGTCATCATGGCAAGATGTGGACACCTTCTGTAGTGGGAACTGACACAGAAGCCATTCAGAGTATTTTGGCAGGTTTTTATGCAGATAGTACTGTACAAGATATGGGATATAGATGTAAGATATAGCCAAAATTAAGGGGGTTGGCCCTCTAACGCTTTACGCCACTGCACTGCATCTTGTCACATATGATGTTTTTGTAGTAATAACTAGTTTAGACAAGACAGCCCTCATCAACCAAGGCCCATAACCGTAAGCTTTAATTAATTATGTGCCGATAGTAGGTGGGAGTTCACTATTGTCATTTATTTTCATTTTTCCCACACACCTGTCCTGCAGCCGCGTAATGAAGTGGACAAAGTGCCGCGTTGACTGAAATACAAAGCAAAACAAAAGGTTTAATCTGCATACTGATCTGGAAAGTGTGGGTGGACACAAAAAAGACAATTCAAAGCGGGTGAAGACAGAAAGTTGCCGTGGGTTAATTTCACATTTTAAATGATTGTGGAGCGATCATGGTAAAAACGCAGAAACAAATCAGATTTGCTTGTCGCAGGAAGTTCAAATCAAACTCCAACCTATCTGGAGCATCTCAGTGAGAGAGCAGTGTGTGTTTTATTAATCAGCACTGAGTTCATGCATGCTGCTGTGCAAGTGTAAAGCACAGCGTTGTCTGCATACATGTTCAAAAGGTGCTAAATCAATGATGACCACATGTCTTCATCACATTCCTCCCGGCAGCCCGGCCCTTCCCCAGTGCAACAGCGCTTCTATTTTTAGATCCAGGACCCAGAATACAGTAGCCAAGTAATCACCCCCATCCTGTGTGAGTGATGAGCTGCTCCCAGCCTCCCTCCAAGGCTCTACAGGGGGCTGAGGAGTCTCTGCCAAACAGCTCTGTGGTCTGTATCAGCTGACATGTTACAGTAAGATGGATCATCACTTCAATGACTGCTATCAGACGCATGCACGCATGCATGCAAACTCACATGCACTCAAACTGTGAATGGAATAATCTTAAACATGTGCATAGGTGAGCATGTAAACATATTTCTCTCTATATCATTCTCTGTGATTGAGTTCATAGGGCTTCTGCCAGATGTAGTCGGCATTATTAAGCGGGAAATCAAGCTTCATTTTACAACACCGCTTACTGAGAATAATTATTCATTCAAAAACATTCACTTTAATGAATAATGATGTCAAATAATCAAGAGCTGCAGTGGGTGTAAAACAGTGAGGGAATGTAGAAAACACTGTACGTCCCTCTCGCCCTTTAAGATGACTCAAGATCTCAATCTACCCAAACTTGGTTTCCATGGTAACAGTCCCCTCCTCTTTCTTTCCATCTCCAATCTATTTTAATTAAAGTGTGAGAGATGCCAAAGGCCAGTCAGCCAGTCTAGTTGTTGCTCGACTCTGTCCTCTCATGTTTGCTTTGACTCACACAGACATTTCCCCCATCGTCTCTCCATCTCCACTTCCTGGATGTATGCGAACCGCATTTCCACTTTTGTTTACTTTTTCATTGAAGCCCTCTGAATCATTCATATTTCAGCAGGTTCCGCCTTCGTTACCGGTTACCGATACAGAACACCTTGGGCTTACATCTCAGAAGAATGTGGCAGATAACAAGCTAGACATTCATTACAAAGAAAGGTGAATGTCAGGGAACATAACCATTATACTGAATGATGGAAATGGAGCCAGACGGCAAAAGTTTTCCCACCTTCAATCATCTTAAACTCTTACTTTGATTCAAAACTCAAACTTGATGTCAAATGATCTGCTTTTGCAGCAATAAAAAGGACAGATCTTTCTTTTCACTATACACTTTGGAAAAAAAGAGCAAAATTGCAAAGATTATTATCGTGTGTAAGCATTTTCATCATTTTAGCTAACCATCTGCCCATTTAGCAGTTTTCAATCTCCTCCCTCCTCTCTACGTCACCACACGGATGTGCAGCAGTTAATCACCAGACATAGCAGCAAACAGGACGATCTTGCTCTCTTTGCATTCGTAAGCAGACAGGACCGCCTCTTTATGGCGTTCTCTACCCTGATTGGATAAAGTGGGCAGGGATACCAGAATATTTTATTTATGTTTTACTGCATGAGCAGGGGGAGGAGAGATGGGGTACAGCAGCTCTAAGCCAATTCATTTATCATTGGGGGCGTTTGTAAATCCAGTCTGATGCTCTACAGACTAAAGGGAGAGCATGGCTGTTCAAAGTAGTAGAGTTTTCTGTTTGCATTAACATACTGTTGGGCAATTGTTAGAAAATTAATGAAATATAAACTTTCCTATCAATCTATTCTGTCATACAAAATGTAGCACCTCTTATGAGACGTAGTACTGCAATAATAAGCCATGAAAATAAGTTTCAGAAAGGCATGCTACTTGCTAGCAGTTAGCTAACATTAGATTTATAATGATAGTGAATAGAAAAAAGCAGAAAATTGGCAAAAGCGCAAACACAAAAGAATTGGCTGAAAAAAAACACAACATATCACGTATCATGTTATAAGGCTGTTATGGGGAACGTGTTAGCTAATAGTTGCCTCAGAACAACTTTAGCATCTGTTTGTTGCTGTGTTTCTGGTGAAAAATGTGAGTCCAACTTTATCTCTACTTTTATTTTTCTTTGGGTCCACAACTACTGAGAAATCAATACCTTTTTAGCTCCTAAATGCGTCACTGTGCTAACTAGCTAGTTACTAGCTTTTTCTGTCTGTTTGTTTGGTGATGGACAGATGGCTTAGGCCTTCAGTGAGTTGAGTTTTAGGCCTTTATCAGAAAAGATGTTGTCAAGAGGACGGTTGGTGGTCAGGGAAACCAAAACAACTTGCTAAAAAATGCTAAAAACCTCCTAATTCTCTGTGGGAGTGTCACTATGAGCAGCCTCTTTAGGACACATGTCTTTTGTATTTGTTAATGCAGAAATGATTAAACTGTGCAGCTTATCAGAGAAGTTTGGATAAGATTTTTCTGTCAGTTCAACTAATCCATTGTTGATTTAGGCTAATTGATTTAGCACTAGCTTAGTTTGCATCCCTACTGAAGCACCCCTAGTGCTGTTTATGTCCCTCTTCCCTCAGCGGCATTCACTCAATCACTTCAGTCAATCTTATTCATAATTAAATAAAACAAAACACAATGTAAAGAAGGAAAAAAAAGCCTAATTGACTCCCTGAGCATGAACATAAGCTGATTATGATGGTCGAAACTGTGTTTTGCTTTCTAACAACGTGCCATCCCCTCCCCCACGTCCCCGGAGGTAAGATCAGAGGAATTAGATATCAGACCACTCATGTGTCACATCACATTCTTCACGCAAGCGAATTCCAGCTAATTAATGTGCAGAGAGAACAAATCGGAAACATTTGACCTCCTCCAGCTTAAAAATAAGTCCCGCAATCCTTTGGGTTATCAGAACTACGCAATGGGATGTCCCGATTTCCAGCGCATAAATGTGCGCGCGCGTGTGATAATTACTGCAGTGCAGAGGCTAATTGGGCCAATGCATATTAATTCATTAAAATGTCTCCCTGCTGGTATCCACTTCAAATCTGGGCCTCATCTGTTGGAAGGCTAGGTGTCCTTGCAGGTTCCTGAGAGAAATACAAAGGAATTATTCTCAGGTAATATCCAGAGATATGGAGATGTCTGTCAGAGCCAAGCATAGATATTCAAAGCTGCCTTGCACTGTACGACTTCCTCTTCTTTTCAAGTGGGCTTTAAATAGAAATACTCTGAGCACGTCCCATTTTCAAAAAGATCATCTTGTCTTTGATAACTTCCAGATAATAAAAGGTCCTTAAGCTTTGTCATGGTGTGTATTTGTCGATGTGTGTGTGCACATGTGATAAGAGGAACACAACTAAAGGCTGTTAGGGCCCATAGGGGCTGTTGCAGGGGCCTGGATTGAGAACGGTTGCCATAGCAAACTGCTTAGTATTGACTTCTGGCAAAGACTGAGATCCTCTGGATTTTGTCCGATCCCTATCCTGTGTGTGTGTGTGTGTGTGTATTTTTAAGCTGTCCATCTGAGAAAAGCCTTTTATTACATGTTAAATGAACCAAATGAGCAGATAGCAATCAGCTAAAGGGCAAAATGAGCTTCTGCACAGCAACCCTGAATACAATAGAGGCAGGCTGTGACCTTAAGCCATGGTGTGTATGCTTGTATGTGTGTGTGTATGTGCGTTCAGGCTACCTGAGGCCATATTATGCATATGCACCATGGGATGGATCCAGAATATAGAGCGCCATCAACAAATCGTCCGTAGGCCTGCACCGACTATCAGACCAGAACATTACAAGTCACAATGCATCCTGTCTGTTTTTTTTCTTCATGAAAATCTTCATTATTCACTTGAAGAATACATAATTGAAGCTCTAGCCGAAAAAGGCTATTTACTAGAATGGAGAGAGAGGGTGGGAAAAAAAATCAAATTATGACTAATCAATGGCCTCATTTGAAAAGGAGTGGAAAAGACACAGGGGAAATGTAGATGAATGGGAAAAGAGCAAAAGTGAAAAGGGTGAGGGAGAGAGACGTGTGATGGAGTCGTGACGGAGGGAAAATGTCTGACCGAGTGGTTTATGATGATTTTAGTGGGAGAACGGCGTGATGATGAGGGGAAGAGACAAAACCAGTTGGAGTAGAGGGAGGAGGAGGGAGAGGAAGGAGAGGAAGGAGCACCGGGTGCCTCAGCGAGGGCAGGAGAGGGAGGAGAGCTGGTGAGCTACAACACAAAACGCTGCCTGTACAGAGAAGAGATACAAACAGACAAAAAAATCTTGTGATACATATACTACAGGAGCAGCACAAGATGCTGAGTTGTGTGTGTTTGTGGTTTAACGAACTAAGATCCAGTCTTGTCTTTTATTTCCCCTCTACTCAATATTTTTATATTAAAAATGGATCAAATGATTACACTTAAATGTGAAAGTAGCTGCATGGTGACATATCGGAAGAGATTTATTTTAATGAAAATGTTTTTATAAACCCATTGTACTCTATCAACTCAGCACCAAACAGCAGACACAACTCATTATTTTGGATTTAAGTAGCTTTAAGGTCCATGTCTAACATCATGGCCTACACGTTCTCACCCCCAGCTCATCAAACACCACAGCTTGGTCCATAGGGGTAGGAAACATTTAAAATCTGGGTGTGACAGTTTAATGGAGGTTTGGGTGTAGAGTAGGTGGAATAGATGTTAAACTCTGTATTCCATTACCATTAAACAGGTGGTTTGATACTTTTATCAGGCTACAATATTATGAGAAAAAATTTGGCTTGGCCTACATTTTGCAAATTTCATCCAGAGAAAGCATTTGGCCCCAGAACACATATTTGAAGATATAAATTAGTCATCGTACCAATTTCTGTACTCGAAGCTTTTTAATAATAGCTTTGTGGCACAGTCTCATTATATACTGTTTACTTTATTAGGGTTTTATATTTTGTCTTTGTTTAGGTGGTGTCATTGGGGGAAATTTACATGCACTTCACATAGGATTGTGCTAAATATGAGGGGGTACGATAAAAAAGCAGCAGTCCTAAAATATGGCCTTGGGGTACTCCACAGAAGAAAACAATAACAATCAGATTGAGTTGTTGCAAACAACTAGAAATTGGTGTGCGAGGGAAACAACATCCACATTGTAGGAAGGGAAAAGAGGAAACTATGAAGGTAAGTGACAGATTTTAAATAGTAGATGTGACGAAAGAGACGAGGACACAAACAATATTATCAGAGATCAGATGAGCTGCATGTCAAGCAGGCTTTCACTCTTTCCTCAGATCTCTTCTACGCTCAGTGTGAAGTCGGCAGAGGAATCAATAATTAGATAATGCTTTCCAGCACCCGTCTCAGCCCTCACATTCCCACTAACACATTCTGGGCAGCATTCCCAATAGCTCTCCTCATTACCCTCCTAAAAACTCACTGTGAAGGGACTGAAACTTTGAAAAGAGACATATCCAGAATTTAAGGGAACGCCACAGTAATTAATTGATGTTGCAGCGAGCGGAGCCAAGAATATTCTCATCTTTAATGGTGCCGCTGGGGAACGCACTCAAGCAACGTGTGCATTACTGCCTATCTATAATTGATGTGTCACGTTCACCGCACGCAGGCTGGGAGGATCGTGTAAAGGGATACGCCACACACTCCAGATTGAAATTAAGGCATGCAGTGGAACAGACACACCGACGTCAAACACACACACAAACACACTTATGTTACTATAATTCTCTTTGACGTCTTCTCTCGTCTTCACGCTACTCTTAACCAAACTTCATTCAGATTGTTTGCTATTTTAAATGTAAGGCGTAATAAAACTGCAGGAGGATTCTTGCTTTTAAAACCACTTTCAGGTGCACACTCTTGTAGAATATTTAAGAAAGGACTGAGATGGTTCTTGATGGTTGAAATGTGAAAGGTCCCAGACTGGAAATGAACTCAAGATATTGTGGTCAAGAACTTTTTGTTCAATATATGTATTATGTACACACCCCTGCCGTCACATTTCCCTGAGCCAGTCTGCGACATTTTCAAACTGTAATTCTATTTGTTTAAATAAAAAAAGAAAATAGGATTTGTTTGCTGTAGAGCATGTGGGGACAGAGTGGGATGGGAGATTTTGCTTTGGATGGTTTAAATGTCCACTTCATAGACATATTCATGAAGAGTCGTTCAGTTTATACTAAAGCAGAGGCCAAATGCAGCTGGATTTCTGTTTAAATCTTAAAAAGCAAACCCATTGACCCTCAGATCTTTCATATATACAGTTCATGAATTCCAAGTAGAAAAGTGAATCACACACTCCAGAGCTTGAATTGTATACTTTCACACACATCTCCATAACTTTGCACAGAATGTACATGAGAGACCAGTGAGAGTGTTTTGAAATGACCATGGCTCATTGAAACAATCTTTAACTATCAAGCACTAACAAGTGCACTGTCAAAGATAAAATCTGCCTTGCTAATTAAAGTTCAGTAAAAACCCAACAGCAGTACTCAGTCTACTGCAGCATGTATATGTACCAGTCAACACTGAGGGGATGGGACAAACATATATTAGCTCTGAAGATGCAGTGACAGTGCTCATCTTTATCAAGTCTACACTGTACGTTTAACTAACGTGTAGGGCAAGAGATGTGAGTGCATCAATACCACCACACATAAAAACATGAATCTTCCACAAAAAAGTCAAAATTTCCACAAAATCTATATAATTTATTTTTATTATAAATATTATGAAATGTATGAAATATCTTGACATGATCAAAATCCTGATTTTCTAATTGAATTTTTGGCTGACCTGATCTGTGATGTTTCACAAGACAAGTCATCCACAAAATACAAGACAGTATTTAATGGTTTTGAATATAACATTTTGCACCATTTATACAACAAAAATCAGTTGCATGTAACTAAGTACATTTACTCAAGTACTGTACTTCAGTACTATTTGGAGGTGCTTGTAATCATTTGAGTATTTACATGTTCTGCTACTTTTTCTGTCCACTCCACTCCCTTTTTAGGCAAATATTGTACTTTCTACTCAACTACATTTGTTTGATGACTTAAGTAACTAGTTACTTTGTGGATCGGAGGCTGCATCAGAGCCAAAGATACAGAAATTAGAATAAAACAAACCAAAAAGTAATATTTTTAAGTGATATTTTTACATGTCCTTAAAGGAGCACTATGTAGTTTTGGCGACGATATTCAAACTCATAATTTTAATTTACAGTATTAATGGAGGTAATGATACAAACTCCGAAATGTTTATTTTTTCCATAACTGAATAAACAAGCTGTTCTCAGAGGAAAACAAGGTCCTCAGAATACTGATTGAAGCTACAAAGGTGGCAGGGTCCACCACATATAAACAAAGTAGACAGTATGAAACTGTGTTGTCCTTTAAGGTCAGTTTGTTTATTAATTTGATTCAATCATGAAAACAGAGCATTTGATTATTAAGTCTGTTCAGGCATAAAAACTCAGTCAATGAAGATCTTTCTGACAGTGAGACCTATTAGAAATGACCAGAATTATAAGGTAGCTCTAAAACTGCTGGGGGCAGCAGTGCTGCTGAGTATGCTCATCACTATAGCTAGCCTTGGCTGTGGCAGCTAGTTGCTGTAAGCAAGTAGCTCAGTTGGCTGTGCTGCTGAATGTCCTTAAATCAGAATTACGTATGATTGTATTTTTGTGTTTAATGAGAAAAATGGGTGTAAAAATATTCTTTCTTGACATCTCTTAAGTTTATTATGTGTACTTGATAGACAAAGCAGCAAGCTTGTCTCTTGCGGTACAAAGTGGTATTGAGACAGGATGGGCTGGGGCTAGCTGGTTAGCACGCTAACGTCAGTAGACATCTCTCCAACACAGTAAGCAGACGTCTTTGACATTATATCACCACTGTTGTTTCTTCTCTGTCAATACATTCAGTTCATGTTTTTCATGTTCAAACTAAAATTCTGGCATTGTCTCACAAATTGCTCCTTTAATTAATTCAGCAGAAGCCCAGAAAGTGTAAGTAAAGTCACTGTTACTCCTTGGACTGGTTGCAGTTGTTTGCATATGCATATTGCATATTTTGTCCGGGGCTTATGGGTGAGGCCAACTGTTGCTTAGGCAACCGACAACAGCATCCGCCCAACAACACACACACTTTCTAAATGAGGAAAACTCATCAAGGGATGCGGGTTTGCCACACACGGTAACACAACAACACTAAGTAATCCCTTCATCCTAACACACTCATAAACACACACACACACACACATACACACACTGTACTGTGTGTGATCAACTGTCTACAACGGTGCTAATGAGTTGCTATTGTAAGAAACAGATGGGCGTCCTGAGTCTGTACGACACGGCTACAGGCAGATTATACTAATGGACGCACTTAAAACAAGACAACAGTGAATTATTTTAGTATGCATTATGGGAAGCATTTATCAAACTTAGATATTTACTGCTCCTTTTCTGGTGGTTATAATGCCTCAGTCCTTTATCATCCTGACTCTGCGCCTACAATGCTTGATGTGTTTGTTGCTGATAGTATTGTTTATTGAGTTGGTACAAGCACGACATTAAGATAGAGAAAGGCAGGAAAACAGCAATAGAGAGATATTGTGTTATGACACTGGCTTATCTGTTTGGGTGCAGGAGCGTGTGTGTGTTGCAGCCTGATGGAAGAGGAGAAAATTGCTTTGGGTTTAAGGCTGGGATTAAAATGACTATCTGGTGTATTTTAGAGTTGAGGCTAAGGTACAGTGTGTACGCTATATAGTGGGGGAAGATTAGAGTTTGGGAAATAATGTGATCAATACAAGGTTCTCACAAGTAGTGTACACAAACTGTGTGTATTAGTGTGTGTGGATGCTTTAGAGTCGGACTCATCCACTCCCCAAATCACTTCGCCTCAGGCACACAGGCCAGAAAGGTGAGAACTAATCAGTTCCTCCTGTTTTCTGTTTTTTGAACTCCAGAACCTAAGATCTAAGTACTTATTTACTCACTGAAGGTTTAATCAGACCTGTGCAAAAAATGCCGCCCTTTGTTCATTTTCATGGGAGATGCAAGACAGAGTGTTCTTGTTTCTTCGGTGCTCGTGGTTTACACCGTGCTTTCATCATGCTTTTCATTATTTCCACGACAGTTAGGCTGGCAGGTATTTGACATGCCGGAGCACAGTCTCACCTCAGAAGCAGCACTACAGTACCCTAAGCTAAAATCAATTTTTGGCAGAAGTATAGTTCTACTGCCACTACCAGCAAAGAGAAACAATGCTCCATGAAGCACAGAGAGCACAGTAAGCTCTCTTTGCGTTGTTGTGGCTGGAGGACAGGTGGGGATGGCTGTTATGTCTGGAGGATCACTGTTGACCTTGTTGACTTCTTTGAAAAGCCATTCACAAAACAACACTTTCATTCAGTGAGTCAGCATTTGAAAAAATGTCATAACCTGCTTACACAAGTCACATCTTCAGAGTTTAAATTGAATTCTTACAATTTTCATTATTCAAATTCATTTCATTATTCGTTTTTTCTGGAATAGCTATTAACTGTATTTGCACTGTTATTGTGTCTCCGTGGTTTATATCAATTATATAACATGTAATTTTTCTTCAGTGAAATGTCTAAAAATGACTAGACCTTTATTTTATATTTTCTTGAGTCATTTCTGAATAGTTTCCAACAATGTTCAAACCAGAAAAATCCATAGTTTGTTCAAGCTAATCTTTCATTTGCTTTCATTTGATATAACTCCCAGTCAGAAAAGAAAGGAAGTCGACAAACAAAATTGAACAAAACGTGAATAAAACTTCTAACATTACCTCGTCTGTGAACATTTCCATCTGGGTCCGGAAGATGTTCCTCAGAAATGGTGGTTGCTTATCAATGAAGACAGCAACTCACATGAGCCCACAGTACTCACGTCTTGTGTTTTGATTGAGAGACCTTTAGTGGCAGAAAGTAGCCTGTCCTCACCAGGTCAAATAGGTCCTCTAGTCTCCTTAGTAACTGCCACGGCAGTAAAGGAAGTCAGGTGAAGTAGCATAAAGAGCGAGAAAGTCCCATAGAGAAGAAGTCGGGGATGGACAACACTTGACTTTCGCCAAGTGAACTGCTGTTCATGTGTGAAACCAAAAGTAAACGGTGAGTTATTTTAAAGCTGCTGTAAGTGATATATTTTTTATTAAAATGAGTGTTAAATAACTCTACATTGGAACAGTATTCACTGTTAAAGTGCGTTTGGTCAGTAAACCATGGGGAGATTTTTTTTAGGAATACGTTTGAGTTCCCTCGCACTTCTTTTGCGTTAGGAGAAAAACCAGCAGCGAAGCTGATGCGACAGATTTGTGAGCCTTTGCCCTGCTGGTAAACACTAGGTATGTGTACAGGCAGGCTGCCCTGCTGCTGCTCCGCCACCGAGCCTGCACGCTCTACCTTAGGTAAAGCAGAGGAACGGAGGTAACGCCAAAATTATGCGAGGTAACACAACAGTAGTCCTAAAAAAATTCTAGCCATGATGCTTAGGGGGCTCCATACTCCTCCCCCTGCTCATGCAGTAAAAGAGAAAAGAAAAGATCTGGTGTCCCTGCCCGATTTATCCTATCAGGACAGAAAACTCCATAAAGAGGCGGTCCTGTCTACTTACTTTACATTTATGTACATTTCCAACTTGAGAAACTGAAAATTCGAAATGAAAATCGAAGTATCACAAAAAATGTTTCATGCTTGGCTGGTGTAGAGGTTGGTTTATTGATTGCAAAATGCAACAAAGTTCATTAGAAACAGACGTATGAGTACTTCTAGACAGTATATCTGACATTTTTTCTGTAATGCTTTTCTGTGGTTTGAGGTTTGGCTGATGCTCCTTTACTTATGTCATCTCATTATGCCATCTTCTTCTCCAATGGTTTAACAGCCCCAACCAGGAAAATTAACAACATCAATTATTTATCTCAATGACCCAACTATACTAGATTTGTAAATGTCAGTTTACAATAAAGTAAGTAAAGTAATTTGTTTAGGCTTGTGACGAGATAATGATTTGGGTTTAATTTATGCCTCTAGGACTCTTTGTTCATGATTAAAAGAAATCAGCAGTGACTTTCAGGAGGAAACAGAAAGTGAACAGTACTGTGCCATGTCAAAATCCAAATCTTCCACGGACGATTTCTTTGATGCTACTTCCACTTTTCCGCTCTTAAAATGCGGAATTGTAATTCACGTGACCCCTGCTGCTGTCTTTTGCCTTGCAAGGAAAGTTAACAGCATGCACTTAATAATGTTTTGGGTTATTTTGGGGGTTTGAATCGTGTGGCGCACAGCATAGGACACATCGGCCATTATCCTCTCTGTGTGAAAGAGTGTCTGTCATATGTAAAGATGAATGCATGGTGTGATTCCTATACATAATAATGCATCAGAATAATTTACCTCAGTACTTCAGTCAAATATCCATACTGCATTATGATTTACTTGCACTCGTGCTCGACGTATGTACAGTGACCTTGTCGTGTGTGTTGTAAGTATGAAGTTAATGAAACAGCTTGAGGAAGAGAATAGCTAAACCATGAAATCTGAATTGTTGGGATAATTACCTAAATTACCTCAAGTTTTTCAACATCCATTAGTCCTCTGTCACTTCCTGTTGGTTCCCATGGTGAACTGATGTCCCGGGGCTGCCTGCAAAATGGCCGCTGTGCTGTAGCATGCAAATGGGATGAGAATCCAATATTTCAGGATCCATAGTGGAAGCCTCGGGAGGTTACAGCTCGTTAACTGGGATTGTTAGCGTCAAACCAGAGGTATGTTTGTGGAATGATTAAAAAACTGACCACTGCAGAAGGCAAGTACACAAACACACACACATGCACACACATTAATCAACAGGTCCAAGGAGTGATATGTCTTCTTTGTTTTTAAAACAGCAGGATAGTCACAAATCAGTAAGTGATCACTTTATATGTCGGAGAAGGCTTCACAACTTCGGATTTATGGCTCTCCATCGTACTGGTTAGGATAATATTGTTTTCTCCAAAGCAATTAAGAACATCTTGAAACGCTAAAAATAGAGGACAATCAGACATAACAGACATAACAGATGGAACAGATGGACCCGGCTACGAAAATAAAACTCAAGTTGTAGGATTTCTTCTCATCTAATTCTATTTGTTGAAAAACAGACAATTAACTTGGTGGAACAGACTCTTGTCCAGCTAACAAAGCACCCCTTATATAAAATCAACAGGCTTTTACAGAGTTGAAAGCACAGTGCAGTAACAGCAACCCGACTGAATTAAGTTTTATTATCAACATAATGTGGAAATGTTTATCTTTGACATATCAACAAAGTGATATTGCTGCTTATACAAAATCACCACATCTTTAAAACATTCACTATCATGCCAAAAACAAGTGCATTTTGACTAATGCAACTAATATGGAGGGCAACTTGTGGTATTAAACCAGAGAGCATCTCTCTCTCTGCAGAGCATGTGTGATTGTCAGGGGAAGACTGAGAGCTGATTGTCCGTTAGCTGATCATGGATGATGTTGTTCTCTCAGACGGATTAGAAAATTAAAAATGTATGAATGCTAATATTGTTATGGTTTGAGTTTTTGGTTTTGTTGTTTCCTGTTTTATTTTTAAGTTCTGTCCTCTTGTGTCATGTTTTGCTTTTCATTTCCTTCCTTTGTCCTTTTTCCACCTTTTTCCCTCTTCACCTCTTCTCTTTCTGACTTCTTAATTTTTTGATTAGAGCTTTGGACTTTGGTTTCAGATTACAGCTGCCTGCCTGTTTGTCTTGCATTTGGATCCGATGTTTGTTTAAACAACTATGGGTTGTCAGATATACTTGGGCCTGCCGAGGATAAGTATATGTGTGGAAAACACTGTTAAACATTAAATAGGTTACATGTACCAGGAGACAGTCTAGGTTTAAAGTGCCCCAAGGGCGAATTATATGCTCACTGCAGGCGACTAGGCGCCCATGGGCACTGTGTTGGCTACTCCTGGTGTAGACTTTCTCAGTTTTTAAACCTGCAATAACTGTCAGCATTTTTTGGGCGATTTGGAGGCAGCAGAGACAAGTTGTGAATACACTGATGACATATCATCACTTTTTAAGTCGACATAGGGAACTTGTTAGCAAACAGTTGCCTATTTACACATCCAGCAGTTATGGGTGAAACATTATCATTCAACTGGGCTTGTGTAATATTCACTCTGACACTCTTAAGTTCTGCTCTGGTCTCTCCCAACAATTGCTCCACACACTTTACTTGCCAGTTTGCAGCTGTGTCTGTCAGCTACTTAGTCTGAGTGAACCAAAACAGGAGAGTTAGAAGCTTCACAGCTCAAACGCTGAGCTGAAACTTGCTATAAAGCTCCAAAAACCAAAGTGAGCTGCAGAGTCAAAAGAAAAATAGTATGATGAAAATAATGTATTCTGTGGGTAACGGGGGCGGGACTAGATAAGCTTTTGCTTCTCCCGCTTTCCCTTTCGGCCATGTGTACTGTGTACATGCCCGAAATAAATAAATAAATAAATAAATAAAGAGTCAGGTGATAAATCAATGACTGACTCCTTTACCATTGTCTAATTGTTTTCACATTGACAATAAAAAAGACTGATTATAGCTGCATTAATCGGCATTCCCTAGCGTTAGGAATAACAGCTACAGCCTTGATAAGAAGAGCTACATCTGAATGCTGTTTATCGACTTCAGCTCATCATTCAACCCAATCTCACCCATGAAGCTGATTGGAAAACTAAACACTCTGGGCTTGATTGCAACTGGATATATTGGACCTCATCACAAGCAGACCCCAGAGAGTTCAGAATGGCAGTCACACCTCCTATGTTAGTGCTCAACACCGGAGCCCCCCATGGCTGTGTGCTCAGCTCCCTCCTGTTCAAATGACTGCACTTCCTGGGAACTACAGTACCATTACTGAGAACCTACTGTATCTTGGTCATCATACATCACCACCCTGGTTAAAAAAACATAGAAAAGGCTCTATGACCTACAGAAAATTAGAAAGGCTAAATTACAGATCAGGATTTTGGTAAACTTTTACAGAGGAGCAATAGAAATCATCCTGACTGGAAACATCATAAACTGGCATGGTTCGTGCTCGGCCCAGGACAAGAAGGCTCTGTAGCGGGTGATAAAAACCGGCCAGAACATCCCGGGTGTGAAGGGAATAGAATTAGCCTTAATCGACGGTAACAGGAGGCAGAAAGAAGGATTCTAGTGTTCTGTGCTCTGTGAGCCCAACCATCATCCTCAACCTCTCCCTGCTTAGTTAAAACATTGGGTGAATGTAATCCAGAAACCAATAATGTGTCCGTAAAGCAAGTAAGTAGTATATAAATATACATTTAGTAGGAGACAGGGTTGAGACAGGTAGTTCTGTGAATTACTTTTTGCCTCCATTGAGTTCCTGCTAACCACATGGCGGTCGCCTGCCAATAAATCTTAATGATCCAAATATTTATCCATATTTTGGGGCAGTCTGCCCAGAAACTTAGTGTTTACTGTCTCCTCCAACATGTAGGAGAGGCTGTAGTAACAGCTGAAATCACTAGTCTGAGTATTAATATAGAACATGATGAGGCAGCCACGTCACAGCAGATAATGTCTATTATCTAGTGAGTCATGGTCGCAGTGAGGACCAAAACCACGACATTTTAAATATAGGACAATGAGGACTCCACATCATTGGTGATCATTTTCACCTATTTGTGTCATGTGCTCTCAGTGTGTGATAGTCAAGGCTTGGACAGTTTAATAAATGGCTCCAGCAGCAGATTGACAGCATGACTCACATGCAGCCTTATTAGCTCAGTTACACAGTTATACAAAGTGTATGATGCATTTACGAGTTCAGTCATGTATATTACAAGTGCTCCTTTCTGACATCCACAAAACAATGTCCGAGAATCGGCTCCAAGCATGCTTAGTCATCATCGATGGACATTTAGATATTGATCCTTCTTGTGAGGGTTAAACTGGTTCTGCAGCCGCTGGACAAAGAATTTCAATATAATGATTTTAAAGTCACCAGTTTTCCCATTAAGTCTCCTAATCTCTGCAGAGCATGAGCTATTGCCAGAAGGGTTCACCGGCTAATTTGTTTTCTTCTGTGTGTATTGAAGATTCAACTTGCTTTTTCCTTCTGGTCCAGGTGTACCAAATTTGAGAAGAAGAAACACGTACTTTAATAATCCCTTTAGGGAAATCACAGTTTTTATAACTCTGTTGTTTTTTACATACACGCACACACACACACATACACAGGCCTGGAATACACACATATCCACAAACAGGAACTATACACACACTATAAATCTTAAAAGTTAACTTTAAAAATCTCAGGAAACAGATTAGCTCTGAGTTACCAAGTAAAGTAGACCAATAAATCTAAGTTTACTTAAAATTATTGGTCTGCTTTACATGGTAATTTTGAGGTAATCGGTTTCCTCGATTTCTTTTTAGGTAAAGTCACTGTCAGATTTTACAGTAGATGCAGTTATGTAAGGAGAGATGAAGGAGCAAGGGTGCCGTCCTCTTGTCAGGCACCACGAGCATTTTGGCTTTGGTGCCGTGCTCAATGATACCTTGGCCTTTGGTCCAAGTCCCCGTGGACAAAAATACCTGCCGGCAACCTTTTTACTTTCCACCATTACCAAATGATGTGTTTTCCCACATATCTCCTGGACCCAGTATAATAACACAGTCAGGCTGATGTCTACCCATGTTCTGATGATCAGTTATTACAATGATACCATATACAACATCATTAACTGTCCATCATGTCTGCTGATGCATGTTAAGAAGATTTTTTTAAAACATAATGCATTTTTTCATTAATCCTGATAATACAGTGACTGTTAAGGTCCAACGTTTGTTTTGTGTTGATTTTGGCATCTCTGAGGACAACACTGGTAATGTGTTCACCGCTTTGTGTTGTGAAGATCTGCATCAGGCTGGTGTGTGTTGTTTCGTTGTTTACAGTATCATTGTAATCTAGGACCTCTGTGGCTTTTCTGTGGTATCATGTTTGGTTCAGGAGATATATGAGGGGACACAAATACTTTGGTTGTGGCTCAAAGTAAAATGGCTGCCACAAGCTCTCTTTACAACACATCCTCACTCCCAACTCATCAAATACAGCTGCATGGTCAGTGGCCTGAGGCTCCACACTACGACGCTCTACCTACACCTCTTGCAACAGTTTTGCATGCGAAAGGCTCCAGCTTCAATTAGCAAGTCCAGTTAGGCTTTCAAAATAAAGCTTTCTGACAAACCAATCACACAAATTGACACATTACATTTATTTAGCCTTTTGAAAAGTTATAAACATTGTCATGTTTTGGACATATTCAAACTTTGAATAACAGATATTTGTTGTATAAACATGCATAGTGTTGAATGTGAATGACTGTCAGTATATAACATTGTCAACTCTTCATGAATCATTAAGAGACATGTAGAGACACACATCTCACATGTATGTCACCCAGCATGTTTCCTCCGCTCACCGTAGTGGGCACTCATCACGATTTACCTACTATAGTGCCATCCAAGGGTTTCTTTCATTTCCCATTGAGAATTCCCATCGACATGTTGGGCTCCACAGACATGTCCAAAAATGGCTGTATCCTCTTCTGGAAAATGGAAAACTATGCTCTGTAGTATTAATTTTCAGTTCAACATTATAACTATATTAGAAAGAGTGTGTAACATAAAGAGGGGGAGAGATTCTTGGCGAGCCAAAGACATTTAGGAACTGTTCTGTCTGGGCTATGATGTGGATGTTCGGGGTTAAAAAATGAAGTCAAGACTTGTACTGTAGGCTTTATGTGCTCCTTCTCCATCTCCAGCACCAGATGAGTCATTCCCCCTGCACTCAACTCATCAATATTACAGAACCCTCCCTCCTCATGCCAGGGCCGGGGGCTGGGCCGCATTACTAATTTAACTTTTATTTTTCTGTTTTCTCTTCCTGCTCACCTCTGCCCCGCTGAGATGAGTCAGAGAGGTTGGAAGGAGCATAGCGATGAGCCGAGGGCCCCTGGAAGCTGTAGGAGACTGAAAACCTTACAGTGGAGCCATTGATTTAATGTACCAATCAGACTGGCTGTTGGGGGAAAAAGTGAGTTCACATGTAAGACAGCCAGGTTGGGTGTTATCCAGCAGGGAGTAGCTGAACACGATCACAGATAATGTGTACTTTGATTTACTTTGCACAACTACAGAACACAATTACCTCATATTATAACCACGTTGCATTGGTGTGGTTACTGGCCATGTATCGTATTGTTAAGTAGCCTCCCCAGTATTGGCGGATTTATCACTCTAACAAGCACAAAGGTCACTCTCAGCCTCACCTCATTGCTCTCCTCTGGCTTTGACAGTTAGGGTGTTATTGGACATCGATCCTGCATTAGGCATCCTTGAATCAGCGAGAGGTCAAACACCGGGCTGGGCTTGTTTTTCAAGGCTGTTCCTTGAGAAGATGAAAACTATCCACAGTTATGGAGCAGAGGCATAATATTAATATTGATCACTTTGGCAAGCTTGTACCGATTTCATGGGCCTGCATTGAAATGCCAGAAAATGCATTTCTTTGTACGTCATGAGTTAGTGTGCTCGTAGCAATAGGCGTGTGTGTGTGTGTGTGTGTGTGTGTGTGTATGTGTGTGTGTGTGTGTGTGTGTGTGTGTGTGTGTGTGTGTGTGTGTGTGTGTTATATAACCACTACGTAGCCTTGGTTCATTCCCCCGCTAGAAGCAATGAACTTGCCCCAGGCAATTAGCCAAGTCCTAATCCTCTCATTCAGTTGGTGGTGTTATAGCTCGCTAGTGAGCAACAGCTGTATCAAGTGCTTCTCATCACATCACAGTTCTCCATTATAAATAATAGATGAATAGTAAAGTATACAGTTTATATAGTGTGTATAGGCTACAGGTAGCGCCGTCTTTGGATGCTTTAAAGGCTGTTGACAGAGCGGAGCGAGGGTTTCTCTTTAATATTCTCAACTCTGTTTTTTCTCCCGTTTTCTCTCTTGTTGCATCATAACTTTATATTCACAGTTGGTACTTCAGTTATCACAAAGGGCCTGACATCCTCCAGTTTTAATGCATATCATATAGTGTGATTATACAGGGATGCCCTTTTTTTCACTGCTGTTTGTCAAGGCCCTTGAAGGAACACTTCACCCAAAAATGAAAATTGAGTCATAATCGACTCGGCCGCATGCTGAAGGAAAGTTGGGTGAAGTTTCGTAATCCACAAAACATTTCTGGACACAGAACAGTGTTGCAGCATTCTCCTAAATAACAAAAGTGGATGGAGACTTGCTTTAAAATATAAAACGTCTCCAGACAGCTTGCCTGGTGTAATCCAAGTCTCCAGAAGCCCAGAGATCCCACATTGATTTGAAAATATGTTATTTACAACCTGTTTAAAGCTGAAATCTCCATTGTTAGCTACATTATCTTTTAATATTTCTGTCATTGCTATATTTAAACAATACAATTTAAACAAAATATATGTAATATGCAATGTATTAGCTATGCTAGCAATGAAATGTTATCAATATGACATTTAGCAGAACAGATATATATTTGAAATGATTTATACACAAGGTACATTTATGAATAAATAGATAGATAATAGTTAATAAATAGAAATACATTTACCTTGTATCTTGTATATATCTTGGATTTAAAATCTTATTTGTTAAAGTAACTAATAACAACAGCTTCAAACAAACTGAGTAAGAAGAGCTGTATTTCCCTCTGAAATGTGTCACTGTAGAAGTATTGCATAGGTTGCATAAATTGTAAAGTTCAAGTACTTAAAAATTGCATATAAATGCAGTACTTGAGTAAACATACTTTATTACTTTCCACCACTGGAAGATATAAAAACATGTAAGACTCACAAAGATAAAGGAGTGTTTATTAAACTGAATATCCAGTAGCATTCACCATGTTTACATAATGAGGACACTAAGATCCAGTCAGGCTAATCCATACATTTACTCTACATGTTAAAGCAGCTCTGTATATGTACTGTATCTTCTCAATTTAATGTAGCCTTCCACATTAACAATTCAGAACTAGAGAAACCAGAATGTGAAAAACTGTGCCAAGTGTTGTCGTCTACAATATGAGAAGAGTGCTTTCAAAGCCAGAATGCCAAAGACATTCACAGCGAAAAGCCTCGTTATAACAGGAAACTTTCATCAGGATGGGGGGGCGAGGGGCGACGCGCTCGCAAATGAACACTCTGGCAATCCTATTTGCAGCTTTATGCACCGTCACTCGCCTTCATCTGAAAGATGACACTCTTCATCTCGGCACCAAAGACGCCGCTTCTGTGCTTCATTAGCGGAGAGGAAAAACACAGAAGTTTCACCTTGGTCCAGAGGACCTTGGACCATCTGCCAATTTCATGATTAAGTTATGATGCAGCGACTGTTGTGTGGATGGAGAGCACTCTTATAGGGTGGCTTCTCTCTGTGAGACTCTAACTCCCTGAGGAGAGGAGCAGGCTTGAAGAACTCATGTGCAGTTTTATTTAGCACAGTGCATGTTGACCTTTACTTGGAGAGCCACAATCATTTACTCCAGAGAATTTCTCTCATCTTGAGGTCAAATATCTCCAAATGTTTTATTGGAAGTGAAGCTATCTCATCTATCTCCAGGCTAATGTTTATACGTACATATTTTCTATCTGTGTAGCCGAGCAGCTTATTAAGCCCGGTAATTCATCTTCATCAGTTCAGTCACAGCTCCCTGTCCTCTCTTACACAGTCATTAAGTCCTCCAGTGTTGATCTTACAGGTGAGAACATCCTCTCCTCACAGCCAGAGGAGATTAAGTGGAAGCATTACAGTGTGCCGTCAAAGCATTAGTGAGAGTTGCTCGGTGCATTAAAAGTAACCGTCTCAGGCTGGCTGGACGAGAGTGTTTAAGTCTGTGAAGCGGAGCCCAGAAGAATCATGCATCAGTGAAACAGAGACTGCTGTGGCCATTTTACATCGTGACTCATCCCAGTGGGCTTTACGCATTCACCGCTCCTCTTAATTGGTTGTAACATTTCGACTGGGATCTTTTTTTGCAGCAGTATTGTGTTTCACGCAGTCACGACTCGCTATGGGAAGCGTATGCATATTTAAAACAAGTTGTGTGAAATAGCTCGCCGGCATGATTTTTTATTGGGATTACTAAAAGAAAGTCCCCGTTCCTCTCTCAGAAATAGCTCTGGTATAATCCCTCCATCTGAGCACAGGTGATATCGGCGGCTGCAGGATTAACTGTCACACAGCGGACAGGTGCTCGGGGAAACCTGGTTTCCCCTAACGGATCATCTGGTCAGTGAACGGTCAACTCTGCATTCTCAAGATCATCCTTTTGTGAAAATACTCTACATACATGTAGAGAAATGTGACGTTAATTGATATTTAAATGATTGTAACTGCTTTAAACATGTTGTATATACTTACACCACTGTGCAACAATGCTTTGTCTATATATGGAAATCTACTACATTAACATACATTTTTGAATGTATAGTGCAATATACTGAATAACGTCATTTTAACATATTTCAGGAAAGTGTTGTTAGTGCTGCTGTTCCTTTACTATGAAGACTATATAATGTCCTATATCTTAAAATGATTATTATTATGTACAGTTGTGGTCAAACGTTTACATCCACTTGTAAAGAACATATATATCATGGCAGTCTCCGGTTCCAATGATTTCTCTCATTTTCAATCTAAAGAGAGGAACACAAACTACTTTGTGACAAACACATTCATGGGGTTTGTTTCGATAATGAATTTATTATAGGTCTTCTGAAAATGTGACCAAATCTGCTGGATCAAAAATATGCATACAGTAATACTGATATACTCAAGCTTATCCACAAGCTTCTGGTTGTCCTCTGGCTGAATTTTTAACCACTCCTCTTGACACAATCAGTGAAGAATCAGCACAGACTTGTTTCGTCAGCACACTCCACATGTTCTGATGGGCTTCAAGTCAAGACTTTGGGAAGATCATTCCAAAACCTTTATTCTAGCCTGATTGATCCGTTCCTTTACCACTTATGATGTGTGTTTGGGATCATTGTCCTGTTGGAACACCCAGCTGCACCCAAGAGCCAATCTTCTGCTGATGATTTTAGGTTTTCCTGAATAATCTGGAGATAATCCTCCTTCTTCATTGTTCCATTTACTTTCTGTAGAGCAACAGATCTACTGGCAGCAGAACAGCCCCACAGCATAATACTACCAGCACCATGCTGGACAGTAGATGTGGTGTTCTTGGGGTTAAAGGCCTCACCTTCTCTCCTCCAAACATATTGTTGGTCATTGTGGCCAAACAATTCAATGTAATATAAACATGCTGTTTGAAAATATACACATGAAGTCTATGTACAGTAAGGTAATCAGCCAAACAGGCGGGGTTGGCAGGGATTTACTTTAAAAATGTATTTTTGTATGGTTACCTGTTAACCTGTAACCCAATATTACAATATTAATGTAATTGTAACTTGATTACCATCCGTTACTTTTGGATTACCTCAATACCAAACATATGCAAATAAAGACACGAGGAAATAAATACCAATAAAATAACTTTTATTTAATTTGAATACACAAGTGTTTATCACTTTCACCTCAGACCAGAGTGATGCCGTCTGATATCTTCTACGTGGGCTGCCGTGTATCTTTAGCCTCATACTTACTTACTCATACACTACTAGTACAATTTCATGTACTGTATGTAGCCCAGCCTGGCCATCAAGTTTGTTAAAACTCTTTTTCAATGTTTCATTTGTTTTAAAACAAATCAGCTGATACCAGTGAAAAGTCAGCCTGAGACACATTTCAACCAACTCATGGAGCCTTAATAAGCCGAAAGTCCAGTTCATTTCAGATGGAAAAATAAGGGGTTGTCAGTTTTTGTCTGCTTCTGTCTTAAAAATGGTTTCAAATTGTATCATTGTAAGCTGCATGTGTGCCATCAGTAGCTTAGCAGTCAATCATA
This sequence comes from Pagrus pagrus, assembly GCF_965226575.1. Classification (NCBI taxonomy): domain Eukaryota; kingdom Metazoa; phylum Chordata; class Actinopteri; order Spariformes; family Sparidae; genus Pagrus; species Pagrus pagrus. The sequence goes on along the minus strand of NC_140201.1, from coordinate 21,885,773 downwards.
GATGCTTAAATGATATTTATCCTGAGCACTTGAAGGATTTCTCATCCATTACTGACTGAAAAAGTGAGTTTAGTTGTTTGTCATAGAATTATGTGTTACATTTTGGAAGTCAGTCATTCCTTACTTTTAGGGCAGAAAAAACTCATATTTGTTCAATATATCACTGTTTTCATTACCCAGCTCCGTCAGCTGTCACATACATATGATTAAGGGAACTGCCGGCTATCTTTTGGGCTCAGCTAGATTTATTTTCCCAGTTAACCTTCAGGTGGAGTCACAGTAGCCATGCTGTCAGTCTGGACACTCTCCTCTGTACATTTCCACCCACAACCACATGGAACTCATTTATTTCTGCAATTACATCAGACATAGGCTGCAGGGAGCCAGTACCAGGCCAGCTGGACAGAGGTGAGCCTCGTCATCAGGTCTTATCTAAATAAACATGTGAACCATGGCATAAGGAGTGGAACGTGGATATAAGTGTGCAAATCAGCCTGAGTTTTTGTGGTATTTTGGTATATTTGTTCCAGCCATTGTTTGGTACCTGTGTCAGGGTTGAAGTTCAGGTCAGACGGCAGGGAGATCACACACAGGCCCACATGAGTATTTGTGGACAACCATCCATCCCTGTTGAAAGGATGTCTGCTCTTTATTGAACGCTCAGTGCGGAGGCAGCGCTCCCCTGCAGAGCTCATATCTGCGCTGGAGATGCAGGTGAGGTTCAAAGCGACGCCGCTGCCATTGTATTTCCTGAAAAGACAAATATCCAGTTACATGTCCGGCTCATTCATGGATTTTTTCCGCATGTCACGGAGCTTGGGTCGAATGAAGCAGTGGAAAATGCTCTGACAGTTACCGTTAATGTTCTTTTTACTATCAGCACCAGCCGGTTAGTGCCAGGCAGTTTAGTTGAAGAATTTCTTCCCTAAATAAACTAAATTGGCCTGAGTTTATTTCCTGTTTCCGTGCTTTTCAATATCAATATTTGGCAGGAATAAACACGACCCCAAGCTGTTTTCCAACAAGTCTTTAAACTGGATACAGGTCCTTGAATGCGCCATAGCTGTGTTTTGTTTGGCTGATTGCTGACTGCAGCAGCACTCTGGGAGGTGAGAAACAGACCCCAGGCACTTCAGCAGCACTAATACAAGTTTTCAGTCATAGTGATGCCCGCAGGACTGCACATGTGGATCCTGAAGAGCCAGACGGTAATTCACAAGAGAAGATTCCGGTTTTGTTAAGATGCAGAACAAACCTGCAGCTTGAGGTGTTGATATGATGTGTAAAAGGTTGTAGAAAGCTGATTTTAACACATTGGTTAAAGTCTTTCCTCCGGTGTAAAAAGCATCCTTTATTATCAGGAGTCAGGTGCACAGCAAGGAGCTCATTTGAAAATCATTCCCATATTTTTTCAATTTTTTCTACAGCCCGAGGATTTTTCTGAGCTGCAAACTACAGGGATTTGTCTCCGACTTTATTGTGATCAAATTTTTATCGCTTTTGCTCCATTCTTCAAACACACACCCTGCGCACTGCAGCAAGACTATGTGGAATAATTTGTGCTTCTCTACACCATACAGGCTGCCTTTGCAACATTTCATAACCACCTTACCCCACCAGCTTCATGCCCCCCCCCCCCTACCATATGACTTCATAATAAAAGTAAAACACGGGGAAAAACAAGTAACAAAACTCAGAGGAGGAAAAAATAAGAAACTTTTGATCTGGACATGAGAGGATTTCAACACAAACGGCAGCCTATCCTTTATCCTTCCAGTACTTAATGAGTGAATGTTTTCTCACTGTTTCTCCCAATTAAAAAATGTGTGATTATCCATGTACAGTGCTTTGAAAAATGTAGTTAATTTTAATCATCATTCATCTTTGGCTTTTCTGTCTTAAAACACCATCTGCTGCCAACACTTATTTAGTTTCTTAGTTGTCTTCCATTTGTATCTTTTCAGAAGTTCAACATGCATGAACTGTGCTACTGTAAAACTCTCCCACATAGTCCTGTTAGTCAAGCAACTCATGCAAATAATATAAAATGTTAATTTAGTTGGCTCTGACTCACACATTTTTTATAAATTCAACCACTAGATATATTTGTTTTAAGATGTAGCTTTGATGTTACCACAAATGATTGTGTTTCTTTTTACTCTCAGTTCAGGCGCTGAGAAGGAGTCATGCTTGGATTATCTGATTTCATGCTTCACTATGACGGGGTCATTCACAGCAGTAACAACCAATCATGTTCATGCAGGTGCACACTAAGACCATCATAACCCCACACTTCTTATTATCCCTCCAATACACCAACCTCCTTACGTGCTATACTTTTTGGATTGTCTATTTAACTAAGATCTAATGTTTGTGAATCTATTTATAGGATGATCAGCAGAATACTTGTTGCTGCTCTGATTATTAAAGAAGTTCCCAGCAAAGGTCTGGTAAGTTCACTTCTTTCTAACTCCACGCCTCCAGATTTATGATTTCAGGTTCCAAACTTGAAACAAACAACGCTGACTCAATATCATCCCTTGAGGCAATTTATCAGACTTGCCAAGACTTTGAAACAGTTTCCCCTTTAAAAAATAAAATCTTAAAGAGAAGGCCTTCAGGATAAGAACCTTGGTACTGTGCTGGTATCAACAATGAATTCAATCTCTAACCTCGCTCCCAGAATGGATAAATGTTGGAATGTTAGGTTTCTGCAAACCACAGATACGTTCAAACACGTAAGCATCATATGTATTGTAACAACATTTCTATGAAACGTGTCCTATCACGTTCACATTAGGTGACTTTCAGTGTCAGTGGAGCTAGGTGGCTGCCAAACGAGAGACCGCTGTACGAGATGGATGGCACTTTAAAGCCTGTACCCACTGGATATGTTTAAGGAGAGGTCAAGACATTTTCTAGCTGTGTTTGTGGCGACAAAACCGCAATCAATCAATGTGATGAAAAATAAAAAAAAATTGAAAACTGAACTAAAACAAACAAAAAGTTGCAAGATAAAAAAATGTAAAGTATAAAACATATCTGTGGTTTGAAGAAACATACATTGCCAACATTCCTAAATAATTTCATATTGAAAACTACATAGTTGCCCAACAATCTAAAAGAAAAGGGTTCCTTCCTTTGAGCCAGTATGTAAAGAGAATAACTATGTGGATAAGCAAAGTCCATCAAAGCCAGGTTTGTCCTTGTATAGCAGCTAGAGTATTCAAAGTGAATGTTATACAAGATGGGATAAAAGCATTTTGTTTACCATCATGTTTCTCAGACAGGACTGTTTTTATTGAATCTACTTTAATTGCAGACAAACATTGCATTCCTGTGTTTAAAGGGGCACTATGTAGTTTTGGAGAAGAACTTCAAACTCACAATTTTAATGTTAATTACAATATTAATGAGGTAATAATACAAACTCAGATATACTTATTTTTTCCATAACTGAATAAACAAGCTGTTCTCAGAGGAAAATAAGGTCCCCAGAACACTGATTGAAGCTAGAAAGGTGGCAGGGTCCGCCGCATATGAACAACGCAAAACAGTATGACCTGTGTTGTCCTTTAAGGTCAGTTTGTTTATTCAGTCATGAAAACAAAGAGAGTTTGTTTATTGAATTTGTTTAAGTATTATAAAATCAGTCAATGAAGATCTTCCTCTTCCCCAAAACTACAGAGTGCTCCTTTAAACACCTGTGTGTCCCTCAGTGCTGAATGACATTGAGGCCGGCAGAAAGCCGAAACAATCCCATCAATAAGTAATGAAATAAACTGATTGTGCCCCCTGTCATTTAGGAGTTTGAGCCTTTATCTAAAGCAGATCCCAGTCCTCTATCCTACTTCAACAAAGGTCGTTCAGGCCTAATGACGCTCTCCTTCGGGAGTCGAGCTCCGCACACAGCGAGGGGAGTCTTTCTAGAATACTGAAATGAAGGTCAGTTTTCTGGGCCGCCGTTTCCCACAGTGACCATCCCGCCTGGGGAAGAGGAGATGGAGGATGCAACGCAACACGACCGCTGCACGGTTACGCAAGACCCAGAGAAAGTGCAACAACAGCATTGAACCCTGGCTCGGAGGAGGGAAAGTGCCAACAGTACACAAAACACAAAGGAGAGAGAGGGAAAAGAGAGGATCGGGAGGAGGAGGGGGTAATTCAATCACATCAGCGTCCTCATTCACAGGACAGAGAGCCGGAGTTATGAACGACTAATGAAATAAGCAAAAGCTGAGTCAGATATTTGTCCCCGTCGCGCTCTCAGTGAAACAACAAGAGGTGAGACAAAGAGAGGGGCGAGGGTGTGGGCAGAGAAAACATCAGGAGCACCAGAGTGGGTTCAACAGCACAGTAACTCCTCCACTCCTTCAGGTCAGAAGGTCGTGAGTACAGACCAGATAAAACTCTGCCATGTAACTTCCCATCCACGCTAATCCCTCTGATCTGAGGAGAACATGAATGATCACACACACATACACGCAATCAGGCCTTGAACACACAACTGTCAAAGCCTCAACCTCTTAGGCTGTACTCTCCATCATCCACATCCATTTCAATGATCATTCCCCAGGTGTGTGGTGTGCTCTCCTGTCTGAGGCCATTCATCACTGACAGTGACCCAGCACTGACACTTCAGATCAAGCCTGCATCGCTAGAAAAAAAGATTACAGCTATGGCACATAAGCTGATATATGATGTATGGTCATAGATGGGCAAATCAAGGTTCAAGGCAACGTATTTGTCATCATACAACACACGGTTTCTTAACAAACTTACATTTTGAACTCATTCCACACAAACAGAACATACAGTGATTTATAAACATACTGTATGAAATCGTGGTGCATTTTTGAATTTGCGTCGGGGCGAATGTGGACAGCAGCAACAAGATGGTGATGATAATATGGTCAGCAACATCACAATAAAGGTTAAACATCAGGGAAACACTGTCCATCAGCTTTGACTGTGTTCGAGCACAAAGCATCAATGACGTAAACGCAGAGTCCAGCTCTTGTTGTCCCGCTGTAGTCCTGCGCTCAGAACACGGTCCGCCCGTCGAGTGCAACAGCTTGATGCAGGATGTTGTGGTGGAGACAGGTCTCTGTAAAGATGTAAGCACATTCTCTGATTTCCTGTTATTTGGCCAGCTGAATCTCATTTGTCCATTTCATTTTCCTGTGAACAGACATCAGCCAGGAAGCAGCCTAAATCCAATCTGGATCAGCATGACTCCCATCCTGTATCTCTGCCCTCTCCTCCATGGGATCGTCCGGCTGGATGGCTGAAAGATGCCGTTTGCAGGGGTCGTCTCAAATTGTTTTTTCTCCCATGCTGATGAATGTATTTCTGTCATAGTGAGTACTTGGCGTGAGAGTTAAAAAACAAATATGTAAAGACATTTTAAGGAGCTACCAACATTTCACAGGCCACGGTTACGGTTCAAACAAGATAACACATTCCCACTACAGGGAATGTGGCTTTATTTCTTGCAGTAATTGCTCAAAAGTGGTAATCAAACACTTGTAATGAAGAGATGTTATGGAGGCAAGATATTTTCCAATTTAACAGTAAACTTCATTGTGTATAATAATACTGGTGCACTGAAACAGTAAACTTTATGAGGATTTTAGTAATTATGAATTACCCCATACATCTTTTTCTGCAACATAATCTTTAATAAAAAAAAGTTTCCATATTTGCACATCAGACATCTTATAAGCCAATATGATGTATCTGTGATAGGCCAATTGGTTGGACTGATTTCCACTGTATGGTGCAGCTTGGCTCGACTACTTTTGTTTCCATGGTGGACAGTACCGGGTACTTTCACATCATTCAAGGGTCCAGGAGAGTTGAGCCAAAAGTAAAAGATGGCGTATAGTAGACTACTGATCAGAGAGAAGCGTCAGTAGAATCATAACTCATCCCATATTTTTAATCAGCCAAGCTGCTGCTGTATCAATAGCAACGGCAGTTTTTTATGTACACGACCCAGATGTGCAGATGTTAGATTAGTAGCAAAGTTGTCCGCTCAGCGGTAAATGTAAAATATATAAAGGGGAATAAAGGCTGCAGCTTCTCAAGACCAGAGTTAAGCTCCAACTTAATTTAGAAAAGTCATGAAATTATTTATACCCAGCTCCATAGAGAGCTCAACATAATCTCTGACTGAGGGTTTCTTTCATCCGTCTTACTAATAAAGTTAATGTGTCTCCTGGGTCTACTGCCCAATGAGTATCCAATTTGAACTCTTTGTGGTGATAAAGGCCCTCAAATCTAATTTCCAGCTCCTTGTTACGAGCAATGGCATTGTATGGTTCATGAAAGATTTCGGTCGAGTTTTTTTCTGAGCTGTTTGAAGTGAAGGTGGAGTCACGTATGGTATTTGCATTGAATCAGTCAGGATTTAACGAACCAAAACGTGAGGACAGCTGTATGGTTGCTTATGTTGGCAGCACTGTCAATCAAATCTGATTATCAGAAAAAGTCATGATCTGGATGAGTAGAGTCAAAAACCTCTTCCCATGACTTTCATTTATACTTGCATCAGTGTCCTTTCACCTGATGTCCCTGGGACCTAAAGTACAACGTCCCCATCCAAACACCTAACCAGAGACTTTGAATGCAGCACACCACGCCACCCTTTGCCCATGATATGAAGCTCACGCTGTGCACAGAAATTATAATTCCACTCTTGCCCTCCTCGGTTGCATCTGCTTCTGCATTTGATTTGTCCAACCCCGCTGTGATTCCTTCCCCTCTCCTTCATTTATATGCCAGTGTATGATATCTTGGCTGTAACATTTATCAATAAATGATTCCCTTTCAGCAGACGCATAACTTTTAACTTTGCATTTGCAGTAGCCTCTAATTCATCTTTGCACTCCGTGAATTCGCTGTGACTGGAATGAGTCTCTAGCTTTACTGTATGTGAATGATTCATCCCGCAGTAGAAGTGAATGGAGGGAGCAGAGACGAGCCCACACCGGCCATGTCAACAGAATACGTGCTGCCTTAATGACCAAAGGGTAATGAGACATGATCATCACACGCTGCAGTGGCTGATTAAGAAGCTGACCATCCTTGAAACCTCACTTCCTTCTCTAAAATCCATCATGGCATGGATTGTCTCAGGTAATTGCTGCTGCTCCGAGCGCCCGCGTGCTCCCTATAGGGAAAGTGTCATTTTTAATGTTCCTGTTGTGGTAGCGCTGGTTAAGCAGGCCAGCTGTCCCTTCAATGAGCAGCCAAACTTAGTCCGGCGAGACCACCGGCTGTGAGTCATCTTCAACCTTTGAGGTAATAAAAAAAAAAAAAGCTTCCCACAGCTCTCTCAAGGTCTGTGAGGTGTGGCAAAGTACGGCTGATGTCTGGCTCAGATGGCAAATCTCAGAGTGTGTGCGAGTGTGTCTGATGGCTGGTGACCGGCTTGTCCCATCAACACTAACATCCACAGACTGTCTGACTCAGATATGAAGCCTGGTTTTCTGATGTATGCATGTGATGTCCCTCTGTATAAAAAACAGAGACGTTGCAAAACAAAAGTAAAGAGCAAGTGTGTTTCCATGCACCTGTTCTACAGATAATGTTTGCATAAAAAAAGCCAAGAATTGTTTTATTTAAAGTTCAAATGTTGCAACAAAGTTTGCACCTGGCTGAGGTGGAAACGTTGGTATATCAATAAGAACATTCTGACAGAGCGCAGTGGAAACATTGAATAAATCATGGCGTAAATAAAGCATGCGGCTGTAACATCCGAAGTGTTTGCTCCACTCAAGGGATGAAAAATGGCGGGAGATGAATCATCATCCTCATCATCAGATCTTTGTCGAGCAACGTGGTGATGTAACGCTTGCTAAATTAAGAGATGTCACATTTTCCCATTGATGCATTAAAGAGTGATTCTAGTATTTTTAATCCTGGGCCCTATTTTTTTTTGCTGTTTAAATGACTAATAGGCACAAATGTTTTTAGAGTCGGCCCTGTAGATCGCCTCACCTGACAGCCAAGACTCAGGCTGCAGGGGCTGATATGTGATCCTTTGGGGCAACTGCATAAAGGTTACATCCAGTTAAAGTGCTTGTGAAAAGAGCTTGAGAGTCTCAGATTGTTATTCTGAATCTCTGACAACATTATGGAAAAGATTGTACAGACAGAGTGAAATTGTTTTCCTTTAAACAGAAGCAGCAGTTGTAATGTTGTCCTCAAACCCACCAGACTCCATCACAAAACACACTTCATTCAAACTCTAAAGTAACAATATAAAACGCACCAGAACATCTTGGTCAGTTTTTCCACTGTTCCAACAATCACCAACTCTGGTTTGGTCAAAACAAACCCTCAATTCACTTTCGTTAGATATGAAAGGCTCAAGAGCCCTCATGTTGCACTGGTCAGGGGAAACACTTATCAACAGGGGAACAGACTTTGACACAACACTCGACTGCTCTCCATTGAGTGAATGCTCGTCTGTTCACTCTTGTTTTACCTCGGTTGCTATCACTCTCCCTCTTCACCTTCTTTGCCGCCTCCATCAGCAGGGTTGTCACAGTTATTCCAGTTGTTCCACTGTTACCTGGGGATAGTGACCGGGGAAAACAATGCCTCTTCCTGTTTTGGTTGCACAACGGCAGACGTGCTTCCTTTTGCTTCCTTAATTCAACCTTAATATTTTCACAATAAAATAGCAATGGTGAAAGTAGGGTTTATATGGAACCATTCTCTACAGGGATGGTGTTATTTCTCTATCGCCATTACACTGTGCAAACAGTATTTACTTCAGCATGATGAGTTAAAGCAAAATAAGTGGTCAGTTGCTAGTTTATGATGAACTGATCCCGTGGTCGAGAATGGCACCTGATGTACTCTCCTGAGAGATGTTCACTGGGCTTCTGTGTGTTTTTGGAACAGCACCACAACACGAGCACTAGACAGACTCGACTTAACTGGCTTTAACGGGATTTAATCGTAAGACTCTTAACTGGTAGATAAAGTAATGGATCCAATGGAAAGAGGTCTGATCATACAAAGAGTCGATTCCCTGTGATTCACTTTCACTTTTGACAGTTGGGGGGAAAAAAATTTCCAGCATTTTACTGCTCCTTAGCTAATGATGAGAACGACTCTATATGTCCCTCTCCTTCTGCAACGGTTTAATGGCAGAGAAATTCAGATGATGCTTTCAGCTTTCAGTAATTGTGTAGTAATACAAAGGAGTGGATGGAAAATTAGAAAACTGCACTTATGCACATTTCCTTTCTGGAAATTCTATATCACATTTGGACGGAAAGTGCAAATATCACATTTCCACAATAAGCAGACTAAAGTAAAAGTGGGCTATTGGACTAAATATTATGTCACTTCTATGCCACTGTGTGCGGGCAGAAGATGATGGAGATATATCAGAATAATAACATAATAATCTCCCACTACCTTTCATAAAGACCAGGATGCTTCATCACAGCATAACCAAAATGACAGACTATTACAGAGATTATAAATAAATACAGTATTTTTCTATTTAGTATGTTCTCTTCTGGGGTCCACACACACACACACACACACACACACACACACACACACATTGCAGTGATATTTATATTTTATAATGTATGTGCTTGATGCGGCCCCACTAGTAATCACCATCTCCATCACCAAGAATAAAAGTAATGCGCAGTGAGCTGTATTATTATACACACAGCATGGTGCGCCATGATTCTATGTTTTGACACACACATCTATCTACTTCACAGAGAGAGAGAGAGAGAGAGAGAGAGAGAGAGGAGGAAAGGAGGAGGGCTGTGCGCAACGTCGGTGCCAATAGGCGCTGCGCTGTCTAATTAAACCCCTACCACGTAATCCAACCAAACCATCCCCCCGTTTAAATCCACTCCACTGGCGCTCACCGCTTAAACACACAGTCCTCCGCTGCTATCCCGTCCCAAACCCGGCCCCTGGAGGAGAGGAGACTCCAGCAGCATCAGCACCTCCACCTCCAGCAGCAGCAGCAGCAGCAGCTCCGCACCGCAGCACCGTCACTGCTGCCTCTCGCCTGCACGGTAACATGTTTTGCAGGGCTCGGCTGCTGTAACCAAGGGCCACTTTAGTCAGTCACTCAGCCAGTCGGTCGGTCGGTGTGTGTGTGAGTGTGTGTGGATGCGTGTGAGCGTGCAGTAAGGAGCAGCAGTAGTAGTAAGCAGACGGAGATCTCGGTCGGTCCCGGCAACAGCAGCAGCATCCGCCAGGAGCACCGGAGGAAAGGAGCCGAGCATCCCCGCATCTCTTCCCCGGCTGCCCTGCGCTCCAGCCGCGCTGATCCGGAGCAGGGACACCTTCCTCCTCCTCCACCTCCTCCCCTCCACCGACACCACCTCGGCTCTGTCGGGTAAGGAGACGGGACGACATTCTTACACACCGCAGCTGTTTGTCCTACCTAATGTATTGATGTTTGCATGTAACGCTGGGGCTGTTCGGGGTGAATTCGGCGCAGACGCGTTTGTTTACCCGGAGAAACGGTGCGTGTTTTCGGCTGCGCGCTGACAATAAACCGCCGAGTGAAGCGCAGCCAGCGGTATGTGATCCGAAAACATCCCCGCACCGAGCAGGCTCCCCCCCTGCTGTGTGTTTCATTGCATTAAGACAGATGTTTTGTTTTTGCGTGCAATCCACTCAGGCTGATTATCTTGGTTGTGCTTTAATCGAGTTAGAACAGAAAAGAAAGCTCCCAGTGTGCAGCCTGGAGGATGGCAGCGGTGTCGGCCTGCCATTTTTATGAATGATCTTGACACGGGACAAGGATGCGCATGGTGGTGCTCTGGATCTTCCAGCTCTCCTCCTCCTCCTCCTCCTCCGACTGTTTTAGAGCCATGTGGTGCATTCAGGTCCCATCTCTCTGACAGAGGCAGACAGGGAGGAAAAATGGGGACATTGCATCCTCAACCCTGATAACTGCCTTGGCTGTTGTGTTCCTGTTCAGACTGCAGTTACATTATTTTCTCATGTTTCAAATTGGCTTTTGAATTGTGTATTTTGTCTTTGTATGTTTATAGAGATTCCAGTCAAAGACTTTTATTTTGTAGTAGGATAAGTCAACTTTCTTTGTTTTCATGACTGAATAAACAAACTGACCTTAAAGGACAACACAGTTTCATATTGTTATTATACTTTGTTCATATGTGGCGGACCCTGCCACCTTTCTAGCTACAGACAGTGTTCTGGGACCTTATTTACCTCTAAGAACAGCTTGTTTATTCAGTTATGGGGAAAAAAGTACTTCTGAGTTTGTACCATTACCTTATTGATATTGTAAATATTAAAATTCTGAGTTTGAATTTCCTCTCCAAAAACTACATAGTGCTCCTTTAATAGGAACACATTATCTATGCTGTTGAGCATTTGCCAATCTCCCTGTTTTGTATTAGCTTGATAACAGCCTTACTAACCACTCAGTGTGGTTCTAACGCAGCCTGTGTTCTGCTATCTCATGTATCAGAACGTGACTTATCATTTATCCATACTGAACACTGAGCAGAGCTTCTCCCGCTCACTGACAGCCGCGTTGAGGACTAAATAAATAAAATAAGAGGCAGAGGCCCGGAGGCCCTCGGGGTGTATACAGTGGCATGCCATCTTTAATCATCATCCATCACTTAGGTGTTTAGGACCGCTGCTCTCCTCTTCCTCGAGATAACAACTCCGCCTATGCCTGATGCAGTCCTGATGCGTTTGCCTCCACGTTTCCCCCCTAAATGCCACCCAGCTGTTACGCGCCTTCCTTATAATCCCTGCAGATTTAACTGGTTGCTGTCAGACCTGGTGTGAGATCCTGTGCTGAGAGTCTAGAACATTCAAAGGAGTCTCATGAGTGGCGGTTATAGTGTCGGAGGGCGCTGTGGTCATTCTGCACGTGTCATTTAGGGCGGCTAATAATCAAACCAATGATGAAGGGTCCGGTAATGTGGCCGTCATCGGTTGTGACCCCGGGTTAATGGGAATGTGCTGCACTGTGGAGGAGCGGTTCCGACTAATTGATTTGTATTTGGGGATCTTGTCCTGAGGAAACCTGCTCAACTCAATTTGATTCCAGAATCCTGCTGCTTATGTTTTGTTGGGCTGAGGCAGCGCTTAGCCTGCATGTGCTAATGCTAGGCTAGTTGTTATATAAGAAGATAAATGTGAGCTGGAGCACTTCGGCCTCAGTCAGCCCGGCTCATGAACACACTCTCCTGCACACACACACTCATAACTTGTATATATATATATATATATATATATATATACACACACACACACACACACACACCAGCATAAGTTTTATCCCTGAGGTGTTAAAATGATAGATGCTGTAATCAAGGTGTATTTCAGTGAGGACGGTGATTTGCAGTGCAGAGGGGGAGAGAGACGGTGTCATTATCACCTCTTACTGTCCTCAATGGCTCACTATTCTATACTGCATGCTTTCAAAGGGACGCTCCAGTGTTGCTCATATAGGTGACCTTGCTCTCATGTGACGCTGCTAGGAATTCCTGACTAGATGGCCCTGACCGCATGTATGCATGGAATACACAACTCCACAACCTGAAAGTCACTTTGAATTAAGGTTTCTGTCTCGTCACGTGAGCTCAGGTCAGCGGTGGATCACAGGGTAGAGGCGCACAGACAGGCTCAGCCTCTTGGAGCTTTGAAACCTTTGAGCAGAGATCTCGGTGGAGCCGGAGCAGCCTCTCCGGGCCCTCCAGGCCTTGGGTCGGGTTAACTTCCCCCCGCAGAGGCTTGCTGTTTGTACATCTTCCGGCAGCATGATGGATGTGGAAGGCCAGTGGAATTTTCTCGGAGGAGAGCTCTGAAGGCTTTATGTAAAAAAGGGAGTGTAATCAGGAAGAGAATAACAAATAGAAGGAGGCTGAGTGTAAAATGGCTCTGTGGTCTGGTGGTAAAACACAGTAATGGAGAGGAAATAGTTCTGTTTATCCTTAATGAGAATTATGATGCATTCTGTCTTTAGTGCTCTGTTGTTAAAAGCAAATACCACTTTCCCATGAACCATTATCAGCATGATTGTAATGATGAGGATTGCCATTAAGAAGAGAAGAAGAAGTCATTTTCCTCCACAAAATAGACAGCAGTTGAAATTCTTTCTGTCTTTTTTTATTTTAGTTGTGCAGAATAAGACAGTGGTGTGAGTAGCTGGGTGTTACATCACAGACTGTGGCTCCTCTCCAATCAGTCAACTTTGGTTTGTTTTTGAATTGTTTAAATGTTACTTACTTATTGATAAAATAATAGGCGACAAATAAAGTTAGCGTTCTGAAAAAAAAAAAAGTTAGGTATTAATACTTTATGATTTTATTATGATTTTAACACTTAAACTCAAACACTCGTATATCAGGCATGTGTTGTTTGATTTGATTTGATGGGCAATGCTTGCAAGATAAGCAAGCAGCCCCATGGCTCTCACCACATGTGGATTCAAGTGTTTTAACTGGTGCACAGAAACATGTGACCTCACCTTGTTACAAATAAGCCATCTGTGCATCAAGACATCTTGACAACTGCAGCAACTTTTGAGCTGAAGATGTGAAATCAAGTAGTCCCCATATTTATCACCACACCAGACTGCACTTCAATCTAACTTTAAAACAAGCACTTTATTACACCATTCAAACACCCACCAATGAAATTAGTTTCTGCTCCAGTTCCTCCACGCCAACTTGGCAGTATCGCCTCTGCTTTAAAGGTGCAGTACGTAAGAATACAAGTTAAAAACATTCCTGTTTTGTTCCTGTGCTTGACCACTGGCTGCATGGCTAACTGAGCTAACTAGCTAACAGAACATACAGTAAGCAGCAGTTAGCTTGTGATATGCTGCCCCCTATTTGTTTGTAGTAAAAATAAGACATTTCTTACATCTTTCACCTTTAAGCTGACAACTGTATGTAAGCCTTTCCCTTACAATAATCAGCCATAACGTAAATGTCCTCATATGAAATCATTAGGGGAAATATTCCACCCCTCAGTGTGCACAGAATGTCACGGTCAACTCTTATCAATCTTCTTTCCCATTTTCTCAACACAAATCATCTCAAGAAATCGACTTTTTGTTTCTCAAGATAAAGTTTCCCCTTTATCACAAGAACCCGAGCTTTCTTATCCCGAGATAAGAATATAATTAGATTGTGATGTTGCGATAACGGCCTCAAAAAAAAACATAACGGCAAGCGTGGCCACTCATGGTTTCCGTAGAGGCCTGTCTCTCCTCATTTTATAGAGCTCTATTCATAAAATGCACTGACTTTACTATCTCTTATATAATGACTCTGTTCAAACAGCCTAGATATCCGCTGACAAATTAAACTAATAACAGTCAATATTGTAGCAGCAGGGACCAAGACATCCTGGGAATCAGAGAGACTCGTGTTTACATGCTTTGCAAGCCTTCTTGTCTATGTGGATGTGTTTTTCATACGTAAGGGCGTGGGAGGAGTGGGATGTGGCCTGCGTGGGTTGACACGAGGTCTGTGTTTCCCATGCGCGCTGCCGGCCCTTTAATCTGGCCTGATCCCACCGGGAGGGGCCCGTCAGACATCCAGCCTGATAAAGCCCGCGATAAGACAGGGAGAGCAGCTGCTCGGCTGGAGGTGGACGAAAGGGTGCCACGAGAGACTTTGAACCCCGTGAAGGAATATAATAATTGGCCTCCATATGTCACCCGTGTAGCAGCCGTCACTGTAGCAAACATACCTGCAATACCCATCTGATGACGCTCCGCAGGCTGGAATCCCCACTGCTGTCCAATCTTAATTGCCTCATATGTAGTCACCCAACATTGAGCATTGGCATATAGCATGATTAATGATTACATTAAAATGAGAGTAAAGATGCATCACTAGTATAAAAGCCAGTAAAAGCTGCACTCTACCATCCATTGAATGGCAGCGACTGCCTTTATGTAACAGTGTCTTCATGTACCTAGTGTAGAAGTGCTAACATTATAACAATCTTCAGTGAGATGGAGTATAATTTACAGTATCTACTTCTGATTTTAATAATATGAAATAAAAAACCGTGACACCACTTCACATCACACAGTGTGTAGCCTTGGTCAGTATTCATTGCTCTGAAAGAGAGTGCGTCTTTTGTTCAGGGGAAAAAAGAACACCTGGGATGTGATGCAGTGCCTTTACACTGCTGCTATGAATTACTCAGTCCCTTTCATCTGTTCTCTACCATTTGCTGCCTTGGTGTATTATTTTGTATTATTCTGGGAACGACTTTCATTCTGAATACTGAGCACTTCTCTGTCTTCACTTGTCGCTAATTTCTCAGCAGTTGTTGAGTCATGGGTCATCTGACAGCAGAGCATCGTCTACTGAAACTGTAGGCATGCCTCAGTGTCTGAAACATCCTGGAGCTGAGCCTCTCCTCTTCCCTCGTGTTGCTTCCTCGTGATCTTCTGCTACTACTAGCACCACCCTTGGCAACTACTTCCTTTTCTGCTCCTGGCTGAGTATATACAGCATACAGCATAAAGCAAAAAGTATGTGAAAGTCAAACTTAAGTAAAAGTAACATATTATATATTGTTCTTAGTGCTGTATTGTAGGCAACTGGACTTGTTCCAGTTTCTTGAAGATGTTTCACCTCTCATCCAAGAGGCTTCTTCAGTTCTTACTAACTGCTGAAAGAACCCACATGATGCCGGTTAAGTCAACGACCCACAAGTGGCCCTAACGACTCCGTTAGGACACTCCCACACAGAGTTTAAAAGCCTGCAGCTCCCCTCCAGTTATTTAGAACTGAAGAAGCCTCTTGGATGAGAGGTGAAACGTCTTCAAGGAACTGGAACAAGTCCAGTTGCCTACAATACAGCACTTAGAATTACCATGACCTGGATGACTGAGAACCTTCATCAACATAAAAATATTGTGTTAAAGTAAGGTAAAAGTGACAGTTACCCTTACTCTACTTAAGTTAAACTCTTAATTAATAAGTAAGACATGTAATCTGAGACACCGTCAGCTTATTTCCACAGGTCTGGACTCTTGAGTGTAACTAAGTAGGACTGAACAATTCAGTGTTTGTACTGAGGGGTGTAATATGGCAGGCTAGGATGATTTTAGCAAAGAAGAAGTGGACAGGAGGCTAAAATATCCGATCAGGGGACGTCAATAACTCCCTCAGATACTCGTCTTTCTCCCCTTTCACTTACGTACAGTCCTTGAGTAAGCGCACACATTCCACCACTGAACAAATCATATATGAAGCTTAGCATGTTTGTTCAAATCCTCGGGAGATCTATCCCGCTCCAAGTAACTGCTTCCTTCTTTTGTCCCCTCACAGAAGCATAAAAATAAATTTAAGTAGGAAGTGAAAAGCAACACAAAAGAGCCGTGGGTTAAAACAATAGTAGCTACTGAGAAAGGATTAAAGAAAAGTCTCTGAAAACAAGTAAGAAAGTAAGATTCAAGTGGAGATTTGTAATAAATGACAGTAATTTCACCAGTTCACCTCCTGTTCTCTCCTTCCTCTCCTCTCCACTTGCCATTAGGAGGCTGAAAGGGCAGCCAATTACTCCCCGAGCTCTGCATGCAGTTTGGCTAATGAAGTCAGGGGGGAGAAAAGTGTGTGAGCGAGCGTGTATGTGTGTGTTCTCTGGCATGAAAGGGCCAACGGCTCTCGACTGATAATGCGCGCTGGAGAACACACACTCGCGGGCGCACTCCACCGCCGATACCTCTGTTGAGATCATATCTCAAAGCGGCCTTGTCCTCTTTGCCTCTGTATCTCCTCTCCTGCCATCTATCACTTCTCTTCCCCAGGCCACAAGGATATTTCTCTTCCCGCACTTTACCTCTTCACAACGTTATTTTTCTCCCCATCTCTCCCATCCAGTCATCAGATCTCTTGCTGTCGATCTTCAATTAGGCTTTCATCATCTTTTGGTACAGTTTTTGTTTCTTCTTGTGTCTCTGTTCATCTTTAAAAGGCTCCCTGATAGAATGTAGTTTTGATCTGAGGGTTTAATTAGTCTCTTTAGACTGAGATGGTGTACAGTATCGATTACAAAAATACTTTCTTTCCTCTGACTCTCAAGGGTTTCTCTCTTGATTTAGATTCCGGTCCACCTTTCACACATGAAAGCTGGAGTCGATGATAGCCTGCATGTTTTTCTTTTCTTTTTCCTGAGGCTGTTTGTTTGATACTTCCCACCTGGAGAAAGAGGACTAGTTCATCCTGTTGTCTGATCCATTGCCATCATCCTGTCATGTGGGTTGTAGGTTTTTTTCTTGTGATATTGGTCTTTTATGTGGCTTTGTTTGGCCTGCAGGAGTCGATTAGGGTTAGGGTTACTCAGAGAGTACAGCAGAGAATTTCTCATTCAGTGCTGCAGGTCTTGCAATCGCAGTAATGGAGCCAGGCCAGGGAATGTATCCCGCAAGAAGCCTGACTGGTCAGGTGAGAAGGAAGGGACCACTGGGGACAAACAGCATACCCCTGTCATCTATTATGCCTGCCAATGTGCACTCCAAGGAATTGAGTTGTGTTCGCTCAACAAACAGGACTCCAGCTCCGATCTAAAAGTCAAAGGTTTCGGACAGGACTTGAGATTTGATCTGTACCCTCCATAGTTAAAGGAAAGGGAGGGGGCACTATTAACTTTGTCTCTGCACCTTTTATATCCACCATGAGAATTGTCAAGCTTATCTCCTGATGCACCCGGCATTATTTTTGTGGATTTCAATCACAGCTCGATGGATAAGTCCCTTAGTCATTTTTTTTTGTACAAGGTGCTGGACCTTTGTTATGCAACCGTCAAAGGAGCCAACGTATTTTATTGCAAAGCTCCTGTGCAGAGAAAGAAGCCTGTGCAGATTGAGGCGGACTTACTGACACATTATGCTGCACGACTTTCTGTCTGTGCTTTGTCTCTGATGAAGCGACGTGGACACATGCACATGGCTCATTCTTCCTCTCCTCACTTTGAGAAAAATGTTCAACTTATTTCATACATGCATACACATGTTTGACTACACCTGTAGCAGTGTCTGGTGATGATTTATTTTCAGTATGTAGAACAATTATAACCTCTCTTCTTCATAAATGTCAGTGCCTCCAGTTGTACCAGGGTTCTTCCTCGTCCAGGAGTTAGAGCACAGGTCACAAGTTAACCACCAGAAAAACTAGGACACTGTCAGACTCTGTCAGTTCGACAGAGACTACATATTAAAATACATTTAGGAAGTGCCCCAGAAGCTCAATTGGAAGGGCATGTTCCCCATGTACAGTGGCCCAGGGTTCAAATCCACCCTGTGGCATTTTGCTGCAAGAGGTTGGATCATATAGAGCTCATGTCCGAGCACTGGACCGCAAGATCGCCTGCACAAATCCTGCCGGTTGGTAAGGCAGTGTGAGGCTATTTCTGCAATTCAAGCGACGGGCATTTCAGCAGTCACACTGCATTTTGAAGTTGACCTTGTTACATGTGGTCGTTCCTGTCGAAAGTATAGAGACTACAAGAACCACTACCAACAAGAAAGTGTAATGTGTGTGCAGCCTGGAGAGACATCATTTACGTGGTTGGAATGCAGAATAAAAAGTGTGCTGTGCTCTGGTATGTCCGACACGTATTTGGCAGATGAGATAAATAAGTTTTATTTAAGGTTGTTGAGGTTGTTTTAATCTTGAGCTTGAACTCATGAAGCAGCAGTACATAAATCTTTAAGCCTTATCAAGCAGAGGAAAAGTCCTGGTCCTGACCGCTCTGGGTCTAAAATCCTGAAAAATGTGCATATAGACTGATTATCAGGCGGATACACAAATAGATTCACTTTTACTGCAAATGAATATCAGTCCCAAATATCGGTTTTCAGTCTCAGTCTCCTTGATTTCTAATAATTGGTATCGGTATCAGCCCTGAAAAAGCCATCTGGGTCGGACATTCATTCATATTCATGAAATAATGATCACCTTGGGGCTCTTACCTCTCCTCAAAAGAAGAATATTTGAACAAATTGTAAAAAAAAAAAACGAGATATCAGCCATGACTGGACCCCTTCCAGATTGCTTATAAGATGAAGCGGGAGGTTGAAGATGCTTCTGCAAACCTGGCAAATCTTATTTTGAGGCATCTGGTCAGGAACACAAACGAGATGCGAGATCACTCTTCATCGATGAATCATATTCAGCCCCGTGTCCTGTTATACTTTCTGTATTTACTATTATTGACTGCTGTCTGTAAGGTAAATTGCCTCTCTGGGACATTAAAGCTCTGCTCTATCCTACGCCTGAGCAGAATGTGAGGAATTTTATGGCAGGATGACCACCAGCTGTGCCTCCACCGCAACCGCATAAACATTAACAGGGTAGTGCATGTTGTGCCTGTATTTTATTTTTTTTTTTATACGAGAGCCGAGCTGTACTGCGACAGCGAGAGGAGCGAGTTGAAACGTTCCGGGTGAAAAATTATAACCCGCTTCGTACCGTGACAGCATCAATTAAGCTCAGCCTTTCCCCCCCAAGCCAGCCCCTCGCAGGGCTCTCAGGGCAATAACAGAAGGCCAATCAGAAATAGAAAAATCGATCTGGCGCCGGCTGGCTTGGATGCATTTACAAGCAGCCGTAATGACTGCAGACTCATTTCTTCAGCTGCTGGCGCAATCACATAGCAACCTTTTTTTTTTTCCCGTGGAGCTGTGAGCAAAAGAGCAGCATTATCCTGGAGAGTCTGCTCAATGAAAGGTGCCGTCTGCCTCTCGGGCCACAGCGCGATGCTCTCGTAAGTTGGGCTGCTATAACTCTTATGCCTTACTTTGATGTTTGTTTGTGGACAACCTTTGTTTTGATCGAGAATTTACTCGCTCCACATTTTTTATTGCTGCTGCGTCTTAGCTGTTGTGCTCAATTAGTGATCACCAAGGGGCACCGAATGTTGGGAAATCTGAGCGGTTCATGGGGGGGCGGGGCTGGAGCAGGGCAGATATCACGGAGGGGGTGGGGGCTGAGTATTTTCAGCGTCACAGCCTCTGTGACTTCCTAATGAAATTGAACGACTGTAAACACCTAGTTTGCAAGTGTGGATGCTAGTGGTGGAGCAGGTGGTCCGATGTTTGACTAAGTAGTTGGGCTGCACAGCCAAACGAAATATAACTGCGACGTGGCCCAGTCCAAATCGCAAGAAGCTGCAATTTTCTGATGAAGGCGAAATGTGTGACACAACAGAGTTTGCAGAGATGCCCTGGCCTATAAATCCTGTCCTCCAGATGTAAGGGAACATGTTACAGACCCCAATGAATGTCACATTATGGTGATTTTCATAGTTTTATCTATCTTTACTAAGTAGTAGGGATGAGCCAGTACACCATTATCTGTATCTGCACCTGTTCAACAAACTAAATGATTTGTATCCATATCCGTACTCTGAATGGGCGGGACATAACCAGAAAGTGGGCGGAACTAACTGGAAGATGTTAATTAAGCCTGAAATTGATAAAGGTTGGTCAGAAGCTGCTAACAGCCTCAGAACTCAGCTCTAGAGTGCACCCCAGCAGCTTTGTTAGGCAGAACGGTGCCCCATATACGGAGACTGTGTCCTTGCTGTGGTGGCCTGGTTCGGTTCTGACCCGTGGCCCTCTGCTGCATGTCGTCCCCTCTCTCTCCCCGTTACTCTGCCTGTCCTGTCAAATAAAGCCATAAAAGACAAAACAAAGAATTGAGCTTTGGAACAATGTTAGCAGTAGATCACACCGAGGTGTCGCTGGAAAGACGTCTGCAGCAACACAATTGTTTTCCCATGGTGCATGTGAAAACTCGTTTTTCTAGCAATATTGTGAAGTTGGAATATTTACAACTTTTCAGCCCAAAGCAGAGTCACAACGCTTTTTCTAATAAATACACATGATTGCCAGGCTGCAGTGTTCTGCACAAAACAAGTTTTTCCTGCGGGTTGTCTGAAGTGGCCACACGTGAAACGCAGAGTCGTTGTGTGATCGGGGCCTGAGAGAACTATTTACAGATCACTCTTTTTTGTAAACTTAAAAAAAAAAAACTTCCGTCGGCTACACAACAAGGTTTTTTTCTTCATCCCAAGTACAAATATTGACACGTTCTGCTCTGATGATACTCCCTGTTCTGGACTCTCGAGTACTCACTCGACCCTACTGAGTATCAATAGCTCCATGGACAGACATTCAGTAAAAAGCATTAAGATGGTACGCAAAGGTGTCTCTGTAAACAAAGCTGTGCTGTGTTTACATTCAGTGTTCTGACCCAAACACACTTGTATCCATGCGCCTAACAAACACGTTGAATGCATTCCTTTCCTGACAAAACATCAACATTACTGTTGTCAATTAGGTGAAACATTTAGTGTGGATCATGTCAATGATCCTGCATGTTCAGCCCTCGTGCTCGTTCATGACATACGAACCAAAAGGCGACCCGCACGCAAACAGCTGGGGATACGTCGACTGTCGGCCGTGAATAGAGCAGCCTCTGCACTCTACATACGGCAGATCTGCAGCAGAAGACTCACAGTGCAGCACCACAGAGCGGTCTCACATGAAAGCACCGACGGTGGCTGCACCGAGGCCCACGAGCCCGTCGCTGATCAGAGCGCTGTGCTGCTGTGCAAGCTGTTACTCTGCACGGTGGAGATGTGAGGTGTGTCTGTGTTTTGGCTTACATATTAACCAGGGAGGGGAATAAAACAGATGGAGAATAGGACGGGTGTGAAGAACAGTAAAGAAGAGAGGGGTAAACAAGGCCTGAGAGAGGGGCGATAAAAAGAGAGTGAGGGAGGTGGAAGGTGAGAGAGAGAGAGCTACAGCTGAATGCACAGATGTGTACAGATGTGTGCATCGTTCTCACTGATTAGTCGCCCGAATCCCCTCTAGGGAAAATTAGTTATATTATTGATTGTTTATAGTGTTCTGGTTGTTCCAGTCATACACGTGTTTAACTGTGAGTTTGATGATGACAGAGCACGTTTAACTTCCCCTTATGCCTCTTTAAAAGCAGCTATTGGCAGTATTTTAACAATGTATCGTATGACAATGTGCTCGTGGTCGCTCGAAGCGATGAATTATCACCTGAATCAAGCAGCAGAATGCAAAAGTTCTCTCACATTTCTAGTAGAAATGTTGTCAAAGGGGCACTGTGTAGTTTTGGAGGAGAAATAAGTAAGTAAACAAGCTGTTCTCAGAGGAAAATAAGGTCCCAGAACACTGTTTGAAGCTAGATAGGTGGCAGGGTCCGCCACATATAAACAAAGTAAACAGTATGAAATTGTGTTGTCATTTAAAATCAGTTTGTTTATTCAGCCAGATTTTGTTTATTTAGTTTGTTTAGGCATAAAAAAAATGGATGACTAAAATGTCTACGTACTGCACCTTTAAATGCAAGAATTTCCCTTTTTTTTGCTGCACATTTTATGAACAAAATACTCAATTTGGAAAATCCTCCGCTGATAATTTGATAATGAAAACAATCCTAAATTGCAGCAGCATGAGGCAGCACGTCTGCTCCTCAACTCTTCATTAATTTAGGAAATGAAGATACTTGCTGGTCTTTTCTCCGGGGTAACGCTCACTGGGGAAAAGTGTCAGAAAACTAACATTTGCAGTCTTGTTAAGATTGATTTAAGTAAGATTTAATTAAGTATTTGTCTTTTATTAAAATGCTGTTGTTTTTTTGTCCTGTGGACTACAGGAGGAGTATCAGTTGCTCTGGTGAAGGCTTGCGGGGATATAACTCACAATCATAGCTTGTTTTTATAGATTCAACATTTGATCGCACCAGAGTTGATGTCTTGTACATCATTTTATCGTTTAGTGCTCATCTTTATGAGGCGTCCCCCCTGGAACTGAAATGAAACAGGCTAATTATGCAGAGCTAAAATGAAGAGCGCTGTTGATTTTCTTCCTGACAGATTTTCTCATCACGCAGGTGTAGTAAAAAGTCACACTTCCAGCTGTCGTAACCCGCGTCTTCGTGGTAGAAACGAGAAACCGGGGGAGCCGCTAACCAGCGAGGATGTGATCCTTCGCTCGGGCTGAAGTGTGAACTTCAGAGCCGAGATGACGAGGGCGGGTGTAGAGCAGGCAGCATACAGTAAGAGAGTCTGAGTCGAGGAGTCGTCTGAACGTGTGATCTTTCCATCTGACCCCGGGGGTGAGCCCCGCGCGCCAGTACTGTACAAGTCGCTGCACTGCATTGTGGGATGCCTCCACCGTGCAGCTCTTGGGCCTCGGTCAGTGCGACATGATCGCTTGTGAAGGGGAAATTCTCGCTGAGCTGGCTGTTTGTAGGGGTGTGCTGGTATTTTTAGATGCTTTGTCTCTTTTTTCGTCACCGGCGCAGGAAATGTGAAAGTGAGACAGCGATAATGTGGCGTAGATTTCCAGTCAACCCTCGATCTCCTGGCACCGAAGCATGATATTTATGCTGCGTGCCTCGTCCTTATTTGGAAACCGAGTCACATACGTGTGTTCTACATATTGTGTTTCTTGACGTAACATCACTCTATTTCCACAGCAGATATACAATGAAGGCATTCCTTCTTCTCCCTTTTTCCGGCCTGGCTCGAGCACTTTACAGCGTCCCTTTGAACTGGAAACCTGCTGCATTATGCAGAGATGTGTCATCAACGGCGTTTGATCAGATCTTCCGAGGATAGAGAGAAGTTGTACGAAACAAGCAAAGGCTGAGTGAGAGTTAGATTACGGTTGTGGGAACACGAAGTGGAGGCTAAATCCTCTTTATGTAAGTATATTAGAGAGCAATGTCCTTTGCCTTATATTAATGTGATGACTTTTAGGCAAGAGCTGCCTGGCTTCACCCCCGCCCCTTCACTCTTCCTGTTCTACCAGAGGGGATACACATCAGAGCCCCGATCAACGTAATCACAAGTGTAACACACCGAGAGGATTTGCGGATCCCCTCGGGACAACTTTGCATTATGTAAAGATAACAGGATTTAATGTGGACGGAGGAAAAGAGCAGCGCAAGATCTGCCACGAGCAGCTGATATTTTTATTCAACATTCATATGCCGTGTGAGGATCGAAGCGGTATGGCACCCACAGCTCACCTACACATATACGACGTGCGAACGCTGCCAAAATCGTCGTTATAGATCCATTCAGCACAGTTGTTTTATGAGTCACACATCTCGAAGGACGCCTGATCGGCGTGTGTTGGATGCGAGGTGGAAGGAGCCAGGAGTCAAAAGGGGGGATGGGATCAACAGCCGCCTGCGCTGGTGTTTTTCACCGGCTCATTAGAGACTGTCGTACAGTACGTCGGAAGTCAGCAGGAGAAATAAGTGGGGGGGAAAAAAGCGAGAGTGAGATACGGAGAGGAAGAGGGTGTTTGAAAATGAAGCGGAAAGATAAAGAAGGGAAGACAGAAAATGTGGAAGCCGGAGGGGTCGTAACCTTGTCGTCAGCGTGTGTGCCAGCAAACAGCTGGAGAGGACTGATGTTCCTGCCTCCCCCATCTGCCTTTCACACCCCTGACTCTCCCCAGCTCCACATGATCAGAGCTTTCTCTTTTGTTTTTGTCACCATAGTGTGACTATCCTCCTCTCTCCGTCACCTTTCGTTGGTTTTGTTGTGTTTCACACGGACCTTCCACACTGCTGACCCTCTGCTTGGGTCCCGAAATAACTCCCCAAAAATTGTCCTGTGTCAGTTCAGTCAGGCCAAAGCCTTGTCCCTGCATGTAATAACATTTCCTCTAAAAGAGTCAGAATCCACTTACATTCACTACGTCTCTGGGGACAATGCGAAAGAACGACTGATGACAGGTGATGAGATCGGATTTTGTCTCTGTAATGAAAGCTTAGAGGGGTCAAAGGTCCCGGCTATTCGTACATTTATTCCCACGTTTGTGCGTCCTTAGTTCATAACTACTAACGTCACACCAATAAAATGAAAGGAATCTCTTCTGTAGTGGAGTTCAGTCTGAAACAATAAACTCTGAGAACATAAAGCTAGCATTGCCAGTTGGATGTACAGTTTAAAATGCTCGGTCATTATTAGCTTAGCATTATTAGCTTAGCGTTTTGTAAATTGAGGTATTTTGTCATTATCATTTGTTTAGATTATAAAACAACATTTTCATCATTTGAAGTGTCAGGTCAAATGTGTCAACCTCGCTCACTATAAGCTCTTTTATTCATAGCGTCAAGCTAAAGTTGCTTGGCTGGTTTAGTTAGCCACAGAAGTTAGAACTGACAGTTATAGGGTGGGAATATTTAGTAAGAACTAATCTCTGTTTGAGAACTAATGGTTTAAACTAAGTTTGAACTTATAGACAGCCGGCATTTGCTCTTGATAATAAAAACATATCTGTAACAAAGCAGAATAATCAATACAGCGGTTCACACCAGGATACTAGGCTTGTCGCTACCTTATGAACAAATTATATTAAAAGCAAGAAAGGAGCAAACCAAAAGGTGAACATTCCCCAGTACAAATGCACTGCAAAAAGCAAGAGGGTACTTTACCAAATACATGACTAAAGTGAAAATGCATCATATATATCATAATATCACAGAGGATGTGCCACAGCTTGCCAAATCTGACTGCGCCCAGTGGTCCTGGTAGCTGTCTGTCCTTTTTTATCACTGTTTTCTTATCACAATCCTTGACCTGATTAAAAGAATAATTGCCTCCAGCGACAAAGACAGGAAGTTGATGCTGGGAGAATGATTACCATCTTCATCCTGGGAAGTGTGTGTCCCTGCAGAGTGTGTCTTTGTGGCTGCGTGCAGACAAGTGCGTGCGATTTCCGCACGTGGCTAGGAGTGTGTCTTTCGGGCATCGGTGCCGTGCCGGTGTAGCGTGCTGCTCTGGGACATGAGCTAAAATACACTTCGCTGCCTCGAAAGCCCTTCACCCTGGAGGCCTCTCTCGGTAAGGGATGTCCCCTTTTTTCAGAGCCCTTGGAGAGCTTCAAAAACAGCACAGTAACTCTTTGGGCTCTCAGTGCATGTGGGACAATTCACCTCCCAGGCAATGTGATACTGTGTGCAGGTTGAAAGGAGAGAGGTTTGATTCAGTGTCCTATTTAACTTGCCCTTACAATATCATTTACACCGGAGCTACAACTAAACCTAACCACAAGCTTTTCAAGCTGTCCACGCTGCCGAACGGACGTTAGAGGAATAACATTTCTGCCCTGATGCATGCAGGTTTGTACTTTTTGAATAATTGCATTGAAGCTAATGAGTACGCACACTACAACCTCATTAAACCTGAGCACTTGTGTGTCAAGTGCACAAGGGTTAGAGACTAACTTCTCTCAGCTCCATTATACCCGTGTCTTGTCCACTCAGCGAGGAAACTAAACCAGGACACCGCGACAGCACTCGTGACTCCCAGCACAACATGACGCATCTGAAGCCACTTTTGGGCAGTTTAGAAACAAGGGGAGAGGCCAGAAGGTCGAGTTCTGGCGGTCCTGTTGCCAGTTTGCGGTTGGCAGTAGCAGGGCGGAAAGATCTAGAGCAGCGATACCAGGGGAGCTCAGGCAGCAGCGAGTTAGGCCCAAGGCATTTAGCAAAGATCAAGGGCTGTTAAAAAAGCAACAAGCTGACATTGGAGACGGTTTGGAGGAGGGGGGGAGATAGATGAAGGAAAAGAAAAAGGAGAGGCTAAATGAGAGGATAGGGAAGACGGGTGTTGTTTGTCAGCAGATCGATTGAAACTAAGGATAGAACTCTATCAGGATTCTCCTTCACCTCAGCAGCAGAATAGCAACACTTGTGACCCCTGAGAGCAAACTGTGGATGCTATAGATTTGTTTAGGGGTCAGCAGACACAATGCCAATTATGTCCTCTATGGGAATCTATGGTATTGTCGAGTCTAGATAATTACCTTTTATATTATGAACCCACATATGTCCCTATGACCTTTTGTGAGAGCAGCTACTGTCGGGCTGATATTGAGATTTACCTCTTCTTAAAGACCCTGAAAACTGCTTTAACTTTGGCACAGATATAGTACAAGCTATACCGCTTTGCTAATAGTATGAGACGTATTTAGAAACAGTGTTCCAGGAGTTTGAATAATTAATTTGTGCTACTGTTTGTTAGCTCTAAGTATTGTAGCTCCCCTCACTGAAGACTTAAAAACACCATTGTTAGCTTAGCTGTGATTCACCAGGATGTGGCTAAAAGCTGACTGAAGGAGCACAATGCAAATTCACGGATATGATACTGATGCTCAAGGCTAACTCCTTTGAAGATGGGTGCTTGCTAGGCTATTAGCACTGTTCTTATCTCTGGAAATTATCCTAAAATGCCTTAATCAAGTGGACATTTGGGAATAAGAGAAGACAGTTTTTGTTGGAGTTTGATGTACTACTTAAGTACTCAGACACTTTTTGGTAAGTTGGCAAAACTTCATACATGCTAGTTTGCTAGCCTTATTGTTTGTTTGTTGATTGTACCTTGTTGATGCAGCTCTCTCTTGAAATGGTTTACATGAATAGAATCACGAGAATCTAAGCTGTTTTAGGAATTGTGGCATGACTATACACTTAGATGTAGGCCTTATTTGCTTAGCTGTGTTTGTACTTTTTGCTAGCTTAACAGGTTAAACAGTGCCCATATCCACCTTATTCCTAGCCCCCATGATACCTTGCATGAAATGTGGGCACGTCACTTAACCAGAACGAGATCGGTTAGCGACTTTATCATGTGAATGCTACCAACACCATTATTATTGTTTAGCCCACTTAGCTAATAAAAGTGCCACTGGTGCATCAGTTATTATGATACTTTGTTATGCTAATTCCGTATAATAACCCATAAGTTAATAGTTTCCCCGATAACCTCCCAAGAAAAACTCTTGGATAAGCCCGGTTTCATTCTGATCTGAACTTGACGGAACAAAATAAAGTTGCCGACAATAACGAACAGAACTCGTTAATGGTTTAATGAAGAGCTAGCACTGACGGTGAATATTTGACCTGAAGGAACAGATGTGAATCAGCAAAGTGATTCATACTGTCCAGCTCTACTCCATGTACAGTATGTGCTTGTGCATGTTATATCATTAGTGAGAACTGCTCCAATAAGCTGCCTATAATCCTCTGTTCATCTGCAGGATTACCCTGTTAGCTGTATGGCTGCTATACTTTAGCATGTTAGGGGGGACATGGGACTTGATTTTGATTTGATATGATTTGGATCTCTTTTAGCTCATTGGCTAATCTTTCAAGAGTCCAAGGTCCGGGGTTCTGATCATGGCTCGGGTTGACTTAACCATTGTTGTGTCTTTATTGGTAATTACTGGACATGCTTAGATATTATAGCGTGAAAAATTTTGAATAATGGCTGCAATTGTGAGAGGTATCTGCCTCCTCCTTCTTTGAATGGACTTGTTGTATTAGAGCATGAATAACTGTCACAGCTTCCTGACAGTCGGTCGGATGATCTTAAAGAGGAGGAACAGTTCAGATGTCTCAAATTGTGTCTAAAAATATCAACGTGCACTTGAAGAGCTGGAACCTGGCTTCTGAACTGTGACTAGCTCTGCTGTGGAGGCCAAGTTGTCTCCAAGAGGAAGACGAGCTGAGATGTGGCTGTGCCTCCCCCATGGGAGCAGGGCTGCTGCTGATATAATAAGCCGTCTGGGTGGAGGGCCGAGATTCGGCCTGTCAGCAGCCGAGCCTGCTGTCTTCGGTCTACTCAGCGTGCAGCAGGCACTATGGATTTTCATATATTGTTATGCTCAGGCCTCGTGCTAGAATTACTCGCTAAAGGTCATGGTGCTACACGGAGCAGATACTGAGACGAAAACAGACGGAGGGAGGAAGAGAAAAAGTGCCATTAATTATCCATCAGTGTTGCTCTTGCTTTCTTTAATCTTTTTTTAATCTGCTCTCCTCTTCCCTTCCCTTTCTTGAACGGAACGTACCATCACAAACACTTTCCACTCGTATCCCCCGTTCGACTCACAGATTGTGTAATCAACAAATGTTATAGCTCGACTCCCTTTGATGCACCAACTGTGCCGACACTCGGCTCGTTGTCTCCCCGAAACCTGGCCCTTCCCACACAAACACATGGTGCGCTACGGTCGGGAAGCCGGCTCGAGCTCCCTCCCCTGCTGTGTGTACACGGACAGATGCAGCGCTGACCTGAGCCGTATGCTCGTGAACACAAGTCTCTCTCAAAGCAACAGCTTCGAGTGTTCACAGCACTGGGCCAAATGTTGGATTTTTTTCCGCCTCCATCAAATGTGTTGCAACTTGTAGAGCTAGACCACGGCTCAGATGTTCCACGTTGTGAGACGTGTAAACGCAGGGAATCTAACAAATTGTTATCGTTTTATTGCTGCGTGAAGCTCTGCACTGCTTCCTGACAAAGACTTATAAAATGTGGAGGGACATCGGGCCATATTTCAAGGTTTGCTAGGAAGTGGTTGAATGCTAACGTTAGCTAACGGGTTATCAAATATGTTGTTCAACCTTGAAATATGGCCCGGTGTCCCTCCTGATTTTCTCCATCCATCATCTTTTCAATGAAATAAACATAAAAAAAAGTAGCTTTGCTCTTTTGCGAGCGCTCAACTCGCTCTATTACTGTGCACTTTACTCATTTGCATGCAGGAAATTGCTGTTGTAAACAAAGGAAAGTGCATTGAAAGGATGGCACCGGCTGTGTTTTAGTGTCCACCTGTCGAGCGGGGGATGAAAATGTGTCTAAAGTGTGTAGTTACGGCAAAGTCTTGAATGCACTGCTTTCGTCTTTGACTCAGCGGGACAAATATCACTCACGTCCTGGGTCCATGGTGTGCATTTGCTATTATGACGAGCAAATGTCCGGTAAAAATAAGCATTTTGATGTAATCATGTCTCAAACGTGCAGAGAGGGGGGAACAGCGGAGCGGCTAGAAGACGGAACTGATTAATAAATGTGTGCCGTTACCGACTGTGAAGATGAGCTTCCCTGTGTAAATATTTCATAAGGAATGGCTGCGAGGAGGCTTTCCACAAGTCCTGCTTCTTGAAAAATATTATATAAATATTATATAAATGAACATCTTCTCTGCCCTTGTGGTATGAGGTGGCTTATATCTCTACCCTGCATGAAAGCGTAAAGAATATCTGCGCATGGATTCCAATATACTGACATGTTTGTGCATGTGGATGTTTGATTTCCCTTTTTCTTTCATTTTCTTATTAAAAATTAAACAGCCAGGGAGGACTTTGTGGTCGAGGACATCATTTGAAGAAAGAGTTGTGTGCTTTGTGTGATTGGAAAGCAGCGTTGCGGTGTTTGAAGCAGCAGAAAGATTCGCAAGCATCAGCCGGGCCAGAAAAAGAAACATGGCGTCTTGTTGAACAGGAACAAGAATAAAGCTGTCGGTGTTTCAGGAAAATTAAATCACCGTTCAGTGCCAAGAAGGCTTTTATCACAAATCGCCTGATTCTCCTTGGAGTTGTGAGAATAGGTTTACCTGCATGACTTAAGGGCCCTTTAATAGTCCCAGATTTCATAGCAGAGAATTGATCTGTATTCGCTTGCTTGGAACCCAGGTAATGGATACAAGCAGGCTCTCAGGTTGCTCGAAGTGTTCAGTCACGTAAACGTGGTTGTTACTTCTAGATGGAGGGCGTTATCTCTTGTCTCTGTGACCCAGATGAAAATAGCGTTGCCCTCTAATGGACAGGCTATAAATGAGGTCAGCCTCCTCCCAGATGGAGGTGAGTCCCTGAAAGGAGGTCTGCTGCTGTTGTCCTGCGGGGCCAGGAGGACGTGTGTGTGTGTGTGTGTGTCTGTTGGCGGTACCATGAAAAGGCAAACACACAATGTTGCAAAATGTCATTCTATTAGTGACTTATATGACCCTTTCACACCGGAAGCACTACCAGAAGATGGCAGAAGTTGACTCTTTCCTGTCATTTAACTAACGAAAGGCTAACTGTGTCTGACAGTGCAAGTCAGATTGAGTGGAACAGATCCACTCCTTTACTGCCTGAATCAAATCTACCTCATATGAATATCCATTTTAATTAATAGTGATCTCCCTTTCTCTTTGCTTGTGGTCACACCCACTTTATTTATATAGTTATGTAACTTTTGTTCATTAGACCTGCAACAGTTAGATGATTCAAATAAAATGAAACTGCCACTATGGTCGACTGTTAATGTCCATAGGTAAGCGCTAATAAATGCAAATACAGTTTTCTTTTACTTTTGACAAACTGAGATTATAAAGTATGTATTCATCTTAATAAAGCAACAAGAACGCTTACAGAAGGTAACTGTTAGTTAGTTAGCTCAGTTAGCCTAGGGGCTAGCAGTCCAGACTGGGAACTCACTGGGAACCCACACTATGTTAATACTTTAAGTACATTTATTGCCAGAAAACTGATTTTGATATTCGAGAACATTTAATATCAGATACCTCAAGACTTTAACACAAGTATTTGTATGGATGACTTCCACTTTTACCAAATGATTATTTTAACATGATATCTTTACTTTTACTCAGTCTGTCTTTTACTTTTTCCAACACGCCTAAAAATCACTCACCAACTTTACTTCACTTTTTCTCTTTTCGTCTACAATAAGTCAGTTCAATGAATTGATCCATTGATTGATGACTGTTGGATATAACATGACATTTGATGACCTCTGCCTCTGAGATATTGTAATAATGTCATTTGTCCACTCTTTCTCTATGTTTTACAGACATATCAATCCTGTGTGCGCTCAGAACAAGTGGGTGCTCAATATTCAACATGTTCATAAGTACAGTATGTATACGCAGGAGAAAATGAAAGAGTAAATCCTCCTGCAGTTCTCTGAATCTGTGATCATTCGTATTTCTCTGATTTATGGTAATCTCAGTCGTATGATCTTTCCCATTAGTAGTTATTTCACCGTGGTGCTGTCTGTCTGTCTGTCTGTGTTTCTGTCTGTCTCTCATCCTCTCTCTCTGAAGTGAATACCACTTAAGCCTTTTAAGCCTTTGCCTTCTGCACTTGTGCGACCTTAACTGTTACTTCATCATATTCCCCTCTCTCCTCCTCGCTTCCCAGTCCTTCCACGTCATCACTGGCTGTACATTTTATACATCAGTCACTTTAATGGAAGAAGGAAGATCACAGAGTGGAGTGTGTGCATACATGCGTGATCACACGTGCATGTGTGTGCTCCTTCTGTGACAGGGAGTTATTATCAGGATTTGGACATGCTCTGAAAACTCTGAGTGCAGCAGGAGAGCGAGCTCCACACGGAGGACCAGTCCTCATTCTTATTTTTAACCACTCCATTAATGTCTTTTCCTTCAATACCTCTCCGCATCTTCATCAATCCTACCTCTCCTCTCCCTCCTCTCCCTCTGCTTCTCAGTAACTCTTTTTCTCCTAAAATGGAAGCCGTGGATTTTAGACTACACGAGCTGATTCGTATTGATGAAGCAGTGACATTAAGGGCAATGTAAGGAGAAAGTAGGGAATGGAAGAGCAGGGTTGATGGGAAAGGTAGTCTTTATTGACCACATTCTCATCCATTATTCATACCCTTGAAGAAAGTTTTAAAAGTGAGTTTTAGGTCAGTTTTTCGAGGGGGTGCAATCAATATTTGTGTATTAAAAATGGATCACACGGCTACATTTATGTGAAAGTAATCGCTAGTGAAGAGACGCAAGCTCACAGAGAGCGTTATCACCTGCACTGTATTTCCCTCAGCTTTACAGAGCGATTCAGCTTCTTTCAGCTCATGTTTAAGCCTCAAATTAATGCCTCACTGCGGTTTAAAAACTTTTTCTTGTTGTTGTTTTCAAGGATGCTCTCACATTTGCATTCACAGGCTAATTGGGTCTTTGGAGGATGAATCATAAAGAAGTGCGGCAGCAGAGAGAGAGAGCAGAGTCTCCGCAGCAGGAAGTGGGTTTGGATGGGCAGAGACAAGTTCTGTTTTTCAAGTTTTGGGAATGAGAGTTGACATTAGAGGTGATGGATGTGAGGTGAGGGAGAGTGGAGCTGCTGACGGTCAGGAAGAAGTTGTGTTTTTAATGAGAGCCGTGGGACGAATGATGTCTGATTTGTCACAGTTCAATATTCGAGTTGACTTTAAAGTTGAAATGATTAATTAATCAATTGATTGATGAAATGATAGTCGATTGTTTTCGGACTATAAATATCGCGGCAGTCTCTGGTTTTCATCATCTTCTCCGACAGTGAAGTGAATCTGAAGATGACTGCTATTGTTAGTTGCCTTTGATACCATGATTTGATTTGGGCGATGATGCACTGGGTCACGCTGGAGTGAGATGCAGTGAAGTGATGAGATTGCTCTGCTTGTTTTATGGCCTGGCTCAGGTTAAACCCTTTGTGAATCATGATCAAATCAAACAAGCAAATGAATGCAGCAGAACTTCCTTCTATCATCTAGTTTGACAGTCGGTTAGTCCAGTTTGTCCTCTGTGGCCTCGGTGAACCCATCGTGCTCTTCGGTTTCTGCTGGGTTTGAAATTGGCAGCACTAGTGGCAACCAAAAATAAAGCCTTGCACAGTGTACATGTTGCAGTTTTTCTGTTGGGATTTTCCAGTGTGAAATATTGCCAAATGGCTGACATTTTGTCCCCCCTGGCTGATGTTACACTACCAAAAATCAATTCTTCTTTTCCGTTCCAAACAGTAGTTGCCTGTGGCAGCACAGTGCAGGTTGCTGTGTAGGCTACTGTTTCAGAGCGGCAATAAAACCCACGCCGTGTTATCCAGGTGAAACCACTTTAAAGTTTACTTTAAAAAACAACAACAAAAAACCTACTTGGTTAGGTTACAGTAAGAAAACTACCTAAAAGACAGCTTAAACTAACTGAACATACCTACATTACATACGTAAGTGCTGTTACATTATGTCTGTTGATGTTATCTCAACAAATAAATAAGTTTTGGTTTCACACTGGACATGAACAGTGGTCTTCTGTTCTTCTTCATGTGCTTGTTTAACCCGACCATCCATCCAGACCTCCTCAAAATGTGGACGTAGGATCCCACTTTGCCTGACTTCCTCCTTTACTGCCATAATAATGACCACGACCACTAGAGGTCGCTGCCTGACAACAATATGTTACAAAAATGTCAGGATGGATCGTAAATAACCGGCTTTTACAGTCTGGTTGTTTTTCTGCCCTAAAATGTGTTCTCGAGTTGAAAATGTCAGAGCATCCTGCCGGTCCCTGAATGCAGCAACAAAGACTGTTTTTCAAAACCATTTTTTTCTCAGAACCTTAACACCCCGATTATCATATCATAGCATGTCACCTACACAAAGCACCTCTCACCGTTCCTACAGCACGAGTGCTCGCAGTCATCATTTTAAGTGACAAGAAAGGGGGAAAAAAACAAGACTACAAATCTTCAGCGAGGACAATCTGAGAGAAAGAGGAGACAGACAGACAATGTCACGTCTCTGCGGTGACACGCGGAGAGGCGACGGATCAGCAGGGTGGAAGTTTCGGGAGAAGAAAAGCAAATTGTCGGGGGGGAAATTATTGGAAATTGTGAAAGAGAGAAAAAAAAAAGCAGGAGGGGGAGAAAGAGAAAGAAAAGAAATATGGATAAAAGGTATAAGCTGCCCAGCGTCTCAGGTGGCCTCTCAGATTGCTGCGCTTTGAGAAGAGGCAACGGGAGGCAGAAAACACTCGAGTGAGGAGGGGGGGGGGGAATCAATGGTGCCTGTCAGATTTCTTGATCTGTGGCTTTTTTCACATGGCACCAGCTCTGTCTGCTTTATTCTAGTGCTGCATACCACTTCAACAGCCCCTCCCTCCATTGCCTATCTTCCCTTCTCTGCAGCCCTCTCGCTTTCTTCTCTCCATCGCTCTGCCTCCCTAATGACTGAGCTGTTGGCAGGCGATATGAAGGCGGCATTTTCTCGTCTTATAAGCACATTAAAGAGTTGAGAAAAAGACCGGCTCTCTAAAATGTTAAATTGGACTTTTTGGACTTATCTCTTCTCTAACTCACTCTGACTTTCTCTTTTTCACACTCCCCCTGCCCTTTTTTTTCAGTTTCCATCTCTCTATTTCAATCAGCTCTCCACCGCTTTTCTTTCCCCTTCAATTTATTACAGCTAAAGTTGGGCTGACATACTGTAACAGCCCCTGTTATTAAAAACCTGATCTCGGCTAGCCAGTGTCAGCGGTGTTATCTACCTCTATGATGATGCCGATCGCTCTCCGACTGCGGCGAGTCAATATGCTTTTAATATTTTTAATGCCCAGGGAAATCACTCCGGCCTGCTGTGGGAGGATTTTACCAAACAGTCTGTAATACCTGCAGTGAAACCTGCTTCAATCCTCCTTAAGGAGCTGCTAACCCAACTCGAGGAATTAAATTACTTTTAGTGTCCACTCTTGTGCTGTAAGGTGCTTCTGAGGGCTTTCGGGGCAATAAAATGTTCTTATAAAAAAATCCAATTATAATGTTGGCACAAAGTATCAGCCACAATGGCAGCTTAAATGAAAAAAAAACAATTCAGAACCCACCTTCAAAGGTTTTCACCCACATCGATTCTTCTCACATTACGTTCAAGCCACAGCCTCTGTTACACTCGAGTTTAACGAGACAGAAGTTTACAGAAGTTTTTGAGATATTTCTAAAGTCAAAAATTATTTGTTTCATCACATGTTATGCTACCTCTGTTAGCATAACTCTTTCAAAATATGGCCATAAACAACTCCATAGCTTCCAACCACGTCACATTTTCTGTATTTAACAAGCATAGAAATGGAAAAAATACCTCTAAGTTACAGTAAATCTATCAGTATCACACTATCCACCTGATCTCATGTCAGAACACAGCAGACAAAGGCTGAAAGAGAAATTCAACTCAGCTAAACCATCAGAAGTGATGTTACACCTTCTTAAAGCACTGAAACAGACACGGTGACAGGTAACGAGTGTTTGCATAGCGTATATACAATGATATTGGATTGTTGATCATTGAACTTTTGTCAGATGGCAGCAGGGTGAACAGACTGTGGCTGGGCTGGGTGCTGTCTTTTAGTACAGTATCCTTTGGGCTCTCTGCAGACATCTCACTTTACCGATAACACTGATGTTCTGTAGATGGCTAGAAATGATGTTTCTGGGTGGTTTAATCACCCGCTGCAGAGCCTTCCTGTCCTGGGCCATGCCAGTTTCCAGTACTTCCCTGTCAAAGTGGATGAGAACTTCGGATTAATTTCTTTATTTTATTCATCAGGGATTTATCCTGCTGAACAATGGTTCCTTACACCATCTCTTTTACCCAAATGTGACCATACATAAGACGCACAAAGATTTTCTACCCCGTTTCTCTCGGAAATCACCTTTTGTCCTTGGATGTGATTTTCTCTCACCTTCGCTGCTCGTCATTATCTGATTTGATCTTTGGTGTTACATCATTTGCATGTCTTTGTCTCTCTCTGTCCTCAGTCTTCCCCTCTGTGAAGGATCATCAGCCCAGAGGTTGGCGACCCGCTTAGCAACTCTAGAGCAGATGTTCAAGGGGCACAGTCAGTGTCTGTGTTTGTGTGTATGTGTGTTTAGTGTGTGTGTGGTTGTGTGTGTGTGTACTTACGTTGGGGCTAGACAACAACGACTAACAAGCACTGGGCACTTAGACTGGAGTGATGGATTAGTGATTTATGCCTCGGGATAGAGGGATAGTACGAAGGGATTGGAAGTAGGGTTTGGGTTTTGGGGGCCACAGAGGGATTAAAACAACTGTGGCTGGTGAGGACAGAAACATTTTTACTGTTCTGTGATTCTCAGACAAACAGAGAGGCTTGCAGTGAGCTTTCACAGGTCACAGCTGGGTCAAAGAAAGAAAAAAAAGAAACTAGATGGAGGGGAGGGGGAGAGTGGCTAGCGCAGTGAAAAGGTCAACTGTTAGAATAGGATTTGTTGTGCAGTTGTAGTAAATATGAAACACTGGCAGCCAGCCTGTCAGTTTACACTCACTTTCTGCGATTTGGCCTCCAAGAGCTTTGTCGAAGCTGTAGAGGGCTGTCTGATGACCTGCTCTTGCAGCCATGTTGGAGGTCCATTACCCGGAGAAGCTTACTGTTTCTAGTCAAACAATGCAGCAACAACACCGAACAGGCACCGTGTAGTAATATTTTACAGGTCTAGTGTGTAGGATTTAGGGAGATATACTGGCAGAATATTCATAATTATGTTTTCATTTGTGTATAATCACCTCCTACTAAAGATGGTTGTGTTTTCGTTACCTTAGAATAAGGCTTTCATATCTACAGAGGGAGCAGGCATGGATCTGATAAGGGAAAATGTAGATACAGCATCAGAGGCAGAGCCCCGCTCTGTGTGATGAATGAAGCCGAAAAAGTTCCTGGCTTTGAATTTATCCCGATCTTCCTCATGGTCCGTATTGTGTGGCCCAAGACTTCAACCGGTCGAGCGGCTAACTTCCGGTGTAGCCCTCCACTTACTTGAATGGGAATAAAACAATTTAATGCTATGACTTTTCCAATGTTATCTGAGCAAATGGCTCAAATTCTGATACATTTTTGCTCAAAAATAATATCCAGCATTTTACAGCCACTCCCTTCGCAGTATTGAAGCTTATGGGGAAAAAGTCATGTTTCTACAGTAGCCTAGAATGGACAAACAGAATACTCGCTCTTTCACCTTTTTTTTTGCCTTTTTAGCAGCCACCGTAGTGGTGGGTGAGGGGTATTCAGTTGGTTGCAATCTGAAACCTCACCTCTAGATGTCACTAAATCCTACATATGGACCTTTAAGGTATTTTTCATCGTCTGTTAACTGGTTAGCTAGCTAGCTCTTAGGTTTTGTTATGTAGTGACAGGCGAAATTAGCATTAGCAGTGGTTGTTCATATCAGCCTTGGTTGTTGGCCAAATAGGCCTGTTCTCTACTTAAAAAAAGCTACTAATCTTATAAAAGTGTCAAAGTGAAAATACCATAAATAAACACAAGTAAATGTAAGAGAGAGAAAATAAGAAAAGCTTGGTACTCTGTGGAACCTCTGGGTTGTGCTCAAAGCTGCTCATTTATGT
Organism: Pagrus pagrus; assembly: GCF_965226575.1. NCBI lineage: Eukaryota > Metazoa > Chordata > Actinopteri > Spariformes > Sparidae > Pagrus > Pagrus pagrus. The sequence goes on along the minus strand of NC_140201.1, from coordinate 21,847,721 downwards.
TAGCGGAATCCATTTTTAAGCTAACGTTAGCAACTATTGCTGTCTGTTAACGGAGCAGAGAGAGGCACTCGTGAAAATGCATAAAGTCACATCTTTGCAGGACAGTTGCAGAATATAATCCGACCTGAGCCCTTCATAAAGAAATCCACAGTCCAGCAGCATTAAACATCTTAAACAAATCATCCACAGGATTGTAAGGACTAAGAGAGACGAGGAAGGGCTCATTCTTTACGTCACGTTACAATCCACTCACATACGGCAGACTCTCACGGTAGGAAATGTCTCTCTAGCTCCTTGCCATACATTATATGACATTCAAAATTGCTTTCTTTTAGGGGCACTCAACCTATCTTACACGTAAAGGTCAGGTTACTCGTCACGGTTGGTACAACTCAGCCTTTGAAAAGGGTCTTCTACTGTCTTCTGTGACTCTGCAGGAGCTCCGTTAAATCTGAGAAAACAACCCTGATACATCATCAGGGTCGTTTCCTCAGATTTAACAGCAAGCTTCATCAGCTTTAGGGAGCACAATGCTTAATCACTGGATTACCACTTGCTGTTTCACTTGGGTCAAATGGGAGCCGAGGAGGGAATGACAGTTAAGCATGGATTAGAGTCCAAAACAACTGTTCAATTGTTGAGAGTTGGCGAGTATTGTTGGTGGCATATGTAAACTTTGATTTTTAATACAAAAATGAACGTTGTATTTTTCACATCAAAGGTCGAACCATTCACAAAAACATGACATCAATCCTATTAGATAGAGTTGATACTTCACACTCTGTTTTTCAGGTAATTAACAAGAATGAAATCAGGTCCATGACCATGGCAGCTGTATTTACAATACAATTCATTTCAATTGTATGGCATACATTTCCCATGTTTCCTCTGTTTCGTTGTGACCACAGCCCAAATAATGGTAGAAAACTCTCAATGGATAAGCAGCGTGTCAAAACAGCCCAAATGAGTCCTGTACATATTGCATTGTTTGTTTCTTCTCTTTCTATTCACTTTGCCTTACTTCCTTTTGCTAGAAGCCAATTAAGGTGATGGTTCGCTACGTATGTCTGTGTGTCATCAGGAAGCATTAGCTGGAGAATCTTTATCTCGCCAATTAAATCTCATCCTCTGCAGCGTGTTTTTCATCTTATACAGTACACCAACAACCCACACACACACACACACGGGTACAGACTGTTTGTTTCGCGACTGTGTTCTCCAAATGACAATTGGACAGCGTGGGTGGCTATTATTAATTTCTGCAGGTACTAAAAAGCGTGTGCGTCAATGCCTGTGTGACAAGTGTGTGTTTTTCAAACACTCATCTGAGACACAGCGGTGCACTCAATCTATCCTCTGTCTGCTAAACTAAAACACACAAATGACGGCTTCATAGCGAGACCTACTGATTTAGCGTATAGCTTTCAGCTCTGCGGATGCCACTCAATTACCCCTGGAGGAGAAATTAATTTGCGCCTTTGTCCTTAGATTGTGTGTTCGGCTGGAGGCTTACTGAGCTGTGTGGTGCGGCTTAGTGGTGTTTGGATAGAGAAACAACAGAGACAAGTCCAGCGTGCATTGAAAGGGCGAACATCTGAACCCGTTTTAGCTCATTAACAGTAAAATGTAAAGCAGATATGTCTAATTTTCCCATGCAGACATTATAGAAAAATAACTATCTCAAAAAAGACACGATTGTACAGTCATCATCGACGTAGTTCTCTCCGGGATGCCACCCATTTCTGAAGAGCCATTGTGAAGCACAGTGTGCGTCATCTTGGTGCTTTACATGGTTACCTACCAAATCCAAAAAAAGGCAAAGAGGTAGACTTGAGGTTGGTCCAATGAAGCCCGGTGTCTAGTTTGATGGCTAGCTAGTCAGCTAGCAGCTAGCGGTTTCTTAAAGTAGCCATGCAGGTTTGGGCATTTCCATGTTGACTTCACTCTTGTACTGTCAATTAAATAGGACAGAAATACAATTATACTTTTTTGGAGGAAAAAATAAGATATGTTGGGATATGTTTAACCATCGTGTTTGTTAAGTTGAAACTTTCCTGATGTCGTGGCTTTACATTTCTACTCTAACCAAGTGGTTAAGGTTAGTGTTTAGGGTAAGGAGAAGATCATGGTTCGGCTTACGTCGTTCTGTCACCGCAAACGAGGCTGGTATTCCTCCCAATGCCTCGTTAGAAATACCCGGTTGTTGGCTGCAGATTGTCCTAAAGTCTGGTTTTGTTGCCATTGTCCTGACATCTCATTTAAAATATTGAGTGGTTTCACACTTACTTATGTTGAAACACTGCCTTGAACAGTGGTCTCTGGCATAGTAGTTGTCTTGCCCAGCTGTCATGCCACCACCATCTCTTCCTCCTTCTGAGGTGAAAGTCACCTCATATACCTGTAATGGGAACATGATATCTCTGGTTTTACAAATGTTGATATGATTCGTATCAGTTGTCTGGATATAAGCTGCATTTTAATGCCACGTGGCAAACAGCCATCATTTTGTTTCCTTATCCTTACCAGCCCCTAGACAGAGAGGAGGGAATCATAATTGATGAGCACTTCTCCCCTCAGTACCCTGGGAATTGAGCGCAAGCATGACTGTCAGTGTTCAAGCATTTAGGATGAAGGAACTAATGTTAGTCTGAATCTAATAGCTGAGGTAATACACAACCGGACACGTGGGTTTTGTTTGTGTTTATGCGAAGCTCTCGGCAGGCAGCATTAAAGACCTGCAACGCCCACACGGCCCACCTCATATGCACCACGCACACGCATGCTGTTTGACTTTCTCAAGTTCACGTAAACACGAACAGGCCTGCGCTTGGTCTCACTTTCTCACGTACACACAAAGTTGTCGGCGTAATTACCCAGCGTGACTGAGGAGAGACTGGAGGTCAGCGGGGTCGGCCAAGTCTCATCGGAGGTGTTCGAGCCCCAGTGATACTGTAATTTAAATCACACACACACAGAGAAAGCAACTGCTTCGATGGTAGAGCGCGGGGTAATTAGCCTTCGAGTGCAGGGAAGCAAACTAAACAAGCACAAGTTTGTTGCTCTTTTTGACACAAAGTTGTTGCAACAGTCTCATATAGATGTTAGTAACATTTATTAAAGGAGCATTTTGTAGTTTTGTAGAAATTCAAACTCAGAATCTTGATATTTACAATGTCAATGAGGTAATAATACAAATCAGGAATACTTATTTTCCATAAGTGAATAAAAAAGCTGTTCTCAGAGGAAAATAAGGTCCCAGAACATTGTTTGAAGCTAGAAAGGTGGCAGGGTCCGCCACATATAAACAAAGTAAAACAGTATGAAATGAGAGTTCGTTTATTTAGTTTGTTAAGGCATAAAAAATAAGTCAATGAAGATCTCTCTCTTCTGATTGGAATGTCTTTCCCAAAACTACATAGTGCACCTTTATTGATAAAGCACAAGACTGATCAACATTCACTATGAAATGAGTATCAATGAAAATACCACATGTTAATCATTACTTCTCCCTGAAAACAACCCAAACAACTTAACTGTTTGCATGTTACAATTTATTATCCCATTGAAATCCCATTAAGACTTTAATGACGTCATTGATAATTGAATTTTATGGTTAAAAAAAGAAGGGATTTGGTGTCATAATGACGGTTTCATTATGTAGTTGCATCACTGAAATCGTGTTTTGTCAGGCAGGTCGGACTGAGAAGAAGATTAGGAGATCAGGGGACACGGACGGACACACACACACACGCACACACACACACACACCCCAACACCACCACCACAGTTGATTTGACACACAAACACACAGCTGGCCAGATAAACCCAGAAATGTGATCAGTGGGCTAGCGCTGGACGTCACAGGGGTGTGTTCGGGATTATTTAATGTTTTGCGAATGTGATGCAGCAGTTTAAAGACTTGCGTAACATCCCGTGTCAAGGGAATTGGGACACGACACTGTGACAAGGCTCGCTTTGATTTCATTTAAAAATAGTCATTATGTGAGTGGACAAAGTCACGTTGTCAATTTGTCAGCGTCTTGTGGGGGGGAACTGCCTTATGTCATCTTTCTGTTGTTCGCTTAGTGATTTAATTTGCACAAAACAAAATGTCCTTGTGCTGCAGCTGGATAGTAACAGAAAGCGTCTTTTTTAACCGTCTTCTGCTTTGAACTCGAGCTGTCACTAGTGCGTCTAATCCCTCATAGTTTTGATCTGTTGCTGAGTGACTCCAGTGACGTACTGCCGACGTTTGCTGACCGACTGCATTTCACTTCTCATTTGTCACACAAGGTCATTTTCCTGTCTGCCTGATTATTGCTGACCTCCTGTGTCTTCATGTCTGATTGACAGGTGTGAAAAGCAGCCTGGCTAGTGCTACAGTCACTGTTTTGTGAAGGAAACCAAGCGTCCTGTCCCGCTGCCATGGGGAAACAGAACAGCAAGCTGCGGCCGGAGATGCTGCAGGACCTCCGGGAGAATACCGAGTTCTCCGACCACGAGCTGCAGGAGTGGTACAAGGTTCGCACACACACACTGTACACACAGTCTGGACATTTCTGGGTGATGCCAAGTCATAGTGGTGGCACTGCTGTACTCATTACATTTTCTCAGATACTATACTTCAGATACTATATTTGAAGTGCTTGTGCATTTCTTGAGTATTGCCATTTTATTCTACTTCATAGGGAAATATTGTTTAACAAACTACATCACAGCATCAACATACATAGTTGATGTGATGAAGTGGTCAGCAATTCAATCAACCCATTTTATACATCGAGCACACATAAAGGTAACATTAAAGAGGCAATATTATGCAAATTTTCAGGTTCATACTACTTTTACTTTTATTTGGGGGTCCTAGTAGAAAAGGTTTACATACTTAAATTTTCAAAAAACACATTTTTCTCATATGGTGCATTGCTTCAGCACCTCTTTACACTGTGTCTTGAACGCGCCGTTTTAGCTACAGAGTGAGACATCTCGCCTCTGTTCAACTTTGGTGAGAGTTGCACATGCGCATTACTTAAGGGGCAGGATGTAGCCAATCAGAAGCAGAGTAGGGTGGGTCATGCAAACAATGTAGTGTGATCTAAAATAACGCTGCTACATTAATCGAAAATGTATGTCTGCTGACTGACTGGAGTGTATTTATTTTATAATAAATATATAAAAATATATATGAATATAATACCTGTTACATAGTGGTGCACTTAAGTTATGGAAGTAAAGGCTCAACTCCAAACCAGGCGTTTCAGGCAGTGCTGGAGCAGTGTTTTCTGTGGGAGAGAGTAACTCCCTTTGGTGTGGACTTTGGGCTTTTTCACTTTGCAGACCTTTAACATGCACAAAAATGCTTCGTAACACAATAAAGGAAAGGCAAAAACCCAAAAGGCATAATATGACCTCTCTAACAATACTTGGAGTTGTGTTTCTTGTCAAATTAAAGTCCAATATTTCCCCTTTTAGTTCTGTTTTGGTGTGTTCACCAACAGGCGCATTTTGTATTTCACCGAAAAAGTTGTGTTTTCATACATTTTCTGTTCGGTTGGATTTACTAACGTAGCCTTTGTCTGTTGCCGTTTGTTGCTGGACAGATAGTTGGTTAAACAGTGAGTTTTTGAGAGCTTGTTTGATGGAAACAGCTGCAGCAGGAAAGGAAGTTGATGGAAGCATTAAGACAGAGCCAAAACATTAAAGTTGTGGTCGGTAAAACCAAAACAATGAGCTAAAACAGGCTAATAGCTGAGGCTACTGTAGTGGAGTTTAAAATTGATGCCTTTAATTCTCATCTTTTCATATTAAAGTTGAGTTGATTTAAAAATGTCACTTTTGGTTTGTGGTGATCACTCGACCGAGGTTAAATGTCAACAGTGTGCTATGTTACAAATTCACACCTGTCTTAGATAATTTAACACTTCAGTCAATACTGAGCACGGACAAACAACACTTTGGTCAACACCTGTCAACACAGATAAAACCTTAGTACTGGAAATGTTATCAGTAATGAAGTGACTTCAAATTATTTAAGAATATAAGTGTCTATATTTATTAGGTGATAGTGCAGTTACCTTTAAAAATAGCTTAACCCTATGTTCGAGGACAAAGATGGTATTTCATGTGACAATGTCTGTCTCCATCCAAGACCGAGCACCACCCACTCCCAGTGAGTTAAGTCTTGCATGATGAGGTGCCACATTGACCTGATCGCAGTTATCCCATCGTGTGCGTATGGATGTGTGTTTGTGTAATGGCTACACTATATGGCTTTAAGCATGGATTAAACCTATGGAACAGCTGTGTGAGCCGTCCTGAATAAGAGCCATACATGTTAAACTATCACCTCCCTGACCCATGACTTAAGCCTTACTGACCCTGGGTCACCTCACACTGACAGTGGCCGTGGTGGCGTTCACTCTCGGCAGATTAACAGCTCCGGGATGCTGCGGGTGAAATATAATACTAGTATATTCCATAGGATGTTGAGGTGCCTGAGAATTTATCTAACGTGTCTTTTTGGGGGATTTATTGGCAATAAATCCAAGTTGTGTTGTCTCTCTCTCAGAAAATGAAAATAACTTTTATCAGGACTGAACCATGTTGATATTCCACCTTCACTTAACAGAATATTTGATACGATGATCAAAAAGTAATTCCAGCCTTCAAATCAGGACGATGACTTTCTCACCTCGCCACCTCTATCTTAAAGGCCTTTGTTAAAAAAATAGCTTTATTTCTGCTGAACAGAGACCGAGGCTGACATGACTTTAACTCCCTTTTCTTCTCAGGCACAATGCTGCCTTATCAAATGTGACCCCTTGAAAAGAAGGTAGAACTGCTTTCATCTATCCAAGACTAAGCGCCTTATCGAAAAGTACTTCTTCGATCTGTTAGAATGAAGCATTACATGACTGAAACATTTGCTGATCGAAGTTTTGTGACACAAATTTGATTCGTGATCGTTCCAGCCGGCTTTGAAAAGGTTTTACATGGGTCTGCTGCTCTAACATATGCATCACAGTGATGTATTATATTGTCTTGGAGACTGAATGAGAGCTTCACATGTCTTATTTTCACTCTGGTCTCGCCTAATGTCTTCTTCTCCGCAGGGTTTCTTGAAGGATTGCCCCAGTGGAACCCTGAATGTGGAGGAGTTCAAGAAAATCTACGCCAATTTCTTCCCCTACGGCGACGCCTCCAAGTTCGCTGAGCATGTTTTCCGGACTTTCGACACCAACGGCGACGGCACGATAGACTTCCGGGAGTTCATCATCGCCTTGAGCGTGACGTCACGGGGCAAGCTGGAGCAGAAGCTGAAATGGGCCTTCAGCATGTATGACCTGGACGGAAACGGGTACATCAGCCGCGAGGAGATGCTGGAGATTGTACAGGTGAGAAAAGGACACTGGGCAATGAAGTTCAGTTGGGGACAGAGGATAAGTAAGGCATCTGGACTGTGAAAAGGATTTGGGGTATTTTTCATTTAATGCCATCATTAGACACAACTGTGCAGTGAGCTATATGCTAACATCACAACGACCACTACTAAAGTACACCTGAGGCTGATGGGAATGCCATTAGCTTTACATTTATTTTGTCATAAACCAAATTAGTGGAAAAATCAAGGAAACTGATGTTATAAAAATCATGGGATCATCAGCGCCATCACAGTTCATCTTGAGGAGGACAAGAACATCTGTGCCATCCATCCAACAGTTGACGAGACACAAACCAAAATAGCAATCCCGTGCTGGCACAAGAGGAAGAGTCAGGGAATCACCAAAGTCAACAGGATAAATCCTCCTGGGACCATGAATGCTGAACAGAATTTAATGGAATTGCAAAGTTGTTGACCAGCAAACCACAGTTAGCAAGGCTAAAAATGGTCAAAATCAAAGTGGCAGAGGCTGCGATCTGCTCGCTTTTAGTCCCTACTATGTGTCAAGCTCCAAAACTGGACGCTGAATTTCCCATAATTCAATCTTTTTGTTAAACTCTTGCTGCTTGGTAAATAACCGTGTCTTTTAAACTGTATACCCCAAGTTTGTAACACAGACTTGTTGTAACAAATATTTAGTCCCTATCTAACTATCACTGTTACACAGGAAGACCCAAACGTAGGACACACACACACAAAAGGTGAGCTGTAATGCTTTTGTGCTCCAAGTCACAAAAGGGCAAGCAATGAAGAAATCTACCAAAGTAATACAAAAACTAAGGGCACACCAGAACAACACGAGGAACAAATCAGGAACACACGAGGATGAGAACAAGACAATCCGTCATAGAGTGAGGGAACAACACAGGCTTAAATACGAGCTAAACTAGCGAGGGGCAGAGGTGCAGGTGGAGAGACACTGGGAACAGGGCGGTGCTGACAAGGCTGATGTGAGACAGCTGTGTGTGTGTGGGGGGGGGGGGGGGGGGGGGGGTGTCAGGCTGGGGTGGAGCAAAGGAACACAGGAGGGAAACAGAACGTTGGGAACACAGGTGAGCAGGAAGTAGACAGTGACAATAAGACACAAGAGAAAAGGACTAGAAAATAAAACATGAAATCAACAAAAACAAAAAAAACATGTAACCTTAACGACATCATCATGATTATTTTCTCAGACTTGAGCAGACTCCTCCACTGAAGACCACTGAAGGACTTACAAATGTTTTAATATTTGTACTGACCGTTATGTGTAAAATCCGTGGAGTGCCCCTTTAAATACAGAGTGGATCAATATATAAAAGGCACAAAGTACAAAGAACACGATGCCAAATATTAGTCACATGAGGATTTGTATACGACACATGAAGAAGAGCCCAAAATAATGCCATAAATCTCTTAGTCACCATACTTAACCGCTTTTACTAAAAACATGTGGTGCGGATGATAACATAATATGCTTAAAAAAATTGGCCAGAGCATTGTCAGTGCGCCTTCATAATTTCCCAGAATCCCTCCGCTATACCTGTTATTTGGACCAAACAGTCACATAGGGTTGCACTGACGGGAATAGACGCAAAGAGCACTTAGCATAAATGTTCACTTCAATTATGCAAGTTAATACATTCCTATAAGCATGTTTGTGCAGGAGGCTCAAGCGCCGATATGCAAAGACCCGCAGGCACACTTAATGTGCTGACTGCTATACTGGCAAAGGCAACAGGTCTGCATGAAGACTGTTAAGCACAGTACAACATTAGTGCTGTGTGTAAGCTTGTCACTCATACTCGAAGAGAAGACATAGAGAGGCTCATATGTCGAGATATGAGGATCTCACTGTATGGTCTGCATCTGTGTGTGTGTGTGCACTACTGGGTTCTCATGGATTAGCGAGTTAAATTTAACAGAGTTTATCCCTGAGTGTGCAGAATACTAGGATTATCCTCAAGCTCACTGAGGTTACGCACCGTTGGATGGGAGAGGAGGGACCCATTGTGTCATTGAAAGAGAGAGAGATGGTCACGATAGAGGAATCAGGTCTGGTTTACACCGCACTGTTGGACAACACACGGCTTTTGTCTTAATATGTCATAACGGCCTGTGATTGATTAAAAATGGGAGCGTAAATGTTGGACGCAAATTAAGATTAGTTTTGAAATCATTCTGTAAAAATTGGCAACATAAAAACTGAATATTTCCCCAAAACAGGTGTAAGACAGGCTTCCAGGCCTCCAACACTGTTTATCACAAAAATATGTTTAGAAATGTCTGGAACAATAAGATATCTCTGCTGTCCCGCTAACACTAAAATTGAATATAAATCGCAGTTGGCTGTGTCATCCATGGCTTTTAGTTTGGCACGCCCGAAACGCTTTGCAAACTTTTGATTGGCTTCTAGAGGTTTATTAATTTAACTTTTTTTTTTTTTTTTGTACATGACAATTACAGGAGCTTTGGACCGCTGGGAGAATGAGGTTTTCAGGCCCGGGGCTAGCTGGTTAGCATGCAGTTAGTAGATATCTCTGCAACACAGCACATAGCAGTCTCTGACATAACATCAAAACTGTCATCACATTCTGCTGATAATTTTAGTTTATTTTTGAATGTTTTGAACTAAAATTCTTACATATTGCCCCTTTAAATAATAGGTTATAGATCATATTAAACACATTTGTGTGCAGATTAACTATTTTGGCCCCATTTTTCAAACCGATGTCTGTCATGTCTCATGTCTGAGATATATTCTCAAACAACAAAAATGTTTTGCCTGTTATCCTACAGTTTCTTTTTCCAGTATCCACCCAGCTATCCAACCATTTTTGAAGAAATATATGAACTCTCATTTTATAGTCCAAGAGATAAAATTTTAGAGCTGGTATGTCTTACTGAAAAGCACAGAGGGCTTATTTTGTGTGAGCTACCCCCCATCTGAGGGTGCTGCTGTGACACTGATCTACAGTCAGTTTTACACCCTATGCTCCCAATGGAGATGATTTAATGGGCACATAAGCTGATTGTAGATCCGTGTCTGAGGCCGGCTGATACTCGGAGCTCCTCTACGCTCACTTGCAGAGTTTAATTTAATGCTATCAGGGGACGGGAGGCGCTCATATCAGTCAACAGATAAAGATGTATCAGATCGATACAGTGAGCTCTGCTCGTAAGCCCCCCTACCATGCTGGCACATGCAGTCTGTGTCCCCGTGGTGTGACGGTGGTGCTGCATCCATACATACCCTGCGTGGGTATTTGTGGCAAAGCTGCCCAGGGAGCAGCTCTTAGCATCTGGAGTAACAAATGTCAGGGAATCGTGTTTATCAGCATCTTGAAAGCCACAACGACTTTATTTTTCAGTTCAGTTGTGTTTTACTTCGCTCCTGCTGAGGCTCCATAATGGCTCCCTGCTGGCTCAAGTACACTTTCTGTTCTCCCGCCCCCATCCTGCCTAACCCAGTCTCTCTCCTTCTCTCTCGCTCCATCTATTAGGCCATCTACAAGATGGTGTCATCTGTGATGAAGATGCCAGAGGATGAATCCACGCCGGAGAAGAGGACGGATAAGATCTTCAGACAAATGGACCTCAATAATGATGGTGAGAGGAGGAAATGGCATCATGGAGGGATGAATATGCTGCAGAGAGGGAGAGTGAGTGAGAGCTGGAGGATGAGTGTGACGGTCCGTTGAAGATAATCTTTGAAATGTGCCCGTTTTACTGGAAGAGAGGAGAATTTATGACTGCGTGGTTTAGTTTTTAGTAGTTTTTTTGTTTTATGCCTGTGCCATGCTTAACATTTAGCCCATCCCTCGTGAGATTACAGGACGTTATCAAACAGAAAAAGTATCAACACATGTACAATAAAAAATAAAGTAACAACGTTATGTATACTTGTAAGCATTGTGAAGAAAAATCAAACAAATCGTACGCTGAATATCAGAGGAAATACAATTTAAATGTGTCAGATGTGAAGAGCCAACTCAATCTGTCTGCATCATCTATATTTACACAGTAGATGTCTCTTTTTATCTCACTGAACAAAGTATTGTTTAGCTCCCAGTCAAAGGACAATAGATAACTGAAAATGGAACTCATTTTCTTTATCAGCGAGACAAGAACAAGTTCACTTTTCTTCTTCTAGACTGATAAATTGTCCAGTTTCAACATTGAGCTGTCAAATAAGAGATTCATTCTTAGAAGAATTATCTACAACATCAGTGGTGGGCTCGATGGGTTTTATTTAGACGGTCTACAGCGCAGCGGGCTAGTGTGTTTAGCTTGTGTCCAAGTCCATATTGCTAGTTCAATGGCAGATAATCTGGGTGCAAAGTGTGGCGCACGGCACAAAGATGTGGACTGCAACTTTCTTGACTTGCAAAATTATCTTTTAAATTGACACATCATAGTTCATGGCACAATTCAAAATCATACATGTATTTGTCTCTCACCATTGACTACTTACTGTACAAGTTTTTTTCCTAAATACAGTAAGGTCTCTGGGGACACAGAACAAAACTATGGAAACACGCTTGTGATAGTTTAGAGTGTATTTATAAACTTCAGGTTCTTACAAATGATTCCTCCTAAAGCTCGACCAGCTGAGTAAGCGAGAACATCAACATATGAAATTCATGTTTTTTGTAACGTCTCTTCTCTTGTCTTCTCTGTCTCCGTCCACCCTGCAGGCAAACTGTCCCTGGAGGAGTTTATCAAAGGTGCCAAAAGCGACCCCTCCATCGTCCGGCTACTCCAGTGCGACCCCAGCTCGGCCTCCCAGTTCTGAACCTCCCGCCCCGCCGCGGCCCTTCCTTCCTCACCCCCTCTGTTGCTATTGAAACAGTCACTCAAATCAATGCATGATGGTTCTCGTCTCTCATATCATCTTTCTTTTTTTTTCTATTATTGTCGTTGTGTGCGAGGATGGAGGAGGGATTTTAAGGAGGCTAAGAAAAGTCATCTCTATCATTTTACATTCATTTTTATATTTGGGGGAAAAATGAAGGGACATGCATACATTTAACGATCGGTCGACGGTGGCGTCCGCTAAGTATCTCTCGCTCTGGAGTTTTCCTGAGGAGCTGGTGACAGAGCGTGGATGTTTTCTGCAGGGTGGGGATGGCTCAGTTTGTCCTCCAACTCACATGTATATCATGTATATACTGTACGTCTATGTATATCATGAGATGAAGTACATTTGTCTCCATGTATGGTGCACACTTTCTGGCATTGAAAGGCAGTATTATGTAGCGTAGCTTCCTGGTCTGATCTGAACGCGTGGTCGGGGGGGTGGAGGTGGGTGGGGGCGGGGCGTTATTGGGATTTTACTGCTATATGATCTTTCGCTGAGAAAAAGAAGGACTGAGATCCCATTAGGTTTTTAATCGACATCTTCTTGCATTCTGTTGATTCTTAAACTCTAAATGTGTTTTTCTTTTTGTTCATTTGTACATATTGTTTTCCTCCCTCATGTCGTTTTATTTATTCATTTTTATTCTTATTATTGTGCTTTTACTTTGACATGTTGTTAAATATGACCATACTCCAGTTTACAGTGACAGAGAGAGGGAGAATATGAGTTCAGATTGATCTCTTTGGGATTCGTTAAAAAAGTGGGAGATTGTGAAATAAGAAGATCCCGTGATGCATTTTTGATCAACGACACCAGTAGCACATATCGTTTGAGCCGCCATGTGTTTATATATAAAGTATGGCTGTTGCATTTGGTCTGGATGCGTGTGTGTGCATGTGGATATGCACCGTGTGCTTGAGGCTAACTTTTACAGTATTACCATGTTGTGTTGTTTCTTAATTTGTAAGTATTTTAAAGATCTTTAACAACGAGCAGTAAACTTAAGATAGTCGTAAACCTGTCACTATACTGCATGATCCTACGAACCAGACGACGACAGACTCCACGATAACGGTCATCGCACAGCGGTCTCTTTTTGTAGCTCTGCAGCCTCCTCAGCACTGTACCGGGCAGAAATGATTAAATATTTGTCTTGCTTTGGGACTAAACCCTCCCTCCCCTCCTCCTCTCTCTCTCTTTTTCCTCTGACAGACAGAGAACTCACTAAGGGCTCGTTCATCACTCTCTAGCTGAATGCTTTTATAACCTCCTGGATTAGTCTGCTTACAGAGCAGGTAGATGAAGGGACATGTTTCAGGAGACGGGAGCAGGAAGACATACTTGCTCTGATTAAGAGTTTTCAGGGGTTTCCAGACATATGTGGTCATCAGTGGCTGTGTTTACATTAGCACTGATAGAAATCATTAATTAATATTTTGGATACCATATCAGACATTAAATTAATATTTGGAGCAACAAGAGAGTGAAAGAGAACTTTAAACTGAGTGTTATTTGAGTTTTTTGAAACCTGGCCTCAACTGAATAAAACATGCTTCAAAATAAAAGCCTCCCTCTGAAATACTGTGCACATGCAAACAGAGCCACTGCTGCAGCAGCACCAGCACGACTCCCGGGTGTTTACAATGCAAGGACCCCATTGTAAGATCACTGTTGCCATCTTCTGTTGTGGAGGTTAAACACAACAGAAATTCTGTTAGTGGGAAAAAATAGCAAAACTGCATTTTCCTTTACATGATGAACGAGAGAGTCAAGCCTGTTAGCTGAAGACCATCCACAAGCATTACAGGATGATTGTTGTTTTTTAATATTTAACTGTTATAATGGCTTTTTCTTGTTTTACCTTTACAGGTTAATATTGTATAAGTGTGACTTTTAAGTGTTTTTAAAAGTAAGAATCAGTGGAATGTAACTAAGTACTTTTATTCATTTACTGGACAATACTGAGGTACTTCACAGGAGTATTTTCATTTTATGCTTCTTTATACTTCTAAACAACTACATTTTAGTTGGAAATATACTTTTTACTGAATTAGATGTATCCGTCAACTGTAGTTACTAGTTACTTTTCATATTAAGTTAAAAGCAGCTTAACAACTATATCTTTGAAGCATGTCAGTGCATTTATAATAATGATCCATCAATATATTAAAGAGGCTGAGTGGAGCCGGTCGTCCTCCATTTCTAAACTAACGTTAGCTGCTGTTGCTCTTCGTTAGCGGAGCAGTGAGACGAGACACTAGAGAATGTGCACAATGCACATCTTTTGGACTGTCAGACCCGACCCGAGTCCTTCACAAAGAAATCCACAGTCCAGCAGCATTAAACAACTTTAACGAGTCGTCCACAGGCTTGTGTAGGCAACAGAAAGACGGGGAAGGTCTGGTTTTTCACGTCCGCTCACATGTGGCCAATAAAAAAAAGTGATTAATACATGTAAACTGCAACAAAGTGTTACATAGAGCCCCTTTAGTGTACACTCTGGCATGGGTCAAACTTTAACTTTTGGTATTTTAAGTAGATTTTGTTGCTAATACTTCTGGATGTTTCCTTGGGTTAATAGTTTGAAATTTTGCCATATCAATGTCCTTACCCTTAATCTGCTCGGTGAAAAGGGACAAGAATTCCTTTTGAAGTGGCACATTGTAATGCTTCATTGAAATCCAGACTAAGGCAATTATTTCAGATGGGTGATCAGCTCCATTAAGCAGGTTGAGACAGGCTTCACATTACACACTGCAGATGGTGAACAGTAAAAAAAAACAATGACTCCTCTGTCTGCTGTGTAAGATCTTAAAATCTTTTTCTTTAACTAGTCTAAGAAGAATCCTGTCACGCCAGACTTCACTACCAGATTTTTAAAAACAGGCAAAATCAGCCCAATATGCACGTCACCAAACTTTGAATTATTGTGTACAAAGTGATCTACCAATGAGGGTCTGAGAGCTGTGCTGGTGCAGCTGCACCTACATGACATCAGGACTGACCAGAGGTTAACTTGTACCAAACATTTGCACAGGAGCTTCCTAACCAGCCCAGCTCTGCTTTGGGGATCCTAATAGTGTCACTGCCTTCTGCTGGTAGGATAAGGAACAACAGTTGCTCACCCCTGATCTACTACAGTTTAACCCTTTTCTATTCTCACTGCCTCTGATGAACTGGTACCTTGTGTTGGATTAATACACGCCCTTCTTACTTTCTTTCTTCCTCCCTCCCTAACCTCCCTTTCTTCTTTCCTTCCTAGTTTTTCTGTTGCATGAAAACCTCACGCGAGGATGTCATGTTTGTTCCGTTGGACCTGAAAGCGAAATATACCTATGTGTTTCAAAGCTGCACGTGTGGACTGTCTCTTCATTTCTTGGCATTTAGGAACGCACGAAGGACAGCATGTCACTGCGGACAAGCAAACATCTGGTCTGACAACTGACCATTACTGACATACATGAAGGTTTCGCAGCCTCTCAAGATACATCGTAGGTTCTTATTAACTGACACAAAGTGGGGGAATTTGTTTGTGTTGCTCTGCCAGGGTGTCTACATGGGTGCCTGAGTGTAACCAGTCATACCTGTCAGGTCACTAACAGCTGACATTACCACACTGAATGTTTCCAGTTACAGAGTTCAGATGCAAACCAAACAAACAATCTAGCTGTGTAACTATGAATAATAACTTTATTTAGTTAAGCAATAAATACAACAGACTTGTAGTACTGGTTTCTCTTGACCTAAGTGCAGGATAAATGCACACACAATGATTCTCGAACAGGCAGCACACAGCAGAGGTTTAAACAGGACGAAGGCAGCACCACACACACTCAGACACTGAGTAATGCTTCACTTGAGAAGCTTTACTCTCTTTATGGTATCTGCCTCCGTTATTAGTCATAATTCCAATGTTAAAATGATATTTTGGCAATGAGGATATACACTTTTCATTTTATTACCGAGGGTTAGACGAGAAGGTCCACGCCGCTCTCATGTTTGTGGGCTAATTTTGAAGCTAAAGCCGGGAGATGGTTAGCTTAGCCTAGCATAAAGATGGAAAACTAGGGGGAAAAAATAGCTACATATGTCCATGCCTCCATTATATGTGTGAAGTCGAACATTAAAGAAAAATGTTAGGAAATACATTTTGGCATTTTCTTACCCAGACTCAGACGAGAAGATCGAGACGGCTTTCACTTTTTCGCCCCAATTATGAAGCTAGAGCCAGGAGATGGTTAGCTTGGCCGGGCATAAAGACACAGAGTATGGGGAGAACAGCTAGCCTAGGCTAGTTCAAAAACACACATGCCAGCAGAAGAAACATAAAAAAACTAAACATCTTAATGTCGAGTTGAGGTGCTGTAACCATTTCCTGGTGACAAACTTCCTGTTGTCACTGTGACAAGTCATTAGCCTACAGTACACAGCTCACTTTTAACTGCAATTTTTCATTTTTACATTTCAGCTCGAGTAAGAATGAATCCAATTGGAAACATTAGTGAATAAGAGCTGCTGGTATGCATATTTTTTGAACTTCTGACAAAGCAAGGCTTGCCGTTTCTCCCAGATTGCAGTTTCATGCTAAGCTAACACAACAAGACTCTCACTGCTCCCAGTCAAGCAAGAGTCTAGCACATATAATCCACATTAAACCAACAACATTTCTGCTTTCTACACGCTTTTTGTACAAATTAAATAAACAAAACAAAACATGTTAATTAGTGAGCTTTAGAGTTGTTTAACATGCCAAGTTATGCCAACCATGTCCTAACTCCAGCTCTGTAGCTTCTTAGCACAGGCGTCAGTGGTATATGATCTTCTCCTCCAAGTCTTGGCAGAAAAGTGCATTTCTCAACATGTCAAGCTATTCTTTTAACCGTGAATGAACTAAATGTGTGTACATCAAAGGACTGGCACCATGTCCTCATTCTGGAGGATTTGACTCATCTGTTTATCCTGATATGAATACTTTGACACTCAGAAGTACAAAAACAAAAGAACAGACACACTCACTTAACCAGGATCCTGCACACTGACAGTTTTGAGGTCTACTGCACTGCTAAAAAAAACCCTCTCCAGCACAGAGTTCAATTTTTAAGAACTGATGTTTGAATCCAAGTATTGTAGCAAAAACAAACACCCTCACAGCACTTCATCTTCAGGAAGCTCTGACAGGTCAAATACGTCTAAATCCAGAAGCTGGACCTTTCCAGCCCTCCCCTCTCCAGCAGTCCGTGTTGCTCTGGTGCCCTTTGCTGGCTGCCAGCCCTCGTTTCTTGCCTTCCTCTGTCTGACCTTTCTCTGTACGGCGGGTGAAGAGGCTGCCTCTCTGAAGGAGGAAGACTCCGATATGGAGGAGGAAGATGCTGTGAAGCGGGAGGAGGTTGGCGTGGCTGTCTTGGGGGTTCGGTATTCCGTCTTGGAGGTCCACGGTGGCTTCTTGGAGGTGCAGTATACCGGGTTGGAGGTTCATTGTTGCTTCTTTGAGGTGCAGTATAGCGAGAGGGAGAGTCGGTGTAGCGAGAGGGAGAGTCAGTATAGTGAGAGGGAGAGTCAGTATAGCGAGAGGGAGCTCCTTCCTCAATCGGCCTCACCACGTTGACCTACACAAACACAGAGGAATTCATTTATGACAGTGTTTTAATCCAATTTTTAAATATTGCTCGACTGAAATCAGTCTTAGGCACCATTTCATTTCTAATCTCACCGCTCTGCCAAAGTCTCTTTTTCTCTTCCTTTTGGGGCAGCAAGGCAGACCCAGAAATGAAGCGCAGGCAGCAAGGCATCGGGCAGAAAACACCATCTGGATGACACAAGTCACGATCAGAGGCACCCAGAGGATCAGAGTGGTGCTCTAGGGAGGGATGAAGGAGTTGGGTTAGTGACAACCACCAGCTGGACCATAAACAACACAATCTGAGGCAAGAGCAGCTTCACATAATCAGGGCTACAGCGTGGGTAATGATGTGAAATACAACCTTGTTTTTCTCGCCACATTGGGCCTGGGAATTTCAGTTTTCACAGGAGAGTCAGCATTGTGAATAAAACATGCGGAGCAGACTGTATCAAAGTGTACAGGGGGGATTCAAAGACTAGAGCTGCTGTTTGTTGAGCAGACTACAAAGAGATTGAACGTTTATGTTTTTAAGTTTGGGAGCTTTCTTCGGAATTCATGATGAAATATGTAGGAATACAACCCCCCCAAAAAAACTTGCATAATGATTACTGCCCCAAAGCAACGTGGAGATCTTGTCCAAAACATTCTTTCAGGTGATGTAATGCGCCCTCCGGCAGCCATATTGGAGGTCCCCAGCTAATAAGCAACTCTTGAGTGAACAGCATGGTCGACAGTCTCAGAAGACTCCAAAAAAATTATTTACCTCAGTACTGATACTGAGATGGAACTCTCCTGATGAAAGGATAAATCTGGAACTTAACATTAATCCTTTTAAAACTTTCTTTTGAGGCAAAACAAAAACTAAAAATAATACCAATAAGCCCTCATTTCGCAGTCTGTTTAAAATTTGCTTCAAAAAACTACAAAACTACAAAAACCAAGGCCGTAGTTTTAATACATAAGAACTGTGCTTTGATATTAGCAAGCTACTTCAGTATTAGGGCGGCTAATTAGCTTTACCTACACATGGGTTTAAGCTAGCATGAAAAGCAAGTGGCTATACATTGCAAATAAGTGTTTTGTACAGAAGTACAGAAGTAGCTGCCATAGCTATACCGTGACTAATGTGCACCTCCTCAGAAATGTTATTAGCCTGCAAATAGTAGCAGGGATAGCAAAAACTGTAGCTGGTTAGCATGGGCTGCTCGCGTTTTCAGTTTCACTGGTATCACTCTGTTGATTGTAAAGTGCATTACAACAACAGGCTACTTTCAAAGAGGCTCAGTCATCTGCTAGCTTTCAGTAGCACACGCTAGCCCATGCTAACCAGTCACAGTTTTTGGTATCACAGTTGCTGCCATAGCCCCTGTGTATATACTGTTGAGGAGGTGCACTCTAGCTGGCTACAGCACAGTGTAGCTTCAACAGCTACATGCGTAGCTTCCATATCTACACTGTAATCCCTCAACGCACCACTTTAATGTTACGTCATTGAAAAGAGGACAGTGAAACACTAGATGCTAGATTATTTTTATTGGCTACACGTTAAATATCCCTATTTACTACTTATAAGCTGTATATTCATATTAAATACATGTTATTTACACATTATAATGCAGTTGTAAGTAACACAAGATATCACCAGTGATATCGGGAGGTGAGACGTCTGCACAGAGCCCAGAGGACACTAAAAGACAGCACCCACCCAGCCACAGTCTGCTCACCCTGACAAAAGATACAGAAGTATCCGCTGCCGTACCATCAGACTACAGAGCAGCTTTATTCCTCACTCTTCTTAACTCATCCTGACTACAACTTGCAATCCATTGTACAACCCGGCGTTGTAGACATGATGACATCATTACATCTGTTTGTTTGTTTGTTTGATACCGTCAGTCATTAACTGTTTATACAGCGGCATGTTTTTATGCTGCTCATTAATGCTAAATGTGGGGACTTGGAATAAAGTGGTACCTACAGTATTTATATGTATCTGACAGTCTGTCGAGAAAACCTTTAGCTCCAGTTGATCAGTGCTTTCCATCACAGTGACTGACAGACTGTACTGTAAACACTGTGACTGCATGACAGCAGCTTCCTGTTCAATAATGAGACATGTCAAACCTTCCCAACATCACTACGTTCAAAGACTGTAAACACATTTGCTGTCTAATGCCGTGTTTGTGCTGTTAATGGGTAAAATCTGACACTGAGCTATAATTTTAAAACGCTGCATGTATCTACAGCGGTTCTGCGATTAACCCCTCGCCTCATGTATAAATCCAGCTTAAGACAAAGGTCACTTAACTGACAAATTGCAGACTACTAGCCGTGCTAAAATGCCACTGTGGTGCTGATGTGTGGCTGTGGCTGTGAGGCTGAGCAGGTCTGACAGTCCATCTGTAACACACTGGAACAGGACAGAGCCTGAAGAAGTCCGACAGGGTCAGGTCAGCATTTCTGCCACCAGCCCGACGGCTGCAGAGTGTGACTGACGGGGTGACAGAAAGGACCCATCCTCACGCCCTACGTACGCACACATAAAAGGGGCACGGCCGCCATGACGTAAAGGCACGTGTCGTGTTCATGCCACAGAGACAATGGTGAGCTCTTCAAAGAGCCAGGTGCCCACAGCTCATGCCTTGATCTCAGCGTCTGTTGTGCACAAATAAACTCACATAGATGCGGGTGGGGTCAAAAGGACATTCGTTGGTGATGCTGGAGTAGCCAATGGCATCGGGGAAGCGGCAGTGAGTCAGGAGGCTCCGCCCGCCGTGAATGATGGCCCTCACCACAGACACGAGGAGTCCGACGGCTGAAGCTCCAGCCATGATGGCCGCGGCCAGACCCACTAAAAAGAGTGACCACGTCTGGGGAGGGGACAGGAAGACAAGAAGAAACATCAGGAGTCAAAACCTTGATGACTAAATTGAGCTTTAATGCTCCCAGTTAGGAAACTGGGGCATCTGCGACAGTAAACAGATGAAAGGACAGCAAAGAATTAACAATATTAATAGAAAAAGAGCAGATTTGAGGCAGCATTTACTACATGAGATATGGAAGCATATGAAAAAATAGAAAAGAAAATAAGTCAGGTAAACATGAGAATATCCCAAAAATCTAAAATATGTTAATGAAGAAGTGTGCAAACAAAGATCAGCGTCAATTTTGGACAACATTTGCCAAACCTGTCTCTTGGCTGTCTCTTTGGAGCTCCCCAACCGAAATGAAACACAATTCAAAATTTCATTTTTACAATCATAAACAGTGAAAAAATGTCTTTTTGCAGGAACTGTTGCTTCTCTTCGTCACACACAACAATTAACTGAATATCTTTGGGTTCAGGACTTTTGGTCCAACAAAACAAGACATCTGAAGACGTCCCCTCGACCGTTAAGAATTAGTAATGGACAGTTTTACAAATTTGTCAATATTCAGAGACAAAAACAATTGATCCATTTATTGGACAAATAATCTGCAGTTAAACTGCTAATGAAAACAGTGTTTAGCTGTAGCCCTATTGATACTAACATACTCAAAAATTTAATCAGAGGCTCGTGCTTCTGTGCCACAGAGCTCCACTGTCATCCAAAATCTATTAAACGAGCCACTCCAGTGCATGTTCCTTCATTATGAAGATTGTGGCAACTGTCGTTTGAGTCGATCAAACATGAACCATCCTGCTGCAGTAAATCATCAGTAAAACACCAAATCTGTCACTACAAAACCCCAACAAACACACTTTTTACTGTTGTTTTGCCAAAGAAGTACAGTGTCGAAACTATGACGAAACTACTAACTAACTCCCTGTTGGTTTTGCACCTTTAATGGGATTTGTTGATCATGAAAAACATATATAGGATAAGCCCAGCCTTATCTAAACTCCCAGTAAGAAGCATTAACAACTAAAGTTATCAGCTATGTGCAATAATGAATCATATTCTGGGCAGCTAAAAGAGTGAACCCGCCCTTTAATAAATGTACAGAAGGTGAGACACGGGTACAGAAAGCGTCTAGACATTTAAAATCCCTTTGTGAAGATGAGTGAGTTAAAGCAAACCTCGATAAGAACAATAGAAAACTGTAGCAATTTGTCAGGGAGATAAGAGCTGCAGTAGCCAGCAGAAGTAATAAAGGAGTGTGTTAATATGGATAAAGGGAGTGTTCGGATGACTTGTTATTCATACAGAGTGCTGCCTGTGTGAATGAATAAGAAAACAAGACGGATGAGGAGTCAAACTGCTGCTAGTCAGCGCTGCCTTGCCCAGTTCGCTGCAGCTCTCTTTAACAAAGGGGACGGGGAGTGGTTTATCACGGCAGGTTCTCCTGAGCTTATTCATTCTGTTCAGCCCGCTGCCTCATCAGTCCCGTCTGAGCAGCCCGACAGCTGACTGAGTAAACAGAGGGCGAAGCCGAGCGAGCTGCGAGGCTGGAGGGAGAGAGGAAAATATTTCAACTCTGCAGGGCTGCCTTCAGTCACCTGAGGCAACACGCAGCAACTCAAAGGGGATTTTTTATGTCCTCCTGACAAGTGAGCCGGTGACAGGAGAGGAGAATAAAGTGGTGGAAAGCTGAGAAATATCAAAGAGAAGGCAAAAATACGTGCAGGATCAAAATAAGCAGAGAGCGCCTTTAACTACTGAGAGAGAACATCAGGGGAAAGGACTGGAGGCAGCACTGTCAGAAGAGGTTTTATCACTTCTTGAAAAACAGTTAATAGGAAAAATAAAAGTGATACTAACCAGGCATCTACTCTTCTTGTTTTTAGACAAGACAATAGCCAGAATGCCAACGATGATTCCCTGCAGAGACAAGAGAGACTCATCAAAGAATATTCATATCTGAAACCATACGTTCCTGATCATACAGGGAAGACTGGTGACAGATGTGATACAGAAAACCAAGAAATGAAAAATGATAAGATTTTACATCATATATGTCTCATTTAGTCTGTGGACAGAGAACACGGGGAAACACGGAGAATGTCAGAGTCAACACCACATTTCTGTCAACACCAAAGCTGTGCTATCACTACAAGCATCCGTAGTGTGTGAAAGTGTTTAAATAGCGTGTGTTTTTAAGCTGTTTGTGCAAGGAAAAAAAAAATCATCACAGAATAGCCCTTTAACTCGACATGTAATTCATACTGGCGACTGGAATGACCGATTTGAGGTCATCAGATAAACCTGTGACTGATTCAAATGACTCCTTTCTGCATTTTTAAAAGGGAAACGTGGAAAAAAATATTTGCAGTACTTGCAGTATTTAACACTTTCCTTGATTTTAAAAGGTGCAATACGTAAGAATATCAGTTAGTCCCACCACCATTTGGACCTTAAAAATCCCACCCTCTTAGTGGTCCAAAGCTCCTGTGCTACTGCCGGGCGCTACTGGCAGAATCAGCTAATAGGACTGCTAACGTCAGCTACAGTTAGCAGCAGTTAGCAGTTACTCAATTCTTACATCTTGCGACTTTAACACACACATTTACAAAACATTACTTTTACAAATTGTTTCTTACAGCATTTAAAAAATATATATTTTCATTGCTCAAGCCCAAAGAACCGTTTGTTGTTACACATTTTCACCATTAAGAAAGTTTTCTACAGTACTTTTAAGATCATTTTCAGGACCCTTTATCTGAAGGAGTGGATGCTTAACTGGTGGTTTTCAGAATGCAACCACAGCTCTGATGAAAAATCACCTGACACGACATTAGAAAGTCTGAGAAGAGAGCACTGACATGAAAATGATTTTCCTTTATGGTTTCCTTTTTCTAAATCTTATTGTAACAATATGAAGAACAGGTTGTAAACTGATTAGAGTATGCATCTCATGCGTCTGTGCACTCACCACAAGGCCGGAGGTGAGAGCGACCACGTTGGAGATGGCGTACTCCATGGCCCGGGCCTGCTTGTGGAGGTTGATGTGTCGGAGCACCACGCCGTGCACCAGCGCTCCCAGCAGGAAGTTCACGTGACCAATGAGGAGCATGCTCAGACCCATCTTCATCAGGGCCTTGGGGTCCTCCAGGCTGGCACAACACAGTCCTGAGGAGGAAGAGTAGCGACTTAATACTCCAGGCACGTTTCAGACAGAGAAAGATAGAGAACTGTTTTTCATTATGTAAAGCTTGCGTTTTAAAGCGAATATGAACTTGCTCCTCAGCATCTCTGCAAATATATCACAAGATTAAAGATCCATTTTGCAAAATGTCGTTTTGGAGCAAAGTCCGGAAACTTGCTACCTGATGTTGAAATTTGCTGCAAACGTGACCATTTTCAAGAGATCTACCTAATCCTGGTTAACTCAACAACAAAAGTGTCTGTATCCATGACAAGATATAATAAAGCACACACTTTATTGCACCTTGCTGGTCTCAATTTACCTCCTTTTGATCTCACCACTGTTAATCTCTCATTTTCATAAAAGCCCTCTGGGGGACAGGAGTTGCAAATGAGCATCCGTTATAAACACTGCGATCAGTGATGATACTTGCATCAGATAGCAGTTTTCATTTTGTCCATGTATCCTGTACCTGTCCCTGTCAAATCATGCATAAAAAATCAATAAATCACATGACAGAACAGAAAGTTGCAGTGATTTTAGATAACGTTACATCACCCATGTTGTTTTCCTGTTGTATTGATCAGAGACACAGAAGCCGGGTCAACACCGCTGCAGGGATGTCACTTGTATTAATGATTAGCTGCTAAACACATAACTACAGTGCAGGCTGTTCAGACTGGAGCTGACCAGAACCAGCACACTGGAGTCGACTGAAGAACAAAACTACATTTTACATGAACTAAAATGCTAAAATCAACAACTGCTGCTGATACACAACTATACAACAACATTCAAATATGGGAACGTCAAACTTAACTAACAAAACACAGAAGATGTCTTCTAAAGGTGTAAAAAATGAAAGAAAAACTTGATGCCTGACTGTGTTAGATTTAACTATTAAAAGCTCAATTGGAGTTTTTCTGTGAGTTGAGTTCCACCTTAATGTTTGTGTAGGCCACACACAGTATGTAACATGGCACACATCTCAGTTTTAACCTGGCTGCTGCTCCCATCTTCACATGACAAGGCAACTTCACAACTAAATATTTGGGGAATTCTCACTCACACATGCAGACGTGTGATGTCACATTTCACACAGCATCCACACTGTTCAGCCTCTGATATTTAAAACATGTGGGCCCAAAGGCTCAAAGTTGTGTACTTACTTCAAAGTGCAGTTTCATTTCTAACTGTTTCTCCCAGGACACATGCTTACTATCTCACTTTATACAGGTGCTGTTAAAATGCTTCCTTAGCAGGTGGAATCTATTTCAGCCAAGTTCACAGCCACCACCACACCCAAACAGACACACCACAAGTCTGAAACAAACAAATGCCTACAGTCTACAGACATGTACATAAACCAGTCAGGCACATTCATTACCTGTACCAGCCATCTCTGTCAGGTCACCATGAGTTATAAGTGACGGGCAGTCCTGTCTGTTGGTCTTATCTTATCAGCGTGTCTCCTCTTCTCTCCAAACTAAGCAGAGCAGTGCACACAGCCAGTCAGACAGTCAGTCATCAGCACACAGGGAAAGTGACACCTGTGCTCATAACATTTCAAAATAAAACCTCATCTCGTCAAATAATATATCGATAAAAGCGTAACAAACTCGATGAACATACTGTAGATGTTAATCTATGAGAGTGGCTTTTTGGAGAGTTTAAGCACAGTAACTACATTTCTCCTGCTACTGCGAGCAGTAGTCTAAAGTTGGGGAAATGGCAAGAATTGAGCTAATATTAGTCTACAATTGATTTGGCAAATGGAGAAAATTAGCAAAGGTAATATCTGATCTGAGTTATAATCTGTGCCTTATTTGTAAATATTTTAAACACATTTTTTTTTCATTTCCCAAAATGCTCCTTATGCACACACACAACAGTTACTTCTTCTTCGGGAATCAATTAATGCTTTTATTTTGAAAGTAACGTTGCTAATTACTCGTATCTGTTGAATTTCAGGGACCTTGATGCAGAGGAGCTCAGGTGCACCTGTCGGCACCTCAATGGTTATTCTGGTAGTCCACTGTAAAGTCAGCTGACTTTATTCATTAAGTGTTTGTTAGCTGTAAAAAGTTGTTTTTGAATTTGGTTTGTTCAGGACATTAACCTATTAAGCTAGTTCCGGTGTCAACACCTGGTCAAAGGCTGGAAAAACACGACAGACAAGTGGTCTGACGACAAAATGGTAGGCTGCAATTTTAAATGCGCAATTAAACCCACAGGAAAAGTGTAAATATGTAATTATATTAGTCAGTTTGGGTGAAATAACATAGCAGGGTTTGTATTTGAAACTGTCGTGTCACTATATAACATTAATACCACACAGGTACCACAGAAGATATTAAAGAATACAGTATAATTACAAAATAGCCCAACTCAACTGTGAGAGGGACCATTGTTGTTTCCTGAGGGCTTCACGTCCCTCACATGACAATGTAGTATGTCTTTACTGCCACCAGGTGGAGAAATGGCGCCATGAAAGAGGACAAATCAGGTCTCACACAGGGACGAACATTTGCTGTGTTTTTATTAAAGTTGCAATAATTAAAAAATAAACAACAACAACTTTATTTTAGTTCTTTGACAATCAGATTTTAGTGAATACAAAAAAACAAAAATAATGTCAGTTTTGGATACAGCATGAGCAGTTCACTTCTTCATTTAACAACGATCAACAACAGCAAAACTGGTGCTGAAACATGTATTACACTGAAAGAATTTTGATATCATTAATAAGCATGATACAATACATTTAAACATTTTTATTAGATATAAAATATATATAAAATCAATTTATTCAATGGGGAAAAGAATCACTCCATAGCAAATCAGTTGGAGGCAAATGAGTCTCCAGCTATGATTTAAGAGATGACTTGCAGCCATCAAAGTCCAGGTCAGGGCGGACCCTTCTAGACTTGGTGCGCAGGGTGCCTTGATCTTTGAGAGTTACCAACCGGGAAGCAATCAGGTAGAAAATCTCACAGATGTTGAGCACCACACACATAGCGGATGCCCCTACCATGAAGTAGGTGAAAACGGTCTTCTCAGTGGGACGGGATATGTAGCAGTCCACCAAATTAGGACAGGGGCTGACATCACATTGGACCTTCCTGGGCAGCTTGAAGCTGTCATAGATGTAGTGGAGCAAGTAGAGAAAAGTGATCTCAAAGCTGGTCTTAATGAAGAGGCTCATGAGGTAAGTCCACCATAGGCCGCCATGCTTTTGGCCTGGGTTGTCGTACAGCCGCGTGCCCTCGCCGTGCTTGGCTTGGTACTTGCGTTCACGATCTTCCCTGTAGGCCACGTGCAGCACGACCATGAAGGAAGGACAGGTGACGAAGATAAGCTGGAGAGCCCAGAGGCGGATGTGGGAGACGGGAAAGTAGTAATCGTAGCAGATGTTCTTGCAACCTGGCTGGAGGGTGTTGCACTCGAAGTGTGCCTGGTCATCGCTCCAGACTCGCTCTGCAGCCACGACGAAGACCAACACCCGGAAGACGAAAACCACTGATAGCCAGATACGTCCAAAGGCAGTGGAGTACTTGTTGACTCCGCTGAGAAGATCCTGGAGAAACTTCCAATCCATGGGTTCGGCTTTGATTGGCTTCTCAGAAGTTTAGTAGTCTGTCTTTCAATGTTTGAAGGGAAACTTTATAAACTTTAGGGCTGGAACACGATAAAGAGAAAAAGATAGAGTTATGCAATTATCCAGAGAAATAATACAAAAAACATAAAATCAGCAAAATATTGTAATTTGCTCCAAATATTTCACAGTATGTTTTAGAGTTTTCTTTTCTGATCAAACTGTTGCTTTAAGGGGCTTCAAAAAGTCTCTATCCCCTCTCCTGTATTTCACAGTTCAAAGCATTTTCATTCACTTTTAAAGTTTGGCACTTTGAAGAAAGATGCCTTTAATAATTGATGAAACACTTGTTCAACACCCAAAACCCTCCACAGTGTGCAGGAACACTTGGCTTCAGGTACACTTAGGGGGAAGGTTTAAGCTGAAGCTCAAAGGTAGAATTTTCTTAAATGTTCACTCCTCCTGCGTCCAAATGTTGTATTTCACATTGATTTATGCCCATAATTTCATGTCCTTATGGTCTTAAAACTTAATATAACTGATCCTAAATATACAACTAGAAAACAATGATCAAAACTTCTTAACTTACGATATGAAAACGTGTGTTCCACTCAGTCCATCGTGTCCTTGCCTGGGAAGTAGTCTATGGGAATGCGTTCAGCAGGCTTCAGGCAACCTCTCTCCAGCAGTGAGTAGGTCTCTGATATTGACTGAGTACAAGAATCAACTCATGGCCATTATCTAGAGGTGTGGCCACTTTTGGCATCCACCCAAAACTTACCTTTAAACGTCTAACTACTCCATGTCAGCATCAATTTATCTTAGAATTGACATGTAACTAAGTCAAGAACTATAACTTTTAAACGCACTTTTACTATGGCAGGTTTTTTAAGGGATACCCTTACTGAAATTTGTGAATACAGTAAAAGCAAAGTACACGAAAACAACAAAAGTAACAAGTGGTTTGACGGAACAAGGAAATCAGTTCCAGAGAGTGACTTTGTGCAAATTATTAAAGGTGATACGTGACAAAAACATGTGGACTGTGAAAACCTTAAACAGGTGTGTTTGTCTATGTTTCATGGCAAGTGACTTCGTATCAGTTCCATTAGGCAATTGCGATGTAGAGATATGCAGGTTTGTAGCCTTTGAGTTATCAGGATTAAACGGGTCCAACGCCTAACACTTGTTTGCTCATTGGGATTAAAATGCACCGGCGATAGGGAGCGCCAATATCGCAGAATCAGATATAACAAGGGTTGGCTTATTCATTTTTCCAGGTAAGAATGTGCTACAGTCACTGCCTTATAAGTACACTCAGGTTTACGATACTCTCCTTTACAAATCTACTCTCGGTCCACTGAAGCGATGCAGGATGTGGTTAATTGTCATCGAGGTGGTCTGAAACTCAGTGTAGGAGTGGTGATTTTATCAACATTTGTCAATAATGATACTCCCATCAGTAACTATGTGTAGATCACTTTGTGCAAGACATTTTTGCACGTCATGATGTGGTTTTTCTGATTACGTCTGAGCATGTTGTAATTCCCCATCTAGATTTCTATTGGTTCAGTTTACTCTATACTGCTGCACCCATTTGTGTCTGCCCTGCATGTCGTAGGTTCATTAAAGATATCATTGCTGAAACACATTTGAAAAAAAGATGTGGGATTTCTGAAGCTTTTCGGACAAGGCTGAAAAAGGAATATGTGGCAAAGCAAACTCCACAGGATGGTTGTGTACTTTAGTTATGTTCATGACATTGTGTGTGCTTATGCAGAAGTATTTGCCTCAGTTCCTCACTTCTAGTTTGTGATAAAGTACACACACTGCAGCTCTCACATCTCAGAGTAAGTATAGCAATTTTATTTTGTGGCAGTCCAGATAACAAAATAATCTCACATAACAAATAATCATATAAATAGTCAAAGTACAGTAAATCACCTTTACTGTATTATCAGTTATTTCAGATCACAAAAAGGATACATACATGTTCAGCTCAACAATATTAAGAGACAAAAACATTTTAAAAAACTGATATACAACAAAAATAATGACATGACCTTTGTAAACAAATTTTCTTTGAAACCACAAATTTTTGCAGATAAATCTGGCCAACAGTACAACCGCGACCTAACATGTCAAGTCATGTCACAAGTCAAACTCATTAGCTTGATACATGTCTCTCAGGAGACTGCTATGCTGTACGCTGGGGCTGAAGCGTCGCCATTGCCTCTGTCAGCCAGCTTGGCCTTGTCCAGGACAGGCTCGTTGTACGCTGTGTTCTCCTTCCCAGTCAGAGGAGTTCTGGTCATCATGAAGGAGTTTTCTCTCGCTGAGCTGGGTCCACCTTTGCAGCACTCCGAGAACCTTTTCCCACACAGGTAGAAGACCTCGCAAAAAGTGAGGAATATGCACACAAAGCTGGTCACCACCATGAAGATGGTGAATATTTTCTTCTCTGTGGGCCTGAGGGATACATGGTGAAAGATGAGAGACATAACGTTAGTTCAGTCATTAAAGGTCGGGGAGGCGATTCAGGAGAAATATAGTTGACTGTTGAATCTCATTCCCAGGTCATCAAATACCAACGCTTTGGGCCAGAATTTTGGGCTGAATACCAACCCAAAGCATCAGTATTTGACCATATTTCTCCAGGATCACCTTCCCTAATTTTAAGATTCCAGGATCTTTAACAGTGTAGAACATTTGGAGTACCCTTACCTGGCAATGTAGCAGTCCACCACATTGGGACATGGGTCTTCGTTGCATTTGACCAACGGTGGGAAGAATGTGGCCTCGTAGATGTAGAAGAGGAGGAAAACAAACACACCATCCACCGCCATCTTAAACAGCAGGCTCAAGAAGTAGGTCCACCAAAGTCCTCCTCGCTTCTTCCCTGTGTTATCATACAGAGGGACACAGTTCTCTCCGTGCTTCAGCCGATGTTTGCGCTCGCGTTCTTCCCGGTAGGACACATGGAGCGTCACGAGAAGGGACGGGCAGGTGACAAAGATCAGCTGGAGAGCCCAGAGTCGGGTGTAGGAGATGGGGAAGTAGTGGTCGTAGCAGACATTGTGACAACCGGGTTGTCGGGTGTTGCAATCAAAGTCCTTTTGCTCGTCACCCCAGACCTTCTCACAGGCCACCAGGAAGACCAAGAGCCTGAAGATAAAAACAATGGCAAGCCAGATGCGACCGAACACTGTGGAGTACTTGTTCACCCCGCTGAGGAGGCCCTCAAGGAAGGCCCAGTTCATGGTGTTGTTTCAGGTGTTAGGTCGGACCACCTTGAAGAAAAAGAAGGCCGAAATGACTGAAAATGTGGCAGGCACTTTACTGAGTGCTCCAGCACACAACTGAGCATGTCAGACACAAAGGCTCTGTGATATAGTACTTATTACTAACGCCTTATTGGCACATGGTGAAGGGGAGGGAAGAATATTGAACAAAGCAAACATCAACTCTGCTACAGTCACTCTTGGAGTTAGCAAACACTTTGATTAACAAGCAGGAGAGAGGCAGAGATTTCTAGGTACTGAGCCGAGTGCTGATCAGGCTACTACAAGTGCTTGTTAATTAAATACAACACATTTAGGGAAATACCCTTACTTGCTTTCTTTTTGAGAGTTAGATGAAAAAATCAATGTCACCCTCATATCTGTTTAATATGAGCTACAACCAGGACACGCAGCTTAGCTTAACAGAAAGGACCAGAGGCTGTATAAGGTGTAGACGTTGTCTGTGGCTGACTGTGTGAAGCTGGACAATCAAATCTATATATATTAGATTTCTCAGCAGCTTAAAATCACTCTCCGACACAGAGGCTGTCTGTGAGCTACAGTAAGGTGAGGATGCAACCGAGGCACCGTTGTCTACAGCCTCGGAGACATGGAGGCCCAAGGGAACCTCCAGGGCCCTGAGAGACAAATATAAGAAACATGACCAATCTTTCCTGACCAAGAAAACAACTGACGTGATGCTATTCAGACATTGGAGCACTATGACATCACACAACTGTAAATACACGAACAGCTGAGCTGTGTAGGTTACACCCACCTGTTAGAAAGAGGTTGAATGCTCATCCCCCTGTAGATTTCAGAGCCTTGAAGGGGGGGGACACCTAAATCAATTACTTCAACCTTAAGAAGCTGGTCATCTTGGTTTTGGGGGAGTTTACCTTTGAGGACATTCAAAGCCTCAAGCAGCATCGGGGACAGAGGAAGACATGCCAAGGTTTTCACTAACAGGGCTGTCACTTTCTATTAAAAATTAGTAATACTGTTCAAACATGGGGAAATAAAATCAGATATTTTATCTGTAATTATCTACGTGAATTTAAAATGTTTTGAAGCAAAGCAGGCTATGCATTCTTCTCCAGTGGGAGACACATCCTTATACCTAAGATACCTAAGTTACATTCTACCACTGGTGTGATCACATCCACTACAAGACATGAAAATCAGGAAAATTGCCCGAGCACTTAGAATCTCATTTGCTGAAATTTTTATGAGCATGTTTATACAGCAAGCAGGCTATACAGAAATGTGAGGTCCAAACGCAGTTTGCTGGATCAGAAGTATTTGCTGGGGAGTCCATCACAGAACATTTTTTTCTATTATCATCATCATAATTGCTGTTTAGCCCCTTTTCATGTAACTTCTTCACTAAATGCTTGTAATTGAGGGAGGCAGCTCATTCTGCAGACAAACACTTTTGTGTTGGGTGGTGCTGAGTCAAGGCAGACAGATTTAGTGACACATTTTTCTTTAGCCAACCAAAATAAGAGAATATATAGCATAACTGCTGGATATAGAGTACTGTTAATGGCCTCATAAACTATAGCTTATGTACCGTATGCATGACAATTCTTGGTGTTTTAATTTAATTTTGCTAAAACATAATTATTACTAAAATGTTGGCATTGTGTGGTGTTTAAATTGAGCTATGACATTTTAGTGGGTACAGTATAACCGGAAATCATGATTATAATTGTTGCTAGCTTGACAGTGGTATCGGGTGAGGGGTCATAAATTGAGACAGACTCCTCACATTTGCATAAACTATTTCCCCACTGCATAGCTGAAAGACAAT
The DNA here is from genome assembly GCF_965226575.1 of Pagrus pagrus. NCBI lineage: Eukaryota > Metazoa > Chordata > Actinopteri > Spariformes > Sparidae > Pagrus > Pagrus pagrus. Next base: position 21,815,065 of record NC_140201.1, on the reverse strand, counting down.
ATGACCCTGCACCGTTCACACTCTGCTCGGTAATTCACCCTCAGCTCGGACCGAGGAGTTACTTTCTTTACTGGGGTTTGGTGGAGCGCCACTTTGTCTACAGTTTCCACTATCTTCGCTCTCCGTCCAGCCGGCTGCTGCTATCTCTCCACAGCAACGGGAGGTAAGAGAGGTGCTCCGCGGTGGGACAATCCGGCGCTAGCTAGCTGTCAGCTAACTTAGCTAGCTAGCGAGCTAAACCGTTAGCAGCTGGCCGTGTCGCAGTCAGACACTCGACCTGACACTCATGATGTTTGTTTGCGGTCACGTTTAACCATAAAGGTTTCGTAAATAACAGCACATCTGTAATGCCGGCAACGTAACACACAAGGTGCAAGTTTTCGATAAGTTGTTAGCCCAGACGAGACAGACTGTACTGTCTAGCTGGCTAGACTGAACGACAATGCTTCCTGCATCCATCAAAATAAAAGCGCGATTTGTGCACATTGATAGCTTTTACAGAAACTTAAGGCTACAGGGGTTACATAATAAAAAAAAATCTATTAAAATGATGGTGATTTGTGTCTAAATGGTTTACACTACTCACAATCAATTAGGGATATTGGGATATTTTAATGTTCCACTTTTTTTTTTATCCTGTGACATTTCTTTTGTGTTTAGTGAAGATTTTTTGGTGTATTTCAGGCATCTTATTTGTCCCACCCAAATAATGCGAGACATTTCATTTGACTTTTATGCATATCCATGCACATGCATATATGCACCCGTATCCCAACATCCCTAACTAATTTTGAGTAGTGTATATATAGCTTATGTTAAACTTGACAATGCTTGAACACAAAACAGTGAACTTAGAAGTTATCTTCACAGAATTTAGACATACAGCAAAAGAATAAGTATACATTTTAGTTCAGTTTAACCCTATATGTAGGGGCGTGTGTTGGCTTAATCTAGCTGCCAGCCCACAAACATCAAGTAAAATGCTTTTATGAACTGTAAATAAATGTAAAAATGTGACTGCATGTTTCTATCCCAGCCAAACACAAGTGAAGGTAAATGCGTATACATTATTTTATGGGAAGTTCAGAAATTTGGTCGTAAGGACCTATCCATCTTGTCTTGTTAGTACTACTATTATTTTTATAATTATTACTATTATTGTAATTATTATAGACACGAGAAGTGTCTATAGGAAAATGGCTTTATTTTGAAGGTCACATTGCAGTACTTCCGCTGTGTGTGTGCCTCGTTCTGTCTGACTTCACACAACAAGGCAGCGGGCAGCTATCGATGGGAGGCTGGTGCTCAGGGGAACCAACCAACCAGAGTTGACGGTGTTAGCTTAGCCAACATAGCCTGCTAGCGAGTCATCTGCTGTTGTAGGTTTGCCAGCATGCTAATAGGGGCAGCTTAACCGCAACACACTGCAGCAAGTCTCCTGTCTGACTCTGTAGAGGTCCAGCCGAGCTGAACTCCTCTGAGCCATGCGACAGTGGTGTGTCCCCGCTGCGACCCCTCGCACTGAACCACTCCCGGGGCGCCTGTCTGTGTCACCCCCTCCGCCAGGTAAGATAACCTCAGTGACGGGACACGGTTTAACTTCTGGTTAAAGTCAAAGCCAGCATGCTGTTTAGTTTTCAATGTTTTAGTTTAGGCACAGAAAGAACCTAAAATACCAGTGTGGTGTATTTGTCAGAGTTTAAGTAACGTTGCTGTAGCCCTGATAGGAGCCACTCTGTCCTGTAAACACACATTTGAAGCCGAATTCTTTGTAAAAAATCTGGCAAGTTAACTTTGTCCAGCTTGTCAACAAAGGAACATGTGTGACCGGATTGGACTTAATGCATCTTTGAATTCATCCAGTCGTTCTAGTAAATTCGGCACACATCCCATTTAACAAGATCAACTTTTTAATGGTGTTGCAGCTCACCACTGTTTATTTTGGTGGAAGTGCTGATGTGTAAAATCAGTCTGATGCTGAGTGAAAGATTGGGTTCATCAGATTTGTAAATGTATGAAGTTATGTTGTCCCAGATGTTTACCTTTTTCAAGTAAACAAGGTCATGTCAAATTGCTGCAAATGAGTCTTCACACTGTAGTGTCAACAATTAATGTTAAGTGTTAAGGCCAGGCTTCTTACGACCCTGCACAGGACAGGCAGATATTGGAAGTAAAACCCTGGGTGGGTGGGTGTATGTGACTAGGCTGAGTGGACCTGATGACAGGTTATGTATGCCAGGGTGATCTTACTTTAGTTCCACCCTGGACAAAATGGAGCAAGGTTAGCCCCAAGTGTCTGTGCCAAGTGTTTGAAAGGGTGCCAAAATGTTGAATGACCCAAGGGTTCTTCAGAGGAGAATGCAGGCAGTTTTTTTTTTCTCCTAAGTTCAGCTTCATAAACCAGACCTGTATTTATTCAAAGTTATTTGGATATATTAAACTGAAATTGTTTAGTCAGATTTGCATTAAAAGTCTTCAAAGTCATATTCAGGATAAATGAACCCCATCAAAGGAAGTGTACCGTTTGAATTCAGCTTTGCTTGTCTTTTTTTATTTGGGTTTTCATCTATTAATAATCCTTTCATCACTTATCAGTTTGTTGGAGGTTTGAAGAAGTTTGCCATGTTATCTAAATTTACAGTTAATAAATCAAAGGTGCTGAGTAGAGATAAATATAGCAGTATATCTCTGTTTATCTGGTGAAAAATCAACCTAAGCTTGCAGACCTTTGGTGTATTAATAGGGCCACAGTTGGTTCCTATTCACTTACAAAGTTGGTCTTGTATTTCATTTAAAATGCTAGTCTCGAATTCACTTTGATGCCTGCAGATGCCAGGATGGAGTGCTGTGAGGTGGAGCCACGCTACACCATCGAACAGATCGACCTCCTGCAGCGACTGCGTCTGTCCGGCATGACCAAACCTCAGATCATCCACGCTCTGGAGTCCCTGGAGAGGCTCGACCCAGACCACCGCCCACCGCACTGTGACTCTCAACCCGCCCCATCCAACAACGCCCCCACCACGGCTGCTCCTGCCCCGTCCTCATCTTCATCCTCCTCCGCCTCCTCGCTCTCCCTAGCCTCTGCCACCACGCAGACCTCCGGCCTGGACGGCGCCGCTCTGTCCCCCAGCAACAGCTACGAGGCTTCACCCCCGCCCCTCTACCCTCCCAGCGTGGCGGTTCAGCGGTCATTCAGCTACGACATGATGGGAGAGGAGGAGTGGGACCTGGAGGAGAAGGTGGATGAGTACATGAGGTGAGCATGGAGGGGGGAGGACGGTGGAGCTTAGTGTTATCAGAGAGCTGAGCGAGGACGAGTTGGAAAGCAAGACCAAAAGAATGGTAGAGACAAAGAGAGACTATTATAACATCAGATAATGACAGCAACTGTCCCCAGAGGGCCAGGCTTATTCTCCAGAATTTTAGTGGAGTTAATTCAGGTCAGGTGTTTTGGGACTGCTGAAAAAAGAGAAGCACCAGTGAATAAGGTTAGTCAGAGCAAAGGCTGCTGTTTTAACCACCGTGTAATAGTTCTAATGCCACAATGGGTTTTCGTTGCTTTTACAGGAGAGACAGCAACCTGGTGAAAGAGGAGATCAAAACTTTCCTCAACAATCGCAGGATCTCTCAGGCAATCGTAGGCCAAGTTACAGGTACTGTACTGCTTTGTCTCATGTTATTACAGCTTATTAACAACTACAAGGATACGTGTCACATGTCAATAGTGGGGCACTTTAACTAGTGCTGATATGAAGATATGAAATCTTTGAGACATTTCTTCCGGTTTAATTGAGGATTGTAATAAATGGGAATATGTTAACGTCTTTACTTTACTTCGTCTTACTGAGGACCAATACTGGCTGAGTTTTTAATATATAACGATATATTTTGAAAGGTGATATAGTTTTAGATAATACTGTACAGTGATGTAGGGTGAAGTTGTGCTACATAACCTGTTTCTTTTGTAAAGCCATGGAGTTTGTTTCACTCCTCTCTAACACTCTCACTCTGGAGATCAGTGCCCACCACCCCCCCGCCAAAGTCTCTTGCTGACAGCAATCCAAGTGTTCATATAATGTTACACTTCCATCTTGTAATGCTAATTATGCAGTTATTAAATTCAAAATGGGCCGAAAAGACGGATGGGCGAGAATCGTTTTTTGTCATTTGTAAAGTGATGCAGAATCGTAACCCAACAGTCTTGATTTATGATAAGTAGTTAAAGTCAATATGCAAAAAGTGCCTTTCCATCCAAACAATTGCTGCTTCCAGCTTCTCCAAAGTGAGAATTTGCTGCTTTTCTCTCTTTTCATATCTCTGGAAATCTCATTTTGGATTCAACATATAATTTAAAATCATCAGTCCCAAGTCATTTTGGTTTCGGAAAAACAATGATCGGCATTTTTCACTCTTTCAAAACTTTTAAGAAAGGGTTTTGAATATATACAAGATCATGCCTGTTAATTGAGTTTCAGGTTACTAAATATGCTAATAGATGAAGAACAGTGAATATCTAATAGGAAGGTTGGTGCTGATAATGCAACACACTTATAGCTAGGTAGAGAACTGCTTGTGGCCTCCACAGCCAAAGCTCCACTTATGAGCAATAAATGCTGAACTTCACAGGTAGCAGCATGTTCCCACCAGCAACCCCCCCACCCCCCCTGAAAGAGAATTGCACCAGATCACATGCCCTTAATTAATGTATCAATGTTGGAATGGCTTCATTAGCTTAACAGGAGTATTTCAGGGTTGGCTCTCAGCCCATCTCAGGAGTACAGATGCTACCGGTGCACCGTGAAATAAATCAATGTCTTTAAAGTGTTAAGATAACATGGCTCGCCTCCGGCACACAGGCATCAGCCAGAGCTACATCTCCCAGTGGTTGCTGCAGCAGGGCCTTGAGATGAGCGACTCCAAACGCAGAGCTTTCTACCGCTGGTACCTGCTGGAGAGGAACAACCCAGGTGAGACACCGGGCAGGGTCAGGGTTGTAGGGTTAGACAGGAAATGTAAGTGCAATGTGTCAGGTACAGTTTGACTATTAAACAGCAGGACTGGGATTATAGATCATTACAGGGGTGAACGAAGTCGAGTACAGGAAGACTAATTATGTAGATTTCCAGATCAGTGCCTCAGGGATGAACTCCGGGTTAATGAAAATAGATTATAGATTAGATAATGTGTGTGAATATTTCTTATCTTTCTTAATATATACCACTGCTCGCTAACCTCCCCCCTCCATCTATCTTTACCCCATCCTCCTGCATGGTACACGCACACACCTCTAACCCCTCACGCTAACTCCATCCTGGTCCTCGAGGGCTGCGAGGTCAACGAAGGACACAAGACAAATCTATAATTTCAGAGGAAAGACAAATGATAAAGGTAGTCCTGTCACAGGAGATGCTAATCAATATTATTAAGGCTTCTGGTTTGGAAATGAAACTTTAGTGGTTTAGTGAATGCGGTTCGTCTGTGCAGGCTAGAGTAACAGCTCGGGTTGGTGCTGACCTCTCCATGTCCTCGGATACAGATACTTAAAAATATTTGGTATGGTTTCTTTCAGAGAGGGCATGCATTCACAATAATCACAAGTTAACTTTTTACGAAACAAAGCCGCCGATGGACCATCTGCTGACCCTGCTGCCTCCCTTCATCTTAACCCTTTATTTCTTTTCCCACCCTTCCAAGCTTTGCCTTAGCTCCTCTGTAGTTCTCAGCCCTGATGCTGGAGGTACTCTGGTGCTGGTTTTCATTCCTACATGGCTAACAAACAGATTACTTAAGAATGATACTAACAAGAACTAATTCTCTCAGTGGCCACGATGCTTTGCTTCTAATAAAAGCTCCTATTGACCTGCTCATGAATCAAAGAAGTATCAGTCTTGTCAGTCAAATTCACTTTTAATTTGGCCAATAGACTCAAATACATAATTCTGACTGAAAACTGCCAGGCAGGTCTACAGGAGTGTGGAAGTTAACTCCTAAATACATAAGTCAACCCTGGTGTCTATAATCTGATCCCTGGCCTGCCTGACCGTTGGTTTTGTCCCGACTGAAGGGCTGAGGTGGAGTGAAAGCCAGCACAGCGTGAGTCCCATGCCCAGGGCCAGGGGAGGGGACAGAGACGGGACGGTAGCAGGGGCAAGTGGCAGCCTCCCCAACCCCAACACCAACCTCAACCCCAACCCAGTGTGGAGCAGGCAGAGAGAGCTGTTGATGCACTTGCTGCCGTGGTACACTGCTGCCGCTGCAGCCGCCCAGGCCCAGCCAGGTAACCGCGCCCTCCCTGCCCACCCCCGGCCTCAACAGCATGCCACAGGAGGCGCCTGTTCATCGGCTGACCTGCATGCCGTTTATCCTGTAGCTACTCTGTCAGCTGGGGATGTGTTTCAGCAGTCTGAAAGGGCAGAGATACTCAGGACAACTAGAGGATTTTATCTCCATACCATACTACTGAAATCCTCTTGACTTTGCCATAGTATCAGCAGGCTGTTGCACCAGCTATGTGGAAGGTCAAATGTAGCTTAGTTTGAATATAATGTCAGAGTTGTGGTAAACAACAGGGTGTCTGTACCTTATGAAGAGTCCTCCTAACAGAAGAAGAATACCATAGAAGGTATAAAAAGCCTTTTAATTTACATATGTTTGTAATATGCTCTCTTGGTCGTGGAGTTTCAGTCAGCACCATCAGACCTGCAGCAAACACCGTCACTGCTGCAGCTAAAGCAGTGAGGAAGCTCATCGTCTCATAATGGGCAAATGTCAATATTAGATATTAGAAAACATTTAAAATAATTCATCATTTTCCTTTGTTTTATCATCCATAATTTAATTTGTGATATCTTGTGGAATTGTTCTTTTATTCTGCCAGGAAGGCTTGAAATATTGTGACATAATAATAAATCATTCGAGGCCTTATTGTCCCTTCTGGTTTTCTATCATGCTTTCATACTTGAACAGATTTTAAATCAAGTTCTTTTGGTATTTAAATGGTTTTAAATTGAACTTTGTTAAATCCTGCAAAAACCTGTGTTAGTCACAGTGTAGAGTCGAGATATACCTTTTAAATTTGCACTCCAGCAGGTGTAGGTGAGTCTTTCTTAACTGTTACCACAGCGATGTCGGAAGAGCCAGAGGAACATTTTCTGTGATATTTACACCAGGAGCAAATTTCCTGTGACAGACTACAACTAATAACATACAGGATGAAACAGGCATGAATGCTTTGAGTTGTACAGTTACAGTTAATTGGAACAGACGAGGGTTCAAGTGTGATTTAATTAAATGCTGCATTCACTTGACACGGTAATTGCTTGTAGCTCATTAGGTTTTAATTTTAGCAGAATCTTTGGCCAAGATGGGAGTATTTAGCAAAATTGTGTTTATGTTTTTTATCAATAACGTTCACATTTATGTGTGATACAGTCTTGTTGTAATAGCAATTAACAGAAGCGGTCAATAAATGACTTTTGAATTTATATTGAGGTTATGACAAACACTTATAGTATCATATGTTAGCTAGTTAAGATGTGATACTATTCACCACCAGTAGTCTAGGTAGCTGCATGGCTAACTAAGCTAACAGCAGCTATAGTCTGAATAGAATACAGCTTGCAGCAGTTAGCAGTTACCTTGGGGATATGCTGTTCCTATTTACCGGAGTATGAATTCAACAGGTGGCCAATTCTTACATATTGCACCTTTAACTTATAGCATAAAAACACGTTACAACTGATTAAAGAAGGTAGTGTTGTTACAATGTGGCAGTTAGTGTTGAGTCATGATCCAGCTTTTGTTCAGCTGGAGTCTAAACACGATCACTGTCTTTGTTTACACAAGCTCTCAACTTTCATATTATTGCATGTGCTGTCTTCTTCAGGGGCCACCTTATCTATGCGCTCTCTGGTGAAGGAGGAACCCGATTGGAGGACAGGGATCATGACTGGCGACAGAACTGGGCTGGTGGGCGGGCCTCTGAGGCTGCGTAGAGGAAGCAGGTTTACCTGGAGGAAGGAGTGCCAATCAATCATGGAGAGGTGAGCAAGTCTCAGTGCTACATACACCACTTTTACACCAAAATTAGTGTGCACATGCAGGTTTTTTAAATGTGGGTAAGCCTGCATAAAGAGATGACTGACCCATTCCCTTTCCCATTGCCAGTGGAAGAATTTGCCTTTCTGTTTTACTTCTTGTGTGTCACGTTTGACACAGTAGAAAATGTTAAGTCGGTTCCTTTTAATGTCTTTTTTCATCAGTCTCCCTTTCAAATTCAACCCAGAATGAACAGTACTCAATGCTTCTTGAACAGCCAGAAAAAGGGCAAAACTTTGCATGTCCAGCCAGGCGTTATGTCCCCAGAGCCAACCAGAGCTGGAGCCGATAAAACACCTGACCTTGGCATGAATGCTGATTGCACCCGTTTCTTCTTAAGACAAAAGCTGGATGTTAATGGGTATTAGTGGGGGGGTTGTCCAGTTTGATAGGGGTACTAGTGAGCTAAACAAACAAAAAAAACTTGACTTCTGTCCTTCTAACATCATTAACACCTGAAAAACTGCAAGTAAAGTATATTGAAATGAGCTAGGGCTTCAAGTGAAGCTTATTTTCTCAATCGATTCATCTTTTGGTCTATAAATGTCAGAATATCCTAATAAATCAGACACTATTTCACACAAATACATAAATTGTTTTGTTCAACCTACAGTCTGAAACCATAGATATTCAGCCCACAGTCTTATAAGGAAAAGTAGCAATTCTTTCCAAAGCATTCGTGTGAATTAATGAATGTTTGACCTTTTTCCTTGAAAAAATACTTTGATGATTGATTGTCAATTAAAAACATTCAATTTTCTGTTGATCAACTGGTTGTTTGAGCTCTAAAATGAACAGTTTTCAGTTTGTGATCAAGCTGCCATTACAAAGTTGGGTTCTGTTGGTTTACATTTCAGTATTTGGTTTGCTGTAAAAGACAAACACACCTGGTTTCCACTGAGTTTGAGTTTTGATTAGAGCAACCGAGACAGAACACTTCAGTGTTTGATGTCTGCAGATGTGTTTGAACGCGTCAGCACAGGTTCAGCTATCTAGCTGTGGATTAATATTCACATATGGAAGGAATGCAGCAATGCCCGAGGTAATTGTTAATATTGATAACCTGCCCAGGATCAAATGTCTTTTATTACTGTTGTGCAGAGCAGCACTATTCACTTTATTATGCTGTATCATGTCTCTGCTTTTCTCTAACATATTTGTCCCAGACAGTCTTCTCAGTAAGTCATAAGGCTGCAGAGAAAGAGGAGTAGGCATTCCTCCACAGTCGTACCCGCTGTGTGCAATTGATTTCTCTATTACATGGTTGCTGTAAGTATAGTGTGCAGTCTGGGCACTCTCAGTAATAAGAGCACACGGGCCCTCAGACAGCACTCACCAGCAGTGCCCCCGGATTACGCAATTCTACCGCAGTGCTGATCCTTATGAGCTAGTTTAGACCCAAGGACGATACAGTAGAGGTGAAGATGATGTGCAGTGTGTGTATGTGTGTGAGACGGAGTGGACAGGATAGGGCAACTCAGAGGGTGAGAAGGAGAGAGGGCTGGAGGGAAATTGATCCCTGTGTGTTTTGTAACGTGAGATAAAGATTCCTCTTCAGCCTTGGGGTGATAAAAAGATGAAGAAGACAAAATCTAGAGAGGAAAGAGGAAAAAATGGTTACTTTGATCTTTACCTGGATAACATACATTTCACTGTCTTTATATTTATAGGCATAGGAAGAGATTTAAGCTTACAATATTTGAATTGCAGAAATGAATCCACTTAACGCATCCATTCATCTGTTCCTTTATACTGAGGACCTCTCCTGATGCTCCGTCTCCATTTAAATAATGTCCCTACTTTTTCAATACAAAGACTCCAAGTTGATGAGGTGTAAAATAAGCATTAACTGGCACTGCTCTGACTGGTGCCGTCTTCTAATAAATGTTTAACCTGTGGTACAGTGTGATTGAGCTGTTTCCAATAGAGTGGATGTTTATCTCTTGCAGTTTCTTCATGGAGAACCAGTACCCAGATGAAGCCAAGAGAGAGGAGATCGCCAACGCCTGCAACTCTGTCATCCAGAAACCAGGTACTGAGAGGCTTTTCTAACTGTGTCAGGCCTGTTACTGTGACAAATGTACGAGTCCGTCAGCCCTTGCGTTAAAAAAGTCATTCTGTATACTTGATTTGAATTTGTTCTTTAAAGAACAATTGACATGTAATTAATTGATGGCTAGCTCAATTGTAGTCAACAGTTGTTTTGTTTCTAGCTTCCTGAATGTGAAGATTTTCTACTTTGCATCATGTCATTTTAAAAGATTGATTTAACATAAAGTAAATGATTGATTCATTTATGATGAGGTTAATTAGTTGCAGCCTTAATATGAATATTTTATTATAAAATAAAGTATTCAACATAATGCACAGTGAATCAGATATAGTATACACATTTAAATGTGTTTCTCTGTCAGGAAGAGAAGTCTAAGTAACAGTGTTGTAATGACGTGTAAAGTTAACATCACTACATTGTGTGGTCAGTGCAGATGGATTAACACGAAGATGATAAAAATGCTTTGCAGTGATTTTGAAAATGTAAACACTAACATTCTTGTGAAGCAGAGTGAAGCCTTGATGAAAAAACTTGTGCACATACAGTACTTTTTATTGCTATAGTGTCATTGAAAATTATAAAAATAAAAGAAATAAAAAATCATTTCATAGCTAACGAATTGTGCAAATATTTTTTAAATAGGTATAAAGTGTAGATTCACTCTGGCATTGATAAATCAAATCACAAGATGTACTTTTATCAGTTTGTTGTAGTCGCAATTAGTGGAAATGTCAACTCAATTATCTATACCATCTTATTGTGAGTGGTTTAATTGACCTTTTAAAAAGCGCACTGGGGATTTGTTTGTGTAAACTTCATTTTAAAGACTCGTCTTGTACATAATTTAGGACGAGGGATTTAAAGTTAGTACCTCCATGACAGAATAGTTGAGGATCTTGACTGGTTTTGCTGAAGGCTGGACAGTATATATGATATTATTATTATTATGATATATAATGTGATATGAGACTATATGGTGTCTAAGATTTTGGATATTGTTTTATCATGATATGACAGTAGTGTTGTAGTGTTGTATTTCCTGGTTTTAAAGATTGCATTACAGTAAAGTGATGTAATTTACTTACTACTTACTTGTTCTCATACTTGTCTTTACACACTTAGTCATTATATCCAGATTACTGATGATGATTCATCAAAAATCTCATTGTGCTAATGTTTTGTGAAAATACCTATAGTCATCCCTACAATATTGTTGCAATATATATATATACTGAGTTAGGGCCTATTTGGTCATTTGGTCAAGGCCATACCGCTACTATAAATAAGATGCCGTGCGTTTCCTCACCCAGGTTGTAAGCTGTCTGAGTTTGAACGTGTGACGGCATTGAAGGTGTACAACTGGTTTGCCAACCGTCGGAAGGAGATGAAGAGAAGAGCGAACATTGGTGAGGACCTGTTAATTTGTTTTTGTCCACGTATCTGCAAAACATCACATTTTCATGAGTTTTTTTAATTTTGGCGACACCCCATAGGCTTTAAAAGAGTTCATTTAAGTAGCAGATTTGGTCACCATAACAGAAGTATAATTAAAGCCGGCAAAAAGCGGAGAAACTTAATTTTCTCTCGACAGTGACAACATGTAGAATCACAGGAGGAGACTTTTGGTCATGTTTGTCTCAAATTGTGTAAAATGTACATATATATATATTTCCTTCTCTTCCCTGTCTAACACAACCAGAAGCTGCCATTTTGGAAAGCCATGGAATTGAGGTGCCAAGTCCCAGCTGCCACTCTAACGGTGAGGAGGGTGAGATGCAAGAGTTTGCTGATCAGGTGAATCATCGCTTCTCAGAGCAAGTGAGTCGACTTGGTGCCCCTAAACCAGCTGCTTGAGAAGTAACAGAAAACTGATAACTAGGAGTAGGACTTGTTGGCTGTGATAATTGTAGTTGAAATCTGCAAGGAAAGTGATTTTAGCACAGTCGCAAACGTTACGATGGCTGTAATGTATCAAAAACAAACAATTTCCCTCAAACTGTCTGGGCTTTAAAGGGTTTAAAGGGAAACACATACCATAAACAGTGCTAAAAGCTAATGGCCGCGTTTCCCAGATTCGTTAAGAAGCTCTTAATTGCTAGGATCTTCTTAGGAGCGCTCTTAAGAACGCTGTGAAAGAAGGATGCGTTTCCCAGAGTCGCTCTTAGCTTAAGAAGATCTTTCACTAAGAAGGAAATGTAAGATCGAGCTGACCCACTCTTAACAGCCTTCTTAGTGACTGAATGCTCAGTGATCAAGCGCGTCAGGGAAATTTACATCCTCCACTTTTCGAAATAATAAAACAATGCTCAATGTTGAAATGCGCTCATAGCTGCGGACCACTGGCGCAAGAAAAAAAAATAGAAAATGGTAGATGAAAAAAAAACCTTTTTATTGAATTACACGTTTAAGTTTTCCACAACATCTGCATATATGAGTTTATAGTACTACACATAAAAAAACAACAACCCTGTGGCATTTCACAGATATCAAGGGAACAGATGTATTAAACTCAGCTGAACCTCATCCAGAGAGGCTTCCCCTGCTACTCTATAGTATTTAAATGCGTTGCCAAAGTCCGCGCATGTGAGAAACCACGGCTGCAATACAGCACATTCTCGCTGCGAACCAACAGCGTCGCCGTGCGCGAAGCCAGACGGTTTACATAAATGCATACGTGCGTCAGCACTTCTCCCCACTGGACGTGCTGTCAGACCGGGCTGTCCAGGCAAAGTACCGGCTGCCCCGTGCGGAGATCCAACGGCTGATCACTCTGTGCTGCACCTCCGGGCTGAAAATTGCAGCGGGTTGCTCTCTGGATGTGTGGAGACACCAGAGTGATCAGCCGTTGGATCTCTTTGCCTGGACAGCCCGGTCTGACAGCGCACACACACACACACACACATAAAGAGGTGGGTGATCGATCTGCCTGGCATCGATTGATTCAGCACAGCAGCAGCGCGGTGGACAGCTCCCACTAAGAGCTTCTTAAGAAGCTTCTTTGGCTTGATCTTAAGGTTCTCCTAAGAAGGCAGTTAAGAACGCATCTGGGAAACACCCGCATCTTAGCGCTCCTTCTTAGCCGAACCCTTCTTAAGAGCCTTCTTAAGTCCTTAAGAACGATCGAATCTGGGAAACGCGGCCAATAGCTGTTGGACTAACGTTTCATAGATCTGTGTCACAACAGAAATGTGACTTGTCGTTGCATGAAAGGGGAAGGTTCACTTCTGTTTAGCTGTGCTAATGAGCCATGCCAATCAATACCGGGGCCCTGGCACTGGTGCACATGAAGAGAATGTGGCCATAATAAATGCCATCATTTACTCTGTGTTGGATAGGTGCGAGTTTATGCCATGACAGAAAGTCTAATAGCAGCCATAACACTTCTTCAGTGTGTCGCTGTTGACAGTCAGCTGAAAAGTGGCTGCCAGTGTTGTCATCGTAAGAGCCAGTTTGCTACACTGAGAACAAAGTGAGAAATGGCAGGAAGTCTGTGTGGCAGCAGCAGAAACATGGGTCATGTTTTGGCTGATCCCAGAAAAGGAGGAAGTTAACACTCTAAACTGAATTCACTGACTTTAATGGAAAAATCTGGTGTATTTCAGCCGTGCATATAAACGTGTCATTGTGACTCAATGGGCCCTATTTAGACAGTCTATAGCTCAGCGCGCTAGTGCATCTAGGGCATGTCCAAGTCCATTTTGTTCTAGTTATTCTAGTTAAACGGTGGATAATCTGGGCACAAAGTGCAAAGAGGTGGTATTAAGACTCTGACTTAGTCATGGGTGTGTTTTGGGGCAGAACATAAATCAAACCAATCCAAGTGTCGTCCGATTCTCAGTCCGTGGATCAGGCAGGACGGGTCATAAACAGTAACATCCTGATCAATAATGGGTGGGATGAGAGGGGAGAAATACGCCTTTAAAAATATTAATGACATTTAGGCTTTCTGCCGATCTGATTGGCTATATTGGATCGGCCGATATTTTGCATTTTATGCAATTTGTGAGATCGGCTGTAATGTCTTAATTTGCCGATCCAATCAATGACGTCATTGTCGTGCTGGAACTCCCCGCAGATGCTCCCGTTGCATAGATTGCAGACGGCCTGTGAACCACCCACTCTGAAGAAGCTCCCCACCACCGACACGCATGCGCGAACCCGACAGCCAGTTTTGAGCCCTGACCGATGTGACGGACAATAAAGTTTTTTGAATCTTGAATCATTGGTTGTCTGATTCAAACAAACACGCTGGCGGTGCGGGACCCCCCCCAAAGCGAACGAGACAGACACAACCCAAGCCACCCGCAATCCGTGCAACACTAGAGTACCTCATGGGGGAGCATCTGCAAAATGCCCCAACATGACAAATTTAATCAGGCACCTGGATAAGGAACACAAGGAGGAGCATGCCGAGTTCAAGAAACGGAGCGTGGAAAAAGAAAAACAAACACCGAAACGGATGCTAAAGCAAACTACTTTAGACAGTACCCGTCCGTATAGCCGTGACAGTGAGAAGGCAAGGGATGGCACAAGCAAACTTGAGTTTATCGTGCTGGCCGACGTGTCATTTAATATTGTGGAGAACTCCGCATTTCAGCGTTTGCTGGCATACTTTGATCCACGCAGTAAGTTGTTGCGCGCATTATTTCTGTCTCAAGTTATTTTGGTTTGACCTGACTGAACTTTGAGCTTATGTCTGGCCAGTCCTTGAATGCCCTCTAGAGGTCATTGATGTTTTACCCTTGCATCTCTGTCAGTTTGGGGCATGGCAAAGATTGTTAAACATTGGCAAAAATGCTTGAGAATACTTTTGTTGATATTCAGTAAACAGTACATAAGTATATGCAGTAAATTAACTAGTTATTTAAATACACATATTTCTCCCTCACGTGATCGGATCGGTGATCGGTTTATTTAAACTCACTAACCGGTCATCGCCCCCAAAAATCCTGATCGTGTAAAGCGTAATGACATTACCTGCAGCGATCCTCCAGCGGAAACAATATGTGTATCTCTACATTAACAAACGACAGATTGATACATTAACAGATGATAAACTTTGTTGATAATTCAAACCCACTGTGGCTTTTTGTAAAGCCACAGTGAACGGTCATATTGAAGCTCTGAGGTATTCAGGAAGCTCGTTCCACAGGTGGAGAGCACAGACACTAAAAGCTGCTCCGCTCTGCTCGTTTGTGCATTGAGCAGTAAACAGTGAACTTACACTCTCGCATAGCTCATATTTATATGCAGCGCTGATGAAAAACAGATGTAAACATGATATAAATGCTAATTGCTTCAGTAGTGTCGCTGTCTGCATTCACATCTAGAGGCTGCTTGAAACAGCGAGGGCAAGTCGGAGAGAGTTTTCTTCTTCGTCTTCATTTATCGTCTTTTTTCTTCTGCTTGCTGTTAAGTGGTGGTTAGAAAACAGCTGTTAGGCACATTAGTGCTGTTAACTGGAGTGGAGTACTGATCAGAGCGGTTATACTTTAACTCATTAACATATGCGCTCTACATATGACAGTTTTCAAATTATGCGTCGTATGACTGCGTGCACTGAACCATGATGTCTGTACCGACTCAGTTCGGGATGAATATTACAATATTACACCTCTGATAGATATGATCGGCCATCAAGGTGAAATGACTAGCGATTATCGTTATAATTTTAAGGAGATAATCCACCTTTGCATTTAACTCTGAGTTTCCTGAGAGGACAGTGTGACTTTAGTGAAAGTCAGCCTCACATATGTAAACAAGCTGACGTAAGCAGATGAATATGCAGCATGATTAGGTCACCCTGGATATGTAGATCCCTATGCGTTCAGCCAGAATGGTCACAGGAGCTGCTCTCTTTTACTTTAAACTGGCAAAAGACAACTTTAGTCCTTTAATCATCATGTTTCTGGTGTTGTCTATAGAACAATAACATCATCACTGTTTCGATTAGTTCCCTAGAAACCTCACTTTCACTAAGCAGTTTTGTCTGCTGTCTCTCGGGAAAATAATGGGTGACTGAAACCAATTTCATCTGCTTTTATGTCTCCATTATAAACTCAATGAGTGAATAAACCCATGTTTTGTTTTCGCTGTTGTTATTTGCCGCTCTGAGGAAAATGGAAAGCAATCCAGTTGTTTTTGACAGTGGGGCCAGCAATAATATCACTTTGAAATGCTTTAACAGTCTGAAAGCAAAACTGTCAGTGGGAACAATAAAGACAGAAGAATGCGAGCTGACAAACAGCTTTGTGCCAGACAGGTTATCTAATCAAGTAGATACAGAGTGTAAATCACAATGTTTTCTTACACATCTGTACTTTTCCACAGGAAGAAACATCTTCCCTCAGGATTGTTGAACAACAAGACCCCTCCTCATTGGCTACTACCGAGGTGGCAGCCCTGCCGAGCCCCACCCCTCAGGTCCTGGATCAGAAAGAGGAGGATTCAAAAAGGGAGACTGTGGATGAAGAGTGACCAAAGCTGGTGGAGTTTGGATCGCAGTGTTTGAGTTTATATCAGATGAAATAGGAAAAGAGTAAGTGTCCTCCTTTGGGGCCTACGGCACCCAAAACTCAAAGGGAGAAAGGTGCTGAAGCTCGCTGAGGTGCCTCTGATGGTAAGGAGGCCACTGTATTTATCAACAGTAATCCTGCTTATATTAACGGCAATATACAGTATATATATATATCAATATATAGTGCATTCCAAGATGGTATTAAAAAGCCTAAATTCCTTAGAGGGAGAGTCATGTAAAGGATACCTCGCCCATTTTAAGCTACGCCTTTTCTTCTTTCTTTGCTACATGCCTTCTTTTAGCCTTTTCAGAGTGTTTGTCTGATGGACTGTGGTGACATGAGCGTGCTGAGCCTGCAGGTCAGGTGTGTTTGGGTGTGGGGATAAAGTACGGCATCATGGATCCAGTGTATGGTGATACGAAAGCCCTCTGCTCGCCTGAATGTCTTTGACTCCATCTAGTTCGTAAGACTCTAACCTCAATCAGTCGACTGATTCAATCAGTCGATCCATCATCAATCTGTAAAGCCCTGAGGGACGACTGGAATCTCAGGTAATCCCAAAAAACATGATGGATAAAGACCGTGAAGAGCTGTCGTAACATGTGCTCTGTTTTCTTTATTTTGATTTCCTTCATCTTAACCAAAACAGGATGTGTTATTTATACCTTTTTATATTAGCGAAACAAGCCGAGGACAATATATCATAGTATCTCTGTGTCATCTGTCTTCTTTGTTATACTGAATGCTGCTGTTTGGTCATTTTTGTACTCGGTCTCAATCCTCAACTCAGCCAGTGAAGCTAGCCTAGCTACACGAGTCTACTCAGATTTTTTGTCTTTTCTTTTTTTTTCTTATTTTTTTACGTTTGAAAGAACGCTAAAACCAATGTGATCAAAAACCCGAATGCGTCGTTCTACATGCTCCAAGCACCTTCTCTCCTATTGGAATAAGCTAAAGCTTAAGCTCGTGTAAGTTCGTATGACTGCAAAGCTGCACTTCAAAGTGGATCTCACTCTAACGGAACGATGGGAGTTGCAGACTGTACCTGCGTTAGACATGTACATAACCCAGAGAATATACACGTCTATGGGTGCTTTCCTTCAGATTACATTAGCACTATATAGAAACTGTTATTTGTCAAACTTGAAATATGAATAGCTGACTTAAACTCTGCAGTACTTAGTCCCCTGTATTTACCGGCCCAAGGCCTGGGGAGTTACTCCCGACATGTTCATGAAATGGACAAAGACGCTTGTTCTCAAACGGCCCCCAACAGGGCGCTACCATGTTACCTCCTAATGCCAAAGCTATGCCAAGGTAGAGATGAGCTACAGAGTGAACTGTGCTCACAGGAACAGGACATGACACAGTCACAACACTATAGATATACAGTACATAGATGTTTATTTGCTCAGTACAACACTAGCCAACTCTAGCTTACCTCAGAATAACTGTGTGTCATGAATGTGTTACAGGCTAACTGACTGTCAGAGAGCTGACAGCAGCCGTTATTGTGACTGTTTATGATATGGACAGTGTTATGTAGCATTTACGACAGAGGGGTTTGCCCTGTATTGTTAACGTATACTCACCTCAGACAGTTCTCTCGTCCGGCTTTGGACAGGATCCCCAAAGCTGCACGCTGTTTCTGATTACTCTGCTCCTCTCTATCTGCTTTTATCTGACGACGAGAAAACAATAACAATAATAAAATTGTAAACAATGGACGTGACATGTCTTCATTTGTTATTTCATGTGATTTTGAAGGTCCAGTTTGTAGGATTTGGTGGCATCTAGCAGGGAGGTTGGCCTCGATGGAAACTCAAAAGGCTCCCTCTAGAGAGAGCCAGTGTTTGGTTTGTCCGTCCTGCACTACTGTAGAAGCACGGTGGTGCAACATGGAGGCCTCTGAGGAAGAGGACCTGCTCCATCTGTAGATATACAGGACTCATTCTGAGGTAACAAAAACACAACGATTCTTAGTTTCAGGTGATTTTACACTAATAAAAACAATGAATGTTATATTCCATTTCTGCCCCTGATTCCTACACACTGGATCTTTCATGTGTGATGTTAGAACATTAAGCAGGTGTCAAGATGACGAAACTTTATTCAAACAAATTCCTAGGACAAGTTGAGTCACATTAGAAACAGGTCAGTGTCTCACCCTCACAGCCCTTACCACTTATAACTGGTTTATTAAATGAATGTATTACCAATAATGTGTTTAAACTCATCACTAATTTAATGCTAGCTCAAATTACTTGTTAACATGATTGTTCAGTGAAAGCTGCAGTGTTTTCTGATGTATTCGGTTTGATCTCAGGAATAGTGCCAGTGTTGTGTGATCATATCTGACGGAGGAGAAGCTGAGGGTCACTGCTGATGTCTGATAACACAGAGGCAGCTGAGCAGCTCTGTAACTGTAAGATATGACAGAGTTTAGGCTGCACAATATGGCAAAAAAAAAAGTTGTATTGTGATCATTTTGACAGATATTGTGGTATGATCCTGATAACAGAGTGATCATTTGCGCATCACAATTTTCACTTCCCTGAAAGAAACTCGAGTCCAGACCATCTCTGCAGCACCACAGTGCCTCTGTAATAAAATAAGTACAAGATTAAAGATGAACATTTTTAACATCAAAAGACATTTGGCTGAATTGCCACAAAATTTCTCAATTTTCCATTGTAGTAGCTCACCTCTAACATTAGGTGGCAGCATTGTCACTTGTACAACTCAAATGGATGTGTTTGCTAAGGTGAGAATAAAAGTGATGCAGCCCTGTGAAGTCGTTATGAAGGCCAGGGCCATTTGTTTGATTTGGGTCAAATATGTGTACACGTACATAACTGTGGTATTCAGTGTTAAAGGACTGTGAAAAAGATGCTGAGCCGATTAAATGAGGAGTAAAGGTCATGACAAAAAATGCGATACATTATTAGAATCTTTTTTCCTGTGTTGAGGTGCTGCAGCATGAGTTTTAAATGGATGTACTTTTTAATTTAAATTTCTGTCAATAGCTTCAAGTTTTCTTGGACTCTTCAAGGTTGTATAAAAAAGTTGTTCCACAGGTTGACATTTAAATTCAAGTCTTTTGTCCAACACTTCCTGTGTTAACTTGTCTGTATGCTGAGAGACTCGGTCCACTGCTGCAGTCTGATTCTGCCTCCTGACAGTCTCTGCTGCTGATGAGCGACTTCATGAACTGTCTGACCTTCCAAAAATGTAGGCATCAGTGCCTTCAGGGTACTTTAATACTTCTATTACAATGATTTCTACAGTTTCTTTGTTCAATTTGAGGTGAGAGAAATATGATTTTGTGGGGGCCACGATTTTAAAAAATGTGATGGAATTCAGTCATTATCTTCTCACATGCTGATGGAAAGTCAGCATGTGAGATCCTCACAGAAAAACAGCAACGCATCATTCTAAACAACTGAAATAGATGGGGACTTGTTTCAAAATGAGGATAAGACAGGAAAAACTTTTTTTTTTTTTTTTTACATGCATAATAATTGTCTGAGTCACCCTGGCCTCAAGTCAGCAGGTGCTCCTCTGTGGTCGTTTGTCTGTAAACAGACATTTCTCCTGTGGTTTGCGTCTCCTCTTCTTCTCTCAGTCATCCAGTAGTTCAGCTCTCCGACAAGATCTGT
Source organism: Pagrus pagrus (assembly GCF_965226575.1). NCBI lineage: Eukaryota > Metazoa > Chordata > Actinopteri > Spariformes > Sparidae > Pagrus > Pagrus pagrus. Next base: position 21,794,735 of record NC_140201.1, on the reverse strand, counting down.
TTGCTTTCAGCTCTGCAAAGAGTTCAGCTTTCCAGGTTTTGGTCAACTCAAAGTGGAAAGCGAGAAAGTGGAAAGGTCAGCTGATCTCATCTAGACCTCGGGCGCACGTCACCGTTCTGTTTCCATGATAACTCAGACTGATCCATGTAAAAGCTGCAAGGTCTTAAACTGATTTGAAGAAGATTTTCCATTGGCACGATGGTGAGCAGATAATGACTGAATTTTCATTGTTGGGTGAACTGTTCCTTTAACAGGATTCATTGCAGTGTGACTGCTGAGAGCCCTGTCGCTGATCTGTGTGATGATACATACACTTAAAAAGGAACCGTCTTCTGCCGCAGCTTCTGTTTGGACACTTATAGCTCTCAGTAATGCAGCATACATACTGTATGTAGCAGAAGTATTCTGAGAGAGAAGATTTCCTTAAATGTGCTCAGAAATCACTACATACTTTCATATTTATGTCGGCTAAGTTGATAATTGATTTTGAGTGGAGCTGTGTGCGTGGAGCAGAGCAGTCGGCAGAATGCGGAGCAGTGAAGGGAACTCGTCTCAGGAAATTGGCATTTAGAACAACATATTAGTGCTTTACTGCCCGCGGACACGTCGACTGATGTAATGTGGTGGCAACACCATCGGAATTGCCCCAAATCCTTCGGAAAAGCCGCCGTGTGCTGAAACTTTGGCCTTGAGGCTGAAATCTGGAGATCCTCCAAACGTTCTTAATCCAGTTATTAAATGAGCCTATCGGTGTGCGAGCTGGGTGTGTGCTCATATGAATGCTTCAGGGATTAGTCACACCCTTTTACATGTTGTATTGCTGTGGAATACTAACATTTTTGGAGTGAACTATTTCTTTTTGACCTGTTGTTCCCTCTGAAATCCACACGAGGGAGACACCGTCCACTGGTGATTTCAGTGAAGTTGAATCAGACGGAGCTGCTGATGATGCTGCTGCTGTGTCCAGCTGCAAAAAACCAAGCTCAGCTCTTACTGTCTCCTAATTTTAAACTCAACTCAACAAATGTTCAGCCTGCGTGGTCTGTTGTCTCCATGTGGTGTCATTGACAGAGAAAACTCGAGTGAGAAGACTTTTTGCAGACGACTCCTCAGATCTGTTCTCGCCTCCTCACACTGGTTTCCAGGATAAGACAATATGATGAGTGTCAGCAATCACACTGACGTGTTTTGCAAGTCAAATCAGCACAGCTCTCCGCGTGATTGGTTCGCTGTCTGGCGCCGCGTGAAGAGTCGTGTTGCAGTAAAAAAACCCAACCATCTGGTTCGATGAACAGCCTGAAGCGAACTCTGGTATCCTACACAAACAAACTGCGTTAGAAGCTGCATGTGTTTGTTGAATGCAGACTGTTTTTTTTAGTCTCTTTATACATGTGTTAAGTTATCGTTGATGTTAAATGAAACAGCTGGTCTGAGAGGAGACTGGTCCACATGTTGAAAGGAGCAGAGGCTGCACACTGTGGCTCCAGCTGCTTTTATCACAATCCTCTGATCAGAGTTGGATCATCACAAGGTCAGAAACGCTTCTTCAGAGCGTCAGACAGAGGTTGAAGCACAGCATGACAAAACTAGTGATGAAATGATTCGCTCCTCGGATCAACAGAAGAATACTCAACGAGAATTTTCATCATTGTTTGTTGAGCAAAAGTGATTCATCGTGAGGATTTGTTGCTTTTCTCTGTTCGAGGCCGTTAAAGTGAAATATCTTGAAGTTGTTGGTCCATAAAACAAAAACTTTGACGATGTAATATTGTGTTCTCTTTTTTATTTTCAAGCATTTAAGAATGAACAATTAATTTAAAAAAAAAAAAGGCCCTGCAGATTAATTATTAATTAAACAAATTTTAAATTTAAGCCTGAGACGAAGCATAATTACGACCAGAATGAAAAGTTCTGATCCAAGAATCACGGTGGTTAAACAATTTGGTTTAAATTGGAGCCAAGTTGAGTCATTTCAGTAGAATTTGCACTGAAACCTTCCACGTGTTAATGTAATATTTAAAATTTGATGTCATAGTGTGTGATATTATTCAGGATCAGTCATCATGTCGGTGGTGTCAGCGGTCTTAGCTGATCTTTGGTGAGAGCGACCTTGACTTGGTGCATGATTTTTGTTCACCAACACTTTTGTAACGACTAAATATCGGGGGCAAACTTTATGGTTGAAAAGATATTAGGTGTCTTCAGTTTAGAACGTAGAGTGTCTATCAGAAGATAACTGAATTCTTTCACATACAGTCGGACGGAAAGACTACGAGTGAAAATACTTCTGTCTTGCATTTGTTTAGAATTTAATAGTTTTTTCATTACAAATGATCATATGTGTCCAACAATACAAGGAAAGTCTCCTTGCTGTGAATCTCTAACTTGAAATCATCAGAAAATGGTCTTTTTCATCATCCACTGTGGAATTGTGGTATTTCTCAGCCCACCTCGAGCGTTTGGCCGTGTTCCCATCCTGAGAAGTGGTTTAGAAACTTCTACTTGTCCTCTGAGACCACTACAAGACAGCCTTCTCTCCACAGGACTTCTTCTTGCATCCTTATTTTATTATCTGTGATGAAGTTGCTTTTCTGTCTTACAGCAAGCTGAGCTTGATGTATTCCTCTTCTGATGGTGATCTCATGCTTTGGATACAACTGATCCAGTGTCTGAAAAGTGCTTTAGAGTTCGATTCACTGCCCACTCAGTAGCTTTTGGTCTCGCCATGATTTGACTTGACTTCAGGCTGCAGCAGGTGGATTGTGACGTCAGTGTCAGTCAGTCTACAGCACACCACTCCCCCTCCAACTATACATTTTAATTTTTACATTTGTGTTTGTGTATAGATCAAACAAATGAGATACAGTGTTAATAAGCTAGCCTTTCCCCCGAGCTTTCAGTCTTGAGCTAGTTAGCTAAGCTAGGCTAATCACCTCCCGATTCCAGCTTTACACAGATGTATGTGAGATGATGGGTATCCATAATCTCATTATCTCTTATCTATATTATAAGGCTTTACTGTTCCTATAAGATTTAACTTTTTAATATATTTTGTACAGATTTACCGGCTTTTCTCTTTGCAGACTAGCAGAGAGGGCTTAATGCTGTTATTGATGACATTCATCAGGGACATTCAACATATATTGTATTCTATATGTTGTTAAGAGATCATCATCACATTAATTTATTAAGTCTACTGTTTTCTTCTACATGTGTGTATACATATATATATATATATATATATGCACTGCATATGCATATTTGCACTGTCTAACGTTGCTAACTGACAACAGAATGTCATGATTGGGAGGAGCTGCTATGCTAACAGAGTTACAAGCAGGGAGCGAGTTAAGTTTTGTATTTATTTTTTATAATTTTGCTCTGTAGGTACAGGCAGAAGTCAAATAGTTAAACTACAGTGAAAAGCAAGTAACAAACTAGAAGATCTGTAACAACATTGTATTTTCTGGGGAAAAGAGTCTTATTTTCAGGAAATAGGACGGTGGAAAAGGTTGCAGCTCAGCGCGTCAACAAGCTCAGTTCGTCAACGGTGTATTTTTGGCCTTTAATTAGTGTGTTTCGTTGCTTGCATGCACTCTCTCTCTCTCTCTCTCTCTCTCTCTCTCTCTCTCTCTCTCTCTCTCTCTCTCTCTCTCTCTCTCAAACACACACACACACATACACACAATAGCAACAAACTGGCATTTGAATCTGTACATGTTCTCACACACAAACCTGAAAGTCACACATTTCAGCCACACAAACATTCAGAGTGAAACACTACCACGCACTCGTACACATTGAGAAAGCGCTGTGCACAAGAGCCCTGTACACATCCACACGCGCGCACACACACACTCTAAAGCACACAGCGGTGTGTTTTGGCCGCGTCAGGCTTTGAGACCAGCGTGGCTCTTCTATCATTCATTCCCTCAGAAGTGTTTTTCATCCTCTTTTTCCCTGTGGAAAACAGAATTCATGACCCGTCACCTTTTTTGCTGACTGCACAGGCCATCCGCTGCCTTGGTAAACGATTTCCCGGCTATTTTAGTTGCCTCACAAAACACTTGATGACACAAGTGGCATGAAAAGTATGCAATTCAATTTGTCAGTGGTTATTACTTTGTGGCACGGACAGTCACAGTTATGTTTTGATTATGGGCATTTTCTGTCGACTCGGCTGTCAGTTAAACAGCTTTTAAAAGCAGGGGAAAAGCGTTTCTATCGTCTCTTTGGAGATCTATTAAATGGCCCCTCTTGTCTGATTAAATTTCATCTCATTGCAGGCCCACCTTTTAGCGAGGTGTCCTTTTGTGCGGCGAGAGAAAAGGAGGTGAGAGACAAAGTGTGGAGAAGGTGTTCGCAGGCGAAGATAAAGCGAGGAAGGGAAAGGTTACCTTCAGAATGACAGCAGACGGGAGGATGTGTGCGACTGCGAGAGAAAACTCCATCGATGATTTCACAGCATGTGTGCGCACACCGTTAGTGTGTAAATGTGTGTTTTAAATAAGGCCCCGGCACCGGGCCGATGGGTTGTTTGCCCTTGAAGGAACGACACGAGCGTAGATGAGAAGGGACCTTTTTACCATGTCCTATTTCGCAGGACAAATAAAAGGAAGAAAACGCACTCGCACACACACAATGACAAGCGGTGCCCTGAATCTGTCACGGCCTCGGTCCCCCTTTCCTACAGTCAGATAAGAATTTCCACAAAGGACTCGTCGCAATCTCACCGTGCTCCCATCCCCCTCCCCGTCTCATTCTCCCCATAATTTAGAGCATCTCTCAGCAGCAGCCTAACAACTCCCTCATATGAACATGAGCAGGTTCAAATAAAATGAGCAAAACTCTTCAGAGGCTTCTCCTTTTGAGCCACACGTGTTTTCTCTCCATCTTCCTCTCTGGCCTCCGCAACTTTCTCTCTTTACTTTGCTCTTTCCAGCATCATTTCCCCCTCAGTAGGGCTGCAGACTTCAAAAAAGAAAGAGAAAGCCTTTCATGTTGAAAGAAATCCAACTTCTGGTTACTGAAATACCAAACCATCAGCCGTCAAGTGTTCAAATAAGACAAAAATGACAGCTACACATATATTTTTAACCTTCTTCATTTCATCGGGGGAAGGCTTTCGCGGAGCGTGTGTGCTCAGCGCAAACAATCCCCTGCTTTCGTTCTCACACAGTAACACACATTCACACAGGGATCATCCCGGCGCAACCTCAATCTTCTGCTGTTGATACACAGAGGAAAGCCAATACACGCCTTGCTCAAGGGCACTTAAGAATTTAAGGCTGAAATATTTCGATGTTTATTGGTGGTTAAGTTTAAAGTCCAAATTGCAAATTTAGTCATTATCTACTGAAACAACAAATTAAGACAGTATTTACACACTCGACACGCAGGTTGAGCTCGTGCACCTGATTCAAATGGGCTGCGCACTCATGCTATTAGCAGCTACAGTGAAGATTTTGGGTGTAAATAACTTTTTTTCAAATCAATATGAGATCGCTGGCTCTCCAATCGGCATGAGGGCGAGTTGTTAATGACTCTCATTTGGGTGAACTTGATCTGAACAGATCTGTTTTCATCCCAACCAACTTGCCAGCTGCAACTGGAAACAATGCTGAAGAGAGTATTGACATCGAAACAAAAAAACTATGGCCCGAAAAACCAAAACAATGAGCTGAAAGACGCTAAAATGCTTGATAAAGCTGAGGGAACCTGCATAGTTAATTTTCTGTGGGTTTGTTTCTACAAGCAAGATCTTTTGCATTACAAGTGGTCATTTGATGCATGTCTTCAGGCTGAACACTTGTTTAGAGGCAGTACAACTGCACTCACAATCAGTGGATAGACACTGAAAACAGACACAAATTTGCTGGTGGCATGAATTGAGCTAAAGATTCCTTTGCGGCAGTTGAAAGTGTTTAATCTTAAGTGAAAATTGTACCTTTAGGCTGTACAACTAAAAACACACAGACACAAAAAGGAACAAAAATAATGAAACTGTTTTGGGGAGAATAGAAACAGACAGCAACACCATGCAGTCAAATTCATGAACATAAGCATGGATGGACCAACAAAGTGACACCACAGACAGCTGTTCACATCTCATCTCCTCCCATCAATCAACACGTCTTTTCCTCACTTTGACCGGGTACATTAAGTCGCCATATTATGCTCATTTTCAGTTTTATGCTTCAGTGTTGGGTGTCTTTATGTTTACATGCTTTAATTTAAAAAAAAAATATTTTTTTTTCTCAGACGGTCCAATGCTGCAGCACCTCTATTCACCCTCTGTCCCCGCCCCCCCTCCCCAAAAAGCCCATCTACTGGTCAGTTCTGACAAGCCTGAACAGGCACCGCCCACCGTGTTGTGGCATCAGCTCTGCTGGTGTTAAATGTAACCGCAGCCGTACTGGGGGCGTGGCTTAGAGTGATGACTGTACGGTTGTGACATCGCAGCCTTATAGGAGTCCTGATGGCTCGTTTGAAGGCACAGTTTCTGAATATGGGCTGTGTGCATTACTTCGTGGATTAAGGGATTTGATACTGCCACAGTATATACAGGACCTAGACCTGCTTTATAGTCAGAAAAGACATGGACACCTCACTTTCTGCAATATGAGACCTTTGAACTTGAGCCTTGGGATGGCTGCCGACCCGACCTACAATCCCAAAGCATCAGTTTTTGACGAGTTGGGAATGAGACTCAAAAATCAACTTCCTTTCTTTCATTAAGCACTGTGGAGGCAGATCAAAAAACACTCCTGTGTATAATGTGGGATTTTTATTACACTCATATGGGTAATTTTAGAAAGCCGGGACAAACAAACGGTTTTACCATTCAGTGCTGAAGGGCTTGTTGGACCAAAAAAGCCGACAAAGGCAATCTGCCTAATCTATAGATATCTCAACTTTTAGACACTTTGTATTAGCAGCCACAGATACTGGCTTACCAGACGGCATTCCTCATATGATTTCATGTTCCAGCCGCCTCGCTGTTGCATAAGGGTTTAGGCTTACTGGCAAGAGGACACATGAGATGAAGCACCTGAGTGTGCTGAGCTTCAGAGAGTGCTACTCTGCCCCGCGATAGATAAGACTCCGTCTCCGCCAGCCTCCTTCACCACGCGCTCATCCCTCAGTGAAAAAGATTGAAAAGGAAGATTTCCTGGAAAATTTCAAAGCAGCAAACAGGATCAACAGCTTAGACGGCTTTTTCACTTCTCAGCAACTTCCTCGTGCCTAATGTTTATGCTTTTTTTAGACGGATGCTGCTGCTTTGTGTGTGTGTGTGTGTGTGTGTGTGTGTGTGTGCATGTGTGGAGGAAAGGGTGGTCTTATGAGGGAATTTATTCTCCTGTGTATCGGAGTGTAAAAGATGCCAGAATGCTGTCTTTCACTTCACTGATGATGTGCAGCAGCCATATGAAGCAGGAAAGTAAACCTCCCCTCACACACACACACACACACACACACACACACACGCTCACACTGTAACTCTTGCCCTTTTACCATCACATATAAATATACCCACTCAGTGCATTATTACTTTAAAAAAGGCCATAATGTTACGCTCCTGCCTATGTCACTTTTATGGCCACTGCACGGTCGCATGAATGCAAATGAGACAGAGAATATGCAGAGACGGAGCAGATGCACAAAAACCATCAACCTGGAGACAAAAAGGCTCGTAGCCATCACTGCCAGAGCCCAGTGTGCATGAGCTGATTCCTCATTCTGCCTCTAATTCCTCAGTCACATCATTGTTTGCTCGGTGGAGTTGAAATGAAACAACAGTTCAGCAGTTCCGTTGTAAAGAACCGCATTGGCTTTCTAGATGTTCTGTGTTTGCACCAAATGTTTTTCTGCAGGCAGCAGATTCCACATCGCCGCCAGAGGCCGTAAACAGATCGATTGGAAGAAGATGAGGAGGAAGGATTGGGATACACAAGGCTGCGTTCTGGCTGTTGACAGAGGGCTGCGGCAGCCAGGGTCAAACAGCTAAAACACGTCCTCGGCTGAATCCAAGTCCAAATAAAGTGGCGGACAAGACTGGAGCCGGAACTGGACGGGGAACATGTTTTGCTTATAGGGCTCAAGAACAAAGACACCCAACTGACATCAAAACCTCTCTGCATTGTTTGATGTTTTTTGTACGTTGATGGCCGTGACGGGTTTCAGTTGGTGTCAGTACTTTCAGCAGTTTGAAGGACTTCATTGTCCAGGTTGTTATTTTAAAGTATGTAAAGCGACAGCAGTGCATTGTACAATCCTCTGGGCTGAAATCCAGCTCTGAATTCCTCACTGTGCCCTGTAGAAATTCATTTTGGCAAATATTGACTCAACACGACTCTGTTGAAGCTCCATTCATTTGTTGTGTGGTTTAGATTAGTAGGAACATTGTATTTAAAGGAAGAGTAATAACATTTTATTCATTCCTCGCCAAGAGTAAGTAGGGTTGTAAAGATTTTCATATTTCCCGATTCGATTTGGTTTTTGACTTTGCCAATCATAGACTATCTGGAATTGTAAAGATCCAGATATTTGTTTTTATGCCCTGACCACTGTCATTTACTTTTTCAAATATATAAAGATGTTGTCTTCTTCAACAACAGGTGGGCTTTATCCTGGTGGCCTTTTACAGGTTAGGGTGAGGTAAGTAAAGATTCACCAGAAACAGTCATTCAACAACAAAAAGTAGCCTTCCACCTGTCAGGGATTCAACGATAAATAACAAAAGATAGAAATTCAGTTTGTTTCAAAGTTCAGTTTCTCAGATCTGTCCTGAGTAAACCCTCTTCGGAAACAAATCAATAAAGGATCTTTGAACAAGAAAATAAAGGCTACCTGTAAGCTAGCTGTGTCGTCTTTTAAGTGTTTTTTTCTTCTTCTTAAGACTTATGCAATTAGGCTCGTGGAAAGAAAAAAATAGTGAGAGTGAATCAAAATCTTGACACCCTTGAGTGTGACATGACTGAGATTATCACCAGTCTCATGTCAGTACGCTAAATATGAAACTACAGCCAGGAACCTGTTAGCTTAGCTTAGCATAAACACGGGAAACAGCTAGCCTGGCTCTGTCTAAAGGCAGCACAATCCTCCTACAAACACCTTTTACTCTTGTTAGCCTAAGATACTTCCTGACTTTGTGTAAAGATAAAACAAACACGACATCAGTGAGCTTTAAAGCTACTGGTAGATGGTATTTGTTGACTTTGGACAGAGCCAGTCTAGCTATTTCTCCCAGTTAGCAGTCTTTGTGCTAAGCGAAGCTAAGCAGCTGCAAGCTGTAGCTTTATATTTAGCGTTCAAATAGCTTACATTTTATTTAGAGAGTGGTTTCAAACTTCTCATTTAACTCAGCAAAAAAGCAAATATGTGTATTTCCCATGTGAAAATATTCTTTTAACATTCCATTTAATTTGTTGGTCATTTTGACCTATTTAAGTTTCTGAGTTGATGAAAAACACCTCTTTTTTCAGTTCATGAAATATTTCCACATATAGCGTCCTGTAATTGGACACAGTGATGAGAATATATGTCTATTTTGTACACAGAGACGCTCACATGGCTCATTTTGACCTGTAGACTTTTATTTATTGGTTTTATACAAACCTGAGTTTGTGTTCACGGTCAGCACACCTTGTACAAAGATACTGTAGAAAAGTGACAAGCGAGAGGATTGTCAGATTATATTCTCATTAAATTTGATGTATGACAACCAAGACAGACATGTCCCATGGGCAGAATCTGAACCTTAACAGTGAGTGTTAACAGAGTGTCAACAGAGGTGTGAAAGTCCCCAAAAAAAACAAAACTAAAAAAACCCAAAAAACTGTGAAAGGTGAGATTCAACTCTAATCCGTTGAGTTTCCATGTGTCTACAAGTGTATATGGAGGGGTTGGATGGCAGTAAGCATTGTCTGTAATTCTATATCGTAACAGTAATGTGACCAGAATGTTTTCTTACAGATTGTGATGAAGAGTATTCCACAGCTTTTTCATTCTCATCTGATCTCGAAGTGAGTGCAGCAACTATAAAAAAAAGATGAGGGTGATGGAAATCTATACTGATGATCATCATTACCATAGAAAGGGCAAGGCACACTGCCAGCAGCCACTCTAAGGTTTATACAAGGTTTATAAAATCAGCATTTGAGCACTTCACGACATTACCTTTAGAGAAAAATATAGTGTAAATAACCAATGTTAATGGAGGGTTTGACGTATATAGGGAGAGGTAGAGGAGCACAACATGGAGGATGTGGGTATTTTTATACCCGGAAAATCGAGCTTTTTTGGCGTCATGCGCCACTGAGCAGCTTTTATATGAATAAACAGGGCTCCGTCTCCAAAGCTGCATCCAGGTCTCTTTATACGTCCAAGGTTGCCACACCTACACCCAAACCTTGCCGCCAGTAGTTCCTCAATTGGATGCTGATCGGTTCAACCACAATAGCATAGCTCAAAGCCTGGCGAGATGGATTCGCAAGATCACGTGGTGTCGCAAATCCAGCTTCCTCGCAAAGTAACAGAATCGCAGCAGAACTACAGATGTAGTCCTTTTTACTAAACATGTTCTTCTTCCTCGTCGAAACATGGCACCTACATTACCCACAATGCACTCTGACATTTCAGTTTGAGATTTTGGAGAGTTATGCGAGTAGCTGACGTAGCCTGGGGGCCCATACCACCAAGTGGAGATGAGCAGCAGGCTACAGAGGTCTGGTGAGCTCACTTCTTCCTCAGCCCACACCTCCAGACTTCTTTCATTTTCAGTCTTGTATACTCTTCAGACCCAGCTGTGATGTAATACTCCCCATGAGCTGGAAAAGGACTTGAAGAAAGCACTGCCTAAAACCTTTGCAGTGTAACTCCTGGGTGTTGTGGGTTAATTCAAACCACAATACATATTTGAAAAGTTTTGTAAACTGTCAATAGACAACTTTTTGTGTGTTATAATGACGTAAATGTTGATTGCACAAGTTATTGGGAATAGAATGATGACACCATTGGCATTTAGATTTGTTCCCTGTAAACCTCGCTTTTTTCGCTGTGCTGTTTTGTCTGCCAACAGGACGAAGTCTCCCGGGAAGATGAAGTCTGACTGGCGATGCAGTCAGGCTGGCAGCCTGGCACCATTTTTATCTGCTTTCACATCTCCATTAGAGGCTATGCTGAAGAAGACAGTAAACAACCCTATTGTCTTTACGAGAGCAGTGCCAACAATAACTCCATTTGGAAACGATGGGAGGGTGTCCGTTTCCTTTCTTCAAAAAAAACTTGACTGTTGCTGCCTATGAATGTTAAAATTCTGCTATCATGACAGCACTGTTGTATACCAGCTCCTGTAAGCATTCAGAGGAGAACGTCTGCAGACGAGGTTTGGAATCCTGCTGTTTGTTCTGCTTGTTACTCGGGCTGTGGGTTACCCCTGTGTACTGGCCTGTACTGACCTCTGTCCATATGTGCTGTACACACTGAGCAGACGTTCTTCTTTTTCTGACTGTGCTTTTGGCTTCTTCTGCCGGAGCTTGCTGTGAGGAGGCACCTATGCCCCGGCATGCTCAAAGCGCCAGATCGATCCGTGTTGAAATGTGGGAAAGATGTCACATTGCTCCTCAATGTGTGAGCGCATGAGAATGACGGATATACGGCCTCGTCAGGTGATCCTGTGAGGTTTGACACTTCATCCAGAGACAGGCTGAAGACTGATGCAGGGTGTGCTGTCTACTCATGTGTCGAACAGAAACCTGACTCTCTGACAAAGAGATAATTGGAAACTTAAGTATTGAGTCGTGATCATATCCAGTCTCCGGGAGGATTACAACCCTTTCCTCATTCCCTCTCTCTTTCCATGTCCCTCTGTCGATCGCACTGTCGTCCTGCTTGACCCTGTATTATTCTAATTATTCTCATTACTGAGTGGCTTTAGAGACTTTCCCCTAGCAGGTACCGTGCTAACAGCAGAGGCCCTGCTGACCTTGGAGACAGTCGGATGATGATGGCTCATTTAAACACAACGGCGACGCTCCTTGGTTGCTGTGTGGGAGGACGGGAGGCGGGAGGAGGGGGTTTGTGGGCTCGCTCTGGGAGCTGGTTTGTCTCCTACACAGGTAATTAATACGCTTATTAACTCCTCAGCTCATATCATAATCAAAACCTTGAGGAGAAAGTGGTGGGGGTGGAATATCTTAATGGAATCCACACGGCTTTAACTTGCGGCGTGGAGCCTTGCGGCGGAGGGACGAAGTGTTAGAGGTGAATGAATCACTGAATCGTTTGATTGAGTGTGCTGTGTTTTTGGCAGGCCTGTGCATGAGGTCAGTTGGGTATGGCGAAGTGTGGGCAGATGCCATATCTTAGCCTATAAGCGAGGACAAACCAGATCATGCAGTTTAATTAAGTGAAGGTAGAGCAGAAAATGGTCAAAAAATGTGTTTGGACGTCGTGAAAATAGAGAAAATGTAACTATTTGTGGTTGTTATAGCTCACGCTCATCTTTTGGGAAGCAGGCTACTGAAGTTTCAGTACCATAGTAATTCTTTGCATCTGAAATGTTGCGTGGGAGATACAGTTGATGCATTTGAATGAGTCGAAGCACCAACAACCAATAACCCAGGTCAAATACTGACACTTTCCTGGGAACTCTTTTTCCAGAATCACCTGCTGCACCTCTGATTCAAGGTGAACGCATTGAAAACAACTGTGTGATCGAAGTATGATCACTGAAGGCGTGATATGTTTGTTAAAGTGTAAACGTCAAATTGAGTTGACTTGTCAACAGGTGAGGGCTAAAAGTAGAAGTGTCTGTTGGTGTGACAGCAGTTGAAGTGTTTGGTGAAGTGCAAACAGGGAATATAGTCTAAAGACACACACAGACAGCCAACACACTGGCATGAACGTGTTAAATATGTTATATGTGGCAATTCTGCATCAAACTAAAAAAACTAAAAGCTAACACTAAAAATGACTACACCTTTGTTACATATTTTGTTGAGTTGTGTACTTACATTATCCCGAACGTTTCCAACAATGTTCAAACGGTGCGTTTCATTTGGTGGCCTGATAGGGAATTCAGTGGAAGAGACTAAACTTAACAGGAATAAAACTTGGACATAACATTTGTGCCTGAGTCACATCAGATATGTGATCATCACATTGGTGGTGGTTTAAAGGGTGAGTGTGAGAGTGTGTTTGTCTGTGTGGATAAATTCAGGACAACTCTCAGTGAATTCAGTAGCCTACTCACCAGAGACTCTGGTTCACTTTCTTCTTTTCCCCCTCTCCTCTCTGTAAGGTTGCGTTCATGAAGTAAAGTACATTTCCCCTCCAGCTCCAGTTGGCAGTCGACATAACAGATCATAAACACCTGAAAAAGGAGGTCAGCTCCGTGGATCATTGCTGCAGTTAGATTAACTCCAGTCAGTCGTTGAGATAAATCCACTTTTTAATCCCAAAATTTAAAAGTAATCTCTGAGCTCTCCTCCTGTCGGTAAACGGTTCCAGATCATAGCAGAAATCCAAAGTGACTCTAAGTGTTTATTCTCCAGAGGGTCTGGCTCTCATAGGTTCAGGAAGCGTTGGTATTTGACGACCTGGGAATGGGACTCAACAGTCCAGAATCAGCTTCCCTACATGTAACATGTTTGATGGCACGTAAGGTGGATGTGTACAGTTCAAGTGGTGGTCATTTTGAAATGTGATCTAGGCTAGAGCATTAAAAGCAGATAGAAACAATGAAAGCAATTAAAGGGTTCGTTGATGAATAAGAGCTGATATCATCATGTACCATATGCACTGACAGCAGTTGAAGTGTCATATGGAATACAAGCCCTGAAAGAAGTTTACATTTAAGTCGAAATGTTGAAACCACTCAAGCATCAGTTTAAAAGATGAAACCATTTAAAATGTCATTTGACATACAGATGTAATTGAGCAGAGCATTATGGGACTAATGTTCCCTAAAAAACGATCATTTGTTTGGTGATGTACCATATGTGGAATCATCCATCATGTTGTGTCAGTCATCTGTTATTGTTCCAACGTGTCACCAGAAGTGAGGAGAGTATAGATCTGGTTTGAGAATTAAAGACTTTTCCAGAACTACTGGCTTTACTGAGCTGCCATCCCCGGATGAAGGATGAAGGTGAGGGGCTTTAACGCACAGCCGGACAGAACATTGCAGGAGCAAAGCAACCAAAAAAAAAAATTCTTCCTTTAAAATTCACCTAATGTACGGTGTTGGCTGCTGCGGTTGGATGGCCTGGCTGACCTCAGTACTGTAGGATACACTGTGGGTAGTTGAGCGAGTCCATTGAGGATGCAGAGTTTCAGATGCCCGAGGCCACATCAGACCTGATCAGGCCAGCTGTCTGGATCCAGGTGTTGTCTGAGTCGAGAGGCTTCACCCTCCGCTTCACCCAAGGCTCGTGTGTGTGAGTGTATTTGTACTCGGGCGTGTTGTTTGTGTGTGCGTGCTTTTACTAAAGGCCAAAGCAGACAAATCTGACTCGACACTCAAGGAGGACCTCGTGACCTCGACGTGCGGAGGGGGTCGAGCCTGCCAAACAACCGGATCACTGAAAACAACGGGGAAGAGGTGGGTTTCCTGATATGTGGTAAGATAAAAAAAAAACTTCCCTCAGGGACTTGATTGATGGCCTCTTTGTTGTCCGTGTGAGCTGGCCTAACCTGAAAAAAAATTCAGAGGGTGTACGATTTTTGTTTATGCATGCCTCGGGAGCAGAGCGGCGAGGTGAGAAAAAACATTGTGTTTTAAATTAGCAGGTGTGACATGATTTTGTGCCGTGGGGTCGGTCGTTCTTTGGGCTGCATGCAAAGCAGCATGTACAGATTAGACTTACAGTTAACATACACAGCTTTAGCCCTGCACCCAGCTGTGCGGAGATAAACAGAACATTATGGCCGTGGAACAAGGACAAAGAGAAAATGTGAAGAGAGCGAGCCAGATGTCGGTTGTGCCTCTTTAGAAAGCCGAGTTAGAACACGAATATTGTTCTTGGGGAGTGAACAAGAAAATGTCTCCTTGGCATAATTGCGAATTCCCATGAATAATTTTTAGCGATATGTGGAGCGAAGAGGTGATAAATTGCATTTCTCTGCATTCGTTGCGTGCATGAGACATTCAAAGCAAGGGGTAATGATGCAGGGAAAGTTGGGTGACTGCGGCGGCCCCTTTTCTTTTTTCCTGTTGTGCATTCAGAGTTGAGTCTGGGGCGTCTGTCACTAGCTGGGAAGAGCCAGAACCTCTCATTTCACCACAGCCGCATGCCTCAGATGGCTGATCACACATACTTGACTCATGGGAACGCAGCGTTTTTGTTTACTGTTTACATGAACACGTGCACATACACACACATATACAGTACACATCTGCTTGCACACAGCCTCACACACATGCGCACACACGTACACACGGACCTCGATCAAAGGAAACCCTGAAAAGAAGCTCAAAGGCAGGATTTCTCTCCTCTCCTTTACCCTTCCATTTTACCTTAAAAGAATAGTGGGCTTTGAAGAAGCACTATGAAGCGAGGTATATCATTTACAATCATTAAAAAACTGAATGTGGGATGAGTTACGGCTGTATTTTTATAAATGCCCTGAAGGTAGAAAGCAGGTGAAGAGAGGGAAAATATCTCAGCGCTCCTGACATTTCTTTACAGAGCTTTACCGGCTAAGAGAGGCCTCTGATCTCCATCTGCAGCAGGCCTTTGAAGGCCTAAACACATTTCTAATTACCAGAGCCGAAAAACCAAGTCCTAAATCCTCCGTTGGTTTCAGAGATTATTGATAGTATTTGTGCTTTCTAGACACTATTCAGCAGAGAGCGGCAGGAGAGACCACGGTTTGACATATCAAATGGGCTGTGAGCCCCGTTTGATGCTGCTGTGTCCCTGAGCCAGCAGAGTCTGGAGCGCAGGATCACAGTTTTGGCCGTGACAGTCCACCTGTTGTGGGTAGGTATGGAGAGGCTCAGCTGAAAGCCTCTGATGTCTACTCTTTGAAAACAATTAACAGCACAAAATGTTAACAAATAATGCCATATTTTAAATAAAACATAGACTTTTGTATTTCAAGTACCCACTGATATATGGACATGGATTTCTGGAGAAGCTGAATGGTGAATTTGAAGAAATACACCGAGTATTTGGGAGATTGGCCCACACCTACAGAGCTCACCTCTAAATCCATTACTGACTAGATCAAATATCTTTCTGCTGGCATTAGGACTTTAGGGCAAAGCTAGGGTACCGTGAAAATCACTTGGTTCAGCAAGCTGCCCCTCTGGCAGCTGTAGTAGTTATGACTGGAGCAACTGAGGAGTGACGTCAACCCAATCGGCAGAAAAATGTTGGCAAACCATGGATACGTTGAAATTTTACATGCCTTTATGTTGCAACTGTTTCCGGTCTGATTAGGTTAAGGCACAAACACACTTGGAGGTTTCCTAACTTAAAAAATGTCCAGTGGTGCCATGCGTACAAATGTTGAAGCACAGTCTTGAACTGTGGTCACTGGCTTGGCAGGCTTGTTGTTTGTAACCCTGTCTCCATCCCCTCCAAACTCCTGATATGAAGTCTGGTCAAAAACATATAATATAAACTTGATATGATGAATGTTTTTAAAGCATGACCACAGTCATTACCAAACATTAACCATGTGTCCATTAATGTAGCCATGACCATGAAGGTCCCCTAACCTGAACAAAGTAGTCCCTTTAACCCAAACTTTAATCTTTTTCTAAACCTAACCAAGTCGTCCTTGTGCCCAAACCTTAACCGCAGCACTGTCACATGAAATAAGATACTTCTGTATCTTTTGCCGGATGGCAGCAGGGTGAACAGACTCTGGCTGGGGTGTGCGTTGTCTTTTAGTGTCCTCTGGGCTCTGTGCAGACATCTTACTTCACAGTGATTTGCAACAGTGTGTCGTCCTGCTGATATAGACATGGTCTTTGAGACTGCATGGTGAGACTTGTTGTTTCATTTGGAAGGCTTGTGGCACAACAGCAAGAAATAAGGACACAAAACCTATTTAAAAATAATGCCTTTGTGGCTTTCTTGTGGCTTAGGGGTTAAGACACCAACCATGAATATATTATGAAGCTGGAGACATTTGATGCATCTCTCTCTCTTCCTCCTCTCCTGTTGCCTCTGTTCTGACGCTAAGGCTCAACATGTCCAAAGAAGTAATTACATGAACGCAATCAACCCGTGCAGTGATACGTGCAGAGGCAAATGAGCAATCTATGTTGTCAAGTAATTATGTGTATCTATGTGTTTCTACATGCTGATTGGCTGTTACAAAAGACTCTGAGTTTACAAATTAACGGTACACTATGTAGTTTTGGGGAAGACATTTTAATCAAAAGAGAAAGATTATGACACTCTTACAAATGTTGAAACGCAGTCTTGAACTGATTTTTATGCCTAACGGAACAAAATAAACAAACTCTCTGTTTTCATGCCTGAATAAACAAACTGACCTTGAAGGACAACACAATTTCATTCTGTTTTGCTTTGTTTATATGTGGCGGACCCTGCCACCTTTCTAGCTTCAAACAGTGTCCTGGGACCTTATTTTCCTCTGAGAACAGCTTGTTTATTCAGTTATAGTAAAGATGAATACTTCTGAGTTTGTATTATTACCTCATTAATATCGTAGATATTAAAATTCTGAGTTTGAATTTCTACACAATGAGGCTGTAAGTACTACGGTGGACCACTTCATTATTAATATGAAAAAACTGCGTTCATAAAAGGACTTGGGGACGAGTAAATTCCCTCATACTGCGTCTTAAAACCTTTACACAACACAATGAAACTTTCACTTAATCTATGTGTGGTACAACAGCCCTTCCTGAGAGCCTGAACATCTCCCACGGCCACTTTACTGTTTGCTTACTGATGACACTGAACCAGGGTTGAATGCAAACTGTTACCTGAGCAATCTCCCAGAGGTAACACTGGATATAAAAACTTAACGAGCCGCGGGGCATTATGCGAAGATATATATGTGTCTATAAACACCTTATTGGCTTTTCATTTGGCTCCGATGAATGCTGCTGGGCACCGTAAATCAATACTGTAGGTATATCTTTGGCAGCAGTGTGTGCAACACTTACATCAAAGTGTGAAGCGGAGAGAGAAACCCCTGAGTGTAAAGCATGTTCTACATAACTCACACACACAAACACACACACACGTATCCACCGGGACACACACAGTGCACACACAGAAAGACAGAAGAATAATAACAGCACTCAGAGAAAATAACGAATGAAATCCTTGAGGTTGAGTAAACAGATCAAGCAGTTCCTCTGCCCCCTGGGCTCACAAGTGGCCTACTTACTCTCAGCACAAATCATACCACTGATACATTCATTATACCAGCTCATTCTTTCAAGGTGTAAACCAATGTTTGGGATGCTGACCGGGTAGTCAGTTTACGATGTAACAGACTACATGTACAAAGATGATGTATCCCTGGCAGATAACTGGGTCTTGGCCAAGCAAGCACCCACTATGTTGAGTAACCTAATAGTTCGTGACTGGTAGGTTGTAGCAAACTGTATTTAGCTAAAAGAACAAACTGTGCAGCTGATCAAAGTTATGCTAGACTGAAGTAGGCCTAGTTCCTGACTATAGAATGATAATCTTTCATATCATCATTCTATAGGAAATATGATAACTAAGAACGTATTATTTGGGCTAAAGCTGCCCACACCAAAATATGCCAGCAGACACACAGCCTAACCTTAAAGTTGATACGGCTAATGTAGCAAACAGTTGCTAGCTTACACATCCAACTGACAAAGATCAGCAGTATCATCCCTTGAACTTGAAAAAATATAGTTACCTTTTAGGTGATAAAGTTAGCTTGCCAGAGGCTAATGTAGCTAAGGATTTTCCAGCTAGCTAGTTGCTATATTCGATTGACGTCCGACATTGCGATCATGTTGGTTTATGCACAAAAACATAATTTTCATGGTTAAAGTAATTTTGTATGTCAGGCGTCAAAACATCACAGACGTCGATTCGGTTCTGTTACTACTTCCGCTGCCAGCTCAGAGGCGGAAGAACAGTACCACTCCATTACGTCCCTGTGCCGTTCGTACAAAACTGCAAGGCTAAATAACATCGCAACACTCCGCCTTTGAACAAGTCGTGTAAAAGCGGCTTATAGTATCAACCTATACATCACCTGACGAATGAGTTATAATTCCTTAGTCGACAAGAGGACTTTGTCTTTTAAGGGAATTTGACAAAACTATTGGCGCTGTCGTTTTTTTTTGGAGGACAGCCTTCTGACAAACAGCTTGGTGAGAGTGTGAGACTGGATGCAGTAAAAATGATGGGCCGTAACACTAAAACAATTCGCTAAAAGATGCTGAAAACATCTGTAGATTACACTGCTCATTTGATTGATTGTTTAAGAAAAACATGTTTTCCCGCCTTCCTTTCCATGCAGATAGTTTTGGTTTAATTTGCCCAGCTTTTTAGATCCATCTGTGAGACTTCTGCTGACGCCCCAAAGGATTTTGTTTGTGGTGCTCACAACACTGAGACTTTACATTAAAAAATTGAACAACAGTTCTTACTTCCAGAAACAATGTCCTGATTCAAAGACCTCGCTGTGAGCACATCTTCCCTGGAACTCATTTCAGATATACCACTGGCATTTCAAGACATTATTAGCGTTAGCAAACACTGTCATCCCATTAGAGTTGTATTTCTGTCTTCCTTATTGACCCTTCATATGTATTCATATATACAATTGTTGGTTAACATCATTTTAAAGACACATCAGTAGATGATATATGAAGCTTTTAAGACTGTTGCTGTTCTCTTAAAATCAATACAGTATATGTGAAAGTAATGAGCACCTGCTGGTGAGGGTAGATGGATGATTGTGGTGTGTAGGTTCTTTTCACTAACAATGTGTTTTCATCAGGTCCAGTGCATATTTATATCTTATCTCTGTACTTTATTCTATATTTCAGAGGAGTAGCACAAAAGGTTAGAATAACAGTGACCACATTTCAGCAGGAATGAGTCGAACAGGAGCAGAGTTATTAGGGCATAAAGCCTTCTCACATTTTCTTACATCATAATGAGCTTCTTCTATTTTCTTTTTCTTTAATGAGAATAACTGGAGTCATTTACCAAAGCCCTCTCAGCTCTATCAGATATAACGCAACCAGTCATATAACTTATTTACTGAAGCAAAAGAGGTGTGATTTCACCTGCCATGTCTTTTTTTTTGCCCTCTGTTTTTTTTTTTAAGAGGCTAAATTAAGGTTTTTGGCTGCTGGCTCTGTGCCAATATTTTTGAGTATTTGCAGCAGCAGCAGAATATGTAAGTGCCCTCACTAATGGATTTTCCTAAAGCTCCTGTCTCAGGGTGGTGGAACGAGACTCCTGCAATGCAAATAAAGGTCTTTACTTTCCAGAAAAATAGCATAATGTTCCACACAGTGGCAGGCAAATTTACATATCCAAGATATTCATCAAAATTCAAACCATCTATGAAAATGTATATTAATTTGCAGCCTTTAATATCATTTTTTAATCTCGCAAGCACTTCTTCAAAAGCAGAAGCCTCCGTTGAGACGTTGATCATCAACAAAATAATCACCTCGTGGGCATGACGGGGACAGACAAAGTCTGGGGGATTGGATGAAGGGAGAGCTTATATTCTGTGCTGGGTGGGCGGTGAGGGAGAGATGAGTAGGGTGGGAAGGGGAGGATATGGAGGAAGAGGAGGGTGAGGGGGGACGGTGTTACAGACCTAAGCAGGTGTGACAGTTCTGAAAGCTTTCATGGGGAAAAAAAGGTTTCTGTGGCCTTGTAGCGATGCTAAACTGAGCGTGACCCTCAGACTGAACCCAGCCGTCTCTCTCGCTCCCTCGCTTGCTTTCGTGCCTAAACTGCCCAAGAACAGGAAACCCCTCGGCTGACAGTGTGTAGACTGGAGGGTTTAAGCTTACAAATTCCTACTCTCCTCCTATTTGTCTCTCCAATGCTTTCATTTGCTCTTTTTTTCTGGTTACTGTCTACGTACAGTATGTTTGACAACGCTGTGAAGTAGCGTGGCATCATGGGAGTTGTTGTATTCATTATTAAACCGCCACCATAGACCCTTTTCACAGCAGAAGTTTTGACTTGTCAAAGCAGGAAAAGCACAGGTGTGACCGATAAGGTTTACAATGACTCCATTCTATTAAGTTTCCCAGTAAGCCATTTCAGTGCGTGAGCATGCACAATAACAGGTTTCTGGAGCTGGTTCACCTAAATGGAATGCAGCCATCATTCATGTTATAAATTCCAAGGCAAAATCTCTGCCGTGAAAAGGGTCTATTGCCAATGAAAATTGTTCTGGTGTGACTCAGGCAGAAATGTTCACAAATGAGGCCGCATTATTCACGGTATGTGACGCGAATCGGACTAAAAGTTTCGTCCCATTCGCCGACAAATCATCTGATTTTTTCCAGGAAGTAACAGGGCGAAAACCATCCTGCCTGATGTGCATCGCTCGTCACTAAACAGGTCCAAAGAAGAAAAACTAGGCTTCCAAATTTCCCTCCATTCGGTGCCACAGCTTCCCCTTTTGTGATGTGAATTGCAGCTGTTGGCTTCTGATCACTTTATTATACATGTTGAATGTTTTTTTCACCCATATTTCACTGTGAGCTATGAATTTAAGAGTATGTATTCTATCAATCTGTGGTGTCGAGTGATATGGGGGTGGTGGAGCATTGAAGGTAGGCCATTTGTTGATACCCCAGGAGAGAAGGGATGATGTGAAAGGGATGTCCGTTGATGGGTTGGTCCTCCACGTTGTTCCAGACTGAAATATCTTAATCAACTGGATGGATTGCCATTTGCCACTTTCAACACCCCTGAATTTTCCTACAGCACCAATATCAGGTTGACATTTCTATTTTTAGTGGAGAGCCTTGGGAACTATTGGATGGATTGCCATGAAAGTTGGCACAAACATTCAGGGTCCCCAGAGGATGAATCCTAATTACTTTGGTGATCCCTTGACCTTCCCTGAAGCCCAACCTGCAGGTCTAAATGTTCACTAATGCAGCAGAATCTAAACATCTACATGTAGAAACTGTAGACTGGGACAACATTTTGTTCATATTCATGGTCCCCAGAGAATTACCAGCAAAACTGATGTCCTTCCCATCAGCCTCAGCTCTGCATATTGTTTAATGCTGATGCTAACATGCAAACAGGCTAAACTGCGGCTACACGTCAGCATTTTAGTATTGTAAATGTGAGCATGTTAGCATGCTCACTTCAGCATTTAGCTCAAAGCACTGCTGTGCCAAAGTACAAACTCACAGAGCTGAAGCCTGGCTGTAGACTCTTAGTGTTGTTTTTCTGCAGTTTGTAAAATTTGCAGAAAACCTGCCATAAGGAGCCGCTAAGAATTTCATTACTTTGACTTTTAGTGGCACTTCAGAGTCCCATGATGCTCTGAAAGCTGTTTCACAGGCTCCTCCGCCCAAACTAGGATAAAACTCCTAGGGAACACTGAATCCTTGCCATTTTTTGGAATCTTTGGGGCATGAAAAATAGTCAGGTGCAAAGATCGGGAGTAGTGGCAGCTTATATAAGCCTAACCCCAGTGTTTACCCCCTTCCATCTGCCCCTGTTTACCCCAGACTGTGGCTCTGTATGTTAGGGGACAGGGGAAGTCCACACAAGCAGAAGGCAGGAGAGCGAGCTATCGAATTGGAACTCCTCCACCTGCCAAGAGAAGTAAGTCTTCCTTTTATGAGCCAATTGAAATTCAGCTCACAGGCTATCCATTCCGTCAATGACAAGAGGAGTCAGGACAACCTTGCAACCCCCGACACTAATAACACTGTAACGGTCAGAGATAGATCAAGCTGAACGCTGATAGTTAGAGTGGGTCTTCGGCCTCCCATAAGTGTTTATTGGAGACAATTTTTGCCTTCATTTGTTTTGAGCAGATGCATTCCTGGGTACAGCTGCGGTCGATCCTAATAGTTTTCACTCCAGCAGCCGACTGACAAATGACCTGCAGTTTTTTTGCTGTTTGTTCAAAGAGCATCCGCCTGCAGATAATGCATGCTCCTGTATACGCTTAAAGACCCAACACGCATGGAAGGGTCTGCTATTGCTTTGTATGCATTAGCCCAGCCATCACCTGTGACCTCTCGCGCTCCACTCAACGGCGTGGCAGGTTCATTACCACAATCCGAATCGTCTGAATCAATTCTTGAGATGCCGCTCCACAGAGTCTCCTCACTGCGCTTTCCACTTGCACATAAGTGTTTTGAAATCAATAGAAGTGGAGAGGAAAATGGGGGATTAGACCGAGAACAGGCTTCTTGTGATGGACCCAGTTCCAGTTTCTGGTTGTTATGATTAGTGCGGCCACTAAGGGGCAGTAGAGAGCCTGGAATGAAAGTGCTGTATCTTCAGGGCACCCTGTCTGCACGGAAATTATACTAACAAATTAAACACTGAAGATGTGTCATCATCTATCATTATCATACTCGTATCAATTAATGCACACTTGGTATAATATGTTATACTGCAGTATGTAACAATTCAATACATATTAGACGTGGAATATGGTTAGTTTAGTCTCTATTAACAGACCATCTATCTATCTATCTATCTATCTATCTATCTATCTTAAACATCTACATTTTTTAAAGGAGCACTATATAGTTTTTGGAAAAGAAATTTGAACTCAGAATTGTAGTATTTTCAATATTAATTAGGTAATAATACTTACTCTGAAATTTTTTTCCATGACTGAACAATAACAAACAAGCTGTTCTCAGAGGAAAAGAGGTCCCTAGCACAGTGAGGCTTGAAAGGTGGAACATTTCTTCCCCAAAACTACATAGTGCACCTTTAATATACTGTACAAATATTCTACATAATCTTATTAGAAAATATGTAAACCACAAACAAAACATACTATTAAAAAGATAAATAGTCTTCAGTCCCTCCAGGTAACTCTTTGTTTTCATGACTGAATATACTTAATAAACAAACTGACCTCAAAGGACAACACAATATCATATTGCTTTACTTTGTTTATATTTGGCGGACCTTGCCACCTTTATAGCTTCAAACAGTTGTCTGCCAAATATAAACAAAGTAAAACAGTATGAAATTGTGTGAAACTGTGAAAACAAAGAGAGTTTGTTGATTTAGTTTGTTTAGACATAACAAAAATCAGTCAATGATGATCATTCTCTTCTGATTAAAACGTCTTCCCCAAAACTACAGAGTGCACCTTTAACATACTAAACTAACTTTGATCAGAAAAGAAACATCTTCATTGACGGATTTTTTTCAAGCCACAACAAACTAAATCAACAACCTCTCTTTGTTTTCATAATTGAATGAACTGAATAAACAAACTGACCTTAAAGGACAACACAGGTTCATACTGTTTTACTTTGTTCATATGTGGCGGACCCTGCCACCTCTCTAGCTCCAAACAGTGTTCTGGGACCTTATTTTCCTCTGAAAATGAATATTTCTGAGTTTGTATTATTGATTTTTTTCTTCCCACACTACAGTGCCCCTTTAACTCCCCACATCACAGTTAAGACAGAACTACCTAAAGTAACCTACTGACCCAAGATTACCATATATGGTCATTTATCAGTATTTTAATCTCACCTGATTCACCTCCAGATGTGGATATATGAATACTGCTGTAATAAATCTGTAGGTTTCCCTCAGGGTGCAGTGAACTTCAACACCTTCTCCTAGTCTGCACATTTATACCCATCAGTGTGTCAGCAGCACACAGCGGTCACACCCAACCCAGTGCTGAAAATGTGATATTGGGATTATCGCTGCTGGGGGGCGGCGCGCATCCACACAGCACTCAGTAGGCGGCGTCAGTCCGGAGAACTACGTCCTTCTGAGCTCACTTCCGCCGGCTTGAGTCGGATCACTATTCTTTACCGTCTCTCGCCGCTTTTGTTCTCTCATTTCCAACCTGCCGCCGCTGCTGACGAGACACAACCAGCAGACTGAGGGGAAACCACAAAGACGCAAAGTAGCGGAGCAGCCCGACGCAGAAACGCCCGGTAGCCACATGCACAGCGCGTCCGCACAGAGGATACGCGCCACTCCGTAGTTACATAACTGGACTACTTCTTTTTCTACCATTGTTGGGGGTTATTTTTCCACGCTTTTTCCATTTTTTGTTGTTGTTGTTGTTGTTGTTGCACCGAAACTGACTCCCGCCTCTCTTAAGTCAAAATGGAGAACGACGACAAATACCTCCCCCAGCTTCTGGCGGAGAAGGACAGCCTGGACTCGTCGTTCACGCACGCCATGAAACTTTTGAACGCAGGTAAAGAAGTGTTTCACAGTGTTTGTGTTGTGTCTTGCAGAATGAATGAAGGGGAGGGGGGGTGTTTGAGTCTGAAGCGGGGCAGCAGCACACGGCTCCTGAACGCACCTCGGATAGCGCACACACCTCCACGCTTTACCCGCCATGTGTTTGCGGACGGGACGTTTACTGCCCCGTTATACGCGGCGCTGACATGAAAGTGCGTTTTGTCGCCCGGTAGTCGATACGTGTGTGTTTGACACGTTGAAGTGTGATGGAGTTCATTCATTATGTTACCGCTAATGTCTGAGAGTGTAAATAGCCTCCAGCTACCGCGGCACCCCGGGAGGAGACACACTTTCAGATGTTGTTCTCAATGATTTCCGCTTCCTCTTGTGCAGCTGCGACGAGACAAAGGTGTTTTTATTACTAATGTGTTGAGTTTGAACTTGAAATTGAGTCTGTCCGGACAAACAGTCGCTTGTTTTTCCCGTCGTTATCTGTCTGGCGGCTCCGTTGCGCAGCAGCATTTAAATGTGCGCCAGTATCCGTGACTTGGGGGGGGTCACCCCGCTGCTTCAGAGCCGAGAGGCGGCCTCATGGCGGCGATGTTACGCCCCGCCGCCCGTCGGCTGCTGCTGAAGTGTCCTTGAGCAAGAGGCTGCCGCTTTATCCTCCTGGAGAGGTCAGAAGAAGAGACTGCCCTCCTGCTTTGTTCCCCTGTTCTTTACGTTCAGCTCTCATCTTTCTGACACGCAATGTAACTTCTTTAGTGGAGTTAGGCTGTGAAATGATGCACCTGAAGGCACCATAGTCTTTACAGTGATGCTGTAGGAAATGGAAATCTGTTAAACCCCAGCAGGACACTGTCAAACAGCCACTGTGTGCAATACACAAACTGAAGGACTGCTAGTTAGGTGATTATCTCTGTTGTTGTCCTCTCCCAGTGGTTGAGTCATTCTCCACCAGCTGCCCCTCACACTCTCCCTCTCAGGTAGCCTACCTCTGGTAACCATCAAGCTGCTCTCTTCACAACAGGAAGCACAAAATCTAGACTCTGAAATTGAAAGTGAGAATGATCCAGAAAGACAAAAGTGTGTTTCCCCCCCTGGTTTCCCATCCACCGAGGCTCTCCCCCCTCCCTGGTCTGCAGCTGGTGGACTGTGCTGCAGCTGACATGTTTGCACATCGCAGGCTCAGGAGTTGTCACGGCCAGGAGTGAGGAGGTGGTTTGAGATGGAGTGCTGCGATGGTGCCGGAGACCAGGTGCTGTGCCCGTGCCATATGGCAGAGGTGACGGGAGGTGTTGGGGAAGCGCTGGTGGCAACTTCTCAAAAATGTGACGCGAAAACTGAATGTTTTCACATTTTGGTTCAGGATAACGGCTACAACTGAAGATTGTTTTCATTATTTATACATCTGACCATTATTTCTAGATTAAATTTGGTTAATCCTTTAGATTAGGAGGCGCTGACATAGTGGAAAATGGTCATCATTGAATTCTGAGTCCAAGGTGTTGTCTTTACATGTCGTCTTTTGTCTGGACAGGAATTCAAAACCCCAAAGATATTCTGTGTATTTTTTTAAAAAAAAGAGACAAAGGCAACAAATTCTCAGCGATTGTTTAGAGTTTTTCTTGAAAAACGGCTGAATCGATGAGCCTAATGGTTGCCGTTTATTGGATTAATCAACTAACAGCTTCAGATCAATTCAGGGTGTTGACAAGATCACAGAACGGTTCTAATTAGATCCCATCACACTCTTTCATCAAACTGTTCTCACCTGGAAGCACCGCTGTTTGCTTGACATTCAATCATTTATGGTCAGGTTCTCGGCTGAAACCAGGTGAAATGAGGCTGAGAAGTGAACAGTCTCAGACGCGTGGAACTGAATCAACTGTTAAATCTAGCGTTTGTGTCTAAAAATAGTTCGTCCATACACTGAGATTGCTTACGATCTGAAAATCTCCACAACGACGCTTACTTGGTAATGTGCTTGAATGAGTGCACATAAAATCCTCCTCATAAGAGATGTACTCCTTCTTTGCCTCTCTGCATCCTGTCTGATTGCATCAACACTGTGCCTGAAACGCTGCCTCTCCCCTTCCAGAAATTGATAGAATCCAGAAAGGCGAGACTAAAAAGGAGGCAGAAGCATACCTGGACCTTTTCACAACAAAGAACATCAAGCTTAAGGAACGAGTGCTCATACCTGTCAAACAGTACCCTAAGGTGAGATTTATCTGCCCTTTTTTCCTCCTCCTCTTCTTCCTTTTCTTCTGTCTCGATCTAATTTATCCCGCAGCCGAGGTTCAATTACACAAAGCCACGGGGTTACTTGGGAGTCTCAAATTACTCTCCTCAACCTTGATCCTTAAGCTCCAGAGTATAATTACAGCCGATGCTGGCATATTTTAAAATATTACTAAAAGGATCAAAATGTTAATGTTACTATGGTGAGGATGGCTTTATATTGCAGTGGGAGATCGGCTCTTCTCTTCCGTTTGTGTTCAGCAAATGTCGTCTTACTTGGCTTAATCATGTAACCTGAAGTGTATTCACCCACATCCATCCAATCAATCTATATCTGGCTCACACATGAGGCTAGATTGTTTTTTTTGGGGGGGTTTTTTTTAGGACGATGGTTTAAAATGTTGGAGAAGGCATGTGAGAGTCTAATCCGTCGTGTGAAATTCAGCTACAGTTGCGTAATGCTTCATTTGCATGACGTTGAATTTAATCAGTTCAAGTCAGAAAGGTTTACACGACTCTGGTGTAACTTTTAAGACTCTGTTCACTTTTTTTGAGAGACCATATGTCTTTTTTTCACTCCCCCAAGCAGTCCTAACAAGAATAAGATCTATAGATGCTGCCCCACCTCGAGCATCAGATCAATATGATGTAGGAGTCTGGTGTGTGGGGTAAGACATCCCTCTGATCTCCAGAAGGCTGTTTTAGTTTGCCAGACTTAGTGGGAACATCAGTCCACTGTGTCAGAGACGACAAAGCTAATGAGGGTTTTCACATTATAAAAGCTACTTTTACAAATCCCGGAGGAGTTGCTTCCTGGGGGGCGACTCTTTGCTAAATGTGCTTGGCAGTGACAGCTAATTGCAGGACACTTCATATACACATTGTAATTACTTTGTTCAGGGATCGAGGAGGTAAAGATGGCAGCTTTTGAGTGCAAGTTGGTTCTGGATCAGTGCTTGGATGATTATAGTAAATAGTAACTGACGGTATTACAGCCCCCACGGGCTCATATCGACCCTCTCTGGTAAATCTACTACTTAAAGCTGCAGTATGTGCAACAAGACCCCTGACAGTGAATGTTGCTTCACCCTCTTGGCATTAAAACTCGCTCTGCTTTGATTGTGTGGCTAATTTTGTTTCACTTTGTTTTGCCTTTAGTTCAATTTCGTGGGGAAGATTCTGGGACCTCAGGGCAACACGATCAAACGTCTGCAGGAAGAGACCGGAGCCAAGATCTCCGTGCTGGGCAAAGGCTCCATGAGAGACAAAACCAAGGTAATACACCCACACACACATCTGGTGTTACACACCTGTGAGAAGGGTACCTGAAGCCATAACACATCTGGCCTGTACTTGAGAGGGATGACAGGCAGAGAGCCCAGATGGCGTCGCAGGATAGCTCGGGTGAACGTTACTGTAAAGCCAAGGGCACCCACGCACTGCACATCTGTTCCAGGAATCTTCAGGATATCCAGCTAAACCAGTTATCCACCAGTTTGATGTAATTATTCACCTATATAAAGGAAGAGAATACCTCACCTATGCTCGATGCCCTCTGAGGTGGAGGAAATGCGATTACATCTTTCAGAATTGATTTATTGTAAAGTTAGCGGCGTACTCTTTGACTTGCTAACACACCTGTGATGTTGCCCTTGTTCCAGGAGGAGGGGCTGAGGAAAGGCGGCGAGCCAAAGTACGCCCACTTGTCTATGGAGCTGCACGTGTTCATCGAGGTGTTCGCCCCGGTGCCAGAGGCCTACCTGCGCATGGCACATGCCATGGAGGAGGTCAAGAAGTTCCTGTTCCCTGTGAGTGTGACTTTGTTTGGTTGTGTTTGTCGCATTGTGCTCCAGTGGGAGACTGTCTATTGACACGTCTGCGTGGACTGTAGCTGCTTCTAACAGTAATTTCTTTGCCATTAATTAACTTGTGATTATGCAATCGATTCATCATTTAGCCTGTAAAATGTCAGCAATATTGACAAACACGCAACACAAGTTAACAGATGCTTTAGTGGCATTGATAAATCATTATTAGATCTGAATGATCTTCTGTCAGTCAATTAATTGATGAGATGACAACTCAACCCTACACATTGAATTATGGCTGCAACAAATCATTCCGCTAATTGTTTATTTAATCTGCCAAATCATTTTCTTGTTGATAAAATATTTATTCAAAGTTGTGAAAGATGCCTGTTACAATTTCATAAAGCCCAAGATATTTTCCAGCAGCTTCTTTTGTCTAATCAACAACCTCAACCTAAAAAAATTCATCACATCACAGACAAAGAAACACACCAGATTGTCAGCGTTGAGAAGCTGAAATTGAGGAATGTTTGGTGTTTTAGCTTGAAAAAGATTAGATTGAAGATTAAGCTAATGTCAAAATAGTTGCTCATTAACTTATTGTTTAGCTTGATTTATTAATTGTTTCAGCTCTAAGTTGAGCCCTTAAACAGAAGTCATACACCTGTGCTCAGTATGTAAGCATCAGATTTTCCACCTTGAGTCCACTTGTAGACAAGGCTGCAGCACATTTCAAAGTCTCTTGTTTACTTATACTTTAAAAACAAGTTTTAAAAATACTTTCTACATAAACCATCAGCAGCTCCCTCTGTGTTCTTAAAATAACACCATGTCATACCCTACCTTGCACAACATATTGACGTCTCTAATCACCGGGGTTATGAGGCTATTGGCTTTAAACAGAGTCAGATAAAGGAGTGAAAGTGTTAGGTTTTAGACTGAGGATATGACTTTTGGAAATGGGGAGCGAGTGATGGTGTTCATATTACACAAAGCAGTCTGCTTGTGTCAGCAGCATTCCACCCTCACCTGGCTCGCCTACATATCCCTCCATCACTGAGTCTTTACCTGAGTGTTATCCTTCAGGGAGTGAGGAGAATCAGCTTGGAGATGTATAGCTCCCAGACAGATATGTGTTCACCCTGCGCAGCCTACGCTTACTTTATTGGTTTTATGCTGAGAGATTCTTGAGCGGGGGCCAACAAAGTCTGCTGTCAAGCCCGGATGAGGCCCATAGCGCTTTAACAATGGCTCATGCCAAAGCAGGCCAATGGGCCTAGGGGTCCACGAGGTGCCCACAGTTTTTAATTAGTGTGCAGGGTGCTAAAGAAGATAGAATCACGTGGATTAAAGGGGATGGACCAGTTGGATGTTGGTATTGCTGTGTTATGTAGAAAGCTGTCAACTGCAGAGCTGTCGTTAACACTTAAGGCCATAATCTGTCAGGCCTGACAGCCTTCATTTGGACCCAGGCCATATTTTAATAATAGGCTCAGGTTGTGAGGAAATGGATGGATGTGATTTGTTGTTGAAATGTTTTATGTATTAGCCGTACTCCTCCTCAGGTATTCCTGAAGGCTTTGGCTCTTTTGTTCTCCCTCATCTCTTTTATATCTGTCTACCTGGATGTCTACCAATGTACAAGCCAAAGCAGAGCCTTGCCCATGTGTGAAGGATGGCAGAACCTCGTCACTGACGCGTTAGAAGGATACGTTCTATATAGTGTAATGTCTAAAGAAAATTAATCTGAACACCTTGATGGGTAAAGATGAGTCACCTCACTGGCTTGTTAAATACAGCTGCAGCCTGACATTCATTCCCATCAGTCAAATAGCTCACATTTGCTTCTTTTGCTGCAGATAAATTAAAAAAAGCTGCCGACTTTGCTGCATATTCTACTATCTGCCTTTTTTTTTTCCTTTTCACGATCATTAGAGCTCCATCACCGTTCCAAGGACTGATTTATGAAAAAACATTGATTGGGTCACAGTGCAGCCTTTGCGATGGCTCCCGGAAGAAAAGCGGCGGATTGTGTTGCGGGATTTGTGCTGCTCAAACTGGCAGCTGCACTAATCCATCCCTACTTGTTGTTTTTGTGGATAGAATAAGGTAACCGCTGATGCAGTCATACCAGACTTGTCGAGAAGTGCAGGGAGAAGTGATTTACATTTTGTGCATGACGGAGAGGCACAGGAAGGCACCAAGTGTGGATGGATGCTTTCCAATCTCCCACATCCACGACCCCCCCCTCCCCTCGCTCTCCTTCTCTTTAACACTCTGAGTCACTGGCACTGAGACTTTTTCTTCCACTCGCTCTGTTAGCCATTAGGGGGATGCTGTGTTGTGAGCAGCTCTGTAATTGTGTTTCACTCTTTTATTCATCGCTCACTCTTTCACACTGCCTCCCTTTTTTCCCCTCTTCTCTTCTTTTTGCTTTTCATTTGTGCGCCTTCACTTTTCTCATGTCACGTGATCTTGTTTCTCACCCTCTCATCTTCATATTTGCTTCCTCTCTCTCTCTCTGTGTGTGTGTGTAGGATATGATGGATGATATCTGCCAAGAGCAGTTCATGGAGATGAGCTACCTGAACGGAGGCCAGGAGCACGGAGCCCGGGGCCGAGGGGGCATGGTCAGGGGCCGCGGAGTCCCTCCTGCTGGAGCTCACAGGTGTGGAGATGCATTGACACACACACACACACACACACACACACACACACACACACACACACAAACACACAAACACACACACAAACACAGGGTTTCTCATATAACAGCTGTCAGGTCACTGAAGAAGCAGAGAGTTACTGTTGTTCATCAACATCATTCTATCAACGTATCAATGAAAATGCTGAGCAAGACCAGAAGTAACATTATATGTGCTCCCTTTTCTGTAATTGTGCAGTTTTGTTTTTCACATGCTGATGTGTAATTTGCAGCAATCTGGCAACATTTTTTGACATAAGATACCTTTGCCCCAGCTCTCGCAGAGAATACAGTAAATACTGTGTGCAGCCTGTAAACCTAATGTCAGAAAGGACTGCAGTGATTCGACTGAATATAAAGTCGGCATATTCCAAATGCTCATTAAATTGTTTATCCATGTGAAGCTTTTGATATAAAAAATAAAAAAATCATACAGTGTAAATGTGCTAAAATTGAGCTTTTCTTACTGACATTTTGCAAAGATGCGGATGAGAAGATCAGTAGTACTCACAGTTCTGTATGATAAATAATGTAGCTGGAGCTAGTAGGTGGTTAGCTTAGCATAAAGATTGAAAACGGGGAGAGCTTACTCGGCTAAAGATAAGGTAACAAAATCCACCTACCAGTACCTTTTTTAAAGCATGTTATTTAAAGAACCAAGATCTTTGGAAATGGCTGCTGTAGTTGTTTCTGTCCATTTCCTTTTGTCCTATATGAAAGTGGTATTGATCTCTTTAACTCCTTCAAATAGAAGAACGGAGTATTAACTCTGTGTTCTTTCTCCAGGGGCAGGGGGATGCCTCCTCGTGGTGCGGCTGCCAGAGGTGTGTCTCGAGGTGGCCCAGCCAGAGGTGGCGCAGTGAGGGGCGCCCCAACGGGCCGCGGAGGACCACCCGCAGCACCTTCCAGGGGAGCCGTGGCACCCCGTGCCAGGCCCCCGGCGGGCGGACCCCCCCAGAGGATGGCACCCCCCCACCAGCACACCCCTGCTGCAGCTGCTGAGAGTTATGAGGAATATGTAAGTACAACTGTCGGTGGGAGGGTCGGTTCAATTCATCCATTTAGTTTGTATATGGAAGTCTTGAGCACAATTGTTATAAGTTAAGTTTAATAGTATCATTAATCAAACAAGTAAAAGGTCCCTTTTTGAAATTGAATTTTGCATGAGGAATAAGAAGGTTGATGAGTTTTCCTTGAGATGGCGACATGTTTGACATAGCTACATCTGACCTCTCCAACACGTCTCCTCTGAACGAGCTTGTTCCCGGCTCTCTGAGCTTTGATTGGCTCGTCCGTCAACACAGGATAAGTGATTTGGGATGCTCGAGACATGAGGGGAGCGTGTCTGCTTTGGTACAAGTGTAGTACTGTGGGGACACCTTGACATTCATGATTCATGAACAAGCCTCCTCTTAAATCTCACTGTGTTTCTCTGTTTCCCTCCTTCTCCAGGGCTACGATGAGAGCTACACAGACACGGCCTACGAGTCATACGACAGCTATTACAGTCAGCCGCAGGCGTGAGTGAATCAGACGTCTCTTTGGTTTTCACCTGCTCCTCACAGAACACACACACACACACACACACACACACACACACTCACACACGCATTGCCTAGTTGCTAGTTTCACTCAGAAAAGTGATTTGAGAGCAGCAGAAATACTTTTTAGCCACTCTGCACAAACTCAGCACTGATGGTACTCCATGTTTCACGGTTTGGATGGCGGTGTTATTTAGGAGAACCAGCCGGGACTAAGATGTTCCATGCTAGAGAGCCAAGCTTTGATCTTATTCATGGAAGCCAATTATCATCCCCCTAGACATTACAGTCAGCAGCTACTTGATGTCTTTCAAAGATTAAAAGTGATTTTTTTCTTCTTCTCTCTCCCTATTTTTGACCATCAGAGAGCCAGAATACTACGACTACGGACACGGAGAGACCACAGAGTCATACGAGTCCTATGGTAAGGACAAACTTTGTTCCCTGTCAACAAACATGACCTCATTTTATACTGTGGAAGAGATGCTGAAGCGTAGTTGAATATATATATATAATTTGTAATTGTATTTCTTTAAGTCCTGTAGCATGCAGTATTTCCGTGCATTGTGGGATGGATTTGTCTTTATTTATTGCTTCATTTATTTAATGTCCAGAAAATGTCAAATCTGAAAACAGTGATGGAGCACAGAATACCAGACAAAGTGGCTTCTAGCTTCCAAAGTTAAGACAGTTTTCAGGTGCCCTGTGGAGTTTTTGACCACTAGAGGCACCATGAAGCAATGTTTTTATGAGTGCGTCCCCGTTTCGCATGTATCAGGCGATGTGATGCTAGATCCATCTTCTTTTATTCCAACACATTTGTTAAACCTCAAGGATACACAACATGTTTTGGTGAGAATGTAAACAGAAACTGTTTTTAATGTCCACAAACCTAATTAGTTTTCTGTAATAAATCATGGAGTTTGAATCCATATTGAATCGTAACTGTTTATTTTTGTGTCCTCTCCAGGCCAGGACGACTGGAATGGGACCCAGCGATCAGTTTCAGGGAAGGCTCCTCCCCCCTCCAGAGGTGCCAAGACGCCTTACCGGGAGCACCCATACCGACAGTACTGAAGCAGACTCACCACCCTTAACGTGTCGCCCTGACTACCGCCTGTCTACCACGGCAGCTCTCGCTTTAAGCAGCCCGACAAAAGTAATTGTCCGTTTTGTCTTTGGTTTGGTCGTTTCCTACACCGGACTTTATACGAGAGAGCAAATTGGGAACTGAAAATCGGACCTTGTTTTTGAGATTTGACCGCGAACTCCCTCCCCCACCCCTACTTTGTCGCACCACCTAACCAACCAGCCACCAATCCCTCAACCAAAGCGGCTTTTAGATGGGTTAGAGAGGAGACGTTGGCGTCCTATTTTTGTTCTTTTTCATTTGACTTTTTGTTTATTTTGCTGTGTTTTTTTTCTCTGACCCCTTTTACTCCCCTCTGGCTTTTTTGCATTGTTGATCGTTACTTTTTTAACTGTTTGGGAAGAGTCATTTCTAGTGGAATTAGTGGCTCATTATCCACTTGTCTTAAGGAATCCATTTTAATTGTTTATAAATATAAAGAATCTGTCGAGGGTCAGTTGCAGATTCCCATTTAGGCTACATTTCAAAATTCTGTTAATATAGCCCAATAAAAGACCTTTTAAACTTTCAATTATGTAATATAGAAACAAAAAACAATCTTAAATTAAGTGAAGGTTAAAGAATCAATGTTAATGGAATCAGTACAATTCATTATTGATGATGGTTTGTTTTTAAATAGTTCTAAAACGTTGTCCATTTAGACTTAGGCAGCAATATTTGTCATTGTACTTAGAGTTTTGAAATATAGCCCTAATAGACACTGTTGAGATGGACTGTCCTCATATCCTCAATTTGTTTTACATGTTAAAAATTAATTTCAAGACTGAAGACAAAATGTTTATTTAATGAGAAGACGGCCGAGAGCTGGCCTCCTGTTAATGCTAAAAACAGTTCAGGTCTTCATTTTCTGATCTGATTCTCTATAAACTGCATGCACAAAGTACACAAAGAAGGATTGGGACAAAAATCTCCACATGGGTCTTCTCTTTCTACAGAGAAGGGATCCTGCAGCTCAATCCGAACTCTTGTACATATTTTAAAACATCCTAACTGTACTTATTCTGCCACTAGTATCTGTACCCTCTCCATAAAATGCATTATGCTACATGTGTAAGCTTGCCTAAATAGGTTACTAAATCTGTCCAAAAGATGTTTTGCAGCAGTTTGTCAATAAAGCTTAGTTTGTTTTTTATGAAACTTAACTTGCTTTATTTGTTTCCTGTCCTAGTAAAATTCTGAAATGGCTTTTTTAAAACAACCTTCAGCAGTCAGATGTAGGTGTTTTCCTTTGTTTCTCATTCAAAACCGCATTTTAAATCTAAATGAATGTATTGACGTCTGAAGACTTTAACCCTACTAAATGATGTCTTGATTGATTATCAAAAGAGCACAACTTATTCTTTCTCTCTCTTTCTATACTTTTTAAAAAGGACCCAGAGGTAAGACCTCTAAAATAACCTGGATAGCTTCCTAATGTGTATAGAGTTCTAAAGCATTGAATGCCTGGGTATGTATAAGACTTTTTCAATCCTCTTACCTGTGGTCGTAATCGTTAATGAGAATTGCTTTTATAGCATCTGAAAATTAACTGAATTCAAACCACCATTCAGGTCTAGGCTTCATTGTCATGAATGACGCTGGCGCGATGGCTACTTTAGTACAGAGTAATGGCAGTGCAATGGAGAGGATGGTTATAACCTAGAGAACTCCACTGTAAAGGTAACCTAACCCTAAATGTTTAATTTCGTAGTGTGTTTATCCTTTGACATAAACTTGCTGGTAAATGCGTACACTTTCTTAAAATACTATTACAGTCATGGCAACAAAAAAGAAACGACTCAAAAGTAAGAAAAACGTAACTTCCAATATCATAGTAGTGAATTTTATGTACCAAAATAACTGTTCTGTGTACTAACAAAATACATTAGAATAGTGTTAATGCAACTCTTGCTAAAATGAACAAAGCCAAATCTATGTCAATATCTTCTGTACAGTTGAGCTGCTGTTACTTTTTTTATTTGCTGTGTAAAGGATGCTTACTGTAATATTTAAAAGGTTCTGCCTGTACAAAGTTATCCAAAAAAGAAAGCTTGAGTTGCATGAGCATATCTTCTCCTGTAGACGTTGCATGATCTCTGTCTCAAATTTCTCCCAGTGTTTTTAGACGGGGTATTGATTTGGGGTTTGTCCTTCCTCCAGGCACAGCTATCGGTCACTGAGTGCCACGGAGACTGACAGTCTGCTGAAGTGAGACCGTACAAACCTCAGGTTGGTCCGCCGCTGCACTCATTTCAATTTCAAAGGACCATCCCGCTGGTTATTGCATGCTGTGGCATTTTGACTTACAACTTGCATATTTGTTCATTACCGCTATCCATACAGCAAGTCTTCAAGATTGATTCTTTTTTCCTTCCGGGCAACCATTAGTGTCCATTCATGTTTGAACAACTTGCAGAGGCCTTCAAACTTGCATGAAATGTGTCATCCATCAGAGAAGAAATCCAGCTCCTTTACTTATCTATATATTAATCTTTTGTCAAACTTTACAAATTGTTTCTGTAGCAAGCAGAGCTCATTTTGGAATCATTAATGGTGCTTTCATGGACACTCAGACACCTGAGCTCTCAAAGTTTTCTTCCAGGAGTCAACTTGAGAAATATGTTTGTTTGCGTTCTTACCAAGAATCACGTACAGTTAATGTGATGCCACAACCAGCAGCCGGTTAGTTTAGCTTAGCTTAAAGCTATAATTGTGCAGAAATTGGCATGTTATGCCATTTGGTGCCCCCTATAGTTTCTGAGTGCAACACCACTGCTGTAAATACAAATCCCAGGTCTGTAACAGTTTGTCAGACATGATGTAGGTGCTAACTACAAACAAAACTCATTACGTCTTATATGTTCCAATATGTGTTGAAAACTTTTATCTTGAGGTAAACATGTATGTAACGCTTTGATCCTACTTTCTCACTGAGGCTACAAGTGATAGGAGGGCAGAGCATTCACCCTTTTACAAGACACTGTATCATCAAAATGATTTTGAAGCTGTTAAGATAAAAATTACATAATGTTTCTTTAAAGACTGGAAATGGGAAAAGGCTAGCCTGGTTCTGTGCTAAGGTAAAGAAATCTGTCTGCGCAAAAAAATGCTACAAGTGGGTGACCAGTAACTGCCTGTTTTTTGTTTTTTTTGTTTTTTTTCACTGGTTGCCCGGCAACTGGTTCCAACCAAGAAACAGTCTGCCACGTATACCTCCTTTAAACACAAATTGTTGTTTTTACTGTTGCTTTTGGACACAGCCAAGCTAGCTTCTTGTTAAAGGGGCACTGTGTAGTTTTGGAGAAAAACTCAAACACACAATTTTAATATTGACAATATTAATGAGGTAATAATACCAACTCAGGAATATTTATCTTTTCCATAAATGAATAAACAAGCTGTTCTCAGAGGAATATAAGGTCCCAGAACACTGTGTGAAGCTGGACACAAGAACATATTTGTCTTTTTTCTTTTCAGCGATACGTCACTACTGTCAGGCTGTCTAGCAGCTGAAACCAGCAGTTTAGTCCCTTCTTGCAACACAAGCTTTAAAGACACACTGACAAACTGATGGATTAGCCTTCCCAAGCTGTGATGTAAAGTCTACGCAATTTGTAGGTAATGGTCTAAAACGTTCAAGACCGCTGGTACGGTCCTTTTTAACTTTTCCCATTTCCCCCAAAAAAGCACTGTGTGAGAAACTTTGCTACAGATGCCTGTGGGTATTTCGGCAGCAGCACGTTCATGATATTCACAGCATTTCAAAGGTTGGTTGATTCTGATGATTGCCCAGCTCCTGTAAGTCGTCCGGCTTTTGACAGTGCCTGTGAATTGGTGTGTGGCCTCGCCAGCCTTCAGTGAGTCTGACTGAGGGAGAGCGCATCGCCGTTGTCAGTGTGGTCTCGGGGAAAGTGACTAATGAGGATCTGTAGCTCAAGGCTCTCTGACAGAAGGAAAACAGAAGCGGGAGGACAAAAGGTGACTCCCGAAATGGAACCAGCAGGAGGAGAGAGGTGTCAGAGGGATTTCACATAATGTCCTCGCGCTGCCTTGAAGGCTGAAGAAAGTTAAATGAAGGCTCGAAAAAGTGATGCTCAGTGGTCAGACTTTGAGACACAGAACTGTCAGTGGCATTTTAGTGGAGGGAAGCTGGATAACGAACCATTTAAGAACATTTTTGATGTACGTTTCGATGGAAAGGTCACTCGCTTGTTTGAAGAATGTGTTCAACACGACCGCTACCAGTTTTTAGGCATGTTAGAAATAAAGTCCTGTTTGTTTCTTTGTGTTGAAAAAGCACAACAGCTGGTTTGGAGCTCCTCCAATTTCACTCTGAGCAAAATCTAAGTATTAAGTAATGAATATTTGCTTTATAGAAATCCTGTTTAAATGATTAATAAGTGACACGTCTGGTCCGTCTGAGGCTTGAAGCTGCTGCAAAATACTCAAACTTGCGACCTGTGACCACATTAGCTGTTGAGTGAAATATTAATGCACTAATCCAAAGTTAACAGTCTGCCAGTAATTATGTCTTATTTAGCAAAATGTTGCTTAGCTACTGTTGAAGGGCTGCGCTGCTTGGCAGGAAAATGACCTTTTAATTATTACAGCCACTGCTGAGAAATTAAATTAATAAAGTGGTCTCTTTTTTTCTGCACTACATCTTATCTGTCATTAAATCACTGAAGCAGAGGAGGATTTATGACTTAAAGAACCGGGGATGTGTGTTTACATGCCGGCTCATTCCGATGTGTTTTTGTCTCCTCCGCAGTGAAGCCGTGCACGGGAGCAGCTCAGCATGAAGGAGGTGGTCAGACGGAGCTCTCTGGGGGGGTTTGCCCCGTTGAAAGGAGGTGGCCCAGGGCCCAGTTCTGTTCCTGGCAGGGAAGGGGGTTGTGGTGGCCGCCTGCCAAGTGACCCACAGGAGCCAGCTGATGTAGAGCGGGGGGAGAGGAGCTGGCTCCGACTCCCACTGGAACGGGACTAAGGCTGCAGCTGGTCAGCCAAGACACTCGGCTCGCTGGGACTCCTGAATAACCAAAGACTGAGCGACGACTCATTTTCTGTGGACTAT
This sequence comes from Pagrus pagrus, assembly GCF_965226575.1. Lineage (NCBI taxonomy): Eukaryota > Metazoa > Chordata > Actinopteri > Spariformes > Sparidae > Pagrus > Pagrus pagrus. The sequence continues at coordinate 21,754,847 of NC_140201.1, read as the reverse complement.
TTTCTACTATTTCTACATTTCATGTCAACATTGAATTACTGTGCATTATCCTCGTGTAATTATTTTCCATCATTGAATACGCCCACTTGAAGCCTTCGCTGATTGCGCGCTGCTGTACACAGACATCCGTGGACCACCCCCTCTTCCAAGAAATGTAATTGTTACAGCCTAATTTGCCATAAAATGAGCACTCCTTTTATAGTAGGCTGTGAAATTGTTTTAATTTTCTATTAACCCTTGAATAAGACAAGAAAAGAGCTCTTTCTGCAAGGCAAGCTGTATTCTCCGATTCAAGGGGAGCGGTGTGTCATCTGCGTTTCAAGTCTTTTATTTATTTATTTTTTTTACATTCAGTCCGCGTGTTGTCTAGCATCCATGCCTTATTGCCGCCTGAAATTAGACTCAGCGCCGCGGAGTTAAAGATCTCTATCTCGCTGCGACCGAGTTCACCGCGAGCTCACGCGCCTTGGCATCGCACGGCCCTGTGCAGCCCCGAGGATATCGAATGCTAATGCAGCGGCCTATTTGCATGTACTCATGTATCCTCCCTGCAAATGTGCAACACTTCCACAACCGAAGCTGGCCTGTTCTCGCCCGTTCAGCATCCAAGTATGATAATTCGGCGAGATGGACCCAGGAGGAGAGCTGCATGTGAGAAAGGGACAGAGGGTGAAGACAGACATTACTAACTCGCCTCCATCTATCCATCCATCATTCCTCTGTTGATTTGATTCCCCTCCACGCCATTTTCTGCCATTATCACTGATGATATTACGGCTGCCTGTGGTGCCGAGTTGCATTTAGAGGTCAAAACTGTACTTTCCTGTATTAAAAACACATTTCTCTGTCCCGATCCGCTGGTCTGAGGCGGCGTTCGCCAAGTCAGAGGCTCCATTTAGTTTATTGAAAGAGCTATCAGCTTAGAGGATAGAACATTAGATATTAGGATAGAAACCATCATTTGAGATGAAATGTCAGCGGGCCAAATCCAAAACAGATAATTTTTCAGTCTTTATGTGCTATTATGTCTAAAATAATGATTTCTGTGTCTCCTATAGTCTGATTAAAGATAAGTGATGGTGCGGAAGCCGTCTCCTCTGTTCGAATCGATGAGCTGTCAGGAGTGTGAGGCTGGAAAAAGAAAGTAAATTGTTACTGTGCAATGATCAATAAAAGAAGACTTGAATATGTGCAAGCCATGTATCAGTCATCTGTGATGTTTCCTCAGCTGCAACACAGGCTGTTGTTTTCTGCCCACCTCCATGTAGTTAACTGGCATTGTGCGTTCATGTAACGCTACGTGGGAGAATAGATGGAATAAGGTGAGAGACGGGAGGCCAGGCTGTCTATTCTTTCTGGGGGGCTGGGTGGGGGCACAGAGTGTGGAGGAGGATGTGTTGGAATGAGTGTGTCTGTGTGTGTGTGTGTTAGAGGTGGAGTTGCTGTGGGCAGAAACGGTGGACAGCTGGATCGCATCTTCTGGTCGAGGCGGATTCACACCATCAGAGGAACATCGCAGGCTGATGTCTGTGAAGACGGTGACAATCAGCCTCCCCCAGATACACATCATCAGGAGAGGCAGTGTTCTGGGTGACTTGTGGTGCTTTGAGTGGGCTGGGATGACCCCTGATCCAGAGGAAGGCTTTGTAGACGTATAGGATGGCTGCTGTATGAAGCAGCCCGAACGCAGTATAGACGGGTCTCAGTGGTGCAAAATGGAGATCACTGAAGTGTTGGAGCTTATTAAGAAGTGAAACTTTAGAATCAAAGGATAAAGCAGGTAATTTTCTCCACTTTTCTTATTTTCATCACAACCCATGAAAAGACCCAATCAACAAGAAGTCGACTGTTCTAACAAGTACGCAGCGTAGAGCTCCATTGAGCCACACGGCTAAACTGGCTGACAGGATCCTTCATTAGCTTGAAAATGGGCTCAGTAGTTTATTTTGAGTCAGTCAAACACGCATCACCCTGCCGAGGAGTTCTGTCCTATTAAACCTTGGCCCGATGTTAACATGGATTTATGTGTAAATGATTCAAACCTGCCAAATGTTTTGGAATTGGTCCAGTCGATCGCCGCAGCCAGCAGCTGTGACTTGGCTAAAATGAGTGCAACACGATCCTTTAAGGGCAACTCCGACCATCAGAGTTACCATCAGTGGACGTAACTTAGACTGTTGCAGTTGCCCCAAAGGATTAAGTTGCATACATTGCAGCCGTGTTGCGCCAGCCAGCTGAGGCGATCTACTGGACCGATTCTAAAATATTTGGTAAGTATGAATCATTTATGCACCAAAACATTTGAATGTAGGGCCCAGATTTAAAAATATCAGAATTCTCATTTAAATCATGCACTACATGTGAATTCATCTGCAGCTGGAGTCCATCCCCAACAAATGGGCCATGTTTGCTGAAGGCAGCAGTGCCCAGCTGTTGGAGGAAATGGTCGAGCCTTTTCTATGCCCAATTTCTGTGATTTTTAATTTTTCAAACAAACTAATAGCTGTCATCAGCGATTCAAAACCAGCCAGAGATGACTCTTGTCTCTTGCTCAGGTGCTGTCCCTTATGCACTGTGAATCTGAAGTTACATAGCACAGAAACAAGCGACGGGGGAGCGGAGTGGCTGACACCAAAACACTGACGTAAACTGTTTTTGAAGCCGATATTTCAAGGTAAAATAGTTACATAATGTTGTTTTAAAGCCATCTATCACACACTCATGAAGGCATGTGTTGAAAACTCACTGCTGACTTCTTTCACTCTGTTCAACAGTGTTTGAGTTGCAACCAGAACCACCCACACTGAACTGTAAGCTTTCAGCCGGCTGCAAATCACTTCACAAATCCTACCATCACTCCCAAAGAAACTAAATCTGGAAGTCATGTTTAAACTTTCTGATTCGTGTTACGATACAGCACTTAGAATTAGCATAACCTGAGAACCTTCATTTTTATGTTTTCATTCATTTGACATTTTCAACAACTTTTTTAACTACAGATGCCAAGTTGTGTTAATACCAAGACACCTTTGATCATTAACCTATTGTTGTGGATCTAAGCTAGTCACGTAACAAAGTGGAAAGCATCTTTATTTGCCAACACAGGTTTCATATATTCTTTTTTAAATGTGTTTTACAAGAGTGCCACTGAGAAGACTGCAACTCAGTGATTTACCTTGGGGGGGAAAAACGGATCAAAAAGTAACCAGTTAGCGTGAGATACTCTTACACGGTGGAGCATTTCATTTTTGTTACTTCAAAGTATGACCTCCATTCACATCATGAAAGAAAGCAAAGTTATCTGAATATAATGATTTAGCTGGCTAAGAAAATCAAATGTATTTAAAATAGCATGAAATGAAGTTTTACATTTGACCTAACAGTGTTTATCTCTGTGTCCCTTAAAGGTTTTTAGAATCACACAGAACTTGCAGTGGGCTAACCATGTGCAAGTGAGGCGAGATTTAAAGGTTTGATCTTTTCCCCCTCTTTTAGTGGGTTGGGGTTCAAAACACTAAACAAACCGGTGTTTACTTATTGAGCAAATTAGTGTATATTATTTAACATCTGTGGCCTCAAAGAATAATGGGAATATGCCAGGAAAGCATGTCATCAGCAAATGCTGACTTTCAACAAATTGGAGCAGCATCAGACTGAATCTGTTAGAGCCACACAGCAGCCACGAGTCTCTGAACTGAAACTGTATTCAAAACAATAGAGGATTTCGCTGGTATGACTCAGTTCCACGGATGAATTACTGAACAGGTCTGTCATGAACAGGTCCAGGGTCCAGGTGTGAGGGATCAGGGGGCTCCAGGGCCAGAAGCTCTGTTTGAAGTGGCTGTTAAAACCTCAGACCACAGAGAGACACAAAATGACTACAGAGGGATGCAAAATGACTGTGACAAGACACAAAATGGGTGTAAAGAGATGCAAAATGACGACAAAGGGGAACAAGATGACTACAACAACAACAACAACGCAGAAAACAAGTGTGAAGAGATGCAAAATATCTACAAGACACAAAACAAGTCAAGTGTGAAGAGATGCAGAATGACTACAACAAGGCACAACACAGGTGTAAAGAGATGCAAAACAACTAAAAGGGATGCAAAATGACTACACAGGAATGCAAAATGACAACAAGAGGACACCAAACAAGTGTAGAGATGTGTCTATAGAGGTTTGTCTATAAAGGGATGGAAAAATGACTATACAACAAACAAAACAGATATAGAGAGATGCAAAATGACTACAACAAGACTAAAAACAAGTGTAAAGAGATGCAGAGGGACTATAAAGGCATGCTAAATGACTACAACACACAAAACAGATATAAAGAGATGCAAAATGCCTCACGTGTCTCTCTCGATGGGTCCATGCCCAGTTCTTTTAATGGAACAGCTTTACGCATGTGCATGTGTTACTTCTTTATGTGTCAGCAACTTCCTTACTGACATGTACTTTCATACTAAAATAGTCCCGTCTCACTTTTATTTAGGTCTTTTCAAGGCTTTATTAAGTAGAACACAGAACTTTCAAGAGTAAATGTTGGTGTTTGCATTGGGATTTCATGCCCCCTCTCTGCTGTGCACGCTGCACAGGGCCCAGTCGTCATCATGGATGGCAATGCTCAGCGGGGGCTGTAGTAGACAAATTAGGCCAGCTATATAAAGTGGATGGATTTTACTTTTGAAATGGTTGCCATGGAAGATTTACTAGATGCTGCAGTGCAATGTGGGATACACCAGAGCAAGCCTGCGTGTGGTTTGTAAGAGTGTATGCACGCAAGAAAGAGAGTGGAGGCACATCTTTGGTTGCTTATTAATGAAAGACGGAGTGAGAAGAACAGCGAGTGCTTCTCTGTGTGTCTGTATCAGTTTCTGCCGAAAGACGATAGGAAGCCAGAGAGAATGAGAAGTGCCTTTACATCTGAGTGTGGGAGGATATTGCTGGAAAATGTCATACCTGTCATGTTACCTAAATAACATTTATCAAGTTGCGAGATCACATTTAAAGAGCAACACGGACGGCTTTTAGTGTAGTTAACAATCTGAAAGCTCGCGACAGCCAGACCTTTCACTAATCCCATTGATATTCAAAACCATGTGTCTCTGCGTGTGTCAGCGTGGACTGACATGTTCACACGTTGAATTCTTACATCCCCGTGTGGCGAGCAGAGATCAGTAAGACTGCAGCTCTACTGAAGTCAGCCTTTTCTTTCATGTACACACAGCTCAGGTACAGAGGGGCGGAAACAGGGAATGGTGCTCCAACCGTCTCCGGCTTCTGATGTCCTCATGTTTCTTTGTCACATTTGATTCCCATCAAAAATAATGAAGTTACTTCCTGTTGTGTCAGTCCTCCTAGAGGTGCTGATATTGAAGAGGCACTCATGGGAAGCCCAAAACATTTTGCAGAAGGGATTGGTGTGGAGTTAAACGCTAAAAGAGGATGCTTGGACCTGTGAGACCTCTGAGCTTATATACAGGCCTGTTTGGATGGTAAGCTGTGCACTTCCCCGCTTCGATCTGTTTAGACTACTGGACTTGTACTTGACCTCCTTCAGCCAACTCCAGGCTCTCCTCGAAAAGAAGCTGAAACTTGGCTCACACAGGAAAATCTCAGTGTGTCTTGGCAAAGCACGAAGCTCTCAGCTTTGATGATGGAAAACATTTAGAGGAGACATATTATGCTTTTTCATGTTTTCCTTTCCTTCAGTGTTTTACAGGTTCTTGTGCATGTAAAGGCTTTGAAAGTTAAAAAGCTCAAAGTTCGCAAACTTCAACGGAAGACTGGAAGACCACACTGCTCCTGAAACCCAGTCGTCGCCGTTAATTCTGTGAGTTTGTGATGTCGCACTACGTCACCATGTCAAACATTTGTTTATGTTCGTTAATAATTTATGCTTAGCGGCTAGTTTGGCACGCAAGAATTCATTTACCAGAGCTGCTCTGTCGTCGTCAGCTCGGGCTCTGGCATGTGTGAGCTGACCAACCAGAGCAGACTGGGTATTCAGGAGGGGGGGCCTTAAAGAGACAGGAGCTAAAACAGAGAGTTTCAGACAGAGGCAGCACCAGATAGTATTGTTTCCTGATGCAACAGGCAGCTGTTTTCAGCAAGAGAGCCCCAATAAACCTTCTGCGCACACTGAGAAGGATAAACACAAAAACATGATACAAAGATAGCAGATAACTTTGCAAATTGATAAAATGTCAGTGTTGCTGTGATATCTTGTTTCACTGCTCTGGAGTGGTTAAAAAAATATATATAAAAAAATCCATTATGGCAGGTTTATATTGACCAAATATCCAGCATAGTATCTTATTTATTATCAGCTGAAAAGTTTTTCTGAAGAGGTTGTTGCCCTGCAGCGAGCCTTTCTGCCTCCAACAGCTGCTCTGCTAATTGACTGGTTCTGTAAAGGTTTAGGTTATAGATTAGGCCGTTTAGGCAGTGTGCTTTACAGAGCTGACTTTATCCCACTGTTATTTATCTAAAAATCTAAATAGGCCTATACTGACTACCCAAGAAAAGGCAGAAAAAGTTTTTATCAAATAATTGATGATGATGATACAGCCCATTTCACTGTATCATAAATGCTTGCCTGTTTTCAGTGTGTTCTGATTAAACCTATTGAGAGCTGGGTCCTGGTCTTCATCGTTGTTGCTGCCTATGGTGGCCCTAAATTTGAAAGGTTTTATGATCTACTCCCCTGTCTGATTGTAAAATGTAAGTTTCTTTAGTTAAAGGGTCAATTTGTAAGATAGTTGATTGTTGAGTTTCATACCAATGTCATCAAATACTGATGGTTTGGGTTGGTGGCCAGCCCGACCTACCAACCCAAAGCGTCAGTATCTGACATGTTGGGAACGAGACTCAACAAACAACTATCTTACAAACTGAACATCGAAGGCCAGAGGATTTGTGGGTTCACGGTTTAATTTAAGCAGAGTTTAAAACTGACTATCCTCTTTGTCCACAGTATTATAGGATGCTGTAGAAATGTGTCCTTAAAACCCAGCAGTAAGTTGTTGCTTCTGCCCGTCGAGGTCCCTTGCATTGAAGTCGCTTTTTTGAACGGGTTTTGGGTTGGTTGCCTAAAATAAGGCCTGGTAGAGATTTTCAGGTTTATTTACTGACATAAAATGTGTCAGTAATTAATGAATTTTGACATTTGAGATTAACGAAAAAAGGCTCATTAGATCTTTGTTGAGGGAACCAGAACTTCTGGATCGGACAGAAATATGTCATCATTGCAACAACCATGGACTGCGTTAGCTTAGTCGTGTTCCATCTATTTCCTCGTACTTGCTACCTAGTTGGAGCTCGTAGCAAAAGTGGCAAGTTCTACTGGTCCTCTTTGCATACAAGAAGACGCTCCTATACAATCTGTCCGTTTGAGCATTAACTCTGCACAAGCCGGCCTATTAATTGAGCAGTTTTATTTTACTTTATTTCCCACCAAACTTTCCTTCCACATGGGTAGAACTTGACAGTTGCTGCCCGACCAGAATATATTGGTAACCCACAGACTGCAGCCGTACACCCACACACAGACTCGCATACGAGCACTCACACTTTTCTCGCTCATTTATTTATTTATTTTCTCGTCTCGCAGTTGGCTCGGCTCTCCAGTTGGAAATTATAAAATTTCGACTCCCTCATTTCTCTCCAATTTCGCTTCAATTTCTCCCCCATTCCGCGCTCCCACCCTCTAATTCCTGCCTCTCCTCTGCCGTCTCATTGTGCTCTCTGCTTTCCTTGTTAGCTCTGCTCGGGTCTCTCACCTCTCATTAGCTTCTCCTCTGCTGACTGGAGGCACCTGTCCTCAGGTCCCACTGCGGATATCTCAGCTCCTGTTTAAATCAATTTCCATGTTAAATAGCTGCTGGAGGGTGTGGGTGGGAGGCGGGGGTGGGCCCGTGGTCGGGCGTGGGTGGAAGGGGAGAGGATGGAGGAGGTTGAGACATCACAATGAACCACAACTCTTTCACGCCGCCGATCCTCGGGGCTGATCCGCAGCCCCTGTCTTGTTCTCTCTCTCTCTATCTCCCCTCCTGTCCCCCGTCCCTTCCCCTCCCTGGCTTGGCCTTTTATCACTCAGTGTTCTCCCCTTTGGCTTTTCTCTTTCATTTTATTTCCATCCCTGTCCTTCTCTTTTTTTCCCCCATTCTCTTTCTGTCTTTGACTTCCATTCTCCCAGCGCGGCCCAGGGCATGTTCTCATTTCAGATGAGAGCTAAAAAGAGTTGTGACAAGGTGGTGTGTGAGTGTGTGTTTGTTTGTGTTTGTGTGTGTGTGTGTGTGCATCGGGTCTCTCAGTTCGGGAGTTGCATCGTATATTAATTCGCCTCACAAAACCTATTTTGGCTCAAACAGCTAAACAACGACGTGGTGTATCTTATCTTTGGAAACGAGCGCGGAGAACATGTCATTAGGTTAATGTACGTGTCATGTTCAAGTCTACCGGCTGACGTCGAGCATTATTCTGTCAACAATAACAACCATACCTCAAATAACCTTGTAGGCTCACTCTGACGGAATTATTCAAAATGCCATGTGCATTAACTGAAATGTCATCGTGTCCCCGTCTCTTTCCGAGGAGCGCTGCATCACAGATTTAGTGTTCTATTTTAAAGACAGCCAAAACAGTACGAAAAGGTGAAAGCTATTATAAATACTGTCTTGGGGACCGATGTGGTTTACTGTATAACCGTTAAGCAAAAATGTTTAACGTTAACATTTCAATCACATGACTCTGTGAGGTCAAAGTGAAGTGGCTCTTTGGAGTCCTGGACTAAAGGATCAGTTCACACAAATTACTTCCTGCGATCCAATCACCAGAATAAATGTTGGCAATGTTTGTTCCTGCAAACCACAGATATGTTGCAACTTTACGTTTCTTTAGGTTTAAGCTTCTATTTTATGTTGTGACAACGCTGCGCTTGTGGTCTGATTAGGTTTAGACACAAAAATTACTTGGTCAAGGCTTGGAAAAAATCATGTTTTGGATTAAAAAACGTATCTCTCATTAAAAATATCCAGTGGTGTCATGCTTACAAAACGTCGAAACACAGTGTCGGACTGCTGCAGCTGGCTTGCCAGCTTTCTCGTACCCTGTTCGTTCCCCTAAACTAACGAGGGCTGGTGGAGGTCTCTCCACCTGCACCTCATCCCCTCGTTAGTTTAGTTTGTATTTAAGCTTGTGTTGTTCCCTCACTCTTTGTTAGTTTGTCTGTTTTCATCCACGTGTCTCTGGTCCTTGTGTGTTCCCTGTGTTCTGATTTGTCCTCATTTTTGCATTTCTTTTGCATTCTACTTTGCCCGCCTTTTGTTGACACTTTTTGTTGCCTGCCATTTTATTATATATAAGCTGATATTGTTCCATAGTTGTCCTATTTCATGTTTGTTTCATATGTTTCTGTAGGTTGCATTAGTCCTTTTGCTTAAAGGAGCTCAAGATTTGAAGCATTTACCCCAAACTAAAGCCCACTGTGGGTGGGGTCCTTATGCATCTGTGCCCAGGGGGACCGTAGTTCATAATCCGTCACTGTATTAATACAATTTATAATGTAACATCATAGTGTGACATTTGTGTCAATAATTGTCAAGCACAGGTAACTCCGCGGTGGTGGGAGGGGGGCCCCAAATCAAATGCTGCTTAGGGCCCCCAAAAGGCTTGGGCCGGCACTGAGATCAGCATCACTGTGGTGCTTCATGTGTTCAAACTATTGCGCAAACATTTCATTCTGTTGAAATGTTCGAGCAATAGTTTGCAGCATATTAGTTTTGTTTTTATATTTGAATTCTCATTGGCTGCTTAGAGTCACATTACTGTTGGTCACATGATCAGTTGGCAGCCATCTTCGTTAAGCAACACGTGGAACAGCATGGTTTAAGACCTCTCATTTTGTCAGCTCCATCTGCCTTTGTAAACCTGCGAGAAGCTTTGTTTTTTCACACTACTGCAAACAACTTGACCACATGGCAACACTTCAACAAGTGGAAGGAGAAGTGCACGCTGACATCGCACTTTATGCTTCAGCATTATAGTGCTCAGTGAAGTCAGTGTTAAGGTTAAGGTTTCTTTATTAATACCAGCTGGTAAATTTGTTGTGCAGACAGGCACTCTGCAATCCCAGTATACAAAACAGCCACACCCAGACATCATGACAGACAAATCACAAATAGAAAAACACAATATAATCACAATACATGGTCATAGTCATAGGAATAGAAGTAGAAAAGTGCTTCTACATAGTGCTTAGCTAACTGGTCTATCTCCCTGTACCATTGTTGCACTACCTAACGTTGCTAATGGTAGCTAGCTAAGTAGTTCGCTCCTTGTTGGTTTTAATGTAACTGTTAATAAAATGGTGTCAGTCGTATCCTGGTGTGTGCTGGAATATTGATTTTTTGATGCCCTGTACCGACTGCACCAAGAAGAGAAGCATTGCTGTGCTTTCTATGCCGTTTTTTCACTAGCTAGCTAACATTAACATTGCTAATGCTAGCTAGCTAACATTAAGCAGTACAGCATGCTCGAAGCGTACTATAGAACTCAGCCATTTTTATGTTTTTTTCCACAAACTGGCAACTACTGTTGACGCTGATAAAACACAGACACAAGGTGATACTATCGGCGTTATAGCATCGGCTCACAGACCTTGTCGGAAGCTGGAACCAACTGTCCAAATTCTTAGACACACATTAACAAATCAATCATTTTGGATGCAACAGCAACAACATCAAATGTAATCAGTATGACATTTAACTATTTTTGCTCTCCACATACATGACATACATGACACATACATACACATACACACGCCTCGGCACCTGCAGAAGTACCACCTGGGGTAAAGAGACACAGTTTCTGGGAAGACATCTGCTGAATTTCTTTAGGTGTAAGATGTCCACGCCTAGATGTGTAGTACTGTGAGCTCCATGCACCTCTATTGAACTGTGGTGGACTCAAATGTCACACACAGATAATCTAAAAAAAAGACCTGGGAAGGAAGAAAGGAAGAGAGAAGACACACTTTTTCTATTATGTGGGTGAAGCGAACCTTTAAATCAAACTAATTGTTAATCACTGACTTATTTACAATTAGGACTGTTTTTAGATCAGCCCTATATATATATATATATACGTAACACTATGTATAATGTGCTCTGTGCTCTATCACGCTCTATGCTTACACGAGTGCAGCAGCATTAAAAGACTGGACTTACAGCTGTATAGTTGTTTGTGTGTGTGTATGTGTGTGTGTAGGATACTGACAGCTACTCGGACTGACTCATGTAATAAACAGTCCAACAAGCATCCTGTGCTATTGTCACTAAGTATAATTACAGCCTTGTCCCGGATTAGTACACTCACAATGCAAATTACTTGTTAATAGCCCAACTATGTGTGTGTGTGTGCGCGCCAGTGTTGATGTGGTCATGGCTACATCCTCCATGTTAGTCCCTAGCGTGCAAACATTGCTGAGCACCCTATCTGATGAGATTAAAGATAAATTACTCCCCCTTAATCCCCTCATAAAGGAAATGAGCCTGATTGCAGATAAGCCCACAACCTAAAGATTTGTGAAATGGTGAGTAAACTTTAGTGACAGTCTACACGCACACACTCTCATGCATATACAGATATGTAGCACACATGCACATATGTGTGGCGGGATGTCTGAACATGATGGATAATATCCTCCGGGAATGTTTCGCCGTCACTTGATCATTCAGTATTTGCATGTACACTGTGTTTATTCGGCTCCCTGCCTCACGGGAAGAATTCATTATAAATCGCTCCAGCTGAAATAAACTCATGCCCTCACACTGCAGCTTCGCGGAGTATTGGATTTGGATCATGCTTTGGCGTGGCGATGCTTAATATTCACACGCTCAGCAGGCATAAGCAGAGGCATCTTTCATTTAAATCAAGTTTCAAAGCATCGTGGGTCAAGCTGATGTGTGTGTCCCATACATCATCACTCTGGAGTGGGAACTGTGAGTAGGTCGCACCGCTTGATGCTGAAGCTGTGAATTTTTGAAGGGAGGTAGATGAGGGAAACAGAATCCAGATGAAGGTCCATACTGATTTTTAATGAAGTTGTTTTCTCACTGATTTTCTGTCTTCAGTGGTCTTAATCATTCCAGTGTGCTGTCATGAAACCATGAATCTGTCTCATAATTAAAACTAAGGTGGTGTAAGAACAGGTTTACATGCTTTAAGGCTCAATAAACAGTTCAGTTTTCTCATACTATCCAGTGCCACAGCACTGTATCCCCCCTCTGCCTGAAACTCTCTTTTTTAGCTCCTGTCTCTTTACGGCCCCCCTCCTGAATACCCAGTCCGTTCTGATTGGTCAGCTCACACATGCCTGAACAGCACCGCTAACAACACCAGAGCAGCTGTGCTAAATGAGCTCCTACTAGCCAAACTAGCTGCTAGGCTTTAAGTTATGCAAATGTGTGACATAGTGAGACACTAGCAAGAGGAAACCAACATTTGAATATCCAACATTTTGAATATTTGTTTTATTTTGTCAGAGCATTAGATTTATTGACTGCTGCCGGGGTGTTAGAGAGATTTTTCATATATAATTGTATCACAAAAAGTGCTTCTGGAATAAATTTGCCAACCCAAGTTTTGAAACTTGCCTTTAGTAATATTTTCAAGTAAAACCACATCTTTAAAATCCCGAAATACAACGTATGTCTTAAAAATTCTTAAGCCGTTAATGTCCGGTATTCACGGGAGCTTTAATCTCGTGTCTTATTGTTGCACATGTCAGCTTAAACTGTAGCTGGGTGTGGCAGTGAAAATGCCTCCTAAAAGAACAGTCCCACGTTTTCCAGCAACAAAGCTGCTGCGACGGAGATAATGAAGCGGCTTACTGAGTTTCCTCCTGGATGGCGGGGGCACACGTCAGAAAGGAAAGGAGGAAGCGGTAAAGGAAAGGAAGAGGTGTTTTTAGGATAATGGGATGCAGCCCGGCTCTCCACTCAGTATGTTACGTATAGAATGAAGATGGTCGTGGCCATGAAGCGGTAAGACAGATCTGTTGTATGTTTAATGGTGGAGACAGGCTCTTGCATCGCGCCCTCTCCCCACTTCCCCCCTTCTAGTCTGCTGGCTCTTGTTTTCTTCTCCCAGACCTGTCAGGCAGAATAGAGTCACATCTGCTCCCCATATCTCCTTCAAGTCAGGGGGACACAGTTGGCAAAGCTACCAGCTGCTGGCCAGAATGTATGAGCGCGTGCGGTGTGTATGTGGCGGCGTGCACGCGTCGGTGTCTATGTGCCGGCGACTGTTGATGGCTAGCAGTTAACCAGCACTTCTCACAAGGGACATCATTAGGCTTCGCTCGGCAGAAACAGGGATAGAGATGGAGGGAGGAGGAGAGAAGGAAATTAGAACGACATCCACTGCTGTCTAATTCCAAGAAGGAGCTCCGCGACTCGGCTTGTTTGGTTGCTTATACGTGAGTGCAAGTGTATCTAGTTTAGTTTTCCCTCTCTTGCTCTGTTCTGCTCTCACGCCCACACGACTTACTATTGCTTCAGCAACAGATTGCGAGCTCCCAACTATGTTCTACCGCCATCATCCTTCACTCTCACCCCTCCCCACCTGCGTTTTCAGGAGGAAACAGTCGCTCAGGCAGTATTGATCGATGGCCAGGCTTAACGTCAAACTGAAATTTGAATTCTCTGCTGTTTTTGTGTCAGAAAATCTTGTTTAACTGATGATGGAGTTATTGTGCATTTATCTTGCTTTCTTAAAAAACAGTTCCTAGACATGTTTGGGAAAACAGAGTCTGAATATTGAATTCTCTAAATGGGTGTTTCTCGCAGCAGCTGCGACTGACATTTGAGTGTCGGCTTCGCCAAGAGACTCATTGTCATCTTCTGTGGTGCGCTACTGCCTGGAGAACATCATAGTGCTCTGTAGCCTACACAAGTTGATAAAAGACATGTTTTTCTTCTTCGACACCCACACACAGTGCTGGGTATTTGCAAATCACGACATCCGTCTTCTGCAACTACTGACTGAATAAAGATGCACGACATGACAGCTTCCAAAATGTTCAACCAGAGCATCTTGATCGCCCCCCGGATGCTGGCTGCAGTATAGAACATAAACCCCGAACCCACATGTCAACAGACTGGGACATGAGCCAGACTAAAAACGTGTCACATGCATTTTTCCCAAGGATGTTTTTTGTCATTTAAAGTCATTTTTATCACTCTGATGTTTGTTGTTGTGATCAGTTTGGTTTCAATTGGTTATTCAATGCTAAATGCAACTTTAACCTTATTTTTGATGAATTTTTATGTCTGTATAAAGCACTTTGAATTACCTTGCATCTGAATGATGCTTCATAAATAAAGTTGTTTCTTGTTTCTGCACTCAGTAACTTCAGTGAGAGGGGAGGATCACAGCGTTACATACATGTTTACTTCAACACACAAGCTTTCAACACTTAATGTGTTATGACGTCATGAGTTTTGTTTGCAGTTAGCACCTACATTACCTCTGACAGATCGTAACAGACCTGGGGTTTGTATTTACGACAGTGGTGTTGCACAAATTGTCAATTTCTACATAATGTTGCTTTAAACTGATGCTGCCTTTCCACTGACAAGAAAGTGGTGGCAGATGAAAACATCATATCTGTGTGGAGACTTTCAAACACAACACAGTATTTCCATCACTTCTCCTCATTGATTTTGTCTGAGGGTTGATTGGTGCTCTTTCATGTCATCTTGTTGCTCTACTCTACTTCTACTTTACCTGAAAGGAGAATTATCACCACAAACTGTTTAATATCGATGTATCTAAAGTAGCCTTTACAGCAGAGGATGGATGTGCACATCTCTTCGAAGTTTCCTTTGCAGTTTTTCTGGTAATTCAGTTAAAATTTACCTGCAAACTTACTGGGATTGGGTTGAACTTTAAAGGAGACATATTATGCTCATTTTCAGGTTCATCATTTTATTTTGGGTTACTGCTAGAAAAGGTTTAAATGCTTTAATGCTCAAAAAACACATCAGTATTCCACCACTGTCTAAAAGAGACAGGAGCTAAAACAGAGCGTTTAAGGCTGCCCCTCCCAAATACCCAGTCTGCGCTGATTGGTCAGCTCACACATGCCTGAGCCAGCATCGCTGTCTCCGGTCAGCTTCAGCTTCCAGTTAGCTTTACTTCTACCCTGAAGGCATATGTTATGCAAATGTGTGATGCAGTGATGCCAAGAAGTCGAGGAATTAAAGGCAGGGCTACTGACGAGGCGTTTCAGGCACTTCTGGAGCGACTTTCAGTATTTTCTTTACAAGAACACAAACCTGTATAAAACACTGAAGGAAAGGAAAAAATAAAAACGCATAATAGTTCTCCTTCAACTGTCTTTCTTCCATTGTTGGAACAAATGACGAGGCTGTCAGTGATTCAAACAATCAAGTGAAAAAAACAGCTGAAATCACAGACGGACTAACAGCATCGGTCCTGCGGCTGGTTAACTGCCTGTGCAGCCACTGGAGCTGCACTGATACCGTGAACAATTTTTTTCTTCTGCTCCAACAAACATTGCACCAAATTACAGCACCAACAGTGTCAGTCGCAACCAAAATATCACTTCCCCTTGAGAACAGAGGGCACTACCACGGCAGAAAATAATGAGATTGATAGATTTCTTCTTTTTGTTCACAAAAAAACCCTAATGACATGTGGAGAGATACCTTAGCTTCAGCTCTGCACCAAAGGTATTACTTTTTATCTACGCAGAGGCGAGAACATGAAGGTAGACAGAAGTGGGAGAGGGGTTGCAGGCTGGTAGTATTTGGCCGCATCCCCCTAGATACATCTTAAAGTCATCTGACGAGTCATTAAAACCTGCTCTGGGACAGATGGAAAACACCAGTCAGATTTAATGGGAAAAGCTGCTTTCTCCAGTAGAATCAAAGCGCTTCTGCTTCACTGCACCCCAACTTCGGCAGCAGTGACCTGCCCTGCAGCGCTGGACTAGAGAAAAAGGAACGGGAGCAGACACGAGCGAAGAGAAAGGCGATGAAAAAAATAGAAGAAAATTGCCAAAGAAAGATGTAAGTAAAAAAGGGTAGATCGGTTTGTCCTCTTTGTGGTGTTTAACAAAGCACACCGAGCTCTACAAAGCTCCTCTCCCCTGCACACGCTCTCCCTCCACTTTGAGCTGGGAGTATTCAGACTTGGGGACCGCAGCAGGCTCCAGTGCTCATGTTTCATCCCTCGCATATGAGAAGGAATGAGGCTTTGTATTATAGCGGCACAGCTCAGATGAATATTACTTAAGCCCACGCACACAGACAATGCATGACCATAAATAAATAATACCCATCTCGCCATGCTCCGCAGCATTAAGGAGTGCGGGAGAAAGACACTGAGAGGCCGGGGGAGAGGAGATGCAAGAGTAATAAAAAAGAAAAGGATAAAGAGAGAGAGAGAGGGGGAGAGCAAGCGAGGGAGGGAAAGGGGAAGTTTGCAGCTTCTGGCGAAAGACTGAGAGACATAGCATCACATTAAAGGCCAAGGCCAAAGACTCCTCAGCCCGTTAATGAGATTCTGTCTCCATCTTCTTCTTCTCTCCCTCTCTCTGTCCTTCTGGCTCACACGTTCTCTCCCCCCTCTCTCTCTCTATCTCTCTCTATCTCTCAATCCCTCAGACTTTATTTTCTCCCTGTTCTGCAGCATATTTTCTCTGACCACACTGAGCCTGAGCTTAGTGTCGACTGCCAGGGGTGCAGACTGAGATTTTGGACCCGATGAAAGGATGTCATATTGGGTCCCCATAGATCACCACGTAAGCCAGTAGGATACATGTATAAAATATATCCTATAATAGAATCGCCATCATTTTCTGACAACATTGAGCAGGTGTTCACATACTACATAATACTGTTTATATGGTATAAATAATGTAGCAATATATACAGTATTTGAGCAACTGCTTTAATTAGTAAGAAGTAGAAAGTAAGTTCTCTTTCTGACTATTTTGTTGAAAATAGCACGCTGTGATGACAGGATGTGATTATCCAGTCAGGGAAAATCAAAAGTGTTGGGGAAGAAATTTTAATCAGAAGATAAAAATCTTCATCTGTCATTATTGATTTATTCATTTACGCTTACACAAACTAAATAAACAAACTGTCTTTGTTTACATGACTCCATAAACTGAATAAACAAACTGACTTTAAAGGACAACATAATTTCATACTGTTTTACTTTGTTTACATGTGGCGGACCCTGCCATATGTGTTCTGGGGACCTTATTTTCCTCTGTTAACAGCTTGTTTATTCAGTTATGGAAAAAATAAATATTTCTGAGTTTGAATTATTACCTCATGAATATTATAAAAATTTAAATGTTCTGAATTTCTTACATAGTGCCCCTTTAAATTTAATCGTGCTACCTTCAATACATTCTTCTTCTTCTTCTTCTTTATTGTACTGTATATGGGACAGGCTTCAACATTAACAAAATGCTAACACTCTGTGTGGGCACTTGCCTTTCTTGTCGCCCTTTGTTCTGTTTCTGGCTCCCTGATCTTGGTTTTGAGTTTGACATTCCGTACAGACAGCTCAGGGCGGGCACTCTCCACACAGTCTGTGACAGACTGTCAGCTGGTTTCCAGTGTTCTTGGCTCGTGAGCCAACCCAAACCGCGGATATGTTCAACTCTTCTTCATGTTGCAGCTTGCTCTGGTTAGGTTTAGGCAAGAAAAACCACTTGGTTAGCATGAGGAAAACATTGTGTTTTGGCTTAAAAATACCTGCTTTGCTCGCCACCAAACACGTCTGGACATTGTCTAGGTCTCCTTAAAAATATCAGCGTCACACTTACAAATGTTGAAACACAGGCAGCCATCTTGCTAAATTCCACCACTATCTCCTCTACTGGTTGACCATTAAAATCCAGTCAGAAACATATAATGTGATTGTAATATGACACGTTTTATTGAAATGTCAATAGGGTAAGTAGGACTATTACATTGCAGACGTCAACTGCCAACAATTGATGCTGGCGCCTGGGCTGCTTGAGTGCAGCTAAGTAGGACTGAACCATTCGATGCTTGTGTTGAGGGGTGTAAGAAGGCTACATGATGATGATCTTAGCAAAAAATTGTTGGACATAGACACCATAAGTTCAATTTGGAAAATCCAACAGGCTAAAATATTATTATATGAGCCCTAAATAATTTCCTCAGATAATTATTGTTCTATATTCATGTAGTTGTTTTAAGGGGCCCTGTCAGCCAGCAGCCCCTGGAATCATTCACATAAGAATTTAAAAATGAATGTGCCATTTTAATCCTGGAAAAATATTAAATATTGAAATATATCCAATATAGCTCACTAGCTGTAGCCAAAAATGCCTCTATTCAGTATTACTGGTTTTCTTAAAACATTTTGCTGTCTGGCTAGGTTACAAGTCTTGCTAATTGGATGCTATAAACATTGGCTACATATCATATGTACAGACATACTCAACTCTCAGTCCAGTATGTCTGTACATGACTGTTCCTAAACCGTCCAGAGAGCGATACTCATCAGGCTTGGCTTGCCTGACATTTGAGAAAGGCCAAACAGAGGAACAGAATACAGGTTTCATCTACTGTGTTACAGAGAGTCTATGGAAAATTAGAAAATAAGGATTAACACATTTCTCCCTCTACAAAGTAAAAATTAAAGTGATAAATCAGTTCAGTTCACTGATACTGACTTTGAATAACCTTTAGCTTATATTAGCTAATTTTTTGGTGCAGATGTGCCTTAAACCTGCATTCTCTCTAAGACCAGCTGGGGAAAATTTCTCTGGTTTCAAAAAGTCCAATTGCATGTAAGCTTATGAGAAAATGACCCTACTTCTCACTTGATTTATCACCTTAGTAAAGAGTTTCCTAAAGAGGTTATGCTCTCAATTGCTAGTTTCTCATCTTCTTCAATACAGCATTACATTAAATTTGGACATGGTGGTCCCATTTAGAGTAAAACAGACGGTAAAGCAGGGGATGCTTTAGGGCCTGGCTACCTTGTGATTGACAAGTCGCAGTTATAGTGCATCTTCAGATTCTCAGTCAGAATCCTTGTCAGTTCCACCCTCTCGTCCAAAAATAGTCACCTCTGGCTAAAAAAACCCCCAAAGAAATGGCAACGACTGTAATACGAATGTTGAAGCTTTAAAATGGCTCTGTAGTGCACAAACAGGTGGGTGATGTCAGGACGGGCTTACACGTTGTATGTACTCATATGGACTATAACCTCAGCAGTAACACAAAGACCCATTGACATGTTTAGCACATACATTTCCTCTCATGTAGACAGGAAATGTATGTATACTACTATAACTTCTTAAAACCCATAAGAACTTGACCAAATGTGGTGGTCATGAACATATAAACTCATTCATTTATTTACCTTTCCATCCTACTTTGCATGAACCTCTGCATGTCTTGCAAAAAACGTGGAATAAAATAGTGGAAGCACTATTTTGTCTGTATTTTGTTTTGTAATTTTCTGAAAAACACTTTAAATGAGTTGGACACAGTGGTAGATAATGACCCTGAGAGAGAAGCGACATTTAAAACTACCTGCAGGCAAAGTTGAGAAAGGGTGTTTCGCTTGAGGTGACGTGATCCCTCGAAGTCTCTACTCGCATAAATGCATAAATGAATTGTCTTAGTGAGGAGCGCTGAATCGTTTGCTCCGTTTACACAGGAAAATAAACCAAATATCACTTTGAAACTAAGTTTGTTGTTCTTATTATTTACCGTTCTTCTCCTCTTATATTGTCTGTAGTGCTTGGCCTTTAAATCACCCCCCCCCCCGAAGGAACCCAGTGAACAGCGAGGTCATAGTTCAGCAATTCAGCTCGACGCAGAGACGAACAGAGAAGACCAGTCGATACCTCCAGTATATGTATGGATGGTTAAGAAGTGATTTCCAATTGAAGCTGGTTTTATCTTCACCAATCAATGGATTGGTGGACAAGCATCTTGATTACTACACTGCTTCTTTTGCCAAAATACAATACATACCACATGCTCTACAACCACACAACCAGCTCTGATCGATACATCTTAATTGACCTTTGTTTGTCCCAAACTATGCTGGTTAAAAGGTAAACAGTGAGAGGAAAGTAACCTGAGGGGTTCAACACCCTGCCATGGAAAAGGTGGTCGCTGTAACACAATGAATTTCATGCACAAGTGCACCAACGAGATGTGCGGCTGAATCAATATGTCTTGTAGGTGGACTTAAGGCACTTAAAACCTCTATTGATCACTGTGCCCTCTGGCTTGCATAATTTACAATGACCCTAACCCCATTTTCAGGCCGGCCCTGAGATCTCTGTGGTGAATAAGGTTCAGACAACAACGATAAACACTCAAGTTTGCCTGTGGTAAGTCAGCAACTCAGAAAAACAGCTGCTGGATCAGATTGTTTCCTTTTTGTCTCCAGGTGTCAGTGGAGTGAAAGGAATGTGTTAAGTAGTGTGAGGTTGAGGTTGAAATGAGGTTGACAAACTAAATCGTTCATGCTAAAACGGTCATGATAATTTCACCAGTGCTGATTTTGACAACAGTGTACAATGGCTCTTGCTTAGTTACCCTGTAACAAAGTATGTAAAAAATTTTCTCAGTATGACGGAATTTCACAGCAGTGTGTCTCTAAATTGTATTTTTCCTCTGAGGGAACTTTCCTTGGAGACCAAGAATGTAAACCTAGGCTTTGACCAGACGAGTTAGAGACTTAATGTAGAACCTGTTAGTTCCAGCCGCCATAGCTGCTACAACAATGTATCTATGTTTTATCTCCCTCTCTATCTTGTATACAACTAAATTCACAAGTATTGCACGCCACAAGATTTGATAGATTTCTCGTAATGTTTGTAAAAAAGAACAAGAGGAGGAGACAGTCGACAGACCTTGCGAGTAAAAAAGTGAGCAGGAGTGGCGATGACAAGACTGAATTAATGAAAAATCGTCTTCATTCCTCAGATGTTGCTGAAACGCAAACAGGAATGAGCACTGGGTATCTTTTAGTTCCTGAACCTATGTCCTATGACTACTTAAAAGGTGCAATATGTAAGAATTTTGGCTGAAAACATTCAAAAAGAACTTTAAAGTTATCAACAAAATGTGAAGAAATTGCAATTTTGAAATAATGACATCTGTATTGTGTTGCAGGAATAACCACTGAAGTTAGTACGCCAACCAGCTAGCACAAACACTCCCCTGGTGCTCCGAGCTTCCAGTCCAGATCGCTAGCTGCACAGCTAACTGTGCTAACTAGCTAACAGTAGCTGCAGTTAGCAGCAGCTAACAGTTACTTCAGTGATACCTTTGCGTTTTTCTTTATGCTTATGGTCAGACAATGAAAATCTGGTATTCTGTTATTAATCTCCTAACACCACCCCCCTTGTTAGCGTCAGCTGCCATCCTTCTCCATCCCCACTCAAGATCACTGACAGGCAGACCACTGTCTACGTCCGGACCCAAATGCCTTCCTACCCAGACCTATAACTGATAAATTATTGACACTTACTACATTTTAACAGAGCGTTTAGACACAGCTTTTTGTAACCTTTATCCCACTAGTGGCCAAAGAAACTCACAGACCAATCGCATGCTTTGTAAATCACTTACGTGACGCTACTCAGCAAATCAGATCTGTGTATTGCGTTAAGCGTTGTGATTCCAGTCAAACACACAGACGAGAGACAAGACTTGAGACAACGGCTGGAGAAAAACAGCGCTTTTGATCAAGAATGGACTCTTGTTCATTCCTTCCACAGGCAGTCTAATTTCAGAATGTCTTTTATCTGAGACAGTGATGATTATTAAAAACGACAATATGATGGGATGCTGCTTTTAAAAGCACCGAGCAGATTTTGAGCAAACGTAACCACTCAAATCTGAACCAAGGACACAGGAAACTAAATATTTAATATCAAACTGAATTACAACAAAGTTAGAAATTTGGATGTTCTTGACCTTTGCTGGAGGAAATAGCTGGACCTCACCGAGTTTAATTTTTTTCTCTCTGAACCTCAGGTTCTGCCAGTTAAGTCTTGGATCTTTACTGTAGTCTAAGTATTTCAGGCCCTATTTTTAAGGATCGATTCAGATTTATAAGTATGTCTGCCAATGGTAACACACTGTAGGGCTTTAGTTCAGGCAGTTTCATGCTGGCAGTCATACACGGGGTGTTTGCCAGACATTATTGGACTTTATATACTTTATGATAGTGGTTACCATAAATGGCGCCTCCATAGTGTTTAGATCAGACTAAGGATTTTGGCGTGCTCGTCAGATGATGTGTAAAACAGAATTTCACAATTTTAGTTCCACAGTTACAATGAATATAAACACAGGCATTCGGTCTATTAACAGACAGATCACTTTTTGCTCATTGCGATGGCATCAAATCGAAAATTCCTTCCAGATACAATGCATGGCAAAGTGTCCAGCTGAAAATGTGTTGAAGAGTTATTTTTAGTCAAACAAACAATCTATAAATGTATATTTGATGAAAAAAAATCTAAGGAAGTCGTAGCAATATTCAGAAGTCCTTAACTTGCTAGCTTTTTATGACAAATTTTACACCAACATTTACTACATTGTCACTGTATCGAGGTGGGAGTGTGAAAAGCAATTACCTGTGCCCACATGGCGCTGAGTGTAAATGTGTGCACCCCTACAGAGGTAATTACCACGCGTCATCATGACTTAACTGGTCTCAAGCTGAGCGTACACTCCCTCAAAACACCAAAACAAAGGCCTGGCTCGGTCCGACGCGTTGTGATGTGGCTGCATGAGAGGGAGAGGAGTCGTGTGCGGTGCCTCTCTCTTTTGATGGGCCAGCACACGACCGGTGCTGCCTGACAGGGACTGTTTAATTCAACTCCCACTATCATCACGGTCAACAGCACCAGGACGCAGCCTTTCAGCACCATTACACACACTAATGGAACTGCACGCAATATATCCTCCCTACGCAAACCTTTCTCCGCCGTCTCCAACACAGAATTATCACTCTACCTTCCCTCGCTGCCTCACTGAGTCTGACACCTTCCCGCCACGTGTCTCCCTCCTGTCTCCTGGTCCATCTCTCCCTCTCTCTCTCTCTCTCTCTCTCTCTCTCTCTCTCTCTCTCTCTCTCTCTCTCTCTGTGTCTCTTTGTCGGTGAAAAGACGCCCACCTCCTGTAGTTCCACTTGAGTGCTGAGTGGGAGAGAAATACAGACTCCAGCCCGGAGTTGTTTCCATTCTTCCAGCAGTCTTTTCACTACGCTTATCATTTCCAAGTTCAACATCAGACATTAGAGGGCTGACAGAGCGCCCGAGGTAAAATAATAAGCGTCGTGTTGGAAGTTTATCTTGAGATGCACTTCAACGTCTATGTGGCCTCTCAACCCATAAGCACTGCTATGAGATATATAAAACTACAGAATACATCCACTTTCACAACGTTTCACATAAAGCTCCCAGAACTTTAATATGATGATGAACAACAAGTGAGTTTCGTATCATTCTGACCTTGGCAGTAAAAGTCCAGGGTTCATTTTCCATTCGGCAGCCCCCAGTTGATTATCATGGGATCTAATTTAAAGGCTCATCATTTTTTAACGAAAGGGATTGTTTTAATTCTTTTAATGCAAAAGCCAATAAAAATGAATGTTAAAGTTAGATTTTTTTTCTATAATGATTTTTGCAATTCTTCTGAATAAAACAACAAAATCAATCCTTTGTTCATGCCCTCTAGGAAAACACATAAAGCGTCTTTTGATCACTGTGCCTCACAGAACAGTCTCACCAATTGGTGTATGAATAATGAGTAATAATGTGTTATCATTGTCATCAATGCAATTTTGTGTCATAGAGAGGCCACTTTAAAGCAAGCACATATCATATTGTATCACATTGTTACGTTTCCTCAGAAAGCAAAACCTGAAGGACAGGGGTCGCAGGTTGGGAAACTAACAAAACACTGTGCAGATCGTAAAAAAGGGTTGAAAAAAATTGGTCCCTTGGTGTCTAAAAGGTGGCGGTGGGAATAAAACTCCCCACAGCAGCAGACTGGTTCTATCAAAATGATAGACGAGCAAAAGAACTGGACCCAAAACCGAAGGTGAAGTGGGAGTCAGTGGACGGGGGGGACAAAATGTATGGAAACTGGCCAAAAGAAGAATCTCAAACACACTCAACTCAGATTTACACTCAAACAGAAAACACAGAAAGCCAACTTATGGTGTTGACTCCCTGGAGACCAACAACCAACTGAGCAAGGGAACTGCAACCCACTTTTAAAGCCTCCCAGCTGACTGATTGCAGCTAGCTGAGGAGGGCACAGGTGCACCCAATAGTTCCTGATGACCTGTGACCTAGATCTTTGGTAATCTCTGTTTACAACAGGACCTTCAGGAACCTCTGTCCATAACAATATCGTATCGTGTGGTATCGTGTTGTATCGTGTCGTATCGTGTCGTGTCGTGTCGTGTCGTGTTGTATCGTGTCGTATCGTGTCGTGTCGTGTCGTATCGTATCGTATCATATCGTGTCGTATCGTGTCATGTCGTGTCGTATTATGTCGTATCGTATCGTGTCGTGTCGTATTGTGTCGTATCGTATTGTATCATATCGTGTCGTATCGTATCATGTCGTGTCGTATCGTGTTGTATCGTGTCGTGATGGTCGTGTCGTGTCGTATTGTTAAAAAGTTTAGGCACCCCTCTGAGGCTGCATAATAATTTACTCTGTCTTCACAGAAAATGATCACAGTGGCATGCCTTTCATCTTCAAATAAAAGCTGAGTACTGGGGTATTTTCCAGACAAAAATTTTTAGTGTAGCAATATTAAGTTGTATAAAATTAAATCAGACATGAAAAATAGGCTGGGAAAAAATGTGGGCACCCTTGTCATTTTGTTGATTTGAATACCTGTAACAACTTAGCACTGATTAATTGGAACACAAAATTGTTTTGGTGAGCTCATTAAGCCTTGAACTTCATAGACAGGTGCATCCAATCATGAGAAAAGGTATTTAAGGTGGCCAATTGCAAGTTGCTCTTCTCTTTGACTCTCCTCTAAAGAGTGGCAACATGGAGACCTCAAAACAACTCTCAAATGACCTGAAAACAAAGATTGTTCAACATTATGGTTTAGGGGAAGGCTACAAAAAGCTATCTCAGAGATTTCAGCTGTCAGTTTCCACTGAGAGGAACACAGCGAGGAAATGGAAGACCACAGGCACAGTTCTTGTTAAGGCCAGAAGTGGCAGGCCAAGAAAAAATATTGGCGAGGCAAAGGCGAAGGGTGGTGAGAATGGTCAAAGACAACCCACAGACCACCTCCAAAGACATCATCTTGCTGCAGATGGTGTCACTGTGCATTGTTCAACAATTCAGGAGAAGCTGTATGGGAGAGTAAGCATCTAGAGACTTTTATTTTTGCAAAAGGAAGCTCTACTAAATATTGATGTGATTTTTCTGATGGGGTGCCCAAATTTATGCACCTGTCTAATTTTGTTTTGATTCATATTGCACATGTTCTGTTAATCCAATAAATCTCATTTCACTACTGAAATATTAGTGTCCATCGGTTATTTGATAGATCAAAATGAAATTGCTGATCCAAACACTCAATAATTTATAAATGAAAATAATGGAAATTGTCAGGGGTGCCCAAACATGCGACTGTAACAGTGCAATGTGGTACTAGGATCCCTTATTTGACTGGCTTACTGTGCAGAGTGTGACTTCGTCTGCCATGCTCAGTTTATGAAAATGTGATAATTAGGGAGCCTATATATTTAAAGAGCATTTTTCCTCACACAAAAAAATGAATAGATACATATTTTTAAAAATATTTTTTATGTTGTTTGCCAACTTTAGCCTTCGGGCCCCACTTTGGGCAGCACTAATCTGGAGACCTGTGTTTGCTCTTCAAACAGCAAGTAACACCCCAGGGAAACATTAGGAGGGGGAGTTTAAATTTGTATATTTTCTCTTTTACTTTTACTATATTTTATTTATTTATACTTATACTTTAGTTGATTATATTTTACTCTTTTACATGTAAATAAGTAAAGTCAACTTTTATCACCCACACCAAGAACTCTCCGCAGCAACAACTTTAACCACGTGCTTATTCATTTTTTCATGACGAGGAATGTCACCTGACAACGTGACAACAACAACGGTCACCTGACCTAATTCTTTCTAGCATGGCCCACATACATTAAAATGCAGACTGTGTTGAATGACAGAAGAAATTTTCTTAAAAGTGATGTACCCTTCATACAATATCCCTTGAGGTCACACCGCCCAAAACTTTGGAAAAACATGTTTGTTGTTTCCTCCTCCTCCTCAAAAACAACATGTTCTTATCCGTGTAGGAGGGTTTTCACCAACACTGATGATCACCTTGAGTCGAGATTGTTTTTGTCAAACATCTGTTTCCAAGGTCAAACTTGAATTTATATGCAGACACAAATACAGTACCAAACAATATGCTGTCACCAGTCAATCACTAATCCTACGCTGGAGACTGGTCTTGAACTATACCACAGAAATTGCCCCTCTTGAGCACATTGAGGCTGGGAGCAGCCTGCTGAGAAGAAACAAAGCCTGGATTTATCCTTACCAGACATGTTTGTGAGATCAAAGATAATCACATCAAAGCCGAGGTGGTGCCGGCTGTCATTCCCGCTGCCCGCTACATGTCAGCGGGTTAACGGTGCACAATCTCGAGCCATCGCAGACGTACCGGCCCTTCAAAGCATGCTTGATTCCGATCTGGAGCTGTCTGACGGATCGATTATGACAGGTTTTGACTGTCGTGATAAGACTCCAGTCTAT
The DNA here is from genome assembly GCF_965226575.1 of Pagrus pagrus. Lineage (NCBI taxonomy): Eukaryota > Metazoa > Chordata > Actinopteri > Spariformes > Sparidae > Pagrus > Pagrus pagrus. The sequence continues at coordinate 21,727,948 of NC_140201.1, read as the reverse complement.
GAACGTTCTTGAAGAAACCATGGAGATTTGGCCGCCACACTGGAAATTACAGGTGTGAGTGACAAAATTCTTGAGTCTTCAGTGTTTCAGAGTTTCTCTCCTCAAAATTCTGTCTGGCTGCTTTTATTATTTCTGAAAGATTAGTGTACAGGCAACAATTACGGTGAACTGCTGTTCCACGTCAAGCTCCATCTGGCCCAGTGAAGTCACATGAAACACTGTCACCTCGAGAATCCCTTATGACTCCAATCAGAATGAAAAATATGATAGCGTGTAACCCTCTGGGGCACATCACTTAGTTCAGAGTTTTACTTTAGGTAGTTAAACTAAATTCTTGTGGGAAAGTTTGTGCATACATTTATAAAAATACAGGCAAAAACAGGAAGACTTTAAAATTCTGACTTTCAAAATGCACAATTTCTAATGACTTCCTGCATCGTAGCTGTGTGTATAGGTGTACATGCACACTGCACATGTGTAGGAGACAGAGTTTGTCTGTGCCCTGGGGACAAGGTGCTATAATGGAGTATTGATGTCGCAGAGGGGTGGGTGAGAAGAGGGCGATAATTAGATTTTGTTCTCACTCTCTCTGCAATGCTCAGATACACAGCGTTTTCTAATGAGAGAGCAGCTCTCGCCGATAATTACCTCTGTATTTCCAAAAAGCATTCTCAGCACGGCAAACGGCGACAACTTGACCTCGGAGAAACCAGATATTAGGCGGTCACATAATTAGGTGTCATTATATGATCAAATGTGTCAGGGCGTGCAGATTGTAAGCAGTCAGCTTAATAAGCACAGTAAACAGTCGCCGCCATTCGTTATTTTAGCAGCTGCCGGCGTGCAAAAGGGGAGACTTCATGTTTGCCCTTCGAAGCATCTTCATGGAGTAAGTGTTGGGTCAGGTAGTGTGCCTCCCTCTCTGCTCCTCTCACTGGGTGCTAATGAAATACTCCCTACTGGGTGGGAAGTCAAGGAGCCAGACAGCATGGGAGGCTAAGGAAATGCTGAAGGAAGCACGCATTAACACACACACACACACACACACACACACACACACGCTCATCAGGGCCTCATGCAGACATGCAGTCATTCCACAAGGAACATGACTCAAAGTAGGTGACTCACACAGATATACGTGTATACATATATATATATATATATATATATATATATATATATATATATATATATATATTAGTTCCCACAGTAGTAGTTTGACAAAAAATGTGTAAGTTAAGGTCCACTTACTTGAACAAAATCAAAGCTTTCAGTCATATTTTATGGTCTTCATCAGTAGTTAAATGTACCTTCAAACACAAAAAGCAGCAAAACATCAAAATCCCACTAAAACAATACCAAATACAAAATCAAACTGCTACATGCTAATACAGACATACATATATATCACAACTTTTAACAACAGGCCCAACAGCCTGAATATCTGACAAAACATATAAGATAAAGAGATAGATAAATGAAAAAAACTTGATCCTGCATCATCTTTATACAGTCATTTCAGAATTGTATGAAACAATTCCCTGTGGTATTCCTGTTGGTGCTGCTGTCACAAACACAGCTTTAGCAACATGGCTGCCGCTAGCAGCCTGGCTACTGTCCAACACAAAAACAACCAAAAAAAAAAATCCCAGTGTGACCGTGAAACCCTGATCTCAGTGCTGTGAAAAGACAGAGAAAACATCCAGCTGTATTAATAAGTAAGCAGGTTCTGTTTTTTACTGATCTAGTAGAAGGAATGCTGGTTTTGTATCCACTCAGGTTCTGGTGGTAAGGGGTGGCACATATCAGCGAGGGAACAGAGGTTGAAGTTGAACCTGTGTGCTCTCCGTTGAATGACTGTCCGTCAGTTCACTCTTGTTTTACCTCGGTTTCTATCACTCTCCCTCTTCGCCCTGCATCAGTGGGGTTCTTTTTCTTTTGCAGTGTAGACTTTTCCACAGTTATTCCGGTTGTTCCACTGTTACCTCAGGATAGCGACCGGAGAAAACAATGCTTCTTCCTGTTTCCTTCCTTTGAGCTGTAAATCAACCTTAATATTTCCCAGTGGTAGACTGAATAACACAATGAAAGCAAGACTTGTAAGGAACCAGTCCATATGCGGATGATGATGTTATTTATTTATTTATTTTTACAGCCATTACACTTTACAAAGAGTATTTACTTCAGATTGATATGTTAAAGCAAAAAAAAAGTTGTCTATATCCAGTTTAAGAGAGCTCTAAAGATCCAGCTAATGGATAAAAACATCTTTGTTGGCTGATGAAGATGAATTCACATTTATGAGGAGGCTTAAACCACATTCACTGACACATTTACAACTTTAGCTGCATTCATTTGAATGACATCGGTCATTCAGAGGATAAAAAGATAGAAAAGATTGACTCCGTGATTACAATCTTTCAGAGAGTATTTCAGACAGCTGCACAGTGCAAACTCAAACTGGTGCAGCTCTCAAATGATCATGATTTATTCCACATAAGACATGAATCACAGTTTAGTCTAAGTTTAAAAAAAGCCTTGCATTTTACTCAGTGATAAAATTGATTTATTTTTGGTGAAATCAACTCAAGAATAAAACGATGATCCATCTGTTAATATTGTCCATCATATTTCGAGCATTTAAATAGGGATGAAAAATAATAAACTTGCTGAGGTGGAAACAAAAAGATAAAACAAACTGGAGCAGGAAAAAAAGCAGCTACTGGTGATCAGGCACATCTTAGAAATCATTAAGATTCAATGCCAATTTAATACAAGTGACAACAATGAAGATGCATGGAATGCAGCAAAATCAATGCCAGCTTTAATTATGCTGTTTGTACCCCTGAAGTGGTGTAACATCTGATTAAATGTTCAAATCAGAAGCAGATAACAGGCTAAAATGATCCTGTTTTAGATTACATTTGGCTCTAGCTAAAGCATTATTCATCATGACTATTACTATTTTATATAATCCCTCCAAAATGTGTCTCAGAAGATGTGTGCTCACCTCTGTGTCTGTGCTGCTTACGTGTAGGATATAGTCGGAGCCAAGAGACCTCGGAAGGTCTCTTAAAGGTGCACTCTGTAGTTTTGGGGAAGACATTTAATCAGAAGAGAAAGATCTTCACTGGCTGACTTTTTTGTATGCCTAAACAAACTAAATAAACAAACTCTCTTTGTTTTCATTGCTGAATAAACAGACAACACTATTTCATACTGTTTTACTTTGTTTATATGTGGCGGACCCTGCCAGCTTTCTAGCTTCAAACAGTGTTCTTGAACCTTATTTTCCTCTGAGAACAGCTTGTTTATTCAGTTATGGAAAAAATGTATATTTCTGAGTTTGTATTATTACTTCATTAATATTGTGAATATTAAAATTCCTAGTTTGAATTTCTTCTCCACAACTACATAGTGCCCCTTTAAATCTATTGGTTTTTATTCTTAAGTTTGTGAGTAGGAGTAAAAGTGAAAGACTTTTCATTTTATATCAAACTTCTACTTCTAGCAGTTTGATAAACAGCAGTCCAGGTCAAATAAATTGAAAACTCAACGTAAGAAATCCAACTTTTTTTTTGCGGGTTGTTTCTTGGGAGACTTTAATACCCTGAAGTTTTCTTCTAAGGCAAAACTTTCTTTAAGATGTGTAATGCCGACAAGCACGGTCTAAATATTACTACAATTTATAGCAAACAGACACAAACTCACACAAAATGTGAGATATGTCATTAATACTGAGCAAGCGTAATCACCAAAAAAGATTGGTGAGATTCATATAGTTCAGATCCAGCTTAGATTCACACACACACACACACAGCCACACACACAACCACACACACAATCGACCACAAACCACCGAGCTGGCCTTTTTCTCCATTACCCTCCGCGGGGACCTCATTCACACAAGTTTGAGATGATTTTGATCTCAACCAGGACGCACTGAACCAGCAAAACCACTCTTCACATTTCGGTCCCATGGCACGCACACACACACACATGAACACACAGACACACACACAAGAGCGTCTTATTCCTTCTGCTTGACACGGCTTCAGGAGATCAGCGCCATTTTCTCTCTTTCCACACCTGGTCGGCTTTCAGGATTGGTTCAACCAGGAGTCGCAGTGTAGCATGTTAATGCTGGTTTACAGACATGCAGCGCACTGGGAACATCAGGTGGTGTGTGTTGGCCTGAGTGATCTAACCTGGAGACCGTGTGGGTGTCTTCTTCAAAAGCCAACATAGCTTTAAAAAAAGTGCAGAAATAGATCCTCCCTGAATGAAAAAGAGAGAAAACAGATATAAATAAATAATATGAGTGAGGTTTCAAAATTGATTCCAGAATATTATTCATTATGCCAGTTTCCTGTCATTAGAGAGGCGGAAAGCAAACAGGAGTCAAAACATTGTGAGTGTCATTTCTGCTTTCCATCTTGGTGGGCTGACAGCGGTGGGAGAGTAATAAAGCACCTTTACACTTCATTGCCTCATAAATCCTAATACATTTCATAAATGAACTGCTGCACCCGCCGCTCTCTTACTTAGCTCCCCATGTTCATTTGGCTGTGTGACTGCAGACAGATTCATTTACCAATGCCCCGGAGGCAGCACCGCACCGCCACTGGGACCCATTTCAAACGCGCTGGAGTCACCCTTACAGGATTACAAGCATGCGTTCCTCTATTTCCATCACCTCAAATCAAATGTTGCTTTAGCCGGCTTGCCGTGGCTCAGAGCCGGTGTATGCGTGTGTAAATGAGTGTGCGCGGTAGCTTTATAGGAGTGGGTGGAAGATGGCATGCCTCAGGGACTGGTTTGCCACCCTGTTTGATCACTGTAAATAAGAGTCCCGCCTTCTTTTTGCACCGTGAACTTGAGTGATCATTAATTTTGCGGAAGCTGGATGCGAATTCTCGCCACCTCGGGGGAGTACGAGGGAGTACTGAACGAGGTAGGAGATTTTTTTTTTTTTCCTCTGAGAACCCATCGTCACAAGGTAGTTGGTGAATAGCACATGTCACATTGACTTTCTGCTTGATTTGACATGAGGGAAGGGAGGTAATTAAAGGCGACAATTCATTTCCCACGATCTGTAAAATGATTTTCCCTCATACGTGAGCCACAAGGCCACTGTTTGATACACCGACGGAGGCCGATCAGTGTGAATCCATTCCGTTTCTTCTTCTAATACTGTATAAAGACATGTTTTCTTTCATCCAGGGGGGTTCGACGGCAGAGAGACATTTGTGTTTCGGCCTTGCTTTGTGAGTCATCGCGATGAAGGATGAGGACTTGGCAATGCTGGCACAGGCATAACACGCTAAATTTGCTGTGGAAATGTGCCGTGGCAAACCCTCAAAGAGACATCAAGGTCTTTTGCATCGAAGCGGAGGTAGAGGGAGAGAGAGAGAGGGGGATGGAAGTAATGAGGGAAGGGAAAGGAAAATGTGTGGTACTGCTTTTAGAGATGATGATCTTCTAATGGCTTGCATGTGCGAGTGTTTATCTATATATCTTGTATGTACAAACACCAATGTACACTTATTCCCAACACGACGGATTACCTGCACTTTACTGCAGGTAATGTACTTTTGTACATTGTTGTTGTTGTAGTTATGTTTTCAGGAAAGAAGCTGTTTTGTATTTTTGGAGTCTGAGGCCTTTGGGTGAGTGTTTCTCAAAGCAGTGATTGATCGACTGGCGCTGCTTCGAGACATACTGTCATCTGCAGCGGTGCCCTACTGACTTAACAACACCTTCCTGTTTAACCTACATATACTGATACAAGGACTGATACATGGCATTTTCCCATTTTTTAACACACTCACAGCCTTGTAGGAGTGAGGGGAAAAAACATTTTTTTTAGATGCATTACAATTCTCTCTTGAAAAATTAGATTTTAATGCAGAAAAGCCAAAAATTAGAAAATGTAAAACCTGATCATGATGTGAAGAACTTGCCTGCAACAATTTTGTAAGACTTGGCTATCTGTAACGGCTAAACCAATTCAATGATGGAACATAGATATACAAAATCTGTGTCACTGATTCTTATGTTCCTAATGGCTGAACCAAATGAATGGTGAGAAGGATGTAAACATGTGTGTTCTATTTAAGTTCTGAACTTGGCTACGTCTTGAGTTTTGGTGAGGATGGCTGAGTGTGAGGATAGATAAATTATGGATCATTACAAATACACTTTGTTTTTATAGATGCACCGTGAGGAAAAATAAATCATGAATAGAAATCAAAAGTTTTGATGTGATTGCATCGTATCCCTCGGACTCGGGATCGAATTGTGAGGTGCTTAGAGATAGCCTTTGCCAGTTATGCACTTAAAAAACAAAAAGTCTGCGTTATTATGGATCCTTTTCATGCAAGACCTGCCCTACTTCGCCTCTGATTGTTTGCCTTTATTGGTTGCGTTCTCTACATTTGACTGTTTACGCATAGTGTAGCTGTGTTATATCTGCATCTTAGATACAGCGGTTTAAAAGCTGTAGTTTCCCCAGTAAACACACCAACCACTTCTGCCTCCTTCCCGTCATGCCTGATTACGCAAGAAACTGGAAACACTGGTCAGGGTTGTGATTATTTGGTTGCAAGACACGTTAAAGTTTCACAAAGACACACCTTTGCTATAACCATAGATATGAAGTTATATGTCTTATTTTGTACATTGTGACTGATCCAGATAAAACCAGCTGTTGATGTATAAGTAGGTGATACAACCAGTTTTTTGACACCTTCCTGCCCTGACAACAGTTAGTTAGCTGGCCCATATACCTGGATAAAGCAGCTGTGAGCGCCCATTGAATCAGGTTGTGGGTTGCCAGGTTGCGATTAGGTTAAAATTCTATGTAATATGTAGATTGTGGTTCATAGATGATCTGGTAACTTGGTTGATGTCAGACAAACATACAAAATGTTTGAATGTGTCTGTGTACGACGATTATTTATAATAAACTTTTAGGGCCATGCAAATGATCGGAGTTTCCCAATAGAAACAACATGACAGGAGGGCGCTGGGAGATGATCTTGAAATACAGGAGAAACCTGAGAAAATGGTTGGCAGGTCTGCTTTAAGGGTTTCTTCTTCATTAGATCTCCTTCTCGGGATTATTATTCCTCTTCCTGTACTGTTTTTTATTCAGTTTATGTCTGTGGGTTCACTGCAGAAATGGACCAATAGGCCAGTTAACCATGCATGAATTTCCTTTCTACACACAGAATAGCTGAATGGCTGGTTAACTACAATGCAGCTGTTAGCATTGGCACGCAGCAGCTCACAATCCACAGGGATACAATTGCGGATGAAAAGAATGCATGCGTGCTCGGCTCTCGCCTTGTGGAATTTCGAACAATGCATTCTGCACAACTTGCCACCCACGAGAAGCACATCATTGGTGATTCAATCTCAGTGTGCTGTGCAGTTCCTCCTCTGGCTCCTGCAAAATTTAGCAGCTAAAAAAACATCTCACCAGAGGCAAAAAAAATAGTTAGCTTTTAGCACTGACTCTTCACGGAGTCACTCCTTTGAAATAAAAACCAAACATCCAAGATTCCCTCCATCGGGTGCCTGTCAACTTTCTCTGAGAGCTGACATTATCGGAAACGTCAAGAATCTGTTGAGTTTGTGTGCAGAGGGAGCTACGGGGCTGAAGGCACTAGAAAAGGATGAAGCTGACGCATGAACAGGCCTATACAATAAGTACTCAGCAGCTGGACATATTGAATTAGTCTCTGCAGGCAGACTGAATGTAAAAAGGCCACAGTGTTTATAAGCCTCTGTAGGTCTGCCTGTATTCAACAGAGCACAGCTCTGATTCAGCATAAAAGACTTCAAGAAAAGTGAAGTGCTGTATCTGTCTGTGTGTCTTTTTGTTCTCGCTGTATGCCTGTCTGTCTGAATAATTGTGTTTGTGGATATACAGTGCGCCACAGAGGACGCACTCAAGCGTAATCTGGTCCTAATCCCTGCCAGAGGCATCCAGCAGCTGGATATTAAAGCGGGATTTTATTTTTTATTTCCCTGCCCGACTTTCTCATGGCTGTGATGTCACTACCAGCCAGCGCAGCAGCAGGAAGCAGGCTGCATTTAATCTCCCAACCAAACCCTGACCTCTCCACCTAAAGAAAAAAAAAAAAAAAAATCCAATCGTGTGTGTATTTGAGGTCAGCCATCTTTGGCGCTGGTGTGTGTGTGTCTCGACTGTACTAAACTGTCAATCACACGTTCTTCCGAGCGCTCAATCTAATGAACTTGCCGTGAGTCACGCTGCTCGGCATCACACTGAGGGAAGACAAGCCTCCCCACGATATCAAATGTTGGCGTCCTTTGTGGGTGCGTATGCGCGAGTGTGTCTCTTCTGCCAATTTGCATGACGAGTGAGATAAAAACCCCACCGCCATGGGTAATTAATAAATCAGATTGTCATGATGGAACACTGGGAAGGCGTTGTTCCATTAATCGCCATCCCCATCCTCTCCCAGTATCTTCCATCTCAGCGTCGCCGTTTCGCGGCTCCTAATTAAATTGTACTTTCTGTCGATTGTGCTCATTACTCAAGCAAAACCAATCAGCGGTCTGCAGCTGGGTCTGGCGATGTAGATAAATGCGGGAGTAAATGTTGGTTGAGGAACACAACGTGTGGTTGAGGCGTTTTGCCTTGATTCCAACACAGCAACGTTTCCTTTGGGCTGTATTTCTGCACAGAAATTCATCGAAGAACAGTCAGTGCTCTCTGTGTTTTCTATTATAGCATTGAAGCCAAAGATGAAGGTCCTCCATAGAAACTGTCTCTTGCCAGACTTGCAAGGCCTCGTCTGCACTGAACAAAGCATGCATCGCGGTAACAGGCGGGAAATGTCTGGTTTTCCACCTTGACCGCAGCTTTCCCTCAATATCTATTTTTATGTATCAGATCTCTCTGAGATGCTCATTTAGCAGCATGTTCTCTCAATGTTATAACAACAGTGGGATGAAGACAGTGTGTTCCTCAGCTGTATCTCTCCCAGTGTTGCTTCAATGCTGAAAGATTCACAAAAATATGCCCCTGGTTATTTGCTTCTGTTAGTTTCCAACTTCCTCCTGCCGCAAGACTTCCAATCTCACCTCTCTCCACCTCACTCCTACACCAGCTCAGCTACGTCTGCCTCACTTTAGTACATCGCTCTGCATTTGGACGCGTGACAGACTCTCGGCTTCAGAAGATCGCCGGCGCTTTAAAAGAGCTCCTTAAAGCTTTCTGTCAGTGTGCTAGGGGCTTGAAAGCAGAGAGTTCCCTGCAGCACTGATGAACGTTCTACCTGATAGGATAGGCCTTTTCCCCTGCAGCCCGTCCTGCCTGACCAGTCAACCATTCCACTTAGACACACGGCGCTCCCACCACAACGCTACAAAGCGCTAGGAGGGAGACGGGCGGCGTGTTTGAAGAGATGACAGCAGCTAAACTAGGGCTGGCTTTGCCATTAAAGGGAGTTTTTGTAGTTAAAATGAAGGTCGCAGCAGGCAGGCACTGAGCTCCACCGCAGTTTGATAGATAGCCAGAAGTCTATGCTGTCCAGGGGAAAACTTTGGAGTACTGAAATG